>NC_134354.1:148568965-150043392 GCF_048569485.1 Anomaloglossus baeobatrachus
GTGGCTGCAGCCACATCCCACCGTAGGACCCCTGGGAAGAGGGCAAAGTTCCATCCAGGCAAGCCTTCTTGTCCAGAACCTATAGTGGAGGCCAAGACAGGTTTATCCAGAGAGGTCAAGGCTTTGAAGACAGCCGAGGGAAGAGACACAACAAAAGGGTGCACCGGCATTTACTCCCAGATCTACCCAGGATCGGCGGAGGTCCCTGACAGGGGACTCCAGTACACCAGTCGGCGACCAGTTCGCAACAGCCATGAACCAGTGAGTAAAACCTTGAAACTGCACCCCCTGGTGTTGCGTCCATTATTTCGCCTGCACTGCACCATCTACAACACCACCATAGACTTTAATAAGCACCAACGGTTGCCCCGGGGTACTGCTCCACCTGTGGGTAGCAAAACCATCCCAGCTGCTAGTCCATCAGTCCTGGAGGTCCCATCCAGCAGCGGCGGCTCCATAGCCGCATTCCACAGGTGGCGTCACAAATAACCGACAAACTATTATGATTACCATCCCCATCACTAAAGAATTGTTTAAAAGAACTGAAGTCCCCAGTGGTTGATACCTTTTAATGGCTAACTGAAAAGATGGTAATAATTGCAAGCTTTCAAGACTACTCAGGTCTCTTCATCAGGCTCAGTATAACAAAATCTGAAGAGTCACATATTTATACACAAATATGTGACTCTTCAGATTTTGTGTTATACCATGCCTGATGAAGAGACCTGAGTAGTCTGGAAAGCTTGCTATTATTACCATCTTTTCAGTTAGCCATTAAAAGGTATCAACCACTGAGGACTTCAGTTCTTTTAAACAATTTTTTATCTCTACTGGCTAACACGGTACAAAGATATATTTTACCCATCCCCACAGCTGCCATTTTAGTTGACCCCGCCAGGGTCACGGAGTCGGGCCCCGCCACCACTGACTACCCCCGGACTAGTCCGGCCCGGCACCGGCCAAAGCCCTGGGGTGGGCGAGTCATATACAGGGGGCACAGGAGGCGTATACGCCATCAGGCATACAGAGGGCACAAGAGGTGTATATGCTGTCAGGTATACAGAGGGAATAGAGGGTGTATACGCTGTTCGGTATACAGAGGACACAAGAGGTGTATATGCTGTCAGGTATACAGAGGCCACAGGAGGTGTATACGCTGTCAGGTACACTGGGGGCATAGAGGGTGTATACACTGTAGGTATACAGGGGCAGGGAGGGTGTATACGCTGTAGGTATACAGGAGGTGTATATGCTGCAAGTATACAGGGGATGCAAGGGGTGTATATGCTGTCAGGTACACAGGTGTATGTAGTTGTCTGCCCTTGTCCTGTGCGGCCTCTGGTTGCTATGGAGATGACACCATTTCTCCATTACTGTTGGTGACAGTACATGACACTGGAGACAATTCCACGGTCCGGCCTCCCGCCCCTCTAGCTCTCGGTATAGGGAGCCCCGGTGACCCGCCCTCCTCTCCTGCTACTTACAGTGCCAGGCTTCTGGGCCGGGCCCCGGAGCACACGGGACAGTAGGGACAGCATGTTTTGCATGGGCGGTCGCTCACAGGATGATGCGGATCGCTCTGCGAGATACCAGTCTGGTGACACCGACGACCTCAGCGACTGCTCGCCGCCTGTAACCTTCCAGCGGCCTCCTCCACAGACGCTGCCTGCGCGCCCCTGACGTCAGCCACACGCACCTCCACACGTCCCTGACGCACGCACGCCCGCGGCGGCCATCTTTACTATGGTCACACGGAGAGGAATTCCATCACTTTCTGGCTGGTTAGTAGTGATGGGAAATCTAGTTCATTTTGGTGATTAGTTCACCATGAACTAGTTCACTGAAAAGATTAGTTCAAAAGATTAGCTCATTTAGTTCATCTAGTTCAGTATTTCTCTCCACTCTATCCTGAGGAGCTGATAGGAAATGCATCATGTGACCTGTGAACTAAATGAACTATATGAGCTGCTGAACTGAATGTTCTACTGAGAATGAATCAGGACAGTCTAGTTCAGTCTGATGCATCTCACTCAGCCCAGCAGCGCCCCTGTGTAGCGTGTAGAGTACTGACCCATAATGAATGTGTATGAGGGAGTGAGAAGCAGTTCAGCAGCCACCATTTTGAGAACAGAACAGGAGCCAATGGTAAAGATTTTAGCAAGACTGATCTAGGCTACAGGAGGGTGATCCTCTACAGGAGGGTGATCCTATCACACAGACAGGTGAGGGGCATGAACCACACACAGAAAAACTCTCTCTCATACACACATATGAGCTGTGTCTGTCTACTGTGCAATTTCAGTTTTTATTAATATTATTATTACTATTATATTTATATTTGATGTGTGGTATAGTGTTACTCCCTTCTTTTCCAGCATCAGGGGCTATAAAGAGCAAGTGTGAGGGCAGGAGCCTCCTGGAGCTGTAGAGGATCACTCTCTGTCTACTCCCACTGCTGTTTAGTTCAGTATTTCTCTCCACCCTGTCCTATGAGCTGACAGGAAATGCATCATGTGACCTGTGAACTAGATGAACTAGATGAGCTGCTGAACTAAATGTTCTACTGAGAATGACTCAGGACAGTCTAGTTCAATCTGATGCATCTCACTGAGCCCAGCAGCGCCCCATGTGGTAGTGTAGAGTACTGACTCATAATGAATGTGGATGAGGGAGCTGAGGAGCAGTTCAGCAGCCACCATTTTGAGAACAGAACAGGAGACAGTGGTAAAGTTTTTAGCAAGACTGATCTTCTAGACTACAGGAGGCTGATCCTCTACAGGAGGCTGATCCTATCACACAGACAGGTGAGGGGCATAAACCACACACAGAAAAACTCTCTCATACACACATATGAGCTGTGTCTGTCTACTGTGCAATTTCAGTTTTTATTAATATTATTATTACTATTATATTTGTATTTGATGTGTGCTAGTGTTTTACTACCTTCAAGTGTGAGAGCAGGAGCCTCCTGGAGCTGTAGAGGATCACTCTCTGTCTCCTCCCACTCTAGTTCATAATGAACTAATCTCTGTCAGGATGGTGAACTAGATGAACTAGTTCACTCTGAAGATTAGTTCATTTTGAACTACTCACTCACGAACTACCCATCACTACTGGTTAGCCTCTCAATCACTGGACACTGGACAGCGTCACCGGCATATCAACGATGCTGAAGTTGGTTTCTTATTCGTCCACTTTCTTATTCGGCAATTTAGTTTTTTCAGTTTTTTTATGCATTTATCAACAAAAATAACACATTACAATAATCAAATACAATGCACTGATGAGCCCTAATATAAATACACTCAAAACCAGCTGCGAAATTTATAAAACTGGCAAAAAATGGGCATCAAAGTGGGCTAGAGTGATCTGAATTTGATGTGTGGCATCACCAGGTATGTAAATGTGTTGTGAGATCAGTGGCCCAAATCTATTTAACCCCTCAAAAACACCAGTTACTTATTCAAATCTGTGAAAATTGTCTGTGTGCCCACTTTGATGCCAGTTATGATGCCCAGAACCCCTTTGGGCCAGGCTGGAGTCACTTGAGTTTGATTAGAGGCATCACTTGATATGCAATTGTGGTGTTAGATCAGTGGCCCAAAGCCATTTAACCCTTTCACTAACATACTTTGGTGCCCACTTTCATGCCCATTTTTTTTTTGCCAGTTTTATAAATTTCGCAGCTGGTTTTGAGTTTTTTTATATTAGGGCTCATCAGTGCATTGTATTTTATTATTGTGATGTGTTATTTTTGTTGATAAATGCATAAAAAACTGAAAAAACTAAATTGCCAAAAAAGAAACTGACGAATAAGAAACCAACTTCAGCATCGTCATGTCCAGCGTCTCTGGCTGTGTAGGACGCTCCTGTCCTGGGTCACACAGACACACCATAGATGTGAATGGGCACGGTGTAATCCTATATCTCCCCTGTGGGGGCGCTGCAGGGAATTTACAGCCACGGTTCCCCACAGATTACAGCCTGTTACTCTCCTGCCAGTTTTGGGCCCGCTGCACGTCAGGCTCTGAAGGCAGCCTGGCACACTGCTATCTGATGAGCTGCTTGGGCCTATTTAAGGGCCTGGAGGACAATTCCCTGGGCCCTGGGATTGTCTGATGGAGACTGACCTGTCTGCGGTCTGTGGGGCTGAGCTGGGCTTCGTGCCTGCTGTTATCTCTGGACTCCTGTCAGCAGCTGCCCCGGGTCTTGTGCCTTCTGCTCCATGGTTGTCTGACTCCTGTGTCGCTCCCGAGTCTACTGCCCATTATCTGTCTGCCAGCAATCTCCAGTCATCTCTGCTACCAGAGGTCTCCAGTCATCCTGTGTCCCCCCCATCAGTAACTCTGCTGCCTGTCAGCCTGCAGTCTCCAGTCATCCTGTGTCCCCCCCGTCAGTAACTCTGCTGCCTGTCTGCCAGCAATCTCCAGTCATCTCTGCTACCAGAGGTCTCCAGTCCTCCTGTGTTCACCTGTCAGTAACTCTGCTGCCTGTCAGCCTGCGGTCTCCAGTCATCCTGTGTCCCCCCATCAGTAACTCTGCTGCCTGTCAGCCTGCTGTCTCCAGTCATCCTGTGTCCCCCCATCAGAAACATTGCTGCCTGTCAGCCTGTGGTCTCCAGTCATCCTGGTTCCCCCATCAGTAACTCTGCTGCCTGTCAGCATGTGGTCTCCAGTCATCCTGTGTCCGCCTGTCAGTAACTCTGCTGCCTGTCAGCCTGCGGTCTCCAGTCATCCTGTGTCCCCCCATCAGTAACTCTGCTGCCTGTCAGCCTGCTGTCTCCAGTCATCCTGTGTCCCCCCCATCAGAAACTCTGCTGCCTGTCAGCCTGTGGTCTCCAGTCATCCTGGTTCCCCCATCAGTAACTCTGCTGCCTGTCAGCATGTGGTCTCCAGTCATCCTGTGTCCGCCTGTCAGTAACTCTGCTGCCTGTCAGCCTGCGGTCTCCAGTCATCCTGTGTTTCCCCGTCAGTAACTCTGCTGCCTGTCAGCCTGCGGTCTCCAGTCATCCTGTGCCCCCCCATCAGTAACTCTGCTGCCTGTCAGCCTGTGGTCTCCAGTCATCCTGGTTCCCCCATCAGTAACTCTGCTGCCTGTCAGCATGTGGTCTCCAGTCATCCTGTGTCCGCCTGTCACTAACTCTGCTGCCTGTCAGCCTGCGGTCTCCAGTCATCTTGTGTCCCCCCGTCAGTAACTCTGCTGCCTGTCAGCCTGCGGTCTCTAGTCATCCTGTCTTTGCCTGTCAGTATCTCTGCTGCCTGTCAGCCTGCGGTCTCCAGTCATCCTGTCTTTGCCTGTCAGTATCTCTGCTGCCTGTCAGCCTGCGGTCTCCAGTCATCTCGCCTGATACCTGTCTCCTCCCGCCAGCATCTGTGCAGCGTGTTCTCCAGCGGTTCCAGCTCGCGATTGCAGTCTCCTGTATTCCTGCCGCTTCCTCTCAGGTTTTCTGTGTTTTAGTTCTGTCATTTTGTTCCGTTTTCCATTTATTATTTTCTAGACTCTATTAGATTATTTTGTGTTTTTCACCCCTTTGTTGCATTTGACCCCCTGATTGCTGCGCCGGCGCAGTGTGTAAGCGTTACATACTTATACTTCTAAAGGCGGAGAGAGAAGCTGCCGCTGACATCACAACCTCACGTGAGCAGCGACACTGTCCTATATTTTTTTTTTTGCCCCGAAAAAGCACTAGGTCTTATTTTTGGGGGAGGGCTTATTTTCATAGAGACATGGCTTGGGGTAAGTTTACGCCCCAAAAAATGCAGATCCCCCTTCCTAGGATCATCATATTTACCAGATCTTGGGTGTCTGCGTGGCTTCCAGGTCCTCCTGCGATCCTCGGCAGGTGCTCCGAGCAGGTATGCTGCACACCGTCCTCCCCTGCTTCTCACCGACACTCACATCAGATCACAAACACACGCACACTCACTCATCAGACTGCCTACACCCACACTTCACACTGCCTACACTCACACGTTAGACTGCCTACACTCACACGTCAGACTGCCTACCACTCACATGTCAGATTTCATACACGGACACACCCACCCACCACATATTGCGCGTGCTCACACTCACTACATCCAGTGATACCACTTGCTTCTAGCCAGCAGGGGACTCTCTGCTCTCATCTCTATGATGAGTTCCACCCGCAGGTCCTATAAGCTCCACTGCACAGTGCACAGCGTTACAGGTCCTTAAGCCGACGAGAAGCAATAGATATCGCTGGATGTGGTGAGTGAGTGTGTGCGATCTGATGTGCGATCTGATGTGCGATCTGATGTGTTTGTTCCACCGCAGGTTCTTGATGCTTCCACTGCTCCCGGTCGGCATCTGGTAAGTATGATTGCGGGGTCTTCTGTATTCTCTTTTTTGGGGGTGTCTGCTTTCTATAATAAAGTGTCCTGCAGGATTCTTTACATTTTTTGGCTGCATGGACACTTCTACTAGGGCTTATTTTCGGGAAAACACTGTATATATTTTATGTATAGATGTATAGATTTTATGGACACGACAATACCAAATATATTTGTTATAGTGTCGGTGCAGGCGCTCTCTGATATCTCATCCAAGGAGCCGGACATCAGCGCCCGCAGCCATTGTGCGCACTGACACTGACTGCGATCATCTGGTGTCATTGTGCAGCGTTCGCTCTGGGCATCAATCAATGTAAGGTACCGGATTTTTTTTATGCAAATATGAGGGCGTGACGGTGCCCCAAGGCTTAGACCCCTCCATGGGTGCACGATGCTCCCTCATTTGCATACAAAATAACAATTATTTCTTAATTTAATATTAAGCCACACTGTCTAATATGATATAAATAGGGGCTAGGAGCCCTATATAAATGTTTAGGCAGCTTAATTGACATTTTGGTGGTGAAAGACTCTCTTTAAAGGGAATTTGGCCTCAGAATTTTTGCTGCAGCCTGATGTAGGGGCAAAGACCCTGATTCCTGTGCTGTATCCCATACTGGCTGCTTTCTGTAGGATTGATAAAATCACAGTTTTATCTGCTGCAAATCCAACTGTTTTCTGAATGCTTATCTTTGTGTATCTCCCTCTCCGGCACCACTGATTGACAGGTTTCTGTGTGCACTGTGCATAGGCAGAAAGCTACCAATTAGTGGTGGAGGCGGAGTTATACAGAGCTCATGAATATGGAGGATTACATGGCAGTAGGTTTACTAGTCCTCTAATGATTATCTCCAGCTGATAAAACTGGGATTTTATTAAAACTACAGGAGGCAGCCCAGTAATAGACACCACTGGAATCAGGGTCTCTCCTCCTACATTATGCTGCTCTTAGATTTCAGGGTCTAGGTGTGCACTATGGTTTGTTTTCTTTCTATTAATGTGTGACATTTTTTACCAGCACTCATTGACATTGGAGACACGTGGCAGCTACTGATGATGTCCTCCCTGAGGAGACCACGGACCTGGAGAATAAAGCCTTGTTACAAGGACTGGAGGGCAAATACCTCACCACTGTTTCCAATGTCAGGAGGCTATTAACACCAATTCCGGTAAGAGGAGGCAAAGACATTTGTCAGGTGACCATACCAGAGGCATTCATCCCCTACTAAATTTATCAACAAAACAAAACAATCACTGATCTTGGGGAGACCAGCCAGAGAAAACACCGCCAGCAGCCAGCGAGGGCGCTCAACACAGTGAAATCCTAGGTACATTGCCCCCTGGGAAATATGCAAATCAAAAAAGTCTGTGGAGCCTCTGTTAGGAGTCTCAAAACAGAAACCAGCCAGATATCCCTCCGGGAAGGGCCCAGCCAAGGGGTGACTCTTTTTAGGAGACCACCATAACCACCATATTAAGTGGCCCTTTTAGTCAATATCCAACTTTTTGACAAGTTTAAAGATATGACAAGGGAAATACCAAGGCCAGGTATCCATCCAGGTATCCTTAATATGGTGGTCTCCTAAAAAGAGTCACCCCTTGGCTGGGCCCTTCCCGGAGGGATATCTGGCTGGTTTCTGTGTTGAGACTCCTAACAGAGGCTCCACAGACTTTTTTGATTTGCCTACTAAATTTATGGCAGGAAATTAGGACATGAACCCGACACCAAGAAATGGGCAAAGTGAAGAACCATAGACAAATAGATTACCAGGGAAAATTAGTGCAGCGGATGAGACACATCACACTTCCCTCTGACATTGGAGGTGTCCAGCAGTGCCATCAGCTCAGGACCGGCAGCAGATTTATTCCCTTCCAGTTTGTATTTTGCGTCTCCATTATGAAGAGTGTAATAGACATTGATATTGTAGGTAAATGATAATGTCTTGGTTGTCCATGAATGTGGCCCCTGTGTGATCACAAATACAGTGAAACCTCGCTTAACGAGTAGCCCAGTTAACGAGAATTTCGCTTAACAAGCAAAGCTTTCTGTAAATTTGTAACTTTGTTTACGAGAAAGCTTTGTTGTACGAGCAAAATCCTCACCGCACACACTTCCGGTTACATACATCCACCGCGCTCTGACCCGCTCTTGCAGTCTACACAAACACACACAAGAACGCACAAAACACACACACACATGCACGCACATACAGTATTATGCTCACCTTACCTTCCGTTCCATCGCCGGTCTCCTGGGTCTTATAGTTCGCCGTCTCATCGCGACGAGGGAGGAATCCTTGCGGCGAACTACAAGACCTGGAGTATGTATGTGTACCTTCCGTTCCATCGCCGGCCTCCTGGGTCCTGTAGTTCGCCGCTCCAGGATGTGTATCGGCAAGCATGGCGACGAGGCAGGAACTTTGGCTGTCAGACGCTACTCAAAAGACAGCGCGCTGACCAATCAGATGCAAGCGGCTCCTGCCTTTGATGTCAGCGCTCTGGGTGCGGAAGTTCCGCCTTCGTCGTGATGGTTACCCGATACACAGCTCGTACTAGCGAACAGCAAGTCCCAGGAGACCGGCGATGGAACAGAAGGTAAGCATAACATGTGCGTGTGCGTGCTTGTGTGTTTGTGCGTGCTTGTGTGTTTCTGTGTGTTTCTGCGTGTGTGGAATGACACAATAGGGGACCAGGATGGGACATTTAACAAATTGTGGAACGAATTGTCTGCATTGCAATGATTTACTATGGGAAGTCTTGCTCTAATGAACGAATAACTTGGTTAACAAGCACAGTCCCAGAACGGATTGTTCTCGTTAACCAAGGTTCCACTGTACTATAATATACAATGCGCTGCTCCTCTTTTCCAGAAATCCTGAATTGGTTCCTCTGTACAAATGGGTTTTCCCATCTCATTACGTGATTGTATATCACAGGAATCTGCTGTCACTGGGATTATTGGGGACAAAGCTTGTTTTTCCTATGGATCCTGAATATCTTTGGTCCCTTCAGTGTTTTCCTTGCACAGGAGTGTATGTGTCTCCCACTATACAGGGACCTGCAGCCACCACAATTAGTGATGAGCGGGCACTGCCATGCTCGGGTGCTCGGTGCTTGTAATCAGCAGTCAGATTCTCAGGTGCTCAACTCGTCTACAAGTATAATAGAAGTCAATGGGGAACTCAAGCAATTTTCTGGAAAATCTTCTGGAAAAATCCTCGAGTTCCTCATTGACTTCCATCATACTCGGTGCTCGGATCATTTCAACTCACCTGTTCATTATGAGCCCCCGAGCATGGCAGTGAAATTGGGATATAGTTACTGACCCCCTAGTCGAGCTGCATCCTCAGATATAAATTTTCTGAATACAGAGAATTATTGGATATTGATCTTCTTATATCTTTCAGGACGGGGCCAATTTCCATTTTCGTGTTTTTGTTTTTTCCTCCTCTTCTTCCCAGAGACATAAAAGGGACTCGTAATGTTTTCATTTTTTGGTCACTGTACCCGTTGATGGTTTCTTTTTTTGCAAGGCGACATCTTTATTGATGCCATTTCAGGATAGATATGATGTTGTGATTGATTGTAACAACATTTCATGTAGTATGGCACCGAGCAAAAAATACATCATTTTGGCATTTTTGAAATTTTTTTTAATCTTTTTGCTGTATTAGTTCTATAGAGGACTTGAACCTTTTCTGATCACTAGTGCTATATACAGCCATAACACACTATTGCTCTATGTAGTAAAAATCACTTTCTACTTTGAAGCTTGGCCACAGGCAGGGCTTCAAGGGAGCTTCATAATGAAAAGTACGGAGGTCTTTAACAAACCCCCAGCTGTCATAAGAATCCATCAGCATCCCGCGATCATGTCACAGGTGTGCTGATGGTCTCCTATATTGACGTGCCCCCATGCTGGCGTGCTGTTAATGGCGCTGTCACAGTTTCACAGCGGTATTAACAGGTTGATAATCAGGGGCAGCACTTCACACCACCTGCGGTTGTGGGGAGCAGGTCCTGTCTGTAACACACAGCCGTCACTTCCCTGGTGTGGGGTGAGCTCACCCCATCAGCCCGCTCCATGAACCCGCTACTGACTTAAACATCGAATGTCAGTAAGGGGTTAATGGTAAATTCTCATGTGACTTTGTACTTATAGAACATAAATGTAATTCTAATGTGAGACCAGAAAACCCAAGAAACACAACAAAGAGCAGAGGATGGAGACTCAATGGAAATAAAGCAGCAGACAAAGATATAGGGGTGAAAATCAGAGAATTTTATTAATGGTGGGAGGCGGGGGGGCAGGTAATTTTCATAAATGTCAAGGATATATTAGATCCAATGACTTCAGTTGATTCAGGGGAACGGGAAAAACTCATTCCTAACTCCACTGAGGAAAGTCAGACTAGTTCCCTGGATTAACTATTAAACACATTTTATTAATCCAGAGGAAGGCGAAAAAACCTCATTGAGCCATCGGCCAATTCAGCTTCAGTTGAGGAAAAATTCCTTCCCGACTCCACGCATGGCAGTCAGACTAGTCCCTGAATCAATCAGTAAATAATTGTATTATTGATTCGAGAGGTTGATGAATGGTGGGGGCAGAGGTGTTGATCCAGAGGAAGGAGAGAAAAAACCCCTTTATGACTTCTGCCAATTTGTCCTGATATAAGGGGAAAAACAATCCTTCCTGGATCAAGTTCCCAGACGGATACTCACCTCATCCTCACCGCATGAAGTGTAGAGGTGGAAACCTGGCTCCAAGGCAATGTGGTGGTCTTCATCCTGGAGTTGCTGGTCCTGGGTAGAATCCGTTCTTCACAGCCAAAAGGATCCATGTGTTGAAGAGATGTTGAGGTCGGGCCAGAGGTCAGAGGATTCAGAGCCAAGAGACACAGGTGGAAATATGATGTTATTCACGGCACTGAATCAGCAGAGAGGGTCGTTGTCCGGAGCAAGCCAAGGTCAGGCACACAAGCAGTGGGCGGAGGAGGCACAGGGTTCTGGGCAGGTGGCTCGGGTTCATCCTACTGTGTCCAGCTTGGTGGAAAGATGACTAGTCGGACACAGGGTGAAGAGGTGGTTTATCTTCCGGCCAATCCAGATGGTTCACTCCAGAACATGCTGCAAGAGAAAGAAATGTACAGAGATATAATAACAGCAGTTCCTGGTAATATTTTCACATTTCTAATTGTGGTTATCATCAAAGCATGTAAATACTAAAATCTTTTTGTAATAAGCCTTTACTTACAAGGAAAAGTTCAAAAGGGGGCCGTGCTCTCCTCTGCTCCAGTTCCTCCCAACAGATGGTCTCGAAAAATGGGTGGTCTCTGATGTTCCCTGACACTCCCAGGCGCGTCTCTGGATCCTTCCGTAGCAGCTTCTTTATTAGATGTTTCACGTCTACGTCTAGCCATGTTGGAAATTTTGGCTTCTCGGTGGTAATTGACTTGTAGACGTCTTGCTTCTGGGGGCCGTTGTTAAATGGGGATTGTCCAGTTGACATTTTGGACACCACTATCCCCAGGCTCCACCAGTCTACTGCTGCAGTGTAGGATTTCTCCAGGAGCACTTCTGGGGCCATGTAGCGGAAAGTTCCCGTCCGTCCATAGATCTTTTTGGACGCGGTCAGTCCGTCTTTTGCCAACCCAAGATCTATAATTCGGGCGTGACCATCTTTATCCAGCATGATGTTGGCTGGTTTGATGTCTCTGCAAAGAAAAAAGAAAATGTATTACTTTGTCTATATAACCACAGGACACATCTGAAAGGTGATACAAGAGAATAGTAAAAAAATGCAACTCTTACCGATGGGCGATGCCATGGCCGTGGAGGAACTGGAGGCCACAGATTAACTCTGCTGTGATAAACCTGATGAGAGAATAGACTGTTTAGTATCAATGACATGAAATCATCCTGAGGATAAAACTTATTACAATCTCTAATATACCCTATTGACGGCCATTGTCCGAATTTTTCCATATTTCCCCGTATTTAGCAATTTGTCATTGTTAGATACTCACCGTGTGATCTTGGTGTTCAGTTTGCCGCTCTTTTTAATCAGTGACTCAAGGCTGCCACCGGACAAATACTCCATGATGAAATAGGCCTGGCTCTGGAAATAAAGCACAATATATAGATATTATCACTAGCTGCATGTAATACATATATGTCATGGTAAAGATGTCTGGAGCCCGGAGACCCCTCTGTACCTGAGACTCCAAAGCGGCATCTAGATGACTCACGAATGGGCAGTCTCTGGCCGCCCGGAGTATGCGCCTCTCTCGCCGTAGGGCTTTGGCATTGTCCTGTTTGTCAATGATCTTAATGGCCTTGTAGATGTTTTGGCCACGGACTGACGCCAGCACCACCTGAGGAAACACAGGGAAAAAAGCCATTAAAGAGGTCACTTTTTTTTTGCCATTTTTTTTTCCTTCCCTTCTTCCAAGAGGTATAACTTTTTATTTCTCCTTTGACATAACCGTATGAGGAATTGTTTTTGCTGGATAATTTGCATTTTTAATGACACCGTCCATTTTACTATAAATTGTACTGAAAAAAAGAAAATTAAATTCTAAAATGAGATAAAATTTGTGTATAAAAAAATAAAATAAAATATTCTGCCCTTGATTTTTTTGAAGGATTTGTTTTTACTGTGTTTGTTGTATGGATGGAAACCTAATTCTCCAGGTCAATATAATAACGGCAAAACCTAATGCGTGGATTTTGAAAAAATGTTTACATTTTTTATTTTATCTAGATGTATATGTATATATATATTTTATTTTTTTATTATTAGTATTATTATTTTCATTTTTTCCTCCCCTTCTTCCAAGAGCCATAACTTTTTTATGTTTCTCTCTATCTTGCCATACGTGGTTTATTTTTTGCGGGACGAGTTGTACTTTTGAATGAAACCATAAGTTTTACCATATAGTCTACTGGAAAATGGGGGGAAAAAATTCCAAGTGCGGTGAGGTTGCAAAAAAAGTTTAATTGCAGAATGGTTTTTGGGGTTTTTTTATTTTCCACATTCACTATATGGTAAAACTGAGGTGTCTGTATGATGCCTCATGTCGGTACGAGTTCGTAGATACCAAACATTTATACTTTTTAATTTTATCTAAGTGGTGAAAAAAAATTCAGAAGTTTGTCCAAAAAAAGAATAGTGATTTTTGTCGCCATTTCCCGAGACCTGTAGCCTTCTCATTTTTTATCAGATGTTCCTTTTTGCATTTTAAAGACATGTTGCGGCCACCAAAAATTGTAATTGTGGAGTTTGGCGTTTTTTCTCGCCACTCCTTGTACCAATCAGAATCATTGATTGTATTTTATTTGTTTAATAGATCAGGCATTTCTGAATATGGCGGCACCAAATGTGTTTTTTTTTTATGTTTTTAAAATGTAACTTTTATTTTGAATCGGGCGAAAAGAAGCTAATTTGAACTTTTAGGTTTTTTTATTTTTTCATATTTTTTAAAACCTTTTTTTAATTTCTGTTACTAGTTTCCCTAGGGGACTTTATACCTGCAGTGTATGATCGCCTGTGCTTTTCTACTGATCAGAGCAGCATTTCCCTGATCAGCAGAAATGCTCATCTCCTGTGAGTGTCGGCTCTCACAGGAAGTGAGTGATGGCAGTGTCAGGGGTGATTGGCTGACCCCGCACTATCATGCCGGTGGTGTAATATAGCTGTCATCTACCACATGTAATACTTACTTGGCCGAAGCTGCCTTCACCCAGCACCTGATGGAACTTGTACTCATTGATGTCAGGCTGAGTGTTGGATATTGGTGTTATAGCGGTGCTGGGTCCTAAAGGAATGAATAAGGAATGTAACATTAGTTTATTTGGAAGAAATGTAATGAAGCATGTAGAGATTGTGAGAATAGAAAGCTGCAGAACTCATGTTTACCTGAAGTGCAGCACATATAAATGTATATGAAAAGTAAACTAAGGGCTGCTGATAAGTCTTTGGCTTTACCCAGATAGAAACGAGATAGAATGATGAAACTTTATGTTTATTCCACATACTCTCCATTGATGTCACCACACTTCTTACATCGGTATTCCAAGTTCTGTAAGCCTAGCAAAAAGAAGGATGTCGGTTGTGCCTCAAACCAGGCAGCTGTAGCATCAGAAATTGTATAAAATTTGGTACCCTTGAGGTGTTTCTTCAGGTTTGGAAACAGATGATAGTCGGAGGGAGCTAGATCTGGTGAATAAGATGGGTGGTCAACCAGTTGGAGGCCCAGCTCTGCCAGTTTTGCCCTGGTCATTTGTGCAGTGTGAGCGGAGGCGTTGTCTTGCAGGAACAAGATTCCTTTGGACAGCTTGCCGCGCCTTTTGGCCTTCAGAGCTGCCTTCAATTGGTCCAAAAGTTCAATTTAATAACTTGCATTGATGGTGGAACCCTTTTGAAGGTAGTCCACTAACAGCACGCCCTCCTTATCCCAGAACACAGATGCCATTACCTTAGTGGCTGATTTTTGCACCATGAGCTTCTTTGGATGAGGAGAACCACTGTGCCTCCACTCTTTTGACTGCTTATTGTTTACAAGGTCATACAAATAAATCCAGGTCTCATCCATAGTGACCAGTCAATCCAGGAAGTTCTTATCAGTCCAGAAATGCTGACAAATGGACCGGGAAGTTTTCACTCGCATGCTCCTCTGATCTGTTGTCAAACATTTGGGGACCCACTTTGTAGATCGCTTCCTCATGTCCAAATGTTTATGGATAATGATGACACAGACACCTTCACGGGCAATCCCCATGATGTCTGCTATTGCTTTAGCTGAAATGTGTCGATTCTCCAGTATGAGTTTGAGCACAGCATCGACGATCTCCGGAACAACAACCACTCTCGGTCATCCAGGAAGTTCCTCATTATTGGTGCTGGAGTGGCCCGTTTTAAATTTGGCAACCCAGTTCTTAAAGGGAACCTGTCAGGTCCCATATGCGTTCTGACCTACAAGCAGGGTGATGTGTGACCTAGTAACCCCTTCCTACCCATCCCTGCGTTGTAATATTGTATAATATTGGTGGCTGGATCCAAAGATCTCAAATTTAGACTCATCAGACCAAAGCACAGATTGCCACTGGTCTAATGTCCATTCCTTGTGTTCTTTAGTCAAACAAGTCTCTTCTGCTTGTTGCCTGTCCTTAGCAGTGGTTTCCTAGCAGCTATTTTACCATGAAGGCCTGCTGCACAAAGTCTCCTCTTAACAGTTGTTCTAGAGATGTGTCTGCTGCTAGAACTCTGTGTGGCATTGATCTGTTCTCTACTCTGAGCTGCTGTTAACCTGCGATTTTTGAGGCTGGTGACTCGGATAAACTTATCCTCCGCAGCAGAGGTGACTCTTGGTCTTCCTTTCCTGGGGCGGTCCTCATGTGAGCCAGCTTCTTTGTAGCATTTGATGGTTTTTCCACTGCACTTGGTGACACTTTTCAAAGTTTTCCCAATTTTATGGACTGACTGACCTTCATTTCTTAAAGTAATGATTTCCACTTGTTTTTCTTTACTTAGAATCTGTATTATGACAAGAAAAAAGCTGCTAACAGTCTATTCAGTAGAACTATCAGCTGTGTATCCACCAGACATCTGGACAACACAATTGATGGTCCCAACCCCATTTATAAGGCAAGAAATCCCACTTATTAAACCTGACAGGGCACACCTGTGTAGTGAAAACCATTTCCGGTGACTACCTCTTGAAGCTCATCAAGAGAATACCAAGAGTGTGCAAAGCAGTAATCAAAGTAAAAGATGGCTACTTTGAAGAACCTAGAATATAAGACATATTTTCAGTTGTTTCACACTTTTTTGTGAAGTATTTCATTCCACATGTGTTAATTCATAGTTTTGATGCCTTCAATGTGAATCTACAATTTTCAGAGTCATGAAATAAAGAAAACTCTTTGAATGAGAATGTGTGTCCAAACGTTTGGTCTGTACTGTGTGTGTGTGTGTGTGTGTGTGTGTGTGTGTATGTGTATATATATATATATAAATATATATATATATACATATACATATACATATACAGACACACACGGAGACAGAGCTGAAATACTTTAAACTGTTGACATCTGTTACCACATTGCTGCAAAAACCTAAATAAATAAGTAAATACATATGTATCCTGAGTCTCTCTTGCTGTGTATATATAGAAATGTATATAGATATTGATATGCATAGTGATATATATGTATGTATACATTCGTGTGTGTGTGTGTATATATATATGTGTATATATATAATATATATATATATATTTTATATATGGATACATATATATACACACACTCACACATATATACACACAGACACAGAGATATATATGTATACAAGGATATATACCTCTCTCTACACACACGGATTTACACAGACATTTATATATCACAATACATCTACATATTTATATCTAAACTTGTATATATACACAGCGATACAGAGACTCAGGATAAATATATTTCTTTAATTTATTTATTTATTTACTTTTAACAGCAATGTAGTAACAGATGGCAACAGTTTAAAGTATTCCAGGTGTGTGTTTGTATATATAATTTATATAATATATACATTGTGTCCATTGTCTCCATCTCGTTCCGTTTTCGAGATAAAAATGCTAACTCCGTTGTTTTCCACTAGGTGGCACTGTAGGTGGTTTAATTGAGTAGCCCATGGCTACTTTACTATACCTAGACACCACTTCTATGCCTATAGCTGCCGCTGTTCTCAAGTGAATGTCGGTGGACAGGATATGGGTGGACACACTGTGTGTGTGTGTGTGTGTGTGTGTGTGTGTATTATATATGTGCATTTTGATGGCAATTGTAATCTTGATGAGGTTTGAAATAGTTGGTGGAGCAGTGGGGATATAAACATGAGTGCAGCTGTAATAATGTCCTCTCCGTTTGTTCTTCGGCTCAGCTCTGAGTGTACCTGAGCCAGGTTACAGGTTCCGGTCTTGCGCTGTATCGGTTGATTACTTCTCGGTTTCAGACGCGCTCTGCACATGACCAGAACCGCAGGAATCTTGTGAGCATGTGCAGTGCACGTCTAAAGCCAACAACCAAGCACTGGGATAACAAGGCTGCGGGAATGATAAGCGCGCACGTGCGGGATCTCAAGGCACTGCGGTGATGTCGCTCATGTAAATCCATAGTATCATGCCCACAGGGGCGTGATACCACGGAAAGTATGCAAACACCCACGGGGCGATGTGATACCCAGGGGACTAGACCCTCTGATCATTTACATAGGGAACATGTAAGTTATAAAACGTTTTTCTTTTTTTTATAAAATCATATTACACAATATTACAACACAGGGCTGGGTAGGAAGGGGTTACTAGGCCACACATCACCCTGCTTGTAGGTCAGAACACATAAGAAACCTGACAGGTTCCCTTTAGCTGTGGAATATGAAGGGCATTGATCCCCCAATGTCTGCGACATATCACCATGAATATCCTTCGCAGACTTTCCTTACAGAAACATGAATTTTATCCCTCTTCTGCTCTCAGTTGCTGTGAATATCGCATTAGACTCCGCCATTTTGTTTTCCCGCGTGCGTAGAACACTGTTGCCATAAGCAACAAACACAACATTTTGAAAACATATATTAGATACGTAAGGCTTTCATGTGATGTAACATTAGTTACTATAGCAACAAATAAGCTCATAAAGCCAAAGACTTATCAGCAGCTGCTCATATAATGGCCATTATACAGGGGTGTTTGCATGTTTGTGAACCATTCAGAATTTTCCATATTTCTACATAAATTTGACCTAAAACTACATCAGATTTCTGAGAAGTAGAAAAACAAAGGAGTGAAAAATATTAGGACATTGTCATTTTTATCAACGTAAATGATCCAATTTCATGTTTCTGTGAGAGGCAAAAGTATGTGAACCCTCAGGATTAGCAAATAATATGAAGGGGAAATTAGTTTGGTGTTTTCAGTGAATGGGACGACAATCGGGTGTGAGTGGGCGGCTGTTTTATGTAAGGAGAAGAGATCTAATAACACATGATCATCACACACACGTCTGTGGGAGTTTATCATGGCGGGAATTAGGGGATGTGTGAGACCCTCACAAGAAAAGCTGCAGATAAGTAATAACCTGTAGAGGATTATACACCCGTCTCCACAGATTTAATAATTGGAGCATTTTCCTCAGTTTAAAAATTACAAAAACTATTATTTTTTTAATATTATTCTGATGTAGTTTTAGGTCAAATTTACACAAATCTGGAAAATTCTGAAGGGATCACAAACTATGAAGCACTGAATTCTCAAAAACTCCTCAAATTCTCAGGGATTCCAATACCACCATCCAATAATTACTGACCCCATACACAGATTAGAATAAAACAAGCTTTATTTATAAGACAAACGCACAAATGACATTACACATTCACAAATTGTCAGTAACATTACATGGAGACAAGGATGAGGATACACAATACCAGGGCAAGTGGAGACATTGCCAGAAAACCATGAAAAACAATACGGCAATGGCATGAATGTGATATAATACATATGTAGAATAATCTTACATCAGAGGTTTTACCAAATATTTGAGAAAAAAAAGTATTACACAAATATCACTGAAAGTCAGGTTATGAGATGTGCTATGTATGTGTAGGATAATCAAATAAAGTACACTTAATTGAAATGTGTAAATGTAGGTCTTTTTTGATGCCCAATTTAGCAATATTAAATGTGTGTATGTATATGTGTGTATATATATATATATATATATATATAATTGCCTTATTCTGTCTGTCTGTCTGTCTTGCTCCAAAATTGTGTCCTTACGGTGACACAAAGCTGATTTGCCGCTGGGCTCGCCATGGCCCCACCCCCCCCGCACGGATTGGCCGCTCGCCCAAGCAACTCGCCCACGCCCCGCCCCCCTCACGCAATGCACGCTCACTCTGGCCCCGCCCCCCGCACGCATTCCCCGAACCGACCGACACGGAGCCACGACTCCCAGGTGAGTACTGTACCCCCGGGAGCCCACATCAGCGTACGCCGCCAACCCAGACGACACATACCCTCACATTGCTGTGGTTGCCGCCGTATGCTGGTGTGGGCTCCCGTGCGAGCGGGGGACGGGATACGCTGGTAACCATGGTAGCATAGTTACCAGCGCATCAAGGTCCTGCAGCGGCGGAACATACACACACGCACGCACATAACAACACACACATCAGATCACACTCACTCTCACACACACCTCACACACACATCACATCGCATCCACACACTCACAACATCCTGGGATATCGCTTGCTTCTCGGCGGCGATACTGTGCAGTGACCTTACAGGACCTGCCGGAGGATCACATGGCCAGAAGCATGTGGTATCTCCGGATGTTGTGAGTGTGAGCGCGTATGTGCAATATCGTCAATGTGTGTGTGCGTGAGTGTATGCGATCGGGTGTGTGTGCGTGAGTGTATGCGATCGGGTGTGTGTGAGTGTATGCGATCGGGTGTGTGTGAGTGTATGCGATCGGGTGTGTGTGAGTGTATGCGATCGGGTGTGTGTGAGTGTATGCGATCGGGTGTGTGTGTGTATGCGATCGGATCTGTGTCGGCAGAGGAGCACGGCGTGCTGGAGGAGGCTGGGAGGAGAGAGGCTGATCCTGGGGAAGGCTGGGAGGGGGAGGCTGAGAGAAGAGAGGCTGATGCTGGGGGAGGCTGAGGCTGGGGTAGGCTGGGAGGAGAGAGGCTGATCCTGGGGAAGGCTGGGAGGCGGAGGCGGAGGCTGAGAGAAGAGAGGCTGAGGCTGGGGTAGGCTGGGAAGAGAGAGGCTGATGCTGGGGACTGAAAAGGCTGATGCTGGGAGGAGAGAGGCTGATGCTGGGAGGAGAGAGGCTGATGCTGGGAGGAGAGAGGCTGATGCTGGGAGGAGAGAGGCTGATGCTGCCGGCAGAGAGGCTGATGCTGCGGGCAGAGAGGCTGATGCTGCGGGCAGAGAGGCTGATGCTGGTGCAGCATGGGGGATGGAGCACGATGGGGGGTGCGCAGCATGGGGGATGGAGCACGATGGGGAGTGCGCAGCATGGGGGATGGAGCACGTTTGGGAGTGCGCAGCATGGGGGATGGACCACATTTGGGAGTGCGCAGCATGGCGGATGGACCACGTTTGGGAGTGCGCAACATGGCGGATGGACCACGTTTGGGAGTGCGCAGCATGGCGGATGGAACACGTTTGGGAGTGCGCAGCATGGCGGATGGACCACGTTTGGGAGTGCGCAGCATGGCGGATGGACCACGTTTGGGAGTGCGCAGCATGATGGATGGAGCACGTTTGGGAGTGCGCAGCATGGCGGATGGACCACGTTTGGGAGTGCGCAGCATGACGGATGGAGCACGTTTGGGAGTGCGCAGCATGGCGGATGGAGCACGTTTGGGAGTGCGCAGCATGGCGGATGGAGCACGTTTGGGAGTGCGCAGCATGGCGGATGGAGCACGTTTGGGAGTGCGCAGCATGGCGGATGGAGCACGTTTGGGAGTGCGCAGCATGGCGGATGGAGCACGTTTGGGAGTGCGCAGCAAGGCGGATGGAGCACGTTTGGGAGTGCGCAGCATGGCGGATGGTGCACGATGGGGAGTGCACAGTATGGCGGATGGAGCACGTTTGGGAGTGCGCAGCATGGCAGATGGAGCACGTTTGGGAGTGCGCAGCATGGCGGATGGAGCACGATGGGGGGTGCGCAGCATGGCGGATGGAGCACGTTTGGGAGTGCGCAGCATGGCGGATGGAGCACGTTTGGCAGTGCGCAGCATGGCGGATGGAGCACGTTTGGGAGTGCGCAGCATGGCGGATGGAGCACGATGGGGAGTGAGCAGCATGGGGGATGGAGCACGATGGGGGGTGCGCAGCATGGGGGATGGAGCACGATGGGAGGTGCACACCTCCCCCCAACACACACACACAGACACACAGACACACACACACGCGCACTGCACAACACACACACACACACACTGGGAACCACAAACACCGCTCTACACAGACACCCACACACACAGACAACGCTGCACACACACAACACCCAACACACAAACACCGAGGCATACATAAATATACGCACATACCGCACAACACACATATTGCACAAAACATACCTCCCCCAAAAACACACCACACACACACAAACCGCGCAACACACACACACACACACACACACAACGCTACAGACACACAGCGCTCCACAAACAACGCAACACACGCAACACACATACAACACCGCTCTCACCCCCCGCCACACCCAGACAACACCCAGAACATGTACAGCGCCCTACACAAACACTTGGTAAGTACACACAACAACATCTATATATATAACAAAAATCATACATGAACTACACAATACGTAAATTCTAGAATACCCGATGCGTAGAATCGGGCCACCTTCTAGTATATATATATAATGTAGAAATGCCAACTGCTCTCACAATAGTATAGAATCAAAATATTTGAAAACGCCAAAAAAAATCATAAATCACTGTATATAAATATTTAATTAAACTGCAAGTGTTTATATTGCAAAAAATGTGCATGTCAAGTAGGAATATTGCAAGAATTTTCACATAGCAGTGGTAAAAAAAGGAAAACCTCCAAACTCTGCAAAGTAGAGCAAGGTGCTTACACATTCAAGAGATATATATTGCAAGACTAATAAGTGCAAATATAAAATGCCAACTGTTTGATGACAATGTAAAGTAACCACTGTTCGCATGGCCACAGCATTCAATGGGCTACTCAATTGAAAGAAGGTGTGTAACCATACTTACATAGTAATGGGGAAGGTAAAAGTCACTGATAAGTACAAAAATCCTATCCCCTGTGGCATATAATGCTGCTCCATAGTGAACAATGGACAAATAGTCACAGGCAAATGTACATGGAAATAAACATTGCTATACTTAATCTGCCACTGGTAACCCCCTGATGCACGTTTCTTTGCACCACTGAACATGTTACATTTCTAGCTCCGTCTATATTATCACAGCGCTTGTATAGACATAATATCTTTGAGAAAGCCTGGACCTACTGATACCAGGGCAGGTTACAGTATTGCAGTATTATAATTGTACACAGATAAGACTTATAAGGTGCAGGTCCCACTGTTACGTGTAGTGCACCATACCATAGCAGTCACATATATTATGACCTGCCCTTTTACCAAGTAATCAGACAGCGCTGACACAATTTTATAACATTTTTCAAATTTACATCAAAACCACATTGGAGTATTCCATGAAATAGAGTCCGAGCTTCATTAATAAACCAAGAAACTGTTTTGCATATTTCCCACATTTCAGACATTAACATCTCCCTAAAGTTCTGACCAGAAACTGTCACTTTGTACTGTCCTGTTACCAACAACACTATAAAACATATAAGGAGCACACTAGGAAATCCTCGCCCTCACTGCAATGTATGACCCGGGCAATGCATTAATATCTATAGTCACATATACTTGTAGTAATATCTGACACATGGGACTTGTCTAATCCTCCCTATATTGTTTATAAATCTAGAACTACCACCACATTGTAGATGAGACGTGAATGTGTCCCCTACCTGCTCTTGGCTCTTCATCCTCCAACTCTCTGGCGTTGGGTCCAATAATCCTCTTCTTCTTGATGTCTTCCTCCAGGCTGTCTTCTCTCTTCCTCTTCTCTTGTCCTCTCTCCTCTTCTCTCCTCTTCTCTTCTTCTTCTCTCATTTTCTCACCGTTTTCTTGTCCACTGGACGTCATTTTGAAATTCTCTCGCAGAGCAATCCGAACTATCTTCTGCACAAGGCCGTCGACAGTTAGAAAGTGAGCGGCAGTTGAGCGCATGCCAGTCACATGACCTCTGGATGGAATTCTCAGTGGGCACCGGCCATGTTGGAGCTTGGCAGCTGCCCACAGTATTGTAGACATCATGAGTGGCATCTAGGGTGCAGATACATATAGAAAATCATAGATGGGTTTTTGGTTGATGTGATATTAAGAAAAAAAACAAACCAAGATGGAAGTTCATATATAATGGCTTATATATCTGAATTTGCAGTGGATTCCATATTTCATTTCTTCTCTAATGGGGTTTAATAATAAATATAATTGATGGGAATGTGGACAGTTTGAGAAAAAAAGAAATGAGATAATCCTTGTGAGGGGCAGCGTTGTCTAATGCTCCAAGACCGGCGTTGTTAGTTAATGCTATACTTCGAATGGAGAGGGGAGTTTACCTTAAAAGAAATGCATTGAAGAAGTTGTATAAGATCTGGGGGGCGGTTGGATACCCCGGGCCGTCCCTCCTCGACGTTACTGCAGGACCGTGCGGGAACCGGTTGATAAATCTACTGGAATCGGGTGAAATGCGTATTGCTGGACACATATGGTCGCTAAAGATGTTGGGTAAGTTATATTATGGGTCGTATATTGGGAAATAATATGCACTTTGTGACCCATTCTGAGGTGAGGCGTGGACTACAGGCGCATTGTTTACTATGTAACTTGGGCTGTTTTTGTCACTGACTAAAGGTTTTCCCCTTTCTGTGATGTTTTTGTGGGGAAACAATTTTTTATGTGTGTTGTGTAATTTTACTGTTAAATAAAAATGAACTGGATTTAAAAAAAAAAAAAAGAAGTCTGGTGTTCTTCACGTCAGTCATTTTGGTGTAAAGACGCCATTCTCCTGTTGCACAAATATTTTGTGACTTTCAAAGTGTTTTACGGCAGATTTCTGGTGTGAGCACTGTGATGAATTATGGCCAAATTGTTGTATCTCTACTTCTGTATTTCCAGATAACCCCTGATAGTTACATTGTCTCTGGGGTTTCCTCGGGGGTTCCTCTGGGGGTGCAGTGATACTGCAGTGATACTTTGTGTCTAGTTAGAAATCCATAAGTCTTCAGTCCCTCTGTGTCACTGTATGTGACTGCAGACTTATGAATCCTCACATCGCGTGCTCTGTGCGCTGAGGTTTTGCTGATTTCAGAGCCGGGAATGGTGGTCACGTGGCCGTGAGTAAGTGATATGCAGACTCCCAACCATAATCTGACTAGATGGGTGCGGCCCTGATAAATGTAAGTGTATTGAGTGAGGGGGGCGGGCAGGCACTGCGGAGGGGTGGGGTTTATCTCCCTCTCTCCTCCGCCTATACAGCGGGCTCAAGGGGTGAACTCCCTCCAAATCCGTCAGGTAATGGCTGTGTGTTACAGGACCAGCCGCTAACAATCGCGGGTGAAGCAGAACTCTGTCCACTATTGCTAGCCTGTTAAAGGAAACCTGTCACCGGTTTTTCGGCCTTTAAGCTGCGGCCACCACCACTGAGCTTTTATATACAGCATTCTAACATGCTCTATATAAGAGCCCAGACCGATGTGTAGAACATAAAAAACACTTTATAATACTCACCATGAAGGTCGCTCCGGTGCACACCAGTCGGATGGGTGGCGCCGTTCTCCAGTGCCGGCACCTCCCCTTTCGGCCATCTTGGTCTTCCTTATTCTGAAGCTGTGGTGCATGACGTGTAGGTAACCCCTCTTCCGGTCTGATGAAGCGTTCATTATTTAATATGTGAAACATGCGTTACCATCTGCAAGGGGGGACTCTTGGTCTTGCAGTTCTGCACTTGGCACTTTAATGTTATGCTGGTGACTTTTCTCTGATTTTATACAGCACTGGTATGTTACACTTGTATCGTATATTGCTTCATCCTGGTGCTTTTTGTTGTCTATTAACTCTTTTGTCAGCAGCTACCACCCTGGGTTATCATATGGTCTATCATCCTGTTTACATAAATGATTATTTTTGTTACTAAGCGACATGTGATCTCCCCGACTTTACTGTGCCCATTGCAACCTCTGTCTTTTGCACTCCTATTCTATATATGTGCCCTATTAAATTTTGCATGTATTAATAAATCTTGGTATATACCTTTGCATCCCAACCACTTGTTGTTCTCCTGTTTTTGTGCATTTCCTGAGTGGTTTGCATTCTTATATATGGTAGTCCATACAGGTCTTTCCATATGTTACTTAAAATGCTCTTTAGCATGATATACCTGTGATTGTTATCTTTTCATTTTTCCTATGGATATTTTTGCATATTTAATACTTTGATCTGCCCTCAGCAGATCAAAGTGCGCCTGCGCAGGACCTCAGTGCCGCTGCGTGTGTATGACGTAGACGCGTCTTGCACCACGGCTTCAGAATAAGGAAGACCAAGATGGCTGAAAGGGGAGGAGCAGGTCTCGGAGAACGGAGCCACCCATCTGACTGGTTTGTACCTGAGCGACCTTGTTAGAATGCTGTATATAAGAGCCCAGTAGTGGTGGCCGCAGCTTATAGGCCGAAAAACTGGTGACAGGTCCCTTTTAAATCTCATTGTCAAACACTTACAGCGGGATTTAACATGTGGCGGCATACGGGCGCGCCATTTTAAGCTCCCATTGGTAACTGCTGAAGACCTCCTTGTCATTGCAGCGCTTCTTTGAAACTGCCTGTGGATTGAAAGGAGACTGTGATTGCTGCTATATACAGCAATGCTGTGGTTCTGCTGTACAGGGCACAAGCCAATAGTCGATCGCAGCTTCACTATTACAAATAATGAAAAGTAAAAGAAAAAAGTGTTACAAAATTTTAAAAATCAAAGTCCAAATCAGCCCCCTTTTGCCCTATTAAAAATAAATGTAGTAAAATAATTAACCAAAATGATGCAGAAAAAAAACGTTCAAGAACGCCTAAATTACATTATTTGGTTGTAGCAAAATAAAAAAAATGTTCTAACTAAAATCGTCCCACCTCACAAAAAATAAGTCATCACACGGCACCATCAACCGAAAACTGGCAACATGACCCCCAATTGGTTTTTTTGTTTGTTTTTTTGCCAGTTACATTTCTGCCAGTTAAATTTACATACAGGCGACGGGGGGGCGGGGATAAACGTCCATAACATGCCAGGACATTAGGAGAGAGGTGCACACGTCAATCAAAAAGTGCACGAATTTTCAAACTATAAAGTTGGATTTCACTGACTAAACACCCGAGCTGCCCCCTGATGGTATGTACACACTGTGCCTGATAGTGCCAGTACTGCACTGGCTGCACCTTATACATGAAAATCCTGATGTTTGGTTCCCTTGAAAAATGAGAAGTTGGTGATTAACGTTTATCCCTTCTAATTTCCTAATATTGTTTTGTTAGGCTTCAAAAATGGTGCAGATATAATGTAGACATGTGGAAAATGTTATGTATTAACTGGTTTGTGTGATATACAAGTGCATCTGAATAAATTAGAATATCCACAAAGTTAATTTATTTCAGTAATTCAATACAAAAAGTGAAAGGCATATATTATACAGAGTCATTACACACAGTGATTTATTCCTATATATTATATAGCAGGGGTGGGCAATTAATTTTCCCATGGGGCCGCATGAGAAATTGGGATTGGTTTAGAGGGCCGGACTAATATAATTACCTCAGTTCTACCCAATATACTACATCAGTACACCCCCTCCATATACTACACCTGTAATAAACTACACCACTACACCCCTATATACTACACCTGTATTATACTACACTCCCTCCATATACCTGTAATATACTACACCCCCATATACACCTGTATTATACTACACCACTATATAATACACCTCCGATATACATCTTTACACCCCCATATACTACACCTGTAATATACTACATCACTACACCCCATATACTACACCTGTAATATAGTACACCTCCAATATGCTACACCTCCATATAGCATACCTGTAATATACTACACCTCCAATATACTACACCTCCAATATACTACACCTCCATATAGCACACCTGTAATATACTACACCTCCATATAGTACACCTGTAATATACTACATCACTACACCCCATATACTACACCTGTAATATAGTACACCCCAATATACTACACCTGTAATATACTACACCTCCATATAGCACACCTGTAATATACTACAACTCCATATAGTACACCTTTAATATACTACATCACTACACCCCTATATACACCTGTAATATACTACATCACTACACCCCATATACTACACCTGTAATATAGTACACCCCAATATACTACACCTGTAATATACTACACCTCCATAGAGTACACCTGTAATATACTACACCTCCATAGAGCACACCTGTAATATACACCTCCATATAGCACACCTGTAATATACTACACCTCCATATAGTACACCTGTAATATACTACACCTCCATATAGCACACCTGTAATATACTACATCACTATACCCCCATATACTACACCACTATATACACCTCCATATAGCACACCTGTAATATACTACACCCCCATATGTCACACACCCTGCTCCCCATACAGCCTGCACCCCCATATCACACACACTACACCCCCATATGTCACACACCCTGCCCACATATCTCACCCTGCCTGTACCCCAACTTACCCCTCTCAAACACTCTGCATCCCTTCACATCCTTCTGTCAGTCTGCAGCCCTCATATGCACTCACCCTGCAACTCCATCTTCCCTCATATGCCACTCACCCTGCAACTCCATTTTCCCACATATGCCACTCACCCTGCAACTCCATCTTTCCTCATATGCCACTCACCCTGCAACTCCATCTTCCCTCATATGCCACTCACCCTGCAACTCCATCTTCCCTCATATGCCACTCACCCTGCAACTCCATCTTCCCTCATATGCCACTCACCCTGCAACTCCATCTTCCCACATATGCCACTCACCCTGCAACTCAATCTTCCCTCATATGCCACTCACCCTGCAACTCCATCTTCCCACATATGCCACTCACCTTGCAACTCCATGTTCCCTCATATGCCACTCACCCTGCAACTCCATCTTTCCTCATATGCCACTCACCCTGCAACTCCATCTTCCCACATATGCCACTCACCCTGCAACTCCATCTTTCCTCATATGCCACTCACCCTGCAACTCCATCTTCCCTCATATGCCACTCACCCTGCAACTCCATCTTCCCTCATATGCCACTCACCCTGCAACTCCATCTTCCCTCATAGGCCACTCACCCTGCAACTCCATCTTCCCTCATATGCCACTCACCCTGCAACTCCATCTTCCCTCATATGCCACTCACCCTGCAACTCCATCTTCCCACATATGCCACTCACTCTGCAACTCTATCTTCCCTCATATGCCACTCACCCTGCAACTCCATCTTCCCACATATGCCACTCACCCTGCAACTCCATCTTCCCACATATGCCACTCACCCTGCAACTCCATCTTCCCACATATGCCACTCACCCTGCAACTCCATCTTCCCACATATGCCACTCACCCTGCAACTCCATCTTCCCTCATATGCCACTCGCCCTGCAACTCCAACTCTGAGACAGACTGGTTCAAGGTTCTCTGGTCTGATGAGACCAAGATCGAGATCTTTGGTGCCAACCACACACGTGACGTTTGGAGATTGGATGGCACTGCATACGACCCCAAGAATACCATCCCTACAGTCAAGCATGGTGGTGGCAGCATCATGCTGTGGGGCTGTTTCTCAGCCAAGGGGCCTGGCCATCTGGTCCGCATCCATGGGAAGATGGATAGCACGGCCTACCTGGAGATTTTGGCCAAGAACCTCCGCTCCTCCATCAAGGATCTTAAGATGGGTCGTCATTTCATCTTCCAACAAGACAACGACCCAAAGCACACAGCCAAGAAAACCAAGGCCTGGTTCAAGAGGGAAAAAATCAAGGTGTTGCAGTGGCCTAGTCAGTCTCCTGACCTTAACCCAATTGAAAACTTGTGGAAGGAGCTCAAGATTAAAGTCCACATGAGACACCCAAAGAACCTAGATAACTTGGAGAAGATCTGCATGGAGGAGTGGGCCAAGATAACTCCAGAGACCTGTGCCGGCCTGATCAGGTCTTATAAAAGACGATTATTAGCTATAATTGCAAACAAGGGTTATTCCACAAAATATTAAACCTAGGGGTTGAATAATAATTGACCCACACTTTTATGTTGAAAATTTATTAAAATTTAACTGAGCAACATAACTTGTTGGTTTGTAAGATTTATGCATCTGTTAATAAATCCTGCTCTTGTTTGAAGTTTGCAGGCTCTAACTTATTTGCATCTTATCAAATCTGCTAAATCTGCAGGGGGTTGAATACTACTTGTAGGCACTGTAAATAAAATTGGCACTTATGGATGAAAAAGTTGTAAGTATGAAATTTAAGCTTTCCACTATAAATTGAATGTGAATCGGTGAAAAAGCTTTAGCTTTTTTTAGTAAAAATTCCTCCGATTCAGTGCGCAACTGGTGTTTTATTACAGTATAAAGGGACTTAACATCCAAGGTGCCCAATACAAAGCCTTCCTTCCACATTACCTGTTCTGTAGTTTGTAATACGTGGTTTGTATCTTTAAGATATGCAGGTAAATAAACCATGCAACCCTGTAAGTTTTCATCCACATACTTAGATAAATTTGCCGTATTTCTATATAATTGAATTAAGGAGGTTTTTATACATAATTGGGTATGGTCATTCCTCTTGAATGTAAGCCCCACTGAATTTTTATGAAGCGTCTACATAGATGTATTTAGAATATGCATGTAAATAATCCCATCGGAAAGAAAAAAAAGGTTTTAAAGTTGTAAATATATTTGCCCTTCTTTCTCCCCTTTGTATTTCTTCTCCCTCCCCCCTTTTTATTTTAACTTATTAATAAATTATCAGAATACTCTAAATTTTAATTTTTTTTCCTACCATTCATTATCAATTATGTATATATATATATGTCACGGCCGGGCGGTCGGGCCGACCCAGGAGGTGGATCCACTGGACCGAACTCTTAAGATGGTGGTAGGGAGTCCGGCAGCTGAAGCACTGATGGGCAGCAGAACAGTCCGTGCAAGTGAAGGCAGCGGAGGAGTCCCTGGGACCACGGTGTCACAGATGGTAGTCCTGGTGACGTAGCTCAGGTTCGGAAGCCGAGATGATATCAGGCGGGGTCCGGAACCTCAGGAGCGAGATGACGGGTCACCGCAGGGATCCGAGATGGTACGGACTGTCAGATGGCAGACGGACAGTGTGCGGGGTTCAGGATCCGGCAGACGGGATGGCGAGGCAGGTACGGCTCTACAAAGAGAGATAGGTGAGTACAGGCACATAAACACCAGGAGACCTGACTCCTAGCTCAGGGAACACGAAGATCAGGCCCCGCCCCCTTGGACACTAACCCCCTTTATACCCAGTACCTGTTCAACCTCATTTCCTGTTAATGGACGCTGGCCCTTTAAGAAAGGGTCAGTGACCGCGCGCGCGCCCTAACGCGCATGCGCGCCGCCCGGGTGCCAGAAGCCAGGGAAGGAGGCTGAGGGGAGGACGCAGGGGAGCCGGCCAGGTCCTGGGAAGCCGTCGGGCGCCGGGATCGGGGACCAGGGGGCCTGGGACGGACGGAATCCGGGGGCTGAGGAGCGGGCAGCGTGGCAGGTGAGCCGGGGAGCGGGGGTGAGGACCCGGGGAGCGTGACAGTACCCCCCCCCCACGCCCCCCACCCCGCAACCGGGACATGAAGGCACGGATAAGAGGAGTGCCCACGTTCTCCCTGGGCTCCCAAGACCTATCCTCAGGACCATACCCCTCCCAGTCCACCAGGAAGAACTGCCGACCTCGTACGGTCTTCATGGCCACGATATCCCTTACCGCATAGATGTCGTCATCGGCAATAGGTGGAGGGGCCGGACTGGCAGCATTGGAGAAGGGACCAAGGACCACCGGCTTGAGCAGGGAGACGTGGAATGAGTTGGGTATCCTCATCGTGGCCGGGAGCTGTAGCTTGTAGGAAACCTCATTGATCTTGCTGAGGACTTTAAACGGCCCAATGTAGCGAGGACCCAGCTTGTATGACGGTATCTTCAGGCGGACGTACTGGGAAGCAAGCCAGACGAGGTCTCCAGGAGAGAAACACGGAGGGTCTAGACGCCTTTTGTCAGCGTGTTTCTTCATCCGCTGGGAAGCGCGTCCAAGGGACGCCTTGACAGAGTCCCAAATGGTAGCGAAGTCACGGGCTACAGTATCAGCCGCAGGGACATCCGAAGAAGGGGATATAGGCAATGGAACGGAGGGCTGAAGTCCGTAAACGACATGGAAGGGAGATTTGGAGGACGACTCACTGATGTGGTGGTTATGTGAGAACTCAGCCCAAGGCAGAAGCGTGGACCAGTCGTCGTGATGGGTGTTGACATAGTGACGTAAGAAGGATGTCAAGATTTGATTGACCCTCTCCCCTTGGCCATTAGACTGAGGATGGTATGCGGAAGAAAAGTCCAGAGTTACTCCCAGGTGTTTGCAGAGCGCCCTCCAGAAGCGGGAGGTGAACTGAGTTCCTCTGTCGGACACGATGTGGGATGGAAAGCCATGCAAGCGGAAGATGTGATGGATATAGGCTTCCGCGAGTTCCTGAGCAGAGGGCAGTCCAGCCATGGGGATGAAGTGGGCCATTTTGGAGAACCGGTCCACCACGACCCATATGACTGTGTGTCCAGAGGATAATGGCAAGTCCGTAATAAAGTCCATCGCAATGTGTTGCCAGGGAACTGAGGGTATCGGTAGAGGCAGCAGACGGCCATAGGGCAGGTGTTTGGGCGTCTTGTTCCTGGCACAAGAGGAGCAGGCAGAGACAAAGGCGGCGACGTCAGTGCGAAGGGATGGCCACCAGTAATGGCGTACAATCGCACCCCATGTTCTCTTCTGGCCTGCATGGCCGGCTGTTTTTGAGGCATGACCCCAGTGTAACACTTTTTGCCTGTCGGTCTCCGAGACATAGGTCTTCCCGGGTGGTATCTGGGCCAGAGTGACGGGAGCCACCGGAACAATCTTGCTAGGAGGGATGATAGGTTGGGTAGTCTCTTCCTCCTGCTCCATGGACATGAGGGACCTAGACAAGGCATCGGCGCGTATATTCTTGTCCGCGGGTCGGAAGTGGAGCTGGAAGTCAAACCTGGCAAAGAATAAGGACCACCTGGCTTGCCGCGGGTTCAGTCGCTGAGCGGACCGCAGGTATTCCAGGTTCTTGTGGTCCGTGTAGATGGTCACGGGGTACACTGCTCCTTCCAGGAGGTAGCGCCACTCCTCCAGAGCTAGTTTGACCGCCAATAATTCTCGGTCACCGATGGTGTAATTCCGTTCTGGTGCTGAGAAGCTCTTAGAAAAGAAACCGCAAGTCACCATCTTCCCGGAGGAGGATTTTTGCATGAGCACTGCTCCGGCTCCTGAGGAGGAGGCATCCACCTCCAAGGTGAACTGGCGGTTTAACTCCGGTCGGTGGAGTACAGGAGAGGAGGCGAAAGCTCGCTTCAAAGAGCAAAACGCGGCGTCGGCCGCAGGTGACCAGTCCTTTGGTTTAGCCTCCTTTTTGGTCAAAGCGGAGAGAGGGGCAGTCAGGGCGGAGAAGTGCGGGATAAACTGGCGGTAGTAGTTGGCGAATCCCAGGAACCGTTGGATTGCCTTCAGTCCAGAAGGAGGAGGCCAGTTGAGTATGGAGGAGACCTTCTTTGGATCCATCTGCAACCCAGTACCCGAGATGATGTATCCCAGGAAAGGGAGAGAAGACTGCTCAAAGACGCACTTCTCATATTTGGCGTAGAGACGATTCTCTCTCAGTCTTTGTAGAACCAGCTTTACGTTCTCTCTGTGGGTCTGGAGGTCCGGAGAGAAGACAAGGATGTCATCCAGATAAACTACTACACAGAGGTAGAGGAGGTCCCGGAATATGTCGTTCACCAGTTCTTGGAATACGGCAGGAGCGTTACACAGACCGAAGGGCATCACGCAGTATTCGTAGTGCCCGTCGCGAGTATTAAATGCGGTCTTCCATTCGTCCCCAGAGCGGATACGAACTAGGTTGTAGGCACCCCGAAGATCCAGTTTGGTGAACACACGGGCTCCTCTGAGCCGGTCGAACAATTCGGGGATGAGCGGTAGGGGGTACTTGTTTTTTATGGTGATCTGATTCAAGCCCCGGTAGTCAATGCATGGGCGTAGGTCACCCTCTTTCTTCTTAACGAAGAAGAAGCCTGCTCCCGCAGGAGAGGAGGATCTCCGGATGAATCCCTTTGCCAGGCTTTCCGTGATGTATGTGGACATGGCCCTGGTTTCCGCTGGAGACAACGGATATATCCGTCCTCGAGGTGGTGTTGTTCCTGGGAGCAGGTCGATGGCGCAATCGTAGGGACGGTGTGGCGGAAGTACCTCAGACTCCTTCTTGTCAAAAACGTCCGCGAAGGACCAATAGGCCGAGGGCAGTTCCGGTAGGTTCTCTGGAGCCGGGGGACGTCGGATTGGTTGTAGGGACTTTAGACATCTCTCATGACAGGCAGAGCCCCAACGAGTGATTTCGCCAGTACCCCAGCTGACTGATGGTTCGTGTGTCCGCAACCAAGGAAGTCCCAGCAGGATTTGATGGGACATGTGTGGAAGGACGTAGAGAGCGATGTTCTCGGTGTGCAGAGCACCTATACGCAATTCCACCGGCTTGGTGATCCAGGAGATGGTATCAGAGAGGGGTCTCCCATCCACCGAGGCAATCATTAGGGGCTTATCGAGTGGAGTAACAGGCAGCTGGTACTTGTCCACCGTGGCCTGCTGGATAAAATTGCCTGCTGCTCCGGAGTCGAGGTATGCCTCAGCCGTGAAGCGCGTCTCTCCTGTTGACACTTGTACCGTCCACATAACTGGGTCTGAGAGAGTCCCAGCACCTAGGGTGGCCTCTCCTACCAACCCTAGGCTTTGGAGTTTCCCGGCCTTTCCGGACAGGAGCGTAAGAGATGTGTGCCCTCTCCGCAGTAAAAGCAGAGGCCTTTGGCGAGCCGCTCTGCTCTACGTTGGTCAGACTGTCGTACTCGGTCAACCTGCATGGGCTCGTGGACAGGAATCCCAGCTGTTGAAGAGTGAGGCACAGAGGACTTCTGTGGAGGAGGGGAGTGCCGTACTGCACGTCTCTCACGATACAGCTCTTTGGAGCGTTCCTGGAAACGAATGTCCACTCGAGTGGCTAGGGCAATCAGGGCATCTAGGGTGGAGGGCACGTCACGACCCGCCAACTCATCCTTGATGCGACTCGAGAGTCCTTCCCAGAAGGCGGCTGTCAGGGCCTCATTATTCCACCCGAGTTCAGAAGCCAAAGTACGGAAACGGATGGCATATTGACCCACCGTCAGTGTTCCTTGACGTAGGCGGAGGAGGGATGAAGCAGACGCAGAGGCGCGTCCCGGCTCGTCGAAGGTGCTGCGAAAGGCCTGCAGGAACTCTTGAAGGTTCTTGGTCATGGGGTCCTCCTTCTCCCACAAGGGGTTCATCCACGCCAGCGCCTCGCCCTCCAGATGAGACATTATAAAGGCGACCTTGGCTTGGTCAGAGGCGAACAGATGTGGCAGCTGCGTGAAATGAAGGGAACACTGGTTTATGAAGCCCCTGCAGGTCTTGGGATCTCCAGCATAACGAGGTGGTGACGCCAAACGGAGACGGGAAGCATCTGAAGAGGCTGCCACTGGTGCGGGAGCCATGGCTTGCATAGCTGGGGACCTGGGTGCCGCAGGCGTCATTGATGCTTGTAACGTGTACAGGCGGGTGTCCACGGAGGTCATAAATTGCAACATGCGGGTCTGGACTTCATGCTGACGTCGGAGTTCCTCTTGCAAGGCCGCTAGTGCTGCAGCGGGATCCATGGCCTGATCTTACTGTCACGGCCGGGCGGTCGGGCCGACCCAGGAGGTGGATCCACTGGACCGAACTCTTAAGATGGTGGTAGGGAGTCCGGCAGCTGAAGCACTGATGGGCAGCAGAACAGTCCGTGCAAGTGAAGGCAGCGGAGGAGTCCCTGGGACCACGGTGTCACAGATGGTAGTCCTGGTGACGTAGCTCAGGTTCGGAAGCCGAGATGATATCAGGCGGGGTCCGGAACCTCAGGAGCGAGATGACGGGTCACCGCAGGGATCCGAGATGGTACGGACTGTCAGATGGCAGACGGACAGTGTGCGGGGTTCAGGATCCGGCAGACGGGATGGCGAGGCAGGTACGGCTCTACAAAGAGAGATAGGTGAGTACAGGCACATAAACACCAGGAGACCTGACTCCTAGCTCAGGGAACACGAAGATCAGGCCCCGCCCCCTTGGACACTAACCCCCTTTATACCCAGTACCTGTTCAACCTCATTTCCTGTTAATGGACGCTGGCCCTTTAAGAAAGGGTCAGTGACCGCGCGCGCGCCCTAACGCGCATGCGCGCCGCCCGGGTGCCAGAAGCCAGGGAAGGAGGCTGAGGGGAGGACGCAGGGGAGCCGGCCAGGTCCTGGGAAGCCGTCGGGCGCCGGGATCGGGGACCAGGGGGCCTGGGACGGACGGAATCCGGGGGCTGAGGAGCGGGCAGCGTGGCAGGTGAGCCGGGGAGCGGGGGTGAGGACCCGGGGAGCGTGACAATATATATATATATATATATATATATATATATATTTATAATATTTCTTTTGCTGCTTCTTTTTATTCTAATTTAAGTATTCAACTATATATTTAAATGCAGATGCAGCTATACACTCACATATACATGCTTATTGTTCTGCCTTCGTCCACGTGTGAGCTGTGTGGACTCCGGCATACAGCTAACCTTCATCCACTGTTTCAATAAACAGACTGTGTTGCATTTAAGTCTTTATTTATTAAATGATGATGGATAGGTAGATGATCATAAGAAATGGATGATTAATTGGTAAAAACTATAACAAAAGATACAAATCCAAATCAGTACAGGCATATCACAAATAACAGAATGACATACATAGTAGTACTGGTATTTACAGAATCTGCATAACATAGAGAGCAATGCATATGACTGAATACAACATTTACACTGCTGAAGCTGCCCTACACCTGCTCTGCATGTATCACAGCCTATGTAATCTGAGTAAAGCCACTGTTACTTCACAGTGCCTACATAACAACTGTACACATATTCTAACATAAATATGTAGTTTAGTACAATGATTCCTACCGGGATCCACTTGTCAGGAGGAACGATTGAAGAAAAGGAACTGGAGCCAGCTAATAGCACCTCTGAATCCTATGGAGGCACCAAGACATCTGGTCTCCAACTCAGGAAGGGCAGGGAAAAAAGGGCGGTCCAAGGAAGTATCTTTTCCTTAAAGCAACAGGCTCCAACCCACAGAAATACTATGGAGATGTAGGAGGAAAACATAAGAAAGCGAACAGTGACCTCTTGTGGGCAACAAACGATATTACCCTTATCCTATTTAATGAATAGGAGACAGAACACTCCCCGCTTGGCGTTAACCAATGCCACTATTGGACTCCTGAGGGGATAACAACAACACAAGTTCAGTGACTGGTCTGGTGAACAGTTTGTTCTCTCCGAGTTGCTCACTCTGACCTCTACCTTGCGTACTCTCCCATCCTTGCTGGGAAAGGGTTTGGTGACTAGGTCGAGTGGCCACTCATTTCGGTGTGATTGACTGTCCTTTACAAGTACCACATCGCCAAGTCTGATGTTGGGATGGTCTTTCTGCCATTTTATTCTGGTTTGCAGAGTGGAGAGATATTGTTTCCTCCATCTGTCCCAAAAGGCATTGGACACGTTTTGTACTTGCCTCCATTGTCTTCTGTAGAGGTCTTTCTCGGTGAATTCTCCAGGTGGAGCTCCTGGGACACAGGTTTTCTGTGTAAGTAACATGACAGGAGTAAGAACTGTTGAGTCTCCAGAATCTCCAGAAAGAGCTGTCAATGGCCTAGCATTCATGATAGCTGTAACTTCGGCCAAGAACGTAGTCAAGCTTTCGTGGGTAAGTCTGGTGTTTGCTTGCAAGAGGATAGAATCTAGAATCTTGCGTGCAATTCCTATCATTCTTTCCCAGGTGCCTCCCATGTGCGAAGAGTGTGGCGGGTTGAAGGTCCAGGTGCATCCTTGCTCACCTAGGTACCTCTCTACATTTGTAATGTCTAGATTGGAAGGGATTTGGAGTTCTCTTGCTGCTCCAATAAAGTTCGTGCCTCTATCAGAACGAATGTGCTTCACAGGGCCTCTGATAGCGATGAAGCGTTGAAGTGCATTTATGAAACTTGAAGTGTCCATAGATTCTATTACTTCGATATGAACAGCTCTGACAGACAAACAGGTGAATAGAACTGCCCAACACTTTGCTTCGGCATGGACCTTCCTAGTGCGTCTTGTAGCTACGGACCAGGGGCCGAACACATCCAGTCCAATGTTGGTGAAGGGGGGTTCAGTACTGAGCCTGTCAGGTGGAAGATTGGCCATCTTCTGGTTTTAAAACATGCCACGAAGTTTGCGACACGTAACGCAGTTGAAGATGAGTTTGCTCACGCTTCTCTTCGCTCCGACTATCCATAGTCCAGCCGCTCGTAGACTCCCTTCGGTAAACAAACGACCTTGATGTCTCACCAAGATGTGATGATGTTGAATGAGCAAGGTTGTGACGTGATGACGTCCGGGAATTATTACCGGGTGTTTCTCTGAGACTTCTACCTTAGCTTCTTGAATGCGGCCATCTATTTTCAGCAGCCCATCTTTGTCAATGAACGGGTCGAGTTTCCTCAACGCACTGTCTCTAGGAATGGGTAGTCCTTTGTTGAGATTGTCTATTTCCTTGTTGTAGGCTTCATTTTGTACAACATGGAGTATTGTAATCTTGGCTTTCTTTAGGTTGGGAGCAGTAAACGCATGCTTGCAGTGATGCCAACCTTTACTGCATCTCTGATTTGTTGGTAGTTCGGACTTGTAAAACTGAGTCACGTGTAGTAAAAAGGCGATGGCCCTAACAAGTGAGTTCCAGGTTGAGAATCTACTGAACCGATGAGATCCGAGGTGACGTCCTGAAACCACTGTATGAAGAGCTGACACTTGAGGTCGAAGGTCGTCGTCGACATCTGGATCCACCAGTTCGAATGTATCGGGCCTGCTGATGTAGGATGTTGTCCGGTACAGGAAGGCAGGGCCTGTGAACCATGTAGTGTCCTTAAGGTGACTTGGTGCAACGGATCTAGTCGCATGGTCGGCGGGATTGTGATGAGTAGATACGTAATGCCACTGATCAGGGCAAGTTGATCTTCTTATTCTCAACACCCGGTTGCTGACGTAGACGTAGAAGCGTTGTGTTTCGTTGCAGATGTATCTGTTAGGGCCAGGTGGACGGGCAGACCCAGGAGGTGGATCCACTGGGCCGAACTCCTTGATGATGGTAAGGGGTCCGGTAGCTGGAGCACTACAGGTAGCAGGACAGTCCGTGCACACGAGTATAATGGAGAAGTCCCTGGGACCACGGAGTCACTGATGGTAGTCCGGGTGACGGAGCTCAGGTTCGGAAGCCGAGATGATGTCAGGCGGAGTCCGGAACCGTTGGAGCGAGATGAAGGGTCACCGCAGGGATCAGAGATGGTACGGACTGTCAGGATGGCAGATAGACAGCGTTCGGGGTTCGGGATTCGGCAGGACCGGATGGCAAGGCAGGATCGGCTCTAGAAGAGAGAGAGGTGAGTATCTCACAGGAACACAAGGAGACCTGACTCCTAGCTTGGGAAACACGAAGAACAGGCCCCGCCCACTTGGACACTAAACCCCTTTATACCCTGTACCTGTGTGCTTCATTTCCTGTCAGTGGACGCTGGCCCTTTAAGAAAGGGTCAATGACCGTGCGCGCGCCCTAATGCGCATGCGCGCGGCCTGGGTGCCAGAAGCCAGAGCAGGAAGCTGAGAGGAGGAAGCAGCAGAGCCGGGCTGGGGCTGGGAAACCGACGGGCGCTGGGAGCGGGGACCAGGAGGCCTGGGAAGTGCAGGACATGGAGGCTGGAGAGCGGGGAGCGTGGCAGGTGAGCCGGGGATCAGAGCAGGGGACCCGGGGAGCGTGACAGTATCCTAGTACCACCTTGCTGTCAGTGTAGAACTCTGCATCTTTGATCTCCTGATTCATTCCATCTGAGATAAGTTCAGCCAGCTCAACTGCAAGGACGGCAGCACAGAGTTCCAGTCTAGGTATCGTGTGTTCACGGAGTGGCGCCAGTTTTGTCCGACTCATGACGAACCCAATATGGATCTGTTCATTCACATCGGTGGTTTTAAGGTATACTACTGCTGCGATTGCTTTGACTGATGCATCGCAGAAGATACAAAGTCTTTGAGATTTGACTTCTGTGGATGGCACAGGAGCGTACGGTCGGTTCACATGAAGATCGGTCAAGGCCTCGAGAGACTTCCTCCACTCTGCCCACAGGTCTGCCTTTTCTGCAGGAAGTGTATCATCCCAATCAGATGTCTCTTGGGTGAAATCTCTTAGCATCATTTTACCTTGGACGGTAACTGGAGCCACGAATCCCAGAGGATCGTACAAACTATTCACAAAGGAAAGGACACCTCTACATGTGAAGGATTTTTCTTCTTTGTTGATCTGAAAGGTGAAGGCATCTGTCTTCAAGTCCCAAAGTAGTCCTAGGCTCCGTTGCATGGGAGGAGAGTCGATGCTCAGGTCTATGCCCTTCAGATCACTGGAATAGTCTTGAGAGGGAAAGGCTTCCATCAGTTCTCGGCTATTGGATGCAATCTTATGCAACCTTAAGTTGGACTGAGCGAGCATTTCTTGAGCTCTTTTTAGAAGACTGATTGCTGCCTCGTTTGTGGGTGTGGATTTTAAGCAGTCGTCTACGTAGAAATCCTTTTCCACAAAGGATCTAACATCCGACCCGTACTTCTCTTCACCTTCTTTGGCGGAATTCCTGAGACCGTAGATAGCCACGGCGGGGGAAGTACTGTTCCCGAAGATATGTACCCTCATCCGGTACTCTATGATGTCTTTATCTGGGTCGTTGTCACGGTACCAGAAGAACCTCAGGTAGTTTCTGTGTTCCTTTTTGACGAGAAAGCAGTGGAACATCTGTTGGATGTCAGCCATAAATGCCACCGTATCTCTGCGGAAACAGAGTAGAACTTCTAAGAGTCTGTTGTTGAGGTCTGGGCCAGATAGTAGGACATCATTCAACGAGACGTCTTCGCACTTGGCACTTGAGTCGAACACCACTCTTATTTGGCCTGGCTTTTTAGGAGGGTACACTCCAAAGATGGGTAAGTACCAGCGTTCCTCAGAGTCTCGTAGTGTAGGTGCGATCTCTGCATGGTTATTTCGGAATATCTTCTCCATGAAGGTAAAGAAATGTTCTCTCATCTCGGGAGACTTCTTGAGCTTGTGTCTGAGGGAGACAAATCGACTGTAGACCTGTTCCCTGTTGTTGGGTAGGCGTTGTCTCCGTGGTCGGAATGGTAAGGGTGCCACCCAGCTGTTCGACTTGTCTTTGGTTATTTCTTGGTCCATGATATCCAAGAACATCCTGTCTTCTATGGACATTGCTGTTTTGTTGTCCTCTTTGGTCCTGTGGAAGACTGTACAGCCTATGTGGTCTTGTTCGCCCTCACAAGCGTGGTCTTCGTTGGAAGGAACTGCGAAAAGACATGGCAGAGGAGTACTGCTTGGTAATTCCTTTACCAACAGACTGTTGTGAGATGGTCGGAAGAAAGACAGACGTCCATTTTCTAGTGTGTTGGTGAGCATACTAATGACTGAGGCTGGCTTGTGTGCTCCTCCTAGACAGACATCTCCTACTATGACCCATCCTAGGTCAAGTCTCTGCGCATATGGAGCGTTCTGGAAGCCGTTAATGGACTCTCTAGCCTTATGCACGCGTAGCATGTCTCTTCCAAGGAGTAAGGCTATTGGAGCTTCTGAGTCCAGTTCTGGAATCAGGTGAGCTATACGCTTCAGATGGGGGTGATGAGCTGCTACCTCTGGTGAAGGTATCTTGGACCTGTTGTCAGGAATCTGGTTGCACTCCAGTATGGTAGGTAATGATAGGCAGGTCTGGCCATCTATGGATTCCACCATGTAGCCGCTTGCCTTCCTCCCCGCCATCTCAACGGTACCTGAACATGTCTTCAAGGAGTAGGGAGAACCGGGGCCTGCAATGTTGAAACTGCTGAAGAAGATGGACTTGGGAAGAGACCTGTTGCTCTGATCATCCAAGATCGCATAGATCTTAATTGCTTTGTCCCTGCGGCCTGCTGGGTAGACTCTGACAAGGCAGATTTTCGAACAGGACCTTCCTCCTGTGAGTCCTTTACAGATCTCCGTACATTGAGAGGTAACCACCGTGGTGTCTTCATCAGTGTTCTTCTGTTTTCCATCGTGTTCTTCTGCTTGCGGCAACACTCGTGTAGGTGGTCCAGGGTGTAAGGCTGTATTGTGATCCGTGCTGTCACATTCTGCACATTTCACGCTAGCTTCGCAGTTCCTGGCCATGTGCGATGTTGCAGCACAGCATTTGAAGCAGATGTTGTGTTCCTTGAGGAAGCCTTTGCGATCCTCTAGAGACTTCTCCCTGAAGGCTCTGCATTTTAGTAGAGGATGTGGTTTCTGGTGTAAAGGACACTGTTTACTGATATCCTGGGGTTTGTTCTCTTCTGGAGGATGCTTACTCTCTTTGTGAGCAGGACCTGAGGAGACAATGTTAGTTTTGTGGACCGCCACGGGTGTCCTACTGGGTTTGACACCGGGGGCGGTGGTACATGACAGAGTAAAATCAAAACTAGGGTCATTTCTGATTTTAGCTTGCTGAGCTACAAAGTCTACAAATACGGCAAAAGGAGGGAATGGCGCGTTATGTGTTTGCTTATACCGTGAACCGTGTGAGACCCACTTTTCTTGTAGATTGTAAGGAAGTTTTTGCACTATCGGATTGACACCCCTAGCGGTATCCAAGAATGCCAATCCGGGCAAATCGCCTTCCTCTTGGGCAACCTGTAACTCTACTAACAGATCGCTTAGCTCTCTTAGCCTTTGAAAACCTTTGGGTCCTATCTTAGGGAAGTCATCAATTCTTTTAAACAGAGCATTTTCAATAACTTCTATGGACCCATAGCATTCATCAAGTCTCTTCCACACCAAGTGTAGACCTTTGGGTGGGTTTTTAATGTTAATGTCTCTTAGTCTTTTGGCGTGTTCTACCGATTCACTACTGTGAGGCAAATCCCGGGATATGAAGATGAATTATGACTCCAGTCATAATCCCTCATCACTCCCTGGCAGTGCCCCCTCCCTTCTTGTTCTCAGTGTTCCACTTACACCTCCATGGCCATGTCCTGTGATATGGAAATTAGGTGGCTTGGGGACAATGGACACAGGATGACTCCCTGCCGTGACCCTGTAGTGGGGGCTGCTAGCTAGTTAGCAAGGCTATGGAAATAGCCAGACAGAACGACTCCAGTAAAAAATGGTTCATATCTCGCAAGCCATATTTCCGATAAATATGGCAACCATAAAAATGGTGTCTCCGCATGCGGACGAGGCCGGCACACCCTTTTTATGGGAGCAGGACATTGGGAAATGCCCCAGGCGTGATATCAGCCAATGGGGAACTGGCAGACAGGTCATGAGTCCCCTCGTTCTGTAGCTAAATTCATAACTGTCACAATGAGAGCATTGGCGTCCGCCTACGACGCTCCCAGGCAAAGTTATGGCCCATATTCCATGTTGTGGATTGTCCATAACTCAAGCCAGGGGTGGAGCAGTGCTCCCTCTGAGGTCACTAAGGTAGGAGGGGACCTGGATTTGCCCAGGTTGATAACCCTACTTCGGCCATTTTCCAGTGTTCTTTTCGCTGGGGGCACGTGTAGGAAACATCTGTGGGAAGGATCCTAGAAACCTGGGTACAGCGCCCCCCTGTGGCCAGACGCAACAAGGTAACTGCTGGAACTGTGTATGCCTGTTTGTAACCCATGCTTTGATTGTAACTGTACTCTGACATATGTATATTCTGTAGATTCCCTATTGTATATATTGTAGTTTCTAGTGTGCTTTAGGCTGATTAAATTATATAATTAATCTTGGGCTGTTCTGTTATCTCGATCTTGAATCCCACGTCTGTGTGTTCGGCTAATAGTTACCGTGAAGCGGTTGGTGGCAGCGAATTGTGCCAAGGATTATTGTGGGGAGGCCAGTGAGATTCGGGGAGATTTTATATATTCCGCCCGCGGAGGTCGGGGGAATATATACCTTACTCTCACCGGGGACCCTTCAATAATCGGCATAAGTAGTATAGCGGCCTCCTTGCTTATGGTCGGGCAATTCCATAATTGGCCTGACTATAAGAGGGGCGCTAGAGAGCGCGTCACGTGCTCTGTCTGTCGGTCGGGAGGTATAAAGGAGGGGTGACCTCCACTTGTTACCCCCCGATTGTGACGTACTGGTAGCCAGCGCGGGGGGATTTCTGAGTGACCCCCCCCGGTGGTTTGTGACATATTGGTGGCATAGCGGTGGGATCGAGATAATAGTGTGTGTGAGTGTGAGACCCATACTCCCAGACACTAAAGACTGCCTGCAGCAGCTGTGGCTGCTGGGGTCTTCAGACTAGCTCAACACTAGAGTGTCAGAGTGCAGATACTGTAAGGTGTGTGGAGGCATCAGGTGTCAGTTCTGTGTCAGTGACCAAAAGTCTGCAAGAATGGCTGATGGCACCAGGAGCAGAGCTATGCAACTGGCCAATGCTAAGGCAGGAGCCGAAGAGAGGGAGGACGGTGCTGTGGACAGCAATGAGGAGGTTGCCCACGAGTCCTCCAGGAGCTCGACGCCAGAAAACCGTTCTGCCGAGGACATTGCGCAACCTGGCACTGCTGGACAAGATGAGGAGGAGCTCACCCAAGGTTCCTCAACGAGCCAGATGCCAGCCCTCCGCTCTGAAAGGGACAGTGAATCGCCTAGCTCTGCAGCGTGCCGCAGATCACCACGTGCCATTCCACCGAGCCTGGGAGGCTCGGATAGCCTTCTTCAAATGGCTATGGCCCTTCTCCAGGCTGGAGACCAGAAGGGCTACAAGGAACTCCTGGCAGAGCGCAGGGCAGAGCGGCAGGCAGCGCGTGACGCTGAGGCTGCGGAGCGGCACGCAGAGCGTGAGGCTGCGGAGCGAGAGCGGCAGGCAGCGCGTGAAGAGCGAGAGCGACAGGCAGACCGTGACTACCAGCTGCAGCTAGCTCAGCTCCGGCCCTCATCAGCCACATGTGACCTTCGAGACACCAAACTTCCAAAGGTCCGTGTTGAGGACTTCCCAGTGCTGGAGAAGGATGGAGACTTGGACTCTTTCTTGACTGCTTTTGAACGGACTTGCTTGCAGCACCATCTGGACAAGGACCAGTGGGCCAAATACCTGACCCCCCGTTTAAGGGGTAAGGCCCTGGATATCCTTGGGGACTTGCCTGCTGAGGCAGATCAGGGCTACGACACCATCAAGCGGGCCCTGATCCAACAGTACAACCTCACTCCAGAGTCCTACCGCAAGAAGTTCCGGAGCCTACAGAAGGGACCAAAGGACTCCTGGGCTGACCACCGGCGGGCACTTGCCCGAGCTGCCGACCACTGGACCCAAGGCCTGCAGCTTTCCACCGGACCGGAGATCCTGGACTTGTTCATCACGGAGCAACTCTTGTGGAATTGCCCTGAGGATCTCCGCCAGTTCATCCGAGACCAGAAGCCAAAGGGGTCCACGGCTACAGCTGCCCTTGCCGATGACTACACCAACAACCGGGCCCCTGAGGCCAGGAGAGCGGCCACCAGCAGCACCTGGAGAGGGGGTAAGATGAATTCGGCGACTGCCCCACCTGCCCCTAGACTGCAGGGGGTGTCCCCCTCAACTCCCCTCTCCAGGCCCGTGGCGGAACCAAGACGGTGCCACCAGTGCAACCTACCTGGACACTTCAAGGCCATGTGCCCTCAGCGTCCCAAGGCCCCGGCTCCGTCCCCGTCCCAAGGGCCGCCCAAGGTGTATTGTGTGGGTGGGGGTGGTGGTAGGTCCCTGGACAGCTTCCAACCTGTCACCGTCGGCCGGTCTGTGACCATAGGACTGCGAGACAGCGCCTCGGAGGTGACTCTGGTGCGGCCTGAGATGGTGTCCCCCCAAGACTTGATCCCTGGAAAAACCCTCGCTGTCTCCGGGATTGGAGGCACTGACCCGGCGCTGCCTGTTGCTGACATTTATGTGGACTGGGGCGCAGGGCGGGGGGTGAGGGAGGTGGGGGTAACTGATCGGATCCCTGCAAACGTGCTACTTGGGACAGATTTGGGGCAGATAACCTCCCAGTTTGGGCCCCCCCCAAGGGCTGAACCTTCAGCCCGTACTGACATGACTCCTAACAATGTTAATGTGTTATCTATGAATGATGTAAGGGAGGAGGGAGTGAACTCTGATATTTCTGCTTGCATAGACACCATAGACACACACTCAGCTGCAGCTGTGACAGGGGAGGGGGTCAGAGAAAGGTGTGACAATGCCTCTACAAGTAACCAGCCTGTGAGCTGGGATCTGTTGCCCTCTGCAGGGATAAGCAGAGAGCAGGGTGCTGCAGGGGGAGGACCAGTGTGTGGGGTGGGGGCTACCACAGCAAATGTGGGGTCCCCAGAGATTTCACAGCGGGGTTCTGTTGCTGCAGGAGGGGAACAGGCAGGTGAGATTGGGGCCGGTCCAGGAGCGGAAGTGCTCCCAGGTAAGATCTCGGTGCATGGTTCCCCCACAACCGGGGTGTCAGGAAGCCAGGTAGGTCTGCCTGAACCGGCGACTTGGTCAGGAACGGAGGAGGAGCAGGCACGACCCACGGTCGCAGCGGCTGTGGCCGCTGTCACCCGCAGTGGGAGTGCTGGAAGCCAAGGGGCCTCCCGGAGGTCCGATAGCTCTTCCCCTTCTGACCAAGTGGCAGCCGAGTCAGGTGGAGGCCAGGACACAGGTCCCGGGGTACTGACTGAAGATGTGACAGTCTCGTCGATTCTGGCCACATCTAGTCAGGGGTTTCAGGCAGCGTTAGAAGCTGACGACAGCCTGAAAGCTCTTAAGGAGCAGGCGGCACAGCCTCCCTCGGACTCGGACCCGGAGCGAGTGGTCTGGGACCAAGGACGGCTGTACCGGGCCACGGTCCAGCAGGGTTCACCGGAGGCGTGGCCCAGGGACCGACAGTTGGTGGTACCCTATCCGTTCCGGACGGAGTTGTTGCGGATCGCACATGAGATTCCGATGGCCGGACACCTAGGGATCGCTAAGACCAAGGCCAGGTTAAACCAGCATTTCTACTGGCCAAAAATGGGGGCCGATGTGGCTGCCTACTGCCGTTCGTGTGAAACCTGTCAGAGAGTGGGGAAGGCGGGGCCACGCCCCAAAGCCCCACTGGTATCTCTGCCAATCATCGATGAGCCTTTCAGGAGGGTGGCTGTGGATCTGGTCGGCCCGCTGGCCATCCCCAGCAGCTCCGGGAAACGCTTCATACTGACGGTAGTGGACTATGCCACCCGGTACCCAGAAGCAGTGGCCTTGTCGTCCATTCGGGCTGACAAGGTGGCCACCGCATTGCTGGAGATTTTCTCCCGAGTGGGTTTTCCCCAGGAAATGCTCACTGACCGGGGGACCCAATTCATGTCCCAGCTGATGGAGGCCCTCTGTAAGCAAGTCCAGGTGCGACATCTGGTGGCCAGCCCGTACCATCCACAGACTAATGGCCTGTGCGAGCGGTTCAATGGCACCTTAAAGCAGATGCTTAAGATGTTGGTCGACTCCCATGGGCGTGACTGGGAGCGGTATCTCCCACACCTGTTATTTGCTTACCGGGAGGTTCCACAGGCCTCAACAGGATTCTCACCGTTTGAGCTCCTGTACGGGCGACGTGTGCGGGGCCCCCTGGCTCTGGTGAAAGAGGCTTGGGAAGGGGATTTGGCCACCCCTGGAGTGTCGGTTATCGAGTATGTCATGCGCTTCCGGGACAAAATGCAGGCCTTGACGCAACTGGTACACGACAATATGGCTCAAGCCCAGGCCGATCAGAAGCGTTGGTACGACCAGAACGCTTGTGAGAGGACCTACCAAGTGGGTCAAAAGGTGTGGGTACTGGTCCCCGTACCACAGGACAAGCTTCAGGCAGCCTGGGAAGGCCCATACCTCGTGTACCAGCAGCTCAACCCTGTAACGTACCTGGTCACCCTGGACCCTGCCCGTGGAAGGCGGAAGCCCTTCCATGTGAACATGATGAAGGCACATCATGAGCGGGAGGCATGTGCGCTCCCCGTGTGCAACCTGCCCGAGGAGGGAGAAGCGGAAACCCTCTTGGATATGCTAGCCCAGGTTAGGGCAGGCGGATCCATTGAGGATGTGGAGGTTGGCCACCAGCCCTTGGAAGACCAACGGTCCCAGCTGTGGGCCACCCTCCTCCCCTTCCGGGGGTTGTTTACCAACCAGCCCGGAAGGACTGACTTGGCTGTCCATCACGTGGACACTGGGGATCATCCCCCGATCCGGCGTTCAGCATATCGGGTCTCCCTGGAGGTGCAGCAACACATGCGCCAGGAGATTGACGAGATGCTGAAGCTGGGGGTGATCCAGGCATCCAACAGCGCTTGGGCCTCGCCTGTAGTCCTCGTCCCTAAGAAGGACCGAACCACTCGGTTCTGCGTGGACTACAGGGGGCTCAATGCGGTCACGGTCGCCGATGCGTACCCAATGCCACGCATCGATGACCTGCTCGATCAGTTGGCCGGGGCTCAGTACCTGACCATCATGGATCTGAGCCGGGGATATTGGCAGATCCCCCTGACTCGCAAGGCCAGGGAACGCTCTGCCTTTATTACCCCATTTGGACTGTACGAGTCCACGGTGATGCCATTCGGGATGAGGAATGCCCCTGCCACTTTCCAGCGGATGGTCAACACCCTGCTCAAGGGACTTGAAGGGTACGCGGCCGCGTACCTGGATGACATTGCCGTCTTCAGTCCCACCTGGGAGGACCACCTAGAGCATCTAGCACAGGTGCTCAGGCGGATCCACCGGGCAGGTTTGACCATCAAGCCGGGAAAGTGTCAGCTGGCCATGAGCGAGGTCCAGTACCTCGGTCACCGGGTAGGTGGGAGAACACTGAAGCCCGAGCCTGAGAAAGTGGAAGCCATCGCATCCTGGCCCACCCCCAGGACCAAGAAGCAGGTGATGTCCTTCTTGGGGACCGCTGGGTACTATAGGAGGTTTGTTCCATGCTATAGTAGCCTGGCAAAGCCCTTGACGGACCTCACCAAGAAGAAGCTGCCCTCTGCAGTCGATTGGACAATGGACTGCGAGACAGCCTTCCGGGCCCTAAAGGACGCCCTGTCCAGCCCGCCCGTGCTACAGGCAGCCGACTTCACGCGGCCGTTTGTAGTACAGACCGACGCCAGTGACTTCGGCCTCGGTGCGGTGCTCAGCCAGGTGGACTCTGCGAGCCAAGAGCACCCAGTCTTGTACCTGAGCAGGAAGCTGTTACCAAGGGAAGTTGCCTATTCCACGATGGAGAAGGAGTGCCTGGCCATAGTGTGGGCCCTGCAGCGTCTGCAACCCTATCTATACGGGCGCCACTTCATCGTGGAGACGGACCACAATCCCCTCAGCTGGTTGCACACCGTCTCTGGGACGAATGGGCGATTGTTGCGATGGAGCCTTGCGCTCCAGCAATACAACTTCACCATTCGCCACAAAAGGGGCCGTGACCACGGTAACGCAGACGGGCTGTCCCGACAAGGAGAGGTCGCGGACGGGCGCACGGGGGAACACCGGAGTGTGCTGCCCCCTAGCGCCCTCAAAAGGGGGGAGGTGTGAGGCAAATCCCGGGATATGAAGATGAATTATGACTCCAGTCATAATCCCTCATCACTCCCTGGCAGTGCCCCCTCCCTTCTTGTTCTCAGTGTTCCACTTACACCTCCATGGCCATGTCCTGTGATATGGAAATTAGGTGGCTTGGGGACAATGGACACAGGATGACTCCCTGCCGTGACCCTGTAGTGGGGGCTGCTAGCTAGTTAGCAAGGCTATGGAAATAGCCAGACAGAACGACTCCAGTAAAAAATGGTTCATATCTCGCAAGCCATATTTCCGATAAATATGGCAACCATAAAAATGGTGTCTCCGCATGCGGACGAGGCCGGCACACCCTTTTTATGGGAGCAGGACATTGGGAAATGCCCCAGGCGTGATATCAGCCAATGGGGAACTGGCAGACAGGTCATGAGTCCCCTCGTTCTGTAGCTAAATTCATAACTGTCACAATGAGAGCATTGGCGTCCGCCTACGACGCTCCCAGGCAAAGTTATGGCCCATATTCCATGTTGTGGATTGTCCATAACTCAAGCCAGGGGTGGAGCAGTGCTCCCTCTGAGGTCACTAAGGTAGGAGGGGACCTGGATTTGCCCAGGTTGATAACCCTACTTCGGCCATTTTCCAGTGTTCTTTTCGCTGGGGGCACGTGTAGGAAACATCTGTGGGAAGGATCCTAGAAACCTGGGTACAGCGCCCCCCTGTGGCCAGACGCAACAAGGTAACTGCTGGAACTGTGTATGCCTGTTTGTAACCCATGCTTTGATTGTAACTGTACTCTGACATATGTATATTCTGTAGATTCCCTATTGTATATATTGTAGTTTCTAGTGTGCTTTAGGCTGATTAAATTATATAATTAATCTTGGGCTGTTCTGTTATCTCGATCTTGAATCCCACGTCTGTGTGTTCGGCTAATAGTTACCGTGAAGCGGTTGGTGGCAGCGAATTGTGCCAAGGATTATTGTGGGGAGGCCAGTGAGATTCGGGGAGATTTTATATATTCCGCCCGCGGAGGTCGGGGGAATATATACCTTACTCTCACCGGGGACCCTTCAATAATCGGCATAAGTAGTATAGCGGCCTCCTTGCTTATGGTCGGGCAATTCCATAATTGGCCTGACTATAAGAGGGGCGCTAGAGAGCGCGTCACGTGCTCTGTCTGTCGGTCGGGAGGTATAAAGGAGGGGTGACCCCCACTTGTTACCCCCCGATTGTGACGTACTGGTAGCCAGCGCGGGGGGATTTCTGAGTGACCCCCCCCGGTGGTTTGTGACAACTACCAAGCCATTTTACCAGGAGGTCTAACTCCTCACTACAAGAAAGGTCCAAACCTCTTATGGTGTTCTGGAACGAGGCTCGCCACGACCTATAATTCTCGGCACGATCATTGAACTTTACAAGTCCTTTTGTGACCAGATCTCGACAAGCAAAGAACTTTGCAAAGTCCATGGTGGCTTGGTCAGTGCTGGTGCGAGCCGGTGTATGGTCGAGTCTATTGTGTGGTGTATCACCATACCTGTAGGGTGTTTCCGCCTTCGGAAAGTCAGCATAGTACCTCCCCGGAGAGAAAGGTGTCTCTTTGTGGTAAAATGGTGGTTGTACCTTCCGCCCTGTGGAATAGTAGTTTTGGTGAACCTCCTCGTGCTGTACACTCTCTTGCTTGAAGCGGTGTAATTCGAGGTTGGATGGCTGGCCGTCTGCGTAGTCTGTTCGGTGAAGCACATCTGAGCTGTCATCTATCCTGGAGTATTGGTAGATGTATTCTGCGACGCGCTGTGCTGGATCCTGCTGGTTTAGGTCCGGCCCAAGAACATCGCTACGTCTTCCTTCGGGTTGCTCTGCCGCTTCCAGGAACTCTGCCTTGGCTATTGCGGCCGCTGTCTCCTTTTCTACGGCAAGTCTTTCTAAAGTCAGTTGCAGACGTGCATTCTCTGCTTCTTGTTCTGATTGCAGACGTGCATTCTCTGCTTCTTGTTCTGATTGCAGACGTGCACTCTCTGTCTGTTTTAGTTTGAGTTGCATTTCCCGTTCAGCGAAGGAGGACCTCACTTTAGCTGCTTCGGCCTCAGCGCGGGCGACGGCAGCAAGCTCCCTAATTGAGGATTTAGTAGCGCTTGCCCGTGACCTTGTCTTCAGGGAAGACGCTCGGCTGGCAGACATTGTGCACTTGGCTGCAGACTATTTTAGTGGGAAACAGAGTCTATTTGCGGACGGCCTTCCGCGTGGTGTAGAGTGGAATGGTGGTTTCTGGCGTACTGCGGTCTAGTCACTGCGGCTGTATGGTGGCTGCTGCGACATCCATATGCGGTACAGCGTGGATGTTAGCGGTCCCGTACTACAGCCTGCGACCGGCTATCTTTACTGGAGCTGGACTGCGCTCTTGTTCTATGTAGCTGTATGGCGGCTGCTGTAATAGCCGTGTAGCGTGGGTGTTAGCTGTCCCGTACAGTTCGTACAATCGCTGCCTGCGACCAGCAGCCCGTTTTTACTGTTCTGCCTTCGTCCACGTGTGAGCTGTGTGGACTCCGGCATACAGCTAACCTTCATCCACTGTTTCAATAAACAGACTGTGTTGCATTTAAGTCTTTATTAAATGATGATGGATAGGTAGATGATCATAAGAAATGGATGATTAATTGGTAAAAACTATAACAAAAGATACAAATCCAAATCAGTACAGGCATATCACAAATAACAGAATGACATACATAGTAGTACTGGTATTTACAGAATCTGCATAACATAGAGAGCAATGCATATGACTGAATACAACATTTACACTGCTGAATCTGCCCTACACCTGCTCTGCATGTATCACAGCCTATGTAATCTGAGTAGAGCCACTGTTACTTCACAGTGCCTACATAACAACTGTACACATATCTATATATATAATTGCCTTATTCTGTCTGTCTGTCTGTCTGTCTGTCTGTCTGTCTATCTGTCTGTCTGTCTGTCATGCTCCAAAATTGTGTCCTTACGGTGACACAAAGCTGATTGGCCGCTGGGCTCGCCATGGCCCCGCCCCCCCACACGGATTGGCCGCTCGCCCAGGCTGCGCCCCCACACGGATTGGCCAGCCGCTCGCCCAGGCTCCGCCCCCCCACAGATTGGCCTCTCGCCCCGGCACCCTGCAGGCATTGGCAATTCAGCCACGCCACGCCCCGCCCCCCTCACGCAATGCACGTTAGCTCTGGCCCCACCCCCTCCCTCCCCCCGCGCATTTCTCTAACTGACACGGCTGTCACGGAGGTGAGTACGGTACTCCCTATCCCCCCCCAACCCCCAACCCCCCCCCGGCCCCCGCTCCCCAAGGGGTGGTGTGGATACTCGCATGGTTACAAGCGCTGTCACGGAGGTGAGTACTGTACTCCCTCCCCCTCCCCCCGGCCCCCGCTCCCACGGCAGTGGTGGGAGTGGTGTGGATACGTTGGTAACCATGCTCGCATGGTTACAAGCCCATCAAGGTCCTGCTGCGCCGGAAGGTCCACACGCACACACACAAACATACACACACATCAGATCACACTCACACTCACTCTCATACACACCTCACACACACCTCACATCGCATCCACATACTCACGACATCCTGGGATATCGCTTGCTTCTCGGCGGCGAAAATGTGCTGTTGTGATCTTCCAGGACCTGACGGAGGATCACATGGCCAGAAGCATGTGATATCCCCGGATGTTGTGAGTATGAGCGCGTAAGTGCGATATCGTCAGTGTCTGTGTGTGTGAGTGGATGCGATCGGGTGTGTGTGAGTGGATGCGATCGGGTGTGTGTGAGTGGATGCGATCGGGTGTGTGTGAGTGGATGCGATCGGGTGTGTGTGAGTGGATGCGATCGGGTGTGTGTGAGTGGATGCGATCGGGTGTGTGTGTGAGTGGATGCGATCGGGTGTGTGTGTGAGTGGATGCGATCGGGTGTGTGTGTGAGTGGATGCGATCGGGTGTGTGTGTGAGTGAATGCGATCGGGTGTGTGTGTGAGTGGATGCGATCGGGTGTGTGTGTGAGTGCATGCGATCGGGTGTGTGAGTGTCGGCAGAGGAGCAGGGCGTGCTGGAGAAGGCTGGGAGCAGAGAGGCTGATCATGGGGAAGAGGGAAATGCTGATGCTGAAGGAGGCTGGGATGGGAAGGCTGGGAAGAAGGAGGCTGGGAGGAGAGAGGCTGATCCTAGGGAAGGCTGGGGAGAGGAGGCTGATGCTGAGGGAGGCTGGAAGGAGAGAGGCTGATGCTGAGGGAGGCTGGGACGAGGGAGGCTGATGCTTAGGGAAGCTGATGCTGGAGGAGGCTGGAAGAACAGAGGCTGATGCTGGTGGAGGCTGATGCTTTGGGAGGCTGATGCTGGGGGAGACTGGGAGAGGAAGGCTGATGCGGAGGGAGGCTGGGAGGGGGAGGCTGGGAGGAAGGAGGCTGGGAAGAGAGAGGCTGATCCTTGGGAAGGCTGGGAAAGGGAGGCTGATGCTGAGGGAGGCTGGAAGGAAAGAGCCTGATGCTAGAGACAGAGACGCTGATGCTGGGAGGAGAGAGGCTGATGCTGCGGGCAGAGAGGCTGATGATGCGGGTAGAGAGGCTGATGCTGGCGCAGCATGGCGGATGGAGCACGTTTGGTAATGCGCAGCATGGCGGATGGAGCACGTTTGGGAGTGCGCAGCATGGCGGATGGAGTACGTTTGGGAGTGCGCAGCATGGCGGATGGAGCACGTTTGGGAGTGCGCAGCATGGCGGATGGAGCACGTTTGGGAGTGCGCAGCATGGCGGATGCAGCACGATGGCGAGTGCGGAGTATGGCGGATGGAGCATGTTTGGGAGTGCGCAGCATGGCGGATGGACCACGTTTGGGAGTGCGCAGCATGGCGGATGGAGCACGTTTGAGAGTGCGCAGCATGGGAGATGGAGCACGATGGGGGGTGCGCAGCATAGGGGATGGAGCACGATAGGGAGTGCACTGCATGGGGGATGGAGCACGATGGGGAGTGCCCAGCATGGCGGATGGAGCACGTTTGGAAGTGCCCAGCATGGCGGATGGAGCACGTTTGGAAGTGCGCAGCATGGCGGATGGAGCACGTTTGGGAGTGCGCGGCATGGCGGATGGAGCACGTTTGGGAGTGCGCAGCATGGATGATGGAGCACGATGGGGGGTGCGCAGCATAGGGGATAGAGCACGATGGGGAGTGCGCTGCATGGGGCATGGAGCACGATGGGGAGTGTGGAGTATGGCGGATGGAGCACGTTTGGGAGTGCGCAGCATGGTGGATGGAGCACATTTGGGAGTGCGCAGCATGGCGGATGGAGCACGTTTAGGAGTGCGCAGCATAGGAGATGGAGCACGATGGGGAGTGCGCAGCGTGGCGGATGGAGCACGATGGGGAGTGCGCAGCATAGGGAATGGAGCACGATGGGGAGTGCGCAGCATGGCGGATGGAGCACGTTTGGGAGTGCGCAGCATGGCGGATGGAGCACGTTTGGGAGTGCGCAGGATGGGAGATGTAGCACGATGGGGGGTGCGCAGCATAGGGGATGGAGCACGATGGAGAGTGCACACCTCCCCCCAACACACACACACACGCGCGCGCGCGCACTGCACAACACACCACACACACACACTGGAAACCACAAACAACTGCCCTACACAGACACCCACACACAGACAACGCTGCACACACAAATATACGCACATACCGCACATATATATAACAAAAATCATACATGAACTACACAATACGTAAATTCTAGAATACCCGATGCGTAGAATCGGGCCACCTTCTAGTTCTAACATAAATATGTAGTTTAGTACAATGATTCCTACCGGGATCCACTAGTCAGGAGGAACGATTGAAGAAAAGGAACTGGAGCCAGCTAATAGCACCTCTGAATCCTTTGGAGGCACCAAGACATCTGGTCTCCAACTCAGGAAGGGCAGGGAAAAAAGGGCGGTCCAAGGAAGTATCTTTTCCTTAAAGCAACAGGCTCCAACCCACAGAAATACTATGGAGATGTATGAGGAAAACATAAGAAAGCCAACAGTGACCTCTTGTGGGCAACAAACGATATTACCCTTATCCTATTTAATGAATAGGAGACAGAACACTTATATTAACACTAGAAGGTGGCCCGATTCTAATGCATCGGCTATTCTAGAATTTACGTATTGTGTAGTTAATGTATGATTTTTGTTATATATATAGATGTTGTTGTGTGTAGTTACCAAGTGTTTGTGTAGGGCGCTGTAAATGTTCTGGGTGTTGTCTGGGTGTGTGAGAGTGGTGTTGTTTGTGTGTTGCGTTGTGTGTTGCATTGTTTGTGGAGCGCTGTGCGTCTGTAGCGTTGTGTGTGTGTGGTGCTGTGTGTGTTGCACGGTTTGTGTGTGTGTGTGTGTGTGTAGGCATGTAAGTGTGGGTGTGTGTGGGGTGCGTGTGTGTGTTTTGGGGTGAGGTATGTTTTGTGCAATGTGTGTGTTGCACGTTATGTGCATATATTTGTGTGTGCCGCGGTGTTTGTGTGTGTGCGTCGTTGTCTGTGTGTGTGTGGGTGTCTGTGTAGGGCGGTGTTTGTGGTTCCCAGTGTGTGTGTGTGGTGTGTTCTGCGGTGCGTGTGTGGCGGTGTGTGTGTGTGTTTTGGGGGGAGGTGTGCACTCCCCATCGTGGTCCACCCCCCATGCTGCACCCCCCATTGTGCTCCTTCCCCATGCTGCGCATCCCCCATCGTGCTCCATCCCCCATGCTGCACCTCCCCATCGTGCTCCATCCCCCATGCTGCGCATCCCCATCGTGCTCCATCCCCCATGCTGCGCACCCCTCACCGTGTTTCATCTCCCCATTCTGGGCACCCCCCATCGTGGTCCACCCCCCATTGTGCTCCATCCCCCATGCTGCACTCCCCATCGTGCTCCATCCCCGATGCTGTGCACCCCCCATCGTGCTCCATTCCCCCATTCTTGGCACCCCCCATTGTGCTCCATCCCCTATGCTGCACCCCCCATCGTGCTCCATCCCCCATGCTGCGCACCTCCCATCATGTTTCATCCCCCCACTCTGGGCACCCTGCATCGTGGTCCACCCTCCATGCTGCACCCCCATCGTGCTCCATCCCCCAGGCTGCACCCCACATCGTGCTCCATCCCCCATGCTGCACCCCCCATCGTGCTCCATCCCCCATGCTGCACTCCCCATCGTGCTCCATCCCCCATGCTGCGCACCCCCCATCGTGCTCTATCCCCCATGCTGCGCACCCCCCATCGTGTTTCATCCCCCCATTCTGGGCACGCCCCATCGTGGTCCACCCCCCATGCTGCACCCCCCATCGTGCTCCATCCCCCATGCTGCACCCCCATTCGTGCTCCATCCCCCATGCTGCACCCCCATCGTGCTCCAGCCCCCCATGCTGCGCACCCCCGATCGTGCTCTATCCCCCATGCTGCGCACCCCCCATAGTGTTTCATCCCCCCATTCTGGGCACGCCCCATCGTGGTCCACCCCCCATGCTGCACCCCCCATAGTGCTCCATCCCCCATGCTGCACCCCCCATCATGCTCCATCCCCCATGCTGCACCCCTCATCGTGCTCTATCCCCCATGCTGCGCACCCCACATCGTGCTCCATCCCCCATGCTGCGCACCCCCCATCATGTTTCATCCCCCCATTCTGGGCACCCCCCATCGTGGTCCACCCCCCATGCTGCACCCCCCATCATGCTCCATCCCCCATGCTGCACCCCCCATCGTGCTCCATCCCCCATGCTGCGCACCCCCCATTGTGTTTCATCCCCCCATTCTGGGCACCCCCCATCGTGGTCCACCCCCCATCGTGCTCCATCCCCCATGTTGGACCCCCCATCGTGCTCCATCCCCCATGCTGCACCCCTCATCGTGCTCCATCCCCCATGCTGCACCCCCCGTCGTGCTCCATCCCCCATGCTGCACTCCCCATCGTGCTCCATCCCCCATGCTGCGCACCCCCCATCGTGCTCCACCCCCCATTCTGCGCACCCCCCATCGTGTTTCATCCCCCCATTCTGGGCACCCCCCATCGTGGTCCACCCCCCCATGCTACACCCCCCATCGTGCTCCATCCCCCATGCTGCACCCCCCATCGTGCTCCATCCCCCATGCTGCACCCCCATCGTGCTCCATCCCCCATGCTGCACTCACCATCGTGCTCCATCCCCCATGCTGCGCACCCCCCATTGTGCTCCATCCCCCATGCTGCGCACCCCCCATGGTGTTTCATCCCCCCATTTTGGGCACCCCCCATCGTGCTCTATCCCCCATTCTGCACCCCTCATCGTGCTCCATCCCCCATGCTGCGCACCCCCCATCGTGGTCCACCCCCCATCGTGCTACATCCCCCATGCTGCACTCCCCATCGTGCTCCATCCCCCATGCTGCGAACCCCTCAGAGAGGAGTATAATAGGAGGATTATAATAGGAGTATAATGGGAGGAGTAGTCCTGGGGAAAGAGCAGTATAATGGGAGGAGTTGTCCTGGGGGGGAGGTGTACAGGTGCCCAACGTGTGCGGGGGCGTGGCCGAGCAGGCATAGTGTGAGGGGGCGTGGTTGAGCAGGCATAGTGTGAGGGGGCGTGGCCGAGCAGGCATAGTGTGAGGGGGCGTGGCCTAGCTGGCATAGTGTGAGATGCGTGTCCTAGCGGGCATAGTGTGAGGGGGCGTGGCCTAGCGGGCATAGTGTGAGGGGGCGTGGCCTAGCGGGCATAGTGTGAGGGGGCGTGGCCTAGCGGGCATCGTGTGCGGGGGCGTGGCCTAGAAGGCATCACGTGCAGGGCGTGGCCTAGAAGGCATCGCGTGCGGGGGCGTGGCCTAGAAGGCATCGCGTGCGGGGGCGTGACCTAGCGGGCATCGCGTGCGGAAGCGTGGCCTAGCGGGCATCTCTAGCGGGGGGTGTGGCCTAGCGGGCATCGCGTGTGGGGGCATGGCCTAGCGGGCATTGTGTGCGGGGGCGGGCCTGGCCAAACGGGTAATCCATGTGGGGGGCGGGGCCAGGCTGAGCGGCCAATCCATGTGGATGGGCGGGGCCAGGTCGAGCCCAGCAGCCAATCCGACGGTTGTCACTGTAAGGTCACTGTCATGGTGACACAATGTCACGGTGACATAATTTTGGAGCAAGACAGACAGAATAAGGCAATTATATATATAGATAATGTCTGCAGGCATTCTATTAAGCTGGTAACGGAGAGGGTGGCACATGTATTGTCTCGAACTCTCCACTAGGGGGCCCGAGACTTTAAATAGCAGCTTTTTGACGGGTCTGTAATCAGTGACGAAGAAGTGAGCATAGTATTTTGAAACGCGTTGGTTTTTGGACCCTGTGTGAGCCCGTAGTGCTCACTGTCTAACTTTGTGCCGTCACAAGTGCTGTACATGAGACTCCCGTACAGCCGGGACATCACTGTGCTCCGGCCTGTATCGCGTTCTTTTTTTGCCACCTGCCCTGCTTATTTCTCTGTGGTGAAAGTTAACCCTTCAACTCAGCCACTCCAGGGAACTTCCAGCATTACTGACAGCCGCGCGGACCACCTGCAGCCTTGAACTCTGTACATTCTGAGTCAGTTATAATCACACTGTTCGGCCCTCTCAGCACTCTGTGCAGTCACGTTCTAGGCAGTTAATGAAGTAGTGTTATTAACACTGTTTGAACACCCTGCACCAAGTATTTCCTGGTTTAGCATTATTGTATGTCATTCAGTGGATGCGCGGTGTTCTATATCTTGAGATATGAAAATTGCTGTTCACAGACGCCGCCATCCAATCTGACTGAGCTATTTAGCAAAAAAGAATGGGGAAAAATTTCAGGCTCTAGATGTGCAAAGCTTATGGTGACATCCCAAAAGACTTGTAGCAGTAATTGCAATGAAAGGGGATCCTACAAAATACTGATTCAGAAAACTAAATACAAATGCACATCACCATTTTCAGATTTATATTTTTAAAAAGTTTAGAAAAACATGTATCAGGTGCGTTACACTTCATAAACACTTGCTACTTATTGTTGGTATATTACATAAAGTCCCAATACATACAATTATGTTTATTTGTGTTATGTGAAAAAATATGGAAAACTTCATGGGGTATGAATACTTTTTCAAGCTCCTGGTACTATAAGGAGAATTTATACAAGTTTAGTTGTCTGGTGTAAACACTTTGATAAATGTAATTGAATATGAGCACCATATTTATGTCGTCCTACAAAGTGAGACTAGTTTCTTAAAAATTTACCTCCAGCTTCACTTCTTAAAGTGTTGTACAAGATGTGACCTCGTGATTTTGGCACAGGCCAGATTCATTTTTGGTGTTTGCTTCCTCCTGATAAATCTGTCACATGCGGTGGACGGACCTCACTTGCACAGGGCATCAGTAATCACAGATCACCACCTACAAAATCTGGTATAAAATTACATTGAACAAAATATAAAAAGTTCAATACAATTTCTCTGTTTGCCCCTCTGAAGAAAATCATTGTACATAATCTCATAATTGAGTGACCATCCACAAGAGTCTCATTATAAACCCTGAGGTGTCATCATAAGAGGTGTCTCAATTGTCACCAGCTAAAAACTTATGAGACATAGGAAATACAATCCCTCTTACATGGGAAATGTAGACAATCAACCCTCTATTTATCCTGTCACCTATAGCAGAGGCAGACCCCCCACTAGTGTAACCTGTGCAATCATACAAGGGTCCAGGTGGTAACAGGGACCATTTCTACCTCCAAAGAAGGTGGAAATGTGCACTATGATGAGCTACTGGACTGCAAAGGGCCCATATAGTGTTCTTACACAGGGCTCACTTCTGTGTGTGTCCACCAGCAGCCTATAGTTATACTGACCTATTCTGTAGTAAATGTGTAGATATTGTGATCATTTGGCAACTTTACATTGTAGACAAACCTACTTATATGTCTCTTCTGTGTAACAGCGCTATGTGCTACTTGGTCTTGAATACATGAGCGGCAGGGACTTTAACACCTTCCTACTGATGAAGGGGCGGCTTGACATCTCCAGCGCAAGATAGATTTTATGTTACCTACAAACCTGAGCATAACTGTATATAAATGTATAGGATTGGTTCTGCTCATATTGGTGTTGTGTTATTTGCCTTTGGATTTTGGTGTTTTTGATGTAAAAATATTGCGACAGTAACAAGAACATTGACAAAACCCTGACTGGCCCCATTATTAGTCAGTGGAATCTAGGAAGATTTGTTGTATGTTCTGCATATAGTCATTTAGTTCTAGTAAACCAAGTAGAGAATATTGGCTGGAAGAAAGATCTTGGTGTTTCTTGTGTTCTCCTCAGGAAGTTACATTCCTTCATGTCTTTTTGCCAGATTCTATGCCGCTGAACTCGTCTGTGGCATCCAATATCTCCACTCCAAGGGCATCATCCACAGAGACATCAAGCCCGAGAACATCTTGGTGGCTGAAACGGGCCATATTAAGACCACAGATTTCGGTCTTGCAATTAACAACATGCATGGAGACCAATCAGCCACGCTGGAACACCGGGCTACATGGCTCCTGAGGTACAAACAATAGTGGTTTTCTACTTTTGTAATAAAACTTATAGTCCACGGGCTATTTGAGATATTCAACTTTTTTTGGAGTACCAGTTATCTGCAAGAAAAAAAACCCAGAGATGTTTGATTTTGATCTAACTTGCAGATGTAATTTATCTTTCACGTCAATGGTTCAGTAAAAAACCTCATCATTGCATAGATGCCATGGGTGTTTCATCCTATTCTTGTCTGCACTTTCTAATGAGTAGCTACAAGAGGAACTGATGCCACACAGATGGTAAAAGCAGACAACATTTATGCTGCAAAGACAATACTAAACTCTAGGGGGCACTCATTGTGGGTGGAAGAAGGCGATTACGACAACTAAATAGGAAAGGGTTCTTTCCAGTTAGAGCAGTCAGGCTGTGGAAAGCACTACCACAAGAGGTAGTAATAGCAGACTTTATAACAACATTTATAAAAGGGCTGGATGATTTCCTCCGTACACGCAACATTGTTGCTTATAAATGATTTAGTGACAAACATGTATAGTTGATGAAGCAAGGTTAAAGTAGATGGACCTAGGTCTTTTTTTTTAACATATGTAACTATGTCAGTATATAGTTGCGTATATCCCAAAACAATGTAATTAAAAAAAAGACAACTTGTTCAGCAAAAATAATCAAGTCCTCATATGACTACATAAAATAAAAATAGCTTTCATTCATGCTTCAAATGGCCAGGACCTTGAGGGGTTAAATCGAAAAATTCTGCATACGTTAGGCCATAATTAAATTAAATTAATCAAATCTCAATGTAGGACAGAATCATACAGAAATAGCATAGTACTAAGTCAGCATGGGGACATAAAAGTTGTGGAACATTTTGACCTTTGTTTTTTCCTCCATGATAGATTTTTCCTGGCAAGGAGTATAATGCCGGAGTAGACTGGTATTCTTTGGGAGTTATCATAAAAGATATGGTTACCAGTGTGTGTACATACCATCTGACACTCGATGAGGCGTCCTCTGGCATCGATGACATCATTACACAGGTCAGTATTATTCCAAGTGATTCCTACTATGGGTCGTACAATATTCATGTAAATGGTGATGGTTGTGAGAAGGTTTTATTGTCTCTACACTTTATCTTCATGCATTTAAATTTATCATTTTTAGCTCCTTCAGAAAGATCCTGCCAGACGCTTAGGAGTCAATGGTAACATCCGAGAGCACCGTTTTTTTTCAGTGTATTGACTGGGTCTCAGTGGAAGCCCTGAAAGTGCCTCCACCACACATACCTGTAGTAAGTATATGACTAGATCACATTGCATCAGCATCTCAATATAGAATACGCTCTGCTAGGTGGAGAACACATTGGAATCTGAAAGTTGTTTCTCTCAGTTTTTAATCCTAATATTATATTTTTTTTATTTTGTTTTTTTTATAGCCAACTAAAGCTCCTCACCGTTCTCGACCATACCATCTGGACAAATTAGAAGCAGCAGAGGCCAAAAAGTCACCTTTATCAGCAAAGGACCAGGCCATGTTCAAGGGATTTTCATTTGTCAACTTGGAAAACCTTGACAAGACACCAGCTCCATAGTGAACGGAGCAAGCCGTCCTCCTGATCCTCCAGAAGACCTTGAAGAACAGAAGATTTGACATAACTTCAATGATCATCTGGAAGCGCTGCTGGAATGAAGATGACCGTTGAGACACCAAGGGACCCCAAAGAAAGACCTTCAAGATGGAGAAGCCAGACAATTTGATCATCTACTGGCAGTAAGTATAAGCGTCACAACATCTGCGCTTCACTGTAATCATAGGCATGTGCACAATATTTTACACTACCTGGTAATTGGTTTTCTCCTTGCTCATGACAGCTCCACCTTTCGGTGCTGCCTTGGGCTAAGAAGAAACAACTTGGTGTGTGATGGCCGGCTATTAAGGGGTGGAGGAGGCCGGATTTTTTTTTTTAAACCATCGCACATGTCTATGATCATTTTTACCATTACCGGTAGTAAGATTTCCTCACACTCATGAAAATGCTGTCATAGGTGTTGGGAAAAGGTGTGTGATGGCTGGCTATTAAGGGGAGGAGGAGGCCGGATTTTTTTTTTTTAATTTAGGAGTCAGCAGCAAAGGTTACCTGCAGCCACATTGTGTGAACCCACAGACTTGCAAGTTGATTTTAGACAGATCACACTTTTACTAATGGAGCGCTGTCAATAAAGACAAAAGACTGGCTTTAATATACAAATACGAGGGTGTAACCGTGCACCAAACAAAGACCTCACCAATGGTGCATCGAAGCAACCTCATTTGCATATTATGTAAAAGTAGATTTTCTGCAAATTTTAAAGAAGTAATCGTGTAATTTTCCCTCCTAAAAATGTGTTACTGTAGAGTAATGTCTGATAATACACTCAACGATTGCTGTTTTTTCATGTACTTGACTCCATAATGACTTCACATCCACAGCCATCTCTGCAGACTTCCCTCTTCTCCGGTTTTCTGCAGCACATCTCAACATGGTGTACCTAAAAATCACATTGTCATTTGAATGTTCCTGAATAAAAATACCCACCAATGTGGTGCCTTAAAAAGTCACTATGCTGTACCCCTGACAAAATAGCCCCTCTCAGCCCCAGTCTACAGTATTAGACCCCCTAACTCCCACCTACAGCAATAGCCCCCCTAGCCCCTGTCTGTAGTATTAGGACCCCTAACTCTCATCTACAGTAATAGACCCCGTAACTTATCTACTGTAATAGCCCCCCAACTGCTGTCTACTGTAATAGGTCCCCTAATCCCCAATTAGTAATAGGCCCCCTAATCCCCAACTAGTAATAGACCAGTATGTGAGAGTGTGTGAGCAATAGCACCAAATGTAACGCCCCTGCTCCCCATTCACACCTGAGACCTTATAACACTAATGAGTCACATGACACAGAGGATGGAAAGTGGCTAATTGGGCACAATTTGGCAATTTTTATTTATTGGTGTACTCACTTTTGTTGACAGTGGATTGACATCAATGGATGAGTTATTTCAAGTCCACACCAAATTTACAATATTTTGACACTGACTACTTTACATTGAATCAAAGTGTCATATCTTCAGTGTTGCCCATGGAAATATCTGAAAATATTGACAAAAATTCTAGGGGGTGTACTCACTTTTGTGATATGCTTAGTGTATATAATATATATATATATATATATATATATATATATATATATATATATATATATATATATATATATATATATATATATATATATATATATATATATACACACACACACACACTATCTGTGGTACCCGGGTGTTGCCCGGGATAGTAACTGTCTCTCTGTGTCTCTTCGAGTTTCTCTGTCTGTCTCCGTTTGTCTGTCTGTCTGTCTGTATCAGTTTCTCTTATTAAATAATAGAGTCTGGCTCACTGTGGGTATGATAGGTGCACCGAGGAAAAATGTCACAGTATACAAAAAGGTTAACTCGGGCACACTCAAAGATGAAGGTCTGAGACAAGATGATGCTTGAAAATCAATTTGCTTGTTTTTATTGGTACAAAAGGTCAAAAGAATTTAATTCTAACGTTTCGGCCTTAACACACAGGCCTTCGTCAGAGATAATATATATGATCATAAGAAATATAAATGTGTATTTCTCATGAAAGTTAACTCTCATGTAACTTTCGCTATATGATACCCATTGGTAGTTTGTAGTGGACTTCATTATTCTGATAGCATCTTTGGATTACCTGCCCTCATTCCCTCCTCTTGGCATACTAGCATTGGTCAACAGCAAAGGAAACTAAAATTCTCTATCTGGATCTCCTATGCATGAGAAATACACATTTATATTTCTTATGATCATATATATTATCTCTGACGAAGGCCTGTGTATTAAGGCCGAAACGTTAGAATTAAATTCTTTTGACCTTTGTACCAATAAAAACAAGCAAATTGATTTTCAAGCATCATCTTGTCTCAGACCTTCATCTTTGAGTGTGCCCGAGTTAACCTTTTTGTATACTGTATCAGTTTCTCTGTCTGTCTCTGTATCAGTCTCTCTATCTCTGTGTCTCTCTCGTTCCACGTGTCTGTCTCATTCCTTGTGTATATCTCATTTCCCGTGTCTGTCTCGTTCCCCGTCTGTCTCATTCCCCGTCTGCCTCATTCCATGTCTGTCTCTTTTCAGGTCTGTCTTGTTCCAGGTCTGTCTCTTTCCCCGTCTGTCTCTTTCCCCGTCTGTCTCTTTCCCCGTCTGTCTCTGTCTTTTTCCCTGTCTCTTTACTTGTCTGTCTCTTTCCCTGTCTAGTTATTTGTCTCTGTCTGTTTCCCGTCTGTCTCTTTCTCAGTCTGTCTCTTTCCCAGTCTTTTTCCCAGTCTATTCCTAATCTGTCTCTTTCAATATCTCTTTCCCAGTGTCTTTCCTTAGCTCTGTCTTTTTGCCTGTCTCTTTCCTTGTCTCTGTATCTTTCCCTGTCTCTTTTGCTGTCTGTCTGTCTTTCCCTGTCTGTCTGTATCTTTCCCTGTCTGTCTGCCTCTGTCAGCCTGTCTGTCTCTTTGACTGTCTGTCTCGTTCTCTGTCTCTTTCTGTCTCTCTCTATCCATCTCCCCACCGACATCTTATTACCTCACACATAAACTTCTTATACTAACACTTAATTTTGTTCCTATAGCAACCACTCACAGCTCCTATTAATAATCTAATAACTCGCAGCTCCATTGACTTTAATGGAAGCAGGATTTTTGGAGTGTAACTAAAGCGCAGGGTTAAATTTTCCCATACAAACATAGTCTATGACGTTCCCTGAGTGACATGGAGTGTCTGTGCAAAATTTCGTGATTGTAAATGCGACAGTGCAGATTCCTTTAGCGGACATACATACACACACATACACATACATTCAGCTTTATATATTTTTATACCTCAGAGCTGTACTGTATATCACAGGTAAGAAACCTTTATATGTAATCTTTAACATCTATTTCTAAGTGTGTGTAAGGGAAGCCATAATAGTAAGAATTTTGCCTGGTAATAAGTGCAGCTTCATTGCCTCTATAATGAGTGAATTGACAGCTGTCAAAAGGGTTAATACTTAGGCCCTGCATCAGTAATATGCCCCTGTGTTGTAACCATGGCAACTGTTGAGGTAATAAATATACATCATAAAGAAGAGTCCATAAAAGAATGCCATGATCAGTGGCATTACTGATGCGCCTGAGGACCTTGAGCTTGACCACCCCACGTAATGTGCCGACCTTGGGGTAATTTGGAGGTTCTAGCAGGGAAAGGGCTTGTCTGATTTAGAAGCCCCCAGGGTATATGAAGGTAATAGGGGGGGGGGGGTAACCAGCACAGGATCCCCTTCTATTACCCTCTACAAAAAGCAGCTCTCCTTTGGGAGTTCATGGATGGACCGATGACTTTAATGGGTGCCGTGGGGGGACGTATAATGGGGAGGGGTATTTATCTGATTAGGGGTTATCCATAATGAACAATCCCTGTAATAAAGTGTCCAACTCCTTGAGAGGCAGACCTGGATCTGTAAGGGAGAAATGGTTCATCCATCTGGACAATGAGCTCAATCCCATTAGTTGTAGGAATCACTGTGGTAACAGATATCGCAGCCAGATCTCTCCACATCCAGTTTATCACATTTATAGTCTAGATTTATTATTTCTCTGTAAATCTGGTAAAACATAAAAATTGTAAAACTGCTGTTACATCTGTTATATATCGGCACTAACTCTCTAAGTCCAAGGGAAGGGCAATCCTCCAGCCATGGTTCTCTAGAGGTTTCCTCCACAGGGGTTTTTTCCTCTCCTGAGTGCTGGGGGTGACTCTCTGTGAGTCGGGGGTGTGCCATTTTTTGTGTCATGTCAAATTAAATAAACTTGAGAATGTTTGACACTTAATTGGAATGATTTGTGTATTTATTTTGCATGCGTCTGTGTAAATTCATTTTGTTTTGGAGTTGGGGTCCATCACATATTATATATCATACGGCTGGATACCTGCCAGTCACATAGGTCCGTCACCTACTCAGTGAGTGCATGTTACTGTGGCACCCCTGAGGCTCAGTCACCACAGGGTATTGCATCTGACTTAAGGTGCAATACTCATCCCGGGTAAGAAAGAGCTTAACCACTGGTTTTCACTTACACAACACACAGCTCAGGTGCTTTGCCGCTGAAACTGGGCTAAAGATGGTCACCATAACAATGGGTTTTTCCCAGCCACCAGTGAGTCATCAGGAAGGTGGGGGAAGCAAAAGGGAAGTGATAGAACACACACACATTCACCTCAGAATAGTATGAGGCTCAGAACAACACGGTCACTGTAGAGAGTGCTTAAGAGCTTCTACAGTTAGCACTGGGCAGACTAGAAGGAACGGGAGACGACAGTGGAGGAGCTGGCTGACTGGTAGCTCATGTGGGATGAAGGAGAAACACGGTTGCCGAGGAGAGAGCTTCATTGCTCCCTTGGAACCCGCACTATTCAGGATGCAGAGCCCTAGGGTGGAACATACTCTATGTTGGACCACCAGAATCTGCCGGCCAAGGGGATTCTAAGTCACTCTGGCCACCAGAAGGTCCCGGAGCACAATGGCACATATGGTCCAGAGTCATGTTTGTAGTCAGACCCCACAGTGGATCCACGCCACCTGCACACGGGACAGGAACTTTAACACTACATTGGGGTCCCCAAGCACTTCAGGTCATGGGGATCCACACTAAAAAGCGCAAGGAGGAAGGGCCCACAGACTACCGCATCGGTTCTGACCTTTGACTTACCTGGCATCTGCTGGAGCCCAATCACAGCAGAGACCGGTGCCTCCGGGCAGCCTACGAACTGTGAGCAAAAGACCTGGAACTGCAATTGCCGTGTCATTCCTTCATTGACGGCGCTGTCGCCCCGCTCTAAAGCGCCCATGGCCACTACCACCTCAATCCTCCTCCCTGGGGCCCACTCCACCTGTGAGGAGCAGAACCATCCTTGCTGCGACACCACCAGCCCCGGAGGACATCCCCCGCAGTGGTGGCTAATCAATGGCCGCGTACCACAGGTGGTGTCACGAGACTACTCCTATTATCATCCCCACATCCCCATTCATCCTTCTCTTTTATTGCACACCTCGGGGCCACGAAGCTGGCAAGGGCAACCCGTGACATCCGCAGACCCGACATCACCGGTCCAGCGACGAGTAAGTTTAACCCCTTGCCCCGTGGGTGCTGCATTACCCCAGAGTTGCCCCTGCTCTGGGGATGAAGATGGAGAAGAGGAGACAAGAATTACAGCACAACGCTCACAAGCAGTGGCGTAGCTATTGTTTTTGCCGCCCGGGGCGGTCGTCAAATTTGCCACCCCCCTCCGTTGGCCGTTGATAATCCAGAAATTTTCAAAAATTTGGAAAACCATCAAAATATTTATTTTTCATGGAACTACAATCAAAGATCTAATTGTAGACTGCTGCTATTAGTCATAGACTTTCACCTTTTTACACACATGTAGGCCTTTTATACACACACACAGCTCTGCTGCATACATACAGACACACACAGCTCTGCTGCATACAGACAGACACACAGCTCTGCTGCATACACACAACTCTGCAGCATACATACACACACACAGCTCTGCTGCATACAGACACACAACTCTGCAGCATACATACAGACACACAACTCTGCAGCTGCTGCATACATACGGACACACACAACTCTGTAGCTGCTGCATACATACAGACACACACAACTCTGCTGCATACGTACAGACACACACAGCTCTGCTGCATACAGACAGACACACAGCACTGCTGCATACACACACACAACTCTGCAGCATACATACACACACACAACTCTGCAGCTGCTGCATACATACGGACACACACAACTCTGTAGCTGCTGCATACATGAATACATACAGACACACACAACTCTGCTGCATACAGACACACACAGCTCTGCTGCATACATACAGACACACACAGCTCTGCTGCATTTATACAGACACACAGCTCTACTGCATACAGACAGACACAAAACTCTGCAGCATACATACAGACACACACAACTCTGCTGCTGCTGCATACATATATATATACATACAGGCACACAACTCTGTAGCTGCTGCATACATACAGACACACACAACTATGTAGCTGCTGCATACATGCATGCATACAGACAACTCTGTAGCTGCTGCATACATGCATACAGACACAACTATGCTACATACAGACAGACACACACAGCTCTACTGCATACATACATACACAACTCTACTGCACATAAAGACACACACGCGGCTTTTGGGGGCACGCACACGCGGCTGCTGCAGAGTTGAGCCTGCACCAAGCACAGGGCAGATGTAGCGGAGCTGAGCCTGCACCGAGCATAGGGCAGATGTAGCGGAGCTGAACCTGCACCGACACACGCGGCTCCTGGGGGCCCGCACACGCAGTTCCTGAGGTGGGGAAAGCCCATGCAGCTCACTGGGGCCCATAAACTGGGTGGCTGGGAGGGAGTATACGGGGGGAGGGGGGGTAGGGGGGTAGCACTTACCGGTCGGACACGGATGAGAGGGGGCCCACACAGCGCCGGAGGCCAGTGTCCAGTAGACGTTTCGGCTTTTTCTGGCCTTTGTCAATTTACTGTCTAAATAATACAAACATTACAGAAAAAATGTTTACAATGTGATATATAACAGAAATATGTATTATTTTACATCATTTTAACAATAAAGAAAAGATAATACCACAGATGAAAGTTATTCATGATTACTTGACGTACATAGTAGTCAGAAGGAATCTCAGGTCATGACATAGAAAGAAATACCCCCTAAGGGCACCATCTGCAAGGAGTTTGTATGTGCTCCCTGTGTTTGCGTGGGTTTCCTCCGGGCACTCCGGTTTCCTCCCACACTCTAAAGACATACTCTCAGGGAACCTAGATTGTGAGCCCCAATGGGGAAAATGTTGCAATTGTATGTAATGCGCTGTGGAATTAACAGCGCTATATAAATGAATAAATTAATTATTATTATTAAATAATGTGGATATAACAAGAGAATATGATAATACCGCAGAAGAACCCAAGAAGAAACATGGAATGCTCAAGTGAGAAAGAAATTCCTAAACAGAAAGGTAGTGATTAATAAGACGTGGCAAGTGAAGGAATATATAATATGCCAATGTCAAAGAAAACAGGACCACCCCTCAATATAGCCAACGCTTGAATTCTAATTCACAAAAGGTAGTGCATCAAATTTTTACCTCCAAAGCTACCTCAATTAATATACTTAAAAACACTTTTATTTAATCTTGTTAAAATTCCTAAACATCCCACATTTTGAACAATAAGGCTATGTGCCCACGCTGCGGAAAATGCGCGGATTTTGCCGCGGATTTCTCGCGGAAAAGCCGCGGATTTCCCGAAAATCTGCAGCTCAGGCACTTCCCAGCCATTTCTATGGCATTTTGGAAATGCTGTGCCCACGCTGCGGATTTTTCCGCAGCGGATTTCGTGCGGATTTTGATCCGGAAAAATCTGCAACATGTCAATTATTGTTGCGGATTTTCATCCGGATTTTGGCTTTAAAATTGTGAAAAGAAAAAAAAAAAATCCGCACCAAAATCCGTGGCAAATCCGCACCTTTGAAAAGGTGCGGATTTTGCGGGAAAGCTGCGGATTTTGATGCAGAAAAATCCGCAGCTACATTCTCTCGTGGACACATAGCCTAACACACCAAAAAATCCCAGGACCATGGGTCAGCCACAATAAGTTATTCCTGTCAAGGGAAAACAACTTTTACATTTTTCAGAGCATTAATTTGACAATACTACCGAAGGGACAATATCTAAATGACCCTCAATTTCTCTTTCCTCTACCTGCCAATAGAGATATAACTTGCATTACACGCACCCTAAAGCGGGCTTTACACACTACGACATCGCTAAAGTGATCTCATTGGGGTCACGGAATTTGTGACGCACATCCGGTCGCTTTAGCGATGCCGTTGCGTGTGCCACCTATGAGCGATTTTGCATCGTCGCAAAAACGTGCAAAATCACTCATCGGTGACATGGGGGTCCATTCTCAAATATCGTTACTGCAGCGGTAACGAAGTTGTTCCTCGTTCCTGCAGCAGCACACATCGCTCTGTGTGACACCGCTGGAACGAGGAAGCTCTCCTTACCTGCCTACCGGCCACAAGGTGGGCGGGATGTTACATTCCGCTCATCTCCGCCCCTCCGCTTCTATCGGGCGGCGGTTCAGTGACGATGCTGTGACGTCGCTGTGACGCTGAACGAACCCCCCCCTTAGAAAGGAGGTGGTTCGCCGGTCACAGCGACGTCGCAGGGAAGGTAAGTAGTGTGACGGGTCCGGGCGATGTTGTGCGACACGGGCAGAGATTTGCCCGTGTCGCACAACCGATGGGAGCAGGTACGCACACTGGCGATATCGGTACCGATATCGCAGTGTGTAAAGCGGCCTTAAAGCCCGCTTTACACGCTACAATATATCTTACGATGTGTCGGCGGGGTCATGTCGTAAGTGACGCACATCCGGCATCATAAGGTACATTGTAGTGTGTGACAGGTACGTGCGATTGCGATTGAACGTTAAAACGTTCATCGCATGCACGTCGTTGAATCCTGATGAATTGCACTTCTGGTTGTTCAATGTTCCCGAGGCAGCACACATCGCAGTGTGTGACACCCCGAGAACATTGAACAGATCTTACCTGCCTCCCGCGGCTCCAGCCGGCAATGCGGAAGGAAAGAGGTGGGCGGGATGTTTACGTCTCGCTCATCTCCGCCCCTCCGCTTCTATTGGCTGACTGCTGCGTGACGTTGATGTGACGCCAAACGTCCCTCCCACTCCAGGAAGTGGACGTTCGTCGCCCACATCAAGGTCGTATGGACGGGTAAGTACGTGTGACGGTGGTTAATTGTTTGTGCGGCACATTCAACAAATTGCCGCACATACGATGGGGTCGGGTACGATCGCATACGATATCGTATGCTGGATCGTAGGGTGTAAAGCAGGCTTAAAAGTAAAGTGGTGCCCCCATTCCTTGCCGGCTTTCCCTTCTATGATATCCCTGACCTCCCTTCTTGTCGATTAGGGCTTTTAGGGTCATATCATTTAATATTAGAAGGAAGAAAAAAAAAAATCACCTATCTGAGATATATTCAGGTCAAAGGCCCTTCAGTTGTATTTTCTCTCTTTGATGATAATATCCAGGCTCTCCATGGTCCTCAACCAAATAAGAAAAAGTAACAAAGCTTCAACGCATTTCTCCCCATTTATTAATTGGGGTTCATCAGGAGACGAGATTAATTTCTAGCACAATCGCCAGGGGCTGTCAGAGGCAGGGGCTGGCTGGCACAATTTAGCCTGGGGGGTAATCACAAAGCAGTGGCCCTCAAGTTGCCGCAGCCCACTATTGGACTGTTCATCTCTGTCCGCTGCATTAAAGCGGCAGTGGTAACAGGCTTTATGAACAGGCTGGTGCATATACAGTATATGGAAACAGAACCTAGCTTATTGTGTACATAGATACCGCAACAGAACCAAGATGACTACATAGATACGAGAACGGAAGCGAGCTTATGGGAGCAGAACCGAGATATGGGAGCAGAACTGAGCTTACTACAGAAATACGAGAGCAGAACCAAGCTTACTGCAGAGATACGAGAGCAGAACAGAGCTTACTCCAGAGATTCAAGATCATAACTGAGCTTACTACAGAGATAAGGGAGCAGAACCAAGCTTACTACAGAGATAAGGGAGCAGAACTGAGCTTACTACAGAGATAAGGGAGCAGAACCAAGCTAACTATAGAGATAAGGGAGCAGAACTAAGCTTACTACAGAGATAAGGGAGCAGAACAGAGCTTACTACAGAGATAAGGGAGCAAAACCAAGCTAACTATAGAGATAAGGGAGCAGAACTGAGCTTACTACAGAGATAAGGGAGCAGAACCAAGCTAACTACAGAGATAAGGGAGCAGAACTGAGCTTACTACAGAGATAAGGGAGCAGAACCAAGCTAACTACAGAGATAAGGGAGCAGAACTGAGCTTACTACAGAGATAAGGTAGCAGAACTGAGCTTACTACAAAAATAAGGGAGCAGAACTGAGCTTACTATAGAGATATGGGAGCAGAACCGAGCTTACTATAGAGATATGGGAGCAGAACCGAGCTTACTATAGAGATATGGGAGCAGAACCGAGCTTACTATAGAGATATGGGAGCAGAACCGAGCTTACTATAGAGATATGGTAGCAGAACCGAGCTTACTATAGAGATATGGGAGCAGAACCGAGCTTACTATAGAGATATGGGAGCAGAACAGAGCTTACTATAGGGATAAGGGAGCAGAACCAAGCTTACTATAGAGATATGGGAGCAGAACTGAGCTTACTATATTGATATGGGAGCAGAACTGAGTTTACTATATTGATATGGGAGCAGAACTGAGCTTACTATATTGATATGGGAGCAGAACCGAGCTTACTACAGAGATATGGGAGCAGAACTGAGCTTACTATAGAGATATGGGAGCAGAACTGAGCTTACTATAGAGATATGGGAGCAGAACTGAGCTTACTATAGAGATATGGGAGTAGAACCGAGCTTACTATAGAGATATAGGAGCAGAACCGAGCTTACTATAGGGATAAGGGAGCAGAACTAAGCTTACTATAGGGATAAGGGAGCAGAACTAAGCTTACTATAGGGATAAGGGAGCAGAACCGAGCTTACTATAGGGATAAGGGAGCAGAACTGAGCTTACTATAGGGATAAGGGAGCAGAACTGAGCTTACTATAGGGATAAGGGAGCAGAACCGAGCTTACTATAGAGATATGGGAGCAGAACCGAGCTTACTATAGGGATAAGGGAGCAGAACCGAGCTTACTATAGGGATAAGGGAGCAGAACCGAGCTTGCTATAGGGATAAGGGAGCAGAACCGAGCTTACTATAGGGATAAGGGAGCAGAACCGAGCTTACTATAGGGATAAGGGAGCAGAACTGAGCTTACTATAGGGATAAGGGAGCAGAACCAAGCTTACTATAGGGATAAGGGAGCAGAACCAAGCTTACTATAGGGATAAGGGAGCAGAACCAAGCTTACTATAGGGATAAGGGAGCAGAACCGAGCTTGCTATAGGGATAAGGGAGCAGAACCGAGCTTGCTATAGGGATAAGGGAGCAGAACCAAGCTTACTACAGAGATATGGGAGCAGAACCGAGCTTACTATAGAGATATGGGAGCAGAACCGAGCTTACTATAGAGATATGGTAGCAGAACCGAGCTTACTATAGAGATATGGGAGCAGAACCGAGCTTACTATAGAGATATGGGAGCAGAACAGAGCTTACTATAGGGATAAGGGAGCAGAACCAAGCTTACTATAGAGATATGGGAGCAGAACTGAGCTTACTATATTGATATGGGAGCAGAACTGAGTTTACTATATTGATATGGGAGCAGAACTGAGCTTACTATATTGATATGGGAGCAGAACCGAGCTTACTACAGAGATATGGGAGCAGAACTGAGCTTACTATAGAGATATGGGAGCAGAACTGAGCTTACTATAGAGATATGGGAGCAGAACTGAGCTTACTATAGAGATATGGGAGTAGAACCGAGCTTACTATAGAGATATAGGAGCAGAACCGAGCTTACTATAGGGATAAGGGAGCAGAACTAAGCTTACTATAGGGATAAGGGAGCAGAACCGAGCTTACTATAGGGATAAGGGAGCAGAACTGAGCTTACTATAGGGATAAGGGAGCAGAACTGAGCTTACTATAGGGATAAGGGAGCAGAACCGAGCTTACTATAGAGATATGGGAGCAGAACCGAGCTTACTATAGGGATAAGGGAGCAGAACCAAGCTTACTATAGGGATAAGGGAGCAGAACCGAGCTTGCTATAGGGATAAGGGAGCAGAACCGAGCTTACTATAGGGATAAGGGAGCAGAACCGAGCTTACTATAGGGATAAGGGAGCAGAACTGAGCTTACTATAGGGATAAGGGAGCAGAACTGAGCTTACTATATTGATATGGGAGCAGAACTGAGTTTACTATATTGATATGGGAGCAGAACTGAGCTTACTATATTGATATGGGAGCAGAACCGAGCTTACTACAGAGATATGGGAGCAGAACTGAGCTTACTATAGAGATATGGGAGCAGAACTGAGCTTACTATAGAGATATGGGAGCAGAACTGAGCTTACTATAGAGATATGGGAGTAGAACCGAGCTTACTATAGAGATATAGGAGCAGAACCGAGCTTACTATAGGGATAAGGGAGCAGAACTAAGCTTACTATAGGGATAAGGGAGCAGAACTAAGCTTACTATAGGGATAAGGGAGCAGAACCGAGCTTACTATAGGGATAAGGGAGCAGAACTGAGCTTACTATAGGGATAAGGGAGCAGAACTGAGCTTACTATAGGGATAAGGGAGCAGAACCGAGCTTACTATAGAGATATGGGAGCAGAACCGAGCTTACTATAGGGATAAGGGAGCAGAACCAAGCTTACTATAGGGATAAGGGAGCAGAACCGAGCTTGCTATAGGGATAAGGGAGCAGAACCGAGCTTACTATAGGGATAAGGGAGCAGAACCGAGCTTACTATAGGGATAAGGGAGCAGAACTGAGCTTACTATAGGGATAAGGGAGCAGAACTGAGCTTACTATAGGGATAAGGGAGCAGAACCGAGCTTACTATAGAGATATGGGAGCAGAACCGAGCTTACTATAGAGATATGGGAGCAGAACCGAGCTTACTATAGGGATAAGGGAGCAGAACCAAGCTTACTATAGGGATAAGGGAGCAGAACCAAGCTTACTATAGGGATAAGGGAGCAGAACCGAGCTTGCTATAGGGATAAGGGAGCAGAACCGAGCTTGCTATAGGGATAAGGGAGCAGAACCAAGCTTACTACAGAGATATGGGAGCAGAACAGAGCTTAATATGGAGTTATGAGAGCAGAACCGAGCTTACTATAGGGATAAGGGAGCAGAACTGAGCTTACTATAGGGATAAGGGAGCAGAACTGAGCTTACTATAGGGATAAGGGAGCAGAACCGAGCTTACTATAGAGATATGGGAGCAGAACCGAGCTTACTATAGAGATATGGGAGCAGAACCGAGCTTACTATAGGGATAAGGGAGCAGAACCAAGCTTACTATAGGGATAAGGGAGCAGAACCAAGCTTACTATAGGGATAAGGGAGCAGAACCGAGCTTGCTATAGGGATAAGGGAGCAGAACCGAGCTTGCTATAGGGATAAGGGAGCAGAACCAAGCTTACTACAGAGATAAGGGAGCAGAACCGAGCTTACTGTAGGGATGAGGGAGCAGAACCAAGCTTGCTATAGGGATAAGGGAGCAGAACCGAGCTTGCTATAGGGATAAGGGAGCAGAACCGAGCTTGCTATAGGGATAAGGGAGCAGAACCGAGCTTGCTATAGGGATAAGGGAGCAGAACCAAGCTTACTACAGAGATATGGGAGCAGAACAGAGCTTAATATGGAGTTATGAGAGCAGAACCGAGCTTACTATAGGGATATTGGAGCAGAACAGAGCTTACTACATAGATATGGGAACAGAACTGAGCTTAATGTATCACTACAGGAACACAATCGTACTTACTCAGTCATCTACATAGAAACAGCAACAGAACCAAGCCTTCTACATACATACGAGAACTGAACAATCTTACTGCATACACATACTACCATAACTAAGCTTACTACTCAAATATGGTACCATAACTGAGCTTACTATATAGATATGGGAGCAAAACCATGCTTACTGCATAGATACAGTACCATTACCCAGCTAACTACATATACGCCAAATACAAAGCTTCTCCTATATTTTCAATGTTAAACACGTACAGCAAACTGATGGTATACGGACTATACACTGACGCCATCCATGTGCTGTATGTATTTTTCACGGCCCCACAGTCTTCTATTGATCATTGTCATCTGTGCTGCAGGAAAAAAAACGGACATCTCCATGTGGACCACATGGATATACGGTCTGTGTAAATACAGTCATGGCCAAAAGTTTTGAGAATGACACCAACATTATATTTTCACATGATCTGTTGCCCTCTGGTTTTTAATTGTGTTTGTCTGATGTTTACATCACATACAGAAATATAATTGCAATCATATTATGAGCACCAAAAGGTTATATTGACAGTTAGAATGAGTTAATGCAGCAAGTCAATATTTGCAGTGTTGACCCTTCTTCTTCAGGACCTCTGCAATTCTCCCTGGCATGTTCTCAATCAACTTCTGGACCAAATCCTGACTGATAGCTGTCCATTCTTGCATAAGCAATGCTTGCATTTTGCCAGAATTTGTTGGTTTTTGTTTGTCCACCCGTCTTTTTATGATTGCCCACAGGTTCTCAATGGGATTAAGATCTGGGGAGTTTCCAGGCCATGGACACAAAATCTCTATGTTTTGTTCCATGAGCCATTTAGTGATCACCTTTGCTTTATGGCAAGGTGCTCCATCATGCTGGAAAAGGCATTGTTGGGCGCCAAACTGCTGTTGGACAGTTGGGAGAAGTTGCTCTTGGAGGACATTCTTTATTCATGGCTGTGTTTTTAGGCAAGACTGTGAGTGAGCCGATTCCCTTGGCTGAGAAGCAACCACACACATGAATCATTTCAGGATGCTTAACAGTTGGCATGAGACAAGACTGGTGGTAGCACTCACCTCTTCTTCTCCTAATAAGCTGTTTTCCAGATGTCCCAAAGAATCGAAAAGGGGATTCATCTGAGAAAATGACTTTACCCCAGTCCTCAGCAGTCCGCTCCCTGTACCTTTTGCAGAATATCAGTCGGTCCCTGATGTTTTTTCTGGAGAGAAGTGGCTTCTTTGCTGCCCTCCTTGAAACCAGGCCTTGCTCAAAGAGTCTCCGCCTCACAGTGCATGCAGAAGCACTCACACCAGCCTGCTGCCATTGCTGAGCTAGCTCGGCACTGCTGGTAGTCCGATCCCGCAGCTGAAACAGTTTTAAGATACGGTCCTGGCGTTTGCTGTTCCTTCTTGGGCACCCTGGAGCCTTTTTGGCAACAATGGAAGCTCTCTCCTTGAAGTTCTTGATGATGCGATAGATTATTGACTGAGGTGCGATCTTTGTAGCTGCGATACTCTTCCCTGTTAGGCCATTTTTGTGCAGAGCAATGATGGCTGCACGTGTTTCTTTAGAGATAACCATGGTTAACTGAAGAGAAACAATGATACCAAGCACCAGCCTCCTTTTAAAGTGTCCAGTGGTGTCATTCTTACTTAATCATGACTGATTGTTCGCCAGCCCTGTCCTCATCAACACCCACACCTGTGTTAATGGAAAAATCACTAAAACAATGTTAGCTGCTCCTTTTAAGGCAGAAATGCAATGATGTTGAAATGTGTTTTGGGGCTTAAAGTTCATTTTCTTTGCCAATATTGACTTTGCAAGTAATTGCTGTTAAGCTGATCACTCTTTATGACATTCTGGAGTATATGCAAATTGCCATTAGAAAAACGTAAGCAGTAGACTTTGTAAAAATGAATATTTGTAGCATTCTCAAAACTTTTGGCCATGACTGTACAAAGACATGTAAGTAGCACAATGGGTTATAATGGGTATATGTGGTAAAAAAAACAGATACAACACGTACCAGAAACACGGACATGTGAAGGAGGCCTAAGGTGACATAGCTACGTCACGGTGCAGGAATAGGTTAGTTTCACTTGTCTTTTCATTAACACAGAAAGATAAATGAAATTCCCTAACACATATGTGAACGGGCTCGTGCCCACGATCAGTGTCAGTAGCGTTTTGGATGCAGTGTTTTCGCTGCGTCCAAAATGCTACATAGTACAGTACAGGTACAGTGGATGGATTTATAGAGATCTCTGTCCCCCTGGGCTTTTTTTAGACTCTCCATAAATTGACCTGTAGCGCAAATTACTGAGCTGCAGCTTGTGACTTTATTCTAAGAGATACTAGTGCTCTGAGTGGGAGAATACAGCGAAAATCCACTGTGTCCGTCGTCCTGATCAGATCGTGTGCACGGACAGCGCGTCTCCGCTAGAGAAAGTACCCTGCATCCAGTCCGTGAGGACGCCTGATGGTGGGCACTCACCCTTAAAGCTAAGATATACAGTTAGGTCCAGAAATATTTGGACAGTGACACAATTTTCGCGAGTTGGGTTCTGCATGCCACCACATTGGATTTGAAATGAAACCTCTACAACAGAATTCAAGTGCAGATTGTAACGTTTAATTTGAAGGTTTGAACAAAAATATCTGATAGAAATTGTAGGAATTGTACACATTTCTTTACAAACACTCCACATTTTAGGAGGTCAAAAGTAATTGGACAAATAAACCAAACCCAAACAAAATATTTTTATTTTCAATATTTTGTTGCGAATCCTTTGGAGGCAATCACTGCCTTAAGTCTGGAACCCATGGACATCACCAAACGCTGGGTTTCCTCCTTCTTAATGCTTTGCCAGGCCTTTAAAGACGCAGCCTTCAGGTCTTGCTTGTTTGTGGTTCTTTCCGTCTTAAGTCTGGATTTGAGCAAGTGAAATGCATGCTCAATTGGGTTAAGATCTGGTGATTGACTTGGCCATTGCATAATGTTCCACTTTTTTGCACTCATGAACTCCTGGGTAGCTTTGGCTGTATGCTTGGGGTCATTGTCCATCTGTACTATGAAGCGCCGTCCGATCAACTTTGCGGCATTTGGCTGAATCTGGGCTGAAAGTATATCCCGGTACACTTCAGAATTCATCCGGCTACTCTTGTCTGCTGTTATGTCATCAATAAACACAAGTGACCCAGTGCCATTTAAAGCTATGCATGCCCATGCCATCACGTTGCCTCCACCATGTTTTACAGAGGATGTGGTGTGCCTTGGATCATGTGCCGTTCCCTTTCTTCTCCAAACTTTTTTCTTCCCATCATTCTGGTACAGGTTGATCTTTGTCTCATCTGTCCATAGAATACTTTTCCAGAACTGAGCTGGCTTCATGAGGTGTTTTTCAGCAAATTTAACTCTGGCCTGTCTATTTTTGGAATTGATGAATGGTTTGCATCTAGATGTGAACCCTTTGTATTTACTTTCCTGGAGTCTTCTCTTTACTGTTGACTTAGAGACAGATACACCTACTTCACTGAGAGTGTTCTGGACTTCAGTTGATGTTGTGAACGGGTTCTTCTTCACCAAAGAAAGTATGCGGCGATCATCCACCACTGTTGTCATCCGTGGACGCCCAGGCCTTTTTGAGTTCCCAAGCTCACCAGTCAATTCCTTTTTTCTCAGAATGTACCCGACTGTTGATTTTGCTACTCCAAGCATGTCTGCTATCTCTCTGAGGGATTTTTTCTTTTTTTTTCAGCCTCAGGATGTTCTTCTTCACCTCAGTTGAGAGTTCCTTAGACCGCATGTTGTCTGGTCACAGCAACAGCTTCCAAATGCAAAACCACACACCTGTAATCAACCCCAGACCTTTTAACTACTTCATTGATTACAGGTTAACGAGGGAGACGCCTTCAGAGTTAATTGCAGCCCTTAGAGTCCCTTGTCCAATTACTTTTGGTCCCTTGAAAAAGAGGAGGCTATGCATTACAGAGCTATGATTCCTAAACCCTTTCTCTGATTTGGATGTGAAAACTCTCATATTGCAGCTGGGAGTGTGCACTTTCAGCCCATATTATATATATAATTGTATTTCTGAACATGTTTTTGTAAACAGCTAAAATAACAAAACTTGTGTCACTGTCCAAATATTTCTGGACCTAACTGTAAGATACAAATGTTTTACACATACACCACAACTCTATAAGGGTATGTGACCACGGTCCAGGCATACTGCGTCCTGAAGGCAGCATCTCCTCTCCTAAGGGGTCGCAGCTGCCTGATAAATTGACATGCTGCTGCTCGGGGATCCACGCCACAGGTCAGTTTTCGCTGCAGGCCGGGCAGTACACGCAGTGGGCATGGGATTTTTAGAAATCCATCCACTGTGCTTGTACTGTACAAGGCAGCGTTATGGATGCAGCGAAAACACTCTGTATCCAAAATAATGTGAACCCTGATCATGGTCACATACACGCATCATACACACAAATAGAACCCCACAAACATGGACATGTAAACATACAGTACAGACACGTACAGCCACACGGCGTATAGCCACACGGCGTACGGCCACACGGCGTACGGCCACACGGCGTACAGACACGTACGGCCACACGGCGTACAGACACGTACGGCCACGAGGCGTACAGACACGTAGACAAATTTATTCACATTAAGCAGATACATATTTGAAGACAATCACAAACATAAATATACACATGCATAAACAGACATCCACAATCCTATACACACAGACATGCACACAAACTGGGGGGGCTTTTACTTTTGATGATTGAGGACACTTCTCTTGCCTCCTGTGTGGCTCACAGACTTGTTTGATTATCCTCTTCGTTGGGGAGGCAGCGCACGCTGCCACCAGGAATTTCAGGGCCCCATACTGGCAATATTTTCAGGCCCCTTGAGACTCCACCCCAGCTCCGCCTTCACCCTAAACCTACCACAGTCTCACTGCCATTCTTGGAAAAACGCCACTTCCATCTTTGTCCTCCTTCTTCTGAAGTCGGGGTGTATGAAACATCCTACGTCATGTATACGTGCCGACATTGAGGTCCTGTGCAGGCGCACTTTGATCTTCCTTGCCCTGATCAGATCAAAGGATTGTAGTGCGCCTGCGTAGGACCTCAATGCCGGCTAGTGTGAATGAGGTAGGACGCGTCATGCACCCCGACTTGAGAAGAAGGAGGACAAAGATGGCCGAAAGAGGAGGCGTCACACCCCTTTGACCAGTCTGCACAGCACCAATTGATTAGATGAGTATTATAAAGTCATTTTTAGGTTCTACACAGCGGCCTGGGCTCTTATATACAGCATTTTAGAATGCTGTATATAAGAACCCACTGGTGGTGGCCGCAGCTTATAGGCCCCAAATCTGGTGACAGGTTCCCTTTCACGGCTGTTCGGCTCAGCTATGCAGCGCAGTTGTCATTTTGACAGCCTGAAAAAGCAGCATGCACCGTGTTTTTGGGTTATCAAAATGACAAGCCCTGATGGAATCATCTGCCATATGCGTATTTATATATAATACAGAGTATACAGGCAATATATACTGTACATAATAGAGGCTGCTGGCTGCACATACAGTGGGTACGGAAAGTATTCTTGTTTCATAAATTTGCAAAACTGTCTACATTTCTGATTTTTTTGTCAGGATGGATGGGGGATGGGGAGCAGAGTGTACATTAATGAGAAAAGAAATGAACTTTTTTGAATTTTTGAATTTACCAAATGGCTGCAATGAAACAAAGAGTGAAAAATGTAAAGGGGTCTGATACTTTCCATACCCACTGAATATAATATGGGGGCTATTTATATGGTATACACAGCACTATACTGTACACACACATCCACACTATATACATATAGTATATACAGACTGTAGTGTGTTCCTGTATACAGTATGGTGCTGTGTATGAGCCGAGATACAGACATACACAGATTATACTCATGAGCCACGACCGGCTCCAACGCTGAAGACACAAGGTTCAGATGGAGTCCTGGAACACGGCGGTGATTGGAGGATCCTCTCTCCTCGCGGTGACATCCTTCGTCTTCCGGGACGGTCCCGCCTGTACTGCGCTTCGTAGCCTCTTTAGCGCATGCACAGTACAAACGTCACAATAATGAACAGAGGAACAGAGGGCGGTAGCGTCAGACGTCACTGAGGAGGTCATACACGGCCGGTCCCCTCTTCCATGGCCATACTTTTAAGTAGCTGTGGCTCTGACTGGGGCCCCGGGGCTTAATAAAGCTAAGTGCCATATTTTTTTGGACTATGAGACGCTCTTTTCCATAAGACACACCCAGGTCTACAAAGAAGAAAACAGAAATAAAAACATTTTTCCTATTAAAACATCCCTGGCGGTGTAATTATTATTACTAATAAATGTACTAGGGTAGAATAGGAGGTAATAACTCTATTGTTAGTGTCTTTCTGCAGTGTATATATTATACACACACGGCTCTGCCACAGAGACACACACAAACGGCTCTCCTACTGGCCTATACACACACACACACGGCTCTGCTACAGGCCTATACACACACGGCTCTACTACAGGCCTATACACACAAACATGGCTCTGCCACAGGCCTATATACACACACACGGCTCTGCTACAGGGATACACACACACACGGCTCTGCCACAGGCCTATACACACACACGGCTCTGCCACAGGCCTATACACACACACACACACGGCTCTGCCACAGGCCTATACACACACACACACACGGCTCTGCCACAGGCCTATACACACACACACACGGCTCTGCCACAGGCCTATACACACACACACACGGCTCTGCCACAGGCCTATACACACAAACACATGGCTCTGCCACAGGCCTATACACACACACACGGCTCTGCCACAGGCCTATACACACACACACACACACGGCTCTGCCACAGGCCTATACACACAGACACACGGCTCTGCCACAGGCCTATACAAACAGACACACGGCTCTGCCACAGGCCTATACACACAGACACACGGCTCTGCCACAGGCCTATACACACAGACACACGGCTCTGCCACAGGCCTATACACACAGACACACGGCTCTGCCACAGGCCTATACACACACACGGCTCTGCCACAGGCCTATACACACACGGCTCTGCCACAGGCCTATACACACACACACGGCTCTGCCACAGGCCTATACACACACGGCTCTGCCACAGGCCTATACACACACACACACACACACACACGGCTCTGTCACAGGCCTATACACACACGGCTTTGCCACAGGCCTATACACACACACACGGCTCTGCCACAGGCCTATACACACACACATGGCTCTGCCACAGGCCTATACACACACACATGGCTCTGCCCAGGCCTATACACACACACATGGCTCTGCCACAGGCCTACTATACACACACAAACACATGGCTCTGCCACAGGCCTACTATACACACACACACACATGGCTCTGCCACAGGCCTACTATACACAAACACACACATGGCTCTGCCACAGACCTACTATACACACACACACACATGGCTCTGCCACAGGCCTACCATACACACACACACACACATGGCTCTGCCACAGGCCTACTATACACACACACACATGGCTCTGCCACAGGCCTACTATACACACACACACAGCTCTGCCAAAGGCCTACTATACACACACACACACACACATGGCTCTGCCACAGGCCTACTATACACACACACATGGCTCTGCCACAGGCCTACTATACACACACACACACATGGCTCTGCCACAGGCCTACTATACACACACACACACATGGCTCTGCCACAGGCCTACTATACACACACACACACACACACACATGGCTCTGCCACAGGCCTACTATACACACACACACACACATGGCTCTGCCACAGGCCTACTATACACACGCACAGCTCTGCCACAGGCCTACTACACACACACACACATAGCTCTGCCACAGGCCTACTACACACACACACACACACACACATGGCTCTGCCACAGGCCTACTATACACACACACACACACACATGGCTCTGCCACAGGCTTACTATACACACACACACACACATGGCTCTGCCACAGGCCTACTACACACACATGGCTCTGCCACAGGCCTACTATACACACACACACACATGGCTCTGCCACAGGCTTACTATACACACACACACACACACACACACATGGCTCTGCCACAGGCCTACTACACACACACACACACACATGGCTCTGCCACAGGCCTACTATACACACACACACACATGGCTCTGCCACAGGCCTACACACACAAACATGGCTCTGCCACAGGCCTATACACACAAACATGGCTCTGCCACAGGCCTATACACACACACATACACGGCTCTGCCACAGGCCTATACACACAAACATGGCTCTGCCACAGGCCTATACACACAAACATGGCTCTGCCACAGGCCTATACACACAAACATGGCTCTGCCACAGGGATATACACACACACACACAGCTCTGCTTCATTCAAATATAAACACACACAGCTCTACTACATGCATATACACAAACACAGCCCTACTACATATACAACTTACATGTATCTATTAACCAACACAACTCTGTTAAATGCTGCACATATACACACACATATCCCTACAACAGGCACATTTCCTTGCACACACTATCCATTACCTCATCTTGCAGTTGCTGATCGGTGCAGGCAGGAGATGAGCTGCACGGAGGCTGCAGCAGCTGAAGAACAGGACCTGCCGGGTCATCGATCATGTGATCAGGCACATGACCTGAAAGGTCCTGAAATTGCTCATTTCACCTACTGGAGTCCAGCAGCCTCCGTTCATCTCCCGGTAACTTCCTCCCCTGCACTGCACCGATCACAAAGGTTAGTGCAGAGCTGCAGGGGGAGGGCATCTCTCTGTCAGCGGCCGGGTTCTTTGCTTCTGCTCACCGAGCGGCCCCTACTCCAGGGCAGTAATGCGCTGATGGCGGCCCTGGCATGACGTTGTAACGGGGTGCCGGGGGTGCCTCGGGGGTTGTAGTCGTGGCCCCTTTTTCTATAGGCTTACCCCCGGCTCCGCCGTCACTTTTGGGACAGGAGATTGCTTGGTGGGGCAGAGTGTGGTGGTACAGAAAACGCTGTCAGATGTATAAAGACTTTGCAGACGAAGATCAGTTGAATCAGAAGGCATGTTTATTGCACACATCTTCACAACAGTGGCAACAATCGGTTAGCGTCGTTTCACAACTTCTGCTGGGGAGGAAAACCTCTTCTTGTCGTCTCCTCTCGTGGGGATGTGCCCGGCTACTCTACTTCACCTGGGCTCCCACTCCGGCTACCACACACTTGACCCACCCAACTCTGCTTCACCATAGAGGACACTTTCTCTTTCTCTTTCCTTCGTTAGCTGTTCACCTAGCTCCCACACCCTGCCCCCGCTGCTCCTTCTCTCCTGTCCCGGACTCGACTGCCTCAAACTCAAACTTTTCCTCTACAACACTTTCTCTCCCTCCCCCTTCTGCTGCCGGCTCCTCCTTTCTCCTGCACTGTTTCTATGGGGACAGCCGTCCCACCCGGCCTCTCGGGGAAACCCACTGACACAGTAAAAACCAGTTTATCAATAACATTAACATTAACATTACTATCTACCCCAGCGTGGGGTATCTTCAGGGGGAAAACTGCACCTCCTTGTAAGGGGTCCGTCCACCCCTTACAACGTCATAACACACATGGCCGCGCACAGTGAACTGCGCGCGGCCATGTCTCCTGTACTATAATGCTGCCGGCTGACACTGTCTGCACCACAGCCGGGCGCAGTTCACTGAGCGCGGCCATGTATATGTTATAATGACATCATGCAGCAGGCGGTCGGCCCTTAACAGCGGTTGGGAGGACGGCCCGGGGGGCAATTGCGGTCACTCCGATCAAAAAGGGGTTTGTGGCTTGGGGACATAGGTGTACGGTTTTTGATGCCACCCACGGGATGTGGTGAAGGTGGACACCACCGCTGCAGTTACGGGGCACACAGGGGAGATGTTGTGCAGCAAGTTGTTAACCCCTTCATGGGTAGGGATGGTGGCCCTGGGACCAGTTGGGGGGGAGTTGGCGGTGCAGGGAGATGGGCGGCCGGAGGGCACTGATGTACTCACTATTAGTAAACACACGAGTCTCTGGTAAACCAAGGTGATGGTGGTCGGTGCCCGCAGCCGGCTGCAGTCTGGTCCCCCACCCGGGTGGTGGTCTCCGTCATTCTCCCGCACCTGCTTTGTGATGGTGGACTACCTGCGCTTGCAACTTCAGGAGTCCGCTCCCGGCTTGTGGTTCCCTTAGGAGCCATTTGCCCGCAGACGCTGGACCATGGGATCTCTCTGCCTGGCGGTGGCTTTCTATCCCCCTCGTTGGGCTGTTGCCTTCAGTCGGGACTTTGAGTGGGACAGGACCTATAGTCCTGGCCGCAATCAGTTAATTAGCTAGCCTCCAGTAGCTTTTGGACCTAGCTTCAGGGTCTGAGTACCCCCCTTTGTGCTCTGGTTTCCGAGTCGGTTCCCCGGGTCGGTACCGGCGGGCCACTAACCTGTCCCGGTCCAACTCGATTCCACCGAGCCGTCTTCCCGGCTCCTGCAGACAGAGACTGCCGTCTGCCTCCTAGCCAACAGTACCAGGGCTCCTACCCTGGCACTGGTTCAGGTTTTGGTTCTCACCTCTGCTGGAGCTGCACACAGCTCCAGCCCACACACCTCTCCACCTTGAACTCTAGACTTCCACTCTCAACTGCCCTGAACTTTCCCACCTTCAGGCCATCCGAACTCCTTGGTGGGCGTCTATCAACCGCCTGGCTCCGCCCCCTGGTGTGTCCATCAAGCACTGAGGGAGGGGACTAGGGTTTTATGTGTTTGGCTGCTGTCACCTTGTTAGGGACTGGTGTAGTGCGGGGCCCTATCTGTGACTACCTGGCCCGGCCAGGGCGTCACAGTGAGTATAAATGTTTTTTTTTATTTTTTTTGTTTTTTTTTTGTTTTTTTGTTTTGTGTGTGATGCAGAATACATGCCATATACCAGGATCAGGTTATTTATCAGGATGGGGGTATATACCAGGATGGGTGTATATAGCAGGATGGGGCCATATAGCAGGATGGATGGGGTATATAGCAGGATGGATGGATGGGTGTATATAGCAGGATGGATGGCGGTATATAGCAGGATGGGAATATATCGCAAGATGGGAATATATAGCAGGATCGGAATATATAGCAGGATGGGGGCATATAGCAGGATGGCAGTATGTAGCTGGATGGGAGTATATAGCAGGATGCCAGTATATAGCAGGATAAGGGCATATACCAGGATGGGGTACATATAAAAGGCAGGAGGATAATTACCAGGATGGGGTACCATAGCAGAGAATTTGGGGTCATTACCCCCATAACAGTGTCAGCAGCAGATCCTCGCCTCATAACAGTGTGTCATGACCACATTTTTTGCTTAAAATTATATTTTCCTATTTTCCTCCTCTAAAACCAGGGTGCGTCTTATAGTCCGAAAAATACGGTAAATACACATCACAGAATGAATAAAAATTAAACAAGGGAGCGCATGTGAAGGGTTTGGGAGATGGCGGTGAGGAGGAGAAAAGAATCTGCTCACCTGATGCGGTTGTGCAGCCCTCGCACAACTACGGTATAAGACGGGAGTGTGGTGTCAGTAGTCTTCTAACCTGTTAGCCCACGATGTCCATCCAGGGAAGCAGATTCCTGAAAAGCTGGTCACATGACATATCACCGGGCGTCTCTGGTAATCTGACCTCCGTACCAAGCAGCTCTTGCCGTGAACCCACAGAGGGGAAGATCAGCAGTAAAGTATAGAAGCACGGTCTGATAGAGCGCTAAGGAGGCCACAGTAATGGATTAATTTTTTTAGAATTTATTGTTTTCTATCGGCCACAACGCGTTTCGATATACACAATATCTTCATCAGGTGGATATAAAACGGAATGTGGAGAGTACTATTTAAAGGGACAGGTGCGATTCCATTGGTCAACACCAAATTAATTGAAATGTTAACCCTTAATGTATCACAACCAACCCTTCAACAATATTATAAAAGCTAATAAAAGATATTTAAAAATAATTTTTCAAAAAGACTCTTTGCCATAAAAACATTATTTAAAAACACATGTGATAATATAATCATATAATCATATATTAACTCCTAAAACTTAATACATAAAATCATGAGAACTTTTCCAAAAATGATCTGAGTATGCCTGTACTAGTAACATGTAATAATATTGTTATAATGTATGTCAGAGTGGGTAGATCAAGAATTTTAATTTTATAATTTTATAAATTTAGGGAATGGATATCCTTATTTTTAAAATTGCGTTAATGTCTATTAAATCTCAACCACTGGGTGCATATGGCAGCACAATAGGTGCTGTGAATCACTTTATTCAGCACAATAGGTGCTGTGAATCGCTTTTCCAGAACTGACAGAAATGTCTATTAAATCTCAACCACTGGGTGCATATGCCAGCACAATAGGTGCTGTGAATCACTTATTCAGCACAATACCGTAGGTGCTGTGAACCGCTTTTCCAGAACTGACAGAAATGTCTATTAAATCTCAACCACTGGGTGCATATGCCAGCACAATAGGTGCTGTGAATCATTTTTCCAGCACAGTAGGTGCTGGAAAATCACTGTGAAAAGTGAATCACTTTTCCAGAATCCGAGCACTAGAATCATGCATATGCCAGCACAATAAAGGTTCCGATTCCATTGTTAAATTCTTATTGAGTCTCAACCACTGGGTGCATATGCCAGCACAATGGGTGCTGTGAATCACTTTTCCAGCACAGTAGGTGCTGTGAACCACTTTTCCAGAACTGACAGAAATGTCTATTGAATCTCAACCACTGGGTGCATATGCCAGTGACTCGCCCACCCCAGGGCTATGGGACACCAGGTGCCGGGCCGGACTAGTCCGGTGGTAGTCAGTGGTGGCTGGGCCCGGCTCCGTGGCCCTGGTGGGTGTCAGTTGAATATGTGGCTGATGACTTTAATGTTTGTGTTCGTGACGCCACCTGTGGTATGCGGCTATTAAGCCGCCGCTGCTGTGTGAGGCCACCGGGATGATGTTATGGCAGCAATGGTGGTACTGCTCCCCACAGGTGGAGCAATGCCCGGGGCACAGTTGGTGCTTGTGGAAGTCTATGGTGCTGCGTGACTAACACGGTGCAGGGCCGACAAGCAATGAAAGAAACAGGCACAAACAGTAGTCTCTTTACCTTCTCCTCTTTTACTCGGCAGAAACTTAGTCCAGGGAGACCGTCACAGATGGTATAGATGATCCGGCCGGCCTGGAAGTGCCTGGGGTGATCTTTGGCCAGTTGAGTATGAGGCCTACTCCTTAATCTTTCTCTGCTGTTTTAGGACACTGCACTTTGGGTTCGCAATTGCCCTCTTGCTGCTGGGACTTGTTGTTCGTCCCCTCTTCTGTGTGGTAGACTGCGCAGGCCCTCTCTGGTGCTTCTCTGCTGGAGCCCACACCAGGCCCTTGGGATGCAGTTGTACCTTCAGATTGCTTCTGGGACAGGGGGCTTACAGCTCTCCTGCCCTCCGGATTCAGCTACCAGGGATGGATTTTATGCCCTGGCAACTACAGACTCCGATGTCCGAGTCCCTGCTGTGCCTCTCTGCTCCCCTTGCTTCACTGGGCCAAGCTATCCCAGCTCTAGGCCCCAGTTTACAAGGCAGCACTACTCTGCGTCTGCACTCTTTCACTCCTGTCTCCCGACTAACTAACACTTCCTCCTTCCAGCCAGACTTAAGGAATGCTCCCTGAAGTTCCAGGTTCAGAGCTCCCCCTGCTGGCCGGAGGGAGAACTGTGTTGAGTGTTAACTTACTGGCCAATAGATCTCCCAATTACCTCCAGGCTCAGCATTAACCCTTTTGGGAGGGCAATGCTGTTGTGGCGACCAGGTCCTGGGGCGCCACACTCCCCCTTAGTTAAATTCAGTACTCCCGGACTGTAGAGACAAACATGACATGTTAGAACATTTCATCCCATTATGGGAGACGCAATTACTTTAACGTTACAACCTTAAACATTACTATAAGAGTCCAGTGTGGCTCCCTGCCGGGTGTCCATTACACTGCTCCATGGGGGACCCGCCGCGTTCAAACCCCCAACGTAGGCTCTGGGCGTGCGTCAGAGCATTGATGACCCCACTCTATGCACGCCGGACGGGTTTTTCTTCAGGGGTGTTGAGCACACTGGTGCTAACTATGAACAATTTAGGTGTTGGCCACCCATAGTCCAGTGGCCCAATTGTCCATTTTCGCAATCAAAGAAAAAGAAAACATTTTGTACACAACATGGCATACATTTTGCATAACTATTTACATCCTAATAAGTACTCTTTCCCTTATACAGTTGACTCCCTATACCTTAGAGGGGGTTGTCCCCGAGTGCTGCGCTGGGACCTACGTAGCTCTGGTGTTTGCCCCTGACTACGTGGTGCGTCTTCTATCTCAGCACTACAGGTGGGCCTAACCCCCATAGGTAAGCGTGATGGTTGCCTTTGTGATCTAGGAGTCGCCAAGGGTATGACAGGTTCACCACTGACAGGGGGTTGATCCTCCTGCTCCACTGCTGGCGTGTCATCTCGTGCCGGAGCGGACGATTCTTTAGGTGGATCCGGAACCTTTTCTGTTTCTGGCTCGACCAACTGCGGAAACGTCAAAACTGGTACCACTATGGCATTGTTTATTCGGGTCCAAGTTTTGGGGAACTTTCCAAGGATGGTTTGAATCATCTCCCCTCCTTTCTCTTGACTTTGGGGACTTCCTTGTACTCCTTCCATTTCTCTTTGGATTCTGCACCGTTCAGGGCACGCTTTCAGGCGGTCTCGGGAAATTGCTTGATAGGTCTTGCCTTCATCTTTGCTTATGAGGCATACCTTACTATTGTCAAAGTTGGAGGGGATAATGGTGTAGGGCTCGTTTTCCCACTGATCATCCAATTTATGCGTCTTCCGCTTCTTCTTGAGGACTTGTTCTCCAGGTGCTAAGGGAGTTGCTGGGGCTGTTTGATTGTAATGCTGTTCTTGCCTCGTTCTTGCTTGAGACAGGCTCCTCTCTACGCACTCCTGGACCTTACGGTACCGCTGCTGCCGTTCTGTATCCCAATCCTCTATTTCTTGAACCGCCTCAGGCGACACAGTCCCCATCTCAAAGTCTACAGGCAACTTGCCTGGTCTGGCTCGCATCAGGTAAGCGGGGCTGCAGTTGGTCGAATTCACTGGGATGTGGTTGTACAGGTCTACCAGATCTGGCAACTTTTCTGGCCATTGGTTCCTTTCCTCCAGCGGTAGGGTCTTCAGCATATCAATAACCACATGGTTCATTTTCTCGCACAGTCCATTGGTTTGGGGGTGGTACGGTGTGGTTCGGATTTTCTTACAACCGTACATGTTACAGAACTCTTGGAACACTTCAGCCTCGAATGCAGGACCCTGATCAGTCAGTACCCTTTCCGGATAGCCGTGAGGTCGACAAAAGGATGCCTGGAACGCTCTAGCTGCTGTCCTGGCTGTCTGGTCCTTCACAGGCACTACTACCAGGAAACGAGAGTAATGGTCCACAATGGTGAGGGCGTACACATAGCCTGACCGGCTTGGTGTTAACTTCACGTGGTCCAGGGCCACCAACTCCAGGGGCTGCTTTGTGACAATTGGCTGTAGGGGAGACCTTTGGCTGGCATCGTCTTTCCGCCTCAGGTTACACGGGCCACAGTCTCGGCACCACTTCTCGATCATCTTTCTCATGTGCACCCAATAGAACCGATCACGGAGTAGGGCTTCCAACTTCTTCCACCCGAAGTGTCCTGCGTTATCATGATATGCTGCTAGGACCATTGGAGCATCTCTCTGCGGAACCACTATCTGCCAGACAAGTTCATTTGTTCGATAGTTGACATATCTCTTGCAGAGCTTGCCTTGGTAGGTGAACAGTCATCCCCTCTCCTTCCACAGCTGCTGGGCTTCCTCTGGAGCGTCTGGGCCAAGATGGGTCTCAGCTTGCGCTAGCTTCTCTTTGACCAATCGCACGGCCGGGTCACCGTTCTGTGTTTCTTCCCAATTATGGTGGAGTAAGGGGTTGACCGAGACCCCGTGCTGGCTTGAGCGCTTCACTCCTACAGCATGCTCACACTGGGACACACCTTGGTGATGGAAAGCCGGTAACTCTATCTCTTCGAGTTCATCCATGTCTTCTCCAGACTCGGGCAAGTGAGGCATTCTGGACAGCGCATCAGCATTGTTATTCTTCTTGCCAGCCCGATACTTGATGGTAAAGTCAAAGTTAGACAGCCGGGCCATCCATCGCTGTTCCATCGCACCTAACTTGGCTGTTGCCAGGTGTGTCAACGGATTGTTGTCCGTGAAGATGGTGAACTTGGCCGATGCCAGATAGTGCTTGAAGCGTTCAGTCACTGCCCAAACAATAGCGAGGAACTCCAGCTTGAAGGAACTGTAGTTTTCTGGATTCCTTTCTGTGGGCCGAAGCTTCCTACTGGCGTACGCTATCACCCTCTCTCTGCCTCCCTGTACCTGGGACAGAACTGCTCCCAGTCCCACGTTGCTGGCGTCTGTATACAGTACAAACGGTTGGCTGTAGTCAGGGTAGGCCAGAATTTCTTCTCCCGTGAGAGCCCCTTTCAGCCGGACAAAGGATGTTTCCAGTTGGCTGCTCCATTCAAATGGAGGGCTCTGCTTCTTAGCCTGCTTTGGCTGGCCCACCAGGAGATCTTGAAGGGGCGCTGCTATCTTGGTGAAACCATCAATGAACCTTCGGTAGTAGCCCACCAGTCCAAGGAACTGCCGCACCTCCTTCACTGTGGTGGGTCTTGGCCAGTCCTTGATTACAGTGACTTTCTCCGGATCAGGTGCCACACCTTCTGCGCTGACCACATGACCCAGGTACTGTACCTTTGGCTTCAAGAGGTGACATTTGGACGGCTTGATCTTCAGGCCATATTTCGACAAGGATTCAAACACTTCTGCTAAGTGCTTCAGGTGGTCCTCATAAGTCTTGGAGTAGACTATTACGTCATCCAGGTACAACAGCACGGTTTCAAAGTTGTGATGGCCCAAGCAGCACTCCATCAACCTTTGGAATGTCCCTGGGGCGTTGCAGAGCCCGAATGGCATACAGTTGAACTCACAGAGACCCATTGGTGTCGTGAATGCAGTCTTCTCTTTGTCTGCCTCTGCCACGGGAACCTGCCAATACCCACTGGTGAGATCCAAGGTGGAGAAATACTTAGCTGACTTTAAGGCTGTTAGTGACTCCTCTATTCTGGGCAGTGGATAAGCATCTTTATGTGTAATGCGGTTAATTTGCCTGTAATCTACACACATTCTCATTGTACCATCTTTTTTCTTTACGAGCACTAGTGGAGCTGCCCAGGGGCTACAACTATCTCTGATAACCCCAGCCTCCTTCATTTCCCGTAACATTTCCTTGGCACACTGATACTGTGCGGGGGGTACAGGGCGGTATCTCTCTTTAATGGGATGATGATCACCCGTGGGGATTTGATGTTTAACCCCTTTCACCTGCCCAAAATCTAGGGGGTGTTTGCTGAAGACCCGCTCGTACTCCTGTACCACCCGGTAAACCCCATGCTTTTGGTGCGAGGGGGTGGAGTCGGTGCCTACATGTAATTTTTGGCACCAGTCTTCCGGCTGCCCCTTGGAGCCATTGTCTTCCGCCTGGTCGGACGGGATCAAGGGTTCCACTGCTTTAATGGTATTGTTACTGACAGTGTACAGTTTTGCTACAGTGGCGTACCGGGGCAATTTGGCCTCCTCCTCCCCACAATTCAGGACACGGACGGGCACTCTCCCCTTGCGGACGTCCGCTACCCCTCTGGCTATCAGGACTCCAGGCCTACTGTCTGAATACACTGGTTCTACCAAGGCATGGTAATCCTGACCCTTGAGGCCTATTGCTGCCCGACACCATATCAACATTTCACTTCTTGGGGGTATTACAATGGGGAGGGGGTCACTTACCCTCACACTGCCAATTTCTCCTCCGGCTAGCTCTACTTGCTGCCTCCTCATCAGGGCTCTGATCTCCCTCTGTAGGACACGCTGCTGCCCGGAGCTGGCAGTTTCAGACGCCTGTTGCAACAAAATTATCACTTCGGCAATACAATTTTCTATCACATTTGTACCAAGGGTTAGCAGTGGGTCAGATTCTTTGCGATCAATATCTACAATTATCATCCCCTGACATGGCAATTCTACCCGTCCCACTTTAATGGTTACTTCTTTGTACCCAATTTGAGGTAAGGGCTGACCATTACTGGCCACAATCGTTAAATCATCATCTGGGCCATGGTCAATGTCTGAATCAGCCCAATATCTTTTGTACAGTTTGTGGGGGATGGTTGTTACCTGGGACCCCGTATCCAGGAGGGCATTCAAAGGGATCCCATCCAGCACAATGGGAAGGACCGGTCGTCCTCCCACATACTTGCTGCGGCTGGGGTTTGAGCCGGGCTTCCTCACACCTGGGGGTTGGCTCCTGGCCCCAGGCTCAGCCCGTTTAAAGGACAGCGTCGTGCAATGTGGCCCGCCTGGTTGCAGTGGCGGCAGATCGGTTGTCCTGTTGAATCATACCGGTCTGTGTCTCTGCCTCGGGTCGGCGGAATCCTCCTCTGTCGCATCCATGGGACGTCTTCTGGGCTGGAGGCCAACTCGATTTTTGCAGGCGAGGGGGTCATTTGTAGAGACTGCACGGTCTTGGCAAGGGCAGCCACAGTCTTGGTCAGCTCCTGGACCTGCTGTCTGAGCTCTGCAGTGGGATCCTTATCCAGGGACTGCGCCTCAGCCCCTGCAGCGGCTCGTGTTGCAGGCACCACCCCGGGGTACGTGATAGCAAGAGGCCGCAGGGGTACTGGGTCATTCGGTGTAGATTCCCTCAGTACCCGGATGGCCTGGTCCTTAAACTTTGCAAAGTGCAGAGCAGGGTTCTGCAGGACCATGATACGCAGCTGTGTCCTGTGGGCGTCTGACAGGAGCCCCTCTATGAACTGCTCAGTTAGGAGTTTGTCTTCTTCACGTACACTCTCTGGGTCCACCTGTTTAACTGCTTTCAGGGCCTCCTGCAAGTTTAAGGCATAGTCCCTTATGCTGTCTGTGGCCCGTTGCTTGCACCCAAAGAATCTCATCTTTATCTCTGCTGCGGTGCGGGTGTCAAAAGTGCTCTTTAGTTTGGCCAGTATCTGGGCTGCTGTCCCTTTATCTGTATCAGGCCAGGACTTCGCTTCACGCTGGGCTGCGCCGGCTAGCTGTCCCATTAATATGCCCACCTTCTGGCTCTCAGTCAGAGGATACACCCGGAACAAGCTGTGCAGGCTTTCTCTGAAGTCGCTCAAGGTATGGGACTCCCCGGAGTACTGCGGCAGCCATTCTGCTCCTGGTATGTACGGCATGGTGATCGGCATTACCGGCGCTATAGTGGGGGCTGGGGCGACGGCGACTGGGACTACTTCGGCCGGTGCTGCGGCGGCCTGGGCGATGGCAGCCACCTGCTCTCCCTCGGAGTCGGACATCTTCCTCCCCCTTAGTGAACCTTACCAGGCTCCGTTCACTTTTCAAATTTTTTTCCGGGTCGCGCGGGGTTAACAGCGCTCTGCTCTGATGGTGCGCTCCCTTCGCGCTCTTTGTCAGGCACGCCCCCCTTCTTCCTGCGCTCGGCGCGGCTAATGGCGGCGGCAATTTACAACCAGTACACAGTCTTTTACACAGTTCTTCAGGCGCACAGTACCCGGTGGGACCGGGCACGAAATCCTGTTCGTGACGCCAAAAGTTGACTCGCCCACCCCAGGGCTATGGGACACCAGGTGCCGGGCCGGACTAGTCCGGTGGTAGTCAGTGGTGGCTGGGCCCGGCTCCGTGGCCCTGGTGGGTGTCAGTTGAATATGTGGCTGATGACTTTAATGTTTGTGTTCGTGACGCCACCTGTGGTATGCGGCTATTAAGCCGCCGCTGCTGTGTGAGGCCACCGGGATGATGTTATGGCAGCAATGGTGGTACTGCTCCCCACAGGTGGAGCAATGCCCGGGGCACAGTTGGTGCTTGTGGAAGTCTATGGTGCTGCGTGACTAACACGGTGCAGGGCCGACAAGCAATGAAAGAAACAGGCACAAACAGTAGTCTCTTTACCTTCTCCTCTTTTACTCGGCAGAAACTTAGTCCAGGGAGACCGTCACAGATGGTATAGATGATCCGGCCGGCCTGGAAGTGCCTGGGGTGATCTTTGGCCAGTTGAGTATGAGGCCTACTCCTTAATCTTTCTCTGCTGTTTTAGGACACTGCACTTTGGGTTCGCAATTGCCCTCTTGCTGCTGGGACTTGTTGTTCGTCCCCTCTTCTGTGTGGTAGACTGCGCAGGCCCTCTCTGGTGCTTCTCTGCTGGAGCCCACACCAGGCCCTTGGGATGCAGTTGTACCTTCAGATTGCTTCTGGGACAGGGGGCTTACAGCTCTCCTGCCCTCCGGATTCAGCTACCAGGGATGGATTTTATGCCCTGGCAACTACAGACTCCGATGTCCGAGTCCCTGCTGTGCCTCTCTGCTCCCCTTGCTTCACTGGGCCAAGCTATCCCAGCTCTAGGCCCCAGTTTACAAGGCAGCACTACTCTGCGTCTGCACTCTTTCACTCCTGTCTCCCGACTAACTAACACTTCCTCCTTCCAGCCAGACTTAAGGAATGCTCCCTGAAGTTCCAGGTTCAGAGCTCCCCCTGCTGGCCGGAGGGAGAACTGTGTTGAGTGTTAACTTACTGGCCAATAGATCTCCCAATTACCTCCAGGCTCAGCATTAACCCTTTTGGGAGGGCAATGCTGTTGTGGCGACCAGGTCCTGGGGCGCCATACCAGCACAATAGGTGCTGTGAATCATTTTTCCAGCACAATAGGTCCTGTGAATCCCTTTTTCCAAACCCGAGCAACAGAATTCATTAAATCAATTCAATGTTTGGCTACATTCTCAATAGTCAGATTAAGACCCTCAGGGTGTAAGGTACCCAATCTGAATGTCCAGTAACTCTCTCTTTTAATAAGTCTCTCGAACCGATTGGATCTGGAGTTATCTATGTGATCAATGATTAATAATCTCAATTGTTTGGGATCATTCTGATGTGCAATTTGAAAATGTCGAGATAGGCTGTGCTGTTGGAAGCCGTTTTTGATATTGGACCTATGTTTATTCAACCTAGCTTGCATCGTTTGTACTGTACGGCCCCCATACTGTAGACCGCACGTGCACTCAACCAGGTAAAGAACATAGGTGCTCTGACAGTCTAGGTGAAATTGAATTGGGAAAAGAGCATTTGTGGTCCGAGATGTAAAGCAAGTGATCTTATCACCAATAACCTCACAGCATTTACACCTGGAGGTGTTGCACTGGTAGTTTCCGTTGTTACTGGAAACAATGGTGGTTTTGGAACAATCTTTAAGATTAGGATTACTTGGCGCTACTAGATTCTTCAAGTTTATATTCCTCCGGTAGATGATGGAGGGCTTAGGGGGGATCTGATCTTGAAGTAGCGGGTCACCCTGTAATATAAACCAGTATTTCTTTAATGAATTCTATTTTATTGATTTAATGAATTCTGTTGCTCGGGTTTGGAAAAAGGGATTCACAGCACCTATTGTGCTGGAAAAATAATTCACAGCACCTATTGTGCTAGCATATGCACCCAGTGGTTGAGATTCAATAGACATTTCTGTCAGTTCTGGAAAAGCGGTTCACAACACCTATTGTGCTGAAAAAATGATTCACAGCACCTATTGTGCTGGATATGCACCCAGTGGTTGAGATTCAATAGGTATTTCTGTCAGTTCTGGAAAAGCAGTTCACAGCACCTATTGTGCTGGAAAAGTGATTCACAGCACCTATTGTGCTGGCATATGCACCCAGTGGTTGACATTCAATAGACATTTAACAATGGAATCGGAACCTTTATTGTGCTGGCACATGCATAATTCTAGTGCTCAGATTCCGGAAAACTGATTCACAGCACTTATTGTTCTGGCATATGCACCCAGTGGTTGAGATTTAATAGACATTTAACGCAATTTTAAAAATAAGGATATCCATTCCCTAAATTTATAAAATTATAAAATTAAATTCTTGATCTACCCACTCTGACATACATTATAACAATATTATTACATGTTACTAGTACAGGCATACTCAGATCATTTTTGGAAAAGTTCTCATGATTTTATGTATTAAGTTTTAGGAGTTAATATATGATTATATTATCACATGTGTTTTTAAATAATGTTTTTATGGCAAAGAGTCTTTTGAAAAAATCCTTTTTAAATATCTTTTATTAGCTTTTATATTATTGTTGAAGGGTTGGTTGTGATACATTAAGGGTTAACATTTCAATTAATTTGGTGTTGACCAATGGAATCGCACCTGTCCCTTTAAATAGTACTCTCCACATTCCGTTTTATATCCACCTGATGAAGATATTGTGTATATCGAAACGCGTTGTGGCTGATAGAAAACAATAAATTCTAAAATAAATAATCCATTACTGTGGCCTCCTTAGCGCTCTATCAGACCGTGCCTCTATACTTTACATCACACAATGAGACTTCAAAGATGCTCAGCACTCTGTAAGTATACTAAATATATATTCATATAAAAAAGCAATCATCCATCTAAATGACAATCCACAATAATTGGTAAAATACCTGATTTGTAATCTAACAGCGCGTATGATGCCAGCTAATGCAGCAGGTAATGGCAATACCACCAACATGTAGAACGAACATTTCATGTATAACTCTAATTTCTGCATCAAAACTTCTGCAAGGAAAACGTATGGCGATATAGAAATGATCTTAAAAATAAGATATACTCATTAATAAGATATAAGGTACACTCATTGAAAAAGTATACTCCTTGAAAAAAATGATAACCCAGTAATATGGAAACATGCGTCACAGGACCTGCATATGTCACAGCCTTATATTTCTAGGGTTAAATATCCAGGAACAATCCTATCAGGGCGCAACAAAACCCACGATCAATAAGATCAATAAACCTAAAGACAAAGTGCCTGGGTATAATAAATGTACTGTAAAGCATATACCAGGCTGATAATTCTTATCTAACAGAACTATGTACTTGCTGTATGAAGCCTGCAACAGGGTCTTTGTGAAAGTAAGATGCTGGTATAGGAGTCTGCTCTTACAGGGAACTGCAATACAAAACATGCGCTAAACTCTTCACGGAAAAGAAGAATACAAATAGACAAACCGGATAAGTACATAGTTGCCTGGTGATGCTGGATGCCTAAATGAATGTGGTGACCGCTTGGTGATAAATACTGGCGTTTTATAGAATAGGTGGTTAGTGGAGTGGCGCTTCATTCTTCCTGCCGTTAGAACTCAGGAAGACGCCACTGTTAACTGCATACATCATGCGCGTATGCGCAGTACGTAATTAGTACCGTGCACGCGTGGAACACAGCATAGGTGGTTAGTGGAGTGGCGCTTCCTGCTTCCTATAGCTGGAACAAAGGAAGACATCACTGTGGACTGCATCGGTAATTGGCGCATGTGCAGTGCGGAATCTGCACTCTAAGGACAAAGTGAGAACATGATTGCGCATGCGCGAACTGCGCAATGGAAAAGATGGCATTAATGGTGTTCTTTGTGATCACAGGCCAAACTGAGTGGGGTGCCCATATAGCATAGTGTTTCAGAAGACATTAGAACTTGCCAAAGCAGTCTAGAAGGAAAAGTAGTAAGAATTAATATATACAATACAGGGAAATATAACCAGCATTAATATAATAATACAAAAATTGTAACACAGAGGCATATACAAGCAATAATGTACATAGATAAATCATTGTGTTATTCAAAACTTGTAATCCAATCAAGGAGACCAGAATAAATACCGTATTTTTCGGACTTTAAGACGCACCGGACCATAAGACGCACCCTGGTTTTAGAGAAGGAAAATAGGAAAATATCCCCCTGCCTTGTGTATATATATATATATATATATATGTCCCTCATCCTGGTGTAGCCCCATTTTGCTATATAGTGCCATCCTGGTATGTGCTCTCATCCTGCTATATACCCCCATCCTGCTATATGCCATCATCCTGCTATATGCCGTCATCCTGCTATATGCCATCATCCTGCTCATATATCCATATCCTGCTCATATACCTCCATCCTGCTATATGCCATCATTCTGCTCATATACCCCCATCCTGCTCATATACCCCCATCCTGCTATATGTCCTGCATCCTGCTCATATACCACCATCCTGCTATATGCCATCTTCCTGCTATATGCCATCATCCTGCTCATATACCCTCATCATGCTCATATACCCCCATCCTGCTATAAGCAATGATCCTGCTCATATGCCATCATCATGCTCATATACCCCCATTCTGCTATATGCCATCATCCTGCTATATGCCATCATCCTGCTCATATGCCATCATCATGCTCATATACCCCCATCCTGCTATATGCCATCATCCTGCTCATATGCCATCATCATGCTCATATACCCCCATCCTGCTCATATGCCATAATCCTGCTATATGCCATAATCCTGCTCATATGCCATCATCCTGTTATATATCCTGCATCCGTGGCAGACAAAAAAAAAATAAATAAATGTTTATACTCACCTTTCCTCACTCCACGCACCATGGCTCCTCCTCCGTCTGTGCGGGCAGCGCTGTGTGGAGCCGGCCACGATCCCTGCAGCATCACGATGTCCTCCTGTCTGTGCCGGCGCAGCTGGCAGACAGGAGGACATCGCGGTGCTGCAGGGGAACGGTGAGTATTCTGATTCACTGCCCCCCGCGCTGATGATGATGCGCGGGGAGCAGTGAATACAGCCGCACATGATCACTCCAGGCTGTAGTTGCCAGGGGTGATCATGCGGCCGGCTGTTTAGTAAGCGCGCATCCCCCGCCCATCACCCCGCCCACCTCTCAGCACCGGCTTCAGCGCTGAGAGATGATGGGCGGGATTATGGGAGTGCATATGTAATGAGCGGGCCCACTTGGTTACGGCAGGCGCTGCTGCAGCCTGCTCATGCCCCAGATGACCTGCTCCACCGCAGCACCCTCATTCCCCGCAGTCCTACATTCAGACTATAAGACGCACCCCCCACTTTCCCCCTAAGCTCTGGGGTTATTGGTTAGTCCTCCGAGATGTTTGGAACAATCTCCCTGTCGAGCACCTTCAAAAACAGTGTACAAGCGTAAGTGTAATTGTGAGTGTAAGTGTAATTGTGTGAGTGTAATTGTGTGAGTGTGAGTGTGCACCTGATGCTCTGATGTTGTTTTATTGATTTCATTTATATTTCTCTTCTGTTCATTCACTTTGTATTGTGTTTGTTGCTAAAAATAAACTACTCACACTTCTATTCTTGAAAGTTTTCTTACTTTGCAGCATTTTTTTCCACACCTGTTTAAATTGCTTGCACATTACTGTGTATCTCCATATAAAAGTCTGGTTATAGCAGTATGGAACATGTGCCCCATTATGGTGCTGTACACCATATGCATGGTACGGTCATCTATTCTCTCTCATCCCCATACCATGCTGTGGAAAATCAAGTTGACTTCTGCTACATCTGTATATGGTATTTTAATATAACTATTTTTATAATACAATCAGTGGATGGAAATCGTTCATTTTGCTGATATTTATTAACTTACACTCATGATGCTGTGTAGTAACTGAGTAAATTGGAGATTTATTGCAGTTCTACTGTTATTAGTGAATGGGGCAGCTTGCATTCCACAGAACAACTCAATATTTAATCTCAGCTATAGTATATTTACATCAAATATGATTGGTCAGTTGCTGATCACATGACCAGTGGTTTTGCCATGCGGCCATGATGATTCCATATCTGTAGTGAGTGACAGTTGGAATTTTCCAGTGACGGTGGAGGAGATGTCTGCTGACCCAAAGCAGAGCGATATGGATACAAAACAAGAGGAGAGTGTGGTGAGGAGAGAAGGAGCGAAGAGACGAAGACCTACCCATGACACATCGGATGATGAGAGGCAGTCTTCAGTCAAGAGGACCAAACAACCAGTCCAGAAGAAAGAAGAAGAGGAAGTAAAGGATACAAAACAAGAGGAGATTGTGGTGAGGAGAGAAGGAGCGAAGAGACGAAGACCTACCCATGACACATCGGATGATGAGAGGCAGTCTTCAGTCAAGAGGACCAAACAACCAGTCCAGAAGAAAGAAGAAGAGGAAGAAAAGAAGGAGGTAGAAAGTCAGAAGATGGGAGCCAAGAAGAGAGGAGCCATCTTCATCTCATCGGGGGACAAAGAGGAGAAGAAAAGAAGAAAGATTACATCAGGACAGAAAGCCATGGATCTAAAGCAGGAAGAGGACACGAACATCCAGAAAGCTGAAGAAGCTGAAGACCTGCAGGAGGAGCAGCGAGGCTCAGGTAGATAATCTGCATGTGGGACATGATACAATTATAAATAGTGCACACATACTTCAACTAACATTTTTTTAAGCCTGCCACCACGACAAGGTAGACTCTTTTGGCAGGGCCATACTGTACCCTAACTTTTGTTTTGTTTGCTTTTTTAAGGTAACTTTTTTGGTATATTTTTTATTTATTTTTGGTATATCTTTTTTTTTCTTTAAGGGAATGTGTCACATACATTTTTTTAAACTGATTAAAACCAAATTATGATAATTTTTGTTATAATCTGTATTTCTGATTGCACATTATTGTATTGTGTTTTCTGTACATTTATGGAAGCTGCTCTTTCCTGTTTGAAGATATGGACATTGGACATCTGCATGTATAATATTAGAAGAAATTCTAAGGCAGTATTTCTTTAGAAGAGTTTTCTATACATGTTTTCATATTTATTAACATGGAGAGGTCATTGTGCAGGAAGGGGGAAGAGGTGAGCTGTGACACCATCTACTGTGAATTGTGGATTCTGTTATCTTTCAATGTAATCCTACTTGTTATGATAATGAGGTGACTGCTGGTTGGCGATCTCTTCTGGACATGTCAGTCTATTATAAAACTAGTTTCTGGTTATTATTTTATGAAAAAAGACAGGGATGTAGCCCATGATGTGTGGCTTGCGGCAGTCTGTCAGCTTGTTGCATTTGCCCCAGGTCTAGCAAACATATGAATAGGGCTCCAGATGGGAAGTTTTGCCAAGCTCCCACACAGAAGAGCAGATGTGAATGGGCGTATTGTGGGAACCCCTGATTCTTCATACAGGGCCTTGGTGTGATTTCTGCTGTATAGGTTTGGCTGACATACTGGTAATGGGGGCTTTGGGTGTCACTATTGTGAGGGGGGAGCTGGATGTGGGTTATGACCCTCTGTCAGAGCAGAATGTGGCTCTCAAGGTCAGAAAGGTCGGGGACCACTGATATAAGAGGTGACAAACTTTAAAGTAATTTTTTCCAAAACTTTAAACTATGATTAAAAGGATTGGCCATTTTACAAGCTACGCAACAAATTCCCAGGAAACATTTCACTAACTACATCTATTTTTCCATCAGTCATTTAGTTAAATCTTTTGGTCAATTCTGTAAAGTGCAAAATTAAAGTTCCAGTAACAGAAGAAACAAACAAAATAAATAAACAGACAACAAGTATAATCAAATAATACAAATGAAAATAAGGTCATTTCGTGAGGTAGGAGAAAACAAACAAACAGTATTTCACATAATCTTAGGCTACATTCACACGACCGTTATGTTTTTGTGGTCCTGTTTTTTCACTGATGCATCCGTGTGTCATCCGTGTGACAACTGCATAACGTGCACTAGTAGATTAGGGAATAGGTGATATAAAGGTGGCATCTGAAGACCTTACCTGCTGGTAGGAGAGGTGGGAGCGCGATTCCAGGCAGTCTCCTTGATTGTCTCCTTGAAACAGCACAAGTGAAACACGTGTCGGGACCTTCCCACACTGCCTGGAACCGTGCTCCCACCTCTCCTACCAGCAGGTAAGGTCTTCAGATGGCACCTTTATATCACCTATTCCCTAATCTACTAGTGCACTTTATGCCTTTCCTATAGCAAGTTATTGTTGGGACTATGTGTGTGTATTTTTCATACAGTGGCTCTGTACTGACCTGCCTGTTAGTGAGTGCCCTTTTTTTTGGCTATTAGGACTAGCTCTTTAGGCTTTATTAGACCAACTATATAGAGTATATATATGCTGGATCTGTGACATATATTTAGGGAGTTTCTTTTTCCTAGCAGTTGGGGGTATTTTTCCTTCTACAAATCTTTTTTCTGGTTCATTATTGTTACTACTTCTGTATATGAATTTTATTCCACTTACCGTAATTGTGATTGTCTATGCACTTTTTTCTATTAAAAGCAGCAATAAGAATTTATTTACAGTTTTGAGTGAGTTTTCTATATATTGAACTTGTACAAACAACCCTTTTTTCTAGGATTTCTCATGTTATGTGGGTTTATTGCATCTCTCATGTTATTATGAGGTCCTGTTTTCTTGGTATTTTATATATATATTATAGATATATACGGAGGGGATTTTGTGAATATGCTTAATTAAATATATATCTCTTGCTTTTTTAAGACTGCAACTTTGCCAGCACAGACATTTAAGTTGGAATTTTTAATCCCTCTGTGGTGTATTTATCTTTATGGTAAATATAGTTTATTGATATGTGACGATATTGAAACACCACAAGGGATATTCTGTCCCACGTTTATGTATTTAATATACCTTTGTAAATAATTTTTTTGAACTATATTTTGTGATTTTTTTTTGTCAGAAAATCCCCACGTTTCACGTTTTTTGTCACTTTAAATGTAACTTTCTCTGTGGATGTTAATAAAATTTTAAAATTTGTTTATTGAATCTTTATAAAATTAATAAAATTGAATATTTGTCATAATATACTCATGTGTCTTGTTGTTAAAAATAGTATTTTTTTCAGTTAATATACCTATAATGAAACAGCAGAAAGAAAGAAGTCTTTAAATTTGCCTTATATTACATCATATCCCATGGTCCAAGAACCACCAACACCGAAGCAGGTTGCATATAGAAAACTTTAATTGGTTGGGTCAGGCCTGACCCAACCAATTAAAGTTTTCTATATGCAACCTGCTTCGGTGTTGGTGGTTCTTGGGCCATGGGATATGATGTAATATAAGGCAAATTTAAAGACTTCTTTCTTTCTGCTGTTTCAATATGTTCTTGAAGTTGTTGCCTTTTACCTTATATAAGTCTGCTGTAACTGTCTTGGTTGTTGCTAATGTACCTATAATGATGGTGAAAAATTGAATGATGTATACCATGTATGTTCTCATTTACAGTCATGTACAGGAGCATTTACAATGTTCTCTGCTACATGATAGAATTGGATTTAGAAAAATGGATGTCACTAGGGTGGTCCGTGTGCCGTACGTGTGACATCAGTTTTTTTTATCACACCCATAGACTTGCATTGGATAGACTCGCACGAGAAACTCTAAAAATCGCAGCAAGCTGCTATTTTTTGCTCAATCCGATTTGATCTGAGATAGAAAAGCAGATCGGAGCTGCCTCATTGATTAACATCGAGTGCAATGCGAGAATTTCTCACATTGCACTCATGCGAGTCAACCGCAAGTGTTACGCCGGCCTTACACCTTTAATCCTACCAGACATGTTTGCTCCATTATCCTATCCCTGGCCTCTGCAGTCTTTGAGGTCAATGGCATGCTCATTCAGTCTTGATATAATCATGTCCGCAATATGTTCTCCAGTCATCTGGGAAAAAAAAATTCCAAAAACCTTTCTTGCACTTGCCAAATTCCTGTTTAGGGATCTCTGGAGACATATCTTAAAACTATTCTGTTCAGTGTGTATCTGTAGTAGCATCACAAATAACAGAAAAATAAATAGCTTCTTTCCATTCTGAAAGTATGGCATCCAGGACACGTTTTCCACAAATATTTAGAAATTCATTTTGTGTTCCCCAGGATAGATAATGAGCTGGAATTTTTTTCCCTTTTTCTTGACTTGTCTTGACCTTCTTTAGATTCTCTTTTAGTTCACTGTCATATCGTGACAAAAGTTCCAAGGTTCCCAGAAAATTGCCATTATGTAAATCTCCAATTCCCTGTGATGTTCCCCTAAAAGCCATGTTGCGTGAAGCTAAATGCAGGGTCACATCCAAAAGTCTTTCTAGAAGAGCCACAAGCTTCTCTGCTCCCTTTGCTAAACTTCTTTGCATGTTAACGTCAATGCCATGGCCACCTAGGGCCTTTTGGAGTGTTCGCCAACTCCAGCAGTGCCTCTTGTGCTGTGCACTATGTTCATGCTCTAGTAACTTTATGTATAGGAGATGCTATGTGTAAACCAAAGGATTAAAACCGCCTTGCCGGCAGAGGATACTGCCAGTTTTGATTCTCCGTTCAGCAGAAAACGCCATGCTCGTTACATAATACATTACCTCCCTACTTGGGCTCCATCTTAGCCAGTCCCTTACACTTTTTTCACGGCCATTAGATGACTTGGCATATAGAAGAAACTCCGAAAAGGAACGGTCATCAACATCCATAGGCAGAGATTGTGCCATCTGCTTCAATTCTTCTTCATTAGAAAGCCCTGAAAGAACAATCTTCTCCCTTTCTTTTTGCATGAGGACATCTGGCCACCTTGCTGGGTCTTTCCAATTGATTTCTTCTTGTAATGTCTCTTCTGGAGAATTAGACTCTGCACTCTGGCTGCAAGATGGTTCTTCATACACATGTTCTGAAATGAAACTTGAACATAAAGGCATTGGCTCTTCTTCAATCTCTGTACAAACAGTGGTAAGGAGCATTTTCTGAGATGGACTCTTTGGTGACATGGTTCTGGACTGGGTTTCCGCAGACTCTTCTTTACTGCACTAGATGGCATACTTGCAGCCTCTACTTCCACTACTGAAGAAATGCTTGAAGGGGCAGCCACCTCACTGGATGAAGTAGTACGTCCAAGCATTTGATGAGAAGCTTGCATCTGAGGAGTTTCACAAGTGTCAACATCACCTCCCTGGATGCTTTGTGACTTTTTAAAGTACTGAAATAGAACATTTTCCTTTTTAAGCCTTTCATCTTCTTCATCATGCTCCCTTTTCGCCTTTCATTTTTGAGAGCCGGATTTATGTTGTTACATTTTTCTGTGTCTAGATCCACAATTTGTGCTTGCAAGGTAATCTGTAAACGAGTATTACGCCAAATGAATACAAATTGGAAATGGCAACACTGCATCATACTGGCAGAGGGCAGCAGAAACAATATAACAACATACAAGCTTAGGCTATGTTCACATGTTCAGTATTTGTAGCCAAAACCAGGATTGGAACAATCACTAAGAAAGTCTAATAGAAGCACGGCACCACTTCTGTATTTATTACCCACTCCTGGTTTTGGCTACAAATACTGAGGTAAAATACCAAATACTGAATGTGTGACCGTGGCCTTAAGATAGGCGATTGTTTTACCGGAGAACCTTGGCAACTGTATATTTGCTGCTGTCTAATACTCACAGGACAGGAAGGATTAAACATCAAAATAAATCTCTATTGGAAAAAAAAAATCTCCCCCTTATTGTTAGAGAGAAAAAGTGACCTCCATACACAATACAATCAATACAATACAATACAATACAATACCAGGACCAATAATACCATATACAAGGAAGAAATACCGCCACAGCGTGACTGAATAATACCATATTCAAGGAAGAAATTCCACCGCATTATGAGCAGGGTAAACATCACCCCAATGTAGTAACAGAATAATACCACATACAAGGGACAAATACCGCCACACTGTGAATAGATCAAGTCTATGTCAGCCATATTCTGGCTCTCAGAATGACATTGAGCACTTGTGAGAGTGTGACGCCCTGGCCTATCAGGTCGTCACAGGGTATTGTGCAATCTGCCCTCCCGCACAATATCCACCCTCCTTGGTTAACGGATCCCAGTCCTCTGGTGTTGTTAACAGCTAGTCCAATTAAAATCCTGGGAACACTTCCCACTTGAACCTATTAGACATACCACTGGGTGGCCTGAAGGGAATAGGTCCGCCCATATGGGGTTTGGTGAGGAGAAAGTGAGGACAGTGACAGTTGAGAGTTGAGAGGCGAGAGTGGAGAGAGAAGGTGAAGTGGCTCTCATGAGGAGAGGTCACGGAGCAGGGCTCCCGTAGATACTAGGTGGCAGACGTTGGTCTGGGCCTGGTAGGAGCTGGAACCTGGTCGCAGGGGACAGTGTCAAGGGGCACGGACTGCCGAGGAGGGCAGCCGGCGGCCTTGAGCTATGACCGGGCAGGTGCCAGGGCATGACAGGGTACGTGGACCCTAGGCTGGAAAGTAGCTTTACGCGTTCCAGCAATTTACCCGACTGGGGTGAAGACTTATCCCCAACCCGCTCCAAAATCGGGGTACTAGCGCACCGATGGGATAGGACTTACCCACTACAGTCCAAAGAAATCCTACGCGTGAACCCTGAGAGCAAGCTCACTCTGTTAGCCACATGGGTGAGCGGGACCCTGAGTGTTTCATACCGACGAGTCCAATCGAGACTAAGGTGCCAGGGATAGGTCCACAGACCAACAACAACACCAGGAGCACGGATCCAGGCGTGCTCCCCGCAGACTACGGTGGTGCTCAGAACTTTGGTTTACAAGCTGTTGGTGTGGTTATTCCGGGACTGAGTGAGTACATTGGAAGCCCCCTGCATCTATTACCCAACGGCACCCAAACACCGTCCATCACCAACGGGCCCCGGGACACAAACCGCCTACTCACGGAGGGGTTAAACATCAAGCTGCCGCATCATCGTCACCGGGCTCCCCAATGGCAGCGGTGGTCATTCACATTACCACGTACCGTTGGTGGTGTAACGAACGTTCCAAAAATCCCCCCTGTATATATCTCATCCCCCCTTCTTCTTAATTTGAGTATCCGTGCGGACCCCCCAGATCCGGAGACCCCCCGAGCCACCACGGGTCCGGATCCGAGCGGCTCGGCCGCTGGCACGGGAGCAGTACAAGAGCAGCTTCGTACTTCATGGCAGCACAAGTGAAAAATGATGAAGGTGAGTATAAGACCGAGTCAGGGGACTTAAAAGGGGTTGTCTCGTCTAAATACTCAACACGGGCAGAGGTTCACTCAATATACTTGCATTGAGTGAAGCTGCGCTGCTCTAGTTGTATTCTGCATTTCGCATCCTTGCAGCCATGTGGTAACTTACACTTGCGAATCCCCACTGTACACATTGGGATAATTCACAAGTCTGCAGTAACAGAGTGACAGTGACTGCAGACTTGTGGATTTAGACCTGACAATCCCTTTAACCCCTTAACGACCGCGGGCCGTAAAATTACGTCCTAAATGACATAATCTTACTGCCCGCGGTCCTCCGGCGGCAGCATGCCGCGATCGGCACACATCTCAGCTGATTTTCACAGCTGAGATGTGTGCCTGCTAGGCACGAGCAGAATCGTTATCTGCTCGTGCCGATTAACCCCTTATAATGGCGCTGTCAATACATGACAGCACCATTATAAGCGCAATCGCGGTAAAGTTTTACTTACCGCCGAAACCGGAAGTCACGTGACGCGATCACGTGACTCCCGATAGTTGTCATGGTAGTACAGGGTCATGTGATGACTCCTGTACTACACATGAATTGGTTTCACTTTCACTGTGCCCGGGGCACAGCAAAAGAGAAAGACAGCGTATCTGCTGTTTACAGCCTTCCAGCTGTGATCAGCAGATACTGCAGAGCGATCGGAATGCTGATCGCAATAGCCCCCTAGGGGGACTAGTAAAATAAAAAAAAAAAGTAAAAAAATAAGTTTTAAAAAATTAAAAAAAAACAAAAAAACCTAAAAGTTCAAATCACCCCCCATTCGCCCCATTGAAAATTAAAGGGTTAAAAAAATAAAAAATATACACACATTTGGTATCGCCGCGTTCAGAAACGCCCGATCTATCAAAATATAAAATCAATTAATCTGATCAGTAAACGGCGTAGCGGCAAAAAAATTCCAAACGCCAAAACGACGTTTTTTTGTCGCCACAACTTTTGCGCAAAATGCAATAAGAGGCGATCAAAACGTAGCATCTGCGCAAAAATGGTACCGTTAAAAACGTCAGCTCGAGACGCAAAAAATAAGCTGTCATTGAGCCTAAGATCCCGAAAAATGAGAACGCTACGGGTCACGGAATATGGCGTAAAACGTGCGCCACTTTTTTCGGACAAACTTCCGATTTTTTTTAACCCCTTATATAAAAGTAAACCTATACATGTTTGGTGTCTACGAACTCGCACTGACCTGAGGCATCACACCCACACATCAGTTTTACCATATAGTGAACACAGTGAATAAAATATCTCAAAAACCATAGTGCTATCGCACTTTTTTTGCAATTTTTCAGCATTTGGAATTTTTTTGCCATTTTCTAGTACACAATATGGTAAAACTGATGGTTTCATTTAAAAGTACAGCTCGTTCCGCAAAAAATGAGCCCTCACATGACCATATTGACTGAAAAATAAAAAAGTTACGTCTCTCAGAAAAAGAATGGCGAAAAAAAAAAACGGAAAGCGAAAAATCGGCCGGTCGTGAAAGGGTTAAAGAGACTCTGTCACTAGGTTTTTAACAACTAATCTGAGAGCAGCATAATGTAGGGGCAGAGACCCTGATTCCAGCGATGTGTCACTTACTGGGCTGCTTAGTGTAGTTTTGATAAAATCACTGTTTAATCAGCAGGAGATCATCATTACAGGACTACTTGCGTTCTGCCAGGTAGTCCAGCATATTCATGAGCTCTGTATAACTGCTAGATTTGCAGCAGAGAAAACAGTAATTTTATCAAAATGACAGCAAACAGCTCAGTAAGTGACACATCGCAAGGAGCAGGGTCTCTGTCTCTACATTTTGCTGCGCTCGGATAGGGGAACAAACACTTGGTGACAGATTCCCTTAAAGGCTCATTCAGCAGTTGGTGAAAATCGGTCTGCACTCAGACCACAGTGCATGGACTGGCCATGGGTCCCCTGACCTGAACTCAGCTGCCTAATAGCATATATGAGGATGCAGGTCAGGAGATCGGTGCCCAGGCCATGCATGGCGTTTTACACTGACGGTGCAATGAGCCCTTCTAGTATAGGGACTTTGCATCTCTAAACCTACACAGGAGGAGCATGAGGCTGTATACAACATTTTGAAAAACACCAGAGTAGACTTTCTAGCCAATCCTGACAACTGCAGCATTATCCCATCCCCCACAGAATCTCCTTAGGAAAATAAGATGAGTCCAGCAAAGTCTTTCTATCCATTGTTCTTTATGAGAGCTGAGGAGGGATGTGAGCAAGAAAGGCCACATAAGGCAGAATTAGGCCGAGTCCACATGTCCTGTAATCATCCGTTGAGAAAATGATTTTTGCCGGATCACTTTTCTTTATCATTGGAATCTATGGAGGACAGATTCGGTAACAGATTGCTATTTATCTTCCATTTGTAACGGATGTGGTAAGAAAACAGCGGATATGTTACAGATGCAAGAACAACAGAGGGTAAATAACAATCAGTTACCGCAACCATCCTCCATAGACTCCACATGTTGAAAATAATTATTTGGCAGAAATCAGTTATTTAAAGAGGTGGTCCTCTACAAAGTATAGTGGCCACATTTATATAAAGCTGGTAAAGAAGGTTTTTTTAATAAATACCTTATTTTGCCAATTCTGCCTTTGAGCGGCGCTATCACCAACACGTGACCCCCAGCTCAGTAACCTCTGATGTCCGGTGATGTCACATCAACTTCTGGAATTGGAAGTTGACCCGACATCCCCGAGGCGTGACCCAGTCTCCGTGAGTGACTGGGCTGTGGGCAGAGTTTCACCGCACGTCACAGCCCAGCATTGAACGCTCTCTCACCTTCATCACTGCTGCGACATGCAGAATTGGAAAAGAAGGAATTTATAAAAATCCTTCTTTATCAGCTTTAAACATTGTTGTGAACCTAAAGGACAAACCCAAAAATAAAAATTTGTGTTGGCAAAACTTTTTTCCCCAACGGATCTGACAGATCCATGTCAACAGATTATTGGACGCGTGAACTCAGCTTAATACTGATGGTACAATTCACCACCTAGTACACCACAGTACCATACCTCCCAACTTTTAAAGAAGGAAAAGAGGGACAAAGTTTGCGGCGCGCGTAGCGCGCCGCGGCAAATTTTTAGGCCACGCCCCCTAACCACACCCATTTCACAGTCACGCCCATATCCACTCCCCATCCACACCCATTCAGCACAAACACGCAGGCAGCCGGCGGGCCTCCAGCACGGACACGCAGGCAGCCGGCGGGCCTCCAGCACGGACACGCAGGCAGCCGGCGGGCCTCCAGCACGGACACGCAGGCAGCCGGCGGGCCTCCAGCACGGACACGCAGGCAGCCGGCGGGCCTCCAGCACGGACACGCAGGCAGCCACAGTGAGGCGGCCGGTCGCCCGCACAGTGAGGCGGCCGGTCGCCTTCACAGACAGGCGGCCGGCCGCCTTCACAGACAGGCAGCGGGCCGCCCGCACAGAGAGGCGGCCAGCCGCCCGCACAGAGAGGCGGCCGGCTGCCCGCACAATGAGGCGGCGGGCCGCCCGCACAGACAGGCGGCGGGGGGCGCCCGCACAGACAGGCGGCAGGGGGGCGCCCGCACAGACAGGCGGCAGGGGGGCGCCCGCACAGACAGGCGGCGGGGGGCGCCCGCACAGACAGGCGGCGGGTGGCGCCCGCACAGACAGGCGGCAGGGGGGCGCCCGCACAGACAGGTGGCGGGCCGACCGCACAGACAGGCGGCCGGCCGACCGCACAGACAGGCGGCCGGCCGACCGCACAGACAGGCGGCCGGCCGACCGCACAGACAGGCGGCCGGCCGACCGCACAGACAGGCTCCGGCCGGGGGTGAGGGGGGAGGGAGGGAAATCAGCGCTGGGGAGATTAGTTTACTGTACCAGCAGCAGCACAGGCAGCGCTCCTCTCTATGCCACGTCTACTAGGATGGTAGGAGGGAAAAGCAGGGAGGCGGAGAGAGAGTGGGTGGGCGGAGCCCGGGAGCCGGCCGTCCCGCCCGTGGCAACGGGACAAACAACGTAAAGCGTGAAAGTCCCGCTGTATCCGGGACGGTTGGGAGGTATGCAGCATGTTAGAATGTGTACATAAGATCCCGCTGGTGGTGGCCGCAGCTTATAGGCCCCAAATCTGGTGACAGGTTCCCTTTAAAGTGAACCTGTCAGGTGCAATATGCACTCAGAGCCAGGAGCAGTTCTGGGCACATATTGCTAATCCCTGCCTAACCGTCCCTGTATACACTAGCATAGATAAAGAGATCAAGAACAAATATTTTTATAGATCTTATATCTTATGCTAATGAGCGCGGGGACTAGTCCGAAGGGCGTTACTTCACTTGGCTAGTCGGCTCGCATAGCATGTTAGCATGTTATTACGCCCCTGTGTGAGTACTAATACGCTATGTGAGCCGACTAGCCAAGTGAAGTAACGCCCTTGGGACTAGTCCCCGCGCTAATTAGCATAAGATATAAGCTCTTTAAAAATACTTTTTCTATAGATGCCTTTATCTATGCTAGTGTATACAGGGACAGTTAGGGAGGGATTAGCAATATACACCCAGAACTGCTCCTGGCTCTGAGTGCAGATTGCACCTGATAGGTTCCCTTTAAAGGGAAACTGTCACCAGAAATTTAGCAAAAAAAATAAAAGATTCCCCTCTGCAGCTCCTGGGCTGCATTCTGGAAAGGTTCCTGTTGTTATTGTGCCCACTTTGAGACCTAAAAAAATACTTTATGAAGTCTTACCTTTTTGTATGCAAATCTGTTTTTATGGTCACGGGGGCGGGCTGCCTGGCGTCCGTTATTCCCCCTCCTGCCGCTGTACGCCGTCCCCCATTGCTCATTTCCATACATGAGGACGCCTTCCTCATGTAACTGTCCTCCTGAAGTTTTGTGCATGCCCAGTGCCACTCTCGCGGGACTGAGCACTGTGCAAAGTGTGAACGCTTTTGAGGTGATTGCGCAGGCGCGAGATTATGGGCGGCGCTGTGATTGTCATCAGCAGCGTCATCCAAGTACCCACCCATAATCTCGTGCCCGCGCTTCTCACTCTGCCTCCACCGTTATGCGCAAGCACTGTCCATATGAACCATGTTACCTATTACCATGGGCGCGAGATTATGGGCGGCGCTGTGATTGTCATCAGCAGCGTCATCCAAGTACCTGCCCATAATCTCGTGCCCGCGCTTCTCACTCTGCCTCCACCGTTATGCGCAAGCACTGTCCATATGAACCATGTTACCTATTACCATGGGCGCGAGATTATGGGCGGCGCTGTGATTGTCATCAGCAAAGTCATCCAAGTACCCGCCCATAATCTCGTGCAAGCGGTAATAGGTAACATGGTTCATATGGCCAGCACTTGCGCATAACGGTGGAGTCAGAGGGAAAAGTGCGGGCACGAGATTATGGGCGGGTACTTGGTTAACGCTGTTGATGACAATCACAGCGCCGCCCATAATCTCGTGCCTGCGCAATCACCTGAAAAAGCGTTCACATGCGCAAATCTTCGGGAGGACAGTTACATGAGGAAGGCGTTCTTGTGTATGTAAATGAGCAATGGGGGACTGCGTAAAGCGGCAGGAGGGGGAATAACGGACGCCAGACAGCCCGCCCCCGTGACCATAAAAACACATTTGCATACAAAAAGGTAAGACTTCATAAAGTATTTTTGTAGGTCTCAAAGGGGGCACAATAACAACAGGAACCTTTCTAGAAGCAGCCCAGGAGCTGCAGAGGGGAATCTATTACTTTTATTGTGAAATTTCTGCTGACATGTTCCCTTTAACTGGTAGGGGAGCCAGGATAAAGCAGAGCTGAAGCTGTTGGGAAGCTAGGACCCAGCAGCTCTACAGGCAGGAGACCACTGATCGGTAAGCTAATAGAAGCCTGCAGATGTCACTCTGCATAGGTTATTACTGGCCAGTGCTATCTGCAGGAGAGAGAAGAGCTGATTGCACGGTCTCCTCAGCGTCCTGACTCCCCGTGTATCTGCAGCAGTGAGAAGCCGCACACGGGGAGTCAGAGAACAGCTGCAGAGAAACGCAGGCTCCAGGACTGGGGGGGTCGGCTCTGGGGGAGGGGGGGTTGCTCTGCTGCAGGGGGGTCGCTCTGCTGCAGGGGGTGATTCATACCTCAGCAGCAGTCACAGGAGTAGGTGCGCGGTCGGCTCTGTAATGAATAGAAGGGAGAAACAGCGAGGCGGGGCTACAGTGGGTGGGTGGAGCCCGGGATAAACAGCCTCACGGGCGGGACCCGGGATCAAAGGCTCAGAAGAGGGACTGTCCCGCTGTATCCGGGACGGTTGGGAGGTATGCAGTACATGTAGTTACTGTTGCTTGCTCTTTGATCTTCCTATATTATAATACAGTCAGTACACAATCATATCACATTTAGACCACATTGTGATACTGTGAGGTGGAGGCAGCACTGATGGGTGAGCTGAGCTCTGCAGGAGCCACAGAGCTGTGGTTGTTGTCCACCCCTTCCCACCCCAAATAAGATTTCTAAGAATTTTCCAGTTCAGATTTAGTCCCAGACAGGACTTTGACCCTGAACAAGCAAGCGCCGCTGCAGAAACAAAACAGCTGCGTTCAAGTGTATTGGATGGACCCATCACCATACATATCATCTGATAACAAAAATTACAGCTGACCCTCCCCCAAATAAAACCCCCCAAAAAAACCTCCAGTGACTTTATATCTGGTCCTGACAACTGATGCATTATCCCATCCCAGGATTTGAGACTGTTCTGTGACCCGTGCCACGTCCACCATTGTTGTCATGGATGTTTCTGGACCTTTAGGTGCTGCTGCTGGGACCAGGTGGAGAAGGGCCCGGCGATCATCCAGATGTTAATGAACGCTGTCCCTTTAAGCGCTTGATTTAGTTTTTTTTTCTATTTCCTTGCCAGGTTGGAGGAGCCTTTCCTCCAGCTGGTCATTAAGGGCCTTTAAAATTTGGGGCCTCTCACTCCTCCAGTGCGACTTATAATCTTCACTTAGAGAAGTTGCTTGCTCAGGAGTGCATGTGGCTTCAGAATACTGTTGCTGTATATTCTTAAGATTCCCCCTCAAGATAAGTTGTTGTTTTTCCTTTTTCCCTTTTTGCTGGTTTTATTTGTGTTTGTTTTTCCCTTTTTCCCTTCGTGGATAGGTGGGTGGTGGGATTTAGTCCTTGGGTCTGGCTAGGAGACAGGGGCACGTTGGCGGGCCACACCTCCTAACCCTTATAGGTACCTGTGGTTTGAGGGATAGCGCAGGGCCCCCCAGTGTCAGGGTCAGAGCAGGAACTCCTGGTTTCCCCCCCCTCTTTGTATTTCAGCCTCCCTTATTCCCAGGAATCCACTTGTTGGGTGTCTCTCCCCACACCCAGTGTTACAATTGTATTTACATCTGCTAATAGCCAGTCTTTGATACAGAATCTCCTTAGGAAAATATAGCAGTCCAGCAAGGCCTTTGTATCAGAGACTGTTGGATGCCCCCTGCCCTCCACCCATTGTATTTAAATCTAATAGCCAGGCTTTGATACAGAATCTCTTTAGGAAAATATAGCAGTCCAGTAAGGCCTTTGTATCAGTCTGATACAAAGGCCTTGATGGACTCCTATATTTTCCTAAGGAGATTCTATATCAAAGCCTGGCTATTAGGGCAGGGGGCACCCAACATTCTCTGATACAAAGGCCTTGCTGGACTGCTATATTTTCCTAAGGAGATTCTATATCAAAACCTGGCTATTAGGATAGGGGGTACCCAACATTCTCTAATACTATCAAAGAATGTTGGGTGCCGCCTGCCCTAATAGCCAAGCTTTGATACAAAATCTCCTTAGGAAAATAGTACTACAGATCGTGGTTGTACTTCTAGTATTTCTAATTGGACAAGAGAAAATTATTACTTTTTCCTGCTGAATGCTGAGTACATCTGTACATCACACACCTGCTCTAAACACCGTGGAGCCCCCCACCAAACACATCCCCCGTGACTAAGTACAGGACCCGGCCTTACTGTGTAGCCGCTGTTGCCACCCAGGTGATTGCCACTGCTGCTGTCTCCCAGTTGATCACCTGCCACCCAGGTGATTTCTTGCCTTTTTGAATCACCTGCCGATCGACTTGTTGAATCCCCGCCGCGTTCTGACGCTGCCTGTCTTCTGCGCCTGCAGACAGAGGATTATATACCTGCTGATTGGTGAGTCACGGCCAGTGAGGGATGTGAGGACTGCGCGTGCGTGTCACGTAATGTCAGCACGCCTCCTCAATTTGATTGGCTGCCTGCATGGTCCGGACGGTCCTGAGAAATGTAATGATCTAAAGTCCTCGCTTCTTGCCCCTGGGGCTCAGGGAGCAGAGGGATGAAAGGGGAGGGGTCCGGGCGGTCAGTGACGGGGCCAGTACAGGAGTTACGGTTGTAATGCCCTGATGGTGGCCCTGCAACAATTCTCCCAAGTTTACATTGTATCATGTATCATTTTATCTTCTATCCCCTGATGTCGCATTTTAGCCTACAGATGAATATAATAACCCCTTAAATAATATTAGGGAATTGCTAACATGTCAACCCAGATCTTCACCCAGCAAAATATCCTGGTCAATGTGAAAAATGTGCAGTAAATTTAAACATATTGTAATTTGCCCATTTTTTTGCCTCCTAGGAAGCAGCGGTGTTCGGCCAACCGGCTCCAAAAGCACAGTCTGTGATACTGATACCATCAAGAGGAGATTATTATTCCATCATGTGCTTGGCCGGGGAGGTTTTGGAACGGTCCTGCTGGCGGAAGATCCATCTACCCGCAAGCATTTTGCTGTTAAGATCCTCAGGAAAAGAGCCCTGCTTGCTGAAGGAGAAGAGCGTGTGATGGTGGAGCGACGAGTCTTACAGCTGGCATCTGGGAGCCCCTTCCTTGTCCACGCTGACTTTGCATTCCAGACCAAGGTACAATATGGAATATTAGGCAATGTCACACGCACCACACACTCCTCTGCTTCATGCACCCCTCTGACTTCATCTTCCCAAGTCACAAGGTTACTGCAGGCTATAAAAATAATGTGACACTTATATACATGGGATATTGTTCCCCCACTGTATATAATAACATTTGTGCATCATCACCATGTAGTAGCTGAGGACATTCATATCCACTCCGTGATCAGAACTGTGACCATAGGCCTGATATTCTGTGTCATATTAATCCTGCTGCTGCAGAACCTCTTCCTGCCATTGTTACCTTATTGATATGAATCTACATAGCTCTGCATAAAAGTGTTTAGCAAACTGTGTTTTTGCCAAAAATATGTTTTTTTTATTTGGACTCTATGATGTTTATTTGACGTTGTATAATTTTGTACACGATTATCTTGTATAGCCATGGGATTTCAGAATAGATTGTGTTTAGGTTATTTTTTGTTAATTCCTGTATTTTGTGTATACCATGTAGGAAGCCCTGTGTATGGTATATGTCAGGGCTATTATTTTAGTGCACTTTTAAGACAATTTGAAAATGTGTTATAATTTCTTATGTATTATCTGTTTTTCAAAAGTTTGTGCTTTGATTAATTCTGATACAACTTTATGTATATGTGTTCACTTCTTTTGCATTGCCATCTTTTCAGTGTATGAATAAACTATAATAAAATACCAAATCCTCTGTCTTGGAGTGAAATTCTTTTAGCCTAACTAATAAAAACCTGGTGTCATATATATATATTTTTGTTAAGTGTCCTAGAACATCTGGTAATCTTCTAAAAAATAGATCTATGGTATGTATATATACAGGATATGTTATATTTTTATATATTGTGATGTTGCACACAGTTCACACACTGAATGTGATGGGGATTTACTAATTTTGCTTGCTTCAGTGACGTAGACAAGGAACACCGACACTTTAAAAGTCCAAATGGTTTATTTGCCCAGCATAAACCACAGTGCAGCAACATAAACCAGAGCCTCTTCGCCTGCTTAGAATGGATACCACTTCTCAGCTGAAGTATCCCAGTGGTGCTGTCTCCCTCCACTCACTAACCCTGGGCAGCATCAACAATCCTCCATGAGGTTTCTTCATGGAATCCTGGCAGCTTCCTCACACTGACTCCTGGCAGTCCCACACACACTCTGCCATGTGCCAAACAACAGACTCAATTTTTATGTGACACACCCCTGGGAGGAGGTATGTAGGTAGCCAGACCCACCCATTTCTCTAAGCTACCTGGAAACCTGACCCAGAGAACACTATGCAAACATGTGGCACTATATGTACCAGAAAGGACCTCCAGGCTTCCACCACTTCTGTGGTGCATGCCACCCATTTACAATGAGGCCTGTCGCCATCTTACAATACACTGTGTGCAGAATTATTGGGCAAGTTGTATTTTTGAGGATTTTGTTTATTATTGATCAACAACTATGTTCTCAATCAACCCAAAAGGCTCATATCAAAGCTTAATGTTTTTGGAAGTTGGAGTGGGGCTTTTTTTTAGATTTGGCTATCTTAGGAGGATATCTGTTTGTGCAGGTAACTATTACTGTGCAGAATTATTAGGCATCTTAATAAAGACCAAATATTTTCCCATCTCATATGTTTATTTTCAACAGGTAAACCAATATAACTGCACAAAATTTAGAAATAAACATTTCTGACATGCAAAAACAAAACCCCAAAAAATTAGTGACCAATATAGCCCCCTTTCTTTATGATGACACTCAACAGCCTACCATCCATAGATTCTGTCAGTTGCTTGATGTTTACTATCAACATTGCATGCAGCAGCCACCACAGCCTCCCAGACACTGTTCCAAGAGGTGTACTGTTTTCCCTCCCTGTAGATCTTACATTTTATGAGGGACCACAGGTTCTCTATGGGGTTCAGATCAGGTAAACAAGGGGGCCATGTCATTATTTTTTCATATTTTAGACCTTTACTGGCCAGCAACGCTGTGGAGTAGTTGGATGCATGTGATAGAGCATTGTCCTGCATGAAAATCATGTTTTTCTTGAACGATACCGACTTCTTCCTGTACCACTGCTTGAAGAAGTTGTCTTCAAGAAACTGGCAGTAGGTCTGGGAGTTGAGCTTCACTCCATCCTCAACCCGAAAAGATCCCACAAGTTCATCTTTGATGATAGCAGCACATACCAGTACCCCACCTCCACCTTGCTAGCGTCTGAGTCGGAGTGGAGCTCTCTGCCCTTTACTGATCTAGCCTCTGGCCCATCCATCTGGCCCAACAAGAATCACTCTTATTTCATCAGTCCATAAAACCTTTCAAAAATCAGTCTTTAGATATTTCTTGGCCCAGTCTTGACGTTTTATCTTATGTTTCTTGTTCAAATGGGGTCGTTTTTCAGCCTTCCTTACCTTGGCCATGTCCCTGAGTATGGCACACCTTGTGCTTTATGATACTCCAGTAACATTGCAGCTTTGAAATATGGCCAAACTGGTAGCAAATGACATCTTGGGAGCTTTATGCTTGATTTTCCTCATGTCATGGGCAGTTATTTTGTGCCTTTTTTGCCCAACACGCTTCTTGCGACCCTGTTGGCTATTTGCCATGAAACGCTTGATTGTTTGGTGATCACGATTCAAAAGTTTGGCAATGTTAAGGCTGCTGCATCCCTCTGCAAGACATCTCACAATTTTGGACTTTTCAGAGCCCGTCAAATCTCTCTTCTGACCCATTTTGCCAAAGGAAAGGTAGTTGCTTAATAATTAAGCACAACTTATATAGGGTGTTGATGTCATTACACCACACCCCTCCTCATTACAGAGATGCACATCACCTGATTTACTTAATTGGTAGTTGGCTCTCAAGCATATACAGCTTGGATTAGGACAACATGTATAAATAGTATCATGTGATCAAAATACTCATTTGCCTAATAATTCTGCTCACAGTGTATATTTTATATATATATATATATATATATATATATTTATTTATAATTAGAAGGTATGATATATGTAAGTATGATATGTATTATGTGCAATGCCTTGAAAATATATTCATATCCCTTGAATTTCTAAATATTTATAAAACTTAAATCTGAAAATTATGATGTGCATTGCATTCAGATCTCCTGAGTGGTAACTTGTAGGACCACTTTTCATTGCAATTACTGCTGCAAGTCTTTTAGGGTATGTCTCTACTACTTCTCCTTTGGTCTCATGTGACCAGAGCACCTTCTTCCACATACTACCTGTGTCCCCTATAGGGCAAATGAAAGGGTATGCTCTGCTCAGATTATACCAAAGTGGATATTTTTGGAGTAAATGCAAAATGCTATGTGTGGGGGAGAACTAACACTGTGCATCAATCTGAAAACACCATCCTCACTGTCATACATGGTGGTGACAGCATCATGCTGTGGTGATGCTTTTCTTCAGCAGGGACAGTGAAGCTGGTCAGAGTTGATGGCAAGATGGATGGAGCTAAATACAGGACAATCCTGTTAGAAGTTGCAACACACTTGAGACTGGTACACATGTTCACCTTCCATCAGGACATTGATTCTAAAGATACTGATAAAGCTACAATGGAATGGTTTAGATCATAGCATTTTCATAAGTTTGAATGGTCCATTCATAGTCCAATCTTAAATCCCATTCAGAATCTGTGGCAAGACATGAAAATTGGAAATTATAAAATGAGCATCGGCGCTACAGGAACAATGGAGCCGCTGGCGATACAGTGGTTCTGTATGTGGACCACCTAATTAGAATAATTCAATTAAGATAAGATAACATATAGAACACCGCGCATCCACTGAATCACATACAATAATGCTAACCAGGAAATACTTGGTGCAGGGTGCTCAAATAGTGTTAATAACACTACTTCATTAACTCCCTAGAACGTGACTGCACAGAGTGCTGAGAGGGCCAAACAGTGTGATTATAACTGACTCAGAATGCACAGAGTTCAAGGCTGCAGGTGGTCCGCGCGGCTGTCAGTAATGCCGGAAGTTCCCTGGAGTGGCTGAGTTGAAGTATTATCTTTCACCACAGTGAAATAAGCAGGGCCGGTGGCAAAAAAAAGAACGCAATACAGGCCGGAGCACCCCGGACGGTGGTGTCTCGGCTGTACGGGAGTCTCGTGTACAGCACTTGTGACGTCACAAAATTAGACAGTGAGCACTACGGGCTCACACAGGGTCCAAAAACCAACGCGTTTCAAAATACTATGCATACTTCTTCGTCACTGATTACAGACCCAGCAAAAGGCTGCTATTTAAAGTCTCGGGTCCCTAGTGGAGAGTTTGAGACAATACATGCCACCCTCTCTGTTACCAGCTTAACAGAATGGCTGCAGATATGATATTAATATAAGCATATATATGTGAGTGTATAGCTGCATCTGCATTTCAATATACAGTTGAATACTTAAATTAGAATAAAAAGAAGTAGCAAAAGAAAAATGATATATATATAAAATTGATATTGAATGGCAGGAAAAAAGGTTTAAATGTAGAGTATTCTGATAATTTATTAATAAGTTAAAATAAAAAGGGGGAGGGAAAAGAAATACAAAGGGGAGAAAAAAGGGAAAACATATTTACAACGTTAAAACTTTTTTTTTCTTTCCAATGGGATCATTTACATACATAATCTAAATGCATCTATGTAGACGCTTCATACAAATTCAGTGGGGCTTACATTCAAGAGGAATGAACATACCCAATTAGGTATAAAAACCTCCTAAATTCAATTATATAGAATAAAGTAAAATAAAAAAAATACAGTATATATATATATATATATATATATATATATATATATATATATATATATATATATATATATATATATATATATAAAATAGTGTGGTGCCCGACTGCAAGGATTTTGTGAGAACCAACCAATCTAAGCGGTCTGTGTAGTAACACCCTACAAGGGGGAACTCAATGTACACCATTGTTTTATTTTGTTTTTTTATTTTGTGTTTTTCATTTTTTTATTTTTTTTATTTTATTTTACTTTTTACTGAAAAGCAAATAGCTTAATTTCCTGATTGAGATCCATGGGTGCCAGGGTGTTCAACTTAAAAATCCAGCTTGTTTAATTTTCTAGACATATACTTAATATAATCACCGCCCCTCCAGCTTTTCTCTACTTTTTGGATACGCCAAAAATGAGTGCCTTTTAGCGAGGAATTATGGTAGGTGGAGAAATGGCGGGACAATGGGTGACCCATGAAACCTTTTTTGATATTGTTGAAATGTTCCTTAATTCTAATATTGAGTGGGCATTTAGTTCGTGCAATGTATCATTTGTCACATGGACACTGAATGCGGTAGATGACCCCTACAGTAGAACATGATATTTGGTGTTTGATGAGGATAATTTCTTTTTTATCCGTGCTTTTGAAGGACAGCCGAGGCATTCTTTTGTAAGAAAGACTCCGACAGCAATAACAGTGTCCACAGGGTATAAAACCTGATTTAACTGTTGGAAGGCCAAGACTTAAGCGGGCTTTACACGCTACGATATCGTTAATGATTTATCGTCGGGGTCACGTTGTTTGTGACGCACATCTGGCATCATTAACGATATCGCAGTGTGTGACACTTATGTGCAACCTAAATGAATTGCAAAAGCTGCCAAAATCGTTTGCCGCGGAGGTCGTCCTAAAACAAAAAATCGTTCTCTTCTAATTAGCGATGTTGTTTCTCGTTCCTGCGGCAGCACACATCGCTATGTGTGACACCGCAGGAGCGATGAACATCTCCTTACCTGCCTCCACCGGCAATGCGGAAGGAAGAAAGTGGGCGGGATGTTTACGTCCCGCTCATCTCCGCCCCTCCACTTCTATTGGACGGCGACCGTGTGACATCGCTGTGATGCCGAATGAACCGCCCCCTTATAAAGGAGGTGGTTTGCCGGCCAGAGCGACGTCGCAGGACAGGTAAGTCCGTGTGACGGGGATAAGCGAGGTTGTGCACGACGGGCAGCGATTGCCCGTGTCGCACAACCGACGGGGGCGAGTATAATCGCTTGCGATCTCGCTAGCAAGATCGCAGCGTGTAAAGCCCACTTTACTCCACTCCGACCATTAGTGAAAATAATTTGTTGTTTGGGTTGTTCAGTAATAGTATTTCTTCTTGAAATTGGGGGGTGTTGTGAATGTCAGTTATGCTTTTGCTGCTGTGAGGCTCCCTCTTGTGGCCAGGATTGGTTTGGACAGAGACCAGGTGTGTTGAGCAATGGGCATTTCCATTGCTAACTCTCTGCTTATTTAAACCCTGGTCTGCTGGCAGGCTATGCGGGATGTCAGTTGTTCTTTGTTCACCAGCCTGCTTAATCCTGCTCCAGACCACATCTACCCCAGATAAGTGCTTGGCTCTTTATTTGTTATTTGGTTTTTTTTGCTCTTATCTGAGTTTGTCATTTGCTGTGGTTATTGTCAGTTTATTTGCATGCATGAATCTTCCCGCTCTGTTGCTTAGCTGGGAAGCTCCCTGCAGCTATGTTTGGAATATTGCTCCTATTAGTCCAAGTGTTTGTTGCTTCTTGAATTTGTAATGATTCCTGCTGTCTGTTCATTGGTATGACAAGAGCGCCTGGTATAGGACGGAGTTCAGATCTAGTGATCTGAGGGCTTTTTGTACTATTAGGTTTTTTGATTTTTGTAGGGTTTTTCTCTGGCCACCATCAGTCATTTTCCTATCCTGTCTTATTTAGTCAGTAGGGCCTCACCTTTTGCTAATCCTATCATCTATCTGTGTATTGTGTTTTTCTATATCACCGCAGTCTTTAAATGTGGGGGGCTTGCTATTCTTTGGCAATCTATTTTCTGAGGCAGTGAGTTATTCATCTTTCCTTTCTTTAGGATAGCTAGTTCTCCAGCTGGGTTCGCGGTGCACAGGATGTTAGTTCACCCATCGGCTACTTCTAGTGTTTATGGTTGGTAAGGGGATGGCGGCCAGATTAGTTGCCAATGCTCTTGTCACCTTTTACCAATGATTTATGGTGGTCTTCCATGGTTTCGGATCATAACAGGGGGGCTACCAAGTCCCCCACTTTGTTAGCCTTTCTAAGCACAAATTTGGACTTAGAGGGGGGCAGCTGACCAACTACTTTGTCCTCACATAGAGTTGGCCAGTGTTTATGTATGATTTTTCTTAATACATTATGGTTCACGTGAAATTGCGTGATAAAGATTAATTGGTGAATCTGCTCAGAGGTATTGGGAGTTACAATACTGTCTTTCGGTCTGTGGATAAGGGATGATCTGTTGAGACATGAGACCTCATCAGAAGTCTTTTGAAGCAATGTACTATTGTATTCCTTAGCATGGAATTGTTCAGTAAGGATTTTGGCTTCAGAGATGTAGTCCTAAATATATGTTCAATTCCTATGGACCCGCATATATTGACTCTTAGGGATATTTAATAACCACGAAGGAAGGTGGTAGCTAGTGACAGGGATGAAATTGTTAGAGTCAACTTCTTTATGAAAGTTTCCAGTGGCAAGCTTACTTCTATCCACAAAGATTGTTAGATCCAAAAAGTTGACTTTGGTAGAGCTTATGAAAGGGGTGAACACTAACCCCCAGTTGGTAGTGTTAATTTCTTCCAGGATGTGTTCTATTGCCCCACACCGTGTATCCCAAATAAATAAAATATCGTCGATAAATCAACGCCACAATATGAGGCCCCTTCTTAATATACCCCCCTGAAAAATATTGAGCTCTTCCCACCTGCCCATATAAATGTTAGAATAAATTAGTGCCCATCGCAGTTTCCCATATATGTAAATAAAATTGTCACTTATGGATGAAAAAGTTGTAAGTATGAAATTTATGCTTTCCACTATAAATTGAATGTGAATCGGTGCTTTTTTTAGTAAAAATTCCTCCGATTCAGTGCGCAACTGGTGTTTTATTACAGTATAAAGGGACTTAACATCCAAGGTGCCCAATACAAAGCCTTCCTTCCACATTACCTGTTCTGTAGTTTGTAATACGTGGTTTGTATCTTTAAGATATGCAGGTAAATAAACCATGCAACCCTGTAAGTTTGCATCCACATACTTAGATAAATTTGCCGTATTTCTATATAATTGAATTAAGGAGGTTTTTATACATAATTGGGTATGGTCATTCCTCTTGAATGTAAGCCCCATTGAATTTTTATGAAGCGTCTACATAGATGTATTTAGAATATGCATGTAAATAATCCCATCGGAAAGAAAAAAAAAGGTTTTAAAGTTGTAAATATATTTGCCCTTCTTTCTCCCCTTTGTATTTCTTCTCCCTCCCCCCTTTTTATTTTAACTTATTAATAAATTATCAGAATACTCTAAATTTTAATTTTTTTTCCTGCCATTCATTATCAATTTTATATATATATATATATATATATATATATAACATTTCTTTTGCTGCTTCTTTTTATTCTAATTTAAGTATTCAACTATATATTTAAATGCAGATGCAGCTATACACTCACATATACATGCTTATATTAACACTAGAAGGTGGCCCGATTCTAACGCATCGGGTATTCTAGAATTTACGTATTGTGTAATTAATGTATGATTTTTGTTATATATATAGATGTTGTTGTGTGTAGTTACCAAGTGTTTGTGTAGGGCGCTGTAAATGTTCTGGGTGTTGTCTGGGTGTGGGGGTGTGTGAGAGTGGTGTTGTTTGTGTGTTGCATTGTGTATTGCATTGTTTGTGGAGCGCTGTGTGTCTGTAGCGTTGTGTGTGTGTGGTGCTGTGTGTGTTGCACGGTTTGTGTGTGTGTGTGTGTGTAGGCATGTGTGGGGTGCGTGTGTGTGTTTTGGGGTGAGGTATGTTTTGTGCAATGTGTGTGTTGCACGGTATGTGCATATATTTGTGTGTGCCGCGGTGTTTGTGTGTTGTGTGTGTGCGTTGTTGTCTGTGTGTGTGTGGGTGTCTGTGTAGGGCGGTGTTTGTGGTTCCCAGTGTGTGTGGTGTGTTCTGCGGTGCGTGTGTGGCGGTGTGTGTGTGTTTTGGGGGGAGGTGTGCACCCCCCATCGTGGTCCACCCCCCATGCTGCACCCCCCATTGTGCTCCTTCCCCATGCTGCGCATCCCCCATCGTACTCCATCCCCCATGCTGCGCACCCCCCATCGTGCTCCATCCCCCATGCTGCGCATCCCCATCGTGCTTCATCCCCCATGCTGCGCACCCCTCACCGAGTTTCATCTCCCCATTCTGGGCACCCCCCATCGTGGTCCACCCCCCATTGTGCTCCATCCCCCATGCTGCACTCCCCATCGTGCTCCATCCCCATGCTGTGCACCCCCCATCGTGCTCCATCCCCCCATTCTGGGCACCCCCCATCGTGCTCCATCCCCTATGCTGCACCCCCCATCGTGCTCCATCCCCCATGCTGCGCACCCGCCATCGTGTTTCATCCCCCCATTCTGGGCACCCTGCATCGTGCTCCATCCCCCATGCTGCGCACCCCCCATCGTGCTCCATCCCCCATGCTGCACCCCCCATCGTGCTCCATCCCCCATTCTGCACCCCACATCGTGCTCCATCCCCCATGCTGCACCCCCCATCGTGCTCCATCCCCCATGCTGCACTCCCCATCGTGCTCCATCCCCCATGCTGCGCACCCCCCATCGTGCTCCATCCCCCATGCTGCGCACCCCCCATCGTGTTTCATCCCCCCATTCTGGGCACGCCCCATCGTGGTCCACCCCCCATGATGCACCCCCCATCGTGCTCCATCCCCCATGCTGCACCCCCATCGTGCTCCATCCCCCATGCTGCACCCCCCATCGTGCTCCATCCCCCATGCTGCGCACCCCCTTCGTGCTCTATCCCCCATGCTGCGCACCCCCCATCGTGTTTCATCCCCCCATTCTGGGCATGCCCCATCGTGGTCCACCCCCCATGCTGCACCCCCCATCGTGCTCCATCCCCCATGCTGCACCCCCCATCGTGCTCCATCCCCCATGCTGCACCCCCCATCGTGCTCTATCCCCCATGCTGCACTCCCCATCGTGCTCCATGCCCCATGCTGCGCACCCCCCATCGTGCTCAATCCCCGATGCTGCGCACCCATCGTGCTCCATCCTTCATGCTGCACTCCCCATCGTGCTGCATCCCCCATGCTGTGCACCCCCCATCGTGCTCCATCCCCCATGCTGCGCACCCCCCATCGTGTTTCATCCCCCTATTCTGGGCACCCCCCATCGTGGTCCACCCCCCATGCTGCGCACCCCCCATCATGCTCCATCCCCCATGCTGCACCCCCCATCGTGCTCCATCCCCCATGATGCACCCCCCATCGTGCTCTATCCCCCATGCTGCACTCCCCATCGTGCTCCATGCCCCATGCTGCGCACCCCCCATCATGCTCAATCCCCCATGCTGCGCACCCATCGTGCTCCATCCTTCATGCTGCACTCCCCATCGTGCTGCATCCCCCATGCTGCGCACCCCCCATTGTGCTCCATCCCCCATGCTGCGCACCCCCCATCGTGTTTCATCCCCCTATTCTGGGCACCCCCCATCGTGCTCCATCCCCCATGCTGCGCACCCCCCATCATGCTCCATCCCCCATGCTGCACCCCCCATCGTGCTCCATCCCCCATTCTGCACCCCCCATCGTGCTCCATCCCCCATGCTGCGCACCCCCCATCGTGGTCCACCCCCCATCGTGCTACATTACCCATGCTGCACTCGCCATCGTGCTCCATCCCCCATGCTGCGAACCCCTCAGAGAGGAGTATAATAGGAGGATTATAATAGGAGTATAATGGGAGTAGTCCTGGGGAAAGAGCAGTATAATGGGAGGAGTTGTCCTGGGAGGGAGGTGTACAGGTGCCCAACGTGTGCGGGGGCGTGGCCGAGTGGGCATAGTGTGAGATGCGTGGCCTAGTGGGCATAGTGTGAGGGGGCGTGGCCTAGCGGGCATAGCGTGAGGGGACGTGGCCTAGCAGGCATAGTGTTAGGGGGCGTGGCCTAGCGGGCATCGTGTGCGGGGGCGTGGCCTAGAAGGCATCACGTGCAGGGGGCGTGGCCTAGAAGGCATTGCGTGTGGGGGGCGTGGCCTAGCGGGCATCGCGTGCGGGGGCGTGGCCTAGCGAGCATCTCGAGCGGGAGGCGTGGCCTAGCGGGCATCGCGTCTGGGGGGCGTGGCCTAGTGGGCATTGTGTGCGGGGGCGGGCCTGGACAAACGGTTAATCCATGTGGGGGGGCGGGGCCAGGATGAGCGGCCAATCCATGTGGAGGGGCGGGGCCAGGCCGAGCCCAGCAGCCAATCCGACGGTTGTCACTGTAAGGACACTGTCATGGTGACACAATGTCACGGTGACACAATTTTGGAGCAAGACAGACAGACAGACAGAATAAGGCAATTATATATATAGATAATGTCTGCAGGCATTCTATTAAGCTGGTAACGGAGAGGGTGGCATGTATTGTCTCGAACTCTCCACTAGGGGGCCCGAGACTTTAAATAGCAGCTTTTTGCCGGGTCTGTAATCAGTGACGAAGAAGTGAGCATAGTATTTTGAAACGCGTTGGTTTTTGGACCCTGTGTGAGCCCGTAGTGTTCACTGTCTAACTTTGTGCCGTCACAAGTGCTGTACATGAGACTACCGTACAGCCGGGACACCACTGTGCTCCGGCCTGTATCGCGTTCTTTTTTTGCCACCTGCCCTGCTTATTTCTCTGTGGTGAAAGTTAACCCTTCAACTCAGCCACTCCAGGGAACTTCCAGCATTACTGACAGCCGCGCGGACCACCTGCAGCCTTGAACTCTGTGCAATCTGAGTCAGTTATAATCACACTGTTCGGCCCTCTCAGCACTCTGTGCAGTCACATTCTAGGCAGTTAATGAAGTAGTGTTATTAACACTGTTTGAACACCCTGCACCAAGTATTTCCTGGTTTAACATTATTGTATATGATTCAGTGGATGCGCGGTGTTCTATATCTTGAGATATGAAAATTGCTGTTCACAGACGCCGCCATCCAATCTGACTGAGCTATTTAGCAAAAAAGAATGGGGAAAAATTTCAGCCTCTAGATGTGCAAAGCTTATGGTGACATCCCAAAAGACTTGTAGCAGTAATTGCAATGAAAAGGGATCCTACAAAATACTGATTCAGAAAACTAAATACAAATGCACATCACCATTTTCAGATTTATATTTTTAAAAAGTTTAGAAAAACATGTATCAGGTGCGTTACACTTCATAAACACTTGCTACTTATTGTTGGTATATTACATAAAGTCCCAATACATACAATTATGTTTATTTGTGTTATGTGAAAAAATATGGAAAAGGTCATGGGGTATGAATACTTTTTCAAGCTCCTGGTACTATAACTAAGGAGAATTTATACAAGTTTAGTTGTCTGGTGTAAACACTTTGATAAATGTAATTGAATATGAGCACCATATTTATGTAGTCCTACAAAGTGAGACTAGTTTCTTAAAAATGTACCTCCAGATTCACTTCTTAAAGTGTTGTACAAGGTGTGACCTCATGATTTTGGCACAGGCCAGATTCATTTTTGGTGTTTGCTTCCTCCTGATAAATCTGTCACATGCTGTGGACGGACCTCGCTTGCACAGGGCATCAGTAATAACAGATCACCACCTACAAAATCTGGTATAAAATTACATTGAACAAAATATAAAAAGTTCAATACAATTTCTCTGTTTGCCCCTCTGAAGAAAATCATTGTACATAATCTCATAATTGAGTGACCATCCACAAGAGTCTCATTATAAACCCTGAGGTGTCATCATAAGAGGTGTCTCAATTGTCACCAGCTAAAAACTTATGAGACATAGGAAATACAATCCCTCTTACATGGGAAATGTAGACAATCAACCCTCTATTTATCCTGTCACCTATAGCAGAGGCAGACCCCCCACTAGTGTAACCTGTGCAATCATACAAGGGTCCAGGTGGTAAGAGGGACCATTTCTACCTCCAAAGAAGGTGGAAATCTGCACTATGATGAGCTACTGGACTGCAAAGGGCCCATATAGTGTTCTTACACAGAGCTCACTTCTGTGTGTGTCCACCAGTAGCCTATAGTTATACTGACCTATTCTGTAGTAAATGTGTAGATATTGTGATCATTTGGCAACTTTACCTTGTAGACAAACCTACTTATGTCTCTTCTGTGTAACAGCGCTATGTGCTACTTGGTCTTGAATACATGAGCGGCGGTGACTTTAACACCTTCCTACTGATGAAGGGGCGGCTTGACATCCCCAGCGCAAGGTAGATTTTATGTTACCTACAAACCTGAGCATAACTGTATATAAATGTATAGGATTGGTTCTGCTCATATTGGTGTTGTGTTATCTGCCTTTGGATTTTGGTGTTTTTGATGTAAAAATATTGCGACAGTAACAAGAACATTGACAAAACCCTGACTGACCCCATTATTAGTCAGTGGAATCTAGGAAGATTTGTTGTATGTTCTGCATATAGTCATTTAGTTCTAGTAAACCAAGTAGAGAATATTGGCTGGAAGAAAGATCTTGGTGTTTCTTATGTTCTCCTCAGGAAGTTACATTCCTTCATGTCTTTTTGCCAGATTCTATGCCGCTGAACTCGTCTGTGGCATCCAATATCTCCACTCCAAGGGCATCATCCACAGAGACCTCAAGCCCGAGAACATCTTGGTGGCTGAAACGGGCCATATTAAGATCACAGATTTCGGTCTCGCAATTAACAACATGCATGGAGACCGATCAGCCACCGAATACGCTGGAACACCGGGCTACATGGCTCCTGAGGTACAAACAATAGTGGTTTTCTACTTTTGTAATAAAACTTATAGTCCACGGGCTATTTGAGATATTCAACTTTTTTTGATGTACCAGTTATCTGCAAGAAAAAAAAAACAGAGATGTTTGATTTTGATCTAACTTGCAGATGTAATTTATCTTTCACGTCAATGGTTCAGTAAAATACCTCATCATTGCATAGATGCCATGGGTGTTTCATCCTAGTCTTGTCTGCACTTTCTAACAAGTAGCTACAAGAAGAACTGATGCCACACAGATAGTAAAAGCAGACAACATTTATGCTGCAAAGACAATACTAAAGTCTAGGGGGCACTCATTGTGGGTGGAAGAAGGCGATTACGACAACTAAATAGGAAAGGGTTCTTTCCAGTTAGAGCAGTCAGGCTGTGGAAAGCACTACCACAAGAGGTAGTAATGGCAGACTTTATAACAACATTTATAAAAGGGCTGGATGATTTCCTCCGTACACGCAACATTGTTGCTTATAAATGATTTAGTGACAAACATGTATAATTGATGAAGCAAGGTTAAAGTAGATGGACCTAGGTCTTTTTTTTTTAACATATGTAACTATGTTAGTATATAGTTGCGTATATCCCAAAAAATGTAATTAAAAAAAATACAACTTGTTCAGCAAAAATAATCAAGTCCTCATATGACTACATAAAATAAAAACAGCTTTCATTCATGCTTCAAATAGCCAGGACCTTGAGGGGTTAAATCGAAAAATTCTGCATACGTTAGGCCATAATTAAATTAAATTAATCAAATCTCAATGTAGGACAGAATCATACAGAAATAGCATAGTACTAAGTCAGCATGGGGACATAAAAGTTGTGGAACATTTTGACCTTTGTTTTTTCCTCCATGATAGATTTTTCCTGGCAAGGAGTATAATGCCGGAGTAGACTGGTATTCTTTGGGAGTCATCATAAAAGATATGGTTACCAGTGTGTGTACATACCATCTGACACTCGATGAGGCGTCCTCCGGCATCGATGACATCATTACACAGGTCAGTATTATTCCAAGTGATTCCTACTATGGGTCGTACAATATTCATGTAAATGGTGATGGTTGTGAGAAGGTTTTATTGTCTCTACACTTTATCTTCATGCATTTAAATTTATCATTTTTAGCTCCTTCAGAAAGATCCTGCCAGACGCTTAGGAGTCAATGGTAACATCCGAGAGCACCGTTTTTTTCAGTGTATTGACTGGGTCTCAGTGGAAGCCCTGAAAGTGCCTCCACCACACATACCTGTAGTAAGTATATGACTAGATCACATTGCATCAGCATCTCAATATAGAATACGCTCTGCTAGGTAGAGAACACATTGGAATCTGAAAGTTGTTTCTCTCAGTTTTTTAATCCTAATATTATATTTTTTTTATTTTGTTTTTTTATAGCCAACTAAAGCTCCTCACCGTTCTCGACCATACCATCTGGACAAATTAGAAGCAGCAGAGGCCAAAAAGTCACCTTTATCAGCAAAGGACCAGGCCATGTTCAAGGGATTTTCATTTGTCAACTTGGAAAACCTTGACAAGACACCAGCTCCATAGTCAACAGAGCAAGCTGTCCTCCTGAGCCTCCAGAAGACCTTGAAGAACAGAAGATTTGACATAACTTCAATGATCATCTGGAAGCGCTGCTGGAATGAAGATGACCGTTGAGACACCAAGGGACCCCAAAAAAAGACCTTCAAGATGGAGAAGCCAGACAATTTCATCATCTACTGGCAGTAAGTATAAGCGTCACAACATCTGCGCTTCACTGTAATCATAGGCATGTGCACAATATTTTACACTACCTGGTAATTGGTTTTCTCCTTGCTCATGACAGCTCCACCTTTCGGTGCTGCCTTGGGCTAAGAAGAAACAACTTGGTGTGTGATGGCCGGCTATTAAGGGGTGGAGGAGGCCGGATTTTTTTTTTTTTTTAAACCATCGCACATGTCTATGATCATTTTTACCATTACCGGTAGTAAGATTTCCTCACACTCATGAAAATGCTGTCATAGGTGTTGGGAAAAGGTGTGTGATGGCCGGCTATTAAGGGGAGGAGGAGGCCGGATTTTTTTTTTTTTTTTTAATTTAGGAGTCAGCAGCAAAGGTGACCTGCAGCCACATTGTGTGAACCCACAGACTTGCAAGTTGATTTTAGACAGATCACACTTTTACTAATGGAGCGCTGTCAATAAAGACAAAAGACTGGCTTTAATATACAAATATGAGGGTGTAATCGTGCACCAAACAAAGACCTCACCGATGGTGCATCGAAGCAACCTCATTTGCATATTATGTAAAAGTAGATTTTCTGCAAATTTTAAAGAAGTAATCGTGTAATTTTCCCCCCTAAACATGTGTTACTGTAGAGTAATGTCTGATAATACACTCAACGATCGCTGTTTTTTCATGTACTTGACTCCATAATGACTTCACATCCACAGCTATCTCTGCAGACTACCCTCTTCTCCGGTTTTCTGCAGCACATCTCAACATGGTGTACCTAAAAATCACATTGTCATTTGAATGTTCCTGAATAAAAATACCCACCAATGTGGTGCCTTAAATAGTCACTATGCTGTACCCCTGACAAAATAGCCCCTCTAAGCCCCAGTCTACAGTATTAGACCCCCTAACTCCCACCTACAGCAATAGCCCCCCTAGCCCCTGTCTGTAGTATTAGGACCCCTAACTCTCATCTACAGTAATAGACCCCCTAACTTATCTACTGTAATAGCCCCCCAACTGCTGTCTACTGTAATAGGTCCCCTAATCCCTAATTAGTAATAGGCCCCCTAATCCCCAACTAGTAATAGACCAGTATGTGAGAGTGTGTGAGCAATAGCACCAAATGTAACGCCCCTGCTCCCCATTCACACCTGAGACCTTATAACACTAATGAGTCACATGACACAGAGGATGGAAAGTGGCTAATTGGGCACAATTTGGCAATTTTCATTTATTGGTGTACTCACTTTTGTTGACAGTGGATTGACATCAATGGATGAGTTATTTCAAGTCCACACCAAATTTACAATATTTTGACACTGACTACTTTACATTGAATCAAAGTGTCATATCTTCAGTGTTGCCCATGGAAATATCTGAAAATATTGACAAAAATTCTAGGGGGTGTACTCACTTTTGTGATATGCTTAGTGTATATATATATATATATATATATATATATATATATATATATATATATATATATATATATATATATATATATATATATATATACACTAAGCATATCACAAAAGTGAGTACACCCCCTAGAATTTTTGTATATACATACATACACAAACACACACACACACAATCTGTGGTACCCGGGTGTTGCCCGGGATAGTAACTGTCTCTCTGTGTCTCTTCGAGTTTCTGTCTGTCTCTGTCTGTCTGTCTGTATCAGTTTCTCTTATTAAATAATAGAGTCTGGCTCACTGTGGGTATGATAGGTGCACCGAGGAAAAATGTCACAGTATACAAAAAGGTTAACTCGGGCACACTCAAAGATGAAGGTCTGAGACAAGATGATGCTTGAAAATCAATTTGCTTGTTTTTATTGGTACAAAAGGTCAAAAGAATTTAATTCTAACGTTTCGGTCTTAACACACAGGCCATCGTCAGAGATAATATATATGATCATAAGAAATATAAATGTGTATTTCTCATGCATAGGAGATCCAGATAGAGAATTTTAGTTGCCTTTGCTGTTGACCAATGCTAGTATGCCAAGAGGAGGGAATGAGGGCAGGTAATCCAAAGATGCTATCAGAATAATGAAGTCCACTACAAACTACCAATGGGTATCATATAGCGAAAGTTACATGAGAGTTAACTCATAAGTTAACTTAATATTATCTCTGACGAAGGCCTGTGTGTTAAGGCCGAAACGTTAGAATTAAATTCTTTTGACCTTTGTACCAATAAAAACAAGCAAATTGATTTTCAAGCATCATCTTGTCTCAGACCTTCATCTTTGAGTGTGCACGAGTTAACCTTTTTGTATACTGTATCAGTTTCTCTGTCTGTCTCTGTATCAGTCTCTCTATCTCTGTGTCTCTCTCGTTCCCCGTGTCTGTCTCATTCCTTGTGTATATCTCATTTCCCGTGTCTGTCTCGTTCCCCGTCTGTCTCATTCCCCGTCTGCCTCATTCCATGTCTGTCTCTTTTCAGGTCTGTCTCTTTTCAGGTCTGTCTCTTTTCAGGTCTGCCTCTTTCCCCGTCTGTCTCTGTCTTTTTCCCTGTCTCTTTACTTGTCTGTCTCTTTCCCTGCCTAGTTAGTTGTCTCTGTCTGTTTCCTGTCTGTCTCTTTTCCGTCTGTCTCTTTCCCAATCTTTTTCCCAGTCTGTTCCTAATCTGTCTCTTTCAATATCTCTTTCCCGTCTGTCTCTTTCCCAGTGTCTTTCCTTATCTCTGTCTTTTTGCCTGTCTCTTTCCTTGTCTCTGTATCTTTCCCTGTCTCTTTCGCTGTCTTTCTGTCTTTCCCTGTCTGTCTCTGTCTGTCTGTATCTTTCCCTGTCTGTCTGCCTCTGTCTGTCTCTTTGACTGTCTGTCTCGCTCTCTGTCTCTTTCTTTCTCTCTCTATCCATCTCCCCACCGACATCTTATTACCTCACACATAAACTTCTTATACTAACACTTAATTTTGTTCCTATAGCAACCACTCACAGCTCCTATTAATAATCTAATAACTCGCAGCTCCATTGACTTTAATGGAAGCAGGATTTTTGGAGAGTAACTAAAGCGCGGGGTTAAATTTTCCCATACAAACATAGTCTATGACGTTCCCTGAGTCACATGGAGTGTCTGTGCAAAATTTCATGATTGTAAATGCGACAGTGCAGATTCCTTTAGCGGACATACACACACACATACACACACACACACACAAATATATATTTACCGACACATTCAGCTTTATATATTTTTATACCTCAGAGCTGTACTGTATATCACAGGTAAGAAACCTTTACATGTAGTCTTTAACATCTATTTCTAAGGGTGTGTAAGGGAAGCCATAATAGTAAGAATTTTGCCTGGTAATAAGTGCAGCTTCATTGCCTCTATAATGAGTGAATTGACAGCTGTCAAAAGGGTTAATACTTAGGCCCTGCATCAGTAATATGCCCCTGTTGTAACCATGGCAACTGTTGAGGTAATAAATATACATCATAAAGAAGAGTCCATAAAAGAATGCCATGATCAGTGCCATTACTGATGCGCCTGAGGACGTTGAGCTTGACCACCCCACGTAATGTGCCGACCTTGGGGTAATTTGGAGGTTCTAGCAGGGAAAGGGATTGTCTGATTTAGAAGCCCCCAGGGTATATGAAGGTAATAGGGGGGGGGGGGGGGGGTAACCAGCACAGGATCCCCTTCTATTACCCTCTACAAAAAGCAGCTCTCCTTTGGGAGTTCATGGATAGACCGATGACTTTAATGGGTGCCGTGGGGGGACGTATAATGGGGAGGGGTATTTATCTGATTAGGGGTTATCCATAATGAACAATCCCTGTAATAAAGTGTCCAACTCCTTGAGAGGCAGACCTGGATCTGTAAGGGAGAAATGGTTCATCCATCTGGACAATGAGCTCAATCCCATTAGTTGTAGGAATCACTGTGGTAACAGATATCGCAGCCAGATCTCTCCACATCCAGTTTATCACATTTATAGTCTAGATTTATTATTTCTCTGTAAATCTGGTAAAATGTACAAATTGTAAAACTGATGTTACATCTGTTACATATCGGCACTAACTCTCTAAGCCCAAGGGAAGGGCAATCCTCCAGCCATGGTTCTCTAGAGGTTTCCTCCACAGGGGGTTTTTCCTCTCCTGAGTGCTGGGGGGGTGACTCTCTGTGAGTCGGGGGTGTGCCATTTTTTGTGTCATGTCAAATTAAATAAACTTGAGAATGTTTGACACTTAATTGCAATGATTTGTGTATTTATTTTGCATGCGTCTGTGTAAATTCATTTTGTTTGGGAGTTGGGGTCCATCACATATTATATATCATACGGCTGGATACCTGCCAGTCACATAGGTCCCTCACCTACTCAGTGAGTGCATGTTACTGTGGCACCCCTGAGGCTCAGTCACCACACGGTATTGCATCTGACTTAAGGTGCAATACTCATCCCGGGTAAGGAAGAGCTTAACCACTGGTTTTCACTTACACAACACACAGCTCAGGTGCTTTCCCGCTGAAACTGGGCTAAAGATGGTCACCATAGCAATGGGTTTTTCCCAGCCACCAGTGAGTCATCAGGAAGGTGGGGGAAGCACAGGGGAAGTGATAGAACACACACACATTCACCTCAGAATAGTATGAGACTCAGAACAACACGGTCACTGTAGAGAGTGCTTAAGAGCTTCTACAGTTAGCACTGGGCAGACTGGAAGGAACGGGAGACGACAGTGGAGGAGCTGGCTGACTGGTAGCTCATGTGGGATGAAGGAGAAACACGGTTGCCGAGGAGAGCTTCATTGCTCCCTTGGAACCCGCACTATTCAGGATGCAGAGCCCTAGGGTGGAACATACTCTATGTTGGACCACCAGAATCTGCCGGCCAAGGGGATTCTAAGTCACTCTGGCCACCAGAAGGTCCCGGAGCACAATGGCACATATGGTCCAGAGTCATGTTTGTAGTCAGGCCCCACAGTGGATCCACGCCACCTGCACACGGGACAGGAACTTTAACACTACATCGGGGTCCCCAAGCACTTCAGGTCATGGGGATCCACACTAAAAAGCGCAAGGAGGAAGGGCCCACAGACTACCGCATCGGTTCTGACCTTTGACTTACCTTGCATCGGCTGGAGCCCATTCACAGCAGAGACCGGTGCCTCCGGGCAGCCTATGAACTGTGAGCAAAAGACCTGGAACTGCAATTGCCGTGTCATTCCTTCATTGTCGGCGCTGTCGCCCCGCTCTTCAGCGCCAATGGCCACTACCACCTCAATCCTCCTCCCTGGGGCCCACTCCACCTGTGAGGAGCAGAACCATCCTTGCTGCGACACCACCAGCCCCGGAGGACATCCCCCGCAGTGGTGGCTAATCAATGGCCGCGTACCACAGGTGGTGTCACGAGACTACTCCTATTATCATCCCCATTCATCCTTCTCTTTTATTGCACACCTCGGGGCCACGAAGCTGGCAAGGGCCACCCGTGACATCTGCAGACCCGACATCACCGGTCCAGCGACGAGTAAGTTTAACCCCTTGCCCCGTGGGTGCTACATTACCCCAGAGTTGCCCCTGCTCTGGGGATGAAGATGGAGAAGAGGAGACAAGAAGTACAGCACAACGCTCACAAGCAGTGGCGTAGCTACTGTTTTTGCCGCCCGGGGCAGTCGTCAAATTTGCCACCCCCCTCCGTTGGCCGTTGATAATCCAGAAATTTTCAAAAATTTGGAAAACCATCAAAATATTTATTTTTCATGGAACTACAATCAAAGATCTAATTGTAGACTGCTGCTATTAGTCCTAGGCTTTCACCTTTTTACACACATGTAGGCCTATTATACACACACATACAGCTCTGCTGCATACATACAGACACACACAGCTCTGCTGCATAGACAGACACACAGATCTGCTGCATACAGACACACAACTCTGCAGCATGCATACACACACACACAGCTCTGCTGCACATAAAGACACACACGCGGCTGCTGCAGAGTTGAGCCTGCACCGAGCACAGGGCAGATGTAGCGGAGCTGAGCCTGCAACAAGCACAGGGCAGATGCAGCGGAGCTGAGCCTTCACCGAGCACAGGGCAGATGCAGCGGAGCTGAGCCTGCACCGAGCACAGGGCAGATGCAGCGGAGCTGAGCCTGCACCGAGCACAGGGCAGATGCAGCGGAGCTGAGCCTGCACCGAGCACAGGGCAGATGCAGCAGAGCTGAGCCTGCACAGAGCACAGGGCAGATGTAGCGGAGCTGAGCCTGCACCGAGCACAGGGCAGATGCAGCAGAGCTGAGCCTGCACCAGACACAGGGCAGATGCAGCAGAGCTGAGCCTGCACCAGACACAGGGCAGATGCAGCAGAGCTGAGCCTGCACCAGACACAGGGCAGATGTAGCAGAGCTGAGCCTGCACCAGACACAGGGCAGATGTAGCAGAGCTGAGCCTGCACCAGACACAGGGCAGATGTAGCAGAGCTGAGCCTGCACCAGACACAGGGCAGATGTAGCAGAGCTGAGCCTGCACCGAGCACAGGGCAGATGTAGCAGAGCTGAGCCTGCACCAAGCACAGGGCAGATGTAGCAGAGCTGAGCCTGCACCAAGCACAGGGCAGATGTAGCAGAGCTGAGCCTGCACCAAGCACAGGGCAGATGTAGCAGAGCTGAGCCTGCACCGACACACCCGGCTCCGAGGGGCCCGCACACGCAGTTCCTGAGGTGGGGAAAGCCCATGCAGCTCACTGGGGCCCATAAACCGGGTGGCTGGGAGGGAGTATACAGGTCGAGGGGGGGGGAAGGGAGGAGGGGGGTAGCACTTACCGCTCGGACACGGATGAGAGAGGGCCCACACAGCGCCGGAGGCCAGCGCTGTGCTGGGGGTTGCTGGCTGGCACTCCATCTCTGTGGGACAGAGCAGGATGCCGGGCGGTAGCTCCGCCCACAGATGAAGCTCAATCCAGCAGGACACTGGTCTGCATGCCTTAAAGAGACAGCAGCCACAGTTTCCTGCTCAGGATTCCTGAACTAGGCCCGGGGGCAGCAGAACTGAAGGCGAGTGGCCAAAATGCCGCCCCCCTGACAATGTGCCGCCCGGGGCGGACCGCCCCCTCCCCCCCCCCCTTTGCTACGCCACTGCTCACAAGTGTTCACTCATCATTGAAATAAAGAATTATATTACTGCAGTATTATAAGCAGATCGCTCGGTTATTCCTTTAACTTCCATTGGCTTCAAAGGGAGAACTGAATGCAGGATAGTTTGTGTGAACAGCGGCTACACAGGATCTTCTATATCCTGATAGGCAGGGGCGCTGCTAGGGTCAGAAAAGATCAGGGACCCCGTGGTGTGTTCTGCAGCCTACCCCTCCCAACAAGCTAAAGAAAAAATGTAACCCCCAGATAACGCAGTGATAACTCCCTCCACACAGATATTATAAATGAAACTTGCAGTCCCATGTAACACTGCCCTTTATAGAATGATCATAAGGCTATGTTCAAATGTAATGTTTTTGTGGCTTGTTTCTTCAGCATTTCTATACAAATTAAAAGCTGCTTTTTCCAGTACTAACACAATCTGTGAAATTCTAGAGATTTCATGCACATGCTTTATTTTTTTTGTAACACCTACTCTATTTATTAAGCTTATATATTACATAAATTCCATGTACCTAGGGTAATAATTTGTTCGGCCACTAGGTGGCAAGCATGTATTACAAAGCTCATATATAACAACAATCCACTTACATTGCACATATACAGTGTGTCAGCCTATATCCTGTCCACCGCCATTAACTTGAAAACAGCAGCAGCTATAGGCATAAAAGTGGTGTCTAGGTATAGTAAAGTATCCATGCGCTACGCAATGAAAGCACCTATAGCGCCACCTGGTGCTAAACAACGGAGTTAGCATTTTTATCTAGAAAATGGAACATCAGTCAGAATAAATCGACACCTTGCATACAGAAATGCTATGATTAGAATGTGTAAAACTCACAAGGCTGCGGACATGAAGCAATACCTCATCGAGAAATTCCGACAAGTCATTGGGTATGGTGGCTGCGTGGAGTGGCCTCCACGCTCAGCTGACCTGACCCCATTGGACTTCTTTCTGTGAGGTCACATCAAACTGCAGGTGTAGCCACCCCTCCACCAACATTGCAGGACCTATGATGACGTATCACAGATGCTTGTGTAAACTTGTCACCTACCATATTGCACAACGTGGAGCAAGATACAGTATGCTGTCCAGAGACCAGATGTGCATTGCAGCTGACGGTGACAACTTTGAGCATGAAAGTTAAATGAGCGCCATATGCATTCAATGTTTTGGGGGGTCATGGGTTTCATATCATAGCATTTCTGTTTGCAAGGTGTCGATTCGTATTAAATTGATGATGCCCTACAATTTTTTAATTCACTTTTTTTCTCTCTCTCATTCCATTTTTGAGACAAAGAATGCTAACTCCGTTGTTTTCCACCAGGTGGCGCTGTAGGTGGATTCATTGCGCAGCGCAAGGCTACTTTACTATACCTAGACACCACTTCTATGCCTATAGCTGGCGCCATTCTCAAGTTGATGGCGGTGGACAGGATATGGGTGGACACACTGTATAAGGGTATGTGCCGCACGTTGCATTCTGGTGTGATAAATAAAAGCAGCGTTATGTCACTGCATGTGCATTTCAAGACGCATCCAAAACACTGCGTTTTGGATGCATTTTGACTGCATTTTGACTGCAGAATGGATATGTTCTGGATGCTTGCTCTACCATAGACAGAGTGGGAAAAGCATCCAAAACGCACAAAAGAAGTGACATGTTGCTTTTTAGAACACGTCGATGTTGTCAAAAATTTGGCATCCAAAGCGCTGTGTTTCAAAGCGCAACGTGCACATGGAATTTGCTTGTCATAAACTTTGCTGGGGACGCACAATGCATGCATTTACACTGCAGTTTAAACCGCTGTGTAAACGCATGAAAAAACGCAACATGCACAGACAGCCTAACAGAAGACGTGTAAAATAAAGTTGTTTCATTAAACTGAGCTTTTTACTTGTTAGAATCTTCAATATAAAGAATTATTTCTCACCGAAAATCAAGTTAACCCCTATCCATAGCAGTGCTCAGCTATTTCTGGCAGTCTCATAGATAACAAAGGGCGTGGAGGTGAAGCATGTATCTTCATTCTTTTAATAAGTAAAAATTAAAACTTCGGCACTCAGATGAAAAAAATGAAAATGCAAGTCCAGATGTAATTAATCTGATTTTATTAGTCCAAAAGTGATCATTAGAAAAGACAGTGTCCAGTAGACGTTTCGGCTTTTTCTGGCCTTTGTCAATTTACTGTCTAAATAATACAAACATTACAGAAAAAATGTTTACAATGTGATATATAACAGAAATATGTATTATTTTACATCATTTTAACAATAAAGAAAAGATAATACCACAGATAAAAGTTATTCATGATTACTTGGCGTACATAGTAGTCAGAAGGAATGTCAGGTCATGACATAGAAAGAAATACCCCCTAAGGGCACCATCTGCAAGGAGTTTGTATGTTCTCCCTGTGTTTGCGTGGGTTTCCTCCGGGCACTCCGGTTTCCTCCCACACTCCAAAGACATACTCTCAGGGAACCTAGATTGTGAGCCCCAATGGGGAAAGTGTTGCAATTGTATGTAAAGCGCTGTGGAATTAATAGCGCTATATAAATGAATAAATTATTATTATTATTATTATTATTATTATTAAATAATGTGGATATAACAAGAGAATATGCCATACCGCAGAAGAACCCAAGAAGAAACATGGAATGCTCAAGTGAGAATGAAATTCAAACAGAAAGGTAGTGATTAATAAGACGTGGCAAGTGAAGGAATATATAATATATAATATGCCAATGTCAAAGAAAACAGGACCACCCCTCAATATAGCCAACGCTTGAATTCTAATTCACAAAAGGTAGTGCATCAAATTTTTACCTCCAAAGCTACCTCAATTAATATACTTAAAAACACTTTTATTTAATCTTGTTAAAATTCCTAAACATCCCACATTTTGAACAATAAGGCTATGTGCCCACGCTGCGGAAAATGCGCGGATTTTGCCGCGGATTTCTCGCGGAAAAGCCGCGGATTTCCCGAAAATCTGCAGCTCAGGCACTTCCCAGCCATTTCTATGGCATTTTGGAAATGCTGTGCCCACGCTGCGGATTTTTCCGCAGCGGATTTCGTGCGGATTTTGATCCAGAAAAATCTGCAACATGTCAATTATTGTTGCGGATTTTCATCCGGATTTTGGCTTTAAAATTGTGAAAAGAAAAAAAAAAAATCCGCACCAAAATCCGCAACAAATCCGCACCTTTGAAAAGGTGCGGATTTTGCGGGAAAGCTGCGGATTTTGATGCAGAAAAATCCGCAGCTACATTCTCTTGTGGACACATAGCCTAACACACCAAAAAATCCCAGGACCATGGGTCAGCCACAATAAGTTATTTCTGGCAAGGGAAAACAACTTTTACATTTTTCACAGCATCAATTTGACAATACTACTGAAGGGACAATATCTAAATGACCCTCAATTTCTCTTTCCTCTACCTGCCAATAGAGATATAACTTGCATTACACGCACCCTAAAGCGGGCTTTACACACTACGACATCGCTAAAGTGATCTCATAGGGGTCACGGAATTTGTGACGCACATCCGGTCGCTTTAGCGATGCCGTTACGTGTGACACCTATGAGCTGTTTGCATCGTCGCAAAAACGTGCAAAATCACTCATCGGTGACATGGGGGTCCATTCTCAAATATCGTTACTGCAGCAGTAACGAAGTTGTTCCTCGTTCCTGCAGCAGCACACATCGCTCCGTGTGACACCGCTGGAACGAGGAAGCTCTCCTTACCTGCCTACCGGCCACAATGCTGAAGGAAGGAGGTGGGCGGGATGTTAAATTCCGCTTATCTCCGCCCCTCCGCTTCTATTGGGCGGCGGTTCAGTGACGATGCTGTGACGTCGCTGTGACGCTGAACGAACCTCCCCCTTAGAAAGGAGGTGGTTCGCCGGTCATAGCGACGTCGCAGGGAAGGTAAGTAGTGTGACGGGTCCGGGCGATGTTGTGCGACACAGGCAGAGATTTGCCCGTGTCGAACAACCGATGGGAGCAGGTACGCACACTGGCGATATCGGTACCGATATCGCAGTGTGTAAAGCGGCCTTAAAGCCCGCTTCACACGCTACAATATATCTTACGATGTGTCGGCGGGGTCATGTCGTAAGTGACGCACATCCGGCATCATAAGGTACATTGTAGTGTGTGACAGGTACGTGCGATTGCGATTGAACGTTAAAACGTTCATCGCATACACGTCGTTGAGTTGCACGTTGGGTTATTCAATGTTCCCGAGGCAGCACAAATCGCAGTGTGTGACACCCCGGGAACATTGAACAGATCTTACCTGCCCCCCGCGGCTCCAGCCGGCAATGCGGAAGGAAAGAGGTGGGCGGGATGTTTACGTCTCGCTCATCTCCGCCCCTCTGCTTCTATTGGCCGACTGCTGCGTGACGTCGATGTGACGCCAAACGTCCCTCCCACTCCAGGAAGTGCACGTTCGTCGCCCACATCGAGGTCGTATGGACGGGTAAGTACGTGTGACGGTGGTTAATCGTTTGTGCGGCACATTCAACAAATTGAACGTGCCGCACATACAATGGGGTCGGGTACGATCGCATACGATATCGTATGCTGGATCGTAGGGTGTAAAGCAGGCTTAAAAGTAAAGTGGTGCCCCCATTCCTTGGCGGCTTTCCCTTCTATGATATCCCTGACCTCCCTTCTTTTCGATTAGGGCTTATAGGGTCATATCATTTAATATTACAAGAAAAGAAAAAAAAAATCACCTATCTGAGATATATTCAGGTCAAAGGCCCTTCAGTTGTATTTTCTCTCTTTGATGATAATATCCAGGCTCTCCATGGTCCTCAACCAAATAAGAAAAAGTAACAAAGCCTCGACGCATTTCTCCCCATTTATTAATTGGGGTTCATCAGGAGACTAGATTAATTTCTAGCACAATCGCCAGGGGCTGTCAGAGGCAGGGGCTGGCTGGCACAATTTAGCCTGGGGGGCAATCACAAAGCAGTGGCCCTCAAGTTGCAGCAGCCCACTATTGGACTGTTCATCTCTGTCCGCTGCATTAAAGCGGCAGTGGTAACAGGCTTTATGAACAGGCTGGTGCATATACAGTATATGGAAACAGAGCCTAGCTTATTGTGTACATAGATACCGCAACAGAACCAAGATGACTACATAGATACGAGAACGGAAGCGAGCTTATGGGAGCAGAACCGAGATATGGGAGCAGAACTGAGCTTACTACAGAAATACGAGAGCAGAACCAAGCTTACTGCAGAGATACGAGAGCAGAACCGAGCTTACTCCAGAGATTCAAGATCATAACTGAGCTTACTACAGAGATAAGGGAGCAGAACTGAGCTTACTACAGAAATATGAGAGCAGAACCAAGCTTACTATAGAGATATGGGAGCAGAACTGAGCTTACTATAGAGATATGGGAGCAGAACTGAGCTTACTGCAGAGATAAGGTAGCAGAACCGAGCTTACTCCAGAGATTCAAGATCATAACTGAGCTTACTATAGAGATAAGGGAGCAGAACCAAGCTTACTATAGAGATATGGGAGCAGAACCGAGCTTACTATAGAGATATGGGAGCAGAACCGAGCTTACTATAGAGATATGGGAGCAGAACCGAGCTTACTATAGAGATATGGGAGCAGAACCGAGCTTACTATAGAGATATGGGAGAAGAACCGAGCTTACTATAGAGATATGGGAGAATAACCGAGCTTACTATAGAGATATGGGAGCAGAACCGAGCTTACTATAGAGATATGGGAGCAGAACCGAGCTTACTATAGAGATATGGGAGCAGAACCGAGCTTACTATAGAGATATGGGAGCAGAACCGAGCTTACTATAGAGATATGGGAGCAGAACCGAGCTTACTATAGAGATATGGGAGCAGAACTGAGTTTACTATAGAGATATGGGAGCAGAACTGAGCTTACTATAGAGATATGGGAGCAGAACTGAGCTTACTATAGAGATATGGGAGCAGAACTGAGATTACTATATTGATATGGGAGCAGAACTGAGCTTACTACAGAGATATGGGAGCAGAACCGAGCTTACTATATTGATATGGGAGCAGAACTAAGCTTACTATATTGATATGGGAGCAGAACCGAGCTTACTATAGGGATAAGGGAGCAGAACTAAGCTTACTATAGGGATAAGGGAGCAGAACTGAGCTTACTATAGAGATATGGGAGCAGAACCGAGCTTACTATAGGGATAAGGGAGCAGAACCGAGCTTACTATAGGGATAAGGGAGCAGAACCAAGCTTACTATAGGGATAAGGGAGCAGAACCGAGCTTACTATAGAGATATGGGAGCAGAACAGAGCTTAATATGGAGGTATGAGAGCAGAACAGAGCTTACTACATAGATATGGGAACAGAACTGAGCTTAATGTATCACTACAGGAACACAATCGTACTTACTCAGTCATCTACATAGAAACAGCAACAGAACCAAGCCTTCTACATACATACGAGAACTGAACAATCTTACTGCATACACATACTACCATAACTAAGCTTACTACTCAAATATGGTACCATAACTGAGCTTACTATATAGATATGGGAGCAAAACCATGCTTACTGCATAGATACAGTACCATTACCCAGCTAACTACATATACGCCAAATACAAAGCTTCTCCTATATTTTCAATGTTAAACACGTACAGCAAACTGATGGTATACGGACTATACACTGACGTCATCCATGTGCTGTATGTATTTTTCATGGCCCCACAGTCTTCTATTGATCATTGTCATCTGTGCTGCAGGAAAAAAAACGGACATCTCCATGTGGACCACATGGTTATACGGTCTGTGTAAATACAGTCATGGCCAAAAGTTTTGAGAATGACACCAACATTATATTTTCACATGATCTGTTGCCCTCTGGTTTTTAATTGTGTTTGTCTGATGTTTACATCACATACAGAAATATAATTGCAATCATATTATGAGCACCAAAAGGATATATTGATAGTTAGAATGAGTTAATGCAGCAAGTCAATATTTGCAGTGTTGACCCTTCTTCTTCAGGTCTTCTGCAATTCTCCCTGGCATGCTCTCAATCAACTTCTGGACCAAATCCTGACTGATAGCTGTCCATTCTTGCATAAGCAATGCTTGCATTTTGCCAGAATTTGTTGGTTTTTGTTTGTCCACCCGTCTCTTGATGATTGCCCACAGGTTCTCAATGGGATTAAGATCTGGGGAGTTTCCAGGCCATGGACCCAAAATCCCTATGTTTTGTTCCATGAGCTATTTAGTGATCACCTTTGCTTTATGGCAAGGTGCTCCATCATGCTGGAAAAGGCATTGTTGGGCGCCAAACTGCTCTTGGACAGTTGGGAGAAGTTGCTCTTGGAGGACATTCTTTATTCATGGCTGTGTTTTTAGGCAAGACTGTGAGTGAGCCGATTCCCTTGGCTGAGAAGCAACCCCACACAGGAATTGTTTCAGGATGCTTAACAGTTGGCATGAGACAAGACTGGTGGTAGCGCTCACCTCTTCTTCTCCTAATAAGCTGTTTTCCAGATGTGCCAAAGAATCGAAAAGGGGATTCATCTGAGAAAATGACTTTACCCCAGTCCTCAGCAGTCCACTCCCTGTACCTTTTGAAGAATATCAGTCGGTCCCTGATGTTTTTTCTGGAGAGAAGTGGCTTCTTTGCTGCCCTCCTTGAAACCAGGCCTTGCTCAAAAGAGTCTCCGTCTCACAGTGCATGCAGAAGCACTCACACCAGCCTGCTGCCATTGCTGAGCTAGCTCGGCACTGCTAGTAGTCCGATCCCGCAGCTGAAACAGTTTTAAGATACGGTCCTGGCGTTTGCTGTTCCTTCTTGGGCGCCCTGGAGCCTTTTTGGCAACAATGGAAGCTCTCTCCTTGAAGTTCTTGATGATGCAATAGATTATTGACTGAGGTGCAATCTTTGTAGCTGCGATACTCTTCCCTGTTAGGCCATTTTTGTGCAGAGCAATGATGGCTGCACGTGTTTCTTTAGAGATAACCATGGTTAACTGAAGAGAAACAATGATACCAAGCACCAGCCTCCTTTTAAAGTGTCCAGTGGTGTCATTCTTACTTAATCATGACTGATTGATCGCCAGCCCTGTCCTCATCAACATCCACACCTGTGTTAATGGAAACATCACTAAAACAATGTTAGCTGCTTCTTTTAAGGCAGAAATGCAATGATGTTGAAATGTGTTTTGGGGCTTAAAGTTCATTTTCTTTGCCAATATTGACTTTGCTAGTAATTGCTGTTAAGCTGATCACTCTTTATGACATTCTGGAGTATATGCAAATTGCCATTAGAAAAACGTAAGCAGTAGACTTTGTAAAAATGAATATTTGTAGCATTCTCAAAACTTTTGGCCATGACTGTACAAAGACATGTAAGTAGCACAATGGGTTATAATGGGTATATGTGGTAAAAAACCCCCAGATACAACACGTACCAGAAACACGGACATGTGAAGGAGGCCTAAGGTGACAGCTACGTCACGGTGCAGGAATAGGTTAATTTCACTTGTCTTTTCATTAACACAGAAAGATAAATGAAATTCCCTAACACATATGTGAACGGGCTCGTGCCCACGATCAGTGTCAGTAGCGATTTGGATGCAGTGTTTTAGTTGCGTCCAAAATGCTACATAGTACAGTACAGGCACAGTGGATGGATTTATAGAGATCTCTGTCCCCCTGGGCTTTTTTTAGACTCTCCATAAATTGACCTGTAGCGCAAATTACTGAGCTGCAGCTTGTGACTTTATTCTAAGAGATACTAGTGCTCTGAGTGGGAGAATACAGCGAAAATCCACTGTGTCCGTCGTCCTGATCAGATCGTGTGCACGGACAGCGCGTCTCCGCTAGAGAAAGTACCCTGCATCCAGACCGTGAGGACGCCTGATGGTGGGCACTCACCCTTAAAGCTAAGATATAAGATACAAATGTTTTACACATACACCACAACTCTATAAGAGTATGTGACCACGGTCCAGGCATACTGCGTCCTGAAGGCAGCGTCTCCTCTCCTAAGGGGTCGCAGCTGCCTGATAAATTGACATGCTGCTGCTCGGGGATCCACGCCACAGGTCAGTTTTCGCTGCAGGCCGGGCAGTACACGCAGTGGGCATGGGATTTTTAGAAATCCATCCACTGTGCTTGTACTGTACAATGCAGCGTTATGGATGCAGCGAAAACACTCTGTATCCAAAATAATGTGAACCCTGATCATGGTCACATGCACGCATCATACACACATAAATAGAACCCCACAAACATGGACATGTAAACATACAGTACAGACACGTACATCCACACGGCGTACAGACACGTACGGCCACACGGCGTACAGACACGTACGGCCACACGGCGTACAGACACGTACGGCCACACGGCGTACAGACACGTACGGCCACACGGCGTACAGACACGTAGACAGATTTATTCACATTAAGCAGATACATATTTGAAGACAATCACAAACATAAATATACACATGCATAAACAGACATCCACAATCCTATACACACAGACATGCACACAAACTGGGGGGCTTTTACTTTTGATGACTGAGGACACTTCTCTTGCCTCCTGTGTGGCCCACAGACTTGTTTGATTCTCCTCTTCGGTGGGGAGGCAGCGCACGCTGCCACCAGGAATTTCAGGGCCCCATACTGGCAATATTTTCAGGCCCCTTGAGACTCCCCCCCAGCTCCGCCTTCACCCTAAACCTACCACAGTCTCACTGCCATTCTTGGAAAAACGCCACTTCCATCTTTGTCCTCCTTCTTCTGAAGTCGGGGGGTATGAAACATCCTACGTCATGTATACGTGCCGACATTGAGGTCCTGCGCAGGCGCACTTTGATCTACCTTGCCCTGATCAGATCAAAGGATTGTAGTGCGCCTGCGTAGGACCTCAATGCCGGCTAGTGTGAATGAGGTAGGACGCGTCATGCACCCCGACTTCAGAAGAAGGAGGACAAAGATGGCCGAAAGAGGAGGTGTCACACCCCTTTGACCAGTCTGCACAGCACCAATTGATTAGATGAGTATTATAAAGTCATTTTTAGGTTCTACACAGCGGCCTGGGCTCTTATATACAGCATTTTAGAATGCTGTATATAAGAGCCCACTGGTGGTGGCCGCAGCTTATAGGCCCCAAATCTGGTGACAGGTTCCCTTTCACGGCTGTTCGGCTCAGCTATGCAGCGCAGTTGTCATTTTGACAGCCTGAAAAAGCTGCATGCACCGTGTTTTTGGGTTATCAAAATGACAAACCCTGATGGAATCATCAGCCATATGCGTATTTATATATAATACAGAGTATACAGGCAATATATACTGTACATAATAGAGGCTGCTGGCTGCACATACAATGGGTATGGAAAGTATTCTTGTTTCATAAATTTGCAAAACTGTCTACATTTCTGATTTTTTGTCAGGATGGATGGGGGATGGGGAGCAGAGTGTACATTAATGAGAAAAGAAATGAACTTTTTTGAATTTTTGAATTTACCAAATGGCTGCAATGAAACAAAGAGTGAAAAATGTAAAGGGGTCTGATACTTTCCGTACCCACTGAATATAATATGGGGGCTGTATATATGGTATACACAGCACTATACTGTACACACACATCCACACTATATACATATAGTATATACAGACTGTAGTGTGTTCCTGTATACAGTATGGTGCTGTGTATGAGCCGAGATACAGACATACACAGATTATACTCATGAGCCACGACCGGCTCCAACGCTGAAGACACAAGGTTCAGATGGAGTCCTGGAACACGGCGGTGATTGGAGGATCCTCTCTCCTCGCGGTGACATCCTTCGTCTTCCGGGACGGTCCCGTCTGTACTGCGCTTCGTAGCCTCTTTAGCGCATGCACAGTACAAACGTCACAATAATGAACAGAGGAACAGAGGGCGGTAGCGTCAGACGTCACTGAGGAGGTCATACACGGCCGGTCCCCTCTTCCATGGCCATACTTTTAAGTAGCTGTGGCTCTGACTGGGGCCCCGGGGCTTAATAAAGCTAAGTGCCATATTTTTTGGACTATGAGACGCTCTTTTCCATAAGACACACCCAGGTTTACAAAGAAGAAAACAGAAATAAAAACATTTTTCCTATTAAAACATCCCTGGCAGTGTAATTATTATTACTAATAAATGTACTAGGGTAGAATAGGAGGTAATAAGTCTATTGTTAGTGTCTTTCTGCAGTGTATATATTATACACACACGGCTCTGCCACAGAGACACACACAAACGGCTCTCCTACTGGCCTATACACACACACACACGGCTCTGCTACAGGCCTATACACACACGGCTCTACTACAGGCCTATACACACAAACATGGCTCTGCCACAGGCCTATATACACACACACGGCTCTGCCACAGAGACACACACACACGGCTCTGCTACAGAGACACACACACACGGCTCTGCCACAGGCCTATACACACACACACGGTTCTGCCACAGGCCTATACACACACACACGGCTCTGCTACAGGCCTATACACACACACACGGCTCTGCCACAGGCCTATACACACACACGGCTCTGCTACAGGCCTATACACACACACACGGCTCTGCCACAGGCTTATACACACACACGGCTCTGCTACAGGCCTATACACACACACACGGCTCTGCCACAGGCTTATACACACACACGGCTCTGCTACAGGTCTATACACACACACGGCTCTGCTACAGGCCTATACACACACACGGCTCTGCTACAGGCCTATACACACACACACGGCTCTGCCACAGGCTTATACACACACACGGCTCTGCTACAGGCCTATACACACACACGGCTCTGCTACAGGCCTATACACACACACGGCTCTGCTACAGGCCTATACACACACACGGCTCTGCTACAGGCCTATACACACACACACACGGCTCTGCCACAGAGACACACACAAACTGCTCTGCTACAGGCCCGTACACACACGGCTCTGCCACAGAGACACACACACGGCTCTGCTACAGGGATACACACACACGGCTCTGCCACAGAGACACACACACACACACACGGCTCTCCTACAGGCCTATACACACACACACACACGGCTCTGCTACAGGCCTATACACACACACGGCTCTGCTACAGGCCTATACACACACACGGCTCTGCTACAGGCCTATACACACACACGGCTCTGCTACAAGCCTATACACACACACACGGCTCTGCTACAGAGATAAACACACACGGCTCTGCTACAGGCCTATACACACACACACGGCTCTGCTACAGGGATACACACACACGGCTCTGCTACAGGCCTATACACACACACACGGCTCTGCTACAGGCCTATACACACACACGGCTCTGCTACAAGCCTATACACACACACACGGCTCTGCTACAGAGATAAACACACACGGCTCTGCTACAGGCCTATACACACACACACGGCTCTGCTACAGGGATACACACACACGGCTCTGCTACAGGCCTATACACATGTGGCGCCCCTGACCTGGTCAGGCACCACTGAGTACTGCACCCATGCTGGGGACAGTACAATACAGGTAATCCAGAAGGCTGACTGGGGTGTGGAACACAGGCGCATAGTGACCAGGTCTCACACATGTACCCATGAGAGGACCCCTGGGGATCCCAGGAGGGGGCAAGCCTTCACCTTCACTGGAATAGTGGAGGGGGTAGAGCCTCCATCTCCTCTCAAGGGGTGTGGTGGAGAGTCTGGTTGCTAGGTGGCGTAGGCAAGAACAGGAGAGGAGGAGCAGTGAGCCAGTTCAGTGTAGAGTCCAGGGAGCTCAAGTGAGGAGCAGATCCCTGGAGCTGTGCAATCTGACAGCGTCCGCGCAGTGGCTACAGACGGGGGAGAACGGTCAACTAGGAGTGCTGCCTGAAAGCCAGCTTCAGCTAGCGAGTGCAACGGAGTGGGAAGTAAGGAGACTGCTAGAGAGCACCAGGCCCAACCGGGCGGCAGATCCCGAAGCGGGGATAGATTCAACTTTCTTCTGCTAAACCTGCCGGTGTGGGGCTCTTAAAGCCCACACCACAACACTACAAAAGCCGCAGCCACGTAACCACAAGTTAGGGCCCATAGGTCATAGGAGGCAAGAGGCTGGAGTGGCCTGGTCCGGGGAACAAGCACACGGCAAACAAGAAGGGGAGAGAGGCTTGGAGCATCTTCCCTGGGTGACCCCCATAGGGACTCAAAGTCGGGGTTACCCCAAACCACCAAGGGCTAAGGAAGGCGAGTCAGTAGTCACCCTCATAAAGTCAGCCTGAAGGATACCTGGTTCCACCTGGTTCGTCCCAGCTACGTCCGGGTTACTCACCCTGCCATCAAATGTGAGTAAAAACCCTGAAAGACACTCTGCCTGTGTGGTCATTCTGCGACTTGTAGTACTACAAACCTACACCGGGCCCTGGGGCTTGCCTCACTCTCAGGAGGCTACTACATCCGACTGCACCCACCATCAGCCCCAGGCGTCCCCTAACCTGCAGTGGCGGTCCCCACTGACCGCAATACTGAGAGTGGCGTCACGATCAAACAAGAAGATTTCCTACCAGTGACGGAGATCCAGCAACGTGGAGTCCCTGAAGGTAATGCACCGACACCGACACTACACCTGTGGGGCTTCACATCTGGCGTCACGAACAGGATAAGGACTAGACCTGTTCAGACAGGTGACCATGTGCCTGGGCGGTCCGCTTGAAAAATTGGAAGCGCCGCCATATTGCCACCATGAAAAGCGCGCTGAGAAACAACAGCAGCCCGCGCTGGAAGAAGTTACCGCCCACGAAGAGGCGTGGCTACCCAGAGATCCCCTAGAGAGTTCTGACCTTGCCGGCTATGAGAGCGGAAGCGTCCAGAAACGGCGGGAGAGAAGGGAAGCCACAAACCTGCTGCTGCGGAGAGCAGAAATGGAATCCAGACGCGGATACCCAGAACCAGGCTCTGCTGCCTGGTGGTGCCGGGAGCTTGCCCTCTTCTGTGATCAGCTGGAGGCCAGGATTATGCGACGGCTCTATGAGGAACGCAAGGAGCTCCTGGAGATGGCTGCAGCGGTCCGGACCTATGAGGAGAGAGCTGCGCGGAGCCTGCCGGATCGAGCGGCGACGACGATTCAGACCCCGATGGGTGAGTCCGGTGTTGCCCCGGCTAGAACAAGAGCCCCGACCCTAGCTGCTACGACCGCGGTCCCAGAGGAGGCGCCCGGTGCGGCGACGCTGAGTGAGGCCGCAGCCACGCTAGGTGCGGCCCGCCAAGCCCAGGCCGCTGCAGCGATGCCCCGCCTGTCCCGCAGGGCTCCGACCACCACGGCAGTGCTCATCCGTGCTGCAGGTGTGACGCTGACCCAGGCTGCCACCCTGCTGAACCCGGTCCGCCAAGACCCCAACGCAGCAGTGACGCTCGTCCGCGCCGCAAGTGATATGCTGAACCAGGCCGCAGCCCCGCCGGGTGCGGCCCGCCAAGCTCCGATCGCTGCAGCGACGTCCAGCCCAGCCTGCACAGAGCCCCCTGCAACAGCGACACTAATCCAGGCCGCCGCCATGCCGGGCGCGGCCCGCCAAGACCAGGCCGCCGCCATGCCAGGCGCGGCCCGCCAAGACCAGGCCGCCGCCATGCCAGGCGCGGCCCGCCAAGACCAGGCCGCCGCCATACAGGGCGCGGCCCGCCAAGAGATTGCATCACTATTTTCCCCGGCCTGCAAGGCCAGAGCAGACACCGCTCCCCAGTCCAGAGAGGTCCCTGCTAGGAAGACCCTGATAGGAGAGGACCCTGAATACTGGAAGCTGAAGGCTGACCTAGAGGCCCAGTTCCCACAGGAGATGGTGGATCGGTATCTGCTCCCTCCGCATACCCCCAAGGAGATTCAGGCAACCCCTGCAGCTGCGCCGGAGAGTCCACCACCTGGGCCAGCTGAAGAACACTCATCCCCAGCGCTGCCACAACCAGAGTGCAGCGAAGAACTAAGGGGGAGGGGAGGCCAGGAAGCAGAAGGGCTGACTCCGATGCCAACGGCAGCAGACCCCTACCCAGAGCCGGAGATGCTGCCCTATTCCCGCTGGGAGGAGGAAGACTTGACACCGTCAGCAGACGAAGATCAGCCCAAAGACCTCACCTGGGAGCCCGCAGGCATGAACCCAGCCCGCAAGACACGGCGCAGCAGAACAAAGTATCCTCCAACACCACAGTCTCCAGAGCAGAGAGAGGTCACGGTCAGAGACCTGGAGGAGAAAAGGTGCCTAAGAAGGTCCAAAGCCCAGGCCAGAGGACCCCTGTGTTATGGCGTAGTGGAAGATTTCAATCTGAGAAGTGGTTATGGATTCATTGTAGCCCCTGGCATCAAGGAGGGGATATTTGTTAACAGGAGAGATGTAAGCGCTCATCTGCCTAGAGGACACCCTGGCAGAAATCTAAAGATGGGAGACTCAGTTCAGTTCACCATGCATCAAGGCGAAAGGGGATTGTATGCCCTGGACGTAGCGTTATGTCCCAGCAAACCTTACAGCCATCCCATGCTACAAGAAAGACAAGAAAGACAAGAAAGACAAGAAAGACAAGAAAGACAAGAAAGACAAGAAAGAAAAGACAGAGATAAAGAACCAGATGTAGAAACAGACGAAGACCAAGAACGGAAAGATAAAGATCCTACAGATGAAACAACCATAGACAAAGATCCTACAGATGAAACAACCACGGACGACGACGGAGAGCAAGAAAGTCACAGGTGCCGGTGCCCTACATGCCCACGCCCTGGTGAAATGGAGGAGTAGAGTAGAGAAAAGTAAAGTAAAGTAAGAAGAGAAGTTAAAGTTTTGAAAAGTTTTGTTTTGCAACGTTTAAGCATGTGCCCACAAAAACTATTGTGAGAAAACCATAAACCTTAAGGCTATGAACTGGCTATAGCCACAAACTCTCGCAGTGTAAATAGTTACACCAGTGGCACCACCACCAGGGCCAGCCTGTTTAGGGGCTTGGCTCGTCTGCAACCAGGGGGGCCCGTCCGTAGAAAAGGGCCTTGGCTCACCTGCGACCAGAGAGCACGCCTGTTTATGGGGCCTTGGCTCACCACCACAAAGAGGGTACCTGGTCAGCACCAACTGTGGAGGCCGCCTCTGCATCCTGCCAGAAGAGGCTGACGGCGCGGATCCACCAGGCCAGGTATACCCTGAAACCACCAGCCCATGTAAGCCGCCTCTACATCCTGCCAGAAGTGGCTGAAGCCGCGGCCAACGTGAAAGGGTTTTGGGTGGGTTAACGGACTTGTGGGTGGAGGGTGGTGATGTCTGATACCTGGTGGTTTTAAAAATGTTTTACATGTTTTAATGTTTTATGCCTTTTAAAATGTTGTCTTGCAGCCCGAGGACGTGCTGGTGATAACTAAGGGGGAATGTGGCGCCCCTGACCTGGTCAGGCACCACTGAGTACTGCACCCATGCTGGGGACAGTACAATACAGGTAATCCAGAAGGCTGACTGGGGTGTGGAACACAGGCGCATAGTGACCAGGTCTCACACATGTACCCATGAGAGGACCCCTGGGGATCCCAGGAGGGGGCAAGCCTTCACCTTCACTGGAATAGTGGAGGGGGTAGAGCCTCCATCTCCTCTCAAGGGGTGTGGTGGAGAGTCTGGTTGCTAGGTGGCGTAGGCAAGAACAGGAGAGGAGGAGCAGTGAGCCAGTTCAGTGTAGAGTCCAGGGAGCTCAAGTGAGGAGCAGATCCCTGGAGCTGTGCAATCTGACAGCGTCCGCGCAGTGGCTACAGACGGGGGAGAACGGTCAACTAGGAGTGCTGCCTGAAAGCCAGCTTCAGCTAGCGAGTGCAACGGAGTGGGAAGTAAGGAGACTGCTAGAGAGCACCAGGCCCAACCGGGCGGCAGATCCCGAAGCGGGGATAGATTCAACTTTCTTCTGCTAAACCTGCCGGTGTGGGGCTCTTAAAGCCCACACCACAACACTACAAAAGCCGCAGCCACGTAACCACAAGTTAGGGCCCATAGGTCATAGGAGGCAAGAGGCTGGAGTGGCCTGGTCCGGGGAACAAGCACACGGCAAACTAGAAGGGGAGAGAGGCTTGGAGCATCTTCCCTGGGTGACCCCCATAGGGACTCAAAGTCGGGGTTACCCCAAACCACCAAGGGCTAAGGAAGGCGAGTCAGTAGTCACCCTCATAAAGTCAGCCTGAAGGATACCTGGTTCCACCTGGTTCGTCCCAGCTACGTCCGGGTTACTCACCCTGCCATCAAATGTGAGTAAAAACCCTGAAAGACACTCTGCCTGTGTGGTCATTCTGCGACTTGTAGTACTACAAACCTACACCGGGCCCTGGGGCTTGCCTCACTCTCAGGAGGCTACTACATCCGACTGCACCCACCATCAGCCCCAGGCGTCCCCTAACCTGCAGTGGCGGTCCCCACTGACCGCAATACTGAGAGTGGCGTCACGATCAAACAAGAAGATTTCCTACCAGTGACGGAGATCCAGCAACGTGGAGTCCCTGAAGGTAATGCACCGACACCGACACTACACCTGTGGGGCTTCACACACACACACACGGCTCTGCTACAGGCCTATACACACACACGGCTCTGCTACAGAGATACACACACACGGCTCTGCTACAGGGATATACACACACACGGCTCTGCTACAGGGATATACACACACACGGCTCTGCTACAGGGATATACACACACACGGCTCTGCTACAGGCCTACACACACACACGGCTCTGCTACAGGCCTATACACACACACACGGCTCTGCTACAGGGATATACACACACACGGCTCTGCTACAGGGATATACACACACACGGCTCTGCTACAGGGATATACACACACACGGCTCTGCTACAGGGATATACACACACACGGCTCTGCTACAGAGATACACACACACGGCTCTGCTACAGGCCTATACACACACACACGGCTCTGCTACAGGGATACACACACACGGCTCTGCTACAGGCCTATACACACACACAGCTCTGCTACAGGGATATACACACACGGCTCTGCTACAGGCCTATACACACACACACGGCTCTGCTACAGGCCTATACACACACACACACGGCTCTGCTACAGGCCTATACACACACACACGGCTCTGCTACAGGCCTATACACACACACACGGCTCTGCTACAGGGATATACACACACACATGGCTCTCCTACAGGCCTATACACACACACACACACGGCTCTGCTACAGGGATATACACACACACACATGGCTCTGCTACAGGCCTATACACACACACACGGCTCTGCTACAGGGATATACACACACACGGCTCTGCTACAGGGATATACACACACACGGCTCTGCTACAGGCCTACACACACACACACAGCTCTGCTACAGAGATACACACACACGGCTCTGCTACAGGCCTATACACACACACGGCTCTGCTACAGGGATACACACACACGGCTCTGCTACAGGCCTATACACACACACACGGCTCTGCTACAGGGATATACACACACACACGGCTCTGCTACAGGCCTATACACACACACACGGCTCTGCTACAGGCCTATACACACACACGGCTCTGCTACAGGCCTATACACACACACACGGCTCTGCTACAGGGATATACACACACACATGGCTCTCCTACAGGCCTATACACACACACACGGCTCTGCTACAGGGATATACACACACACATGGCTCTGCTACAGGCCTATACACACCCACGGCTCTGCTACAGGGATATACACACACACACGGCTCTGCTACAGGCCTATACACACACACACACGGCTCTGCTACAGGGATATACACACACACACATGGCTCTGCTACAGGCCTATACACACACACACGGCTCTGCTACAGGGATATACACACACACGGCTCTGCTACAGGGATATACACACACACGGCTCTGCTACAGGCCTACACACACACACACAGCTCTGCTACAGGGATACACACACACGGCTCTGCTACAGGCCTATACACACACACACGGCTCTGCTACAGGGATATACACACACACGGCTCTGCTACAGGCCTATACACACACACACGGCTCTGCTACAGGCCTATACACACACACGGCTCTGCTACAGGCCTATACACACACACACGGCTCTGCTACAGGGATATACACACACACATGGCTCTCCTACAGGCCTATACACACACACACACACGGCTCTGCTACAGGGATATACACACACACATGGCTCTGCTACAGGCCTATACACACCCACGGCTCTGCTACAGGGATATACACACACACACGGCTCTGCTACAGGCCTATACACACACACACACACGGCTCTGCTACAGGGATATACACACACGACTCTCCTACAGGCCTATACACACACACACGGCTCTGCTACAGGCCTATACACACACATACGGCTCTGCTACAGGGATATACACACACATGGCTCTCCTACAGGCCTATACACACACGGCTCTGCTACAGGCCTATACACACACACGTCTCTGCTACAGGCCTATACACACACACGTCTCTGCTACAGGGATACACACACACGGCTCTGCTACAGGGATACACACACACGGCTCTGCTACAGGCCTATACACACACACGGCTCTGCTACAGGGATATACACACACACACACGGCTCTCCTACAGGCCTATACACACACACACGGCTCTGCTACAGGCCTATAAACACACACACGGCTCTGCTACAGGCCTATACACACACACACGGCTCTGCTACAGGGATACACACACACGGCTCTGCTACAGGCCTATATACACACACACACACACATGGCTCTCCTACAGGCCTATACACACACACATGGCTCTCCTACAGGCCTATACACACACACGGCTCTCCTACAGGCCTATACACACACACACGGCTCTGCTACAGAGATACACACACACGGCTCTGCTACAGGGATATACACACACACGGCTCTGCTACAGGGATATACACACACACGGCTCTGCTACAGGCCTATACACACACACGGCTCTCCTACAGGCCTATACACACACACGGCTCTGCTACAGGGATATACACACACACGGCTCTGCTACAGGCCTATACACACACACACACGGCTCTGCTACAGGCCTATACACACACGGCTCTGCTACAAGCCTATACACACACACGGCTCTGCTACAAGCCTATACACACACACGGCTCTGCTACAAGCCTATACACACACACGGCTCTGCTACAGGCCTATACACACACACGGCTCTGCTACAGGCCTATACACACACACACGGCTGTGCCACAGGCCTATACACACACACACACACACACGGCTCTGCCACAGGCCTATACACACACACACACGGCTCTGCCACAGGCCTATACACACACACACGGCTCTGCCACAGGCCTATACACACACACGGCTCTGCCACAGGCCTATACACACACACGGCTCTTCCACAGGCCTATACACACACACACGGCTCTGCTACAGGCCTATACACACACACACGGCTCTGCTACAGGCCTATACACACACACACGGCTCTGCTACAGGCCTATACACACACGGCTCTGCTACAAGCCTATACACACACACGGCTCTGCTACAAGCCTATACACACACACGGCTCTGCTACAAGCCTATATACACACACACGGCTCTGCTACAGGGATATACACACACACACACATGGCTCTGCTACAGGCCTATACACACACACACGGCTCTGCTACAGGGATATACACACACACGGCTCTGCTACAGGGATATACACACACACGGCTCTGCTACAGGCCTACACACACACACGGCTCTGCTACAGAGATACACACACACGGCTCTGCTACAGGCCTATACACACACACACGGCTCTGCTACAGGGATACACACACACGGCTCTGCTACAGGCCTATACACACACACGGCTCTGCTACAGGGATATACACACACACACGGCTCTGCTACAGGGATATACACACACACACACGGCTCTGCTACAGGCCTATACACACACACGGCTCTGCCACAGGCCTATACACACACGGCTCTGCTACAGGCCTATACACACACACACGGCTCTGCTACAGGGATATACACACACACATGGCTCTGCTACAGGCCTATACACACACACGGCTCTGCTACAGGGATATACACACACACACGGCTCTGCTACAGGCCTATACACACACACACACGGCTCTGCTACAGGGATATACACACACGACTCTCCTACAGGCCTATACACACACACACGGCTCTGCTACAGGCCTATACACACACATACAGCTCTGCTACAGGGATATACACACACATGGCTCTCCTACAGGCCTATACACACGGCTCTGCTACAGGCCTATACACACACACGGCTCTGCTACAGGCCTATACACACACACGGCTCTGCTACAGGGATACACACACACGGCTCTGCTACAGGCCTATACACACACACGGCTCTGCTACAGGGATATACACACACACACACGGCTCTCCTACAGGCCTATACACACACACACGGCTCTGCTACAGGCCTATAAACACACACACGGCTCTGCTACAGGCCTATACACACACACACGGCTCTGCTACAGGGATACACACACACGGCTCTGCTACAGGCCTATATACACACACACACACATGGCTCTCCTACAGGCCTATACACACACAAATGGCTCTCCTACAGGCCTATACACACACACACGGCTCTGCTACAGAGATACACACACACGGCTCTACTACAGGCCTATACACACACACACGGCTCTGCTACAGAGATACACACACACGGCTCTGCTACAGGGATATACACACACACGGCTCTGCTACAGGGATATACACACACACGGCTCTGCTACAGGCCTATACACACACACGGCTCTGCTACAGGCCTATACACACACACGGCTCTCCTACAGGCCTATACACACACACGGCTCTGCTACAGGGATATACACACACACGGCTCTGCTACAGGCCTATACACACACACACGGCTCTGCTACAGGCCTATACACACACGGCTCTGCTACAAGCCTATACACACACACGGCTCTGCTACAAGCCTATACACACACACACACACACGACTCTGCTACAGAGATACACACACATGGCTATCCTACAGGCCTATACACACACACGGCTCTGCTACAGGGATACACACACACGGCTCTGCTACAGGGATACACACACACGGCTCTGCTACAGGCCTATACACACACACGGCTCTCCTACAGGCCTATACACACACACGGCTCTGCTACAGGCCTATACACACACACACACACACGGCTGTGCCACAGGCCTATACACACACACGGCTCTGCCACAGGCCTATACACACACACACACACACACAACTCTGCCACAGGCCTATACACACACGGCTCTGCCACAGGCCTATACACACACATGGCTCTGCCACAGGCCTATACACACACACACGGCTCTGCCACAGGCCTATACACACACACACGGCTCTGCCACAGGCCTATACACACACATACACGGCTCTGCCACAGGCCTATACACACACATACACGGCTCTGCCACAGGCCTATACACACACACACACACGGCTCTGCCACAGGCCTATACACACACACACACACACGGCTCTGCCACAGGCCTATACACACACACACGGCTCTTCCACAGGCCTATACACACACACACGGCTCTTCCACAGGCCTATACACACACAACTCTGCCACAGGCCTATACACACACGGCTCTGCCACAGGCCTATACACACACACACACACGGCTCTGCCACAGGCCTATACACACACATGGCTCTGCCACAGGCCTATACACACACACACGGCTCTGCCACAGGCCTATACACACACACACGGCTCTGCCACAGGCCTATACACACACATACACGGCTCTGCCACAGGCCTATACACACACACACACGGCTCTGCCACAGGCCTATACACACACGGCTCTGCCACAGGCCTATACACACACACACACACACGGCTCTGCCACAGGCCTATACACACACACACACGGCTCTGCCACAGGCCTATACACACACACGGCTCTTCCACAGGCCTATACACACACAACTCTGCCACAGGCCTATACACACACGGCTCTGCCACAGGCCTATACACACACACACACACGGCTCTGCCACAGGCCTATACACACACACACGGCTCTTCCACAGGCCTATACACACACATGGCTCTGCCACAGGCCTATACACACACACACGGCTCTGCCACAGGCCTATACACACACACACTGCTCTGCCACAGGCCTATACACACACACACGGCTCTGCCACAGGCCTATACACACACATACACGGCTCTGCCACAGGCCTATACACACACACACACGGCTCTGCCACAGGCCTATACACACACATATACGGCTCTGCCACAGGGATATACACACACACGGCTCTGCTTCATTCAAATATAAACACACACAGCTCTACTACATGCATATATACAAACACAGCTCTACTACATACACAACTTACATGTATCTATTAACAAACACAACTCTGTTAAATGCTGCACATACACACACACATCCCTACAACAGGCACATTTCCTTGCACACACTATCCATTACCTCATCTTGCAGTTGCTGATCGGTGCAGGCAGGAGATGAGCTGCACGGAGGCTGCAGCAGCTGAAGAACAGGACCCGCCGGGTCATCGATCATGTGATCAGGCACATGACCTGAAAGGTCCTGAAATTGCTCATTTCACCTACTGGAGTCCAGCAGCCTCCGTTCATCTCCCGGTAACTTCCTCCCCTGCACTGCACCGATCACAAAGGTTAGTGCAGAGCTGCAGGGGGAGGGCATCTCTCTGTCAGCGGCCGGGTTCTTTGCTTCTGCTCACCGGGCGGCCCCTACTCCAGGGCAGTAATGCGCTGATGGCGGCCCTGGCATGACGTCATAACACACATGGCCGCGCACAGTGAACTGCGCGCGGCCATGTCTCCTGTACTATAATGCTGCCGGCTGACACTGTCTGCACCACGGCCGGGCGCAGTTCACTGAGCGCGGCCATGTATATGTTATAATGACATCATGTGTGGCGCCCCTGACCTGGTCAGGCACCACTGAGTACTGCACCCATGCTGGGGACAGTACAATACAGGTAATCCAGAAGGCTGACCGGGGTGTGGAACACAGGCGCATAGTGATCAGGTCTCACACATGTACCCATGAGAGGACCCCTGGGGATCCCAGGAGGGGGAAAAGCCTTCACCTTCACTGGAATAGTGGAGGGGGCCAAAAGCCTCCATCTCCTCTCAAGGGGTGTGGTAAGAGAGTCTGGTTGCTAGGTGGCGTAGGCAGGCACAAAAGGGAAAAGAGAAGGAGGAGTAAACAGTCTAGAGTCTGCAGCAGAGTGTGGAGGAGTGAGGAGCAGGAAAGTGAAGCTCAGACAGGAGCAGGAGTGAAGGTCCCAGATGTGAGCCGGTTCAGAGCAGAGTCCAGGGAGCTCCGAGGAGAGCTGACCCCTTCCCCTGGGCTGCTGTAGTCTGACAGCGTCCGCGCAGTGGCTACCGACGGGGGAGAACGGTCAACTAGGAGTGCTACCCGAAATCCATCTTCAGCTAGAGAGAGAGCAACGGAGTGGGAAGTAAGGTGACTGCTAGAGAGTACCAGGCCCAAACGGGCGGCAGATCCCGAAGCGGAGATAGATCCAGCTTTCTTTTGCTAAACCTGCCGGTGTGGGGCTCTCAAAGCCCACGCCACAACACCACAAAAGCCGCAGCCACGTAGCCACAGTTAGGGCCCATAGGTCACAGGAGGCAAGCAGCTGGAGTGGCCTGGTCCAGGCGACAAGCAAACGGCAAACGAAGGGGAGAGAGGCTGCAGCATCTTCCCTGGGTGACCCCCATAGGGACTCAAAGTCGGGGTTACCCCAAACCACCAAGGGCTAAGGAAGGCGAGTTAGTAGTCACCCTCACAAGTCAGCCTGAAGGACACCTGGTTCCCGCCTGGTTCATCCCAGCTACGCCCGGGTTACTCACCCTGCCACCTGAAGTGAGTAAAAACCCTGAAAGACATTCTGCCTGTGTGGAGTTATTCTGCGCCTTGTGGTTCTACGCACCTACACAGGGCCCTGGGGCTTGCCTCACTCTCAGGAGGCTATTCCAACTAACTGCACTCACCATCAGCCCCAGGCGTCCCTCAACCTGCAGTGGCGGTCCCTACTGGCCGCAATACTGAGAGTGGCGTCACGACAAAAAGAAGATCTCCTACCTGTGACAAGATCCAGCTGAGTGGAGTCCCTGAAGGTAATGCACCGACACAACACCTGTGGGGCTTCACACATGCAGCAGGCGGTCGGCCCTTAACAGCGGTTGGGAGGGCGGCCCGGGGGGGGGGGGCAATTGTGGTCACTCCGATCAAAAAGGGGTTTGTGGCTTGGGGACATAGGTGTACGGTTTTTGATGCCACCCACGGGATGTGGTGAAGGTGGACACCACCGCTGCAGTTACGGGGCACACAGGGGAGATGTTGCGCAGCAAGTTGTTAACCCCTCCGTGGGTAGGGATGGTGGCCCTGGGACCAGTTGGGGGGGAGTTGGCGGTGCAGGGAGATGGGCGGCCGGAGGGCACTGATGTACTCACTATTAGTAAACACACGAGTCTCTGGTAAACCAAGGTGATGGTGGTCGGTGCCCACAGCCGGCTGCAGTCTGGTCCCCCACCCGGGTGGTGGTCTCCGTCATTCTCCCGCACCTGCTTTGTGATGGTGGACTACCTGCGCTTGCAACTTCAGGAGTCCGCTCCCGGCGTGTGGTTGCCTTAGGAGCCCTTTGCCCGCAGACGCTGGACCATGGGATCTCTCTGCCGTGGCGGTGGCTTTCTATCCCCCTCGTTGGGCTGTTGCCTTCAGTCGGGAATTTGAGTGGGACAGGACCTAGAGTCCTGGCCGCAATCAGTTAATTAGCTAGCCCCCAGTATATTCTGGACCTAGCTTCAGGGTCTGAGTACCCCCATTTGTGCTCTGGTTTCCGAGTCGGTTCCCCGGGTCGGTACCGGCGGGCCACTAACCTGTCCCGGTCCAACTCGGTTCCACCGAGCCGTCTTCCCGGCTCCTGCAGACAGAGACTGCCGTCTGCCTCCTAGCCAGCAGTACCAGGGCTCCTACCCTGGCACTGGTTCAGGTTTTGGTTCTCACCTCTGCTGGAGCTGCACACAACTCCAGCCCACACACCTCTCCACCTTGAACTCTAGACTTCCACTCTCAACTGCCCTGAACTTTCCCACCTTCAGGCCATCTGAACTCCTTGGTGGGCGTCTAACAACCGCCTGGCTCCGCCCCCTGGTGTGTCCATCAAGCACTGAGGGAGGTGACTAGGGTTTTATGTGTTTGGCTGCTGTCACCTTGTTAGGGACTGGTGTAGTGCGGGGCCCTATCTGTGACTACCTGGCCCGGCCAGGGCGTCACAGTGAGTATAAATGTTTTTTTTTATTTTTTTTGTTTATTTTTTTGTGTGTGATGCAGAATACATGCCATATACCAGGATGGGGTTATTTATCAGGATGGGGGTATATACCAGGATGGGTGTATATAGCAGGATGGGGCCATATAGCAGGATGGATGGGGTATATAGCAGGATGGATGGATGGGTGTATATAGCAGGATGGATGGCGGTATATAGCAGGATGGGAATATATCGCAGGATGGGAATATATAGCAGGATCGGAATATATAGCAGGATGGGGGCATATAGCAGGATGGCAGTATGTAGCTGGATGGGAGTATATAGCAGGATGCCAGTATATAGCAGGATAAGGGCATATACCAGGATGGGGTACATATACAAGGCAGGAGGATCATTACCAGGATGGGGTACCATAGCAGAGAATTTGGGGACATTACCCCCATAACAGTGTCAGCAGCAGATCCTCGCCCCATAACAGTGTGTCATGACCACATTTTTTGCTTAAAATTTTATTTTCCTATTTTCCTCCTCTAAGACCAGGGTGCGTCTTATGGTCTGGTGCGTCTTATAGTCCAAAAAATACGGTAAATACACATCACAGAATGAATACAAATTAAACAAGGGAGCGCATGTGAAGGGTTTGGGAGGTGGCGGTGAGGAGGAGAAAGGAATCTGCTCACCTGATGCGGTTGTGCAGCCCTCGCACAACTACGGTATAAGACGGGAGTGTGGTGTCCGTAGTCTTCTAACCTGTTAGCCCACGATGTCCATCCAGGGAAGCAGATTCCTGAAAAGCTGGTCACATGACATATCACTGGGCGTCTCTGGTCATCTGACCTCCGTATCAAGCAGCTCTTGCCGTGAACCCACAGAGGGGAAGATCAGCAGTAAAGTATAGAAGCACGGTCTGATAGAGCGCTAAGGAGGCCACAGTAATGGATTAATTTTTTTAGAATTTATTGTTTTCTATCAGCCACAACGCGTTTCGATATACACAATATCTTCATCAGGTGGATGTAAAACGGAATGTGGAGAGTACTATTTAAAGGGACAGGTGCGATTCCATTGGTCAACACCAAATTAATTGAAATGTTAACCCTTAATGTATCACAACCAACCCTTCAACAATAATATAAAAGCTAATAAAAGATATTTAAAAATAATTTTTCAAAAAGACTCTTTGCCATAAAAACATTATTTAAAAACATGTGATAATATAATCATATATTAACTCCTAAAACCTAATACATAAAATCATGAGAACTTTTCCAAAAATGATCTGAGTATGCCTGTACTAGTAACATGTAATAATATTGTTATAATGTATGTCAGTGTGGGTAGATCAAGAATTTTAATTTTATAAATTTAGGGAATGGATATCCTTATTTTTAAAATTGCGTTAATGTCTATTAAATATCAACCACTGGGTGCATATCCAGCACAATAGGTGCTGTGAATCATTTTTTCAGCACAATAGGTGCTGTGAATCGCTTTTCCAGAACTGACAGAAATGTCTATTAAATCTCAACCACTGGGTGCATATCCAGCACAATAGGTGCTGTGAATCATTTTTAGAGCACAATAGGTGCTGTGAATCACTTTTCCAGAATCCGAGCACTAGAATCATGCATATGCCAGCACAATAAAGGTTCCGATTCCATTGTTAAATTCTTATTGAGTCTCAACCACTGGGTGCATATGCCAGCACAATGGGTGCTGTGAATCACTTTTCCAGCACAGTAGGTGCTGTGAACCACTTTTCCAGAACTGACAGAAATGTCTATTGAATCTCAACCACTGGGTGCATATGCCAGCACAATAGGTGCTGTGAATCATTTTTCCAGCACAATAGGTGCTGTGAATCCCTTTTTCCAAACCCGAGCAACAGAATTCATTAAATCAATTCAATGTTTGGCTACATTCTCAATAGTCAGATTAAGACCCTCAGGGTGTAAGGTACCCAATCTGAATGTCCAGTAACTCTCTCTTTTAATAAGTCTCTCGAACCGATTGGATCCGGAGTTATCTATGTGATCAATGATTAATAATCTCAATTGTTTGGGATCCTTCTGATGTGCAATTTGAAAATGTCGAGATAGGCTGTGCTGTTGGAAGCCGTTTTTGATATTGGACCTATATTTATTCAACCTAGCTTGCATCGTTTGTACTGTATGGCCTATGTACTGTAGACCGCACGTGCACTCAACCAGGTAAAGAACATAGGTGCTCTGACAGTCTAGGTGAAATTGAATGGGGAAAAGAGCATTTGTGGTCCGAGATGTAAAGCAAGTGATCTTATCACCAATAACCTCACAGCATTTACACCTGGAGGTGTTGCACTGCTAGTTTCCGTTGTTACTGGAAACCGTGGTGGTTTTGGAAGAATCTTTAAGATTAGGATTACTTGGCGCTACTAGATTCTTCAAGTTTATATTCCTCCGGTAGATGATGGAGGGCTTAGGGGGGATCTGATCTTGAAGTAGCGGGTCACCCTGTAATATAAACCAGTATTTCTTTAATGAATTCTATTTTATTGATTTAATGAATTCTGTTGCTCGGGTTTGGAAAAAGGGATTCACAGCACCTATTGTGCTGGAAAAATAATTCACAGCACCTATTGTGCTAGCATATGCACCCAGTGGTTGAGATTCAATAGACATTTCTGTCAGTTCTGGAAAAGCGGTTCACAACACCTATTGTGCTGAAAAAATGATTCACAGCACCTATTGTGCTGGATATGCACCCAGTGGTTGAGATTCAATAGGTATTTCTGTCAGTTCTGGAAAAGCAGTTCACAGCACCTATTGTGCTGGAAAAGTGATTCACAGCACTTATTGTGCTGGCATATGCACCCAGTGGTTGAGATTTAATAGACATTTAACGCAATTTTAAAAATAAGGATATCCATTCCCTAAATTTATAAAATTATAAAATTAAATTCTTGATCTACCCACACTGACATACATTATAACAAAATTATTACATGTTACTAGTACAGGCATACTCAGATCATTTTTGGAAAAGTTCTCATGATTTTATGTATTAAGTTTTAGGAGTTAATATATGATTATATGATTATATTATCACATGTGTTTTTAAATAATGTTTTTATGGCAAAGAGTCTTTTGAAAAAATCCTTTTTAAATATCTTTTATTAGCTTTTATATTATTGTTGAAGGGTTGGTTGTGATACATTAAGGGTTAACATTTCAATTAATTTGGTGTTGACCAATGGAATCGCACCTGTCCCTTTAAATAGTACTCTCCACATTCCGTTTTATATCCACCTGATGAAGATATTGTGTATATCGAAACGCGTTGTGGCTGATAGAAAACAATAAATTCTAAAAAATAATCCATTACTGTGGCCTCCTTAGCGCTCTATCAGACCGTGCTTCTATACTTTACATCACACAATGAGACTTCAAAGATGCTCAGCACTCTGTAAGTATACTAAATATATATTCATATAAAAAAGCAATCATCCATCTAAATGACAATCCACAATAATTGGTAAAATACCTGATTTGTAATCTAACAGCGCGTATGATGCCAGCTAATGCAGCAGGTAATGGCAATACCACCAACATGTAGAACGAACATTTCATGTATAACTCTAATTTCTGCATCAAAACGTCTGCAAGGAAAACGTATGGCGATATAGAAATGATCTTAAAAATAAGATATACTCATTAATAAGATATAAGGTACACTCATTGTAAAAGTATACTCCTTGAAAAAAATGATAACCCAGTAATATGGAAGCATGCGTCACAGGACTTGCATATGTCACAGCCTTATATTTCCAGGGTTAAATATCCAGGAACAATCCTATCAGGGCGCAACAAAACCCACGATCAATAAGATCAATAAACCTAAAGACAAAGTGCCTGGGTATAATAAATGTACTGTAAAGCATATACCAGGCTGATAATTCTTATCTAACAGAACTATGTACTTGCTGTATGAAGCCTGCAACAGGGTCTTTGTGAAAGTAAGATGCTGGTATAGGAGTCTGCTCTTACAGGGAACTGCAATACAAAACATGCGCTAAACTCCTCACGGAAAAGAAGAATACAAATAGACAAACCGGATAAGTACATAGTTGCCTGGTGGTGCTGGATGCCTAAATGAATGTGGTGACCGCTTGGTGATAAATACTGGCGTTTTATAGAATAGGTGGTTAGTGGAGTGGCGCTTCATTCTTCCTGCCGTTAGAACTCAGGAAGACGCCACTGTTAACTGCATACATCATGCGCGTATGCGCAGTACGTAATTATTACCGTGCACGCGTGGAACACAGCATAGGTGGTTAGTGGAGTGGCACTTCCTGCTTCCTATAGCTGGAACACAGGAAGACATCACTGTGGACTGCATCGGTAATTGGCGCATGTGCAGTGCGGAATCGGCACTCTAAGGACAAAGTGAGAACATGATTGCGCATGCGCGAACTGCGCAATGGAAAAGATGGCATTAATGGTGTTCTTTGTGATCACAGGCCAAACTGAGTGGGGTGCCCATATAGCATAGTGTTTCAGGAGACATTAGAACTTGCCAAAGTAGTCTAGAAGGAAAAGTAGTAAGAATTAATATATACAATACAGGGAAATATAACCAGCATTAATATAATAATACAAAAATTGTAACACAGAGGCATATACAAGCAATAATGTACATAGATAAATCATTGTGTTATTCAAAACTTGTAATCCAATCAAGGAGACCAGAATAAATACCGTATTTTTCGGACTATAAGACGCACCGGACCATAAGACGCACCCTGGTTTTAGAGAAGGAAAATAGGAAAATATCCCCCTGCCTTGTGTATATATATATATATATATATATATATATATATATGTCCCTCATCCTGGTGTAGACCCATCTTGCTATATACTGCCATCCTGGTATGTGCTCCCATCCTGCTATATGCCATCATCCTGCTATATGCCGTCATCCTGCTATATGCCGTCATCCTGCTATATGCCGTCATCCTGCTATATGCCATCATCCTGCTCATATATCCATATCCTGCTCATATGCCATCATCCTGCTCATATACCCCCATCCTGCTCATATTCCATCATCCTACTCATATGCCATCATCCTGCTCATATACCTCCATCCTGCTATATGCCATCATTCTGCTCATATATCCCCATCCTGCTCATATACCCCCATCCTGCTATATGTCCTGCATCCTGCTCATATACCACCATCCTGCTATATGCCATCTTCCTGCTATATGCCATCATCCTGCTCACATACCCTCATCATGCTCATATACCCCCATCCTGCTATAAGCAATTATCCTGCTCATATGCCATCATCATGCTCATATACCCCCATCCTGCTATATGCCATCATCCTGCTATATGCCATCATCCTGCTATATGCCATCATCCTGCTCATATGCCATCATCATGCTCAAATACCCCCATCCTGCTATATGCCATCATCCTGCTCATATGCCATCATCATGCTCATATACCCTCATCCTGCTCATATGCCATAATCCTGCTATATGCCATAATCCTGCTCATATGCCATCATCCTGTTATATATCCTGCATCCGTGGCACACAAAAAAAAATAAATAAATGTTTATACTCACCTTTCCTCACTCCACGCACCATGGCTCCTCCTCTGTCTGTGCCGGCAGCTCTGTGTGGAGCCGGCCACGATCCCTGCAGCATCACGATGTCCTCCTGTCTGTGCCGGCGCGGCTGTGTGGACAGGAGGACATCGCGGTGCTGCAGGGGAACGGTGAGTATTCTGATTCACTGCCCCCCGCGCTGATGATGATGCGCGGGGAGCAGTGAATACAGCCGCACATGATCACTCCAGGCTGTAGTTGCCAGGGGTGATCATGCGGCCGGCTGTTTAGTAAGCGCGCATCCCCCGCCCATCACCCTGCCCACCTCTCAGCACCGACTTCAGCGCTGAGAGATGATGGGCGGGATTATGGGAGTGCATATGTAATGAGCGGGCCCACGTGGTCACGGCAGGCGCTGCTGCACCCTGCTCATGCCCCAGATGACCTGCTCCCCCGCAGCACCCTCATTCCCCCCGCAGTCCTACATTCAGACTATAAGACGCACCCCCCACTTTCCCCCTAAGCTCTGGGGTTATTGATTAGTCCTCCGAGATGTTTGGAACAATCTCCCTGTCGAGCGCCTTCAAAAACAGTGTACAAGCGTAAGTGTAAGTGTGAGTGTAAGTGTAATTGTGTGAGTGTAATTGTGTGAGTGTGAGTGTGCACCTGATGCTCTGATGTTGTTTTATTGATTTGATTTAGATTTCTCTTCTGTTCATTCACTTTGTATTGTGTTTGTTGCTAAAAATAAACTACTCACACTTCTATTCTTGAAAGTTTTCTTACTTTGCAGCATTTTTTTCCACACCTGTTTGAATTGTTTGCACATTACTGTGTATCTCCATATAAAAGTCTGGTTATAGCAATATGGAACATGTGCCCCATTATGGTGCTGTACACCATTTGCATGGTACGGTCATCTATTCTCTCTCATCCCCATACCATGCTGTGGAAAATCAAGTTGACTTCTGCTACATCTGTATATGGTATTTTAATATAACTCTATTTTTATAATACAATCACTGGATGGAAATCGTTCATTTTGCTGATATTTATTAACTTACACTCATGATGCTGTGTAGTAACTGAGTAAATTGGAGATTTATTGCAGTTCTACTGTTATTAGTGAATGGGGCAGCTTGCATTCCACAGAACAACTCAATATTTAATCTCAGCTATAGTATATTTACATCAAATATGATTGGCCAGTTGCTGATCACATGACCAGTGGTTTTGCCATGCGGCCATGATGATTCCATATCTGTAGTGAGTGACAGTTGGAATTTTCCAGTGACGGTGGAGGAGATGTCTGCTGACCCAAAGCAGAGCGATATGGATACAAAACAAGAGGAGATTGTGGTGAGGAGAGAAGGAGCGAAGAGACGAAGACCTACCCATGACACATCGGATGATGAGAGGCAGTCTTCAGTCAAGAGGACCAAACAACCAGTCCAGAAGAAAGAAGAAGAGGAAGTAAAGGAGGAGGCAGAAAGTCAGAAGATGGGAGCCAAGAAGAGAGGAGCCATCTTCATCTCATCGGGGGACAAAGAGGAGAAGAAAAGAAGAAAGATTACATCAGGACAGAAAGCCATGGATCTAAAGCAGGAAGAGGACACGAACATCCAGAAAGCTGAAGAAGCTGAAGACCTGCAGGAGGAGCAGCGAGGCTCAGGTAGATAATCTCTATGTGGGACATGATACAATTATAAATAGTGCACACATACTTCAACTAACATTTTTTTAAGCCTGCCACCACGACAAGGTAGACTCTTTTGGCAGGGCCATACTGTACCCTAACTTTTGTTTTGTTTGCTTTTTTAAGGTAACTTTTTTGGTATATTTTTTATTTATTTTTGGTATATCTTTTTCTTTAAGGGAATGTGTCACATACATTTTTTTAAACTGATTAAAACCAAATTATGATAATTTTTGTTATAATCTGTGTTTCTGATTGCACATTATTGTATTGTGTTTTCTGTACATTTATGGAAGCTGCTCTTTACTGTTTGAAGATATGGACATTGGTATAAATATTACAAGAAATTCTAAGGCAGTATTTCTTTAGAAGAATTTTCTATACATGTTTTCATATTTATTAACATGGAGAGGTCATTGTGCAGGAAGGGGGAAGAGGTGAGCTGTGACACCATCTACTGTGAATTGTGGATTCTGTTATCTTTCAATGTAATCCTACTTGTTATGATAATGAGGTGACTGCTGAGTGGTGATCTCTTCTGGACATGTCAGTCTATTATAAAACTAGTTTCTGGTTATTATTTTATGATAAAAGACAGGGATGTAGCCCATGATGTGTGGCTTGCGGCAGTCTGTCAGCTTGTTGCATTTGCCCAGAGTCTAGCAAACATATGAAGAGGGCTCCAGATGGGAAGTTTTGCCAAGCTCCCACACAGAAGAGCAGATGTGAATGGGCGTATTGTGGGAACCCCTGATTCTTCATACAGGGCCTTGGTGTGATTTATGCTGTATAGGTTTGGCTGACATACTGGTAATGGGGGCTTTGGGTGTCACTATTGTGAGGGGGGAGCTGGATGTGGGTTATGACCCTCTGTCAGAGCAGAATGTGGCTCTCAAGGTCAGAAAGGTCAGGGACCACTGATAGAAGAGGTGACAAACTTTAAAGTAATTTTTTCCAAAACTTTAAACTATGATTAAAAGGATTGGCCATTTTACAAGCTACGCAACAAATTCCCAGGAAACATTTCACTAACTACATCTATTTTTCCATCAGTCATTTAGTTAAATCTTTTGGTCAATTCTGTAAAGTGCAAAATTAAAGTTCCAGTAACAGAAGAAACAAACAAAATAAATAAACAGACAACATGTACAATCAAATAATACAAATGAAAATAAGGTCATTTTGTGAGGTAGGAGAAAACAAACAAACAGTATTTCACATAATCTTAGGCTACATTCACACGACCGTTATGTTTTTGCGGTCCTGTTTTTCACGGATGTATCTGTGTGTCATCCGTGTGACATCTGCATAACGTGCACTAGTAGATTAGGGAATAGGTGATGTAAAGGTGGCATCTGAAGACCTTACCTGCTGGTAGGAGAGGTGGGAGCGCGATTCCAGGCAGTCTCCTTGATGGTCTCCTTGAAACAGCACAAGTGAAACGCGTGTCGGGACCTTCCCACACTGCCTGGAACCGTGCTCCCACCTCTCCTACCAGCAGGTAAGGTCTTCAGATGCCACCTTTACATCACCTATTACCTAATCTACTAGTGCACTTTATGCCTTTCCTATAGCAAGTTATTGTTGGGAATATGTGTGTATTTTTCATACAGTGGCTCTGTACTGACCTGCCTGTTAGTGAGTGCCCTTTTTTTTGGGCTATTAGGACTAGTTATTTAGGCTTTATTAGACCAACTATATACAGTATATATATGCTGGATCTGTGACATATATTTAGGGAGTTTCTTTTTCCTAGCAGTTGGGGATATTTTTCCTTCTACAAATCTTTTTTCTGGTTCATTATTGTTACTATTTCTGTATATGAATTTTATTCCACTTACCGTAATTGTGATTGTCTATGCACTTTTTTTCTATTAAAAGCAGCAATAAGAATTTATTTATGGTTTTGAGTGATTTTTCTATATATTGAATCTGTACAAACAACCCCTTTTTCTAGGATTTCTCATGTTATGTGGGTTTATTGCCTCTCTCATGTTATTATGAGGTCCTGTTTTCTTGGTATTTGTTCAATTGTAGAAAATGTGAAGAGCAAATTTACATGTGTGGAACAGGCAGTCGTCTTATCTTCTGGTTAGTGAAATCCTTAGGCTATGTGCGCACGCTGCGGAATTACTGCGCATTTTAAAGCGGATTTGCTGCGGATTTGCTGCAGAAAATGTGTCTAACATTTCTGCAGTCATTCCCCAGCAAAACTTATAACTATAAAAAAATGCTGGCGTACACTGCGTTTTTTTATACCTGCGGATTTACCCGCGGAATTTCCGCTGCGGAATTAATGTGCATGTCACTTCTTTTCTGTAGGTCCCTGCGGTTTTGCCATTAATTATTGGTAAAAACCCGCATGGACCACCCTGCGTAAAAAACGCAGAAATTCCTCACCAAATCAGCACCAAAACCGCACCAAACCGCGGCAAAACCGCATGCGGATTTCGTTGCGGTTTTGGTGCGTTTTTTTCACCGCAGATGCGGGATTCTTTCAGAAGGCCTTACAATGCAAATACTATTTCTAAAGGCTGCTAAAAAAACCTTTTTTTATGGCCATTTGTGCAATGAGTTAAATTGTTTTTATTAGCCTGTTATATTTTGTGGATATATGCACCTTATAATACAATTCACATTTTAGTAATGATTTTATCTATCCATATTATGGCTATTTGTGCAATATATTCAATTATTTCTAAATGAAAGTAAACTAATTCTAATTGAAAATATATTTCTTTAATTTGCCCCACTTCGCTCTTCATACATATATATATATATATATATATATATATATATATATATATATACACGGAGGGAATTTTGTGAATATGCTTAATTAAATATATATCTCTTGCCTTTTTAAGACTACAACTTTGCCAGCATAGACATTTAAGTTGGAATTTTTAATCCCTCTGTGCTGTATTTTTCTGTATAGTTTATTGATATGTGACGATATTGAAACACGACAAGAGATATTCTGTCCCACGTTTATATATTTAATATACTTTGTGAATCATTTTTTTGAACTATATTTTGTGGGGGTTTTTTGTCAGAAAATCACCCACGTTTCATGTTTTTTTCACTTTTTATGTGACTTTGTCTGTGGATTTTAATAATTTAAAAATTTGTTAATTGAATCGTTAAAAAATTAATAAAATTGAATATTTGGCATAATATACTCGTGTGTCTTGTTGTTAAAAATAGTATTTTTTGAGTTAATATACCTATAATGATGGTGGGGAATTGAATGATGTATAACATGTATGTACTCATTTTCAGTCATGTACTGGAGCATTTACAGTGTTCTCTGCTACATGATAGAATTGTATTTAGAAAAACGGATGTCACTAGGGTGGTCCGTGTGCCGTACGTGTGACATCCGTTTTTTTATCACACCCATAGGCTTGCATTGGATAGACTTGCACGAGAAATACTAAAAATCGCAGCAATCCGATTTGATCTGAGATAAAAAAGCAGATCGGAGCTGCCTCATTGATATTGATTCGAGTTCAATGCGAGATTTTCTCACATTGAACTAATGCGAGTCAACCGCAAGTGTGACGCCGGCCTTACATCTTTAATCCTACCAGACATGTTTGCTCCAGTATCCTATCCCTGGCCTCTGCAGTCTTTGAGGTCCATGACATGCTCATTCAGTCTTGATATAATCATGTCTGCAATTTGTTCTCCAGTTGTCTAAAAAAAAATAAAAAAATTCCAAAAACCTTTCTTGCACTTGCCAAATTCCTGTTTAGGGATCTCTGGAGACATATCTTAAAACTATTCTGTTCAGTGTGCGACACATCTTGAGTAGCATCACAAATAACAGAAAAATAAATAGCTTCTTTCCATTCTGAAAGTATGGCATCCAGGACACGTTTTCCACAAATATTTAGAAATTCATTTTGTGTTCCCCAGGATAGATAATGAGCTGGAATTTTTTTCCCTTTTTCTTGACTTGTCTTGACCTTCTCTAGATGCTCTTTTAGTTCACTGTCATATCGTGACAAGAGTTCCAAGGTTCCCAGAAAATTGCCATCATGTAAATCTCCAATTCCCTGTGATGTTCCCCTAAAAGCCATGTTGCGTGAAGCTAAATGCAGTGTCACATCCAAAAGTCTTTCTAGAAGAGCCACAAGCTTCTCTGCTCCCTTCGCCAAACTTCTTTGCATGTGGAAGTCAACGCCATGGACACCTAGAGCCTTTTGGAGTGTTCGCCAACTCCAGTAGTGCTTCTTGTGCTGTGCACTATGTTCATGCTCTGGTAACTTGATGTATAGACGATGCCATGTGTAAACCAAAGGATTAAAACCGTCTTGCCGGCTAAGGATACTGCCAGTTTTGATTCTCCGTTCAGCAGAAAACGCCATGCACGTTACATAATACATTACCTGCCTACTTGGGCTCCATCTTAGCCAGTCCCTTACTTGGCATATAGAAGAAACTCCAAAAAGGGACGGTGATCAACATCCTTAGGCAGAGATTGTGCTATCTGCTTCAATTCTTCTTCATTAGAAAGCCCTGAAAGAACAATCTTCTCCCTTTCTTTTTGCATGAGGACATCTGGCCACCTTGCTGGGTCTTTCCAATTGATTTCTTCTTGTAATGTCTCTTATGGAGAATTAGACTCCGCACTCTGGCTGCAAGATGGTTCCTCATACACATGTTCTGAAAAGGAACTTGAACATAAAGGCATTGGCTCTTCTTCAATCTCTGTACAAACAGTGGTAAGGAGCATTTTCTGAGATGGACTCTTTGGTGACATGGTTCTGGACTGGGTTTCCGCAGACTCTTCTTTACTGCACTAGATGGCATACTTGCAGCCTCTTCTTCTATTACTGAAGAAATGCTTGAAGGGGCAGGCACCTCACTGGATGAAGTAGTACGTCCAAATGGTCTCTCCAGTAAAGGAGACAAACTCTAGCACAGCGCCACCTATTGGAAGTAGCGATCCTAAAAGTCACAAGTGGATTTTCAACAATCCTTTGCAATATGACTCAGAATATATAAGCCAGATCAGAATCCCAATTTGCAGACACGGTGTTTCGGGGTGCTTGCCCCTCGTCAGTGCAAAGTATGGGGGTGTCTGATCTGGCTCATGAGAAAGCTATGTGGGGACCACGGGGGAACACTATTCTCCTTAAGGAGACTTTGCAAACCAGTCTGGCTGCCAGGTAAGGGGACTTATAGCTGCAATGCCCCTCTGGGAAATATTCAAATGGTCTCTCCAGTAAAGGAGACAAACTCTAGCACAGCGCCACCTATTGGAAGTAGTGATCCTAAAAGTCACAAGTGGATTTTCAACAATCCTTTGCAATATGACTCAGGATATATAAGCAAGATCAGAATCCCAATTTGCAGACACGGTGTTTCGGGGTGCTTGCCCCTCGTCAGTGCAAAGTATGGGGGTGTCTGATCTGGCTCATGAGAAAGCTATGTGGGGACCACGGGGGAACACTATTCTCCTTAAGGAGACTTTGCAAGCCAGTCTGGCTGCCAGGTAAGGGGACTTATAGCTGCAATGCCCCTCTGGGAAATATTCAAATGGTCTCTCCAGTAAAGGAGACAAACTCTAGCACAGCGCCACCTATTGGAAGTAGCGATCCTAAAAGTCACAAGTGGATTTTCAACAATCCTTTGCAATATGACTCAGGATATATAAGCCAGATCAGAATCCCAATTTGCAGACACGGTGTTTCGGGGTGCTTGCCCCTCGTCAGTGCAAAGTATGGGGGTGTCTGATCTGGCTCATGAGAAAGCTATGTGGGGACCACGGGGGAACACTATTCTCCTTAAGGAGACTTTGCAAGCCAGTCTGGCTGCCAGGTAAGGGGACTTATAGCTGCAATGCCCCTCTGGGAAATATTCAAATGGTCTCTCCAGTAAGGGAGACAAACTCTAGCACAGCGCCACCTATTGGAAGTAGCGATCCTAAAAGTCACAAGTGGATTTTCAACAATCCTTTGCAATATGACTCAGGATATATAAGCCAGATCAGAATCCCAATTTGCAGACACGGTGTTTCGGGGTGCTTGCCCCTCGTCAGTGCAAAGTATGGGGGTGTCTGATCTGGCTCATGAGAAAGCTATGTGGGGACCACGGGGGAACACTATTCTCCTTAAGGAGACTTTGCAAGCCAGTCTGGCTGCCAGGTAAGGGGACTTATAGCTGCAATGCCCCTCTGGGAAATATTCAAATGGTCTCTCCAGTAAAGGAGACAAACTCTAGCACAGCGCCACCTATTGGAAGTAGTGATCCTAAAAGTCACAAGTGGATTTTCAACAATCCTTTGCAATATGACTCAGGATATATAAGCAAGATCAGAATCCCAATTTGCAGACACGGTGTTTCGGGGTGCTTGCCCCTCGTCAGTGCAAAGTATGGGGGTGTCTGATCTGGCTCAAGAGAAAGCTATGTGGGGACCACGGGGGAACACTATTCTCCTTAAGGAGACTTTGCAAGCCAGTCTGGCTGCCAGGTAAGGGGACTTATAGCTGCAATGCCCCTCTGGGAAATATTCAAATGGTCTCTCCAGTAAAGGAGACAAACTCTAGCACAGCGCCACCTATTGGAAGTAGCGATCCTAAAAGTCACAAGTGGATTTTCAACAATCCTTTGCAATATGACTCAGGATATATAAGCCAGATCAGAATCCCAATTTGCAGACACGGTGTTTCGGGGTGCTTGCCCCTCGTCAGTGCAAAGTATGGGGGTGTCTGATCTGGCTCATGAGAAAGCTATGTGGGGACCACGGGGGAACACTATTCTCCTTAAGGAGACTTTGCAAGCCAGTCTGGCTGCCAGGTAAGAGGACTTATAGCTGCAATGCCCCTCTGGGAAATATTCAAATGGTCTCTCCAGTAAGGGAGACAAACTCTAGCACAGCGCCACCTATTGGAAGTAGCGATCCTAAAAGTCACAAGTGGATTTTCAACAATCCTTTGCAATATGACTCAGGATATATAAGCCAGATCAGAATCCCAATTTGCAGACACGGTGTTTCGGGGTGCTTGCCCCTCGTCAGTGCAAAGTATGGGGGTGTCTGATCTGGCTCATGAGAAAGCTATGTGGGGACCACGGGGGAACACTATTCTCCTTAAGGAGACTTTGCAAGCCAGTCTGGCTGCCAGGTAAGGGGACTTATAGCTGCAATGCCCCTCTGGGAAATATTCAAATGGTCTCTCCAGTAAAGGAGACAAACTCTAGCACAGTGCCACCTATTGGAAGTAGCGATCCTAAAAGTCACAAGTGGATTTTCAACAATCCTTTGCAATATGACTCAGGATATATAAGCCAGATCAGAATCCCAATTTGCAGACACGGTGTTTCGGGGTGCTTGCCCCTCGTCAGTGCAAAGTATGGGGGTGTCTGATCTGGCTCATGAGAAAGCTATGTGGGGACCACGGGGGAACACTATTCTCCTTAAGGAGACTTTGCAAGCCAGTCTGGCTGCCAGGTAAGGGGACTTATAGCTGCAATGCCCCTCTGGGAAATATTCAAATGGTCTCTCCAGTAAAGGAGACAAACTCTAGCACAGCGCCACCTATTGGAAGTAGCGATCCTAAAAGTCACAAGTGGATTTTCAACAATCCTTTGCAATATGACTCAGGATATATAAGCCAGATCAGAATCCCAATTTGCAGACACGGTGTTTCGGGGTGCTTGCCCCTCGTCAGTGCAAAGTATGGGGGTGTCTGATCTGGCTCATGAGAAAGCTATGTGGGGACCACGGGGGAACACTATTCTCCTTAAGGAGACTTTGCAAGCCAGTCTGGCTGCCAGGTAAGGGGACTTATAGCTGCAATGCCCCTCTGGGAAATATTCAAATGGTCTCTCCAGTAAAGGAGACAAACTCTAGCACAGCGCCACCTATTGGAAGTAGCGATCCTAAAAGTCACAAGTGGATTTTCAACAATCCTTTGCAATATGACTCAGGATATATAAGCCAGATCAGAATCCCAATTTGCAGACACGGTGTTTCGGGGTGCTTGCCCCTCGTCAGTGCAAAGTATGGGGGTGTCTGATCTGGCTCATGAGAAAGCTATGTGGGGACCACGGGGGAACACTATTCTCCTTAAGGAGACTTTGCCATGAGCCAGATCAGACACCCCCATACTTTGCACTGACGAGGGGCAAGCACCCCGAAACACCGTGTCTGCAAATTGGGATTCTGATCTGGCTTATATATCCTGAGTCATATTGCAAAGGATTGTTGAAAATCCACTTGTGACTTTTAGGATCGCTACTTCCAATAGGTGGCGCTGTGCTAGAGTTTGTCTCCTTTACTGGAGAGACCATTTGAGTAGTACGTCCAAGCATTTGATGAGAAGCTTGCATCTGAGGAGGTTCACAAGTGTCAACATCACCTCCCTGGATGCTTTGTGGCTTTTTAAAACACTGAAACAGAACATTTTCCTTTTTAAGCCTTTCATCTTCTTCATCATGCTCCCTTTTCGCCTTTCATTTTTGAGAGCCGGATTTATGTTGGTACATTTTTCTGTGTCTAGATCCACAATTTGTGCTTGCAAGGTAATCTGTAAACAAGTATTACGCCAAATGAATACAAATTGGAAATGGCAACACTGCATCATACTGGCAGAGGGCAGCAGAAACAATATAACAACATACAAGCTTGGGCTATGTTCACATGTTCAGTATTTGTAGCCAAAACCAGGATTGGAACAATCACTGAGAAAGTCTAATAGAAGCACGGCACCACTTCTGTATTTATTACCCACTCCTGGTTTTGGCTACAAATACTGAGGTAAAATACCAAATACTGAATGTGTGACCGTGGCCTTAAGATAGGCGATTGTTTTACCGGAGAACCTTGGCAACTGTATATTTGCTGCTGTCTAATACTCACAGGACAGGAAGGATTAAACATCAAAATAAATCTCTATTGGAAAAAAAAATCTCCCCCTTATTGATAGAGAGAAAAAGTGACCTCCTTACACAATACAATCAATACAATACAATACAATACAATACCAGGACCAATAATACCATATACAAGGAAGAAATACCGCCACAGCGTGACTGAATAATACCATATTCAAGGAAGAAATTCCACCGCATTATGAGCAGGGTAAACATCACCCCAATGTAGTAACAGAATAATACCACATACAAGGGACAAATACCGCCACACTGTGAATAGATCAAGTCTATGTCAGCCATATTCTGGCTCTCAGAATGACATTGAGCACTTGTGAGAGTGTGACGCCCTGGCCTATCAGGTCGTCACAGGGTATTGTGCAATCTGCCCTCCCGCACAATATCCACCCTCCTTGGTTAACGGATCCCAGTCCTCTGGTGTTGTTAACAGCTAGTCCAATTAAAATCCTGGGAACACTTCCCACTTGAACCTATTAGACATACCACTGGGTGGCCTGTAGGGAATAGGTCCGCCCATATGGGGTTTGGTGAGGAGAAAGTGAGGACAGTGACAGTTGAGAGGCGAGAGTGGAGAGAGGAGGGGAAGTGGCTCTCATGAGGAGAGGTCACGGAGCAGGGCTCCTGTAGATACTAGGTGGCAGACGTTGGTCTGGGCCTGGTAGGAGCTGGAACCTGGTCGTAGGGGACAGTGTCAAGGGGCACAGACTGCCGAGGAGGGCAGCCGGCGGCCTTGAGCTATGACCGGGCAGGTGCCAGGGCATGACAGGGTACGTGGACCCTAGGCTGGAAAGTAGCTTTACGCGTTCCAGCAATTTACCCGACGGGGGTGAAGACTTATCCCCAACCCGCTCCAAAATCGGGGTACTAGCGCACCGATGGGATAGGACTTACCCACTACAGTCCAAAGAAATCCTACGCATGAACCCTGAGAGCAAGCTCACTCTGTTAGCCACATGGGTGAGCGGGACCCTGAGTGTTTCATACCGACGAGTCCAATCGAGACTAAGGTGCCAGGGATAGGTCCACAGACCAACAACAACACCAGGAGCACGGATCCAGGCGTGCTCCCCGCAGACTACGGTGGTGCTCAGAACTTTGGTTTACAAGCTGTTGGTGTGGTTATTCCGGGACTGAGTGAGTACATTGGAAGCCCCCTGCATCTATTACCCAACGGCACCCAAACACCGTCCATCCCCAACGGGCCCCGGGACACAAACCGCCTACTCACGGAGGGGTTAAACATCAAGCTGCCGCATCATCGTCACCGGGCTCCCCAATGGCAGCGGTGGTCATTCACATTACCACGTACCGTGGGTGGTGTAAGGAACGTTCCAAAAATCCCCCCCTGTATATATCTCATCACCCCATTCTTCTTAATTTGAGTGTCCGTGCGGACCCCCCAGATCCGGAGACCCCCCAAGCCACCACGGGTCCAGATCCGAGCGGCTCGGCCGCTGGCACGGGAGCAGTACAAGAGAAGCTTCGTACTTCATGGCAGCACAAGTGAAAAATGATGAAGGTGAGTATAAGACCGAGTCAGGGGACTTAAAAGGGGTTGTCTCGTCTAAATACTCAACACGGGCACAGGTTCACTCAATATACTTGCATTGAGTGAAGCTGCGCTGCTCTAGTTGTATTCTGCATTTCGCATCCTTGCAGCCATGTGGTAACTTACACTTGCGAATCCCCACTGTGCACATTGGGATAATTCACAAGTCTGCAGTAACAGAGTAACAGTGACTGCAGACTTGTGGATTTAGACCTGACAATCCCTTTAAAGAGACTCTGTCACTAGGTTTTTAACAACTAATCTGAGAGCAGCATAATGTAGGGGCAGAGACCCTGATTCCAGCGATGTGTCACTTACTGGGCTGCTTAGTGTAGTTTTGATAAAATCACTGTTTAATCAGCAGGAGATCATCATTACAGGACTACTTGTGTTCTGCCAGGTAGTCCAGCATATTCATGAGCTCTGTATAACTGCTAGATTTGCAGTAGAGAAAACAGTAATTTTATCAAAATGACAGCAAACAGCTCAGTAAGTGACACATCGCAAGGAGCAGGGTCTCTGTCTCTATATTTAGCTGCGCTCGGATAGGGGAACAAAAACTTGGTGACAGATTCCCTTAAAGGCTCATTCAGCAGTTGGTGAAAATCGGTCTGCACTCAGACCACAGTGCATGGACTGGCCATGGGTCCCCTGACCTGAACTCAGCTGCCTAATAGCATATATGAGGATGCAGGTCAGGAGATCGGTGCCCAGGCCATGCATGGCGTTTTAAACTGACGGTGGAATTAGCCCTTCTAGTATAGGGACTTTGCATCTCTAAACCTACACAGGAGGAGCATGAGGCTGTATACAACATTTTGAAAAACACCAGAGTAGACTTTCTAGCCAATCCTGACAAATGCAGCATTATCCCATCCCCCACAGAATCTCCTTAGGAAAATAAGATAAGCGTCCAGCAAAGTCTTTCTGTCAATTGTTCTTTATGAGAGCTGAGGAGGGATGTGAGCAAGAAAGGCCACACAAGGCAGAATTAGGCCGACTCCACATGTCCTGTAATCATCCGTTGAGAAAATGATTTTTGCCGGATCACTTTTCTTTAACATTGGAATCTATGGAGGACAGATGCGGTAACAGATTGCTTTTTATCTTCCATTTGTAACGGATGTGGTAAGAAAACAGCGGATATGTTACAAATGCAAGAACAACAGAGGGTAAATAACAATCAGTTACCGCAACCATCCTCCATAGACTCCACATGTTAAAAAAAATTATTTGGAAGAAATCAGTTATTTAAAGAGGTGGTCCTCTACAAAGTATAGTGGCCGCATTTATATAAGGCTGATAAAGAAGGTTTTTATAAATACCTTATTTTGCCAATTCTGCCTTTGAGCGGCGCTATCACCAACACGTGACCCCCAGCTCAGTAACCTCTGATGTCTGGTGATGTCACATCAACTTCTGGAATTGGACGTTGACCCGACATCACCGAGGCGTGACCCAGTCTCCGTGAGTGACTGGGCTGTGGGCAGAGTTTCACCGCACGTCACAGCCCAGCATTGAACGCTCTCTCACCTTCATCACTGCTGCGACATGCAGAATTGGAAAAGAAGGAATTTAGAAAAAGCCTTCTTTATCAGCTTTAAACATTGTTGTGAACCTAAAGGACAAACCCAAAAATAAAAAGTTGTGTTGGCAAAACTTTTTTCCCCAACGGATCTGACAGATCCATCTCAACAGATTATTGGACGCGTGAACTCAGCTTAATACTGATGGTACAATTCACCACCTAGTACACCACAGTACATGTAGTTACCGTTGCTTGCTCTTTGATCTTCCTATATTATAATACAGTCAGTACACAATCATATCACATTTAGACCACATTGTGATACTGTGAGGTGGAGGCAGCACTGATGGGTGAGCTGAGCTCTGCAGGAGCCACAGAGCTGTGGTTGTTGTCCACCCCTTCCCACCCCAAATAAGATTTCTAAGAGTTTTCCAGTTCAGATTAGTCCCAGACAGGTTTTTGACGCTGAACAAGCAAGCGCCGCTGCAGAAAGAAAACAGCTGCGTTCAAGTGTATTGGACAGACCCATCACCATACATATTATCTGATAACAAAAATTACAGCTGACCCTCCCCCAAATAAAAACCCAAAACAAAACAAAAAAAACCTCCAGTGACTTTATATCCGGTCCTGACAACTGATGCATTATCCCATCCCAGGATTTGAGACTGTTGGGTGCCCCGTGCTACATCCATCATTGTTGTCACGGATGTGTCTGGACCTTCAGGTGCTGCTGGGACCAGGTGTAGAAGGGCGATCATCCAGATGCTAATGAATGCTGTCCTTTTAAGCGCTTGATTTAGTTTTTTTTTCTGTTTCCTTGCCAGGTTGGAGGAGCCTTTTCCTCCAGCTGGTAATTAAGGGCCTTTATAATTTGTGACCTCTCACTCCTCCAGTGCGGGTTATACTCTTCACTTGGAGAAGTTGCTTGCTCAGGAGTGTATGTGGCTTCAGAATACTGTTGCTGTATATTCTGAAGATTCCCTTTCAAGATAAGTTGTTGTTTTTCCTTTTTCTTTTTCTGTTGGTTATTTTTGTGTTTGGTTTTCTCTCCGTGGATAGGTGGGTGGTGGGATTTACTCCTAGGGTCTGGCTAGGAGACAGGGGCACGTTGGCGGGCCACACCTCCTAACCCTTATAGGTACCTGTGGTTTGAGGGATAGCGCAGGGCCCCCCAGTGTCAGGGTCAGTGCAGGAACTCCTGGTTTCCCCCCCTCTTTGTTTTTCAGCCTCCCTTATTCCCAGGAGTCCACTTGCTGGGTGTCTCTCCCCACATCCTGCATGACAATTGTATTTACATCTGCTAATAGCCAGGCTTTGATACAGACTCTCCTTAGGAAAATATAGGATTGAAACAAAGGCCTTGCTGGACTGCTATATTTTCCTAAGGAGATTCTGTATCAAAGCCTGGCTATTAGATTTAAATACAATGGGTGGAGGGCAGGGGGCATCCAACAGTCTCTGATGCAAAGGCCTTGCTAGACTCCTATATTTTCCTAAGGAGATTCTGTATCAAAGCCTGGCTATTAGGGCAGGGGGCACCCAACAAGTCCCCGTTTCCTGCCCCTGGGGCCCAGGGACCAGAGGATGAAAGGGGAGGGGCCCGGGTGGTCAGTGACGGGCCCGGTACAGGAGTTACGGTTGTAATGACCTGATGGTGGCCCTGCAACTGATCAACAATTCTCCCCAGTTTACATTGTATCATGTATCATTTTATCTTCTATTCCCTGATGTCGCATTTTAGCCTACAGATGAATATAATAACCCATTAAATAATATTAGGGAATTGCTAAAATGTCAACCCAGATCTTCACCCAGCAAAATATCCTGGTCAATGTGAAAAATGTGCAGTAAATTTAAACATAGTAATTTGCCCATTTTTTGCCTCCTAGGAAGCAGCGGTGTTCGGCCAACCGGCTCCAAAAGCACAGTCTGTGATACTGATACCATCAAGAGGAGATTACTATTCCATCATGTGCTTGGCCGGGGAGGTTTTGGAACGGTCCTGCTGGCGGAAGATCCATCTACCCGCAAACATTTTGCTGTTAAGATCATCAGGAAAAGAGCCCTGCTTGCTGAAGGAGAAGAGCGTGTGATGGTGGAGCGACGAGTCCTACAGCTGGCATCTGGGAGCCCCTTCCTTGTCCACGCTGACTTTGCATTCCAGACCAAGGTACAATATAGAATATTAGGCAATGTCACACGCACCACACACTCCTCTGCTTCATGCACCCCTCTGACTTCATCTTCCCAAGTCTCAAGGTTACTGCAGGCTATAAAAATAATGTGACACTTATATACATGGGATATTGTTCCCCCACTGTATATAGTAACATTTGTGCATCATCACCATGTAGTGGCTGAGGACATTCATATCCACTCCGTGATCAGGACTGTGACCATAGGCCTGATATTCTGTGTCATATTAATCCTGCTGCTGCAGAACCTCTTCCTGCCATTGTTACCTTATTGATATGAATCTACATAGCTCTGCAAAAAAATGTTTAGCAAACTGTGTTTTTGCCAAAAATATGTCTTCTTATTTGGACTCTATGATGTTTATTTGACGTTGTATAATTTTGTACACGATTATCTTGTATAGCCATGGGATTTCAGAATAGATTGTGTTTAGGTTATTTTTTGTTAATTCCTGTATTTTGTGTATACCATGTAGGAAGCCCTGTGTATGGTATATGTCAGGGCTATTGCTTTTGTGCACTTTTAAGACAATTTGAAAATGTGTTATAATTTCTTATGTATTATCTGTTTTTCAAAAGTTTGTGCTTTGATTAATTCTGATACAACTTTATGTATATGTGTTCACTTCTTTTGCATTGCCATCTTTTCAGTGTATGAATAAACTGTAATAAAATACCAAATCCTCTGTCTTGGAGTGAAAATTATTTTAGCCTAACTAATAAAAACCTGGTGTCATATATATATAATTTTTGTTAAGTGTCCTAGAACATCTGGTAAGGTTCCCACAAAAATAGATCTATGGTATGTATATATACAGGATATGCTATATTTTTATATATTGTGATGTTGCACACAGTTCACACACTGAATGTGATAAGGATTTACTCATTTTGCTTGCTTCAGTGACGTAGACAAGGAACATCGACACTTTAAAAGTCCAAATGGTTTATTTGCACAGCATAAGGCCCGTTTCACACGTCAGTGAAAAACACAGACGTTTTTCACTGGCGTGTGAAACACGCACATGTCCCTGCGTGTGCCGAAAATCACGGCACACGTGGGTTGTCTAAGTGCAATCCGGGCTCCGTTCTCCATGGCCCGTGATTGCACTTAGAGATTCACTCACCTGCGCCCGCTGCCGCTGTCCATGGTGCTGAATCCTCCCGCGACGCAGCATCCGGCCGGCGGTGACCCCCGCAGCAGCGTCTTCCGGGTCGGCTGTGTCGCGCATAATGAATATGCGCGACAGTAATCAGCCGGCACAGAAGGAGCAGGGAGAACGGGCTGCAGAGGACATCGCTGGACGCCGGGTGAGTTAAAATGTTTTTTATTTTAAAAGTACGTTTTTTTCTGGCACGTGTTTCACGGACCACACCACTGCGTGGTCCGTGGAACATCAGTGATGCCAGAAAAAAATGGACATGTCTCCGTGCAGCAATCACGCACACGCGGGTACGCTGCATGGAGACACGTGCAGTGACAAATCACTGACGTGTGAGCAGACCCATTCATTATAATGGGTCTGCGTATGTCAGTGATTCTGGTACGTTTAAAAAAAAGCACAAACGTACCAGAATCACTGACGTGTGAAAGGGGCCTAAACCACAGTGCAGCAACATAAACCAGAGCCTCCGCCAGCTTAAAGGAACACATACACACGACTTCCAAGCCAATAAACTTGTGGTTCGCCTGCTTAGAATGGATACCACTTCTCAGCTGAAGTATCCTAGTGGTGCTGTCTCCCTCCACTCACTAACCCTGGTCAGCATCAACACTCCTCTCCATGAGGTTTCTTCATGGAATCCTGGCAGCTTCCTCACACTGACTCCTATCAGTCCCACACACACTCTGCCATGTGCCAAACAACAGACTCAATTTTTATGTGACACACCCCTGGGAGGGGGTATTTAGGTAGCCAGACCCACCCATCTCTCTAAGCTACCTGAAAACCTGACCCAGAGAACACTATACAAACATGTTGCACTATATGTACCAGAAAGGACCTCCAGGCTTCCACCACTTCTGTGGTGCATGCCACCCATTTAGAATGAAGCCAGTCGCCATCTTACAATACACTGTGTGCAGAATTATTAGGCAAGTTGTATTTTTGAGGATTTTGTTTATTATTGATCAACAACTATGTTCTCAATCAATCAACCCAAAAGACTCATAAATATCAAAGCTTAATATTTTTGGAAGTTGGAGTGGTTTTTTTTACATTTGGCTATCTTAGGAGGATATCTGTTTTTGCAGGTAACTAGTACTGTGCAGAATTATTAGGCAATTTAATAAAAAACAAATATATTTCCATCTCATTTGTTTATTTTCACCAGGTAAACCAATATAACTGTACAAAATTTAGAAATAAACATTTCTGACATGTAAAAACAAACCCCCCAAATATTAGTGACCAATATAGCCACCTTAAGGCCCCGTCACACTAAGCAACATCGCTAGCAACATCGCTGCTAACGAACAACTTTTGTGACGTTGCTAGCGATGTTGCTGTGTGTGACATCCAGCAACAACCTGGCCCCTGCTGTGAGGTCGTTGGCTGTTGCTGAATGGCCTGGGCCATTTTTTTAGTTGTTGCTGTCCCGCTGTGAAGCACAGATCGCTGTGTGTGACAGCGAGACAGCAACAACTAAATGTGCAGGCAGCAGGAGCCGGCTTCTGCGGACACTGGTAACCACGGTAAACATCGGGTAACCAAGAAGCCCTGTCCTTGGTTACCCGATATTTACCTTCGTTACCAGCCTCCGCCGCTCTCACTGTCAGTGCCGGCTCCTGCTCCTTGCACGTGTAGCAGAGTACACATCGGGTAATTAACCCGATGTGTACTGTAGCTAGGAGAGCAGGGAGCCAGCGCTAAGCAGTGTGCGCGGCTCCCTGCTCTCTGCACATGTAGCTACAGCACACATCGGGTAATTAACCCAATGTGTGCTGTAACTAGGAGAGCAGGGAGCCAGCGCTAAGCGGTGTGCGCTGCTCCCTGCTCTCTGCACGTGTAGCTGCGTGCGCTGGTAACCAAGGTAAATATCGGGTTGGTTACCCGATATTTACCTTAGTTACCAAGCGCAGCATCGCTTCAGTGCGTCGTTGCTGGCTGGGGGCTGGTCACTGGTTGCTGGTGACAGCTCACCAGCATCCCCTGTAGCGATGCTCCAGCGATCCCTGCCAGGTCAGGTTGCTGGTGGGATCGCTGGAGCGTCTGACTGTGTGACCTCTCACCAGCAACCTCCTAGCAACTTACCAGCGATCCCTATCAGGTTGTATCGTTGTTGGGATCGCTGGTAAGTTGTTTAGTGTGACGGTACCTTTACTTTATGATTACACTCAACAGCCTACCATCCATAGATTCTGTCAGTTGCTTGATCTGTTTACGATCAGCAGCCACCACAGCCTCCCAGATACTGTTTCGAAAGGTGTACTGTTTTCCCTCCCTGTAGATCTTACATTTTATGAGGAACCGCAGCTTCTCTATGGGGTTCAGATCAGGTGAACAAGGGGGTCATGTCATTATTTTTTCATCTTTTAGACCTTTACTGGCCAGCTGTGGAGTAGTTGGATGCATGTGATGGAGCATTGAAAATCATGTTTTTCTTGAACGATACCGACTTCTTCCTGTACCACTTCTTGAAGTTGTCTTCAAGAAACTGGCAGTAGATCTGGGAGTTGAGCTTTACTCCATCCTCAATCCGAAAAGGTCCCACAAGTTCATCTTTGATGATACCAGCCCATACCAGTACCCCACATCCACCTTGCTAGCGTCTGAGTCGGAGTGGAGCTCTCTGCCCATTACTGATCCAGCCTCTGGTCCATCCATCTGGCCCATCAAGAGTCACTCTCATTTTATCAGTCCATAAAACATTTGAAAAATCAGTCTTAAGATATTTCTTGACCCAGTCTTGACATTTTATCTTATGTTTCTTGTTCAAAGGTGATCGTTTTACAGCCTTCCTTACCTTACCTTGGCAATGTCCCTGAGTATGGCCCACCTTGTGCTCTTTGATACTCCAGTAACGTTGCAGCTCTGAAATATGGCCAAACTGGTGGCAAATGACATCTTGGAAGCTTCAGATTTGATTTTCCTCAATTCATGGGCAGTTATTTTGTGCCTTTTTTACCCAACACACTTTTTGCGACCCTGTTGGCTATTTGCCATGAAATGCTTGATTGTTCGATGATCACGCTTCAAAAGTTTGGCAATTTCAAGACTGCTGCATCCCTCTGCAAGACATCTCACAATTCTGGACTTTTCAGAGCCCGTCAAATCTCTCTTCAGACCCATTTTGCCAAAGGAAAGGAAGTTACTTAATATTTAAGCACACCTTATATAGGGTGTTGATGTCATTACACCGCACCCCTCCTCATTACAGAGATGCACATCACCTGATTTACTTAATTTGTAGTTGGCTCTCAAGCCTATACAGCTTGGAGTAGGACAATATGTATAAAAATTATCATCTGATCAAAATACTCATTTGCCTAATATGTATATATATAGTAATATTCTTTGTGTGCTGCATGCTGTGCACTTTCAGAGTCCATACCTTCCCCCCTGAAAATTAGAAGGTATGATATATGTAAGTATGATATGTATTATATGCAGTGCCTTGAAAATATATTCATATCCCTTGAATTTCTAAATATTTAAATAACATAAATCTGAAAATTGTGATGTGCATTGCATTCAGATTCCGAGTGGTAACTTTGTAGGACCACTTTTCATTGCAATTTACTGCTGCAAGTCATTTAGGGTATGTCTCTACTAGTTCTCCTTTGATCTCATGTGTACAGAGCACATTCTTTCACAGGCTAGCTGTGTCCCCTATATGGCAAATGAAAGGGTATGCTCTACTCAGATGACACCAAAGTGGATATTTTTGGACTAAATGCAAAATGCTATGTGTGGGTGAGAACTAACACTGTGCATCAACCTGAAAACACCATCCTCACCATCATACATGGAGGTGACAGCATCATGCTGTGGTGATGCTTTTCTTTAGCAGAGACAGTGAAGCTGGTCAGAGTTGATGGGAAGATGGATGGAGCTAAATACAGGACAATCCTGTTAGAAGTTACAACACTCTTGAGACTGGTACACATGTTCACCTTCCATGAGGACATTGACTCTAAAGATACTGATAAAGCTACAATGGAATGGTTTAGATCATAGCATTTTCATAAGTTTGAATGGTCCATTCATAGTCCATTCTTAAATCCCATTCAGAATCTGTGGCAAGACATGAAAACTGGAAATTATAAAATGAGCACCGGTGTTACAGGAGCAATGGAGCCGCTGGTGATCCAGTGGTTCTGTGTGTGGACCACCTAATTAGAATAATTAAATTAAGATAAGATAACATATAGAACACCGCACATCCACTGAGTCACATACAATAATGCTACCAGGAAATACTTGGTGCAGGGTGCTCAGTGCTAATAACACTACTTCATTTACTGTGCATGCTGAGAGGGCCGAACAGTGTGATTATAATAACTGACTCAGAATGCACAGAGTTCAAGGCTGCAGGTGGTCCGCGCGGCTGTCAGTAATGCTGGAAGTTCCCTGGAGTGGCTGAGTTGAAGGGTTAACTTTCACCACAGAGAAATAAGCAGGGCAGATGACAAAAAAAAAACCGCGATACAAGCCGAGGCACCCCGGCCGGTGGTGTCCCGGCTGTACGGGAGTCTCGTGTACAGCACTTTTGACGTCACAAAGTTAGACAGTGAGCACTACAGCCTCACACTGGGTCCAAAAACCAACGCGTTTCAAAATACTATGCATACTTCTTCGTCACTGATTGCAGAACCGGCAAAAGGCTGCTATTTAAAGTCTCGGGCCCCCTAGTGGAGACTTTTTAGACAATACATGCCACCCTCTCCGTTACCAGCTTAACAAAATGCCTGCAGATATGATGTTAATATAAGCATGTATATGTGAGTGTATAGCTGCATCTGCATTTCATTTCAATATATAGTTGAATACTTAAATTAAAATAACAAGAAGCAGCAAAAGAAAAAAAAATAAAATATATATATATATATATATACTAGAAGGTGGCCCGATTTTACGCATCGGGTATTCTAGAATTTACGTATTGTGTAGTTCATGTATGATTTTTGTTATATATATATATACATAGATGTTGTTGTGTGTAGTTACCAAGTGTTTGTGTAGGGCGCTGTACATGTTCTGGGTGTTGTCTGGGTGTGGCGGGGGGTGAGAGCGGTGTTGTATGTGTGTTGCGTGTGTTGCGTTGTTTGTAGAGCGCTGTGTGTCTGTAGCGTTGTGTGTGTGTGTGTTGCGCGGTTTGTGTGGGTGTGGTGTGTTTTGGGGGGAGGTATGTTTTGTGCAATGTGTGTGTTGTGCGGTATGTGCGTATATTTATGTATGCCGCGGTGTTTGTGTGTTGGATGTTGTGTGTGTGCGGCGAAGTCTGTGTGTGTGGGTGTCTGTGTATGGCGGTGTTTGTGGTTCCCAGTGTGTGTGTGGTGTGTTGTGTGTGTGTGTTGGGGGAGGTGTGCACCTCCCATCGTGCTCCATCCCCCATGCTGCGCACCCCCCATCGTGCCCCATCCCCCATGCTGCGCACCCCCCATCGTGCTCCATCTCCCATGCTGCCCACCCCCCATCGTGCTCCATCCCCTATGCTGCGCATTCCCCATTGTGCTCCATCCCCGATGCTGCACACCCCCCATCGTGCTCCATCCCCCATGCTGCGCACTCCCCATCGTGCTCCATCCCCCATGCTGCGCACTCCCCATCGTTCTCCATCCTCCATGCTGCGCACTCCCCATCGTGCTACATCACCCATGCTGCGCACCCCCCATCGTGCTACATCCCCCATGCTGCGCACCCCCCATCGTGCTACATCCCCCATGCTGCGCACCCCATCGTGCTCCATCCCCTATGCTGCGCATTCCCCATCGTGCTCCATCCCCGATGCTGCGCACCCCCCATCGTGCTCCACCCCCCATGCTGCGCACTCCCCATCGTGCTCCATCCCCCATGCTGCGCACTCCCCATCGTGCTCCATCCTCCATGCTGCGCACTCCCCATCATGCTACATCCCCCATGCTACGCACCCCCCATCGTGCTACATCCCCCATGCTGCGCACCCCATCGTGCTCCATCCCCCATGCTATAATAGTTCTCCTATTATACTCAGAGAGGAATATAATAGGAGGACTATAATAGGAGGAGTAGTCCTGGGGGGAGAGGAGTATAATGCCGGCTCCCTGCACATGTGTACTGGGAGCCGGTGTACGCTTGTAACTATGATACACATCGGGTAATTAAGGGACCTTAGTTACCCGATGTGTATAATGGTTACCAGCGTTCACCGGCTCCGTCAAGATCCCAGCATCGCAAGGTTATGTCTGGCGCTGCTGGGATGGTGACGGAGCCGGTGTACACTGGTAACTATGATACACATCGGGTAATTAAGGGACCTTAGTTACCCGATGTGTATAATGGTTACCAGCGATCACCGGCTCCGTCACGATCCCAGCAGCGCAAGGTTATGTCTGGCGATGCGTGCGGAGAGCCGGGGCGAGTGGCCAATCCATGCGGAGGGCGGGGCCAGGCTGAGGCGAGCGACCAATCCGTGGGGGGGCGGAGCCGAGGCGAGGCGAGCGGCCAATCCGTGCGGGGGGGTGGGGCCATGGCGAGCCCAGCGTCCAATCAACTTTGTGTCTCCATAACACAATTTTGGAGCAAGACAGACAGACAGACAGACAGACAGACAGAATAAGGCAATTATATATATAGATATATAAAAATCAATCATATATATATATATATATATATAAAAAATTGATTATAAATGGCAGGAAAAAAGGTTAAAATGTAGAGTATTCTGATAATTTATTAATAAGTTAAAATAAAAAGGTGGTGAGGGTAAAGAAATACAAAGGGGAGAAAGAAGGGCAAATATATTTACAACTTTAAAACTTTTTTTTTCTTATCAATGAGATTATTTACATAATAATGTATTAATAATAATAATACATACATATGGATTGCATCCATGTAGACGCTTCATAAAAATTCAGTGGGGCTTACATTCAAGAGAAATGACCATACCTAACTATGTATAAAAACCTCCTAAATTCAATTATATAGAATAAAATAAAATACAATAAAAAAATACAGTATATATATAAAATAGTGTGGTGCCCAACCGCAACGATTTTGTGAGAACCATCCAATCCAAGCGGTCTGTGTAGTAACACCCTACAAGCTGGAACTCAATGTACGCCATTGTTTTATTTTATTTTGTGTTTTTCATTTTTTTATTTTTTTTTTCATTTTTTTTTTACTTTTTATTGAAAAGCAAATAGCTTAATTTCTTGATTGAGACCCATGGGTGCCAGGGTGTTCAACGTAAAAATCCAACTCGATTCAATTCTAGACATATGGTTAATATAATCACCGCCCCTCCAGCTTTTCTCTACTTTTTGGATACCCCAAAAATGAGTGCCTTTTAGCGAGGAATTATGGTAGGTGGAGAAATGGCGGGACAATGGGTGACCCGTGAAACCTTTTTTGATATTGTTGAAATGTTCCTTATTTCTAATATTGAGTGGGCATTTAGTTCGTCCAATGTATAATTTGTCAAATGGACACTGAATGCTGTAGATGACCCCTACAGTAGAACATGATATTTGGTGGTTGATGACCATAATTTATTTTTTATCCGTGCTTCTGAAGGACAGCCGAGGCATTCTTTTGTAAGAAAGACTCCGACAGCAATACCAATGTCCACAGGGTATAAAACCTGTTTGAACTGTTGGAAGGGGAAGACTTACTCCACTCCGACCACTAGTGAAAATAGTTTGTTGTTTGGGTTGTTCAGTAATAGTATTTCTTTTAGAAATCGGGGGGGAGGGGGGGGGCTACCAAGTCCCCCACATTGTTAGCCTTTATAAACACAAATTTGGGCTTGGAGGGGGGCAGTGGACCAAGTACCTTTCCCTCACATATAGTTGGCCATTATTTATGTATGATGTTTCTAAATACATTATGGTTCACGTGAAATTGCGTGATAAAGGTTAATTGGTGAATCTGCTCAGAGGTATTGGGAGTTACAATACTGTCTTTCGGTCTGTGGATAAGAGATGATCTGTTGAGACATGAGACCTCATCAGAAGTCTCTTGAAGCAATGTACTATTGCATCCCTTAGCATGGAATTGTTCAGTAAGGATTTTGTACTCAGAGATTTAGTCCTAAATATATGTGCAATTCCTACGGACCCGCATATATTGACCCTTAGGGATATTTAAAAAAACACCAAAAAGGAGCCAAGACAAATGATATGTGCACACACAGAATGTGGTGAGCCTTCCTCATAAAGATGGCTGCAGCCGAGGTGCAAGATGCTGATGTCACAGCCACTCAACCTCCACATTAGGGGGGAGGGGCGGCTGCTTAGCATAAGACATGCACACTAATAAGGCTTGCACTGGGAGCCCATCATATAATGAGTGAAATGCACAGTGTCTGAACTGTGACCTATAAATGACGCCAGAAACCCAGGTCAGGCGGGCAAAACATTTGAGGTATGGCACATTTTATCCATTTTTGCAGGATGTGTGTGGACCTTTTGAATTCAGGTGGTTAAATGGTGAGCCTGTCATGTGTTATGTACTCATAGTGCTAACTGACCCGCCTGGACCTGGTGTTGTGCGTCATTTATAGGCCATTATTCAGACACTGTGCGTCTCGTGTATCCGTGCGAGATGCACTTATATAGTGCTGTTTTGCCCGCCTGACCTGGGTTTCTGGCGTCATTTATAGGTCACAGTTCAGACACTGTGCATTTCACTCATTATATGATGGGCTCCCAGTGCAAGCCTTATTAGTGTGCATGTCTTATGCTAAGCAGCCGCCCCTCCCCCCTAATGTGGAGGTTGAGTGGCTGTGACATCAGCATCTTGCACCTCGGCTGCAGCCATCTTTATGAGGAAGGCTCACCACATTCTGTGTGTGCACATATCATTTGTCTTGGCTCCTTTTTGGTGTTTTTTTGATATAGTTCTTTGTGGTTTTCCTTAGGGATATTTAACAACCACGAAGGAAGTTGGCAGCTAGTGACAGGGATGAAATTGTTAAGGGGGCTTTACACGCTACGATATCGTTAATGTTTTATCGTCGGGGTCACGTTGTTAGTGACACATATCAGGCGTCATTAACGATATCGCAGCGTGTGACACTGACCAGCGACCTTAAGCGACCTCAAAAATGGTGAAAATCGTTCACCATGGAGAGGTTGTCCCAAACTCAAAAATCGGTAAGGGTTGTTTATCCATGTTGTTCATCGCTCATGCGGCAGCACACATCGCTATGTGTGACACCGCAGGAGCGAGGAACATCTCCTTACCTGCCGCTGGCCCCAATGCGGAAGGATGGAGGTGGGCGGGATGTTACGTCCTGCTCATCTCCACCCCTCCGCTTTTATTGGCCGGCCGCTTAGTGACGTTGCGGTGACGTCGCTGTGATGCCGAACGTCCCTCCCCCTTGAAGGAGGGATTGTTTGGCAGTCACAGCGCCGCCGCCGACCAGGTAAGTACGTGTGACGCTGCCGTAGCAATAATGTTCGCTACGGCAGCGATCACAAACAATCGTATGCGCGACGGGGGCGGGTACTTACACACTCGATATCGCTAGAAATTGCTAGCAATTTCGCTACCGTGTAAAGCCCCCTTTAGAGTCAACTTCTTTGTGGAAGCTTGCAGTGGCAAACATCCACAAACATTGTTAGATCCAAAAAGTTGAGTTTGGTAGAGCTTATGTAAGGGGTGAACACTAACCCCCAGTTGGTAGTGTTAATTTCTTCCAGGAAGTGTTCTATTGCCCCACACCGTGTATCCCAATTAAATAAAATATTGTCGATAAATCGACGCCACAATATGAGGCCCCTTATCAATGTACCCCCCTGAAAAATATTGAGGTCTTCCTACCTGCCCATATAAATGTTAGCATAACTTAGTGCCCATCACAGTTTCCCATTTGTAAGTAAAATTGTCAGTTATGGATGAAAAAGTTGTGAGTAAGTATGAAATTTATGCTTTCCACTATACATTGAATGGGAATCGGTAAAATACTTTTAGCTTTTTTCAGAAAAAATTCCACCGATTCAGTGCGCAACAGGTGTTTTATTACAGTATAAAGGGACTTAACATCCAAGGTGCCCAATACAAAGCCTTCCTCCCACATTACCTGTTCTATAGTTTGTAATACGTGGTTTGTATCTAAGATATGCAGGTAAATAAACCATGCAACCCTGTAAGTTTTCATCCACATACTTAGATAAATTTGCCATATTTCTATATAATTGAATTTAGGAGGTTTTTATACATAATTGGGTATGGTCATTCCTCTTGAATGTAACCCCCACTGAATTTTTATGAAGCGACTACATAGATGCATTTAGAATATGTATGTAAATCATCCCATTGGAAAGAAAAAAAAAGGTTTTAAAGTTGTAAATATATTAGCTCTTCTATCTCCCCTTTATATTTCTTCTCCCTCCCTTCCTTTTTATTTTAACTTATTAATAAATTATCAGAATACTCTAAATTTTAACCTTTTTTCTTGCCATTCATTATTAATTTTATATATATATATATATATATATATATATATATATATAAAATATATATATATATATATATATATATATATAAAGAGTAGAGACCAACAGTTTGGACACATCTTCTCATTCAATGAGTTTGTTTTTTTTCATGACTGAAAATTGTAGATTCACATTGAAGGCATCAGAACTATGAATTAAAACATGTGGAATGAAATACTTAAAAAAGTGTGAAACAAATGAAAATATGTCTTATATTCTAGGTTCTTCAAAGTAGCCACCTTTTGATCATTCATTTTTTTAGGAGTTTTTTCTTCTTTTGGTTTCTTCACTGTGCTTGTTAACCAAGTTACTCGTTCAGCAGAGCAAGATTTTCCATAGGAAATCATTGCAATGCAGAAAATTCGTTCCACAACTTGTTAAATGTCCCATCCTGGTCCCCTATTCTATCATTCCACACATGCACAAATGCACAAAAACACGTACAAACACACACAAACACACAAGCACGCATGCACACGCACATATTATATGCTTACCTTACCTTCCGTTCAATCGCCGGTCTCCTGGGACTTGCTGTTCTCTGGTACAGGGCGGGGCCGTGTATCGGGTTACCATAACGATGAGGGAGGAACTTCCGCGGACAGAGTGCTGACGTCAAAGGCAGAGCCGCTTGCCTCTGATTGGCCAGCGCACTGCCTTTGAGTAGCGGTGACAGGAAGTTCCTGCTTCGTCGCTATGGATGCCGATGCACAGCCTGGAGTGGAGCGGCGAACTACAGAACCCAGGAGGACGGCGATGAAACAGAAGGTAAACATATTATATGCTCACCTTACCTTCCGTTCCACCGCCAGCCTCCTGGTACTTGTAGTTCGCCGCGAGGACGTCACAATGTACCCAGGAACTACAAGAACCATGAGGCCAGTGGTGGAAAGGAAGGTAAGGTGAGCATAATACTGTATGTGTGTGCATGCATTTGTGTTTGTGTGGGTTTTGTGCGTACATGTCTGTGTTTATGTGGACTGCAAGTGCGGGTTAGAGCGCGTTGGATGTATGGAGCCGGAAGTTTATGCGGTGAGGATTTTGCTCGTCCAGCAATGCTTTCTCGTAAACCGGGTTACAAATTTACAGAAAGCTTTGCTTGTTAAGCGAAATTCTCGTTAAGTGGGTTACTCGTTAAGCGAGGTTCCACTGTAATTGAATATGAGCACCGTATTTATGTCGTCCTACAAATTGAGACTAGTTTCTTAAAAATATACCTCCAGTTACACTTCTTAAAGTGCTGTACAAGATGTGACCTCGTGTTTTGGCACAGGCCAGATTCATTTTTGGTGTTTGCTTCCTCCTGATAAATCTGTCACATGCTGTGGACAGACCTCACTTGCACAGGGCATCAGTAATAACAGATCACCACCTACAAAATCTGGTATAAAATTACACTTTACATTACGTGAACAAAATGTAAAAAGTTCTATAGAATTTCTCTGCATGCTTCTCTGAAGAAAATCGTTATACATAATCTCATAATTAAGTGACCATCCACAAGAGTCTCATTATAAACCCTGAGGTGTCATCATAAGAGGTGTCTCATATTGTCACCAGCTAAAAACTCATGAGACATAGGAAATACAATCCCTCTTACATGGGAAATGTAGACAATCAACCTTCTATTTATCCTGTTACCTATAGCAGAGGCAGACCCCCACTGGTGTAACCTGTGCAATCACACAAGAGTCCAGGTGGTAAGAGGGACCATTTCTACCTCCAAAGAAGGTGGGAATGTGCACTATGATGAGCTACTGGACTGCAAAGGGCCCATATGGTGTTCTTACACAGGGCTCACTTCTGTGTGTGTCCACCAGTAGCCTATAGTTATACTGACCTATTCTGTAGTAAATGTGTAGATATTGTGATCATTTGGCAACTTTACCTTGTAGTCAAACCTACTTATATGTCTCTTCTGTGTAACAGCGCTATGTGCTACTTGGTCTTGAATACATGAGCGGCGGGGACTTTAACACCTTCCTACTGATGAAGGGGCGGCTTGACATCCCCAGCGCAAGGTAGATTTTATGTTACCTACAAACCTGAGCATAACTGTATATAAATGTATAGGATTGGTTCTACTCATATTGGTGTTGTGTTATCTGCCTTTGGATTCTGGTGTTTTTGATGTAAAAATATTGCGACAGTAACAAGAACATTGACAAAACCCTGACTGGCCCCATTATTAGTCAGTGGAATCTAGGAAGATTTGTTGTATGTTCTGCATATAGTCATCTAGTTCTAGTAAGCCAAGTAGATAATATTGTCTGGAAGAAAGATCTTGGTGTTTCTTGTGTTCTCCTCAGGAAGTTACATTCCTTCATGTCTTTTTGTCAGATTCTATGCCGCTGAACTCGTCTGTGGCATCCAATATCTCCACTCCCAGGGCGTCATCCACAGAGACCTCAAGCCCGAGAACATCTTGGTGGCTGAAACGGGCCATATTAAGATCACAGATTTCGGTCTCGCAATTAACAACATGCAGGGAGACCGATCAGCCACCGAATACGCTGGAACACCGGGCTACATGGCTCCTGAGGTACAAACGATAGTGGTTTTCTACTTTTGTAATAAAACTTATAGTCCACGGTCAATTTGAGATATTCAACTTTTTTTGGAGGACCAGTTATCTGCAAGAAAAAAAAAACAGAGATGTTTGATTTTGACCTAACTTGCAGATGTAATTTATCTTTCATGTCAATGGTTCAGTAAAAAACTTCATCATTGCATAGATGCCATGGGTGTTTCATCCTATTCTTGTCTGCACTTTCTAATGAGTAGCTACAAGAGGAACTGATGCCACACAGATGGTAAAAGCAGACAACATTTATGTTGCAAAGAGAATACTGAAGTCTAGGGGCACTCATTATGGGTGGAAGAAGGCGATTACGACAACTAAATAGGAAAGGGTTCTTTCCAGTTAGAGCAGTCAGGCTGTGGAATGCCCTACCACAAGAGGTAGTAAAGGCAGACTCTATAACAACGTTTAAAAAAGGTCTGAATGATTTCCTCTGTACACACAACATTGTTGGTTATAAATGATTTAGTGACAAAAATGTATAATTGATGAAGAAAGGTTAAAGTAGATGGACCTAAGTCTTTTTTTTAACATATGTAACTATGTTATTATATAGTTGCGTATATCCCAAAACAATGTAATTAAAAAAATCCAACTTGTTCAGGAAAATAATCAATTCCTCATATGACTACATAAAATAAAAATAGCTTTTATTCATGCTTCAAATGGTCAGGACCTTGAGGGGTTAAATCGAAAAATTCTGCATACGTTAGGCCATAATTAAATTAAATTAAATTAATCAAATCTCAATGTAGGACAGAATCATACAGAAATAGCTTAGTAATAAGTTAGCATGGGGACATAAAAGTTGTGGAACATTTTGACCTTTGTTTTCTCCTCCATGATAGATTTTTCCTGGCAAGGAGTATAATGCCGGAGTAGACTGGTATTCTTTGGGAGTCATCATAAAAGATATGGTTACCAGTGTGTGTACATACCATCTGACACTCGATGAGGCGTCCTCCGGCATCGATGACATCATTACACAGGTCAGTATTATTCCAAGTGATTCCTACTATGGGTCGTACAATATTCATGTAAATGGTGATGGTTGTGAGAAGGTTTTATTGTCTCTACACTTTATCTTCATGAATTTAAATTTATCATTTTTAGCTCCTTCAGAAAGATCCTGCCAGACGCTTAGGAGTCAATGGTAACATCCGAGAGCACCGTTTTTTTCAGTGTATTGACTGGGTCTCAGTGGAAGCCCTGAAAGTGCCTCCACCACACATACCTGTAGTAAGTATATGACCAGATCACATTGCATCAGCATCTCAATATAGGAGACGCTCTGCTAGGTAGAGAACACATTGAAATCTGAAAGTTGTTTCTCTAATTTTTTTAATCCTAATATTATATATTTTTTTTATTTTGTTTTTTATAGCCAACTAAAGCTCCTCACCGTTCTCGACCATACCATCTGGACAAATTAGAAGCAGCAGAGGCCAAAAAGTCACCTTTATCAGCAAAGGACCAGGCCATGTTCAAGGGATTTTCATTTGTCAACTTGGAAAACCTTGACAAGACACCAGCTCCATAGTCAACAGAGCAAGCTGTCTTCCTGAGCCTCCAGAAGACCTTGAAGAACAGAAGATTTGACATAACTTCAATGATCATCTGGAAGCGCTGCTGGAATGAAGATGACCGTGGAGACACCAAGGGACCCCAAAGAAAGATCTTAAAGATGGAGAAGCCAGGCAATTTGATCATCTACTGGCAGTAAGTATAAGCGCCACAACATCTGCGCTTCACTGTAATCATAGGCATGTGCACAATATTTTACACTACCTGGTAATTGGTTTTCTCCTTGCTCATGACAGCTCCACCTTTGGGGCTGCCTTGGGCTAAGAAGAAACAACGTGGTGTGTGACGGCCGGCTATTAAGGGGTGGAGGAGGCCGGACTTTTTTTTTTTTAAAACCATCGCACATGTCTATGATCCTTTTTACCATTACCAGTAGTAAGATTTCCTCACACTCATGAAAATGCTGTCATAGGTGTTGGGAAACGGTGTGTGATGGCCGGCTATTAAGGGGAGGAGGAGGCCGGATTTTTTTTTTTTTTTTTTAATTTAGGAGTCAGCAGCAAAGGTGACAGAGTGAGCCTGCATCCACATTGTGTGAACCCGCAGACTTGCAAGTTGATTTTAGACAGAACTCACTTTTACCAATGGAGCGCTGTCAATAAAGACAAAAGACTAGCTTTAATATACAAATACGAGGGTGTAACCATGCACCAAACAAAGACCTCACCAATGGTGCATCGAAGCAACCTCATTTGCATATTATGTAAAAGTAGATATTCTGCAAATTTTAAAGTAATCGTGTAATTTTACCCCCTAAACGTGTGGTACTGTAGAGTAACATCTGATAATACACTCAACGATCACTGTCATGTATTTGACTCCATAATGACTTCACATCCACAGCCGTCTCTACAGACTTCCCTCTTCTCCGGTTTTCTGCAGCACATCTCAACATGGTGTACCTAAAAATCACATTGTCATTTTTTTTTTAAACCAGTTTTTATTGATTTTCTGATAATCATTATAAAGGGGTACAGAATGAAGAAAAGAAGGGACGGGACAACAACATTCAATATCCTGTAACTTCCCTTTCACATTAAATACTAAATAGTTGGCTCTCCTTATCGGTTAAATTGTAAACCCCCTTTAATTAGACAGACCATTTAATTGCTCTATCTTGGCCACACTTCTACTACACTCCCTCTAACTTTAAACAAACTGCTCCTATAAACGCTACCCCCCCTACATGCGACACGACCTGAAACCCTTCTCATTATACTTTCAACCTGCAAAGGGACCCTGCTATATCCTCCTTCAGATACCATTCAGTAGACCTGAAAATGGTCATTATTTGTGTGATTTCTTCTTCCTTTGCACATTGTCATTTTAATGTTCCTGAATTAAAAATAACCACCAATGTGGTGCCTTAAGTAGTCAATATGCTGTGCCCCTGGCAAAATAGCCCCTCTCAGCCCCAGTCTACAGTATTAGACCCCCTAACTCCCACCTACAGCAATAGCCCCCCTCTGTAGTATTAGGACCCCTAACTCTCATCTACAGTAATAGACCCCCTAACCCATGTACTTTAATAGCCCCCAACCCCTATCTACTTTAATAGGCCCCCTAATCCCCAATTAGTAATAGGCCCCCTAATCCCCAACTAGTAATAGACCAGTATGTGAGAGTGTGTGAGCAATAGCACCAAATGTAACATCCCTGCTCCCCATTCACACCTGTGACCTTATGACACTGATGAGTCACATGACACTGAGGATGGAAAATGGCTAATTGGGCACAATTTGGCCATTTTCACTTAGGGGTTTACTCACTTTTGTTGCCAGTAGTTTGACATCAATGGATGAGTTATTTCAAGTCCACACCAAATATACAATATTTTGACACTGACTACTTTACATTGAATCATATCTTCAGTGTTGCCCATAGAAATATCAGAAAATATTGACAAAAATTCTAATGAGTGAATTGCCAGCTAATACTTGGGCCCTGCATCAGTATTACGCCCCTGTAGTAACCATGACAACTGTTGAGGTCATAAATATACGTCATAAAGAAGATTCCATAAAAGAATGCCATGATCAGTGCCATTACTGATGCGCCTGAGGACGTTGAGCTTGACCACCCCACGTAATGTGCCGACCTTGGTGTAATTTGGAGGTTTTAACAGGGAAAGGAATTGTCTGATTTAGAAGCCCCCAGGGTATATGAAGGTAATAGAGGGGGTCACCAGCACAGGATCCCCTTCTATTACCCTCTACAAGAGCAGCTCTCCTTTGGGAATTCATGGATGGACCGATGACTTTAATGGGTGCCGTGAGGGGACATATAATGGGGAGGGGTATTTATCTGATTAGGGGTTATCCATAATGAACAATCCCCGTAATAAAGTGTCCAACTCTCTGAGAGGCAGACCTGGATCTGTAAGGGAGAAATGGTTCATCCTTCTGGACAATCGGATCAATCACAATAGATGTAGCAATCACTGTGGTGACAGAAATCGCAGCCAGATCTCTCCACATCCAGTTTATAACGGAGAGTAGTAGAATAGGGTTTTCAAAACTGAGCCAATGACCGCTATGACCGTATTTAAGATTAATGCTACTTTTTATTTCACATTAATGAATATGAATATGAAATAAAAAGTAGCATTAATCTTACATACGGTCATAGCGGTCATTGGCGCGGTTTTGAAAACCCTATTTCACTACTCTCCGTTATCAACCATCCTGGGTGCTACTGCCTTTGACCTGGATCAGCATGCGTGCATAGTAGTTGTGACTCTCACAACTCGATTTGGTGAGTGTATTTGCTCTTTTCACCCCGTATATTACTCGGGTAAAACCCTATTGCGCTTCTTTTTTTCCACAGTTCTTACTTCTTCCACATCCAGTTTATCACATTTATAGTCTAGATTTATCATTTCTCTGTAAATCTGGTAAAATTTACAAATTGTAAAACTGCTGTTACATCTCTTATATATCGGCACTAACTCTCTAAGCCCAAGGGAAGGGCAATCCTCCAGCCATGGTTCCCTAGAGGTTTCCTCCACAGGGGGTTTTCCTCTCCTGAGTGCTGGGGGATGACTCTCCGTGAGTCGGGGGTGTGCCATTTTTTGTGTCATGTCAAATTAAATAAACTTGAGAATGTTTGACACTTAATTGCAATGATTTGTGTATTTATTTTGCATGCGTCTGTGTAAATTCATTTTGTTTGGGAGTTGGGGTCCATCACATATTATATATCATATGGTTTCATATCTCCCAGTCACACAGGACCCTCACCTACTCAGTGAGTGCATGTTACTGTGACACCCCTGAGGCTCAGTCACCACAGGGTATTGCATCTGACTTAAGGTGCAATACTCATCCCGGGTAAGGAAGAGCTTAACCACTGGTTTTCACTTACACAACACACAGCTCAGGTGCTTTCCTTCTGAAACTTTGCTAAAGATGCTCACCATAACAATGGGTTTTTCCCAGCCACCAGTGAGTCATCAGGAAGGTGGGGGAAGCACAGGGGAAGTGAGAGAACACACACACATTTATCACAGAATAGTATGAGACTTTAAACAACACGGTCACTGTAGAGAGTGCTTAAGAGCTTCTACAGTTAGGACCGGGCAGACTGGAAGGAGCGGGAGACGACAGTGGAGGAGCTGGCTGACCGGTAGCTCATGTGGGATGAAGGAGAAACACGGTTGCCGAGGAGAGAGCTTCATTGGTCCCTTGGAACCGGTGCAATTCAGGGTGCAGATCCCTAGGATGGAACATACTCTACGTTGGACCACCAGAATCTGCCGGCCAGGGGGTTTCTAAGTCCCTCTGGCCACCAGAAGGTCCCGAATCACAGTGGCACATAGGGTCCAGAGTCGTGATTGTAGTCAAGCCCCACAGTGGATCCGCATCACCTGCACACGGGAGAGGAACTTTACCACTACACCGGGGTCCCCAAGCACTTCAGGTCACGGGGATCCACACTAAAAAGCGCAAGGAGGAAGGGCCCACAGACTACCGCACCGGTTCTGACCTTTGACTTACCTGGGATTGGCTGGAGCCCAATCACAGCAGAGACCGGTGCCCCCGGGTAGCCCAGGAACTGTGAGCAAAAGACCTGGAACCGCAATTGCCATGTCATTCCTTCATTGTCAGTGCTGTCATCCCGCACTTCAGTGCCAACGGCCACTACCACCTCAATCCTCCTCCCTGGGGCCCACTCCATCTGTGAGGAGCAGAACCATCCTTGCTGCGACACCCACAGCCCCGGAGGACATCCTCCGCAGTGGTGGCTAATCCCTGGCTGCGTACCACATTTGGCGTCACGAGACAACTCCCATCATCATCCCCACATCCCCATTCATCCTTCCCTTTTATTGTACACTTCGGGGCCACGAAGCTGGGCAAGGGCCACCCATGACACCCGCAGACCCGACATCACCGGCCCGGCGACAAGTAAGTTTAACCCCTTGCCCCGTGGATGCTACATTACCCCAGATGTGCCCCTGCTCTGGTGATGAAGATGGAGAAGAGGAGACAAGAATTACAGCACAACGCTCACAAGTGTTCATTCATCATTGGAATAAAGAATGATATTACTGCAATACTATAAGCTGATCACTCGGTTATTCCTGTAACTTCCATTGGCTTCAAAGGGAGAACTGCATACAGGACATTCTGTGTGAACAGCGGCTACACAGAATCTTCTATATCCTGATAGGCAGGGGTGCTGCTAGGGTCAGAAAAGATCAGGGACCCTGAGGTGTGTTCTGCAGCCTACCCCTCCCAACAACCTAAAGAAAAAATGTAACCCCCAGATAAAGCAGTGATAACTCCCTCCACCCAGATTTTATAAATGAAACCTGCAGTCCCATGTAACACTGCCCTTTATAGAATGATCATAAGGCTATGTTCAAATGTAATGTTTTTGTGGCTTGTTTCTTCAGCATTTCTATACAAATTAAAAGCTGCTTTTTCCAGTACTAACAATCTGTGAGATTCTAGAGATTTCATGCACATGCTTTATTTTTTTTTTAACACCAACTCTATTTATTAAGCTTATATTACATAAATTCCATGTACCTAGGGTAATAATTTGTTCAGCCACTAGGTGGCAAGCATGTATTACAAAGCTCATATATAACAACAATCCACTTACATTGCACATATACAGTGTGTCCGCCCATATCCTGTCCACCGCCATTAACTTGAGAACAGCAGCAGCTATAGGCATAAAAGTGGTGTCTAGGTATAGTAAAGTATCCATGCACTATGCAATGAAACCACCTATAGCGCCACCTGGTGCAAAAGAACGGAGTTAGTATTTTTATCTCGAAAACGGAATGAGATAGAGAAAAAAAGTGAATTACAAAGCTGTAGGGCATCATCAATTCAGAAAAAATCGACACCTTGCATACAGAAATGCTATGATTAGAACGTGTAAAACTCACAAGGCTGCGGACGTGAAGCGATACCTCATGGAAAAATTCCTACAGGTCCTTGGGTACGGTGGCTGCGTAGAGTGGCCTCCACGCTCACCTGACCTGACCCCATTGGACTTCTTTCTGAGGTCACATCAAACTGCAGGTGTATGCGACCCCTCAACCAACATTGCAGGACCTACGACAACGTATCAGAGATGCTTGTGCAAACGTGTCACCTACCATATTGCACAATGTGCAGCAAGATACAGTATGCTGTCCAGAGTCCAGATGTGCATTGCAGCTGATGGTGACCACTTTGAGCATCAAATTTAAATGAGCGCCATATGCGTGACCAGCATTCAATGTTTTGGGGGGGTCATGGGTTTCATATCATAGCATTTCTGTTTGAATTGTGTCGATTCGTATTAAATTGATGATGCCCTACAATTTTTTAATTCACTTTTTTTCTCTATCTCATTCCATTTTTGAGATAAAAATGCTAACTCCGTTGTTTTCCACCTGGTGGCGATATAGGTGTTTTTTATTGCGTAGCGCATGGCTACTTTACTATACCTAAGCACCACTTCTATGCCTATAGCTGGCGCCGTTCTCAAGTTAATGGCGGTGGACAGGATATGGGTGGACACACTGTATAAGGGTATGTGCGCACATTGTGTTCTGGCGCGACAAATAAAAAGCAGCGTTTTGTCACTTTCTTGTGCGTTTCAAAACGCATCCAAAACACTGCATTTTGGATGCATTTTGACTGCATTTTGACTGCAGAATGGATATGTTCTGGATGCTTGCTCTCCCACAGACAGAGTGGGAAAAGCAACCAAAACACATAAAAGAAGTGACATCTTCCTTTTTAGAACGCATCGATTTTGTCAAAAATTTGGCATCCAAAACGCTGTTTCAAAACGCAACATGCGCATGTAATTTGCTTAATTGTCATAGACTTTGCTGGGGACGCACAACGCATGCATTTATGCTGCAGTTTAAACCGCTGCGTAAACGCATGAAAAAACGCAACATGCACACACAGCCTAACAGAAGACGTGTAAAATAAAGTTGTTTCCATAAACTGAGCTTTTTACTTGTTGAGAATCCTCAATATAAAGAAAATTTCTCACCCAAAGTCAAGTTAACCCAGTGCTCAGCTATTTCTGGCAGTCTCATAGATAACAAAGGGAGTGGAGGTGAAGCATGTATCTTCATTCTTTTAATAAGTAAAAAATAAAACTTTGGCACTCAGATGAAAAAAATGAAAATGCAAGTCCAGATGTAATTAATCTGATTTTATTAGTCCAAAAGTGATCATTAGAAAAGACAGTGTCCAGTAGACGTTTCGGCTTTTTCTGGCCATTGTCAATTTACTGTTTAAATAATACAAACATTACAGAAAAAAATGTTTACAATGTGATATATTACAGAAATATGTATTATATTACATCATTTTAACAATAAAGAAAACATAATACCACAGATGAAAGTTATTCATGATTAGTTGGCGTACATAGTAGTCAGAAGGAATCTCAGGTCATGACATAGAAAGAAATAATCTGGATATAACAAGAGAATATGCTATACCGCAGAAAGGACCCAGGAAGAAACATGGAATGCACAAATGAGAAAGAAATTCATAAACAGAAAGGTAGTGATTAATAAGACATGGCAAGTGAAGGAATATATCTATATATATAATTGCCTTATTCTGTCTGTCTGTCTGTCTTGCTCCAAAATTATGTCGTTACAGTGACAACCGTCTCATTGGCCGCTCGCCTCGGCTCCCGCACGGTTAGGCCGCTCGCCCCGCCCCCCTGCACGCATTGGCCACTCTGCCAGGCCCCGCCCCTCTCACGCTTTGGACGCTCGCCCTGGCCCCATCCCCCGCACGCATTTCCCGAACCCACACGGAGCCCCAACTCCCAGGTGAGTGCTGCACCCCCGGAAGTCCACACCGGCAAGACAAAGTGAAGAAAAGCCGGATGTGTAAAGCCACTAGCTTAGCCCGGCTCCCGGCATACGTGTGCCGGAGCCGACGTAGGCTGGTAACCATGGTACACATCGGGTAACTATAGAAACCGCTTTCCTTAGTTACCCGATGTGTAACATGGTTACTAGCTTACCCCGGCTCCCGGCACACGTCAGCACTGTCGCTTTGAATAGTTACTTACCTCTTCTCTACTTTGTCGGATCCGGCGTGCTCCTGTGCACTGTGTACACTACAGTGGCCGTGCGACAAGCTCCGATCACGTGTTGTCATGTGACCGGAGCATGTGACCAGGAAGTTGCGGCGCGGCCACTGTACTGTACACAGTGTATGGCTGCTTTCAGACGTCCATGTTTAATCAGTTACCAGTCACACACATGGTTATGGTCATACGTGTGACATCAATGTTTGCATGCGTGTGACAGGTACCGGAGAAAACACGGGTCTGTGAAATAAAAATATTCTTCAAATTTAACTGCTTTCTCCGTTTCTCTGCTGGCTCCCGCTCCTGACTGCCTATCAACACACACACACACACACACACACACACACACTGAGCACATATACACACATAGCAGACACACATGGATACACCGAGCGCATACACACATAGCGCACATGTATGTATACACACACACACACTGAACACACACACTGAGCACACACACACTGAGCACACACACACACACACACACACACTGAGCACACATAGCAGACAGACACACACACATAGCAGACACACATGGATACACCGAGCGCATACACACATAGCGCACATGCATGTATGCACACACGCACACACTGAGCACATATACACACAGCAGACACACATGGATACACCGAGCGCATACGCACATAGCGCACATGCATGTATACACACACACACACATTGAACACACACACACTGAGCACACACACACTGAGCACACATACACACACACACACTGAGCACACATAGCAGACAGACACACACACACACACACACATAGCAGACAGACACACACACACACACACACATAGCAGACATACATGGATACACCGAGCGCTTACACACATAGCGCACATGCATGTATACACACACACTGAGCACATATACACACATAGCAGACACACATGGATACACCGAGCGCATACACACATAGCGCACATGCATGTACACACACACACACACTGAGCACATATACACACTGAGCACACACACACTGAGCACACACACACACTGAGCACACACACATAGCAGACAGACACACACACACAGCAGACACACATGCATACACCGAGCGCATACACACATAGCGCACATGCATGTATATGCACACACACACACACACCCACTGAGCACATATACACACATAACAGACACACATGGATACACCGAGCGCATACACACATAGCGCACATGCATGTACACACAAACACACACACACACTCTCTGCTTTATACTCACCCAGCGATGCGGTCCCCAACACTGAAGTCCCCGGCACTGTTCCCGCTTCCAGTTCCACAGGGCACTGAATATTAAGTGAGTATAATGAGCGGCGATAAGGAGCAGCAGACCCAGAGACAGCATTGCTGGAGAGAAGTAAATATAGAAAATATTTTTTATTAAAAAGACCCATATTTTCTCCGGTATGTTTTACACTGATGTCACACGAATCACATCAGTGTGTGATCCGTGTGACATCCGTACTGCCGGAGATACCTGCGTGTGTTCGTGCGGGGTCATGAAAAGTCACACGGTCCGTGTGCAAACATGAACGTGTGAGGCACATCATAGAATAACATGGGTACGTGTGACATCCGTGTTAAAAACGGATGTCACATGTACCTAAAACACGGACGTCTGTAACCAGCCAACGTCAGCGCGCCGGATCCGACAAAGTGGAGAAAAGCCGGATGTGTGAAACCACTAGCTTACCCCGGCTCCCGGCACACGTGTGCCGGAGCCGGCGTAGGCTGGTAACCATGGTACATATCGGGTAACTATAGAAACCACTTTGCTTAGTTACCCAATGTGTAACATGGTTACTAGCTTACCCCAGCTCTCGGCACACGTGTGCCGGAGCCGGCGTACGCTGTTAACCAGCGTACACATCGGGTAACTATGGAAACCGCTTTGCATAGTTACCCGATGTATACCATGGTTACTAGCGCACCCTGGCTCCCTGCCCATTCAGATCGTTGGTCTCCCACTGTCAAACACGCCGATGCGTGCTGCACAGCAGGAGACCAACAAGCAAAAAATGAACCATCATTATTCAAGACTTACTGATTATATTATTATTCAATCTGCTAACCTACATACACATTCTAGACTACACGATACGTTAGAATCGGGCCACCTTCTAGTCATATATAATATGCCAATGTCAAAGAAAACGGGACCACCCCTCAATATACACTCACCGGTAAGGATATAGTTAAATAGAACACGAGAACCATATCAGTATGCCTGTGAAATCCAGGATAAGAAATATCTCATCTATAGAATAGAGCTACGAAAAAGCATATATGTACAAACATTCAATCCAAGAATAATAATACAGAAAATGTACGATTGTATTTCTATAAAATAAAACTGTCAATTACCAATGTGCCCGAGAGTCTAATTGTTGAGTTGTGTGAATGGAGCCTGTAGCGACAGGGTATAAATACACATCACAGAATGAGACTTCAAAGATGCTCAGCACTCAGTAAGTATACTAAATATATATTCATATAAATCTATGTTGTTAGTAAAAAGAGCAATCATCCATCTAAATGACAATCCACAATAATTGGTAAAATACCTGATTTGTAATCTAACAGCGCGCATGATGCCAGCTAATACAGCAGGTAATGGCAATACCACCAACATGTAGAACGAAAATATAATGTATAACTCTAATTTCTGCATCAAAACTTCTGCAAGGAAAACGTATGGAGATATAGAAATGATCTTAAACAAAAGATATACTCATTAACAAGATATAAGGTACACTCATTGTAAAAGTATACTCCTTGAAAAAAATGATAACCCAGTAATATGGAAGCATGCGTCACAGGACTTGCATATGTCACAGCCTTATATTTCCAGGGTTAAATATCCAGGAACAATCCTATCAGGGCGCAACAAAACGCACGATCAATAAGATCAATAAACCTAAAGACTAAAGCGGGCTTTACACGCTACGACATCGCTAATGCGGAGTCGTTGGGGTCACGGATTTTGTGACGCACATCCGGCCGCATTAGCGATGCCGTTGCGTGTGACATCGATAAGCGATTTTGCATCGTTGCAAAACCGTGCAAAATCGCTAATCGGCGACACGGGGGTCCATTCCCAATTATCGTTACTGCAGCAGTAACGAGGTTGTTCGTCGCTCCTGCGGCAGCACACATCGCTGCGTGTGACGCCGCAGGAGCGAGGACGCTCTCCCTACCAGCCTCCCGGCCGCTATGAGGAAGGAAGGAGGTGGGCAGGATGTTACGTCCCGCTCATCTCCGCCCCTCCGCTGCTATTGGGCGGCGGTTCAGTGACGTTTCAGTGACGTTGCTGTGACGCCGCACGGACCGCCCCCTTAGAAAGGAGGCGGTTCGCCGGTCACAGCGACGTCGCCGGACAGGTAAGTATGTGTGACGGCTCTGGGCGATGTTGTGCGGCACGGGCAGCGATATGCCCGTGTCGCGCAACAGATGGGGGCGGGTACCCACACTAGCGATATCGGGACCGATATCGCAGTGTGTAAAGTAGCCTAAAGTGCCTGGGTATAATAAATGTACTGTAAAGCATATACCAGGTTGATAATTCTTATCTAACAGAACTATGTACTTGCTGTATGAAGCCTGCAACAGGGTCTTTGTGAAAGTAAGATGCTGGTATAGGAGTCTGCTCTTACAGGGAACTGCAATACAAAACATGCGCTAAACTCCTCACGGAAAAGAAGAATACAAATAGACAAACCGGATAAGTACATAGTTGCCTGGTGATGCTGGATGCCTAAATGAATGTGGTGACCGCTTGGTGAGAAATACTGGCGTTTTATAGCATAGGTGGTTAGTGAAATATATGGGGAAGGTGCAGCTGTGCTGGGGGAGAAAATGGTCAGACGGATGGAGGAGCTTTTAAACTAGGATCGGGGGGGAGGGAGGGTAGTGTAGCAAATAAGGGGATAGATAGAGCAGATAGAGACAGGGAGACGGTAGGGGTCAATGAAGGATTAGGGGGGGATGGGACATACAAGGAACGTAGGGAGGCTAGGAGTAATAAAGGTGTTAATAGGATTAAATGTCTACTGGCAAATGCCAGAAGTCTTGCAAACAAAATGAATGAATTGGAGACTCTTATGTCAACCATGGATTATGATGTGGTGGGCATTACGGAAACCTGGCTGGATGAAAGCCATGACTGGGTGACAAACATACAGGGTTATAGTACATTTAGGAGGGACAGGAAAGACAAAAAAGGTGGTGGGGTGTGTATATTTATTAAATCTAACCTAAAACCTGTGTTGTATGATGACATTGCGGGGAACTCCAACAATGTAGAGTCAGTATGGGTAAATGTACATGGGGAGGGGAATAATGGAAAAATGCTAATTGGAGTTTGCTATAAGCCTCCTAACATACCTGAACAAATAGAGGGTGAAATGCTGGAACAAATTGAAAAGGCAGCTAATAATAATAATCGGGTTCTTATTATGGGGAATTTCAACTATCCAGACATTCAGTGGGACATAGAATCTTCTGGTTCTGCTAAAAGCTGTAAGTTCTTATCTACCATTCAAGACCATTTCCTCTCTCAGATGGTAGGTGAACCGACCAGGGGAGATAATTTGCTAGATCTGGTCCTGTCAAATAGACCGGATACAATTTCAGAACTACAGGTCCGGGAGCACTTGGGCACCAGCGATCATAATATGGTAAGCTTCAACATAATATTCAATAGAACATTTCAAAGGGGGAATGCTAAAACCTGGAATTTTAGGAAAGCTGATTTCAACAAATTAAGGGAAGAGCTTAAATGTGTAGATTGGGACAAAGTCATGGTAACTGGGGATACCGAACATAAATGGGGTAAGTTTAAGGATATACTACTAGAGTCCTGTAAAAAACGTATACCCAGTGGTAATAAAATGTCCAGGAATAAAAAGAAACCACTATGGATAAATAAGACTGTACAAAGTATAATAAAACAAAAACAAAGGGCATTTAAAATCTTAAAGGCTGAGAATACAGAAATAGCATTGCAGGAGTATAAAGATATCAATAGGAAATGTAAAAAAGAAATCAAACAAGCAAAATTAGCTACTGAAACAAAAATCGCCAATGACATTAAAATAAATCCCAAAATCTTTTATAAATACATTAATGCCAAAAGGAAAACAAAGGATAGTATCAGCCCCTTAAAATATAATAACAAGTTAGTTATAGAGGACAAACAAAAGACTGAGATATTAAATAGGCATTTCTCATCTGTATTCACCAAGGAACTGACTGTACCAGGGATCATTCAACAAGTGAAAAATCAAAGTTCACCACCCGATATAATTAATTTAACACAAGATGAAGTACGCCTACGTCTGAGTAAATTAAACATTGACAAATCCCCAGGGCCAGATGGCATTCATCCACGAATATTGAGGGAATTGAGCTCCGTAATCGACAGACCGCTGTATCTCATATTTTTAGACTCACTTGTAACAGGGTTGGTGCCTCAGGATTGGAGGATTGCTGATGTGGTACCGATATTTAAGAAAGGTAAGAGGGTAGATCCAGGCAACTACCGTCCAGTAAGCCTGACATCAGTAGTATGCAAAGTTTTTGAGGGCATTTTAAGGGATGACATGCAAAAATATATTGCAGAAAATAATATGATAACTGACAAACAGCATGGATTCATGAAAGATAAGTCGTGTCTAACCAACCTGTTGGGGTTCTATGAGGGGGTAAGTTCAAACCTGGATATTGGTAATGCAGCTGATGTGATTTATTTGGACTTTGCAAAGGCATTTGATACTGTACCACATAATAGCCTTATACTAAATCTCCAGAAGCAAGGACTAGGGGACACAATATGCAACTGGGTAAGGAATTGGCTAAAAGATAGGAAACAAAGAGTAGTCATAAATGGTACATTCTCTAAATGGGCTATAGTCAGCAGTGGGGTGCCGCAGGGATCTGTGCTTGGACCGATTCTTTTTACTCTCTTTATTAATGACCTTGTGGATGGGATTGATAGTACAGTGTCAGTCTTTGCCGATGACACCAAACTATGTAGGATATTAAAAACTGACCTGGATAGTACAATATTACAAAAAGATCTGGATAAGATGTCAGAATGGGCAGATACTTGGCAAATGAGATTTAATGTTGATAAATGTAAAGTAATGCACCTAGGACGGAGTAATCCTATAGCTGCGTATACATTAAATGGAAGTAAACTCGGGACTACAGAACAGGAGAAGGACTTGGGTATTCTCATTACAAATAAGCTGAGCAGCAGCACTCAATGTCAAGCAGCAGCTGCTAAAGCAAACAAGATTTTAGGGTGTATAAAAAGAGAGATTAGATCCCGTGATCCCAACGTATTGTTACCCCTCTATAAATCACTTGTAAGGCCACATCTGGAATACGGGATCCAGTTTTGGGCTCCACATTTTAAAAAGGACATTCAGAAGTTAGAGTCAGTTCAAAGGCGGGCAACTAGACTATTACAAGGAATGGAAGGCCTCCCATATGATGACAGGTTGAAAAAGTTAGATATGTTTAGCTTAGAAAAAAGACGTCTCAGAGGAGATCTCATTTATATGTATAAATACATGTGTGGTCAATATAAAGGACTGGCACATGACTTATTCCTTCCAAAGACAGTACTAAGGACCAGGGGGCACTCACTGCGAGTGGAAGAAAAGCGATTCCGAAACCTAAATAGGAAAGGGTTCTTTACAGTTAGAGCGGTCAGACTGTGGAATACACTACCACAAGAGGTAGTAATGGCAGATACTATAACAGCTTTTAAAAAAGGGCTGGATGATTTCCTCAGTACACAAAACATTGTTGGTTATAAATGACTTAGTGACTAAATGTAGAACTGGTGGAGGAAGGTTGAACTAGATGGACCTAGGTCTTTTTTCAACCTAAGTAACTATGTAACTATGTAACTATGTAAAATGGTGCTTCATTCTTCCTGCCGGTGGAACTCAGTAAGACGCCACTGTGAACTGCATACATCATGTGCACATGCGCAGTACGTAATTAGTATCGTGAACGCGTGGAACACAGCATAGGTGGTTAATGGAGTGGCACTTCCTGCTTCCTATAGCTGGAACACAGGAAGACGTCACTGTGCATTGCATCGGTAATTGGCGCATGCGCAGTGCGGAATCGGCACTGTAAGGACAAAGTGAGAACATGATTGCTCATGCGCGAACATAGTGTTTAAGAAGACATTAGAACTTGCCAAAGTAGTCTAGAAGGAAAAGAAGTAAGAATTAATATATACAATATAGGGAAATATAACCAGCATTAATATAATAATACAAAAATTGTAACACAGAGGCATATACAAGCAATAATGTACATAGATAAATCATTGTGTTATTCAAAACTTGTAATCCAATCAAGGAGACCAGAATAAATAAGAATCAAATTTACAAGGAATAAACCATAAATTACCCTAATAAATTATAAATATATTAATCCCAAATAGGGGTTTCAACAAGGAACATACTCAACAAGGAATACAATACATATTCGATGTTTAAACCATGTGGTTCTAAGGTCTGTAAATGATGTATCCAGGAAGCCTCTCGTTCTTTCAATCTTTTGATCCTATTGCCACCCCCCTAGGTAAGTCAACTTGTTCTAACACTTGAAACCTCAGTTGTGAAACATTATGCCTGGACGTAGTGAAGTGATATGGGATGGGCAATAAGGTCATCTTACACCGGATCATCGATTTATGCTTGCTAATACAGTCTCGGATATGCTGGGTAGTCTCACCAACATATCCGAGACCGCACGGACACTTGATAAGATGTACAACAAAGGAGCTGTCACAAGTGAAAAAACCATTAAGCAATATCTGTTTTCCATGTTTCTTCCTGGGTCCTTTCTGCAGTATAACATATTCTCTTGTTATATCCAGATTATTTCTTTCTATGTCATGACCTGACATTCCTTCTGACTACTATGTACGCCAAGTAATCATGAATAACTTTCATCTGTGGTATTATGTTTTCTTTATTGTTAAAAGGATGTAAAATGATACATATTTCTGTGATATATCACATTGTAAACATTTTTTCTGTTGTGTTTGTATTATTTAGACAGTATACTGACGAAGGCCAGAAAAAGCCGAAACGTCTACTGGACACTGTATTTTCTAATGATCACTTTTGGACTAATAAAATCAGATTAATTACATCTGGACTTGCATTTTCATTCTTTTCACTGAGTGCCAAAATTTTATTTTTTACATATTAGGTTGTTTACTTCAGAGCACCAGCCAAAGTTGAGCCAGACCTCTCTCTTTATATATTCATTCTTTTAAAGGCCTTCAGCTTGATCTCCAGCCATGGCGACTTGATGGATGAATGTTCTTTAGGAAGATTGACTTGTGTAAGACTAGAAAGGTCCATCAGGGTCTAGTCTGCCAGTTTCTTGATTATCTCAAACCATCGGGTCGCTGGTCTTCCTCTTTGCCTTGTTCCTTCTAATTTCGGACCATGAAGTAAAAATAGAAGGAGCAAGGTGATGAGGAAAACCACCATCCCGATGACATGGTACAATCAAGATAATGGCAGAGAAGACCCTGGTGGACCTATCTAGGTTTGCACAAGATCGATCTACCTACAGAGCGTTCATCCATCAAGTCGCCATGGCTCAAATTTGAGCTGAAAGCCATTAAAAGAAAGAAGACACATGCTTCACCTGCCCTCCCTTTGTTATCTATGGGACTGCCAGAAATAGCTGGGCACTGCTATTGAAGCATGTATACCTCTGTTCCATTCAGGACTTCCTCATTCTTGATCTTCCAGAAACCCGTTCTCCTGGTCATAGCAGTCGGACTCCCATCGATCAGCAAATTATCTGCTATTCTATTGAGAGCAGTCCTGAAATTTTGCTCCTTGATGTATTTGTCACATCAATGTAGAAGGGAGTTCTTTACTGTAAGAGCAGTGGGACTCTGCCAGAGAAATTAGTCATGGTGATTTCATTTCATTTAAAGCATAACTGTCGTTTTAATTTTTATTTCATAAATAAATGGTGCACATGGAAATAAGAAACTTTTTAATATATCTCATCAGACAAATCTGCTTCTTTCTCTGCCAGAATTGATCAGTCATTATCAACATTCTCAATTCTGAGGTAAAATCTGTATTCAGTGAAGACTTTCCCATTACTGAGAGGAGATAGCAGTTGGTGCTGATGAGAATCTATGATGGAAGGAGGGAAGAGCTAGAGGAAGAGGGAGGAGCTAGAGGCAGAGGGAGGGGCTAGATGCAGAGGGAGGAGCTAGAGGCAAAGGGAGGGGCTAGAGGCAGAGGGAGTGGCTAGAGGCAGAGGGAGGGGCTAGAGGCAGAGGGAAGGGCTAGAGGCAGAGGGAGGGGCTAGATGCAAAGGGAGGGGCTAGAGGCAGAGGAGGAGCTAGAGGCAGAGGGAGGGGCTAGAGGCAGAGCTTCACTCCCTCCCCCTTATTTTATAAACTAAAAAGTAAAATGATGGTTATGCTTTAATGCTCACACCCTTTAAATGAATATGGAAATGTTTTTCATCTGCTCTCTCATATAAATCAGATATAAAGTATGTTATTGGTGCTTCAGATTTCTGATATAATTTACACTATTTTCTGACATAAATTATAATGAATCTCTTGAGCCTTGCTAAGACTTCTAACATTAAAACTATAACTACCAGCCTAATACTGTATGTAATTGTGTAGCTCCAGAGTGTCAGGTGCCACAGGGTACTACATCCAACCCCGGATTCCTGGAAGACTAGTGCTGGTAACTAACACAACACACACAAATCCACGCCCTTTTCCCAAAACTGGGTGACAGGTTAGAGATGGAACTGACGGGTGGTCACCTATTGGCTGGGACGCATCCAATCCACTAGTCAGAGACCTGGGAGGAGGAGGGGCTAGTCAGTGGAGTGGACGGACGACAGACATCTTGTCATAGAACGATAGATAGTGAAAAGTCAGACAGACAGTCAGTCAGAAGTTAACGTGCTGACAGAAAATGTAAAGTGACTACTGAGTAAAAGGGAGTACGGTTGCCAGAGAGAGTATGGCGAGAGTACTCACTGGACCGAGCACCAATGGGGTACAGAGCCCTAGTTCAGGAAGACGCTTCAGGCTCACCTGATAACAATCTGCCCGGTGAGGGAACCATTAAGGACCTTACCGATGTTAGTGTCCGGGGCACAGCAGCAGAGAGGGAACCTGGGAATGGGGACAGAGGTCCGACCCAAGAGAGGTTCAAGCTACCTGCAATACGGGCCAGTACGGAGATAACAGGAGGGGACCCCAAAACGCTCCAGGTCACGGGGACCCACCAACTACAAACGGGTGCATGGAAGTGAAGCTCACCAGGTCACTATATCGGCACTGGAACAAAGGGAATACCGGATTGGTAAAAACCAGCACCAGCTGGGTTGCAGCAACCCCAAACCAGTGAGTAAAGCACAAGTTAAACCGCAGCCCCTGTGTTGTCTGAATTCTTCCTACATCTCTGCATCTATATACTACAACCACCATCATCCTCCCCTGGAGCTTATCTCTACTTGCAGAGAACCATCACACCTAAGCTGCCCAATAACACCAGCCCAAGTAGTGAGAGACTTTGCAGTGGTGGCTCTCCCCATATAGCCGCATACCGCAAGTGGCGTCCTGAAAAACACTTTATTTTTATTTGTCCCTTGTACAAAACCCCCTTTTAAGTGACCTCCAGTGAAAAATCCTAGTAATATACAGCTCAGAATAGAGTACCCCACCGCCCTGGAGTGCGTCATAATAAAATATATAAAGACAACCAGCAGAATATATAATAAATATAAAAAAATGGCAGTAAAATAAGATAAAAATGCCTTTAACAAATTGAAACAGGCCTTACAACAAAGGTGTTTCAGTTGTCTCGTATGTGTGATTAAGCAGTATGATGGACTCACACCTCGGCGTTTTGTGGTCCAATACAGACTGTGATGTATGGACCGGTTGCAGGTCTCCCTACCTTAACTTATCAACCTCATATGCAAATGTCATGTTGTCGATTTTGGGTACGGAGATCCGCGGCAGATCTGTGGACATTGTCTGTACTTGGACCACGAAACACGGATATGTGTGTCTGGCCTTGTGTCATTCCTGACTGTTAAGAACAATAGTATGACATTTCATCAATCACAAGAAGAGAGAATGTAAAAGAGCAAATACAAGGAAGGCCTCATATCAGGGAATTAGAGTGGTTATCCCACAGTCAAACATTTTCCCCAAACTTACACCACCTTAAGGACTATGTTTACACCAGGTTATTGCTTCCTACTTCTACATGCTATGTAGGGGACACAGCTAGCATGTGGAAGAAAGAGCAGGGGTCAGATGAGACCAAACAGAGACTTTTTAGGCTATGTGTGGCTGAAAATAAACATTGCACATTACCCTGAAAACACCATCCCCACCATTAAGTATGATGGTGGTAGCCTCATGTTATGGGGAGGCTTTTCTTCAGCAGGGACAGGGAAGCTGGTCAAACATGATGGGAAGATGGATGGAGGTAAATATAGGGTGATCCTGGAGGAAAACCTGATAGAGGCTGTGAAAGAATTGAGACGGAGGTGTAAGTTCACCTTCCAGCAGGACAGTGACACTAAGCAACAACAGATGGTTTAGATAAAAACATATTCATTTGTGTAAATGGTCCAGTCACAGTCCAGACCAAAATCCCATTGAGAATCTGTGGCAAGGCTTGAAAATTGATGTTCACAGACGGTCTCTATCAATCTCACTGAGGTAGAGCTAGTTTGCATAGAATAATGGGCACAAATGTTAGTCTGTAGATGTACATAGACTTACATCAGTAATTGCAGCTAAAGATAGTTCTACAAAGAATTGATTCAGGGGGGCTGAATACAAATGCACATTACAATTTTCAATTTTATATTTTTAGAAAACCATATATTATTTATTTTACACTTCACAAATACTTCCTACTTTGTGTTGGTATATTGCATACAAGTCCAATAAAATACATTTAAAGGGAATCTGTCAGCAGATTTTTGCTATATAATCTGAAGATAGCATGCTGTATGGGTTCACATTGAGATTACAGCCCTGTCTCTATTATCTCAAACTGTGTTTTTGTTTACCTGTTATGTTAGCCCTTGCTTTATCATTAGTCCCCTTCTGTGATTGGCAGCTTCTGTCCATTGAAATGTACACTGAAAGCCTAGTGTGGATGGAGGCAGCTTGTTAAGCTCTGCCACATACAAAAAATAAAATCTTTGATTATATCAGAACGGCTGCACACAGTAAACTAAGTGATACATCATTAGATTAAAGATCTCTTTGCCTACATCATCCTGTTCGAAGATGAGCTAGCAAAACCCTGCTGACAAATTCCCTTTAAGTTTGTGGGTGTAACATGGAAAAAATATCCTAAAGCTCATGGGGTATGAATACTTTTTCAAGGCGTGGTACAAAGAGGTCCTGATTTATCAATTTTCTCCAGAATTCTGGCATAAAACTGTTTGAAATGTCACAAAGTGTTTGTGAAACTCAAAATTGTACAAAAATCTTTTACGCCAGCTACAGCATCTTTTTGAAAAGTAGGTGTGGCTTAATCAATAGGGGCGTGGCCAATAATAGAAAGAAAATTAATTATAATATATGTCAAAAAAGTACACTTCTTACATGAGAGCATAGCAGCTGAAAGATGTGCCAAATTCATTGAGAGGTGCACAGCTTTTAAGGAATTTGGCGCATCTTACTTCATTCAAGGATGCCATATAAAACACTACTCTTGATGGTTGAGAAAATATTTGAAACATTTTATGGAGTATAACACTAAAAGCTACCATACACTGGTGAATTGGCCCCATAATAAATATTGTGAGAATACCCCTTTAACTAAACTGGTACAGGGTACAGTAAGTACGGTAATAGGTATTTTTGCCGATTAGGTAATGTCTAGAGGAAGAAGGAACATTCAAAACCAACACAAACGAAAATGTTTAATGTCTGTGTGAAGTTTACTTTTACTTTGCGGCTGTAAAACTTGTTTGTCACTGAGTAAGAGCTCGAGTCATAATTTGTTGCCTTTTTTTATGCAATATACGTTTAATGACTCATGTGAAAATTTAAAGGGGTTTTCTCAAGACCACAACCTGTTTTTAGGAAAAATAACCTGACAATTAGCTGATCGCTGCAGCTCCATCTTCTGAAAATGATTGTACAAGCGAAAGAGGCCTATGGCCACCAGTTTATCCCTGGCAGAGGTGACTTCAGGGGTTATGTAGTGCAGTGTAATGCCCATTAAAATAAAAACACACCCATTTTATATATATCTAGGCCAAGTCCACAACAGTGAGTGTGATCTGTTCCTCGTGGCTGGAAATAGAAAGGGGTCACAAAGGGAAAGAGCAATGGGGCACCGTCTTGTAGTGACGCATACTACGGTGCAGAGATGGGACGGTGAGAATAAAGGAGGGGAACGTCCCCAGGCAGTGAGAGCAGAACCTAGTTCACGGTGGCACCTAGACATGGGCGGACATGCCTGGGGCAGCTGCAGATTGTACTTGGAATCCCAATCAGTTAGAGAAACGTCACCTGCAGGAAACCATTTCCATTCATAGTGAACTGGATTAACCTGTTGTAGTCCTGCTGTTATTCACACCTCAGTGGTAACACTTCTGAGGCTAAAAATCATTTTTGCAGTTGGGTGTCATTACAAATTTGCACCATTTTGCTTTTAGAAGCTCTTTGTTTCCAAACACATCAACTTTTATGTAGTCTGTGGCCATAAATCAGCTGAGAGGAGCTCAAAAAAAGACAGATAAAAGAATTACAGACTGTCCTGTTAGACTATCAGGACAATCTGATTGACGAATTCTCAGGTAAAGAGGTTGACCACTTTTTCTTGGACCAGTGACTGGACCTGTCCATCACCTTCCTCCAATAGAAAAGTAGCTTTCCCCTGTAAGTTGTTTTATAATTGGACCGGTCTGATCACTGCTCCTCCACCAGCCGCCATTGTACAGACAGAAGTACTGGTAAGTGTCTGAGGAAAGCTGTGCTAACAAGAGCAGAGCAATCTTAGGGATCAGAGGCCGACATATCATTGATGGAACTTGTGCTGCTGCAAAGGGGCCCAAGAGGTCGGGGGCTCATTTCTACCTCCAAAGTAGCTAGAATTGAGTTTTCTGATGATGAGTTTTAGGCGTCAAAGGGCCCATATATTGTTTTTGCACAGGGGCCCTTTTCTGTTTGTGTCCGCCAGTGTTAGAGATAGAGTATGAGGAGGCAACACTGCCATTTACTGACACAAGGTTAGAATGTTATGGGAGTCTATGTATAATATGGGTGGTTGAGGTCAGTATATATAGGAGGGGTCTGTAAACAATGTTGGCTGCTTTGGCTTGCTATTTTAGAGAGTTTATATATAGTGGAGTTCTGGCCTCTAGGCTCAGAGCCTATATTAAGATGGATTGGACTGCGTTCTTTTTTATATTTTGGATTTCTGGCGTGTGGTTTGTATTTGTATTGCAGTCATGTACCCATGCTGGAGGTTTTGGCATGGTCTAAATAAATAGGGCAGTTTGGAACATATGTTGTATGGTGCGCTGTGCATTCTGCTTTGTGTTAATTTAGGGCAGCAGTCACATTTTTCTTTCTTTATTTGGCTCCAGTAGCCATATCACAGTACTAGAACTGTCCTTGGGGTACAAGGGTGGAACGTTTTGTCACTATGGGCTACTTGGCTTGAAAAGGTTAAGAAACACAGTTTTATGTGATATAGCTTCAGCCTATCTCCTCTGCCTCCTGCTTGTAAGAGCTGACAGGGAGAAATCACTAGCAGGAGGCAGGGGAGACTGAATCAAGCTGCATCACACATTATACACTGGGAGTCTGAAGTGTGAGTCAGGGGACAACAAATTTATGTCACACATATTTTCCAGAAATATTGGTTTATAGCCTTCAATGTGCACTTGGTGGGGATCAGAATCCCACTAGTCAAAAAATGAAGGTACTAAAGTACTGTGGCCAATTCAATGCTTACCCATACACTGCAGCACGTTAGCTACTCCTGGGACATATTTAAGAAAGGTAAGAGGGTAGATCCAGGCAACTACCGTCCAGTAAGCCTGACATCAGTAGTATGCAAAGTTTTTGAGGGCATTTTAAGGGATGACATGCAAAAATATATTGCAGAAAATAATATGATAACTGACAAACAGCATGGATTCATGAAAGATAAGTCGTGTCTAACCAGCCTGTTGGGGTTCTATGAGGGGGTAAGTTCAAACCTGGATATTGGTAATGCAGCTGATGTGATTTATTTGGACTTTGCAAAGGCATTTGATACTGTACCACATAATAGCCTTATACTAAAGCTCCAGAAGCAAGGACTAGGGGACACAATATGCAACTGGGTAAGGAATTGGCTAAAAGATAGGAAACAAAGAGTAGTCATAAATGGTACATTCTCTAAATGGGCTATAGTCAGCAGTGGGGTGCCGCAGGGATCTGTGCTAGGACCGATTCTTTTTACTCTCTTTATTAATGACCTTGTGGATGGGATTGATAGTACAGTGTCAGTCTTTGCCGATGACACCAAACTATGTAGGATATTAAAAACTGACCTGGATAGTACAATATTACAAAAAGATCTGGATAAGATGTCAGAATGGGCAGATACTTGGCAAATGAGATTTAATGTTGATAAATGTAAAGTAATGCACCTAGGACGCAGTAATCCTTTAGCTGCATATACATTAAATGGAAGTAAACTCGGGACTACAGAACAGGAGAAGGACTTGGGTATTCTCATTACAAATAAGCTGAGCAGCAGCACTCAATGTCAAGCAGCAGCTGCTAAAGCAAACAAGATTTTAGGGTGTATAAAAAGAGAGATTAGATCCCGTGATCCCAACGTATTGTTACCCCTCTATAAATCACTTGTAAGGCCACATCTGGAATACGGGATCCAGTTTTGGGCTCCACATTTTAAAAAGGACATTCAGAAGTTAGAGTCAGTTCAAAGGCGGGCAACTAGACTATTACAAGGAGTGGAAGGCCTCCCATATGATGACAGGTTGAAAAAGTTAGATATGTTTAGCTTAGAAAAAAGACGTCTCAGAGGAGATCTCATTTATATGTATAAATACATGTGTGGTCAATATAAAGGACTGGCACATGACTTATTCCTTCCAAAGACAGTACTAAGGACCAGGGGGCACTCACTGCGAGTGGAAGAAAAGCGATTCCGAAACCTAAATAGGAAAGGGTTCTTTACAGTTAGAGCGGTCAGACTGTGGAATACACTACCACAAGAGGTAGTAATGGCAGATACTATAACAGCTTTTAAAAAAGGGCTGGATGATTTCCTCAGTACACAAAACATTGTTGGTTATAAATGACTTAGTGACTAAATGTAGAACTGGTGGAGGAAGGTTGAACTAGATGGACCTAGGTCTTTTTTCAACCTAAGTAACTATGTAACTATGACTTCAGATAAACCCAATAGAATCATGAGTACAGGCCATCAATGTGTGTTTCTTAATATTTAATAACTTTAAATTAAGTTACTTTAAAAATGTAGCAAGGGATTTGAAAATAATAATAATAATAATAATAATAATAATAATAATAATAAATATAATAAAAAAATAATAGTAATAAGCACAATAATAACAAGCTAACTGAGGGCTATATAATACAGAAATTATTTATCAGAAAGCCATGGAACCCATAGGGTGGAGGGGCGACATGACTAGAGGGAAGGGAAGGAGTGATGGGGTTAATACAGATAGGAATTGGGGTTTTTGTAGGAGGCAGAAGAATGGGATTGGTGGGAAGGAGGAGTCCTATGAGGAAGAGGGGGAGTATATGAAGGTAGATAAGAAAAGGGGTTTGTCTTACCTTCCCTTGCAACTTCCGGACGAAGACTGATCCCCGCCCACTTCCCTTGTGCTTGAGTACAGTGTGGTGGATATATGATAAAAAAAAAAAAAGGGGAGTGAAAGATATGTGGTGAGATGGTTGAGTGCTGAGACAGAGGTGTCTTGTCGTTGTTTGTTGTGAAGTGGGAATATCCGGTTGGGTTGATTTGTTTTGTCACAGCAACGGGGGGTAGGTCTGGTCCAGAGGCGGTTTGAAGGGAATTGTAACTGGACCGAGAGACACTGTCTTGGTATGGTGGCTCCGGGTTCTGGGATGTTGCAGGCACAAGGTTCTACAAAAGTTTAGGGGTATTATATATACCTCTTCTCTGGGTCGGTGTGTTGTGGCCAGGGATATTGGGGTAAAAAGTGGTTCCTGGACGGGGCCTACCCAGGGTTCTATATACTGTATTGATATTATTATGTTACCTATTGTTATTTGCTGGGGGTCGCCCGTTGGACAACTCCCCCTTGTGTTAGAATGTAAATAATAGATAATAAAGGCTGCTGTGGCAAATTTGAAGCAAGTCGCATGCAGTCTGTGTATTATTTACAAGTGGTTAATGGTGGGGTAACAAAAGAATCACGACTGGAGAATCCTTCCTTCCTCAATGGTCATGAGAAATCCTTTAATTCCAGTATTACTTTTCTGATGGTCCTTGCTGGACTTTGTTAACATTTCTGCAGCTGTGAGCTACCATATACCCCTGTGACCCCTCCAGCCAGTTTACTCATGATGATTAAAGATATTGCTGGCATAACACCATAGTTACAAAGGTTGAAAAAAGACATAGTTCCATCAAGTTCAACCTGTCTCCACCAATTATAATTTTTTTGTTGCTAAATTATCTATAACTGACAATGTTGTGTGTGCTGAGGAAATCAGACAGCTCTTTTTTAAAAGTTGTTATAGTGTCTGCCACTACTACCTCTTGAGGTAGAGCATTCCACAATCTGACTGCTCTAAAGGCCGCTTTACATGCTGCAATATCGGTACCAATATCTCTAGCGTGGGTACCCGCCCCCATCTGTTGTGCGACACGGGCAAATCGCTGCCCGTGCCGCACAACATCGCCCAGACCTGTCACACTACTTACCTGCCTAGTGACGTCGCTGTGACCGGCAAACCGCCTCCTTTATAAGGGGGTGGTTCGTTCAGCGTCACAGCAACGTCATAGCAGCATCACTGAACCGCCGCCCAATAGAAGCGGAGGGGCGGAGATGAGCAGGACGTAACATCCCGCCCACCTCCTTCCTTCCGCATAGCGGCCGGGAGGCAGGTAAGGAGAGGTTCCTCGTTCCTGCGGTGTCACACGGAGCGATGTGTGCTGCCGCAGGAACGAGGAACAACTTCGTTACTGCTGCAGTAACGATATTTGAGAATGGACCCCTCACCGATGAGCGATTTTGCACGTTTTTGCGACGATACAAAATCGCTCATAGGTGTCACACGCAACGGCATCGCTAATGCGGCCGGATGTGGGTCACCAATTCCGTGACCCCCAACAACTTAGCATTAGCGATGTCGTAGCGTGTAAAGCCCCCTTAACTGTAAAGAACCCTTTTCTATTTAGTCTAGTAATTGGCTACAGTGGTCATCAATACTGTAGTAAAATGAACAGTGACTGGAAATGACCATCGGAGCATCAGCGCTGATTTTATTCAGGTGAGTAATGTTTTTATTTATTTTGTAATATTTCCTCCCTTTGGTAGATCACTCTTTATAAATGAGACAACTTTTTTGATCCCTTTAACCCATTTTTACCTGTCAATGCTTTTACCTTTCTGCCATTTTTTTCTGCACCAATAATAATGTGTCATGTTTTTCAATTTGATTTCACTTACTAATCGGATGAGAGAGAAACTCAGCTAATGTTACTTTCACTCAGAGCCAAGTTTTTGGCAATATGGTCGGATTAGGAAAAGAAATCTCCACCCTGGACAACATTCCTGAAACATGAACTTACTGAACTCTGCAAACCCAGAAGGCCTGGTCTAGTCTGGAGAGTACAGCATGGATCTCACAGGGGTAGAGTTTCTAAAAAACTTTCTTTGTGTTGACATGTATTTGGAAAGCTCTGCTGGAGTTTCTGATTGGGTATGATGATAGTATGCATGAAATTCTTCATGTTTGAGAAAAGCATATTAGCAGTCAAATTAATAATAAAAAAAACATTGCTCTTACATAAATCAATCTTGCACAATGTAGCTGAATAGATTTTAAATGACATTAACTAGATACTTTTGAAACCTTGTAATCTAAGTACAATGGTGGTGTGATCAGACTTAAGCAATGATTGATGGCTCTCAGTGAGAGAAACAAAATTATAATTTTGTAGTTGTGATACCTTTTAATGGCTAACTAAAATAAAATAAAATAAGAGGATGTTACAAAGCGAGCTTTCGAGACATCTCAGGTCTCTTTATCAGGCATGGTATGACAAAATAACTGAAGAAACACAAATATATACACAAAAAGAGCAGAGGGATGGCATAATAAAAGACATTTAAATAATCAAACACTGAGCATAGAGAGTGAATCCAAATAGTCGAGTACCCAGTGGCGTAGCAACTGCTTTTGCCGCCCGGGGCGGTCATCAAATTTGCCGCCCCCCTCCGTTGGCCATCGATAATCCAGAATATATATAACTTGGGTATCTTGGGTATTGGGTGACGGATGGAGGGGGGCAGCGGCTGATGGGTAGAGTGGTGGCGTATAAAGGGGGGCAGCGGCTGATGGGGAGAGCGGTGGTGGATGGAAGGGGGCAGCAAATGGAAGAGGGCGGTGGCAGATCGGAGGCAGTAGCGGCGGTGGATCGGGGCGGTGACTACTGCTGCTGCAGCGGCGCGGCTGAAAGGGGGCAGTGGTGGGGGCAGCTGTGGATCGGGGGTACTTACCAAATGGCACTTGCAGGGATCACTCTCCTCAGCTTTCACGGATGAAGGGAAGCTGAGGGGTGTGGTCACCTACAGGTCACCGGCCCCAGATCCAAGGTGATTGGAGAGATCGGTCACAAGGCCGATCTCTCCAATCAGAACTGGGGGCGCGTGAAATAGAGGTCACCCAGCTCCAGCCAGTGATCAGTGCTATAGCTGTCCATTGTATGGACACAAGTTCTGGTCAGTTGGGGAGGAAAACTGCACTGAAAAGACTTTACAGTCTGTAAGGCTCTGTGCACACTGGAAAACGGAATTTTCTTAAGAAAATTCCGCAGGGTCTGAAAGATTACCGCACCCGCGGTAAAAAACCGCGGCAAACCACACCTGAAAACCGCATGCGGTTTGCTGCGGTTTTACCGCGGTATTGTTCGCGATATTGCAGAGATTTTGCCGTGTGCGCGTTGGTATATGTGTTTTATTGCATTCAATGCAATAAAGCACATTGAAAAAAAAAAAATGATTTCCTTCTGAGATAGATAGTAGATAGATAAACAGACAGATAGAAGAATAGATAGAGGGATAGATAGAGGGATAGACAGATAGAGGACAGATCGCTGCATTTCTCCCGAGCGGTAGTGAGTTCACATTACCGGCCGTGGGAAATGACCGGTAATTACCTCTGCAGGCTCGCTGCGAGGCTGGATTCAGCAGTGTGTCAGTGTCAGTCGCGGCTGGATGCAAGCATCGCAGGACATGGATTACGCCGGAGCTGTGTGTTTGGGAGGGGTTAATAAAAGGGTGAACGAGGTGGCTTATTTTGTGTTTTATTTAAAATAAAGGATTTTTCGGTGTGTGTGTTTTTTCACTTTACCTACGGGTTGATCATGTCAGCTGTCACATAGACGCTGCCATGATCAAGCCTGGACTTAGTGGCGGTGATCCGCCACCATTAACTCCTTATTACCCTGACTGCCACCGCATCATGGCAACAGGAAGAGCTGGGGACACTCCGGTACTGCCGCATAATGGATGCGACAGTCCCGGGGCAGCTGCGGGCTGATAGTCTCGGCTGCGGGATGGGGGGGCATTAACCCTGTTCCTCGTCCTCCCCAGCCTGAGAATACCGGGCCGCCGCTGTGTGCTTACCTTGGCTGGATGGTAAATATACGGCGGAGCCCACGTGGTTTTTTTTCTATATTTCCGTTTGATTTGTATGTGTATTCTATATGTCTGTGTGTGAGTGATGTGTGTGTTCTATGTCTGTGTCTGTGATATGTGTGTGTTTACTCTCTGCTCCGCTTCCTCTTCCTGTCATAATGACATCACTTCCCTGCAAACCGCAGGCAGTGATGAACATTACCGCAGGTAAACCGCGAAATACAGGAGGGAATAACGCAGGAAAACACAATGAACCGCACAGAATTTGCTGCCTGCGTTATTCCCTGCGGGATTTCCCGATTACATTGCAGTCAATGGAGTGAAATCCCGCAGCGACGTGCGGAAAAGAAGTCACATGCAATTATTTTTGCTGCGGGAATCCCGCAGCAAAACATGCAGCTGTCAAAATCCGCATAGTGCAGACAGCATTTTTTTTCCCATAGGTTTTGCTGATGATTTTGCAGAGATGTTATGAACATTTTCTGCAGCGAAACATGCAGCAAAACCGCAGGAAATCCGCGGCAAAAAACGGCAAGTGCGCACAGGGCCTAAAGCATTTATCTGACTTTTTCTGAGCTTCTCTGAGCTGATTTGTGGCTAGACTTCATTAAAGTTAAAAGTGTAAGGAAAACATTTTTTTTAACCAAAAATGACCAGCATTTTAGTAAAACAAAATTGGCCCCAAAGGTTATGAACCCTTTAAGTGCTCATTTTCAGGTCTTTGTCTTCATTCCCAATCAGCCTGTTAAAATGGCCCCAGAATACATTTCTTTATCGATGCTGTCAATTCCTATCCCAGTACAGCTTACAATCTAATTTCCATGTAAAATGCGATCTTCAGAGCAGTAAAAAGGCAAATGATGCTGCTGAGGCAAAAATATTTCTAGCAGCAGCTAAAGTGCAACCATCGGTTTAATTTTTTTTCATAATGTGAAAATTAAAAAAAAACTTTGTAATGTATCTTATTAGAGAAATCTGCTTTTTTTCTCCTCCTGGACTGATCACTCCCTTCCAAAATTCTCAATTCAAGGGTAAAATCTGTAATTAGTGAATACAGATTTTCCCATTACTGAGTTAGGAGGTAGCAGTTGATGCCTATAAAGATCCATGCAGAATTGTAACTGTCATTTTAGAACTTGAATTTTAAAAGCACCAACTGTCATATCTGATCTTAGTAATGGGAAAATCTGTATTTACTGAAAACTGATTTATCAGATTTTACTCCTGAACTGACAGTGAAAGATCAGCCCAGGACGTGAAAGAAGCAGATCTCTCTGATAATATTTGTTACAAGGTTTCTTACTTCCATTTATGCTTTGATTTATGAAAAAAAAAATAAAATGCAGGTTACTCTTTAAGGATCCATAGACAAATGCCTACACAATATGTATACTTTTATTATTATTATTTTATTATTATTTATTATTATAGCGCCATCAATTCCATTGCGCTTTACATGTGAAAGGAGTATACATAATAGGGACAAGTACAATAATCATAAACAATACAAGACACAGACAGGTACAGGAGGAGAGAGGTCCCTGCCCGCGAGGGCTCACAGTCTACAAGGGATGGGTGAGGATACAGTAGGTTAGGGTAGGGTATACTTGAGGGTTAGGGTAGGGTATACTTGATTGTCTTATCTAAAAATTTGGATTTGTAGTACTACTTATGCATTAAAGTGTAGATTGGGCAAAGTCTCCTTGTTAGGGCTCACTCACACCACTGTACACATTAGATAAGTGTTATTCCATTTTTTATCTGATAGCACTCAGACTATCCAATGGGGTTATTTAATGGGGCAGAGCCGATGACTGATTTTTTTCATTGATGAAATCTGTCCATGAAAACAATTGCATCTTGCTGTTATTTCACTCTGAAGTTGGATGCCACTCATCCAATCAAGTGCATCGATGCGGGAAAACATTGGATGACATCTGAGTGGAGTCCGATTTCTGCACACTGACACAATGGAGAAGATGGAGAAATTTTCTTCTCTATCTTCTCTTAACATTGAGCTCTGATTCTCTCATCCAAAAGAATCTGCTCAAACTATGATCAAACGGTGATGAGAGTTTGTTTGGAGTGTCATTATCATAATCAGCCACATCCTCTCGAAAGAGAATCTACTTTTGTGTGACGCTGGCCTCAGTCTATATTTATTGCCCTACTTCAGTCACTACTGATTTAAAATCATATAACTATATTGCTAGATGTCTGGGTGTGTGGGTGGGTGGGTGGATGGATGGGTGTGTGGGTTGGGTGGAGGCATGGGTGGGTGGACACATGGGTGGATGGGTGGATAGATGGTTGGATGAATGAGTGGGTGGATGGATGGGTAGTTGGGTGGATTTCGGATGGGTGGGTGGATGGATGGGTGGATGTGATTTGGGTGGATGTGATTTGGGTGGATGGATGGGTGGATGGATGGGTGGATGGGATTTGGGTGGATGGAATTTGGGTGGATGGATGGGTGGATGGATCGATGAGTGGGTAGATGAATGGATTGGTGGGTGGATAATAGATAGACAGATAGGTGGATAAATGGATTGATAGATAAATTATATATAGAGATAGATGGATGGATTGGTAGATAGATAGTTGACAGATAGATAATAGGTGGATGGCTAGATAGATAGATAGATAGATAGATTGATGATAGATGGGTGGGTGGATAGATAGAGAGATGGATAGATGGATGGATGGATGGATGGATGGATGGATAGATAGATAGATGGATCAGTACAATCCTACAGACAGAAGTGATGTCAGCAGTGGTTCTACACATACTGAGGCTGTGTGTGCTTTTTATGACCAGCTGTGGAGATTTTATTTTGGTTCTAACTAATACCATTTTAATGTTTCCCACGTTTTATGGCGGTAAGTTATTTGCAGACACATGGCACCTTACATTCCAAATTGGAATAATTAAGACTCTGAACAAAATACATGATTTCAGTGACATTAATTTTAAATAGATGTGTAATGGAAAGCTGCAGACAGCATAAATAGCATTTACTTCCATATGAGATTGAATGGCTCTCATAAATCATGGTACAACATTAGCTTCTCCAGAGGGATGACTCACTCTCTTATATATTCTACCAGAGCGGGAACTATGTAGGTTGCTCCATGTGCTGGTAGATTAGGTATTAACGATATAGTGTTGCTGGGTTGTGAAGTGGCCAAATTCCGCTTCACAGTTTTCATTTCTTACAACGTCTGGTGTTTTTATGAGTTGTATTGGAGCAGCAGGGATTTATTTTTTTCCAATAGAGAATTTACAAAGGACCCACCTTAAACCACAAACTCCACCTAATTAAAAATCTGTCTACCAGGGGCGTAGTAATAGTGGGTGTAAAGGTAGCAGGCAAATCTGTGCCCTGGTGATGGGGGAGGTCTCTTCCACATTAGACAGTCACAATGGAATGTGGTGTACGTGAGGGTTGTTACAGATTTTGCATTGGGATCCTAGGAAATAAGCTTGTTTTTATACCTAATATTCAATAACTGCAGTAATATCAGATATGATAGCCAAGGGACAGAATCAAAATATTATCAATATTCAGCAATACGGCTGCACTTCCTTATGTCACTTTTTTACCTTAACAAAATACAAAGTACTGATTTATGTGTAATTTTACAAGATTACCAAAGTTAAGTTTCAACTTTTCAGACCTCATAAACTTATATAGCCAAATGTCACCAAACAACAGTCACATCTGATTCCCCTATACACAGGAACTTGGCCAAGTAGTCCTGTGTTCTCTTTGAGTGGGTCACTACCAGACTCCTCTGACAGACGTTTATCCCCATCAAACAAAGGAGACAGCTGACAGAAATTCAACAGGCTAGATCCTTCTGTCCTTCGACATCAATCAGGGTAGCCTAGGGAGGTTCATTAGCCTGCTGGCCAATCCCACTGATATTAACTTGTTTGCCAACTTTACTTTAATGTGTCTGGGGACCATTACCCTAGTCATGACTTCATCTAAGAATCATCTTATTCAGACATGTTATCTGCAGTGGCTATCAGGGTTCTGCCAAAATAAGGGAACCTCTGGAGAGCACCGCAACAAGCAGGGTACACCGAGAACATGATACAATTGTGGGCCCTGGTGCTAGGAAGAGCGGAGCAGGGTTACCTCCTACACTCATCTGAGGCTGATCCCTGCATACCCTAACTTGCTTATATGAGTCCTTCCCCTCATTACCGATCATGTGCTTAAGCCCTGACCTGTCCTGAACTTACTCTGGCTAGTGAGAAGGCTGGGGAGAGCACTAGTCTCACCACTGCATAAATACAACACAGGGGTAGGAAAACAGACAGGATGTAAATATACATAAAAAGGAAAACACTCCAAGCAACTTCAATGTAGCTAACCCCACAGCTGCAATTGTCACAAAACTTCAGCTTCTTCCCAAGACTAGCTCCTTCCAAAGTGGTAAGCATAAGAATGATGAGATTCTATAACCAGCATCAGATATTAAGACATGGGACTATTTTAGTGAAGGGGGGTGATCACAAAGAGCTGCACAATGAATTAAGGCTCCAAAGGATAGCCAGATAAGAAAAAGTCCTTAATCCCATACAGCATCAAAGGAAAGCAACTATTTAAACACAAGCTGCAGACCTGTGCACAATAAGACCGGTTTCAGACATCCATGTTTAATTAGGTAGCAGTCACACGCATGGTTATGGTCACACGTGTGTCATACGTCTGTCATTAGTCCTCCCTTTGTAGCTATAATTATATTGTATTCCTATCTTATGGGCAGGCTTTATACAAGATTTTTGAGTTGGCTGGAGGGAAAATCTGTTCTTTGTGGTCGCTATAGCTTTTCCTTTCAAGTTAATACCAAGTATTAATATTTGCTGATATAGCCAGCCACACATTCAATACAAAATGTAGAATATGGAGTTAATTTGAATTTATGTATGTATTATGATATTTACTTACTAAAGATGTTTATATTTTATGGAACTTTGTGTTCAGTTCTTTTCTCCTGTGATTTATCATTTCTCAGGCAGTTTTGAGTAAAATATTTGGGTTGTCTGTGGGAATTTTCACCTATTCATCCAGAAGAGCATTTGTGAGAAACGGATGTTGAACAAAACAGCCAGACTCACAATTCCATTCTAGTTCCTCCAAAAGGTCTTTATAAAGTTGGGGTCAGGGTCTGTGAAGATCAGTCATGTTTTTCCTCATCAAATTCACACAACCATGCCTTTATGGACCTTGCTTTGTACAGTAGGACACAGTCATCCTGAAAAAGAAAAGAGCCTTCCCCAAACAGTTCCAACAAAGTTGGAAGCTACAATTGCACAAAAAGTCCCCCCCTGACCGCAATCACCGAGAGTGGCGTCACGATTCCCATAGAAGTTAACCTGACCTACCGGCGACCAGAAGATTCCCAGCGTGTGGAGTCCCTGAAGACCCTGATGCGACCTGAAGGTAATGGGGCTTCACATTCTGGCGTCACGAACAGGATAAGGACTAGACCTGTTCAGACAGGTGACCATGTGCCTTGGCAGTCCGTTTGAAAAATTTGAAGCGCCGCCATATTGCCACCAAAGAAAGCGTGCCAATAAACAACAGCAGCCCGTGCAAGAAGAAGTTGCCGCCTGCGAAGGGGTGTGGCGAGAGAATGCTGAGCCTGCGAACAGAGAGGATGAGGGTGGATCTGTCCTGAGACGGCGGGAAGTCACGAGTCTGCTGCACGAAACGAAACTTAGAGAGTGCAGAGAGAACCTGGTGAGCGGCGACGCAGGAAGCATGGCGTCCGCGTGCAGTGAACCTGAACCAGGCTCCGCTGCCTGGGGGAACTGGGAGCTTGCCCAGTTCTGCGACCGGGTGCAAGTAAGGATCATGCAGCAAGTGCTGGAGTGTCGCTCAGAGCTCCGGGAGATGGCTGCAGCAGTTCGGGCCTATGAAAGGTGGACCGCGCGGCGAGGACCATGCCAGGAGATGACCACTCAGACCCCCTTGCTGATGCCTCTGGGTGAGTCCCACGCTGCCCCTGTCCTGTCCTGCCCCTAACCCCGCCAGTGCTGCAACTGGAGGCGATCCCTGCCACGGTTTCCACTGCGACCCCTGCTGCCACGCCACGCTCGGCCAGCCCAGACCAGGACACAGCAACGTCCCGTCCGGCCAGACCAGACCAGGCCGCAGCAGTGTCCCGTCTGGCCAGACCAGACCAGGCCGCAACAGCGTCCTGCCCGGCCAGACCAGACCAGGCCGTATCGACGTCTACCCCAGCCTGCAAAGCAAAGGCAGTCACCGCGCCCCAGCCGCTGACCGGAGAACCGGGTCCTGCGTCCCCAACGGGAGAAGACCCAGTGTTCCTGCAGCTGAAAGAGGAGTTGAGCACACGTTTCCCCAAAGACCTGGTGGACACGTACATAGTCCCCAGACGGTCACCTGGACCCGGAGCGGTCCCAGTGACTTCTGCGGCTAAGAAGAGCCCACCGCCCTGGCCCTCTGATGAACGTCTGTCCCCAGTGCTGCTGCCGGATCAACCGGAGGAGTGCTCAAGACCACTAAGGGGGAGGAGGAGAGGCCTGGAGGCTGAAGTGCCAATTCCCGTGCAGTTGGAGGAAGACACAGCACCCTATGAAGGTGAGGGAGGCCCGGAGGACGCGATGTTGCCCTACTCCCACTGGGAAGAGGTTCCGACATCCCCAGCTGCAGAGGAAGAGCTAAGCGTCTACATGCCCAGCCTGCACGTGACCTGGGGGCCCGCAGACAGCGAGGTGGCAGTAATGCGGAGGCCAACAAGCAGAGTACATCGCCGCACAAGAGAAAGACCACCCCCTGTGCAGCATTCCTCAGACTGGCAGAAGGAAGAAGTGACAGCCCGAGATCTGGAGGAATAGCAGTCCCTCAGAAAAGCCAAGCACCAGGTCAGAGGTCCTCTTTACCGCGGAGTGGTTGAGGAATTCAGCCTGAGAAGTGTCTATGGCTGTATAGTGGCACTCAGCATCAAAGAAGGCATTTTCGTAAGCCGAAGAGATGTCCGGTCCCATCTGCCCAGAGGACACCCCGGCCGTGATCTACACATGGGAGACCTCGTCGAGTTTACCAGACATCAAGGCGAAAGAGGCTGGTATGCACTGGACGTAGTGCCATTCCCAAGGAGCTCCAGCTACAGCCCAGCAGCTTCCACCAGGTCCCCACAGTCACCGCCACCGGGGGACGCTTCAGTATCAGTTACAGCTCAAGTTGATGTTGAAAAAGAAGAAGATAAAGACACAGAGCAAGATAAAGACACAAAACAAGATAAAGATACAGAGCAAGACAAAGATACAGCAAGCACTACAGAGGAAGACACAGAAACCTCAAGGTGTCAAAGCCCTACAGGCAAGAGCCCTGGTTGTGCAAGGAGAAAGTCCATGTAAAGTAGAGTACAGCAAGTTAAAGTTACCAGTTCTGCAACATTGAAAAAAAGTTCAAGAGAATGTGCCCACAAAGACTATTGTGAGAACCCTTTGAAGAATTCTTTGCACCTGGTTTTGTGCATTTATACTATGGACCACAAGGCTATGAACTGGCTATAGCCACAAACTCTCGCAGTGTATGAAAGTTTACCTCTGTGGTACCAGCACAAGAGCACGCCTGTTTATGGGGCCTGGCTCTGCACCACCTGGAAGCACGCCTGTGATGACGCTTGCTATCCAAAAGCCAAGAGCACGCCTGTTTATGGGGCCTGGCTCGCCTACACCAAGGGAGCATGCCTGTTTATGGGGCCTGGCTCTCCACCACAAAGAAGTGGATACCCTGTTTGAAGGGACACCGACCAAGAACGCCGCCTCTACATTCCTGCCAGAAGTGGCCGAAGGCGCGGCTAAACTGAGAAGGGGCTTACCCTTTAACCACCAACCTCAAGAAAGAAGATCAGAGGGTTTTGGGTGGGTTAATGGACTTGTGGGTGGAGGGTGGGGGGTGCATGGTACCTAGTTTGAATGTTTTATGATGTCTTATACTATTTTAATGTTTTAAATGTTTACACTTTAAATTGTATTGTCTTTACAGCCAGAGGACATGCTGTTGGTAACAAAGGGGGAATGTGGCGCCCCTGACCTGGTCAGGCACCACTGAGTACTGCACTCAGGCTGAGTGAGTACAAAACAGGTAAACCCAAAGGCTGACTAGGGTGTAGACACACAGACACGAAGTAACCAGGAACACACACACAGATTAGAGAGAACCCCTGAGCAGACTCAGGGAGGGGGCAAATCCCTCGCATCCCAGCTAGTGGTGGGTGTTGGGACTGGAGACGGGGAGTTGTGCAGTGGCAGTCAGAGGAGTAGGAGTGGAGCAGCCGCGTCTGAGGTGTATAGCAGAAGAACAGGACACCGTCAGACCCTGCACCTGTAGTGGCTGCTGGTGGGGGAGAGAGGCTACCCAGTGGTGCCGCCTGAAAACCACCTAGGGCAGTAGCAAGAGGTGGCTGAGTAAGGGGACTACCGGTAGACCAAGCCCGCATGGGGAAACAGGTCCCCAGAGCAGGAACCCATCTACTCGTCCTGATAAACCTGCTAGTGAGGGTGCTGCATGTGCCTCCCCAACCAACACAGAGTCTGCAGCATCAGCAGCAACGAGGGGGGCCCATAAGGAGGATTGAGCCTGGAGCCATCTTAACCTTGGTCCATGCTGCCAGCAAACGGGCCAGAAAGGGGAGAACGGCAGTTGCGATTTCCCTGGGTGATCCCCACAATACTACAAGTAAGGAGTCACCCCAAACAAGAAGGGCTAGGAAAGCGAGTCAGCAGTCACCCCAACATCAGCCGAAGGGATACCTGGTTCGCCTGGTTCATCATAGCATCGCCCGGGTTGACTTACAGCTACCATCTGAAAGTAAGTAAAAACCCTGAAAGATATTGCTGCCTGTGTGTGAGTTCTTCTGCGACCTATGGTACTACACACTTACACTGGGCCCTGGGGCCAGCCTCACTCTCGGGAGGCCACAACAACTGACTGTGTGGCGCCCTGGACTAGCCAGGTCGTCACAGGTACTGCAACACACACCCCCACCCTGAGACAGGCACATCAGCCAGAAACAAAATCCTTGTTGCCTCCCTCCAGAGGCTGATGTCCACACCAGGTGGGGTGGAGCCAGGCGGTTGGCCCCACCCACTGAGGAGTTAATAGTCCTGGAGGCGGGGGAAGGAAGTTAGTTCAGTTAGGGAAGGACAAGAGAGAGGAGTGAAGGAGTGAGAAGGAGTAAACTGACCGTGTCCAGGTGTGTGGCCCGGGCACTAAGAGCAAGGTTGGCAGACGGTGGTGGCCGTCTGCAGGAGAGGCGAATCAATGCGGAACCATAGGACCGGGGTCGGGCGGTGGCCCGCCGGTACCGAACCGGGGAGCGAAGTGAAGCCAGCACACATCGGCAGGGCCTGCGGACCCCGACCAGGCTTGGAGTCGCAATTAAGAGGTCAAATCTGTCAGTGACCGGAACCCCAGGGGTTTCCTAACAGCCAAGACCCGATAGAAGGCAACCGTCCGACCAGTAGAAGGAAATACAGCTACCGCCACAGCTAGAGTTCCAAGGGCCAGAGCCTGCGGGCAAAAGGGCTCCTCCGGCACATATACACGCTGGGGAGCGGGTTACCGTTGGGAAGCCATCGGGACCGAACATACATAAAGGTGCAGGGAAAGGCAGCCACCACCAACCGTCCAGGAGAAACCACAGCAGCCGGCTGCGGGACCCATCCATCCAGCCGTTTGGTTTACCAGAGACTTTGCGTACATTTGTGGCTGAGTGAGTACAACCGTGCCATCCGTCACCACGCTGCGCAGTCCAGGCGACCCTGCACCTTGCCAACCCTGCCTCCCCGTCACCTCACCGGGCCCCGGGACCACCAACCCCTACCCACGGAGGGGGAAAACAACATCCCAGCTGCTCCCCACCATCGCTCCCGGGATCCCCGTCACCAGCAGCGGTGGTGCCCAACCTCACCACAACCCGTGGGTGGCATCACGGACTAAATCCCCCAAACCAACCACCCCTTTTCACTCACGGGCGAGGAGCACCGCTCGAGTCCCCGGATTCGGCCCACCGCTCGAGCCACCGAGCAACCATCGCAGCAGCGCCGGACCCGAGCGTTAGTGAGCGCAGCGCAGCGGCGTCCTCCCCGCCCGCGACAACTGCATCTACCATCAGCCCCAGGCATTCCCTAAACTGCAGTGGCGGTCACCCCCTGACCGCAATCACCGAGAGTGGCATCCCGATTCCCATAGAAGTTAACCTGACCTACCGGCGGCCAGAAGATTCCCAGCGCGTGGAGTCCCTGAAGACCCTGAGGCGACCTGAAGGTAATGGGGCTCCACACATACCACAGGTGGCGTCACGAAAGACAACTACTCCCATCATCATCATCATCTTCCTTCCCTCATTTGGTTGACACCACGGGATCACGGAGTCGAGCCAGGCCACTGTAACAACCCAAACCCCCAAACAAGCCCGTTGACGAATGATTCCCAAGACCCCACGGGCGCATCACATACACTATATGGACAAAGTATTAGGACATACCTCTTAGTCATTGAATTCAGTCTTTTTACTCATCCCATTGCCACAGTGTATAGAATCAAGCCCATTTCTAAAATTTTAACCAGTACTATATACAGTATATATTTATAAAAAGTATTTTTATTTGCATAAGAGTGAATAGGCTATCTGGTGTTTATTGACAGTCGGCAAGAAATATCAGGTTTTTGCTTATGTGAGGTTTCAATAGCAAGGGTGTGAAAATATTAAGCTGCTGTTGGTTGCCAGTGTATTAGTATAAGGTTTCTGCTCTGTGATTACAAAGTGAATTAGCAAACATGTAAAATCTTATAAAGTCAAAGTGTTACAATATTCTTTGTGCCCAGCAGGGGAGCAGCAGAGCCCTACCATTGGCCTGCATCTAGGACAATGCTGTATTTTAGAACTGTGCTTTGAAAATTATATTTGACATGTTAGGGATATCAAAGAAATAATTGAAAATGTATTTTATGGTCTCTCAAAAACCGTCTAATTATGTGAATAGGACAATGCTGATGTGCTTTGTTACATTCCAGAATTCCATTTCATTATATGTTTTAATACAGAGTATTGCATGTAGAAATTATGGATGCTAAGCATGAACATTTAGTTAACCATGATTTTGTAAATTATATTGATAATAACGTCCATCCACCTGACCACTCCAGATAATTACAGGCCTCCTCAGTCAGGTGGATAGCTTCCTGTCCCGGCGGCGGGTGCAGATAACCTGAACAGCCTGCGCCAGATCCACCAGGCTTTGAGAAGGTGAGAGTGACTTATAATATTGTTCTAAAGCCATTCCTGACACTTAATTTTGTTTAATGGCTGGACAACTCCTTTAACTATGAATAATACATAGCGGGTGCACTAGGAGATAAATTGGTTGTGTTTCCACACTACAAATTGTGGGGAATCAGAAAATTGTACTGTGAGTCCTGGGATCTTCTTCAGGGTCATTCACAGCAGATATAGAAAGCTGTAGCCATCATTATACTGTATATTGGGAGCTGTGGGGCTCATGTTATGATACTGAATATTGGGAGCTTTGGGGACAGCATGCTATATACACAGATTTCCAAATTATTGTGCAAATGCTATTTTTTTCTGATTTTCCTAAATGGTTGATGCAAATGAGTTGGTATATTTTTGAGATCATCAACTGATAAGGCCCCGTTACACGCAACAACGGATCTAACGATATATTGCCGGGGTCACGGATTCCGTGACACACATCCGGCATCGTTAGCGACGTCGTTGCGTGTGACAGCAAGGAATGACCGTTAACGATGGAAAATACTCACCTTATCGCCCATCGTTGACACGTCGTTCCTTTTTAAATAATCGTTGATTGTTGCAGGATGGAGGTTGTTCGTCGTCCCCGAGGCAGCACACATCGCTACGTGTGACACCTCGGGAACGACGAACAATGTGGAAGGAAGGAGATGGCCAGGATGTTACGTCCCGCTCATCTCCGCCCCTCCCCTTCTATTGGCCGTCCGCTTAGAGACATCGCTGTGATGCCGCACGAACCGCTCCCTTAGAAAGGAGGCGGTTCGCCAGCAACAGCGACGTCGCTAGGCAGGTAAGTCCGGGTGACGGCTCCAAACGATTTTGTGCGCCACGAACGGCGATTTGCCCGTGGCACATAAACGACTGGGGCGGGTGCTCTCACCAGCGATATCGCTGCGTGTAACACCCCCTTTAGAGTAAAAATAAATACATAAATTGGACAAACCTCCCAATGATAACTGCATTTAAAAAAAACAAAGGAAAAAACCCAAAACCTAAAATGACTCAAAATGCAGTGTTCCAAATTATTATGCACAACAGAATTTCCAAACATTTTATAGGTTGTAAAGAACTTAAAATGGTAATTTATTGAATTTGCAGCATTAAGTGGTCACATTTACTGATATCAAAAGCTTTTTCAATGAAAAACATGGCTAAGTTACATGTTAACAAAGGACCCCTTCTTTGATATCACCTTTGCAATTCTTCCATCCATTCAGCTTGTGAGTTTTTAGATAGTTTCTGCTTGAATTTCTTTGTATGATGTCAGAATAGCCTCAAAGAGCTACTGTTTTGATGTGGACTGCCTTCCACCCTCATATATCTTTTGCTTGATGTTACTCATCAGAGAAAACTAAAAAACCACGGTAAAAGGGCGCTGCTCACAAAGGAGATAGGAGATAAGATTAATATAATTTATTGGAGCTACAACGCGTTTCAGGGAAAAAAGATCTCCCCCTTCCCCAGGTAGCATCTACCTGAGGAAGGGGGAGATCTTGTATCCCTGAAGCGCGTTGTAGCTCCAATAAATTCTATTAATCTTATCTCCTATCTCCTTTGTGAGCAGCGCCCTTTTACTGTGGTTTTTTGGTTTTCTCTGATGATTTGCTTCTCTTTCGGGAGTCCACGGGGTGCCGCAGCTCCAGCAGCAGGAGTTTCTACTGACGTGTAATACTAAATTGGCCTTACATCGAAACCGGTGGGAACAGGGTTCCTCCTACCTAATCAAGGAATACGGTGAGACGCCGACCTGAGAACAGAAGGGTTGCACGAGCTCTAAGCATCAACGGCGGCAGGATCGTTAGCTGCTGTGGGATCATTTTCACTGGATCCGTGACGGCAACCAATGGGATAACCCAGATCCCCCTGTCAGCGCTGTTTGACAGTGTTGTACCTGCAGTACAACACTCTTAGGTGAGTTTAACTCATTTTACCTATTGTGAAAAATTAACATTTGCACACAGGAGCGCCCTGCTTTCTTTTCTCTTTTATAGCTTGATGTTACCCCAAAGGCTCTCAATAGGGTTGAGGTCAGGGAATGCTGGTGGCTACACCATGAGTTTCTCTCTTTTTTTGCCCATAGCAGCTAATAACTCAGAGGTATTCTTTGCATCATAAGAAGGTGCATTGCCATGCATGAAGAAGATTTTGCTACGGATGGCACGCTTTTTCTCTTCGTACCATAGAAGAGAGTGGTTAGTCAGAAACTCTACATACTTTGCCAAGGCTTTTTCATACCTTCAAGGGTATCTTAAAGGGCTTACCAACTGTCTCCCTATGACTCCGGCTCACAACATGACTCCACCACCTCTTTGCTGATGTTGCAGCCTTACCTAGACATGGTGGCCATTCAACAAACATCCGCTAGATTTAAATTGCAAATTTATTATATTTTTACCTTCGTTACATACACAGTTATATAGAGCATACCTTCCAACCATTTATATAACACCACAGTAGCTGCAGCTCTGGAATCGGTTGCCCCTTTACGCATACCAAAACTCGCACAATCAACAGGCAATCCTGGCACAACAGCCTGACTAAAGAACTGAGGTGGGCTTCTGTGCCACCCCCGCGTCAGCAGCCAGGCTGCTCAGATCTGGATCCGCGGTGGATCGAGGGGTCTCCGGACCCGGGAGTCGGGGTTGCGCGGCCACTCGGATAAAAGGGGGATATTTATATGGGATGGTATGGTTGAAGTTCGTGACGCCACCCGTGGTGCGTGTTAAGATGGAGTTCTCGGTGGCGATAGTGTGGGCAGCTAGGTGTTTAAACCCTCCATGGGTAGGGGGGATGCCCCGGGACTCGGTGATGGTGACGGAGAGGGGCGATTGGGGCGGTAAGGGTCACTTGTGTACTCACTCAGTCCAATAACACTGACAACTGTGGTAAACCAAAGTTCTGGACACCGCTGCCACTGAGAGGGAGCACACCTGGATCCCGTGCCCGTTGGTGTTGCCTGTTAGTCTGTGACCTTTGCCTTGGTACCCAGTCTTTTGGTTGGTCTCTTTAGTGTAGAACTAATCGGGTCCCGCTCACCAGTATGGCTAACTGGGTGAGTTTTCTCTCAGGGTTCACACTTGGGATTATCTGGACAGTGTAATTGGATAGTCCTATCCCCCTCTTTGCGCTAGTACCCCGATTTTGTAGCGGGTGCAGAACAGATCTTGAACGCTCCATCCTCGTCGGGTAAATTGCCAGGACACCTGAAGCTACTTCCTGACCTAGGGTCCACGTACACCGTCGTGCTCTGGCCCCTGCCCGGTAATGGCACAATGGGGAGATAAAGGTATGCACACCAGTGACTATGTAAGGGGAATACATGAAATAGCAGAAACTGCTGTGTGAATACTGACTTGAAAAATCCAATAGCTACATGTAAGAGTGAAAATGTGAAAAATGGAATCTGCATTACTGCCATGAACATATGAATCAAGAGAAATTTAGCTACTGAATTGATCAATGCAATAGAGCCCCAACACTACGCCAAAGTATTTCTCTACGTTGGGGTCCCTAGCTTGTGTGTGTCCTCTCATGCAGTTAAAAAACTTACCGTGTATGGGAAGCTGAGACCCAGGCTATTTATGCGTATGATGTAGATTGGCAATAGGTGTGGTTGGGGCCGGGTTCACAAACGAAAAACTACTAACAATAAGGATAACGTCTGGAACACCATTCTAAGTCTGAACTGGGTGCAAAAACCTAAAAAAACATCACTATGGGGAGATAAAGGTATGCACACCAGTGACTATGTAAGGGGAATACATGAAATAGCAGAAACTGCTGTGTGAATACTGACTTGAAAAATCCAATAGCTACATGTAAGAGTCAAAATGTGAAAAATGGAATCTGCATTACTGCCATGAACATATGAATCAAGAGAAATTTAGCTACTGAATTGATCAATGCAATAGAGCCCCAGCACTACGCCAAAGTATTTCTCTACGTTGGGGTCCCTAGCTTGTGTGTGTCCTCTCATGCAGTTAAAAAACTTACCGTGTATGGGAAGCTGAGACCCAGGCTATATATGCGTATGATGTAGATTGGCAATAGGTGTGGTTGGGGCCGGGTTCACAAACGAAAAACTACTAACAATAAGGATAACGTCTGGAACACCATTCTAAGTCTGAACTGGGTGCAAAAACCTAAAAAAACATCACTATGGGGAGATAAAGGTATGCACACCAGTGATTATGTAAGGGGAATACATGAAATAGCAGAAACTGCTGTGTGAATACTGACTTGAAAAATCCAATAGCTATGTAAGAGTGAAAATGTGAAAAATGGAATCTGCATTACAGGCTCTATTGCATTGATCAATTCAGTAGCTAAATTTCTCTTGATTCATATGTTCATGGCAGTAATGCAGATTCCATTTTTCACATTTTCACTCTTACATGTAGCTATTGGATTTTTCAAGTCAGTATTCACACAGCAGTTTCTGCTATTTCATGTATTCCCCTTACATAGTCACTGGTGTGCATACCTTTATCTCCCCATAGTGATGTTTTTTTAGGTTTTTGCACCCAGTTCAGACTTAGAATGGTGTTCCAGACGTTATCCTTATTGTTAGTAGTTTTTCGTTTGTGAACCCGGCCCCAACCACACCTATTGCCAATCTACATCATACGCATATATAGCCTGGGTCTCAGCTTCCCATACACGGTAAGTTTTTTAACTGCATGAGAGGACACACACAAGCTAGGGACCCCAACGTAGAGAAATACTTTGGCGTAGTGTTGGGGCTCTATTGCATTGATCAATTCAGTAGCTAAATTTCTCTTGATTCATATGTTCATGGCAGTAATGCAGATTCCATTTTTCACATTTTCACTCTTACATGTAGCTATTGGATTTTTCAAGTCAGTATTCACACAGCAGTTTCTGCTATTTCATGTATTCCCCTTACATAGTCACTGGTGTGCATACCTTTATCTCCCCATAGTGATGTTTTTTTAGGTTTTTGCACCCAGTTCAGACTTAGAATGGTGTTCCAGACGTTATCCTTATCGGTAATGGCACAAGGCCGCCGGATGTCCTCCTCGACAGTCCGTGCCCCTTCCTTGTCACGATTCCCTGTGACCGGAGTCCAGCTCCTACCAGGCCCAGACCAACGTCTGCCACCTAGTAGTCTCAAGGAGCCCGGCTCCTGACCTCTCCTCTCGAGAGTCACTTCTCAACTGACTGTCTCCTGACCTCCCCTCAACCAACCACCCTATTCCCTTCAGGTTAGCCACTGGTGTGTCTGGTGGGTGTGGTGCAGAGTGTTCCTAGGATTTTGATTAGCTTGTTGTTGGGAACACCAAAGGTCAAGGACCCGTAACCAAGGAGGAGGTGGATATTGTACAGAAGGGCAGATTGCACAATACCCTGTGACGGCCTGATAGGCCAGGGCATCACACTTCCGGTATAGCTGAGTTGGGAGAGATCCCATTCCTACAAGCACTTCATCGCATACAAACAGTCACTCACCAATTTCAAGACCATACTCGCTGATGCCACTTCATTCCCAACCTCACCGCAGTCTTAGTAGTGTAAACATGCATAGAAAAGAAATTATTTCCAGCACCAATGATCTGGTTAAAATTCTTGCATGGTTTTATTAGAATATCCACATGTTAGATCCAGACAAAGACACAGTGTATTTTTTTCTGACACATTTCGGCTCAATTATGATCCTTAAGCGGGCTTTACACGTTACGAGATCGCTACAGCGATCTCGTTGGGGTCACGGATTTTGTGACGCACATCCGGCCGCTGTAGCGATGCCGTTGCATGTGACACATATGAGCGATTTTGCATCGTCGCAAAAACGTGCAAAATCGCTCATCGGCGACATGGGGGTCCATTCTTAAATATCGTTATTGCAGCAGTAACGGAGTTTTTCCTCGTTCCTGCGGCAGCACACATCGCTCTGTGTGACACCGCAGGAATGAGGAACCTCACCTTACCTGCCTCCCGGCCATAATGCGGAAGGAAGGAGGTGGGCGGGATGTTCGTCCCACTCATCTCCGCCCCTCCACTTCTATTGGGCGGCGGTTCAGTGACGCTGCTGTGACGTCGCTGTGACACTGAACGAACCGCCCCCTTAGAAAGGAGGCGGTTCGCCGGTCACAGCGATGTCGCAGGGAAGGTAAGTAGTGTGACGGGTCCGGGCGATGTTGTGCGTCACGGGCAGAGAGTTGCCCGTGTCGCACAACCGATGGGGGCGGGTACGCATGATGGCGATATCGGTACCGATATCGCAGTGTGAAAAGCGGCCTTTAGTCATAGCGTTTGTATGAGAAGTTAATACAAACGAAAATGTGTAACTCTGTCGATACAGAAAAATACATAGATACACCATCTTTCCCTGAACTATTTATTTAATAATCATCTTTTTCTTTTTATATAGCGCCAACATATTCTAGAGTGCTTTACATATATCAGCAACACTGTCCCCATTGGGGCTCACAATCTAAATTCCCTAACAGTATGTCTTTGAATTGTGAGAAGAAATCCACACAAACACGGGGAGAACATACAAACTACTTGCAGATATTGTCCTTGGTGGGATTTGAACTTAGGTATCCAGCACTACAAGACTGTGCTAATCACTGAGCCACCCTTTTTATTTCGAAGGGCAGTTGTTTTGAGTGCTGAAATCCATGTAATATCATGTGGTGCCTGTATAGATCATCATATGGAAATCCAATAGAAGTAGCAAGCGCACAAACAGCATCTAATATGAATGAATACTGTAAAGAAGACTATCATATGTATCACATGGAAGGTGACGTGTAATTTGCTCATCCATACATGTCACTACATTATACGGATATGTCATGGAGTTTGAGCCTGTGAAAAACATCATTATTTATTTGACAGAAGCGGATCCTACAAGAGCAACTCAATAAATTAGAATATCATCAATAAGTTAATTTATTTCTGTATTTCAATCCAAAAAGATAACGCATACATTATATAGAGTCATTACAGAGGGATCTATTTCAAGTATTTATTTCTGTTAATGTTGATGATTATGGCTTACAGCCAATGAAAACCCAAAAGTCATTATCTCAGAAAAATACAATAATTACTACAAAACACCTGCAAAAGCTTTCTAAGTGTTTAAAATGGTTTCGTAGTCTAGTTCAGTAGGCTACACAATCATGGGGAAGACTGCTGACTTGACAGATGTCCATAAGTAGACATTGACACACTCCACAAGGAGAGTAATCTAAAAAAGGTCATTGCTAAAGAACCTGGCTGTTCAGAGTGCTGAACCAAGCATAACGATGGAATGTTGAGTGGAAGGAATCAGTGTGGTAGAAAAAGGTGCACAAGCAACCGGGATAACCCCAGCCGTGTTAGGATTGTTCAGAAAAGGCCATTAAAAAATTTGGGGGAGATTCACAAGGAGTGAACTGCTGTGGAGTCAGTGCTTCAAGAGCCACCATACACAGACGTATCCAGGACATTGGTTACAACTGCCATATTCCTTGCGTCAAGCCTCTCATGGCCAATAGACAACGCCAGAAGCATCTTACCTTGGCCAAGGAGAAAAAGAACTTGACTGTAGCTCAGTGGACCAAGGTGTTGTTTTCAAATGAAAGTAAATTTTGCATTTCATTTGGAAATCAAGGTCCCAACGTCTGGAGGAAGAGTGGAGAGGCCACAATCCAAGCTGCTTGAGGTCTTGTTTGACGTTTACACCATCAGTGATGGTTTGGGGAGCCAAGTCATCAGCTGGTGAAGGTCCATTGTGTTTAATCAAGACCAAAGTCAGCGCAGCCGTCTACCAAGAAATTTTTAAAGCACTTCATGCTTCCCTCTGTCGACAAGCTTTTTGGAGATGGAAATTTCATTTTCCAGCAGGACTTGGAACCTGTCCAGACTGCCAAAAGTACCAATACCTGGTTCAATATCCACAGTATCACTGTTCTTGATTGGCCAGCAAACTCACCTGACCTAAACCCCATGGAGAATCTATGGCATATTGTCAAGAGGAAGATGAGAGGCACAGACCCAACAATGCAGACAAGCTTTAGGCTGCTATCAAAGTAACCTGGGCTTCCATAACACCTCAGCAGTGCCAAAGACTGATCGCCTCCATGCCATGCTACACTGATGCAGTAATTCATGCAAAAGGAGCCCCGACCAAGTATTGAGGCATTTACTGTACAGAGTTTTCAGTAGGCACCAACATTTTTGAGTTTAAAATTATTTTTTCAGTTGTCCTTATATAATATTCTAATTTTTTGAGATAATGACTTTGGGTATTCATTGGCTGTAAGCCATAATCATCAAATCAACAGAAATAAAGACTTGAAATAGATCATTCTGTGTGTAATGACTCTATATAATATTTAGAAATAGATCCCTCTGTGTGTAATGACTCTATATAATATATGCGTTACCCTTCTTGTATTGAATTACCTTTTTGATGATATTCTAATTTATTGAGCGGCACTTGTAGATCTGGTCAGTGTGGACACTCTTATGGTGCACATTGCCCTCATGTCACTAATGTGTGGATGTGCAGTGCTGTTTTCAGACATGTTAATATCTTATTGACAGCAAATACATTTTATTAGAATCTTACATTGTAAGCCAGATCCAACTTATCGCTTTAGCGTTTTCAGGAATTTAATTATACAGAGTATGTTCTCCTGGGTGTGAGGCCACCGCTGAAATGATAAAAGGGCTGAACAACTATAACTGACATGTTAAATGAGGAACATCTGTCGGGTTAAAGTAACAAGTCTTCTGAGTTTTGCAGATGCATTGGGGCATTTTCTCCATCTGGTGAGAGGTTATACAAGTGTACTCAATCTGCGGAGAGTGTCTGGGTAGTGCTCCACCCTGTATCTTTTCTCCATATTCCGTTTGTTTTTGTGTGCCGTGTTTATTACAGGCTTAATATATGAGAATGTTGATCAGGTCAGACAGATCCAATATGCAGCACGCCAAAGTCATGCATAATTATGTATAGTAATTACATTACAAAAGGCACAATTGTTATATTGCAGGTCTAGTCCAGATAGTTAACGAAAATGACCTGAATCCATCTGGATTGCTGACAATGTAATAGCTCATACTGCGAATGACATCATTCTGAGAGGTGTTCGGACAATCAGCGCAGTCCCCTACACATTTATATTCTGGCTTGTGAATAGGGACTCCCTGGCCCTGTGAAGCAATAGGGCCTGACCAGCCACATCTGGACTTTTGGAGTTGCTCCCAGCAGCAGTGAGGTCTGTTTAGAGCAAACTCCCTGCTCGACAAATATGAGTCCACCCCAAAATATGAGAACATCCCTTCCTTAGTCAGCCAATATGAATTTATCATACTCTGTACCCCTTGGCTGAGCTGAAAAATGAACATTTTAGCCAACCTTGGAGCTGGACTTATTGCTTTAATTTTCTTAGCAGCTTTGTTTATACAAGTGCTTCCCCCTGATGTACTAAAATGGGAGAAGATTGTATTTTAGCTTTGTTATTTTATGACTTATTGTTTCATCCCCAAGATTTATAACATTAACTTTTAGTTAGAGACACTTTCTCCAATGATACCAACCTACAGCTTGAGGAACCACATTAAAAGTTACCTATTAAAGAGAATCTGTCAGCAGGTTTTTGCTATGGAATATGATAGTAGCACAATGTAGATCCTGATATCAGCTATGTGTCAGGTACTAGATTGATTGGTTCAGTTTTGATAGAATCCCCGTTTTGTGTATTGTGGATGTAGCAGAGCTAAGACTTTTGGGTTGTACATAACCCTGCCCACACCCCTGATTGGCAGCTTCCTGTGTATGCTGTTGTATGTTAACAACCTGCCAATCAGTGGTGGTAGCGTAGTTAAACAGGTTAACCTGACTTTTCTGCACAAGACAAGTAGTCAGATAATGATAATCTCCTGATAAATTGCTGATAGTCTTGAAACTACAGCACGCAGCCCAGTAAGGGACACATCCCTGGAATCATGCCCTTATTTTATGCTGCTCTCAGATGAAACAGCAAAAACCTGCTGACATATTCCCTTTAACAATTTGAGTGCAGTTGTTTGAAGGCATCTTAAAAAAAGTAAAATAAATCAATTTACTAATATATGTTATTCTTCAAAACTGAATGAATCATTCAATTTCAGCCCCTTCCTTGTAGTCCCAGAAGCTTCCCCTCCACTGTTGTTCTGATACAGGCAGATAACTCTCCTCCTCTCTTGAATGAGTATGAAAGGAGCATGCTGCCTACCTGACTTAGTTCATTAGTTGTCACCCCCTTCTCTATCATAGCTGTTACAGAGATAGGGGAGGGTGCGGACTTATCTAATATACATATCCAGACAGTATGCCCCCCTTCATATACATCATATACCAACAGAAAGGTGAATGATGACATCTGTCTGTCTTAGGATGCCAGCAGAAATCAAGTTTGCAGGACCATGAGAGGGAAGTCCAAAATAGAATGACCCACATCATTATATTAGTAAGTTCATTGATTTTACAGCTTTAAACCAACCTTTCCTTTTTTATCATCAGACAAACCCCTTTAAAGAAATTGGTTTAGAAAACACATTTTTCAATACACTTTTGTGGAATTCAGAGGTAATAAAGGAGAGCAGGGCAGCCATTAAGAATTTCAGGGCCACATACTGGCAACATGTTTGGGACCATTTGAGACTCCACCCAGGCTCCACCCCAGCCCCGCTTCCACCCCTCAAACCTTCCACACTCTCACCGCCATTCTTGGAAAAACCGTTGTGTATATACATATATATATATATATATATATATATATATATATATATATATATATATATATATATATATATATATATAATATATATACACACACACACAGTCATGGCCAAAGTGTTAGCACCTTCAAAGTTGTTCCAGAAAATGAAGTCTTTCCCTCAGAAAAATAACAATATAGCCCCTATAATACACCATCTACACCGCCCTTCTCGATAATATCTCTCCCACACTGTCATATGTCTAATATCCCCCCACACACTGCCCCTGTGTATAATATACCCACACGCAATGTTCCTGTGTATAATATCATCACACACACTGCTTTTCTGTATAATATCCCCCACACACTGCTCCTCTGTATAATATACACCGCCACACACTGCTCTTCTGTATAATATCCCCACACACACTGCTCCTCTGTATAATATTCCCACATGCACAGTGCTCCCCTGTATAATATACCCCCACCCACACACTGTCGGTCTGTATAATATCCCCCCACACACTACCACTTTGTATAATATCCTCACACACACTGCCCCTCTGTATAATATTTCTCAAGTACGCTGCGCCTTTGTATTCTATCCCCCACACAAGCTGACCCTCTTTTTTTTATATATATATATATATATATATATATCCTCACACACACTGCTCCTCTGTATACTATCCCCACCCACACACACACATATTGCCCCTCTGTATAATATCCTCCTGGTATATATGAACTCCCCCGGTATACATGTCCACCTTCCTGGGATATATATGCCCATCCTGATATATATATATATCCCCATCCTGGGCCATTCATTGGTATGTATGTCCCCTTGGGCCCTTACTGTACTGTATGTCCCCATCCTGGTTTATTGTCCCCTTCCTAGCAAATATGTCCTCCTCCCAGGGCTGTGGAGTCGGAGTCGGAGTCGTGGAGTCGGAGTCGGAGCTCATTTTGGTGGAGTCGGAGTCGGAGTCGGTATAAAATGCACCGACTCCGACTCCTAAAATATATAATAAATTGGGGACAGGAGTGCAATGCAGAATGTGCTGAATATTTTACTAAATAACAACATTTAGTATAATGCTTATATTTAAGTGAAAAATTTATTGTAGTACAATGTGAACATCAGACATTTAATTGTTTTTATGATACAATAATCAAGATATTTGGATAGAACATAAAATATTTATTGGAATACAACTTTAGAACACAAAAAAACTAATAAATTGTAAATATGTAATATATATAATATATATATATATACAGTGTATATACACACACACAAGATATATATGTAATCTACTGTATATTACATAGTGTATTACATATTTACAATTTATTACAGTTTGTGTTCTAAAGTTGTATTCCAATAAATATATTTTATGTTCTATCCAAATATCTTGATTATTGTATCATAAAAATTATTAAATGTCTGATGTTCACATACACATATTCATGTACTACAATAAATTTTTCACCTAACTATAAGCAATATATGTAGGAGTCGGAGTCGGAGCCGGAGTCGGAGTCGGAGCCGGAGTCGGAGTCGGTGCAAGAGAATTTGAGGAGTCGGAGTCGGAGTCGAAGGTTTGGCTTACCGACTCCACAGCCCTGCCTCCTCCTGGTATATATATCCCCATCCTGGAATCCTTATGATATATATTTCCCCATCCTGGTTTATTTGTCCCCATCCTGGTATACATAGTATACATAACCCATCCTGGACCCCTCCGGGTATGTATATCCCCCTCCTGGGCACATTCTGGTATATATGTCCCCATCCTGGTTTTTTCCCCCTTCCTGACATATATGTCCTCCTTCTTGTATATATGTCCCCTTCCAAGACCCCTCTTGGTGTACAAATGCTCCTGCTGGGCACATTCTGGTATAATGTTCCTATCTTGGTTTTTGTTTACCTTCCTGGTATATATGTCCTCCTTGTATATATCCCCTTTCTGGGCCTCTCCTCATAAAATTGTCTGCCGCAAAAAGAAAAAAACAAAAAAGATTTTATTTACCCTCCCCGACTCCCAAGTCACGCGGCGTCCACTCTGAGCCATGATGCATTTCAGCTGGGCCCGCCCTCCGCTGCGCATTCAGCTGAAGCAAGGCAGGGACTGAGGATGGTAGGCAGCAGTGTGATGAGGTCACAGAGTGATGACCTCATCACGTTGGGCCGTGGGATGATGTGTCAGAGCCCTCCTCTGCTCCACTTACCTTGTTTCCGGCCACATGGCTAATTTGCATGCGATGCTCTAAAACTTAGAAGCGCTGCAGCTGTGACTGGGGCCCAGTGGAGAGGGGGGGCCCGGCCCAGGGCTTAATAAAGCTAAGTAATTACCCCTGGCCCAGCCGGGCTTCCCTCTTCACTGGGCCCCATACAACAGTCTAATGCCCTGACGGCGGCCCCATAGGGGACTCCTCTGTGGAAAACCCTCATCTATTACTCAGACCAGAAAGCAACTACTAAGACCTTTTCTGAATTTGGGTGACCCAGCTCATCCATGAATTAAATGGGCAGCCTATTCATTTTCTAGAGAATGGTCATACATTTCTCCAGCAGTGGTGCTCAGGAAAACTGAACGCTTCTTAGGCTACTTTCACACTGCGTTTTTACTTACACTCAGTGGTCCCATTGGGGCATCTGTCTGAACCGCCCCTCCCCCACCCCGCTAAACATGTTTCGGACGCATGCGCCGACAGGGCCATTGACTATAATGGAGCAGGCTCTATTAGTGTGTGCTCTGTCTTGCACCATTTTTGCACATATATGTTTTCTGTAGGCGGACAACCGAATGTAGTCGACCACGTTCGTGTGTCCGTCTGCAGAAAAGGTATATGTTCAAAAATGGTGCAAGACAGAGCACACGCTAACGGAGTCTGCTCCATTATAGTCAATGGCCCTGTCCTTGCATGCGTCTGAAACATGTTTTGCGGGGTGGGGAGTGGCGGTTCAGACTAATGCCCCGACGGGACCACTGAACGTAAGTAAAAACGCAGTGTGAAAGAGGCCTTAAGGCCACTTTACACGGAGCGACATTGCTAGCGATGTCGCTGCCAATCGCACCTGCCCCCGTTGTTTGTGCATTACGGACAAATCGCTGCCCGTGGCGCACAATATCACTAATACCTGTCACACGGACTTACCTTCCAAGCGACGTCGCTGTGACCGGCAAACAGCCTCTTTTCTAAGGGGGTGGTTCGTGCGGCGTCACAGCAACGTCACATGGCAGGCGTCCAATAGAAGTGGAGGAGCGGAGAGCAGCCGCATGAAAGACAAGTCCACCTCGTTGCCGGCAGGACGCAGGTACGGTGTTGTTTGTCGTTCCTGGGGTGTCACACGTAACAATGTGTGCTGCCTCAGGAACGACAAACAACCTGCGCCCAAAAGCAGCAACGATATTTGGGAAAGGAACGACGTGTCAACGATCAACGATTAGGTGAGTATTTTTGATCGTTAGTGGTGGCTCCTAGCTGTTACACGCAACGACGTCGCTAACGAGGCCGGATGTGCGTCACGAATTCCGTGACCCCAGCGATATCTCGTTAGCGATATTGTTGCGTGTAAAGCCCCCTTTACTCAATTTTCATCCATAATGATCTCTTGGGGTCCAGGTGACAGGAAAACCCATGAAACGTTTACTGTACAGAGACCTTCATAACAAATAGCAATTCTCCGAAGTTAACAATCCCTCTAATTTAGCTTTATTTGTGTTTTATTGTCTTGTCTTGCTCTTTTTTTGATGTCTCTATGAACTTGTACCTAAACTTGGCATCTGGACTAGCTTTTACCTTCTTCCTTCCTTTCGTACATGAGATTCTTAACATATAATGACCTTCCTTAATAAGGTTTCTTTAGTATAACACAACCGTAAGCCTTGCACATCTGGAAATATTCAGCTATAATGTTTGCTTTTAAAGATTCAGTAAAGTGTCATATTATGGGGTAGAGAAGGTTTCTGCAGAACATAACCAGGAGGATCTCCAGATGTAGACTGTCACATAGCACTTTTTCTGAACTTATATTATTTCTTTACTGGAACACTTACATATTGTGGAGCACGGACTATACTGCATTAATGTGAAAGGCTATTTTAAATAAATTGCTGTCATTTGGTCTTATTTTTAAGTGGTCTATTTTAATCCGATTTGCAGATCAAGTTGCCCATTCAAGTGAATAAATCCTTAACAAAACATTGCACTCGGATACCATTTATGTGTCATCCAAGTGCTGTTCACTTTTTTGCAGCTTAATGGTAAAAGAATGATTTATTTTTTACTTTGCATACAAGAAAAATGGATACATAAGATAATCCAATGCTACATTTTTCTCATATGCCTGCCCTGGGCATCTTCTTGTGCCATCTCTGTGCCTTTCTGCATAACCTTTATCGACCATTTGGGGTATTGTATTTTCCAACCAGATTTTCGTGCAGATTCTTGTCAGTACTAACCCCTTGGTACATACATAGGTTACATGCACTGTACTTTTTCATACAGGTTTAGGGAGTATAATCAGGTCACACGGCATGGTAATCTTCCATTTAGATTTACCCTCCTTTGCGTACTTATGATGTATACTCTGGATTATTGCATCCTTTCATCACTTGCGTAATTTATGCTTCTGTGACCCGGTTTTTGAATTATTATATTCATTATTGCTCTCTCAGAGTACTGCATATAATTGTTACTTCCATTACCCCTGGTTGTCCAGATCCAACACTGTTGGGCATTCAGTATTATATATTGGCACTTTCTTCCACAGCATTTTTTTGATTGTTGTATTCATGCATGTGATTATCATTGTTATGCTGTTGTGACTTGCTTTGCCCAGGGCACTCTTGCCCCCACCTCTGGTGGCTTGTAAGTTTGCACTTTTTAAATGTTTTTAAGATTGGTATACAATAAAGGCAATTTTTTTATCCTATATTCTGGTGTGCATCTGATACATGTGCGGTTGCTTCTCTTTTCTTGTCGTGTCCATTCACTCTACCGCACCAGGTAGCACCCTTCTTGCTATTATCCTTTCCTTATTTCGGAATACTGGTGCGCTCCTACTAAAATTTATACAGATAATGGATAGATAGATAGATGATAGATAAATAGATAGATAATGGATAGATAGAGGGATAGATAGATAGATAGATAGATAGAGGGATAGATAGATAGCTAGATGATGGAAATGGTTGCTAGATATTACAGCTTTTATTTCTATTTTGTTCCCCCCCCCCAACAATATTTGTGACAGAGCAGTGACCCTGCGGGACCTTGGATCTGAGTTCTCGCAGGGTCACTGCCGGTCAGTGATGTCACTCTATTACCCCTTGTGAGGCCCTGAAGTTCTTGCGAGCGGTAGTGTGTTGACATCATTGACCATGAGAAATATTCTGGAGTTACCCCTGCAGCCTCGTTCACGGGATGAGGCTGCATTGAGTACTATGTCTCATACGACGCTGGATCAGTATGCATGCGTCGTGGGACCTTGTGTGGAATACTTTGGACCTGGGTTTTTGGTGGGTTAATAAAGTGGTGAAAGAGGGGGATTTTTTGTGTTTTTTTTAAATAAAGGATTTTTTCGGTGTGTGTGTTTATTTACTTTCACTTACAGATTAGTGACAGCGTGTCATAGACTCTACCATTACTAATCTTGGACTTAGTGGCAGCTATGGGCTGCCATTACCTCCTTATTACCCCGATTGCCACCGCATCACGGAAATCGGGAAGAGCCAGTGATCCGCCGGGACTGTTGCATAATGGATGCGACATTCTCGGGGCAGCTGTGGGCTGATATTCTTGGCTGCAAGAGGAGAGGGGGCATTAACCATGGCCCTCGCCCTCCCCAGCCTGATCATACCAGGCCCCTGCTGTGTGCTTATCTTGGCTGGACGGTAAAAATATGGTGGAGCCCACATATTTTTTTCTTGCTTTTATTTTTAATATATACGCTTCTGATTTCTATGTGCATTATATATGCATGTGTCTGTGTGTGAGTGTGATATCTGTGTGTTTACTTTCTGTAAAAATTTCCTCTTCCTGTCCTAATAATGATATCCCTTCCTTGCAAAACGCAGGGTAGTGATGAACACTATGTCCCAAAAAACGTGAAATACCAAGGGGATAGCGCAATGAAACGCACATATTTTGCTACCTGCGTTATTCTCTGCGGTATTTCATGATTACATTACGGTCAATGGGGTAAAATACCGTAGGTACCTGCAGAAAAGAAGTGACATGCACATTCTTTTTGCTTCTGAAATTCTGCAGCAAATCCTGTTGGTGAAAAAAACGCAGTGTGTGCACAGCTTTTTTTTTTTTTACCATAGGATTTGCTGGGGAATGACTGCAGCAAGGTTATGAACATTTTCTGCAGCAAAACCATGGCAAATCCACGGTAAAAAACTCAGTGTGTGCACAGGGCCTAAACCAGTTTTGAGTACAAATATATCATAGCAGCTGGTCTCCACCAACTAGCTCACAGAGAATTAAAAATCAGACATAGAGATTGCACAGTGGAAAAATGGTGAGACTACAAATCATATGATGTCTGAAATAGAGTTATTCCTCATGTAAACACATGAGGACTATTATCTTTTCATATACTGAAAAGTTAGATGAAATGACAGCATTCTTTAACCCCTTCACAACATTTGACGTAAACTAGTGTCATGGTCAGAAAGGGGTTCCTGCAGGAGCTGTGCCCGCACGATTGCCACCTGGGGGCGCAGCTTAACTGATAGCCGAGCTCCGGCTGTCATAGCCATGGCCGGTGCCCGAACCACACCTGTCTGTTTAAACCCATAAATGCTGTAATCAATATCAATCTCAGCATTTAAGGGGCTGGTTGAGGAAGTGCACTCATTGTCAATGAGGAATATCTTGAGGGGTGTGATTTCCAAAATGAGGTGACTTGTGGGAAGTTTTGACTATATAGGAACATCAGGAGCTCTGCAAACACAACATGGCATCAGCTATCTATTCCAACCAATTTTGCGCTCCAAAATTCAAATAGTGCTCCTTCGCTTCCAAGCTCTGTTGAGCACCTGTGACGCCCTGGACTAGCCAGGTAGTCACAGGTAGGCCCTTGCATAACACCCATCCCCTAAAAAGGTGTCATCAGCCACCCTTAAAACCCTAGTCACCTCCCTCAGGGTTTGATGTTCACACCAGGGGGCGTGCCCAGGCGGTTGGACACGCCCACCAAGAAGTTCACAAGTCCTGAGGCAGGAAAAACAGGCAGATCAGTTTTGACAGTGGAGTGGTGAAGTTCAAGTGCAGAGGCAGACCTGTGCCCAGGTCTGCCGCAGACTGACAACAGGTGTCTGGGTCGGAGCCCAATCACCTCTGGCTAGGAGGCATATGGTGGCCTCTGCCTGCAGGAGTCGGGAAGACGGCTCGGTGGAACCGTAAGGGACCGGGACAGGGTAGTGGCCCGCCGGTACCGAACCGGGGAACCGACTGGAAACCAGAGCACAAAGGGGGGTACTCAGACCCTGAAGCGAGGTCCAGAAACCAGTGGACCACGTTTTTTAAATGATTGAGGTCTGGACTTTAGGTCCTTTCCCACCCAAGTCCCGACTAAAGACAGCAGCCCACCGAGGGGATAGAAAGCCACCGCATAGGCAGAGAGATCCCACGGGCCAGCGTCTGCGGGCAAAGGGCTCTCCCGACATACACAATGCTGGGGAGCGGGCTCCCGTTGCTGAAGCACAGGCAGCCCAAAGCTACTGTACAAGGTGCAGGAGAAAGCCGGAGACCACCAACCCGAGTAGCGGGACCAGACGCAGCCGGCTGCGGGCATCGACCACCATCATCTTGGTTTACCAGAGACTCTTGTGCATCAATCATAGTGAGTACCACTGGGCCCTCGGGCCGCGCACCGCCCTGCACCGCCAAGCACCGACATACCATCCTAATCGGGTTCCGGGGCCATCACCCCTACCCACGGAGGGGTTAACACCTTTGCTGCGCAACATCTCCCCCGGGTGCCTAGTAAACAGCAGCGGTGGTGTCCACATTCACCACAACCCATGGGTGGCGTCACGAACTTACCTAAAAACCACGGCCCCGGCCGTAAACCTAACCCCCCTTCAAAGCGCCAGCCCCTTTCAGAGCGAAGTGACCCTGGGTCCGGAGGTGCTCGAGCCACCTACCAACGAGCCCGGATCCGAGCGGCTCGGCTGCAGCCGAGCGCGGGGCGGTTCACACCCAAACAGTAGTTTTCCACTACATATAAAGTATCAGCGTACTCAGAAGAAATTGCGCAACAAAATGTGTGGTCCATTTTATCCTGTTTCCCTTATGAAAATTAAAAACTTGGGGATAAAGCAATACTTTTGTTGGGAAAAAGTAATATTTTCATCTTTTCCTTCCACATTGCTTCAAGTCCTGTGAAGCTAATAATGGGTTAATAAACATCTTCAATGTGGTTTTGAGCAGTGTGAGGGGTGAAGTTTTTAAAATGGTGTCACTTTTTAGTATTTTCCGTTACGTATGCCCCTCAGAGTCACGTCAAATGTGATACGGGCCCTAAAAAAATTACCATATTTTTCGGATTATAAGACGCACTTTTCCTCTCAAAAATTTGGGAGGAAAATGAGGGGTGCGTCTTAAAGTCAGAATATAGCTTACCGGGGGGGCTGTCTGTGCGGTGACCGGGTGCGTTCGGGCGGCCGGGAGGCTGAGTGCGGGCGGCCGGGTGACTGTGGCTCCATGCGGGCAGCTGGGTGCCTGTTGGTGCCGGCTGCCTCTCTGTCCTAGAGGCCTGCTGCCTCTCTGTGCAGGCGGGCAGCCTGCTGGCTGCCACTCTGTGTGTGCAGGCATTTGGCTGTGGGGCAGGTGTCCCAGTGTGTCCGCGGTGCCAGTTTCAAATGATGGCGCTGCGCAGATGGAGCCCTTGGATGAGACCTCCATCTGCGCATGCACCGCTCCAGGTGCCATCATTTGACTGGGACCACGGACAGACTGGGTTGCTCACCGCACCGGCCTGCTCCACCACTGAGCCGCCGCTGATGATGCAACTGAGCCGCCGCTTATGACGCCACTGAGCCGCTGCTGATGACGCCACTGAGCCGCCACCGCTGCTAGCACAGCCTCTGCCTCCTGTGACCCCGCTTCACCAACACTGCTTCCCCCCCTCCGGTAAGACAACACCGGAGTATAAGACGTACCCATTTTTATTTTTTTTTTACCTTTTTTTATCTCTTAATTTGGGGTGCGTCTTATAAAACGATAAATACGGTAGTTTTGTAAATTTTATTGGAAAAGTGAGAATTTGCTGGTAAACCTTCTAACTTCAACCCCAAAAAAGTATCCCTATTAAAATGCTATACTTTATTGGATATGTCTTGAAAATAATTCAATAGCAAACAGACAAACAAAATGTATTATTCCTATATGTGATTGGTATTAGTCGAGAGAGAAGAGCAGCAGGGTATAGGGATGATACGAAAGTATATGCTCTATGAAGTAGGTGGGGGAGTGAAAAGGAGTATGTAGGTAATTTGTAATTTGTAATGGCTGCAGATATAACAAAAAAGACAATTTATAAATAGTCCTAATGTCACCCATCTTCAACTGCCTAATCGCGGAGGTTGGCACCCTATAAAACACATGCAATATGGTGCCCCCGCTCTTTGTCAACTGCTAAGGCCCTAAGTGTCCCTATGACACTTACTAAAGGGCAACTAAAATCCTCTGTCAAACACCAAAAGATAAAAAAATACAGCTGATGAAAGCTAATACACACTCATGGTAACCTGGTTACAGGATCAGAAAAACAAGATATCCAAAGGTGTCCAATGGAGGCATCCCTCTTTTATAAACCCAAAAACTATGACCACTACTTTACAAAACAAGATTCTAGGGTTGATATTTAGTAAACAATTTATATGATTTAACAATTAAGTTGTTTGGTAAACAACTTGCATGATTTTAACAATCAAGCAATACTAAGATTGATATTTGATATATCAAGAACTATAAATCATTTTGTGTGAGATAACTGATCCAAGAAACCAGAAGTAAGAAATAAAAAGTAAGATAATCACTTTCCTTTAAGAAGTCACAGCATGATGCTTTTACCCTCCTGTATCAGGTTCAGCAGGAGGCCAGGGAAAGTTGGGTATATGTCCAGGATTGCGGTTTCACTTGATGGCAACCCTGATGTAAGTGCTCAGCATAGAGCACAGGATAAATGTTAACTGATGCAAAATGATCTATACCCTAAATTGCCACCCGTAGAATACAACTCAACCCTCAAAAAACAAGTCCCCACTCAGGTCCGTCATCTTTTAATGGAAATTTAGAGGTCTTCCACATTACTGGTAGCACAAAGGCTCTGGAAAAGTTTTATGGCTCCCCAAAAAATAAATGCAACAAAATCTGCGCTCTCAAATCTAATGTGCCTAAATAACAGTTATTGTCTATATATTTGTTATTATTATACAGTAATGAGGAGAGCCCGCTTGATTTACAGGGTGATTGTCTCAAGAACTATGAGCTGGGCACTATATATGGGCACTACAATATACTGGTAACTACAGATACTTATTTGCAATTTTTAATTCTGCAACATTCACTGCGTTTTGACTCCATGGATGGTTTCCAGAGAGAAAATCGTCACTATAACAGTAGATGAATGCCCTGAGGGGTGTAGTTTCCAAAATTTGGTCACTTGAGTGGTTTCTCCTGTTCTGGCACTTCAAATGGAGTCCACAAAATCTGTGCTCCAAAAGTCAAATAGCGCTCCCAAAGCTGTGCAGAGTACTGTGCAGTCACATGTTGGGTATTGCTTCAAGGGAAATTGTGTAACACATTATGGGGCCATTTTTACTTATGCCCAGGGCCGGATTAAGGTTGGTGGGGGCCCCTGGGCAGAAAATCTGGTGGGGGCCCCATAACGTTAACATTTTTAGTCATAACAGTAGAGTGCGAATGTAGCATTTAGATATAAATCCAATGAGCTTGGATCTTATCCTGTTCTGCCACATTCAGATTTACAGCACTACAATACAGATACAGTCCAGGATCACTCACAGCCGTCACTTATACTCAGAAAGTAAAGTTACTCACATTTTTTTATTGATCCCAAATGTTAAGACAGCCAAGGAATAGTAAAAATAAAGAAAGGGAAAGTTCTCACTGGCAGCAATGGTTGCTGAAAATCACAATGTGCTCTCTATTGTATTGTCTCCGGAGTAGTACATAGCAGCTGATGTCTGTACACAGTATGCCATACACAGTATCAGAGGTGGATCTAGGTTTTCCTGTCCATGGAGTAGGAGTTCAGTTTGGCGCCCCCTTCTATACACGGCTTATGCGGTTTGAGTAGTTGTCATGTGACCGCTCATACGCCATTTTCACACGTGCCGATGAGCTGCTCTTCCTAATTCTCTCAATGTTCAGTGAAATACTACAGCCCATAAAGAGAAGCAGGAAGAGAAGCTAATTGTGATTCAAAGTATTAAAATGACCTGCAAGTGGTCATGTGATCACTTCTGGAATTAGCAAGCAGAGCTAAATCCTTACATTGAGTATATTACAGGTTGTTTGATTGGGCATGCTACGGGGCTTACTTTTATTATTAAAGGGGTTGTCCAGGTCGACAAGGGAAATTTGTAGTTATCCTATATGACTGCAGACTTCTGAATTCTCACAGCTTGCGGACTGCACACTGTCATGATTTTCCCGTGCCATGAGCAAGTAGTCATGGCACTGCAAGTATGCGATTTGCTTACTTCCGGCCACATTCAAATTAGGACGTCTGCAGCCTCACTCAATAGTTACATGCCCTCAAGCTCTCACTGCTGGCATCGGAGAGTCCTGACAGTGTGCAGTGTGCACACTGAGGATTCAGAAGTCTGCAGTCACATAGAAACTTTCATCACAAACCTGGACAACACCTTTAATGCTACTAACATAATGTAGAAACCCTTGCGGTCATGTAATTTTACAAATTATGGCTTGCTACGTGTGTACAGGATCAGAATCAGTAAAATGTACATAAATACACTGTGTGCAGAATTATTAGGCAAATGAGTATTTTGCTCCCATGATACTTTTTATACATGTCGTCCTACTCCAAGCTGTATAGGCTGAGAGCCAACTACCAATTAAGTAAATCAGGCGATGTGCATCTCTGTAATGAGGAGGGGTGCGGTGTAATGACATCAACACCCTATATAAGGTGTGTTTAATTATTAGGCAACTTCTATTCCTTTGGTAAAATGGGTCAGAAGAGAGATGTGACGGGCTCTGAAAAGTCCATATTGTGCGATGTCTTGCAGAGGGATGCAGCAGTCTTGAAATTGCCAAAGTTTTGAAGCGTGATCACCGAACAATCAAGCGTTTCATGGCAAATAGCCAACAGGGTCGCAAGAAGCAAAATAGGCACAAAATAACTCCCTATGAATTGAGGAAAATCAAGCGTGAAGCTGCCAAGATGCCATTTGCCACCAGTTTGGCCATATTTCAGAGCTGCAACGTTACTGGAGTATCAAAAAGCACAAGGTGTGCCATACTCAGGGACATGGCCAAGGTAAGGAAGGCTGAAAACCACCACCTCTGACCAAGAAACAGAAGATAAAACGTCAAGACTGGGCCAAGAAATATCTTAAGACTGATTTAGCAAAGGTTTTATGGACTGATGAAATGAGAGTGACTCTTGATGGGCAGATGGATGGGCCAGAGGCTGGATCAGTAAAGGGCAGAGAGCTCCACTCAGACTCAGACGCCAGCAAGGTGGAGGTGGGGACTGGTATGGGCTGGGATCATCAAAGATCAACTTGTGGGACCTTTCGTGTTGAGGATGGAGTGAAGCTCAACTCCCAGACCTACTGCCAGCTTCTGGAAGACAACTTCTTCACGCAGTGGTACAGGAAGAAGTCGGTATCGTTCAAGAAAAACATTATTTTCATGCGGGACAATGCTCCATCACATGCATCCAACTACTCCACAGCGGGGCTGGCCAGTAAAGGTCTAAAAGATGAAAAATAATGACATGGCCCCCTTGTTCACCTGATCTGAGCCCCATAGAGAACCTGTGGTCCCTCATAAAATGTGAGCTCTACAGGGAGGGAAAACAGTCCACCTCTGGGAGCAGTGTCTGGAGGCTGTGGTGTCTGGAGGCTGTGGTGGCTGCTGCACACAATGTTGAGCGTAAACAGATCAAGCAATGACAGAATCTATGGATAGTCGGCTGCTGAGTGTCATCATAAAGAAAGGGGGTGATATTGGGCACTCATTTTTGGGGGTTTTGTTTTTGCATGTCAGAAATGTTTATTTCTAAATTTTGTGCAGTTATATTGGTTTACCTGGTGACAATAAACAAGTGAGATGGGAATAGATTTGGTTTTTATTAAGTTGCCTAATAATTCTGCACAGTAATAGTTACCTGCACAAACAGATGTCCTCCTAAGATAGCCAAATCTAAAAAACCCCACTCCAACTTCCAAAAATATTAAGCTTTGACATTCATGAGTCTTTTGGGTTGATTGAGAACTGTTGATCAATAATAAAAAAAATCCTCTAAAATACAAGTTTCCTAATAATCCTGCACACAGTGTACAGCACCAGAACCAAAAGCAATACCAAAATACATCACTAGCACCCAGTGGCGTAACTAGAGTTTGATGGGCCCCGATGCAAAGTTCAGATCTGGGCCCCCCTCCACATACACCGACACTTGGGGTACAGGATAATGACACTGACACTTGGCTCTTACCCTCAGCACCCAGATTTCCCATGATCTGAAATCCCTCTATCAGCACCCAGCTTTCTTATGTTCTGATATCCATCTTGTCCTCGGCACCCAGCTTCCCCATGCTTTGCTATACATCTTTCCCTCAGCACTCAGCTTTCCTATATCAGAGCATGAGAAAGCTGGGTGCTGAGAGATGTATAGCAGAGCATGGGAAAGCTGGGTGCTGAGGGAAAGAGCCTTTTTCCCCTCAGCACAAAACGTTCCCATCCCCTGATTGTATCTTTGTCCCCCCTCGTATATAGTTCTCCAAACACAATAATGGCCCCCACATAGCCTTCCATATAGTGTAAAGGGTCCCACATAACCCTTCATATATTAGAATGCAGCTCCATAGTCCTCCATGTATTATAATGCATTTCCCATAGTTCTCCATGTATTATAATTCACCCCATAGTACATAATATATAATACTGCCCCACATAGTCCTCCATATATTATACTGCACCCCCATAGTTCTCCATATAGTATAATGCACCCCCATAATCCTCCATGTATAATATGCACCCAGCCCTCCATGTATAATAATGCAGCCAGCCTCCCCAGTCCCTTCAATTATTATAATTAATTTCTCATAGTTCTCCATATATTATACTACACCACATAGTCCTCCATATATAATATGCACCCAGCCCTCCATGTATAATAATGCAGCCAGCCTCCCCAGTCCTCCATGTATAATAATGCAGCCAGCCTCTCCAGGCCTCCATGTATAATAATGCAGCCAGCCTCTCCATGCCTCTATGTATAATAATGCAGCCAGCCTCCCCAGGCCTCCATGTATAATAATGCAGCCTCCCCAGGCCTGCATGTATAATAATGCAGCCTCCATGTAAAATAATGCAGCCTCCCCAAGCCTCTGACCACCGTGTACCCTCTCTCTTCACGTCTCCTCGTTCCCCCGCCGCTGCTCGTCCTCGCCGCTGCTCTGTCCTCGCCGCTGTTCGTTCCCCCGCCGCTGCTCGTCCTCCCCGCTGCTCTGTCCTCGCCGCTCTCCTCGTTCCCCCGCCGCCGCTCGTCCTCCCCGCTGCTCGTTCTCCCGGTGTTGCGGTTGGCGTCCTCCCGTCCTGCACTCTGTGCATTTAGCACAACAGTCGCACGGGAGTGACGTCACGGCGCAGGTACAGGGTTAGAATGATGATGCATAGCGCGGCAGCGCTATGCTTCATCATTACTGTGCGCGGTGCTGGGGGAGCCGCTGCAGACGCTGACACCAGGCAGGGGGCTCCGGTTCTGCGGCTGACACCAGGCAGGGGGTCCCGATGCCGCGGCTGACACCAGGCAGGGGGGCCCGGTGTCGGCGGCGGCACCGGTTCAAATAGCAGCCGCGTGGTCTGCGGCAGAACAGCGCAGCTCCTCTCTCACTGACAGGAGCTGGCTGCTGATCTGCCTGGCGGGCGCCGGGCCCCTAACCTCCCGGGCCCAGTCATAATGACGACCGCGGTAGTTACGCCCCTGCTAGCACCCTCATTCAGTAAACGAATATATCACCAGAACCACCAATACATGACTACAGTACCAAATTTACTACAACAATATATTGTAATGTCACATCCCCATATACATTTGTATCACATGAATTAACAACTCCCAGTATGTCCTTAACAATTGTGAGAAAATGCTGGGAGTTATCAGTATTTATGAAGCATTGAGTATCACAAACATACATTTACATCCAGGTACCTTGTAGGTGACATCTTCTCTGATCGGAGTCATCGTATTCTTTCTTCTCCATCTTGTCCAGACGTCATGATGACTATTCACATCCACAGCTCCTCTCTGCAGACTTCCCGGGCCTTCTGCAGCACATCTCAACATTATGCCCTTATAAATAAATAGCAGAATGATTATAATGCTCCTAAATATAAATATATGACCTACGCTATGCGCCTGAATAAATAATTGCCACTCACTGTGCTCCCTGCATAAAATGACCCACACAATGTCCCTCTTATGGTACATGGCCTCTTCTTTCAGTTCTGGGCCCCCTCGTCACACCGTCCTGTACATTGTGTCCCCACTATACTTCCAAATGTCTATACTGTGCCCCCTCCTCACACACCCCCTCCTGAGCTGTACCCTCACAATGTCCCCATGCTATCCCCTTTCTATACTGCCCTCACCCTCAGTATCAAAATCACTATAGTGCAACTCAATCTCACATTCCCCCTCCTCAGCATACTGTGCCCTCCATACTGTGCCCTCACACTGCCCACCATGCCGCCCCTTCTCTATACTGCCTACCTCCTTCACTATACAGTCACTATACCGCACCTCAGTCTCACATTCCCCCAGCTCAGCATACTGTGTCCTCACACTGGCCACCATGCTGCCCCTTCTCTATACTGCTTATGTTCCCCACTACCCAGTCTCTATACTATGCCCCTCACACTTTTCTCCACCAATACTCTCAACTTACAATATTCTCCCACCATACTGCTGCCTCACTTTTTAATGGTGCCCCCCTGATTACTGTGCAGGGGCAAATATGATGCATGCCCCCCAAAGGTACGCTCCTGTACAGTGTACAGGAGAATACATGACTGGTACACAATATACTGTGATACAGACATCAGAGGTTATACAATATACACATTATTATATACCATCTGATGTGTGTACACAGTATATCACACTACTCTGTACACTGGATGTGGTATATCATGTACACAGATATACAATGCCCTGCACTGATCACACCTGGGCCTACAGGACAGGATGTAACATATTATATATGTAATATGGGCCATATAGTGTAATGTGTGCTGCAGGCTCAGATGTGATCACTGCAGGATTCTGTGTAGTGATGTTTGTGCTGGAGATCAGTGTGAGTTATTGCAGGGGAGGGATGAGGCCGATGACCCGGCACTGACAGCCCGACCTGATCTGCAGCAGAGCACACTCCTGCAATATCTCACACTGATCCCGAGCAGAGTGGCCGCTGACACTATGGAACCGGTCTGGAGTTATCAGCGGCGTCCTGCTCCCTCCTCACTGCAGCCCCCTGCCCGGCCGGCACCATGATTAATGACCTCATACTTACCGGGATAAACTGAGACCTCCGGTCCTCCCACAAGCTCCTCTACGGCAGGAAGAAACAGCAGCGCGGTGACGTCATCCTGGCAGACGCAGCCCACACAGCGTGCAGTGGGCGTGTCTGCAGCACAGTGATGGCCGGGATTGAAATACCTTAAAGGTACAGTGCGGTCTTGAACCACTGCGGCATTAATAAAATGGCGGACACACAGATGGTGGTGGGGGCCCCCTCAGAGGCTCTTGTGGTGGGGGCCCCTGGGCTGAAGCCCCGTCTGCCCCGCCTATAATCCGGCCCTGCTTATGCCCTTTGTGAAAATTGGAAATCTGGAGCTAAAACATCATTTTAGTGGTAAAAATGTATCAGTGCTTGCCCTTCTTGCATCTGTGGTGGATAATGTGAGTCAACAGTTGTAGCTTTGTCTCCTCTGTAACTTGTAGTCCTATCCAAACAGGGAGCTATAGATAAAACTGCCGTTTTGCTGTTTGGGTGAGGTTACAGGTTATTAAAGATTCTGAAATCCTGCTGTACCACCCCCGGGCGAGCAGCCGGCTCGCTGCTGCCGCTCGGATCCGGATCCGCAGTGGCTCGAGGAGTCTCCGGACCCGGGGGTCGCGCGGCCACTCGATTAAAAGAGAAAGGGGGGATATGTACAGGGGGATTTTTGAAAAGTTTGTGATGCCACCCATGGTGTGTGGTAATGTGAGGGAACACCACTGCCGTTGGGGAGCCCGGTGACGATGGTATGGCAGCCTGATGTTTTAACCCCTCTGTGGGTAGGGGTTCGTGTCCCGGGGCCCGTTGGTGTAGGATGGTGTTCGGGTGCCATTGGGGAGATAGATGCAGGGGGCTTTCAAGGTACTCACTCAGTCCCAGAATAATCACACCGACAGTTTGTAAACCAAAGTTCTGAGCACCACTGTAGTCTGCAGGGAGACGCCTGGATCCGTGCCCCTGGTGTTGCTGTTGGTCTGTGGCCCTACTCCTGGCACCTTAGTCTCAATTGGACCCGTTGGTATGAAACTCTCCGGGTCCCGCTCACCCGTGTGGCTAACGGAGTGAGCTTCCTCTCAGGGTTCACGCGTATCATTTTCTTGGACTGTAGTGGGAAAGTCCTATCCCATCGGTGCACTAGTACCCCGATTTTGGAGCGAGTTGGGGATGACACATGAAATCTTCACCCCCTTCGGGTAAATTACCGGAACGCGTGAAGCTACTTTTCGGCCTGGGGTTCACGTACCTCGTCGTGCTCTGGCCCCTGCCGGGTGACAGCTCAAGGCCGCCGGCTGCCCTCCTCGGCAGTCCGTGCCCCTTGAAACTGACCCCTGTGACCATGTTTCAGCTCGTACCAGGCCCAGACCACGGTCTGCCACCTAGTATCCAGGAGCTCTCCTCACTCCACTCTCTCCTCTCAACTCTACCGAACTCCACTCCCTACTGAACTCTACTGAACTGACACTTTCCTCACTTTCCCCTTACCAACCCCCATATGGGCGGCCCTATTCCCTTCAGGCCTCTCAATGGTGTGTCTGGTAGGTTCAAGTGGGAAGTGTTTCTAGGATTTTGATTGAAAAGCTATTAACAACACCATAGGACTGGGATCCATTAACCAAGAAGGGTGGATACTGTGCAGAAGGGCAGATTGCACAATACCCTGTGACGACCTGATAGGCCAGGGCATCACACTGCTGTTCACTGCCAGGTATAGTTTGACTTGCTGCTTGAGAAGTACTCAGTATCTTGCTTATGGCTCCCTGTAGAGATTCCTGATTTTGACCACAGCTTGTTCTTTGACTCTTCCTTCTGATTTTTTTTCCTGTATTGACCTCCTGGTTTTGACTCAGCTACTGATCCATTATTCTTGGCAGCTCACACCACCAAACTGCGGCTATATCCGTGACTCCAGCCTAGGTATCTCTGTTAACTTAAGATCCCTGTATAGAAGTTAAAAAGTGAAAGCCAGGGTAACTTGTGGGATCTGGAGTAGTTGGCGCCTGTTTGTGGTAGCCCTCTTTAGGGTTTCCAAGTAACCACATACGGCGCTCCCATTACAGTACAACTGGCGCAATGGATACTTTCCCCTCCCTGTAGTCTCTCAACAGTAGTCCATATGACGGTAGCGTGAACCCTGTGAGGTCAGAGTCTCTGGTCCTGTTCCCCAGTTCTCCCGTTGCTGCTGAGTCCCGAACTTCAAGGTCAGTGATGTCCTTGAGGGTCCCTCACAGTGCAGATTTTATGAGGTCTGCCTGGAGCGTTTGCCTGACCTAGGATTCTGTACCCCGTCGGTGCTATGGTTCCGGGAGTACTCCACCGGCAACCACATGCCTGGGCCCTCAGGTCACCGTCACACTCCTGTCAGTGCTTCCACTCGCTCTCTTCGTCCGCCACCGACGACTCTCTCTCTCACTCTGACTGTCCACTGTTTGCCCCTCCCACCTGGTCGTCTAGTGGACTGGATCGGCTCCACCCCTAAGTGGCCATCCATTAGGTCCAACCCTAGTCTGGCACCAGTCTATGGGGAATTTGTGGAAAAACAAGGATTAACTGGAATGTTTTTATTGTTACCGGCACTGGTCTTCTGGGTCCCTGGGGGTAGGCTCTGCATCCTGGTGGGGATGCAGTACCTTGTAGCTCCCTGATGGCTTCAGGGGCACTACATGTCCGCGTGCTGCAACTTCAGTATGTAGCAGAGGTAGGAGGTCGGACCTGGGTGTTTGGGGGTTAATAAAGAATATAAAGAGGATGTTTTTTGTTTTGTTTTTTTAAATAAAGGATTTTTCTGTGTTTTTTGTTTATTTTTATGACTTATAGGTTTAGTAAGGGGGGTGACTTAGACCCCTATATATTAATAAGCCAGGGTTTAGTGGCAGCTGTGATTTTTGACAAATAACAGTTGTCATTAACCCTTTATATTACCCTGATTGCCACCGCACCAGGACAATCGGGATGAGCCAGGTAATGCTTCAGCATTGTTGCATGTAATGGATGGGTCAATTCTGGGCTGCTATTTTTTAGGCTGTAGGGCCCAATTACCATGGGACTCGCCAGGTTGAGAATACCAGCCCCAAGCTGTCGGCTTTATCTTGGCTGAGTATCAAAATTGGAGGGGACCGTATGTAGTTTTTTTATTATTTACTTAAATAACTAAAAAAAAACCTGCATGGGGTCCCTCATATTTTGATACACAGCTAAGATAACGTGCACGACTGGGGGCTGCAGCCTGTAGCCATCTGCTTTATCTGTACTGGGTATCAATATACAGGGGATCCTATGTCATTTCTTTTTATTTACTTATTTTTACATTCCACTCCATTAGGGGATCCAGACAGCGTCTGTGAGGGCAACCAATCAGAAACACCGATACGCTAGCAGCCTGACTGCATCCAATCACAGATGCTGTCACAGATGGTGGATGAGTAAAGCAGTGAATATGTATGAGATGTAATGAGTGAACCCAAAAGCAGTATGACAGCCGTGCGTGCAGGGACTGGGATATCCCTTCCTCATCAAACACCTCCCCCTGCTCATTGAGATTTGTAAACTTTTTTGAACAAGTTTGCTCAGTTCTAGTTAGCAATATTTTTGTGGTAAAAATGTATTTTTTAATTTACACTGCTAGATTAGATATCTCAAGATAAATTCCTTGAGGGGTGTAGTTTCCGAAATAGGGTCACTTGTGGAGGGTTTCCACTGTTTAAGCACATCAGGGGCTCTGCAAGTGCGACATGGCATCTGCTATCTACTGCAACTAATTTTGTACTCCAAAATTCAAATAGTGCTACTTCCTTTCTGAGCCCTGCCTTGTGCCCAAACAGTAGTTTTCCACCACATATAGATTATCCCTCTACTCAGGGGAAATTTGCACAACAAATTTGAATGTTCATTTTTTCCATTGCTTTATATACTGTGAAGCACCTAAAGGGTTAATAAACTTCTTGAATCTGGTTTTGAGCACTTTGAGGGGTGCAGTTTTTAAAATTGTGTCACTTTGGGTATTTTACATCACATAAGCTCCTCTAAATCACTTCAAATGTGATGTGGTCCCTGAAAAAAATTGTTTTGCAAATTTAATTGTAAAAACAAAAAATTACTGATAAACTTTTAACTCTTCTAACTTCCTAAAAAAAAAGAAAAAAATTCAAAACTCATACTGATGTAAAGTTGACATGTAGCAAATGTTATTTATTAATGTGTGAAATAACTATCTGGTTTAAGGACATAAAAATTCAAAGTTTGAAAATTGTGAAATTTTCTCATTTTTTTGTCAAATTTTCAATATTTTTATAAACACAAATCATGTCAACCAAAATTTACCACTAATAAAAAGAACAATGTGTCATGAAAAAAGTCTCAAAATATTGAAAAGTTAATGGGCTATGAACACTTTTTTAAGGCACTTTGCCTGTGAATCACAGTTGTGATTGTACTTTCATGGTTTGGGTCTGTTCTGCGGCATCTTGGACTTCTTGCCATCATTGATGAAACAAGGAATTCGGAATTTTATCAGCAAATTCTACAGGAAAATATCAGAACAGGGAATCTGTCCATGAGCTGAGTCTCAAGAGAATGTGGGTCAGGTGGCAAGACAATGACCCAAAGCAAACAAGGCGTTCGCAAAAGAAATTTTAATGATGAAAAAAGTTGAAGTTTTGGAAAAACCAAGGCAAAGTCCTAGTCTTAATCCTATCGAAGTGTTCTAGAAGGACCTGAAGAGAGTAATTCACGGGAGAAAAAAAGAAGAAAGTTAGATCAGATTTATAGGGAGGAATGGACTAATATTTCTCCAAGCCGATGGGCAGGATTAATTAATAATTACCAGAAACGTTTAGATGCACTTATTGCTGCACTTTTGCCACTTAAAGACCTATGGTATTGGATAATTTTACCGAATGAAAAATGGAAAAGTCTAATATTTTAATTTAAAGACTTGTGTGAAAATCTGATTTAGTTTTAGGTCAAATTTATGCAGAAATATGGAGAATTCTGAAAGGTTCACAAACTTTTAAGCACTATTGTATATTATCTTATATCATTCTAAGAATATTGTGTCTAATAATATTTCGGAATATTCTAAGCCAGTGCTTCTCAGACTGTGATGTGTGCGAACCCTTCCCTAGTTTTTGTTGAAGCGCAGCTGGAAAGCATTTTTGTCAGTCATGACTATGAGCTGAATAGGTCTTTCTATTGGTTGCAACAATATCTGGTTTAGCTGTATCAATGATTCCCTTCTGTGTTTATTTTAATGTTCTAATGGGTTCAGGAAGGAAATTGTGGAAATTTAAAGCAAAAAGTAAAAAAAAATGCAAGCGGTTCTATTTTTTCGGATAAGAAGAACAACGATCTCGTCTGTCCACTCAGTGTACAGTATTTATTGAGAGCTTTTCCCGACATATTCTGTAATGTTCCCATAGGTCCCCTTTCAGCAGATGAAGGTTATAATTATGCTCTAGCAGCCTTCATCTGGCATGTACGTGTCTGCATACCATTTGTTTTGCTGCATAAGAAGCTCAGCAGACTTCGCTTCCTTACGCAGTTGTAGTCAAAAGTTTAGAGACTGACACAAATTTTGGTTTGGTTTACATAAAGTTTACTCCTTCAGTGTTTATAGATCTTTTAGTCAGATATTTCTATGATTACTAAAGCCCAATTATAAGCATTTAAAAACTTTTAAAACTTTTATTAGCAAATACATCAAGTTTATGCAAAGACTTAATATTTACAGTGTTGATCCTTATTCCAATTGTCTCTTCAGGGAGGAAGGAGACAAACTTTAGTGCCACCTATTGGAAGTAGCAATCCTAAAAGTCAAAAGTGGCTCTTTAACAAGCCTTGTCATATGACCTAGGATTTCTGCCAGATCAGAACCTCAATTTGCAGACACGGTGTTTCGGGATGATTGTCCCTCGTCAGTACAAAGTATGAGATCTGATCTGGCATTATGAGAAGCTAAAGTGGGGTCTAAGGGGAGAACTTTTCTCTTTGTGGAGAATGACAAACCAATCTGGCTGTCAGTGGTGAGGAGTCTTATAGCTGCAATGCTCCTCTGGGATATAGTCAAAGATTATATCCCTGAGGAGCATTGCATCTATAAGACTCCTCACCACTGACAGCCAGATTGGTTTGTAGTATTTGTAGTAATGTGCTCTTCTTTGTGCCCCTTCCTTGGGCTCTCTAGTAATGTGCCCATTGTTTAGTGATGTCCCCTGCACTAATGTACCCATTGTTTAGTAATGTCCTCCTACTGGTCCCCTTCTTGTCCCCTATTATGCCGTTTTTTACACACAATAAAAATTATTCTCACCTGTCCTCTGTTCCCGCTGTGCCTTCAGCTGCCTGCTTCTTGCAGACCGCCAGCACATAGACCTCGCCATGATCTCGTTTGGTGCACGGCGCTGCCGCTGCAGGCTGCCATCATGACTTTACTGCAGTTGAATGCTTTATGGCCGCGGTGGCGAAAAGCATTCAACTGCTGTAAAGCGCTGATAGCTGCGGCAGTTCCGTGCACCGGACGTGATCATCAAGGGGTGCTTCTTGTGGACTGTAGGCACATAGAGCCCTCCATGATCACGTCCAATACACAGGCCCGCTACTGCTTTCAGCGCTTTACTGCAGTTGAATGCTTTGCACCGCCACCGTAAAGCATTCAACTGCAGTAAAGCCATGATGGCAGACAGCAGCTCCGTGCACTGGACGCGATCATGGAGGGGTTATGTGCCTGAAAGGCAGAGAAGGAGGTAGTAGGATACAAGGTCGGGCCAGAGGGGTGCACTACCACTCTGATAGTCTTGGAGACAGGGAGGGCTAACTATACGCACTATAAGATGACATCCGACTTTTGAGAAGATTTTTAGGGGTTAAAAAGTCATCCTACATGCCGGAAAATACGTAAATATAAGAAAAACTCATTTATTTTTCAAGGTGATCCAAACAAACTTAGCATAAATATTTCGGTCTAAACTCGACCTTTAACAGTGTGCAAATTGGTGATGTTTGGACTGCTCTTCTCACCAGATGTTGGTAACAATCCATCAAATCCACACAGGCAAAGAAATCAAACCATAGATGTCCATAAATTTAGCAATGTGTAATAATGAGTAATGTAGAGAATAACACAGCACTTCTGGCAAGGTGTTGCTCAAGTAGAATTCAATCCCATACGTGTCCAGTAGTAAAATATGGTACTCAATGTGAATAGAATAACTGACTTATCTACGGGACTGGATTCTACTTGAACACCACCTTGTCAGAAGTATATTCTCTACTTTTCTCATTATTACACATTACTAAATTTATGGATATCTTTGGTTTGAATTCTATGCCTGTGTATATTGGATGGGTTGTTACCGACATCTGGTGAGAAATTAATTTCAATAACACTTTTAGAAATATATTTATGTAGAATATTGGTGACATGTTCAATACTTACTTCATCCCCACTATATACAGTAGCTAATGAAGAAACTAACAGCACCCTGGATAAACACAGAATTCAAGTTCAGCCTATATTACTGGCAGAGACACTGAAGCTTCATCAGGCTGCAAACATCAGAGGGTCTCAAATTAATGAAGAAATGAGGATTATAGACTAAAACGTAATGCAATTTTAGTAGTTAAGGCTATGTTCACACAGTGACTATAAAGATACAGTGTTTTTGGCCCCAAAAAATGCACAAGAAACGCACCCGTAGCAAAAACACGTCAAAATAAAAAAATACGTGTTTTGCTGCGTTTTTGATGCGGTTTTACCACATTTTGCCCAATACGTTTTTAAGTCAAATGTATTGACTGTAAGGGGTCAAAAATGGTGGAAAACTGCAAAAGGAATTGACATGCTGCATCTTCAAAAACGTAGCCAAGATGCAGCCAAAAAAAGATGCCCAGTGTGAACAGCAAAATCAAAATCTCATAGACTTTACTGGGGGAAGGAAATGCATGCATTTTGGTGAATCCTTGTGACCTCAATAATGCACCAAAAACGCAGCAATAGATGCCCTGTGTGAACATAGCCTAAAGTTATCTGCTGACATGCATGAAATAATTTTCCATGTCAAATGTGACCATATCCTTTAAATTAAGCCATTGATAGCTTATCCTTTGCTTAGGCTATAAGTGTTGTATTGGGGGGGCATTTATTTTTAGTTAGTTTTAGATATTATACCCATTTGTTTTATGTTTTAAAACTTTCTAGTGTCAATCATATTGGAGAAATACACTTTCATATAGTATTGATATAGTCTCAATAATTTGTGTGATGGAGTTCAGAGTGGCAGGACATTCCTAATCCATTAATTAACGTATTGATAGCCTGCCAAAGCTTATAAGTGCAGGGATTTCCACCCATAGTGCTCAGAGTCATATTCGATAATGAATAAATCAAGATGTTTTGAAATTTAGGTTTACTTTTCTTTCATTGGTTTGAATATTAGTGTATGATGAATATGTCTATTGATCCAGGGATTTCCATAATTCCGTCACTCGGTGTTGCGATTTCATGTGTATGTACAAAGATATAATTTAAGTAATATGTTATTTTCTGATTTTGCTTTATTTTTAACTGCATATGGTCAAGTTAGCTAATAACCCTGTGAGACGTGAAGCAACAATCTTGTACTGATCTGTAGTATTAGACTATATTAGACTCTAGAGCTTTTTCACAGTATATCATATAACTTCACAACGTCTGGAGCAAAGGCTCAGATCAGTCATCAGTGAAGCTTTTGTAGACACTAGGACCATACAGTTAAATATCCAACAATATTAATAAGCAATAATTAATAAAATAGGGTAGGAGAACATAAAACGCATTCTTGGTCCACCAAAGGTGGATTTGTACATCCCCAGAGGTTTCACAGTTGTAACTACTTAAAGTAACTAAATCTGTTACATTTATTCTAATGTACAGCAGATTACAATTCATTTTCTTAACTTTATGCTTCCTTCTCAGCTAGGCGTTCACTCATGTGGAGAAATGAGTTCCATTACACGTCTCCTGGCTCAGACGACCAGATCCTCATACAACCATTTAGTTGCCTCGGAGATAGTACCAAACAAACAACACAAAACAAACTTAAAGAATCATGTAAAAGGTTTTCTCTCAAGACTTGATATAAGCAGTAAGTAATGTTCAGTACCACGTTCACCCAGTGGTTTTCCATATCAAAGAGACACATTTGTGCGAGGAGGAATAATATTGACTTGCCTGTAGTTCTCTACGTCAGCTGATAACTATGTTTGAACAGGAAGCGAAACTTACATCATTCTCCTTTTCTAAGAAATTCTCTACTTTACCAAATTTAATTTTGAACTGTAAATATTACTATTTTGCATGAAATGCTGACTCAACTTTCATCCAATCAGATTACAGCTTTGTAGCATTTGCATCTTCCCGATTCGTGAAGCAGTTGTCTACAAAAGAGTGAAGGTGACTCATCAGGTTATGTCACTTTATGACGTATAAAATATAAAACTAGGTTCTGTAAATTCATAAACAAAAGAAAATACAGCCACTGTAGATACAACTGCAGATTTAGTATCATGCAGGAGCATGAAATGGATAATTGTACAGAACAAATTATGTTAACAATTAGTGTCAGGATTGTTCTTGCAGGGATATTTTTTGCTTACACGCTATTCTGAACAGGATGCTAAGGATAAGACCTTTTAATACCGCGTTTTTCCAAAAATAGGACAACTGTTTTATGCTTTTTTTGTCCCGAAAAAAGCAATAGGGTTTATTTTCAGGTAGGTCTTACTTTTGGGGAAACACGGTTGAGGGTAAGTTTATCCCCCCACCGAAAAATAAACCCAGCCCAATCCCTTCCCAGGAGACTCATACTAACCAGACCCCGGACATCTACATCGCTCCCAGGTTCCCGTGCGATCCTGGGCAGGTGCTCTCAGCAGGTATGCTGCTCGCCATCCGCTCGTGCGTCTGACTAACACTCACATACACATCACATCGCACACACATTCACACACTCATGCTCACACGCACTCATCAGATCGCTCACACAATCACACATCAGATTGCACTCACACACTCCCACATTTGCTTCCAGACAGCCGGGGAAGATGGAACACAGTGCAGTGGCATGCATGTAGGACTCGGCGTTCCACTGCACCACGTCCCAGGATTCTCTGCTGGCCAGAAGCAATAAGTACCTCTGAATGTGGTGAGTGTTTGTGTGCAATCTGATGTGTGATTGTGTGAGCACTCTGATGTGTGATTGTGTGTGCGCGATCTGATGTTTGTGTGTGTGTGCGTGTGACCTGATGTGTGTGTGTGATCTGATGTGTATGTGTGATCTGATTGTTTGCGTGATCTGATGTGTGTGGGTGTGCGTTCCATTACAGGTCTTTCCTTTTGGCGTCTGGTGAGTATGATTGCAGGGTCTTCTGTCTTCTTTCTTCTTGCTTTTGGGGCTCTTTGCTTTCTATTTTGAAGTGTCTTGTAGTATCTTTAACTTTTTTAGCTGCATAGACACTTCACTATTGAACCATGACTAGGACTTATTTTCGGGGTAGGGCTTATATTTAAGCCTTGCTCCGAAAAGGCTGAAAATTCCTGCCAGGGCTTATTTTTGGGGGAGATTTTAATTTTGTAAAAACACTGTAATAACAATAAAAATTCTCCTGAGGCCTGAAACACACATCCGTGAAACTCGAGCGTGTTTGGTCCGTTTCCGTATAAACCGGAGACTCGGCCAAACGTGCACCAATGTTATTTAATGTTTGAGGACACATGTGCGCTTTTCATTAAGGTCCGTGGGTCCGTGTGCGTGCTACGTTTGTGTCTCCGTTTTGCACGGAATCATGTCCGTTTTCAGAACGCAACACGCAGCACAGACCCAATGAAAGTGAATGGGTCTGTGCGCACGTCCGAGTGTCCGAGTGACACGGACGCATCTCTGTTTGCTCCCTGTACGTTTTGTGCTTTTTTCATGTGATGTCGGTCTTTTTTCTTTTTCTGTTTCGTTCTCTCCCTCAGTCCGTCGGTCGGTCTCTCTCTATGTCTGTCGGTCAGTCTCTCTGTCTTATCTGTCCCTCTCGCTGTCTGTCGGTCAGTTCCCCCCCTCTCTCATACTTACCATTCCCCGATCTCCAGCGCGGCTCTGCACGGCTGTTATAAAAACTCCGGCGGCTTTTACTATTTTGAAAAAGCCGGCCGCTCATTAATCAATCTCGTATTCCCTGCTTTACCCGCCCACAGGCGCCTGTGATTGGTTGCATTCACACACGCCCACCACGCCGAGTGACAGCTGTGTCACTGCACCCAATCACAGCAGCCGGTGGGCGTGTCTATAAAGTGCAGTAAAATAAATAAATAAATAATTAAAAAAACGGCGTGCGGTCCCCCCCAATTTTAATACCAGCCAGATAAAGCCATACTGCTGAAGGCTGGTATTCTCAGGATGGGGAGCCCCACGTTATGGGGAGCCTCCCAGTCTAACAATATCAGTCAGCAGCAGCCCAGAATTGACGCATACCTTATATGCGACAGTTCTGGGACTGTACCCGGCTCTTCCCGATTTGCCCTGGTGCGTTGGCAAATCGGGGTAATAAGGAGTTAATGGCAGCCCATAGCTGCCACTAAATCCTAGATTAATCATGTCAGGCGTCTCCCCGAGATACCTTCCATGATTAATCTGTAAGTTACAGTTAAAAAACACACACACCCGAAAAAATAATTTATTAGAAATAAAAAACACTAAGAAATACCCTCATTCACCACTTTATTCAGCCCGAAAAAGCCCTCCATGCCTGGCGTAATCCAGGATGGTCCAGCGTCGCTTCCAGCTCTGCTGCATGAAGGTGACCGGAGCAGCAGAATACACCGCCGCTCCTGTCAGCTCCACACAGCAACTGAGGTGAGTAGCGCGATCAGCTGAACTGTCACTGAGGTTAATCGAGTCCACCGCTGGATCCAGCGGTGGCCGTGAGTTACCTGACTGACAGCAGCTGATCGCGCTACTCACCTCATTTGTTGCGTGGAGCTGACAGGAGCGGCGGTGTATTCTGCTGCTCCGGTCACCTTCATGCAGCAGAGCTGGATGCGACGCTGGAGGTACGTGGATTACGCCGGACATGGAGGGCTTTGTTGGGGTTAATAAATTGGTGATGAGGGACTTTGTTAGTGTTTTTTATTTCTAATAAAGGATTTTTCGTGTGTGTGTGTTTTTTAACTGTAACTTACAGATTAATCTTGGAAGGTATCTCGGGGAGACGCCTGACATGATTAATCTAGGATTTAGTGGCAGCTATGGGCTGCCATTAGCTCCTTATTACCCCGATTTGCCAACGCACCAGGGCAAATCGGGAAGAGCCGGGTACAGTCCCAGAACTGTCGCATATAATGTATGCGGCAATTCTGGGTGGCTGCTGACTGATATTGTTAGTCTGGGGTGCTCCCCATAACGTGGGGCTCCCCATCCTGAGAATACCAGCCTTCAACAGTATGGCTTTATCTGGCTGGTATTAAAATGGGGGGGGGACCGCACGCCGTTTTTTTAAATTATTTATTTATTTTACTGCACAGTATACACACGCCCACCGGCTGCTGTGATTGGGTGCAGTGACACAGCTGTCACTCAGCGTGGTGGGCGTGTGTGACTGCAACCAATCACAGGCGCCTGTGGGCGGGTAAAGCAGGGAATACGAGATTGATTAATGAGTGGCCGGCTTTTTCAAAATATTAAAAGCCGCCGGAGTTTTTATAACAGCCGTGCAGAGCCACGCCGGAGATCGGGGAACGGTAAGTATGAGAGAGAGCTGCTCACTTCAGTCACTCAGAGGATTAGCGGTCACAAGTGAGTCCTTCACGGGTGACCGCTAATCAGTACGCGGCACACAGACAGAACCGCGGCATGACAATGAAGTCGGGTGAAGTTCACCCGAGTTCATTCTCATTGCGCAACTCTGTCTGCTGTCAGCCGACATGTATCAACGACATTGTGCATCACACACACACACGGAACATTTCACACGGTCAACACACACACGTCAGTTATTTCACTCACGCACACACGGACATTCCACACACACATACGGCTAGCATACGGGATATACACGCAGGCCACACATACCATAAAAACGGACCTAAAAAACGGAAAACGGACCCTAAAAACGGCCCGTTTTACACGGACGTGGTTTTAACGGGTGTGTGCTTTCGGCCTTAAAGGGTTGTTCACATTGCTTTGGACATTCATTTATTTACTTTTCACGCTGGCAGAATGATACAGTCTGTTACATTATGGTATCTGTCTGAAAAGACAAACACTAACAGAAAAGAGAACAAGTGGAATCCATATTTGCATACTTTGGACTCCATTTGTTTTACTCATCTGCTTCATCTCCACTGCCAGGCCTCTGCTTCCTTCTTCCTTTGCTAAGGTACCCTACCGTGTTTGGGCGGCAGTTTTGTTGACATCATACTTTATGTCTCATATTTGTATACATTAAGAAAAGAAGAAACAGTTTGCTGCGTGAGTCAGAACTTCAAAGCCATGGTGTCATGATACAGGAGAGGAATGGAGCAACACTAGAAATTGCAGAACACAGTAATGGGTAAGTATATTAATGTGCACACGATGTATATAACACATTATTGATAATCAATAGAATGGCCAATGGAAATACCACTGTAAAGATCCTTTAAAAAAAATATCCTTTAGCCCCAGTTAGCATGGGGTGTAATGCTAGCGTCCCTACACTATCCTGCCTCTTCCCTGCTGCAGGGACACTGACATACTCATTACCGCAGCTGGACTGTGCCCTCTACCACCTCACCGCAATCCTCCATGTGTTCTCCTCCTTCCTCCTGCTCCCAGGACTTGTGCACGCAGCACAGGTTGCCCGTGAGTACGCTTAGGGCCCACCAGTTATTTTAAGACCAGGCTAAAGTGACAATCCACCTCAGTGGGGAGGCTTTTGCTTAGGTCAATCCTCTGCTGGAGAGAAGAGACCCGGTACCACTGGCTTTCTAACCTTCCTGGAGGCCTTCCGGAAAGTTATGTGGTTAAATTCCGTACCCTCTCTTATGTACTAGGTTGGAATTGTGACGCCCTGGACTAGCCAGGTAGTCACATACATTACACCATAAACATACCCTACCCTAGACAGTAACAACAGTCAACCAAAAACCCTTGTTGCCTCCCTCCAGGGTCTGATGTCCACACCAGGTGGGGCGGAGCCAGGCGGTTGGCCTCACCCACCGAGGAGTTCACAGGCCTGGAGGCGGGAAAGCAGTCAGAGTAGTTTTGGAGGTGAAAGTAGGAGGACACGAACTGCAAGTGTCTGGGTCGGAGCCCAGGCACTGACAGCAAGGTTGGCAGATGGTGGTGGCCGTCTGCAGGAGTTAGCGGAACTCTGCAGAGCCGTAGGACCGGGGTTGGGCGGTGGCCCACCGGTACTGAACCGGGGAACGGAGTGAAGCTAAGCACACAGACAGGGCCATCAGACCCCGACCAGGCTTGGAGCCGCCGACAATAGTCAAATCCAAGTGTGACAGGAACCCAACCCCCTACCCACGGAGGGGACAACATCCTAGCTGCTCCCTACCATCTCTCCCGGGATCCCCGTCACCAGCAGCAGTGGTGCCATCATCACCACGTCCCGTGGGTGGCGTCACGAACTCTCTCCCTAAACCAACCATCCCCTTTCACTCACGGGTAAGGAGCGCTGCTCGAGTCCCCGGGTCCGGCCCACCGCTCGAGCCACCGAGCAGCAGCAGCAGAAGCCCCGGACCCGAGCGTGGCGAGCGCGTCCCCTCCACCCGTGACAGAATAATCAGACACTGGTGGCCATCTTTTGAGAAGGTTTTTCTTAGAGAAATAAGGATGAACTGGCAGGCCATGTTATTCCTGCTATGCTGGATGATTTAATTTCCTTGGCTTCCCGGGTCGATCTCAGGTTCCAGAAGCAATCTATGGAAGTGACACGTGATAGGGGACCTTTACATCATGCTCCATCCCTTCAGAGGCCACTGGTGTCCCAGTTTCTGTTCCTGCTCTTGAACTTGTGCATATAAAGATTTCCAAGCAACGTCGAGAACATTGTCGAGCCAAGGGTCTGTGTGTCTACTTTGGAGGTGCAGAACATTTCATCCATACATGTCCCGTGAAGTCGGGACTTTCTTGCCTGGGGTCAGTAGGAGGCACCACTCTAGGCAAGAACAAATCCTCTTTGACCATGTCTATGTCCGTATCGTATGGAAGTTTTCAGTTTCAGGCCTACCTTGATTCCGGATCTGTTAGGAATTTAATTCAAGAAGCTGTGATGGATTGGGATCTGCTTTCCATTCGATGCCTGCTTGATGGTGACGTCTGTCGATAGAGTACTCTGGAAGGAACCTATACACTTTGTGTTTGAATCAGTAGAGCTATGGGTGGGAGCTTCACATTTGGAGAAGATCTCTTTCTTGGTGCTTCTGTCATGGGGAATGTAATGACAGTCCAGGGGCCCCTAGGCTGACCCTCAGACTTGGGACCCTGCGCTGTCCATTATCTCGACGGTAAGCTTGATGGTAGCCAGGGTTGAGCCTCCAATGTGGCCCTGTCTCCCATCCAAGCCCTGATACAACTTCCCCCCACATAGGGAGTGGGCTGGAAACCCAGAAGCAAAACCCCCACAAAATTACATGGACAAGGGAGAACGAAAACTCAGATACACAGCACTCAAAACACACAGGAGAGACAATATGTGTACTGGGGGGCAAAGCAAAAAGGGGAGGAAGTAACACACAACTGGGAAACACTTACACCATCAGAAGCACAACACGGATCACTATCTACATGAAAAGCACCAAGACCGGGTTCGCTGGAGTATAAACTGAAGCTAACATCGGCACCTTCTGGATGGAGCCAGTCCATGGTGTAGGTGGGTATGTATGTGCGTGTGTCCATGTGTTTTCAGTGTGTGCTGTCAGTGTGCTATCCATGTGACATCCGCATAGCACACCGACACCATAAACTTCCATACTTACCTGTCCATGGTGCTGCTATGTCTGGCACTGTTGCTGCTTCCGGTCCAAAGTGCAGAAAATATGCAATGAACTAAATGAGAAGCAGGTGACAGCAGTGCTGGAGACATCAGTGGTGGAGATAGGTGAGTATAGAAAAGCATTTTATTTCCTAGACACGTGTTTTATCTGGTATGTGTCACACTGATGTTACACGGAGCACTTCATTCTGCAGGTCATGTGACATCTGTTCTACCGGAGAAAAACAGACATGACTACATGTGGAGCACACGGACAGAGGTATGCTCCACACAGACACATGTCTATGAGAAAACATACACGTGTGCGCAAACCCAATGGGCCTGCATGCATCCATGTCTCCAGTACGTGTGAAAATGGACATCACACGTACTGGAAGCATGGACGTGTGAAGGAGGCCTTAAATAGGGAAGTGGCAGCTGCATTTGGCAATCAGCAACCTGAGCACTTAGGTCTTACACAACAGTCTGCAGGAATTAATTCCTGCAGAGCTGAAGTCCAGTGAATCTGAACCAGCTGATGCCCTGCTCTTGCTGCACAATTCAGAAGCCTCAGGTTGCTTGTCAGACTCTGCCGTGTGAACAGAGTCTGATGCAACAGTGCCATCAGGTGTGTGCAGAATTGAACATCGCATGACACAAGAGATGTCTGGTCCCTGAAACCTCAGTGATGATTACCCTGGAATTCGGTTCTGTCTGCCCTTCTAGGTCTGGAAAGAAGCCTCCCAACCAACAGCCATCCATTGTACCTCTTCCACCAGTCGTTCCTACCAACTCGAAAGACATCTTGCTGAAGAACAAACTTCCTTCAGGCCTGATGAAGAGGGGTGTAAGAGGAAATACTGTAATGCCAGCATCCCTGCGCTACACTGCCTCTCCCCTGTCAGGAATAAGAGCTATGCTTGAAACGGGTAGACTATGTGTCTTTTTTTCCTGGTATTTTTAAATTTATTCCTTACTAGAAGGTGGCCCGATTCTACGCATCGGGTATTCTAGAATTTACGTATTGTGTAGTTAATGTATGATTTTTGTTATATATATATATATAGATGTTGTTGTCTGTAGTTACCAAGTGTTTGTGTAGGGCGCTGTACATGTTATGGGTGTTGTCTGGGTGTGGCGGGGGGTGAGAGCGTTGTTGTATGTGTGTTGCGTGTGTTGCATTGTTTGTGGAGCGCTGTGTGTATGTAGCGTTGTGTGTGTGTGTGTTGCGCGGTTTGTGTGGGTGTGGTGTGTTTTGGGGGGAGGTATGTTTTGTGCAATGTGTGTGTGTTGCGTGGTATGTGCGTATATTTATGTATGCCACGGTGTTTGTGTGTTGGGTGTTGTGTGTGTGCAGCATTGTCTGTGTGTGTGGGTGTCTGTGTAGGGCGGTGTTTGTGGTTCCCAGTGTGTGTGTGGTGTGTTGTGTGTGTGTGTGTGTGTGTTGGGGGGAGGTGTGCACCTCCCATCGTGCTCCATCCCCCATGCTGCGCACCCCCCATCGTGCTCCATCCGCCATGCTGCGCACTCCCAAACGTGCTCCTTCCGCCATGCTGCGCAATCCCAAACGTGGACCATGCGCCATGCTGCGCACTCCCAAACGTGCTCCATCCGCCATGCTGCGCACTCCCAAACGTGCTCCATCCGCCATGCTGCACACTCCCAAACGGGCTCCATCCGCCATGCTGCGCACTCCCAAACATGGTCCATCCACCATGCTGCGCACTCCCAAACTTGCTCCATCCGCCATGCTGCGCACTCCCAAACGTGCTCCATCCCCCATGCTGCGCACCCCCCATCGTGCCCCATCCCCCATGCTGCGCACCCCCCATCGTGCTCCATCCCCCATGCTGCACCAGCATCAGCCTCTCTCCTCCCAGCATCAGCCTCTCTGCCCCCAGCATCAGCCTCTCTCCTCCCAGCATCAGCCTCTCTCCTCCCAGCATCAGCCTCTCTCCTCCCAGCATCAGCCTCTCTCCTCCCATCATCAGCCTCTCTGTCCCCAGCATCAGCCTCTCTGTCCCCAGCATCAGCCTCTCTCCTCCCAGCCTCAGCCTCCCCCAGCATCAGCCTCTCTTCTCTCAGCCTCCCCCCTCCCAGCCTCCCTCCTCCCAGCCTCCCCCAGCATCAGCCTCCCCCTCCCAGCCTCCCCCAGCATCAGCCTCCCCCTCCCAGCCTCCCCCAGCATCAGCCTCTCGCCTCCCAGCCTCCCCCAGCATCAGCCTTTCTCCTCCCAGCCTCCCCCAGCATCAGCCTCTCTCCTCCCAGCCTCCTCCAGCATCAGCCTCTCTCCTCCCAGCCTCCCCCAGCATCAGCCTCCCCCTCCCAGGCTTCCCCAGGATCAGCCTCTCTACTCCCAGCCTCCCTCCTCCCAGCCTCCCTCAGCATCAGCCTCCCCCTCCCAGCCTCCCCCAGCATCAGCCTCTCTCCTCCCAGCCTCCCCCAGCATCAGCCTCTCTCCACTCAGCCTCCCCCAGCATCAGCCTACACCCTCCCAGCCTCCCCCAGCATCAGCCTACCCCAGCATCAGCCTACACCCTCCCAGCCTCCCCCAGTATCAGCCTACCCCAGCATCAGCCTACCCCAGCATCAGCCTCTCTCCTCCCAGCCTCCCCCAGCATCAGCCTCCCCCTCCCAGCCTTCCCCAAGATCAGCCTCTCTCCTCCCAGCCTCCCCCAGCACGCCGTGCTCCTCTGCCGACACTCACAGATCCGATCGCATACACTCACACACACACACTCACACATCAAAACACACTCACACACATCCGATCGCATACACTCACACACACACTGACGATATCGCACATACGCGCTCACACTCACAACATCCGGAGATACCACATGCTTCTGGCCATGTGATCCTCCGGCAGGTCCTGGAAGGTCACACCACAGTATCGCCGCCGAGAAGCAAGCGATATACCAGGATGTTGTGAGTGTGTGGATGCGATGTGATGTGTGTGTGAGAGTGAGTGTGATCTGATGTGTGTGTGTGTGTGTGTGTATGTGTGTGTGTGTGTGTGTTGTTATGTGTGTGCGTGTGTATGTTCCGCCGCTGCAGGACCTTGACGCATTACAGGTGTTAATATGGAGAAGTCACAAGCAGCCTCACTCACCTCTCCCGCTTGTTTTCAGCTCCTCCAGGACATATGGCTGTGTTGCATGATGGCCATCAATAACAGACATGACTGCACACCATGCACACTGACACAGCACTGATGTATATACATCACAGGAGGGGCTGGGGCCTACAATAAATACATTACAGGAGGGGCAGGGGGCATAGACATTACTGGGGGGGGCATAGACATTACTGGAGTGGCAAACCGCTCTGGTGGCGTACACATTACTGGGATGGGTGGCTTAGCGCTCTGGGGGACCCATATAGTTCTGGGGTGCCGCATAGACTGCTCTGATTCATATATACACACACACAGCTCTGCTTCACACACACAGCTCTGCTTCACACCACACATCTTTCTTCAGCTCTGCTTCACACACACACACAGCTCTGCTTCACACACACACACAGCTCTGCTTCACACCACACATCTTTCTTCAGCTCTGCTTCACACACAGCTCTGCTTCACACCACACATCTTTCTTCAGCTCTGCTTCACACACAGCTCTGCTTCACACCACACATCTTTCTTCAGCTCTGCTTCACACACACACACAGCTCTGCTTCACACCACACATCTTTCTTCAATTGCTGGAAACTCTGCTAGAAGTTCAGATGTGTCACTCACTAGGGCGAAGGTGAATGGCATTTAGCAACAAGGGATTAATATAAATTGGTTATGCTTGACAATTTCTGACTTCCCTTGTATATTATTAGAGTCTGACTCTATAGGGTGGAATCTAATAATATCACTACTTAGCCTTTCAATATCAGATGGGTTTGGGTTCTTTTCTTGTCACCTCCTGGCTCAGCAAGAATAGGAACAAATCCTATCAATTCTTTAAACAGCTGCTGAAAGTGGGATTAATATTGCTGGCCCACAGAGGCGTAACTAGAATTCAATGGGCCCTGTTGCAAAATTTGAACCTGGCTACCCCCCCTTATGTTGGTCAGATGTATGTATATGTATGTATATATTTAGCGTTCTAAATCCTATAAAGATATATGAGCCCCCCCCCCCCCCATTATGTAGTAATGTCACCCATCCTTTTCTGTTGTTTCCCATCTTGGGCTCCTTTCTGGTAAATATGTCTCCCATCCTGGTATATATGTCCTCCATCCTGGCATATGTGTCCCCTATCCTGATATATAGGTCCCCTATCCTGGTACTGTATATATGTCCCCCGTCCTATTATATATGTACCCCATTCTAGCCCACATCCTTTTGTACATATAACCTCATCCTGATAAAAATGTCCCCTATTCTGGTATATTTTTCCCCATCCTGGTATATATGTCACCATCCTGGTACTGGGCCCCCCTGAATCACGGACCCCATAGCGAATGCGTGGCTTGTCGCCATTGGCGGTATGCCACTGTATTCACCTGATTTATCATCTACCACAGTCAGCACACTTTCAAGGTTGCCGTGGAAAGACAGGTCTCATGCCACGTTTATCACTATTCAAGAACAGATGTTATAAATCCATGTCCTTTATTCAAATAGCATATACAGGTTTATGCGTTTCAATGGTCTCATCCCCCTTCCTCAGGACAATTTTGAAATGACAGGATAATCCTTATACTGTCATTTCAAAATTGTCCTGAGGAAGGGTGCTCAGACCATTGAAACGCGTAGACCTGTATATGCTATTTGAATAAAGGACATGGATTTATAACATCTGTTCCTGAATGGTGATAAGCCCGGCATGAGACCCATCTTTCCACATCAACCTTGAAACTTTTCCTGCAGGGCTTGTGCTATTCACCCTACCATCACGTCTTTATAGGAATTGTGACTTTCTCAACCCCTATAGGTGAGTGCATCCAATTTTTTTATCTACTGTTATCCCAAATAAGACCCTATTGTGCTTTATTTCCACAGTCTCCTCTTCCCACAGCCACTGAAGTCACAGTCAGAAGACAGAAGAGTTGGAACCCAGCACTGCCCGGCAGTTCCCATTGAGAGGGCAAGAATAGCGTAGCTCTTCTCTGACTGAGATTGCGATTGCGATTGTTATGCCCCTGATGGCCCATATTAAAAAAAGTTCATAAATTTTAAAGATCAGAGCAACCCTCTACTAAAATCTTTCTGAGATGACCACCCAAAATTGCTGGAAAAAAATGGTCTTCTAGAGGGTTGGTCTTCTCAATAAAGATAGCCAGTGCACTTAGTGTATTGTGCTGTAGAACTAAGAAATCTTTCACATGATATCTAAAATAAAAAGGGGGTCTTTTCAGAGATGAAGTATCTGACTGTATATTACTAAACCTTCTCCTACTCTACTGGGTTTTTTTAGCCATGAGTAATTTCTTTTTTAAAGCAGAGAAAACTAGAAATGATGTTGTATTCCATATTGAAATTATTTAGACCCAGGAACTGTGACAGATTCGGCTCAGTAGACTTTGGCACTCATATGAGACACCAATTTACTCCAGTTGGCTTCCTGATGTCCTGTCTTACAATAAGATCTCTGTGGGGATTAAACAGCAGAATTCCAATACTTTAATTTGGTAGAGGGAAACATTTTCCTTACTCTTTGGTCTGATGCACAAATGTAGTCCCATCGGTGGAAGCCAAGATATTTGGGTGAATAGGTGCAGTTAGTTTCTGGATGGTATTAAAGATTACATCTAGTATTTTATATCAAAGCACATTAAAATGTCAAAGTCTCTTTCCAAGCACACTGTGTCTAATCAAGATTTTGTGATTCAATATTAGTCTACTGCCACCGATTGAAGATTTCCACAATGAATTCTGCAATTTCTAATCTTTAAAAATGTTTTATACAGTATGTGTAGTTAATACTATGAGAAATATATATACTGTACATATAAATGTTTAATGAGAAAATGAGGGTTGCTGTCACTTCTTTACTTTCTATAGGGTCACCTACTCTGTGATCATTCATTTTAAGTTTGCTATAGCTGTACAGTTTCTACAAGTGAAAATACTAGAACAGACTGGAATCTGCAAAAATCTATTAAAAGCCATCTGTATGACTCAACTTTCTTCATTTCATCCTCCGTCTCCCCTCTATGATGCTTTTCCTGTGCTGTAACCATTCTGTGGAACTAGCTACTTAAACCATTAGGTTAAAAACGGATAAAAAAATCACATTCCACCCGCACCCATGTTACTCTATGAGCCCGCTCCCATGAGCAATTTTTTTCTCATCCCTAATCGGAGTGAGAAAATAATCGCAGCGTGCTGCAGGTGCGATCCGATTCATTTTCACTTGTACCCATACAAGTCTATGGGTGCGAGAGAATCATTGCATTGCACTCGCATTACAGTGAAGTGCAGTGTGATATATGCATCAGCTGACAATGGAGGACATGGGGAGATTAGTCCCTCCCTTTCCTCGACAGCGCACGCCCTTTCCTCCGCAGCTGTGCTGTGAGCACAGGATCGCAGCACAGTGGCATGACAATCGCATAACACTCAGCTTACACTCCAGCAGAGCGGGAGCTGAGTGTCATGCGAGTGACTCGCATTAATGCCCATGTGGCCGCAGCCTTAAGGCTGCTTTACACGAGTCGATCTATTGTGCGATGCATCGTTGGGGTCACGGATTTTGTGACGCACTTCCGTCATTCGCAACGACATCTTCTCATGTGACAGCTCCTTGGGAGTCCAACCGATGCCTAATCGTTTGAAATTCGGCCATCGTGTACTCATCGTTTAATTCCATAAAATCGTTCATTTTAGTCTTCATGAACGACACATTGCAAAGTGTGACACCACCGTGTAATCGGCCATCCTCGTAGTTGTTTGTGACGTCATTAAACCTTCAGGGCGTATTTGTGGTTTTAAATAATCACGCCTAATCTAATCGGATTGGTTGTAGCAGATGCGTTTTGATTGGTTATTACTGTTATAAAATACGGAGCTGTAGTCATGATGTGTCAACATTCAGCCTTGGCGTCATGCACAGTGTTTTTTAGTGCATTAGTCCTAATTTTTTTTATGTTTGTTTGTTCGCTGCCAATCGCCCCATTTTGTGACTCCTGAATGGAAAGCATACTTGTTGATGACCTTGGAATCTCTTGATCTCTTGTGAAGTCAAGTAGATCAAAATACCACAGCCGTGGGACATAAAGATCGGCAGTCGCAGCCCCTGAACGTCGTGACTCTTCGACTTTATTGAGTTCCTTTTTATATACAGTGCGTATTCCTTGTATTTTTTTCTTGATAAGATTTACATCCACAGGCTCATTAGGAAAATGGTTTTTATAGATACTAATCAGATCCGCATAAGCTGCTTGTTTGATGCGTTTGTTACTATATACAGGCGATTTAATTTTCCATAGACATGTTAATGTGCGATATTTTTCAATGAAATCACGCAAAAATAATTCGTTTTGATGAGCCGTCATCTGTGCAGGAATATATGAGAACATTTTATTTTACACTGTTATAAGAAACATGTAATCTTTTTGTTTTTGTAAACGAAATAAAACAAAAATTAACAAAAAAACCAAAACCTTATTATGTTGCAAAAAACATAATACACGATAAAACAAAAAAAAAAAAAAAACCCTTAAGAGACACATTGTGAACGGCTAAATAACACAATAAAAAAACCATAAAAAAACAAAACTAACCCACCTTTTGAAGATAGATACTCTGAAATCGACATAAACCAGACCACAAACAAAAAACAAGACTGATGCTAAGGACACACGAGGCAACAAAGACGGACGCAGAAGAGAAACAATATATATGGGATCTAACCAATCAACCACATTAGCAGAACTGGATTGAGCAGGTCAAAAGAATTCAGGGCGTGCAACAATCCAGACAACGTCACGGAGGGGTGTATAGTTTGCCTAATTACGCCCATACAAAAGACAGATTGACCAAAGAAAAACATGTGTGAAGCCTTTTGGACGTCCGCCATGGCCAATCAATATATCGATGAGCGCTTTGGGGTCGTTTAACAACACTCAACGTGTGACACATGGACAACTACCTATCAGCGATACAAACAAAAAAAAAAAAAAAGACTTTGCCAAAGAAATCGCACGATGGATTGGCTCGTGTAAAGCAGCCTTTAGACTTCTGACATTCTCCTAACATTCCAAGACTTAAGCAGGGAGAGACATTCAGCCTTGAGCCTCTGTGCAAGAAGCAATAACTTTATATATATATATATATATATATATATATACATATATACAAGCACCTACAGCAATGGTCTATGGAACACGTACATAGGGACATACAGAACAAAGATGGAACAGATTATTTACATGTGTGTGTGTATGTGTGTGTGTTATATGTGTTTGGATATATATATATACAGTTAGGTCCAGAAATATTTGGACAGTGACACAATTTTCGCGAGTTGGGCTCTGCATGCCACCAGATTGGATTTGAAATGAAACCTCTACAACAGAATTCAAGTGCAGATTGTAACGTTTAATTTGAAGGTTTGAACAAAAATATCTGATAGAAATTGTAGGAATTGTACACATTTCTTTACAAACACTCCACATTTTAGGAGGTCAAAAGTAATTGGACAAATAAACCAAACCCAAACAAAATGTTTTTATTTTCAATATTTTGTTGCGAATCCTTTGGAGGAAATCACTGCCTTAAGTCTGAAACCCATGGGCATCACCAAACGCTGGGTTTCCTCCTTCTTAATGCTTTTCCAGGCCTTTACAGCCGCAGCCTTAAAGTCTTGCTTGTTTGTGGGTCTTTTCGTCTTAAGTCTGGATTTGAGCAAGTGAAATGCATGCTCAATTGGGTTAAGATCTGGTGATTGACTTGGCCATTGCAGAATGTTCCACTTTTTAGCACTCATGAACTCCTGGGTAGCTTTGGCTGTATGCTTGGGGTCATTGTCCATCTGTACTATGAAGCGCCGTCCGATCAACTTTGCGGCATTTGGCTGAATCTGGGCTGAAAGTATATCCCGGTACACTTCAGAATTCATCCGGCTACTCTTGTCTGCTGTTATGTCATCAATAAACACAAGTGACCCAGTGCCATTGAAAGCCATGCATGCCCATGCCATCACGTTGCCTCCACCATGTTTTACAGAGGATGTGGTGTGCCTTGGATCATGTGCCGTTCCCTTTCTTCTCCAAACTTTTTTCTTCCCATCATTCTGGTACAGGTTGATCTTTGTCTCATCTGTCCATAGAATACTTTTCCAGAACTGAGCTGGCTTCATGAGGTGTTTTTCAGCAAATTTAACTCTGGCCTGTCTATTTTTGGAATTGATGAATGGTTTGCATCTAGATGTGAACCCTTTGTATTTACTTTCATGGAGTCTTCTCTTTACTGTTGACTTAGAGACAGATACACCTACTTCACTGAGAGTGTTCTGGACTTCAGTTGATGTTGTGAACGGGTTCTTCTTCACCAAAGAAAGTATGCGGCGATCATCCACCACTGTTGTCATCCGTGGACGCCCAGGCCTTTTTGAGTTCCCAAGCTCACCAGTCAATTCCTTTTTTCTCAGAATGTACCCGACTGTTGATTTTGCTACTCCAAGCATGTCTGCTATCTCTCCGATGGATTTTTTCTTTTTTTCAGCCTCAGGATGTTTTGCTTCACCTCAATTGAGAGTTCCTTAGACCGCATGTTATCTGGTCACAGCAACAGCTTCCAAATGCAAAACCACACACCTGCAATCAACCCCAGACCTTTTAACTACTTCATTGATTACAGGTTAACGAGGGAGACGCCTTCAGAGTTAATTGCAGCCCTTAGAGTCCCTTGTCCAATTACTTTTGGTCCCTTGAAAAAGAGGAGGCTATGCATTACAGAGCTATGATTCCTAAACCCTTTCTCCGATTTGGATGTGAAAACTCTCATATTGCAGCTGGGAGTGTGCACTTTCAGCCCATATTATATATATAATTGTATTTCTGAACATGTTTTTGTAAACAGCTAAAATAACAAAACTTGTGTCACTGTCCAAATATTTCTGGACCTAACTGTATATATATATATATATATATATACATATATATATATATATATACCAGCTGTACTACCTGGCGTTGCCCGGGATAGTAACTGTCTTTGTGTCTCTCTCCCAGTTTCTGTCTGTCTCTGTCTATCTCTCTTTCTCTGTGTTCGTGTGTCTGTCTCTTTCCCTGTCTGTCTGTGTCTGTGTCTATCCATGTGTGTCTCTATCCATGTCTGTCTGTCTATGTCTGTCTTTGTATCAGTCTTTCTGTCTCTTTCTGTGTCTGTCTCTCTCTCTCTGCTTGTCAGTTTGTTTCCCCGTCTGTCTCTTTCCTCGTCTGTCTCTTTCCCTGTCTCTTTCCTTGTCTGTCTGTCTCTTTCCCTATTTTTCTCTCTTTCCCTGTCTGTCTCTTTCCCCGTCTGTCTCTCTGTCTCTTTTCCTGTCTGTCTCTTTGACTCACTGTCTCTCTCTGTCTCGTTCTCTCTATCCATCTCTCCGCCAACATCTTATTACCTCACACATAAGCTTCTTATACTATAAATGTCCTTTGTTCCTATAGCAACCAATCACAGCTGCTATTAATAACCTTTAGCTTGCAGCTCCATTGACTTTACTGTTAGGAGATTTTTTTGGAGAGTATCTGTAAAGGGCGGGTTAAATTTTACCGTCAAAACATAGTCCATGACGTTCCCTGAGTCACATGGGGTTTCTGTGCAAAATTTCGTGATTGTAAATACGATATATACAGTGCCTACAAGTAGTATTCAACCCCCTGCAGATTTAGCTGGTTTACACATTCGGAATTAACTTGGCATTGTGACATTTGGACTGTAGATCAGCCTGGAAGTGTGAAATGCACTGCAGCAAAAAAGAATGTTATTTCTTTTTTATTTTTTTTTTTAAATTGTGAAAAGTTTATTCCGAGGGTCATTTATTATTCAACCCCTCAAACCACAAGAATTCTGTTTGGTTCCCCTAAAGTATTAAGAAGTATTTCAGGCACAAAGAACAATGAGCTTCACATGTTTGGATTAATTATCTCTTTTTCCAGCCTTTTCTGACTAATTAAGACCCTCCCCAAACTTGTGAACAGCACTCATACTTGGTCAACATGGGAAAGACAAAGGAGCATTCCAAGGCCATCAGAGACAAGATCGTGGAGGGTCACAAGGCTGGCAAGGGGTACAAAACCCTTTCCAAGGAGTTGGGCCTACCTGTCTCCACTGTTGGGAGCATCATCCGGAAGTAGAAGGCTTATGGAACTACTGTTAGCCTTCCACGGCCTGGACAGCCTTTGAAAGTTTCCACCCGTGCTGAGGCCAGGCTTGTCCGAAGAGTCAAGGCTAACCCAAGGACAACAAGGAAGGAGCTCCGGGAAGATCTCATGGCAGTGGGGACATTGGTTTCAGTCAATACCATAAGTAACGTACTCCACCGCAAAGGTCTCCGTTCCAGACGAGCCCGTAAGGTACCTTTACTTTCAAAGCGTCATGTCAAGGCTCGTCTACAGTTTGCTCATGATCACTTGGAGGACTCTGAGACAGACTGGTTCAAGGTTCTCTGGTCTGATGAGACCAAGATCGAGATCTTTGGTGCCAACCACACACGTGACGTTTGGAGACTGGATGGCACTCCATACGACCCCAAGAATACCATCCTTACAGTCAAGCATGGTGGTGGCAGCATCATCCTGTGGGGCTGTTTCTCAGCCAAGGGGCCTGGCCATCTGGTCCGCATCCATGGGAAGATGGATAGCACGGCCTACCTGGAGATTTTGGCCAAGAACCTGCGCTCCTGCATCAAGGATCTTAAGATGGGTCATCATTTCATCTTCCAACAAGACAACGACCCAAAGCACACAGCCAAGAAAACCAAGGCCTGGTTCAAGAGGGAAAAAAATCAAGGTGTTGCAGTGGCCTAGTCAGTCTCCTGACCTTAACCCAATTGAAAACTTGTGGAAGGAGCTCAAGATTAAAGTCCACATGAGACACCCAAAGAACCTAGATAACTTGGAGAAGATCTGCATGGAGGAGTGGGCCAAGATAACTCCAGAGACCTGTGCCGGCCTGATCAGGTCTTATAAAAGACGATTATTAGCTGTAATTGCAAACAAGGGTTATTCCACAAAATATTAAACCTAGGGGTTGAATAATAATTGACCCACACTTTTATGTTGAAAATTTATTAAAATTTAACTGGGCAACATAACTTGTTGGTTTGTAAGATTTATGCATCTGTTAATAAATCCTGCTCTTGTTTGAAGTTTGCAGGCTCCAACTTATTTGCATCTTATCAAACCTGCTAAATCTAAAAATCTTCAGGGGGTTGAATACTTGTAGGCACTGTATATATATTTTTATATATATATATATATATATATATATATATATACAAACAGCTCCTTATATACTGTAAAATGGTCCCCACAGCTCTCTATATGCTGTATGATGGTCCATTCCAACACCTCCCTACAGCTGCCTATGCACTGTATGATGGTTATTACAGTTCCCTATTAACGGTATGTTGGTCCCTACAGCTCCCTAAACACTGTATGATGGTCCTTACAGCTCCCTAAACACTGTATGATGGTCCCTACAGCTCTCTATATACTGTATGATGTTCCAGCCCCACAGTTTCCTATAGCTTCCTACTGTTCAAAGGCCCCTAAAGCTCACTTTGCACTGTATGGTGGTCCCTACAGCTCCCTATATACTGTATAATGATCCCTACAGCTTCCTTGATGGCCACAGGGTTCCTATATACTGTATAATGGACAGTGGGGATCGAGAACAACGGGAATAAAAAAACGCAGCGAGGACTGGACAGGTGGCTGAGAGTAGCAGAGAAGCCAAAGAGGTGAGCAGTGAAGTGAATATAACGTTTTGTTTATATTTAATTTTGATAGCCATTAGGGTTCATATAAATAGCAGCCAGCAAACGCCATTTTACTGAATCTGCACATAAGTAAATTATAAAAAAAAATCATCATTTTGGCGAATGGCGAGTTTTGTAAAATTTGAGTAGGATTTAATTCCACTTAAATGTATTTGCTCATCTCCACGGTTTATATGACTACAGTGCTCTCTGTACTGCTCAGCTGAGGACATTACATTAACTACATTAGTGTGAACCCAGCTTTTGGCATAATAGACAGTATGAATCCTCTAACACTTTACTTCTGCTATTACTCTTTCAGACTCGGAAACAATTGGTACATTTTGCAATAGTTGAAATGAGAATGTTGCCTTTTTGCCAAATCATTTTATACTGAATTGCTGAATAAAATAATTTACTTGCCTAGTTTTTAATGTATTAAATTACTGCATTATTGTTAGTGGAAATAAGATCTAGTTCCAGAAAATAATGAAGATACAATGTGTCATAGAAAGGAACAGAAAGATATGTTATTAGAACCACAATGTTCACCACGTCACTGGCTCCACAAAGGTTTTTCTAAAGGTAAATCTATAGCTCTCCCTGACATCTTACCATATTCCCATGACCTCAGGTTGAATAAAGACTAACAGAAGGAAAGGTTTGAACATGTGCAAATAAGTAACTAATACTGGATTACTTGACTATACCAAGATATTAATGAAATGTTAAAGGGGTGGTCCAAATGCAAACATTTTTTTTAAATCTAAATCCCTATTTACCATACTGCACTAAACTAATTTCTAATATACTTGCATTAAAAGTTGCCTCTTTTTCCCTAACTACACTATCTAACTGCTTTTGTTTTTTCCCCCTACTTCCTGTGTGATGACTCTTCTTTTGACAATCCCAGTGCATGCTGGGATAGTGAAACAAAGCGTCATCAGGGTGATTGCAAAGGCTTTGATTATCAGTGACGCTCCTTTAAGGGCTAGTCCCTGCTCTGTCCCAGCACACTGTGCTCTGTGCGATGTGCTCAATTATAGCATGTTTTCCACTGATATGAGCCAACAAGAGAGGGCTCTGTCAGGGCCGGCGTCAGCACCCGGCAAACCCGGGCAAATGCCGGCGCCCTGGAGAGCCGGGGGGGCCCACTCGGCCTCGTCAGTTCTCCTGTCCCTTGGCCGGGGCCCACTCGCCTTTACAGTTCTGCTGCCCCCGGCCGAGTTCCGGGGACCGCAGTCCTCGGCAGCAATCTGCGGCGCCGTCACTTTAAGGCGCGCAGACATCCTGGTTTGAACTTCATCTGTGGGCGGAGCTACCGCCTTCTCAGTCCCACAGATGAAGGAGGCGAGCTTCTGTCCGGCGCTGTGTGGGCCCCCTCTCCACCGTGACCTAATCGGGTAAGTGCCCTCCCCGCCTCCCCATTATGGGCCCCCGTGAGCTGCTTCTACCCCCCCAGATGTATGCCCTGCCAATCCCCCCCGCCGATGCCGCGGGTGCTGTCCCCGCCGATGCCGCGGGTGCTGTCCCCGCCGAGCCGCGGGTGCGGGCCCCACCGAGCCGCGGGTGCTGTCCCCGCCGAGCCGCGGGTGCTGTCCCCGCCGATGCCACGGGTGCTGTCCCCGCCGATGCCGCGGGTGCTGTCCCCGCCGAGCCGCGGGTGCTGTCCCCGCCGAGCCGCGGGTGCGGGCCCCGCTGAGCCGCGGGTGCTGTCCCCGCCGAGCCGCGGGTGCGGGCCCCGCTGAGCCGCGGGTGCTGTCCCCGCCGAGCCGCGGGTGCGGGCCCCGCAGAGCCGCGGGTGCGGGCCCCACAGAGCAGCAGAGTTGTGTGTGTTTGTCTGTATGTAGCAGAGTTGTGTGTGTTTGTCTGTATGTAGCAGAGTTGTGTGTGTGTGTGTTTGTATGTAGCAGAGTTGTGTGTGTGTGTCTATATGCAGCAGACTTTGTGTGTGCTTGTCTGTATGTAGCAGAGTTGTGTGTGTTTGTCTGTCTGTATGTAGCAGAGTTGTGTGTGTTTGTCTGTCTGTATGTAGCAGAGTTGTGTGTGTTTGTCTGTCTGTATGTAGCAGAGTTGTGTGTGTTTGTCTGCCTGTATGTAGCAGAGTTGTGTGTGTTTGTCTGCCTGTAGCAGAGTTGTGTGTGTTTGGCTGCCTGTATGTAGCAGAGTTGTGTGTGTTTGCCTGCCTGTATGTAGAAGAGTTGTGTGTGTTTGTCTGTCTGTATGTAGCAGAGTTGTGTGTGTTTGTCTGTCTGTATGTAGCAGAGTTGTGTGTGTTTGTCTGTCTGTATGTAGCAGAGTTGTGTGTGTTTGTCTGTCTGTCTGTATGTAGCAGAGTTGTGTGTGTGTGTGTCTGTAAGTGTATATGACTGTATAGATTTGTCTGTTTATATGTATTTTTGTGAGTTTGTCTTTAAATATGTATATGTACGTGTTCGTATCGGTGTCTGTGTGTGGATGGGGCCCACTGGGACTCTTCCGCCCGGGGCCCACAAAAACCTGGAGCCGGCCCTGGGCTCTGTCATTGTGCACATCGCACAGTGCACAGTGCGCTGGGCCACAACAGTAACTAGCGCAGCCTCTGAAACAAGCGTCATTCATGACACTTAATTTCAGAGAGGGGGCAGAGGCTGTGGCAGTGACGCTGCTTTGTTGGAGTATCCCTGCATGCACTGATATTCTCAAACAAAGCGTCACCACACAGGAAGTAGGGAACCAATACATTAGCTGTTAGATAGTATAGTTAGAGAAGGATAGGGCATTTTTAATGCAAATATATTTGTAATTAGTTTAGATTGTGGCACTATAGGGATTTACAAAGCTTGAAACTTTCCCCGTCCAGGCAGATTCTGGAAAACCAATGTGAAGTATGATCTTCCGTTGGTTCCATGGGGAGCAGAGATCCCTCTACCCGCAGCAACCATTGTGAACTTCTCCTCCTTCCCACCGGAGCAACTGAGAGGCACGTCTACTCTGCTGGTCTCCTGCTTCAGAACTCTAACTGTTGTATTGGCTCCTGACTCCCCCTACTGGCTGGACCTCCCCCCTCCCAGGTTCTAGGCTAGTGGGACTGGGGCCCTTGTTTAGGGCATCCTATAAATGCTTCTCTGTTGGCGACCACTTTATTACCCGACCCTAGCCCAGTCCCCAGTGGGAACAGGGCAACCTGATGTGTATTGAGTGTGTAATGTGGTAAAACCGGGACTGACCTCCTCAGGAACCGGGTTTAGCATTACACCCAATGTTGGGTGCAATACTCTGTGGCAACTGAAGCCTCAGGGGCGCCACACTTCCAGCACTTGTAATGACAGTAAGTGCAGGATAGAGGTGATCTCAGTGTAATAAGGTTAAATACATCAGTGAAAAATGATGGTTCTGATCTTCTCTGGGAACAATTGTTTTTTCCCCCTGTCTAAGGCTGCTTTCTTATGATTGGGCAATGTCATACAGGGGAAAAATTAAACACCTCTATTAATGCTGCTTAATTAAATTAGCATACAAACTTTGCAAGCCAATACCTCTAACATGTTTATATATTTCAATAATTTTATTTCAGTCGTGATATTTTTTAGGTACACCTTTATGTCCACCTGTTCATGGAATTATTTTTTACCAATCAATTTACAGTAAGTCAGAGCAACAAGCGTTCAAATTGTTAAAAAAAAAATATATATTTTCTTTGACTGTGGAAAGCTCATGATGGTAACAGGGAAAGTGATTTTAAGAAGCTGCTAATTTTCAAAGATTTTCATTCACAGTAGTCTAAACAGTTTACAGAAAACAAGATGCCAAATAAAAAGCATCCAATAGCTGCCAGTTACTGAATGAAAGTGAATGGAAAGATAATGGCAGGACTGGTTGAAGTTGCCAGGAGGAGGATGACAGTAATTTAGACACCATGAACATCTCTGAATGAACAATGCATCAAATCTTGAAATGTTTATTCAATCGAACACTTGGAAATAAGGACATACTTTATTCTGAGGGCAAGGTGGAGCCAGGATCAGACCCTTTGCTAGAAATCTGTTAAAATAAAGGATTTATTATAAGAAATCCTGAGTTACTCACTGAACCAATATTCACTTGAACTATAAATATGGAGAAGATAGTTTTATGCTAAGCACAATTAGATGGTTGCTTGTTAGAACCTGCCTCAATATTCAGTATAACCAAGAGCAGATCTTTTTGGCATCAAGGACATGAACATTTTGTTTCAATTTTATCATATAATGTGTGAATTCCCAAAGGATTTCCTTGTTCCACTGTCTGGGATTCATCAGCTTCTGAAACCAACATACATTACTTTTGTGCGCATGAGTTGCTTTATGGTGCTACAGTGTTGCTGACTGAGATCTTGTTATTATACAGTGCTTTGAAAAAGTATTCATATCCCATAAAGTTTTCCAAACTTTTCACATTACACATAATCTTAAATGTATTTTATTGGAATTTATGTGATATGCTAACAGAAAATAACAAGTATTTGTGAAGTATCTAAGTCAGCGGCATAAGTATTGTGAATGACAGCTCAGCTGTCCTGTCGGGCGGGAACTGTGGGATTTCTTTCAGGTGTCATTCATTCTAGATGATTACAGGGCTTTTTAACACTTTCTCTATGGTGAGCCCATTGCCAATTGCAGCTTTGCTCAAGTGGTGTGCTTGTGCTCTGTGCTCTGAGTTAGGCCTAAAGGGGGCTTTATTACACGCTGCGACATCGCTAGCCAAATCGCTGGTGAAAGCACCCGTCCCCGTCGGTTGTGCATCATGGGCAAATCGCTGCCCGTGGCGCACAACATCGCTTACACCCGTCACACGTACTTACCTGCTTAGCGACGTCGCTGTTGCCAGCGAACCGCCTCCTTTCTAAGGGGGTGGACCGTTCGACATCACAGCGGCGTCACTAAGTGGCCGCCCAATAGAAGCTGAGGGGCGGAGATGAGCGGGCCGAACATCCCGCCCACCTCTTTCCTTCCTCATTGTGGGAGGCCGCAGGTATGGTAATGTTCCTCGTTCCTGCGGTGTCACACATAGCGATGTGTGATGCCGCAGGAACGACGAACAACCTGCGTCCTGCAACAGCAATGATAATCGGGATTACAACGACTGGACAACGATCAACGATATGGTGATGTTTAATCGTTATTGGTCGTTCGTGCGTTTCACACGCAACGACGTCGCTAACGAGGTCAGATGTGCGTCCCGAATTCCGTGACCCCAACGACATCTCATTAGCGATGTCATTGCGTGTAAAGCCCGCTTAAGCCACATGGCATGAAAATTGATGCGAGTGGAGTACAATAAAAAATCGCATTCCACTGGACGAATATTAGCCTGTGTGTCAGCACACATGAGCAATTATTTTCTCAGCCCTAATCGGATTGAGAAAACAATCACAGCATGCTGCGATTGTAATGTGAGACTCTTTCTCTCGCACCCATTCTAGTGTATGGGGAGAGAGAAAAATCGCACTGCACTCGTGGTACACCGGTGTACCGCAAGTGCAGTGCGAGGATGGCAATAGCTGGCTACGGAGGAGAGAGGGAGAGAAATTTCTCTCCGCCCCTCCTAAGCACTGGCCTGCCCCTCCTCAGTGCCGGCCCGTCCTCCGCAGCTGAGGTCCGCTCGCACGGTCGGACCTCAGTCGCAGGGACACTCATATGGGGCTCTGCTGTACTGTCAGCGTGAGCCGAATGTCATGCGAGGGGATCGCAGTAATCCCCGTGTGGCCTCAGCCTTATATTTTGTCTTCTGTTGCTGACCTTGGATTTTCCAGTGACTAGCCATTTGACTCACTCCTTTGTCTTGATCCGTTACCTTCCTGATACTTTGACTTCGGACCGTGACCTGACTTTGCTTTTGTCTTTTCCTTTTGGCCGATTACTAGCCCTCTTGGTACTGACTCCAAACCTCTTGATTATCCTGCGTCAAGGTAAGTACATGAGAAGTGAATAGAGTCACAATTTTAACCTCAATATCACTCATTCAAATTTGTCTAAGTACATTTTTTTCCAATTTATTGTTGTTACAGTTTTCATTACATTTCATGAGTAAGTTTTCCACAGTTTGTTATTAGAGATGGACAAATAGTCAAATATTCGGAATTCAAATTCTTGAGGCCGAATTATTTCTATTATGTGTGTATTCGTACTGAATAGCAAACCTAATGCAAGTCAAAGAGAAACGCAAATAATTTTCTGGAGGACCTTGTAAGTAAGTCTGAAAGAGCTATAACAATGCTGCATTGGATGGAAAAGTGCTGAAACTGAATGGAAACAGCATGGGGAAGATACCTGGATGTATTTCTGACACACAGTTGGTTTTTGGGAATAATGTTGTCAGAGTATTACAGCAGTTAAAGTAGGAGAATTATACTTGCAGAGTTTCTCTGTGGTTGTCACTCTGCTTCCGGGTCCGCTCATTAAAGTTCATAAATAGGCAGTCCTGCTTCCACGCCCACCATCTGTGCTGGTGTCTGTGATTAGTTGCCTCCACAGTAGCTGTCTGAGTCCCCAGAATGGAGTATAAAAATAAATAATTGGAAAAAATTATGCAGGGTCCCCTATGCCTAGCACAGAAAAAATGATGCAGGGTCCCTTGTGCCTAGCGCAGATGAAGCTTTTGAACTAAACTTCAACAAGTCTGTTCATCTCTAGTGTTAATCACTGAACCAACGGTCTTCCCCTGTATCCAGACAATATCCAAACAAAGCAAAGATGTATGCATCACAGATATTCAAAAAAGTCTTATTGAACTGCAAAAATGGACCTGATAAAGGATCCCTTAGTAAACACCACATTTTAGCACTTTAATTCACATAACATGATAGTCCAATCCAAACTTCACATATTACTATAAAGTTACCCTTGAAAACTTACTTAACATGTCATCACATGACCTGATATACTCTGCATTCTTCTCTTTGCATACACCATGCAATCTTCTGGTCATTTATTCAGTTCTTGCGTTTCATCGACATCGTGGAGCTGGCATGTCAGATAACTTTTGAAGTAGCATAAATGATGATATATCCCAGTGCTGCATACCACACAGTGGCATTTAAACGTGAACATAAAACATTTCAGGGGCCAAGCCCCATTTCAAAAATCAGAATAATTGGCGGAGTTAAGACATGGCAATGATTTGATTGTTTTTTTAGTGACAAATTGGCAATTTGTGGGTTTCAAAATTCATGAGAAGTCCTGAAATCTGTACTGAATTTTTCAGAAATGTCAAAGTTTGTAAAGCCTACTTTACATGTTACGATTAAGCATACGATATCGTATGCGATCGTAAGTTCGTAACCGCCCCCATCGTATATGCAGCACATTAAATTTGTTGAACGTGTTGCACAAATGATTATTTCCCATCACGGGACTTACCCTTCCATACGACCTCGATGTGGGTGGCGAACATCCACTTCCTGGAGTGGGAGGGACGTTCACGTCACATCGACGGCCAATAGAAGCAGAGGGGCGGAGATGAGCGGGACGTAAACATCCCGCCCACCTCCTTCCTTCCGCATTGCCGGCGGGAGCCGCGGGACACAGGTAAGATCTGTACATCGTTCCCGGGGTGTCACACACTGCGATGTGTGCTACCTCGGGAACATTGAACAACCTCACGTTCAATTTTTAGCAATTGAACGACGTGCGTGCGATGAACGTTTTAACGTTCAATCGCAATCGCACGTAGCTGTCACACGCTACAATATAACTTATGATGCCGGATGTGCGTCACTTACGACATGACCCCGCCAATACATCATAAGATATATTGTAGCATGTAAAGCGGGCTTTAAACAACTCAGCAATATCAAACTACTATATATAGATCTTTTTTTTTTTTATTATTATTATTATTATTAGCTTGAACTTATTTTAGTTTCTAGGATGGACCCTTGCATGCATTTTGTATTAAAATTCAAGCTTTCACCCTTCAGGTTTAGCTCAATGTCTTTATACTGGTCACATTACCCAGTTTTTCTATGAATAGTCGTACTTGTGAAAAATACAAGTCTTGTCTTCTCTGTTGAAATGCTCTTTAAGTACAGTGCCTTGGAAACGTATTTGGCCCTCTTGAATCAATTGTGAACTTGAACAAAATTTATTTAAAACTTTTGTCAAAAATAAAATACTGAAAATTGGGGTGTGCAATATTATTCGTCCCCATTAAGTTAATACTTTGTAGCACCACCGTTTACTGTGATTACAGCTGCAAGTCGCTTGGGGTATGTGTCTATCAGTTTTGCACATCGAGAGACTGAAATTCTTGCCCATTCTTCCTTTGCAAATAGCTCCAGCTGAGTGAGGTTGGATGGAGAGCGTTTGTGAACAGCAGTTTTCAGCTCTTTACACAGATTCTCAATTGGATTCAGGCCTGGACTTTGACTTGGCCATTCTAACACCTGGATACGTTTATTTGTGAACCATTCCATTGTAGATTTTGCTTTATGTTTTGGATCATTGTCTTGTTGAAAGACAAATCTCCGTCCCAGTCAAAGGTCTTTTGCAGACTCCAACAGGTTTTCTTCAAGAATGGTCCTGTATTTGGCTCCATCCATCTTCCCATAAATATTAACCATCTTCCCTGTCCCTGCTGAAGAAATACAGGCCCAAACCATGATGCTGCTACAACCATGTTTGACAGTGGGGATGGTGTGTTCAGGGTGATGAGCTGTGTTGTTTTTCACCAAACATATCATTTGGCATTGTGCCCAAAAAGTTTGATTTTGGTTTCATCTGACCAGAGCACCTTTTTCCACATATTTGGTGTGTCTCCCAGGTGGCTTGTGGCAAACTTTAAATGGCACTTTTTATGGATATCTTTGAGAAATGGCTTTCTCCTTGCCAATCTTCCATAAAGGCTAGATTTTTGCAGTGTACGACTGATTGTTGACCTATGGACAGACTCTCCCACCTCAGCTGTAGATCTCTGCAGTTCATCCACAGTGATCATGGGCCTCTTGGCTGCATCTCTGATCAGTCTTCTCCTTGTTTAGCATGAAATATTTGAGGGACGAACGGGTCTTGGTAGATTTGCTACTTGGTATCTTGGTATCTTGGTATGATACCCCTTCCATTTCAATATGATCGCTTGCACATTGCTTCTTGGGATGTTTAAAGTTTTGAAAATGTTTTTGTAACCAAATCCGGCTTTAAACTTCTCCACAACAGTATCACGGAACTGCCTGTTGTGTTCCTTGGTCTTCATGATGCGTTCTGTGCTTTAAACAGAACACTGAGACTATATCACAGAGCAGGTGCATTTATATAGAGACTTGATTACACACAGGGGGCTTATATTTATCATCATCAGTCATTTAGGACAACATTGGATCATTCAGAGATCCTCAATGAACTTCTGGAGTGAGTTTGCTGTACTGAAAGTAAAGGGCATGAATAATATTGCACGCCCCACTTTTCAGTTATTTATTTTAAAAAAACAAATTAAAACAAGCAATACATTTCATTCAACTTCACAATTCTGTCCCACTTGCTGTTGATTCTTCACCATAAATTTAACATTTTTATCTTTATGTTTGAAGCCTAAAATGTGGGAAAAGGTTGAAAAATTCAAGAGGGCCGAATACTTTTTCAAGGTACTGTATGTTTTCTTATGTGTTAATAAGCAGTCTTCGGTAAAACTATGAAACTATTTAGGCCAGAGCGCTCATAGGTGTGACTTTGGCTAAACTGCGTACTAGACTGTGCCAAGTTGAAGTAAAATCCATACAATGAGCTGCAAAATTATTAGATTTTAAATATGCAGTTAACATTATTTTTCTTTTCTCCCATATTCCCCTGATGGGTTTTATAGTAGTAATGGTGTAATCATTTTGGTATGATGCATGAAGCTTGATGTACTGACAGCTGTTTGTTCAGTATCACTCAGACACAGATTTCATGTGTTTTTCTAAGGAAACAATTTTCTGCATTAAAGTTTTGACTTGAAGCCCTTTTTATAACCTGTTCTTAATGCCAGGGATGACATAAGAGGCATCTGGGATATTCATGAATAAGCTAGGTAAGGTCAGACTTTACAGTGTATTACTTTTTTTTTTCTACTGTACCTTTAGGCAATTGTGGACCTACTTGTGGTGTGGTTTGGTTGTAGTATAATCTCTAAATCCCATAATTTCTAGTTGCTTGCCTAATAAAAATAAATACAATCTAGAATAACAACAGAGAGAGTAGGCACACGGCAGTAAGTAAATAAATTGTAATATGTTAAAACATAAGGTGACTTAGTTAACATTTTTTGATAAAAAAAAGTAAACGTCATCCCACCGTGATAATATGAGTTACTAAAGTTAGAGACCAACCCAATTGGGTACAGCTTGTTGCGATGTTATGGCTTTTATACTTTTTTTTTATGCACACCCTATTGTGTGGATCAAAAAGTGTAACTTTTGTGTGATATTGGAAATCTTCCGGCCAATTCCAAAGCGGAGTTTCCTTTGTGTCATAAGGTTGCGATGATAACGTGACCTTATAACATGCAGTGAACTCCGACCTCAACATGGTCGGAAGCCCTGGTCTATAGTGACAAAGCTGCCTGATGCGGGAGTGAGAGGATCGGACAGTTGCCAGAAAACACCAAATGGTTGCTGGAGAGGGCAATGGTGTGGCATTAGTTTATTTTATTATTTTAATATCTGACATTCATAGCTAGGGGTTGTATGTAAGTCGAATGTTCATAACTCAGGGAGTGCCTGCACTGGGGCTCTATATCATTAGTCGCCCTCTCTGCACTTTCCTCTGTTCCTAATCTAGAGGGGTTGTCCAGTGAAAGCAAGTTATTACTTACAGTATCTATAGTGATAACTTGTTCATGCGTGATGGTCCGACCACTATGACTTGCACCGATCTATCGAATAAGGAGCTTTTATTTGTTAGAAAGAAGCAGCAGTACACATACTCAGCCACTGCATCATTCATTGCCTATAAGGATGCAAAACACTGCATCTTTTTCCAACAGTCCCATTGAGAAGGAATGAAGTGGCAGATGGGTGTCCTACCTGCTGAACCATTTGGTAAGTGGGACAGCTACCTATCAGCAAATAATCCCCAATCTGACAGGTGATTACATGTTTTAATTAGACAACCCCTTTAGTAATATGCAACAATGCGATATAAATGGATCTAGGTCAATGCCCATTTGTACAGTGGCTGCACAGAGATATTTGTGTGCAAATCTGTACAAGACACCTCCATTGTGATATCCTGCAGCTGCAAAAATAAGGAAGATAACATAAGGAATTATTCTATATAGATAAAAAAAAATATGTTCGTGCAAATCAAAGTAGTTTCATAATAAATGCTTGGTGCTTTGAGTTGTTGTCTACACATAGAACATCTGCATGGCAGATACATACATACAGTGATTCCATTCATTAAGGAAAAGTTCTGAGTGTAGAAGAGTGGTGGGCACTGGGTAGACGTTAGACAATGAGTTTGGTGAAATAGAATGGATATTTTTTTTGTAATTCACTTCCACACGGATTCAGCATGTTGGTGGCTGATGCCCGTCATTTTTATGAGCCATAAGGCGAAATAAATATCCATATTATCATCTCATTGCTCATCTCTCTGGCTACTCACTATCACCTGTCCAGACCTTGTCACACCTTGTGATCACTGCTGGTTGTGCTGAAATGCTCTCGTACAAGGCCAGGACCTTCACCTCTGATGAGGTTTGGGAAAGTTCTGCATATACGTTCCCAATCTTTCCATATTTAGTGGGACTGTCCCAATTTTAGGGCTCAGTCCCGTTGCCACAGCAATCAGGCTTTTGTCCAGACTTCTTCTCCGACGGCATATCGGGGAGAGCAGACAAGGAATGTGCTTAGTGCTCTGGCAGGTCTGAGGTGTCTCCCCAGCTGCTGTATTTTGCCGCCCCCCCATCGTGGAAGTCGGATGCTCTCTGAGCTGACTGTCAAGCTGACGACTGACTCAGAGAAAGTGCAGCGTGTCGGCTCCCATTGATCAATTGTACTTGCGCCTTTCAGTCGTGAGTATATTTGAAGCCTTAACCACCGGCACAGGTCATCTAATCACGCTACTCGCAGACGTACACAGCGTTGGTGGCAAGTGCTCCAGTGGAGCTGAATACACCAAAGATTTATTGTAATTAGGGGGGGTTATTTGATGACATATTTTGGGGAGCTAGGGGGGAAGGGGTGTTGATACAGAATAGGGAGCGGGAGGAAAAATATGAAGACCCAATCTGGGAAGTGAGAAAGGGAATGAGTACAGAAAGAATGGGGGGTGGGAAGGATGTATGAAAACACAGTATTGGGTGTGAGGGGGTATGAGTGCTGACTCAGTATAGTGAGTGAGGAGGATAAGTGCAGACATAGTTTGGGAAGTCAGGGGAAATGTATGTGTGTACTGTATTGGGGAGCCAAGGGAATGCGATAGCTAGAGACACAGTATGGTGAGTCACAGGAGAGAAATTTAAGGGCACAGTATGAGGAGGGAAGCAGGGGAATATACTATCAAACAGTATGCGGGATGTGTGTGGACGCAGTATGGGGAGCGAGGGAGACATGTATGAGTAAACAGTATCAGATGGGGATGTATGTGTACACAGTATGGGATGTGATGGGGATGGGATGAGTGTGGACACAGTATGGGAAGCGATGGGGAAGGGAGAAATTTGAGGATACAGGAGGAAGAGTGAGCTAGAGAGAAATGGGTTCAGACACAGTATGTAGTGCAAGGAATTGCATATTTGAGGAAACAGTATGAAAGGGGGCATGTATGCATACACAGTATGGGGAGCAAAGAGGATGGGATGAGTGCAGACACAGTATAGGAAGTGGAGGGTATGTGTAAGGAAGCAATATGGGTATTGAGGAGGAAAATATCTAAGGAGACAGTATGGTTAATGTGGTTAATGTGAGAGGAGACCATAAGAGATAGGAATGTGTGAGGAGACTTTTAAGGGGATTAGTGAGATGAGACAGTTTGGACAGAGAAAAGTATGAGTGGGCACAGAATAGAAACTGCATAGTGTGTGGGAATAGCATGGGGGAAAAAGTATAAGGGCACAGCCGGGGGGGACAGTATGCCGAGAAGGGGAGTGTGATGAGGGGGGCATAGTATAAAGACTTGGCAATATAGAGGCACACAATATATAGGACAGTGTGAATAGGGGGCTCAATATGGAAGTATGGAATGGAGTCGGCAGTGTGGAGTGCATGTACCATAAGAGGAACAGTTAATGAGCGGTAGATGTGAAATGCCAACATGGCATCTGCACAACATGAAGAAAAAGAAAAATAATGACTTTAATCAGAGACAATGTAATATATAATGTTCCTGGATGTAAATCTTTATTTGTAATTCTGATTAATTTTCATCAGTACTGTGGTTCATGTATTGTTTGCCACAGTCTGATAATGACTGATAACAACTGTCTGTATCTCCTTAGGGTACCTTCACACTTAGCGATGCAGCAGCGATCCGACCAGCGATCTGACCTGGTCAGGATCGCTGCTGCATCGCTACATGGTCGCTGGTGAGCTGTCAAACAGGCAGATCTCACCAGCGACCAGTGAACAGCCCCCAGCCAGCAGCGACGTGCAAGCGACGCTGCGCTTGCACGGAGCCGCCGTCTGGAAGCTGCGGAGACTGGTAACTAAGGTAAACATCGGGTATGGTTACCCGATGTTTACATTAGTTACCAGTGTGAGCAGGGAGCAGGGAGCCGCGCACACTGAGCGCTGGCTCCTTGCTCTCCTAGCTACAGTACACATCGGGTTAATTAACCCGATGTGTAATGCAGCTGCATGTGCAGAGAGCAGGGAGCCGCGCACACTGCTTAGCGCTGGCTCCTTGCTCTCCTAGCTGCTGTACACATCGGGTTAATTAACCCGATGTGTACAGCAGCTACATGTGCAGAGAGCCGGAGCCGGCAGCACAGGCAGCGTGAGAGCTGCAGAGGCTGGTAACTAAGGTAAATATCGGGTAACCACCTTGGTTACCCGATGTTTATCTTGGATACAGCTTACCTCAGCTGTCAGACGCCGGCTCCTGCTCCCTGCTCGGTTCATTTGTCGCTCTCTCGCTGTCACACACAGCGATCTGTGTGTCACAGCAGGAGAGCGGCTTTGAAGAAAATGAACCAGGGCTGTGTGTAACGAGCAGCGATCTCGCAGCAGGGGCCAGATCGCTGCTCATTGTCACACACAGCGAGATCGCTAATGAGGTCACTGCTGCGTCACAAAAAGCGTGACTCAGCAGCGATCTCGGCAGTGAGCTCGCTGTGTGTGAAGCACCCCTTAGCATTGTTAATGACATACTGGGAGTTGGCAATTCATGTGATATAAATGTATATGGGTCTGACTTGACATTACAATTGATGTACCATGTATTGATGTTGGTTCTGGTGTTGTATTCCTGTACTGATGAGGATTGTGATGATGTGTTTCTGGTTATGTACTATATTTTAGAAAAATGTAATGCTGAGAGGATGTTCACCAGTAGCGTAATTGCTGAATTTTTCCAGCAACTATTTGCGTGTTTTCTTTGGATGTCTGCAGCACATTACACAATAGTTATTTTTTCTAATTATTGTGTTTTTGCTGCATTTTTAATACCTTTTGTACTATATTTGACGTGTTTTTGGTGCAAATGTGGAATTTTTTTTTTGTGCATAAAAGTTTTGATTCTACACTTAAAAACCAACTGCGTTTTTCACATGCATTTGTTAGGCTATACAAAGAAGCCCATACAGAAGGGATTTACCTGAAAATCTTCATCCCCAGCAGGTGCAGATTTCTTCTTCAATAAAAAGAATGATGGCTCTCTGAGGGGCACTTTGCACACTGCGACATCGCAGGTGCGATGTCGGTGGGGTCAAATTGAAAATGACGCACTTCCGGCATCGCATGCGACATCGCAGTGTGTAAAGGCTGGATGATACGATTAACGTGCGCAAAAGCGTCGTAATCGTATCATCGGTGCAGCGTCGGCGTAATCCATAATTACGCTGACGCAATGGTCCGATGTTGTTCCTCGCTCCTGCGGCAGCACACATCGCTGTGTGTGAAGTCGCAGGAGCGAGGAACGTCTCCTACCGGCATCACTGCGGCTTCCGTAGGATATGCGGAAGGAAGGAGGTGGGCAGGATGTTTACATCCTGCTCATCTCCGCCCCTCCGCTCTGATTGGCCGCCTGCCGTGTGACGTCGCAGTGACGCCGCACGACCCGCCCCCTTAACAAGGAGGCGGGTCGCCGGCCACAGGGACGTCGCACGGCAGGTGAGTGTGTGTGTGAAGCTGGCGTAGCGATAACTTTCGCTACGCCAGCTATCACCACATATCGCTGCTGCGACGGGGGCGGGCACTATCGCACTCGGCATCGCAGCATCGGCCATGTCGTAGTGTGCAAAGCCCGCCTAAGGCTGTGCATAGACTATTGGGGCTTGTAGGAAATCACTCTGAAATACTGTTATCAATTGCCCCTCATGTCTGAGTTATTTGACAGGATTAACCTTCGTCAGGCTGCAAAATTTTTATAACGTTAACAGCGACCCCTTATCTCGGAAGGGGGTGGAGATATTTTATTGAAATTTGGCCAATATATTCTGGACCAAAACTGCAAAGATGTCACGAAAATTCAGCCCTCTATGGCTTTTGGAAAAAAAAATGTATTGCAATTTTAAAACAGAATAGTTACAATTGTACCTATTCAGCCGGACAAAGGTTAAAAGTTTTACCATGTTTACTAAATTAGACCTGCGAGGCTTTTATAACCTAATCTGCATCAAAGAGAGTGGTGAATGGAAGATGGCATTCAACATAATATCACTATGTCACACCAGATCACTATGAATATCTAGTGATGCCTTGACTGTGTCTAGTAATGTCTAGTGAATGTCTAGTGTCTAGTGAATGTCTAGTTATGCATTGACTGTCTTGCAAGTGTAGCACCCAGAGGGCGGGGGGAATCAGGTATGCAGGGTCTCATACCTGAGTTACTCTTCACTAAGCCAGAGTGATGATCTGGGATGTCGCGATGGCCTGTCTAGCTTCGTGCCCCGAGGTGTACACCAATAAGGGATGGAGGATGATGGGGATTGTAGTAGGAAGATTGTCGTGACGCCACCTGTGGTACGTGGCCAGAGATTAGCTGCCGCTGCTGTCGCTGGCCTCCGGAGTAGATGGTAATAGCAACAGAGATGGTGTCCCTCCCCACAGGCAGAGTGGGCCCTGGGAAGGGTGATGAGGGGAGTATTGATGGCGATGGACTTTAGCGCCGAGGCGCGGGGCAGCAGCAACGGTAATAAGAGTCCAAGTCAGATGCTGCGGTTCAGGTGTCTTTTACTCACTCTTTGTGCCGCTCGCCCGGGTAGTACTGGTCACTCGCTGTGATGGGCTCCGTCGAACCTGAATCCCTTTGGAGGTCAGTCCGATGTGATGCTCGGTGGGCGCCTTCCTCCTAGCGCCTTCTGTGTTAGATCCCTGTGTGTTAGATCCCTGTGGCGTAAACCTACTTGGGGACCGTAGTCCATCTTGAGTAGTACTCTTGTCCCTATTTGCAGGTGCTGTGGCTCCGCAATGTGGCCTGGCTGTCTCCAAGGCCCCGGATCCTATTTGGCACTGTGCTTTCGGGATCTTTGTGGACAGGGAAGCTTGAAACCTCCCCGTCCCGGCAGATTCTGGAAAACCAAGTTGAAGAATGATCTTCCCTAGGGTCCTGCACCCTGCGTGGTACCAGTTCCGAGGGAGCAATGACACTCTCCCTTTGGCAACTGCATGAACTCCTGTGTCCCACCAGAGCACCAGTAAAACACGTCCTCTCCTTTCTTCTCCTGCTAGAGAACTCCCTAACTGTTGTGTTGGCTCCTGACTCCCCCTTGTGGCTGCTCCTCCCCCGGGTCCCTGTCACTAGTGGGTGTAGCCCCCTATGTTTGAAAGCTACCTTAAGACCCTACCCTAGCCCGGTCCCCATTGGGGAGGGCAACCTGGTGGTGTATTTGAATGTGTAAGTGGTGAAACCGGTACCGACCTCCTCCGGACCCGGGTTAAACACTACACCTTAAATCAGGTGCAGTACTCTGTGGCGACTGAAGTCTCAGGGGCGCCACACAAGCACTTTATGAACAAGATACTTTGTGATGTACTTTATCAGTATGTCTCAGTTTTTCTGGACAACATCCTAATCTTCTCCAGAGACTTGGACTTTCATTGCCTTCATGTTTGTTCTGTTCTAATGAGACTATGACAACTGCTGTGACAAGTTGGAAAAATATTGAAATTGCCATTCCTTAGCTACATCATCTTTTCTGGTGGTTGACCTGGAGAGTTTTCCACCATATTGGATTGACCACAGCCAGTCCTACTGAAGGTTCTTCAAAGATTCCTTAACTTGCTAGTTATCACCTACAGTTTATTAAACAGTACTGTCAAGTGGATACTCCACTGAGCACTGACATCCCTAGCTCAAAAAGGCGCTAATTCCCTAAACTGGTCAAACCTGCTTTTCAAGCCTTTGGAAGAACTCAAGTCTTGCTTATTTATTGCTCCAGTCTTGCACCATCCTGATGTGAATTGATCATTCTTCCTTTAAGTGAATACCTCTGCTATTGGTGTAGGAGCAGTTCTCTGCAAAATTCCTCTACAGCAAGAAATCAACCCTGTGGATTCTTCCTCCAGGAAACTTTTTCCAGCAGAGTGGAATTATTCTTTGGTGACCATGAACTTTTAGCCATAAAATTGGGCCTTGAGGAATGGTGACATCTTCTTGAAGTAGTTCCCAGTGATGTGCTATACTGAACACAAAAACTTGGATAATCTTCAGTCTTTTCATAGTCTGAATTCCCGCCAAACGCAATGATCACTTATTTTCTCACAAATTGATTTTATCCTCACCTATCTCCATCTGATGGAGCAATTGACCAGCCTTCATATGTAATTAAACCTGAACATATTGTTGCTCCTATCTTTTCTTTATCCAGTGCACCACCTATAGGACATCTCAGGTCCCAAAGGCACTCCACTACAAGGTCTTTTCCTGGGCTCACTCATTTCTACTCTCCGATCAACTGAGACTTAATCTTCTCTCCCATTTCCACTGGTGGCCCAAATGGAGACAAGACGTCAAGGATTTCGTATAACATGCCCTCATTGTGCACAGTTTAAAACTTCTCCTCAAGCTCCTCTCAGTCCTCTTGAGTCTCTTCCAATTTCATAAGAGCCTTGGGCTGACAGCTCTATGGACTTTGTTACTTATTCTCCTGAAGTGCAGGAGTTCATTACTGTCTGAGTTGAAATAGACCAATTCTGTAAAATGTCAAATTTTGTGTCCTCGCAATACTTCCATCCATTCCACGGCTGGCTCAAATGTTTTTTTATAGACATATTCTGATTCCATCGCCTTCCAGTCTCTGATCATGATGTGCAATTTGTTTCCAGGTTCTGCAGGGTACTCTGCAAAAACTTAAAAGTTCCCCCCTGGACTTTCCCTCTATTAATTGGTGTATCACACCCAAAGTAATTGACAGACTGAAAGAATTAACCAGTCCATGAAAATGTATTTACAAATATTCTCCAATTGCCACCAAATATCTGACCAGATCTACTTCCTTTGGCCGAATTCACCCATAACAATTCTGTTTCAGAGTTTTCTGGGAATCTCCATTTGTTACTGTGTTTGGCTGAGATCCTTGACTCCCTGTTCCTATTCCAGCTAAAAGCCTACTTCCTGCTGCATTTATCAGGACATCCATAACATCTGGACTGAGGTACAAGCTAATTTATCTGCAGCCACAGAAAAGTGCTGATACACACCGCTGACCTGTTCCCAGTATCGTTCCTGGAGATTTGGTATGGCTCTCCTTTAAAAACATCCATTTGAAGACTTGTTGCAAAAAACTAGGCTCATTCAGAATTATTGAGCAAATAAACCCAGTTACCTTCAGCCTTAAACTCCCTCCTACTTTAAAAATCCCTAATGCCTTTGAAATGTCTCTGCTACATCCTCTGGTCCAGTAACCTCTTCTAATTGATAGACTGAAAAGAATATGGTCCTGAGGAGAGATTTAGGGTGCCAAAAAAGTACTTAAATTCTCCAATCTTGCTCAACAGATTTCATCCTTTTTTTCTGTTATGGACCCATATGAGAGTGGCCCTAAGAGGGGAGTACCGTTACACACCTGTCCCAGACCTGGGCTTTTCTCCCTTCACGTCAGTCTGCTAAACTCTGTTGTGCTCTTCGTCGGGATTTTCAGGTAGCCCAGCATGCTCCCATGTGGTCGTCTGCTTGGGCCTAGATAAGGCTCACCAAGACACACACCTGTGTCTTGGTATTAAGAATGTCAGTTTTCCTGTCTGCCTGTGGCCTCCAGTGCTTCTGCTACCTGCGTCCTGCTATCCATTTCCTGTGCCTGCTGCACAGATACCAGTGGCCTGAGTGTCCACCCAGATCTTGGACTTGGAGGATCAACCTCAACAGGTGGGCCAAACATTGATTTTCAGAGAACTGGTAGATCTGCAGAAAAGAAAACAGTGGTTTTATCAAAACTGCTGCAAACAGACTATAAGTGACACATAGATTCCTTTTAAATCAGCAGTGTAAATTTGTATATTTTATAGTAGAGATTTCAAAGTATAGGTAAATACAATATGTAAAAGACTAAACATATGGTGATATGGTGTAATAATGAAAACACTACAGTTATATATAATTATTGTAAACAAATTTAATTGTATACTGTATACCTCCAAAATAACACATTTTACACCAAAGCTAAAACTGCCTGCAAATCTAAAATTCCTGGTCCTCGTGTATGTTTGGAAAATTAGCACTCAGTCAGTGTATTTCGTATAAAATAGACAATAGTTATGAAGGCTTTATATTTATGGCTTTCACCCAGATATGTTCAAATGAGGTCAGAGTGAAAGTGTTTCACACACACAACTTACGTATTGTTGCCAAAATTTTAAAATCATTTCCAAGACACTTGGCTGCGGATCCTATGTAACTAACCATATCACACAGCTCTGGTGAGGTGAATCTTGGCTTCCTTAACATTTGCTGAAATTGGATACTTTTTTTCCACTGATCAGAAATAAAAGATTGTTAGAACAAGAATAGATGAATAGAAATACACATCACATAGTAAGGCCACTTTCATACTGCGTTCCTATCCTTGTTCAGTGGTACTGTCGTGGCTTCCACCCAAACCCAAAGCAAAACAGGTTTCGGATGTATGCGCCGATGGGATCACTGACTACACTGGTGCAGATGAAGCCACTGTCTGCTCTATCGTGCACCATTTTCATTAGTACACGCTTACTGGAGGCGGACACCCAGACACAGTCTACAACCATCTGTTAAAGATGGGCGAAAAGTTCTGCTTGCAGGACTTTTCTCCGACGGATTGAAATACGGATGTCTAATGGAGCCGTTAAAGCATAATGGGAGTCTATTGGCAACAAATTAGTTAGTAAAGCATAGTAAAGCATCCGTTCACCTATCATTTTACAGATCTATTGCTCATAGACTCCCATTATGCTATAACGAATCCGTTGCACATAAATGCTAGCTAGACAGAATACAATACAATACAATACAATAAAATAGGATAGGATAGAAAAGGATAGGCTAATTGATAGATTGAACAGATAGAATGGATGGATAGATAGATGAATAGCTAGATAAATAGAATCAGGAGATAAATAGAACAGAGAGAATAGATCGATAGAGAGAGAGAAAGAGAGATAGCTAGATAGCTTGGACAGCTGAATTAAAAATTAATTTTAGAAAAAAATAACATGAAGTCCTCCCCAATTTTCATATCCAGCACAGGTACAGCAGAAGTTGCGCGATGCAACACTTAACTACCTTAACTGGTTATCCAAAATAGAGGGGATCCCATGTTTTTTTAATTATTTGAATAAATAATTTTAAAAAATCTTGGTGTCCCTCACATTTTTCAAAAACCAGCCAAGGGACAGCACACAACTGGGCCCTGATATTATTAAAGTGGCAAGGGCCATAGTTAATTGGCCCTTCTCAGTCTAACAATAGCAGCTCACAGCTGTCCCAGAAATGGCACATCTATCAGATGCGCCAATTCTGGCACAAGGTAATATATGGGGTTGAAGCCAGTTGTGAATTGCCAACTGGCATCAAGCCCTCGTATTAGTAATGTGTGGGCGTATAGCAAACATCCCCATTACTAATTGCAGTTAAAAGAACTACTCCTGAGGAAACGGGAGTGAAATGCGCATCGGGGCCTATGTTCCTACCTGTAATCTACCCTTACTAACGGTCAGTACTATAATCAGTGCAATTTCTATGGAAGTCTATTGATTATGTAACATTTATTAAGACTGCCTTATGCTCAGCACAGGGAGTACATAAATTTGCTTTACTATCTGCTTGGGTCTGTTCATGTTAACAGTACCCACTGCTGTTGAAGTGACATATATATCTTTGTCTAGTATTAGGCTACTATATTCCCTGTAGCCAGCTTAGGCAATATTACAGTGGTATTCTGCATTAACTTTTTGTAATGCTTCATGAAATACTACTATATTGCACTATAACAGGACAAATTAAAATTACAGGAATAGTTGAGTATTTTGTATTGTCAGAGTACATTGATATTTATGAATTGTGGAATTGTTCTAATATATATAAATAATATTGTAGTATATTATTCTTGTTATTTCTTGACATTTCTGTGGTTGCAGGTAGGACCCTTTGTAGAACCTCTGCTGTTTTTTAGTATGTTAATTTTTAAAAATCAGATTTAATAAAATATACATTTTTATCAAAGAGAATTCATGGGCATCTTTTCTGATTATATCAGATTTATGTTATCTACGGTATGTCTAAAGGGTGCTTTACACGCTGTAACATCGCTAGCAATAGCTAGCGATATCGTGCGCGATAGCACCCGCCCCGTCTCTCGTGCGACATTTGGTGATCGCTGCTATAGCGAAGATTATCGCTACGGCAGCGTCACACGCACATACCTTTACAGCGACGTCGCTGTGACCACCGAACAATCCCTCCTTCAAAGGGGAGGTACGTTTGGTGTCATAGCGACGTCACTGTGGCGTCACTAAGCGGCCGGCCAATAGCAGAGGAGGGGCAGCGATGAGCGGCCGGAACATGCCACCCACCTTCTTCCTTCTTCATTGCCAGTGGCCGCAGGAAAGGAGATGTTCGTCGTTCCTGCGGTGTCACACACAGCGATGTGTGATGCCGCAGGAACGACGAACAATATTGTACCTGACTGGACAGGGACTGAGGCGCATGTAGTGCATATGGAGGCTTTTTACAGATGCTGAGGTGCAATGTGATGCATATGGGGGCTGTATATGTGGCGCCCTGGATAAGCCAGGTCGTCACAGGTACTACACCAACACACCCCACACCCTGGCTAGGCACACCAAAGCCAAACACAAAAATCCTTGTTGCCTTCCTCCAGGGGCTGATGTCCACACCAGGGGGTGGACCAGGCGGTTGGTCCCACCCACCGAGGAGTTCACAATCCTGGAGGCGGGAAAAGGAAGCAGATCAGTTTTGAAGTTTGAGAAGTGAGGAAGTAAAGTGGTAGAGGAGCAGTCTGAAGGCGTCCGGGTGTGTGGCCCGGACGGTACAGCAAGGTTGGCAGACGGTGGTGACCGTCTGCAGGAGAGGCTGATTGGAGCGAACCGTACGGACCGTGGATGGGCGGTGGCCCGACGGTACCGGATCGGAGAGCAAAGAGAAGCCAGCACCATCCGGCAGGGCTTCCGGACCTCGACCAGGCTAGGAGTCGCCGTAAAACCGGTCAAATCTGTTAGCGAAGGGAACATCCGGGGTTTCCCAGCAGTCAAGACCCGATTGAAGGCAACAGCTCAAACCGTAAAGGGAAACACAGTCACCGCCAAGGATACAGTTCCCAGGGCCAGAGCCTGCGGGCAAAAGGGGCTCCCTCAGCATCCATCCAAGCTGGGGAGCGGGTTACCGGTGGGAAGCCATTGGAACTGTAAACACAACATAGATGCAGGGAAAGGCAGTCACCATCAACCTGCCGGGAGGAGAAACACCGCAGCCGTCTGTGGGACCCGTCCATCCAGCCGTTTGTTTTACCGGAGACTTTGCATTCATCATTGGCTGAGTGAGTACCACCGTGCCGTGCGGCACAGCGCTGCCCCCGCGACCCTGCACCTCACCAGGCCCCGTAGCCCGCCTGCCATCCCTACCCCTCACCGGGGCCCCGGGACAACCAACCCCCCTACCCACGGAGGGGAGAACCAACATCCAAGCTGCTCCCTGTCATCGCTCCCGGGATCCCCGTCCAGAGCAGCGGTGGTGTCACAACCTCACCACAACCGTGGGTGGCGTCACGGACAATATCCCTAAACCCAAACCACCCCCTTTCACTCACGGGCGAGGAACGCCGCTCGAGTCCCTGGGATCCGGCCCACAGCTCGAGCCACCACCGAGCAGCAGCAGCCGGACCCGAGCAGTGGGTGAGTGCAGCGTCCCCTCCTCCGCCCGTGACATATACAGTGACTGAGGAGCATGTACTGCTTATAGAGGCTGTATACATAGGCTGCGAAACATGTGCTGCATATAGAGGCTGTATACAGGGGATGAGGAAAATGTACTTCATACAGAGGCTGTATACAGATGTTGATGTGAGATGTACTGCATTTTGAGGCTTTGTTCACAGGCTGAGGAGTATGCACTGCATGTTTGGATTGTATATAGAGGGGGCTGAGAGGAGTAAATCTGCAGTCATGGCAAAATCTTTAAGATGCTGCCACGCACCAGGATGCTTCTTTATGCTTCCCGCTGGGAGACGTCATTGTCCATGGCTGTGACACCAGGGGAGCTTTATCACTCATGTTTCTAAAAACAGCCAGGCAAGCGGATGAGAGCACCCACTAATCTTTCTGTCTTCACACTTATGTAACTCATCCTGGCCCTTAAGTCACCCAACCTGGCCCTTAAGAAACTCTCCTGGCCCTTATGTCCCCCATCCTGGTCTCCTCTGTAACACACACACTCACAAAAAACATTCTCTGGTCGCCCTCAGTGTCTTCTTCTATCCTCTTGCGTCATAAAAAGAGACCGCCAGCCAGGAACTTGACTTTTGTATACGTCGGTGTATAACGTCATTGCAATGTGTGTTTTTAACTATTGTAGTGCGAGAATCTGGTGGCTTTCCGCAATACAATACAACAGTATATATATCCTAGGATGCACATTTAGTTGGAACCGGTGGGCCACTCGTCTTTAGAACCGGATCAGGGTACTGCTTTTTGCCGCTTCAGTAATATGAACAAATGGATCCATGCAAGCAGAGAGAACCAGATGATTCCTACCCCTGCCAATAGGTACACTCCTTTAGCTCTAGCAAAGACAGGGTGAAACAGCTACAGTGCCTTGCAAAATTATTCATCCTCGTTGCCTTTTCAGCTATTTTGTTACATTAGACCTGTGTTTAAATATTTTTTTATCTCAGTTGTGCATGATGTATCAGCACTAAATAGTCTAAGGAAGTGAAGTGAGAAAAATAAAGGCAAAAATGTAAATTTATGGGATAAAATAAATTAAATTGCCATGTGCATATGTATTCACCCCTTTTGCTATGAAGTACCTAAAAATTTCTTGTGCAAGAAATACCTTCATAAGTACAGTACCATGCTTAGTGATTAAGAAGTACACCTGTGTGCAATGCAAGTATCATATGTAAGGATGAGCAAACCCATGGAAGTTAAATTCGGCAGATTAAGCCGGACTTTAGATAAAGTTTGGTTTGGGACCCGGACTTGACCTGAACCCCAATCGAAGTCACTAATTTGGCAGTTTGGGTCTCCGCCCACATGCAGCCAGTTATAAACAGATCACTTCCCAAACATAGCGATGCTCATGCCAGTGCATTACATACGGAAAGCACCCGAATGCCGAACCCAAACTCTGGTTTTTTTTCCAAAGTCTGTTTAGTATGAACACTGAACCTTGCATTTGCTCATTTTTAGTCTATTGGTCTGTAGCGATGAGCGAACCCGAGGTTCGTAAAAAACAGAGTTCAGATTCAGAGTTTGTGTGTATTACGTACGAATACCACTCACGTAAACTTTGCTGTGCTTGTGTACGCTTTACGCTTGGTCCTCAGCCCAGTGCAAGCTGCTTGAATGGCTCGCACTGGGGGTAACAACATGATCGGATTTAATGTGGACCCCCCAAAAATATGGAACAACCCCACCCAGCACCGTAAGTGATCTGTTTATGGCTGGCTACATGTGGATGGAGACCCAAACTGCCCAATTAGTGACTTCCATTGGGGTTCAGGTCCCAAACTGATCTTAATATAAAGTTCGGCTGAGCCCATCAAAACAAACTTACATGGGTCCCATCATCTCTAATGTTCTTTCATTTTATATACACCTTTTGTAAATGGCCACACAAGCTGCAACACCATTAAGCAAGAGCACGACTTATTTAACAACACCATGAAGACAAAGGAGATCTCCAAACAAGTCAGAGACAAAGTTGTTGAGAAGTACAAGTCAGGATTGGGTTCTAAAAAACAAATCCCAATTTTTGATGATCCTCGGAGAACCATCAAATATATTATCATCAAATGGAAAAAATATGGTACCACATCAAACCTGCCAAGAGAAGGTTGCCCACCAAAAATCTTAGCCCAGGTAAGAAGAACATTAGTCAGAAAGGCAGCACAGACATCAAAGATAACTCTGAAGTAATTCCCAAGCAGAGACTGGATCATCGTGTCCAGATGACCACAATAAGCCGTACACTCCATAGAACTGACCTTTATGGAAGAGTGGGCATAAAAAGCCTTTACTTACAGCCAAAAATTGGAATGCTCATTTTGAGTTTGTCAAAAAACAAGTGGGAGACTCCCCAAATGTATGGAGGAAGCTGCTGTGGTCAGAAGAGACCAAAATGTAACTTTTTGGCCACGAAGCTAAATGTTAAGTCTGGTGCCAAACCAACTCAACTCATCACCAAGAACACCATGCCCATAGTGAAACATAGTGGTGGCAGCATCATGCTGTGGGGATGTTTTTAGGCGGCAGAGACAGGGAAAATAGTCCAAGTCAAGAGAAAGATGGATGGTACAAAATACAGGGATATTCCCGAGCAAACCTGTTTCAGTCTGCCAGTGATACTGCTAAAGCAACACTCGAGTGGTTTAAGGGGAAACGGGAAAATGTATTCAAGTGGCATAGTCAAAACACAGATGGGAATCCAATTGAAAATCTGTGGTCAGACTTGAAGATTGCGGTTCACCAGAGGAAACTAACTTGCAGCTGGAGCAGTTTTGCCTTAAGAAATGGGCAAAAATCCCAGTGGCAAAATGTAGAAAGCTCATAGAGACTTATCCAAAGTGACTTGCAGCTGTAATTGTCACAAAAGAAAGTTCTACAAAGTAGTGATTTTAGGGGGTGAATAGATATGCATACTAAACTTTTCAGTTATTTTGTCCTGTTTGTTGCTTGCTTCACAATAAAAAGAGAACCAAATGTTCATGAGGGGTGAGGGTAGGGTTTGAATAGGATAAGCCACCGTGGAATGGGGGAACCCTTTTACCTTATGGTGTATCTCTGCGGTTAGGAAGGAATATCAGCAAGAGGGAAAAAATTAGGGTGATTTGGTTCTCCTTATAGCCCCTACCGTGTCATACATTGTGATTATCTGTAATAACATTTTCTAATTGTGTGGGTGTTTTTAATATGTTTTGAATAATAAAATATTTTATTGGGGTAAATGAGTTTTCTGATAAATTGTTAATTGAGGACCGCTTTAGTATCTAAGATTGTTTGTCTAATTCATCATAACTAGTGATGAGCGAGCATGCTTGTTACTACTCGGTACTCGCACGAGTATCACTGTACTCGGTCTACTCGGCGGGGACCGAGTAATCTCGCGATACTCGTGCTGTACTCGTGGTCTTCATTTCTGCATGTTGGCGCTCTTTTGAGAGCCAGCCCTCATGCAGGGATTGGCTGGCAGACCACTGCAATGCCACAGCCCTGTTAGTTGTGGAATTGCAGTGATTGGCCAGCCTGGACAGCGTGACCGAGCCTTTATACCGGCGGGCGCGCTGTGCTCTGCTCACAGCTATCCAGACAGTCAGTGCAGGGAGAGTGTCGCTGCTTCAGGGAAAGGTTTGCGGCCCTTTATAGCTATTTCCGTAGCAGGGCTGCAAACAGTGTGACCAAAAGTCCTTCTCAGGACTATTCTAGTTGTATACAGGCAGGCAGGGTATAGCCAGGTCGGAGTACAGTAGCAGAGTCCTTCTCAGGACTATTGTTGCTGTATACAGGCAGGGTATAGCCAGGTTGGAATACAGGCTAGTGACCAAAAGAGTCCTTGTCAGGACTATTGTAGCAGTATACAGGCAGGCAGGCAGGCAGGGTATATAGCCATTCCTAGTGGTGACCGTATACCAGCCTTCATCATATCTGGGGCTGGTGTACACAGTCTAAAACAGTCCTGATAGTGTCAGACTTCTCAGCAATTGTCGCTCCTAAAAACCTGTTAGGTTCTTAGTGCGTCCGTGCTTGCATTTAAAAACCGCACGTGTGTGCCTGTCGGTGGCAGCGTACAGGTGCACTTGTGTGCGTTTTTACCAAACTATTATATAACGCACAAGTGTAGTGTATAATACACGTCAGTCAACAGTGGCTGATAGTGTCAGAGTTCTCGTCATTAATTTTTTCTCCTAAAACCTGTGTTAGGTTCTTAGTGCGTCCGTGCTTGCATTTAAAAACCGCACGTGTGTGCCTGTCGGTGGCAGCGTACAGGTGCACTTGTGTGCGTTTTTACCAAACTATTATATAACGCACAAGTGTAGTGTATAATACACGTCAGTCAGCAGTGGCTGATAGTGTCAGAGTTCTCGTCATAAATTTTTTCTCCTAAAACCTGTGTTAGGTTCCTAGTGCGTCCGTGCTTGCATTTAAAAACCGCACGTGTGTGCCTGTCGGTGGCAGCGTACAGGTGCACTTGTGTGCGTTTTTACCAAACTATTATATAACGCACAAGTGTAGTGTATAATACACGTCAGTCAGCAGTGGCTGATAGTGTCAGAGTTCTCGTCATTAATTTTTTCTACTAAAACCTGTGTTAGGTTCTTAGTGCGTCCGTGCTTGCATTTAAAAACCGCACGTGTGTGCCTGTCGGTGGCAGCGTACAGGTGCACGATTTGCACAAACTTTGATATAACGCCCAAGTCTAGTGAATACACGTCAGCACAGCATTGAAAAATGCGCAAGGGCGTTGGCAAGGAACAAGGAAGTGGACGTGATGGTGGTGCAGGCAGAGGCCGAGGTCGTGGGCAAGCTCTAATTTTGCCACAACAAAGGGCCACATCTAGTCGCTCGCACGTCCTGTCCCAAATTCTTGGGGACCGCAGCAGTACACCGCTCTTGAACCAAGACCAGTGTCAACAGGTTGTTAGTTGGATAGCGGATAATGCTTCCAGTCAGATTGGCACCACCACAAACACTCTGTCTTCCACACGGTCAAGTGTCAGTAGCCGTGATACTGCACCGCACATTTCAGAACCTGATCCTCCTTCCTACCACAAGGCTGAGTACACGTCCTCGGACATTAATGATCCCACACTTGGACACTCGGAAGAGCTGTTCACGTTTCCATTCGCACATTCTGGCCTCTCGCCAGCTCATGTTGAAGTGGGTCATGAGGAGATCGTATGTACAGATGGCCAAATATTTGAGCAGCCACGTTCTCACGAAGTTGGCAACGTGTCTCAACAAGGGGTGGACGATGATGAGACACAATTGTCAGGAAGTCAGGAGGAGGAGCAGGGTGCGGAAGAGGAAGACGACGTGGTGGATGATCCAGTAACTGACCCAACCTGGCAGGAGGATATGCAGAGCGAGGACAGCAGTGCACAGGGGGAGGGAGGCGTAGCATCCCAACAGGCAGTAAGAAGCAGGGTGGTGGCTCCAGGCAGAAGTCAGGCAACCGTTCCCCGGAACAACAACACGACACAAGGTGCCTGTACAAATGTTAGGTCTTCCCGAGTCTGGCAGTTTTTTAAGTTGGATCCAGATGATTCTAAAAAGGCCATTTGCAACACCTGCCGTGCCAGCATCAGCAGGGGTACCAAAACTAGCAGCCTGACCACCACCAGCATGATCAGGCACATGTCAGCCAAGCACCCGACTTTGTGGGAAGTACAACAGAGTCGAGGAGCAGTGCTTGCTAATGTCACTGCTACGTCTTCGCTGGTTGTGCATGCGAGCCAATCCCCTGTCCATGCTGCCTGTGAACAAGCCTCCTCCGGTCCTGCACCTGCAGTTGCCTACGCAGAAATAACACCATCATCAAGCACGTCCTTGTCCCAGCGCAGCGTTCAGTTATCCATTCAGCAAACCTTTGAACGCAGGCGCAAATACACTGCCAACACCCCACATGCCACAGTTCTAAATGCTAACATTTCGCGACTGCTTGCGCTGGAAATGTTGCCTTTTAGGCTGGTGGAGACAGAAGCATTCCGCGACCTGATGGCGGCAGCTGTCCCACGTTACTCGGTCCCCAGCCGCCACTATTTCTCCCGGTGTGCCGTCCCCGCGTTGCATAACCACGTGTCACAAAACATCACACGTGCCCTGAATAACGCTGTTTCACCCAAAGTCCACCTAACCACAGACACGTGGACAAGTGCTTGTGGGCAAGGCCGCTACATCTCGTTGACGGCACACTGGGTTATTATTGTGGAAGCTGGGACCCAGTCTGAGCGAGGGACGGAACACGTCCTTCCCACACCAAGGTTTGCAGGCCCTACCTCAGTCAGTGTTTCACCCACACTCTACAGCTCCGGAATGTCATGCTCTTCAGCCTCCTCCTCCTCCTGCGCATCCTCATCCACTGTACCCTCCACACCAGTCCCAAGCTGGAAGCACTGCAGCACTGCCTCGGCGAAGCGGCAACAGGCTGTGCTGAAGCTAATCTGCATAGGTGACAAACCCCACAATGCAGAAGAGCTGTGGAAAGCTCTGAAACAGCAGGCAGATCACTGGCTCACACCTCTGAACCTAAAGCCAGGAAAGGTCATGTGTGACAATGGCCGGAACCTGGTGGCGGCTTTGAGGCGAGGCCAGCTGACACATGTTCCATGCGTGGCCCATGTGCTCAACCTCGTGGTTCAGCGGTTTCTAAAGTCATACCCAGAGCTGTCTGATCTGCTGGTAAAAGTTCGCCGCCTGTCTGCACATTTTCGAAAGTCACCTACTGCTTCAGCCGGCCTTGCCGGCTTTCAGCGCAGTTTGCATCTTCCGGCTCACAGACTGGTGTGTGATGTCCCCACGCGTTGGAATTCAACTCTGCACATGTTGGTCAGGATATGTGAGCAGAAGAGGGCAGTTGTTGAGTACCTGCATCACCTAAACCGTCGGGAAATGGGTCAAACTCCACACATAACACCTGAGGAGTGGAGATGGATGTCCGACCTATGTACCATCCTCCAAAACTTTGAGGACTCCACCAAGATGGTGAGTGGTGATGACGCCATTATTAGCGTCACCATACCGCTACTCTGCCTTCTAAAACGGTCTCTGCTCAAAACCAAACATGATGCATTGCAGGCGGAGCGCGATGAGTTTGAGCAAGAAACAGTAGTGGGTGTGGGTGATAACACACAGCCCAGCCTCGTCTCATCACAACGTGCAGTGGAGGACTATGACGAGGAGGAGGATGAAGACATGGAGCAAATCTCCGGCCAAATTGAGGATATGACATGCACACCAGTCATATCCTCGGTTCAGCGTGGCTGGCCAGAGGACAGGGTAGATGAGGAGGAGGAGGAGGAGGAGGAGGACAGCATGTTCAGTCAACGTGTTGGTCAGGCTACTGAAGTCCTGGCTGTTAAGAGTCTGGCGCACATGGCTGACTTTATGGTAAGCTGCCTGTCTCGTGACCCTCGCGTTAAGAACATCTTGGCCGACAATCATTACTGGTTGGTAACACTGTTAGACCGACGCTACAAGGAGAACTTTATGTCTCTTATTCCCGAGGCGGAGAGGTCAACCAAAATGCAGCAGTTCCGGAAGGCCATAGTCACGGAAGTAGGCAAAGCATTCCCCTCACAAAACGCTAGCGGCATAGGTCAGGAATCAGTGGACAACCAAGGCGTACAGCCGAGAGAGGCACAAGTCCAATCCGCCAGAGGTAGGGGAACAGTCTTTAAGATGTGGGACAGTTTTCTCAGCCCCTCACGTACCACAGCCCCTGAGGTGCGGGGTAGTGCCACAAGAAATCCTAAGTTTGCCCAGATGCTCAAGGAGTACCTTGCAGATCGAACAACTGTACTCCGACATTCCTCTGTGCCTTACAATTATTGGGTATCCAAGGTGGACACGTGGCATGAATTGGCTCTCTACGCCTTGGAAGTCCTGGCCTGCCCTGCCGCTAGCGTTTTGTCAGAGCGTGTTTTTAGCGCCGCAGGTGGAATCATTACAGATAAACGCACCCGCCTGTCAACTGAAAATGCTGACAGGCTGACTCTGATCAAGATGAACAAGGGTTGGATTGGGCCAGACTTCACCACACCACCAGCAAATGAGAGCGGAATTTAAAGTTTGTAACGGGAATTTGCCATGTACCTCCAGTCACCCATGGGTACACACTTCTGGACTTTGGATAATCGCTGGACTGCTCCTCCTTCTCCTCATGCGCCACCATGATGACCGTTACAAGAGTTAGGCCTTTGTTTCAGGTATACCCCCAGTGGTAAATTTTTTCGCCCATTCTTTGCAGAATGGACATTACAACGACAGGAGACCCGCTCCTTTGCAATGGGAACAATGTTTTGAGGCCCTCATGCACGTCTCTATCCAGGGACAACGTGGAGCCTCCCAATTTTTGGCTGCCCTGCCAAAGGGCTATACTACAAAAGACCCACTTCCTGACAATGGACACTTAATGTTTTGAGGCCCTCATGCACGTCTCTATCCAGGGACAACGTGCAGCCTCCCAATTTTTGGCTGCCCTGCCTAAGGGCTATACTACAATAGACCCACTTCCTTCCAATGGGCACTTCAGGTTTACAGGCCCTCATGCACGTCTCTATCCAGGGACAACGTGGAGCCTCCCAATTTTTGGCTGCCCTGCCTAAGGGCTATACTACAATAGACCCAGTTCCTTCCAATGGGCACTTCAGGTTTACAGGCCATCATGCACGTCTGTATGCAGGGGCATTGGTGAACCTCACAATTTTGGACTGCCCTGGCAAAGGAAAATACTACAAAGACTCACTTCCTCAAAATGGGCACATTAGACTCAGAGGCCTTTATGTACGTCTCTTCTCAGGGATATCGGAGTGCCACACAATGTTTTACGTAAAATCTTTCATGTAGTAATCTCAAAAAGTAACATACATTAGCTCTATCTCACTATTGGTTATGTGCCCTTAACATTTCCGCCATGAAAATTCATTTTGGTGTCATTTTGGAAGGTTTTCTGGTGAGTCCGTAAAAATGGCGTAAAACGCGGACTAAATTGTTCACAGCTGTGACTTTTGAGTGATAAATGCTTCAAGGGGTCTTCCCCATGCTGTTGCCATGTCATTTGAGCACTCTTCGGAGACTTTTGTGCCATTTTTAGGGTTTCTACATGCTGCCGGTGGTCATTTCACAAAAATACTCGGGTCTCCCATAGGATAACATTGGGCTCGTTGCTCGGGCCGAGTACACGAGTATCTTGGGAGGCTCGGCCCGAGCTTCGAGCACCCGAGCTTTTTAGTACTCGCTCATCACTAATCATAACCATTGGAAAACCAAAAATTAACCCGTACAAATGGCTTGACATCACCTGTTTTCTAAAGGGGTTATATAGCTTATTTTATGGATGTTAGCAATAATCTATGTTAAATGTGCCCAAGCAAATATTAACCGACTGTAGTTGTGTGGTAATTATTAGATATATAGTTATATAGTAATATAATACCCCTTAAAACCTGATTAATTCATATTAAGGCAGCTATTCAATTACACTCTGAACTTTTATAATGCACTATTTAAAAATTATCTTAGCAAAGTGTTTCTGGATATACCAATGAAATCACTACCTATTAATTGCAAACAATTGTAACAGAATTTTAGTTACTAAATAAATTATAATACACTTATACTCAAACCAAAAGCATATGTTATTAGTATAACCAATTACATTTCTGCAGGTAAGTATAAGGAATGAATAGCCGGTAAATGTCTACCAAGGTCAGCCGGTAAATGTCTACCAAGGTCAGTTAGGCTGCTTTCACACTACGTCTTTTTAACATGCGTCCTGAACGTTTTTTTGCTGCAAAAGCGGATCCTGCTTTTACAGCAAAAAATGCATGCAAACGCATGTGTTACTTTGCAGGATCCTGTCACTGGATGTTTAGGGGCGGGCATTGGAGTCATGTGATCGGGAGTGATGGGAACTAAACGTGCCAGACTGGGAGCCGGCTTCTTACAACTGCGGAGGTTCGTAACCAAGGTAAACATCGGGTATACTTGCTTGGATACCCGATATTTACTTTGGTTACAAGCGTCTGCAGCTGCTAGGAGCCGGGCTCCCTGCATACGTTACCAACCTAAACATCGGGTAACTAAGATAAGTGGTTACCCGATATTTACCTTGGTTACGAGTGTCCGCAGCTCTCAGGTGGGAGAGAGAGACAGGAGAGGGAGGGGGAGAGACAGAGGGAGGAGAGGGAGGGGGAGAGAGACAGAGGGAGGAGAGAGATAGACTGATCACGGAGGCTGGCTTCTGGGCATGCTCAGTAGAGCAAGCAGGATCCTGTCTATCAGCATGCCAGCGTTCACATGCGTTTGCATGCTGTTTAGTCAGGATGCAGCAATTTGCAGAAGTTGGACGCAGCTCAAAAACGCTACAAGTAGCGTTTTTGAAAGATGTTAAAAAACTGCAAGTCGCTGGATCCTCACTATAACGCACGCAAACGCAGGTGAACGCATGTTAACGCGAGTCCATTGCAAATGCATTGAAATGAAAACGCATTTGCACTGGATCCATTTCTGCGTTAAAAAAACGTTCAGGACGCATGTTAAAAAGACGTAGTGTGAAAGCAGCCTAAGGGGAGCTGAAACCTAGAGTGCCGAGAACCATGAGAATTGCGCCCAACGCCGCCTTCCTCAGGGGTGGTGAACCTGGAGTTTTTGAGAACCTTGTCAGGATCCCTTGTTTTTCTATAATAATTATGTGATGTGGTTGGTTTTAATAATTTAATAAAAATGTATTTTTATAATTACGCAATAGTGCACTTTTTGCCTTATCTTCGGATATTGAATCTAATATTGATGTGGTGCTTTGTTATCAAATGATTTTGAATAGTCACATGTGAGGACTGTAATGATAATTTATACTCTATGCTTTTACTGTAAGATACATATAAGATCTCATATACATGAGATAGTTGTTAGCCGAAAGGTCGATTGATTGGCCAACAGAAATCTTTCATTGCTGTCTCAAATACACAAATGTTTGGCCCAGCTAATAAATCGTGTCTTTAAATAGGGAGAAGGGAGAAAGCCGCTGCAGGACACATCTGGGAAGTGGTGTATCGCCTGCAAAAAAAAAGAAAAACAAACTCAATCTCCCACGCATCTGTCAGTGAACAGTCATGAATCCCCCATGAGTATCAGAAGGTCAGCTGATCACACCAAAATAATATTTAGTTAACACAACAGTATTTACTTGACCTTGCAACAAGAAACTTTGACACCTGCTCCTAAACTTGGAGATACATCAGATTTAATCCATCCTCTTACCAAATCACATGGGGAAAAACAACTGTGACAAATCATAATCTATTATTATAATATACTATTTCTTCAACATGGTGATTTTCAATGCCTTTAAGTGCTGTTTAATCACAAGTATTATCCAATTTTATTATGATAACATAAACACTAGATAAAATCAAATAACATGTTTTACAAGTGAGAGCAACTCGGGAACAAGATAACACTAAGTGGAATATGAAATAAAACTCTTATCAAGTGATAACAGAAGCTGGCGGTATTTTTTTTGGGCTTTTTAAACTGGTAGCTATCTGCTCCTAGACACTCAAACAGACTTGGTCATCTAGTTTCCCAAGCTGGAACTAGAATTGGGTAAATCAACCATGGTCGTAGCTGCAAATTTACTGCTTTGAGTATATTTAGATTTAAAAAAAAATTGCAATTCAGCGACTACTAACCTTTATTTAGTTTTTGCACAGCCGGCTGCTATTTTGCTATATTCCCATGAGCTGGAAAGAAGTTAAAAAGCAGTGAAAAATCATACTCATCTAGCCATACTCACCAGTCTGCACGAGCACCAGCCTCCACTGTACTCTGCCTGAAAGCACATTCTGACATCACAATGTGTCCTGTGCCGAGTAATGGTGTAGGGTGAAGCATTTTCTGGCACCATGGTGTCAGAATGTGCTGTGAAGCATAACTCCAGCTAGAAAAGAGTGGAGATGAGACCAGCAAAGGAGTGGAGTGAGTGCCTTAAGAAGCCAGTGGAGGTCTTTTATCAACATGAACCAAATATCAGCTCAGCATTAGTGAGTTGTCAACTATTCTTAGGTTGCATGAATGTCTGACCGGATCCACAGACTCCTTGATCCCAAACATAAAAAAGTCCAGTAATGCAAAGATTATTTCATAAGACTTAAAGGGAACCTGTCAGCAGAAATTTCCCCTAAAACCTAAAAGATTCCCCCTCTGCAGCTCCTGGGCTGCATTCTAGAAAGGTCCCTGTTATTATTGTGCCCCCTTTCTGACCAAAAAAAAGAGTTTATAAAGTAGTACTTTTTTGGCTTTGGATTCTGTAAATGGGACACGGGGGCGGGCTGCCTGATGGCCGTTATTCTGCCCCCTCATCCTGTATGCCGCCCCCATCGCTGATTTCCATACTTGTGGACGCCGCCCACTGCTCCAGCCATCCCTGCGCATGCCCAGTGCCCATCTCTCGTGGATGAGCACTGTGCCCAGTGTCACCGCTGGTGACGTGCGCGCAGGGTTTAGATTATGGGCGGTGCTGTGATGTTTATTACCAAGCAACCGCCCATAATCGCGGGACCGCGCATTCCCCCTCGGCCTGCTTCGTGCTTCCTGCTTCCGCGCTCATCCCATCTATTTCCTGCCTCAGGGCAAGATGGGAAGGAGGTGACGTGAGTTCAGCAGCAGCGCGCTTGCGCAGAACGAAGCAGGCCGAGGGGGAATGCGCGGTCCCGCGATTATGGGCGGTTGCTTGGTAATAAACATCACAGCACCGCCCATAATCTAAACCCTGCGCGCACGTCACCAGCGGTGACACTGGGCACAGTGCTCATCCACGAGAGATGGGCACTGGGCATGCGCGGGGATGGCTGGAGCAGTGGGCGGTGTCCACAAGTATGGAAATCAGCGATGGGGGCGGCATACAGGACCAGGGGGCAGAATAACGGCAATCAGGCAGCCCGCCCCCGTGTCCCATTTACAGAATCCGAAGCCAAAAAGGTACTACTTTATAAACTCTTTTTTTTGGTCAGAAAGGGGGCACACTAATAACAGGGACCTTTCTAGAATGCAGCCCAGGAGCTGCAGAGGGGGAATCTGTTAGGTTTTAGGGGAAATTTCTGCTGACAGGTTCCCTTTAAAGAAATTGGCCACTACTTTAAAGGCCCCTTTACATGCAACGACATCACTAACAAGATATTGCTGGGGTCACGGAATTCATGACGCACATCCGGCCTCGTTAGCGACATCGTTGCCTGTGACACCTACGAGCGACCGCTAACGATCCGAAAAATCGTTGACTGTTGAGACGTCGCTCCTTTCCCAAATATCGTTTGGACGCAGGTTGTTCGTCGTTCCTGATGCAGCACACATCGCTACGCGTGACACCCCGGAAACGACGAACAACAGCATTCCTGCGTCCTCCGGCAACGAGGTGGGAGTGACGTTAATGCGGCTGCTCTCCGCCCCTCCGCTTCTATTGGTGGCCCGCTGTATAATGTTTCTGTGACGCCGCACAAACCACCCCCTTAAAAAAAGAGTTTGTTTGCCGGCCACAGCGATGTCGTTAGGAAGGTATGTGCGTGTGACGCGTACTAGCGATATTGTTCGCCACGGGCATCGATTTGCCCGTGACACGCGCACAACTGGGGGCGGTTCGATCACTAGCGACATCACTAGCGATGTTGCAGCGTGTAAAGCGGGCTTTACACTGATGGCTTATCCTTAGGATAGGTCACTACTGTCTAAATAGGCCAGGGTCTGACCCCGGCACCCTCGCCAGTGAGTTGTTCTCAGAGGCAGCTGGAAACACTCAGGTCCGCAGCTACCCTGTGCTCTGATAGTGGCGGCAGCCAGATACTGCACATCCGCCATCTATTGCTTTGAATGGAAGGCGAATGTGCAGTACCTGGCTGCAGACACTATCAGTTGACGGGCAGCTCCAAAACTGAGCATTTCCGGCTGCCTGCTGCCGCAAGGACAAGAACAGCTGATCGGCGGGGTTGCGGGGTGTTGGACCCGGCCGATCAAACATTGATGACCTATCCTAAGGATATGCCATCAATGTTAAAGTAGTGGCCAACCTCTTTAACATATTTTCCACTGGTTACAACAACATATCAAACAATACATGAGCCCATGCACCAGCCTACATGTTTCAGCTGTTGATGATTTTTATGAGATTTTCAGGTGTACTTACAGTACAATCATTTACTTAATAAACACTTATGTTATTTGGCTCACAAAACACAGTATGTTTTATATAGTGTGCGTAACACGATAGGAAGAAAGGACATCTGTGCAATACATTTCCCTAACTTATTTACCACTTGGAAGTTGAAAACCTCAGCTTCTAGTCAATCGTGATTAATTATTCAGAACACAATAGTCATGTTCTTCCTGTTATTAAAGAAACATATGCAGACATTGGCCTGGGGCTCAGTAGCTAAAACTCATGGCCAAGGCTAGACCATGGCCTGAATTCAGATATTTAGCTGATAGTGAGTGGAATATTTAATTGCAATCTAATATATAAAGCTGAATGTGTGTGTGTGTGTGTGTGTGTTTTCAGAAACAGAAATGTTAATAGTTTATTTCTATCAATTACTAAAATGCAAGGTGAATGAACAAAAGAGAAATCTAAATCAAATCAATACTTGGTGTGAGCACCTTATGCTTTAAAAAACATCAAACCATCAATTATTCTATTTACAAATATATATAGTTTTTCAAGGAGCAAGGAGATTGTTCCAAACATCTTTGAGAACTAACCACAGATCCTCTATCTATGTAAACTTGCGCAAATTCTTCAATCTCTTCATGTAATGCCAGACTGACTTGATAAGGTTGAAATCAGGGCTTTGTGGGGGTCACATCATTACTTCCAGGGCTCTTTGTCCTTCCTTTATGCTAAAGTTAGCCCTTAATTACAGTGGCTGTATATTTGAGGTTGTTGTCCTGTTAAATTATAATTTTGAAGCCGATCAGATGCCTCTCTGATAGTATTGCATGATGCATAAGTATTTGCCTGTATTTTTTAGCATTGAGCAAATACCACACAGGCATTTCTTGAAGAGTCTGTGTGTCGCCCACCTGTAGCGGGCGCCTCAAGGACGTTACTCCACCTTCTGGGACGCCACAGGGGCTCCACTAGATTACCACTGGCAACAGGTACGTCAGGTTTATTTACATACTAAATTGGGAGAGAAAAGGCGCAATAGGGTCTTACCCGATTTACTGGGTAAAAAGTATAAAGAAGCGGTGCACTCACCTGATCGGGTTGTGCCAGTCACAACTCCTTTAGTGGCATAAGCGAGTGCCTAAGTGGTCCAGCAGCAGCCCTGTTGTACAAGTGGAACATCAACTTCGGAACTGGAGGAAAACAGGTATAGCGCCGCGCTTGAAGACCACGGACATCAGTGTTGAACAAACAATTCTTTTATTTCATTTCATTCCTACGCGTTTCGGAGACCACAACTGCCTCCTTCAGGGAAAAGAACTCTTTTCCCTGAAGAAGGAGGCAGTTGTGGTCTCCGAAACGCGTAGGAATGAAATGAAATAAAAGAATTGTTTGTTCAACACTGATGTCCGTGGTCTTCCTGCGCGGCGCTATACCTGTTTTCCTCCAGTTCCGAAGTTGAGGTTTATTTACATGGGAGTCACGACGCCACTCATGGTTTGCAGTCAGGGTTATGGGTGACGGCCATTGCAGGTTTTAACGAGCGTCTGGGGCTGATGGAGTCTGCAGTCTGGTGGTGTGGCCTCCCGTGAGTGAGGCAGGCCCCAGGAGCTCGGGTGTGTGTGTGCAACAACAGGTCGCAGACTAACTCAGCCTCAGTCAAAGATGTCTTTCAACTTGTTTACTCACGTTCAGGTGTTTTTGTGAGGTAACCCGGGCGATGCTGAGATTAACCAGGTGGAACCAGGAACTCTTTCAGGCTGGTCTAAGGGTAACCGTTAACTCGCCTTCCTAGCACTTCTTGTGTCGGATAACCCCTGACTTGAAGTACCGTGGGATTCATCCAGGGAAGTCGTTGCTGGCTTTTCTCCCCTTTTTGGCCCGTTTGCTGGCAGCATGGACCAAGGAAGATGGCTCCAGGCTCGATCCTCCTTATGGGCCCCCTCGTTGCTGCTGATGCTTGGACTCTAGTTGGATGGTGTGGGACTTGTGGTCCTCCCCACCGGCAATCTAGGGACCTGTTCCCCGTGCATGCCTAGCCACCAGAGTCTCCGTACACGACCAGCTGACTTCTTCAGCGTCTTACTCGACCAGCTGGCTTCCACAGCGTTTTTCTGTCCAACTACTGGTAACCGTTCTCCCCCGCTAACGGCTACTACACGTGCAGGGTCTGACTAGCGTGTCCGCGCGCCTGCTCGCTCCTTCTCTCTGCGCTCTCTGCTTCAGACTGACTTTACTCCTACTTCTTTCCTGACAGCCACTGCCACCATAACTTCCAGCCCCTCCCCTACACTCCTAGCTGAGATGTGGAGGAACGCCACCTCTTGGTCTGCCCAAGGGTCCCTTCTAAGGTGTGGAAGACCTGGTTGCTATGTGTCTGTGTGTACACACCCTATTTCAGCCTTTGGAATTACCTGGAAGTGCTGACCCAGCATGGGTGCAGTACCCAGTGGCGCCTGACCAGGTCAGGGGCACCACATCTACCTCTTGGAAAACTTGGTGGGTCAACCCGCCTAAAACACATTGTGTGCACATACCCTTAGGATATGTTAACAAAGAGTTTTCTGAGGGACTTTGAATTAAAAAGGGAATAAAAACTTTCCAAATTCTCCTGAGCCTGATGAAGAGACCTGAGTAGACTCGAACGCTTACTAGTATTACCATCTTTTCAGTTAGCCATTAAAAGGTATCAACCACTGAGGACTTCAGTTCTTTTAAACAATTTTTTATCTCTACTGGCTAACACGTTACAAAGATATAATTTACCTGTATCAAATTCTCCTTAAAATTTGAAAACATGACGTTTCTGCTCAGTGTTTGCTCCAACAGTTCAGTGCGCACATATGGTACCTTTAGGGTATGTGCACACTATGTAATTTTCAGGCAAATTTCTACACAGAAACCACCTGAAAAACCTATCAGAAAATACTCAAAGGAGTGAACATATTCATTTCTATGTAAATATGACTTTGCAAATCTTTTATCCATTCAAGCTTACAAAAACGCCCAGTGGTTAAGAGAAATTACATGTCAATTCTTCTGCAGTTTTCTGCTAAGAAGAAGCTTGGAACTTTGCAATTATTTTTGCTTAAAAAAATGCTAGCAGTGGCCAAAACCATCGGACAAACGCTCAGGAAACAACAACAACAAAACAGCACAAATGACAGAAAGGCTATGTGCGTACGCAGCGTAATTTCATGCATTTACGCTGCGTCTAGCACTGCAGCCTAAATGCATGTGTCCTGCATCCCCAGCACAATCTATGAGGATTGTGCATAGTACATGCGCACGTTGCGTTTTTGAACACATTTTCAGAGTCAAAAATTTGACAAAATCTCTGCGTTCAAAAATGCATGTCAATTATTTTGTGTGCTTTGGATGCTACTCCCACTCTGTCTATGGGAAAGGCTGCATCCAGAGCGCATGAAATCGGCATCTATTCTGCAGACACACTGCATCCATTACGCAGTGTGTCTGCAGCGATTTGAAGCGCACATGCACTGCCAAGTCGCTGCAGAATTTGCAACATGGACACGACGCAACGTACGCTCATAGCCTAAAGGAAAAAAATCCTAGAGTTTCCTGAAGAGTCATCGACTTGAAAAACTTGACGGGTTCACCCTAATTTAAAAGAAGTTTAAAACACGTTTTGCCTGAAAATGGTGATTTTTCAATTGTTTTGTTTCTTTTTTTGGGGGGGGGTCATTTTTCCCTATGCTTTTAACTATAAAGAGTGGATGGATATCAAATGAAGCCACCCAAAGCATAATCATGTTACTGTTTTACCACTGACAGTTTCTGAACCCTGAAGTGGTTAAAAGCAGCAACAGAATTCTGAACATCTGCACAGCAATGTTGTTTTTTCAATGCTGTGTATTTTGTTCATTTTTTTGCCTTGGTATTGGGGCACTTTTCCAGGTATGTTCCAGGAAGATTCCTCCCGTAAAAGCCACTGTGTGCACATACCCTTAGGGCACATGCACACATTAAATATTTGGTGAAGTGTTTACCTCAGTATTTTTAAGCAAAACCGGTAGTGGAACAATTCTAATAGAAACATGAGCACCACTTCTCCATTGTTTGCCAACTCCTGGTTAAGGCTTACAAATACTGAGGTAAATAACACCATATGCACGTGTCCTTAGGTAGATTTTTTTGAGCAGAAACACAAAGTTTTTGAGGAGCTTTAAGATTTGGAAGCAGATTTGGAGTGTTTCCACTCAATTTTCTCTAACTTTATTGTCCAAAACTCCTTGAAAACTCCTTGTGCACATAGACTTAAGGCCGCTTTACATGCAACGACATCGCTAACGAGATATCGTTGGGGTCACGGAATTCGTGACGCACATCCGGCGTCGTTAGCAACGTCGTTGCGTGTGACACCTACGAGCGACCGCTATCGCAAAATAGTGAAAAATCGTTGATCGTTGACACGTCGTTCATTTCCCAAATATTGTTGCTCATTTTGGTCGCAGGTTGTTCGTCGTTCCTGAGGCAGCACACATCGCTACGTGTGACACCCCAGGAACGACAAACAACAGCGTTCCTGTGTCCTCCGGCAACGAGGTGCTTGTGACGTTCATGCGGCTGCTCTCCGCCCCTCCGCTTCTATTGGTGGCCTGCTGAATGACATCGCTGTGACGCTTCGTGAACCACCCCCTTAAAAAAAAGGTTGTTTGCCGCCCACAGCGACATCGCTAGGCAGGTAAGTATGTGTGACACGTCCTAGCGATATTGTTTGACACGGGCAGCGATTTGTCCGTGACGCACAAATGACGGGGGAGGGTGTGATCGCTAGCGACATCGCTAGCGATGTCGCAGCATGTAAAGCGGTCTTTAGAATGATTTAGTTTCAGAAGATTTTTTTTTTCTTGAACCGTTCTTTGCAACCTTTGAATGGGCAATGTCTAGTTTGGAGAGGCTTCCTTTATTTACACCAGCTGTTTTTCAAACCTCCTGAGAGAAAAAATAAAAGGTATGTGCACACGATGTCATTTACATGTTGGGTGAGCTTTCGAGTTTTCCCAGGCTAAACTGCTTCTCGGAGATGTCAGTGGCCATTTTCCCGAGCTGCCAGCGGCGTTCTCTCTCTATTGTATATATATATATATGTATAAAAAATGGACAGCTTCCAAGCAGAAGCAGCCAGAAGACAGAGCATGTCACTTCTTTTTAGGCTGTAGTCACACTTGAGAAATCGCATCACCCGACACAGTCACACACTCTTCGGATAAGAGCGTCTCAGCTGCATAGAAATACATGCAGCCAACCTGGTCCTGTCAGGAGAGTGTGTCGCCACGCTGGATGATGCGATGTGTGACTCATGCTAGTCTCTCGCAAGTGTGACTCCGGCCTAACTGCTCCAGGGTTTCCGAACCCTGAAGCAGTTAAAAAAGTGACTTAAGTCCATGTGCGCGCTAGAAATTGACTTTTTCTTAAGAAAAATCCGGACCCTCTGAAAGAATCCCGCACCTGCGGTAAAATACCGCACCAAAACCGCAACGAAATCCACATGTGTTTTTGCCGTTTTGGTGCGGATTTGCCGCGTTTTTTCCGCAAGTTGGTCCCTGTGGATTTTTACTATTATCTATGGTGAAACCGCAGGTACCTGCGGAAAAGAAGTGACATGCACATTAATTCTGCAGCGTAAATTCCGCGGGTAAATCCGCAGGTATAAAAAAAACTCAGTGTGCGAACAGCATTTTTTTATACCCATAGGTTTTGCTGGGGAATCACTGCAGAAATGTTAGAAACATTTTCTGCAGAAAATCCATGGGAAAATCCATGGTAAATCCGCAGCGTGCGCACATAGCCTAAGATGGATCTTGTGCTTTTTTTGTGTTTTTTTTGTGTGTTCATAGCAAAAAAACTCCTAATGTGAACAGCTAAAATGGATTTTGTGAGCATTTTTTGAAGAGGATTTTAGAACAGGTTGATCTGAAACCCAAAAAACAAAGAATTGAATGTAGCAGTCACTTATATTGATTCTTTGTTTTACAAAATAGCTTTTAAGGCTATGTGCGCACTAGAAAATGCCATTTTCTTAAGAAAAAAACAGACCCTCTGAAAGAATCCCGCACCCGTGGTAAAAACCGCGGTAAAACTGCACCCACATTTTTGCCGCGATTTGCCGCGTTTTTGCCGCGGATTTACTGCGGATTTACCGCAAATTGGTCCCCGCGGTTTTTACCATTATCTATGGCAAAAACGCAGGTACCTGCGGAAAAGAAGTGACATGCTCATTAATTCCGCAGCGGAAAATACGCGGGTAAATCCGCCTAAGGCCCTGTGCACACGCTGCGGATTTGCCGCGGAATTCCTGCAGAAAATGTATCTAACATTGCTGCAGTCATTCCCCAGCAAATCTTATGGGTTTGAAAAAATGCTGTGCGCACACTGCGTTTTTTCATGCCCGCAGATTTACCCGTGGATTTTCTGCTGCGGAATTAATGATCATGCCACTTTTTTTCCGCAGGTACCTGCCATAGATAATGGTAAAAACCGCGGGAACCAATTTGCGGAAAATCCGCGGTAAATTAATGGTAAATCCGCGGCAAAACCGCGGGTGCAGGATTCTTTTAGAGGGTCAGTTTTTTTCTTAAGAAAATGGCACTTTCTAGTGCGCACATTGCCTAAAAAAAACGAAAAAGAAAATCTAATTGGTTGTTGCTATGTTCGCTTGCTAAATTTTTCTCTTGGTCCAGTGTTAATAAAATTCTGTCTTTGTCCTTATAGATTTCCTGTGTATATGCTTTTACTAATCTTCCTTAGACTGTATCCATGATTGCCAGACTTGCAAAGACAGTACTAAAAACAGACAAGAGACTCCATATCATGTTTCTTAGATTTGGCTTGTACTTTGACATTGTGAGGGAAATTTGCTGAAGAATATCATTTATATTTTGCGGTAGCAGCATTTTATTTGGATGAACAGTAAAATAAAACCAAGAATAATTCATATTGAACCACAAAAATGTCTAGAATCAAATTTCCAATTAAAAAAACAGGGGGATTTCTGAAGGCATATGCAATAAGTAAAATCAAGGTCATCGCCAAATACCTTGGCTCACTATAAAAAAAAAGAATACAAGAACTTCCAAACCACAAGGGAACATTAATTATTTAAGGATTCTATTGATTTACAATGCCACCACAATAGTTAAGTAGCTCAGCTATTGACAAAAGCCTAAGTAGTATATTTCCCTACTCTGGCATATAGGGCTTTATCTGGCTTTTCCAGTCGTCTGACAGATAATGGCCATTCTAGTGCCTTTTTATGTTTTAGAACATTTTTATGAAAGGTAATGATTGTGAAGTGGAGCATTAGCATTCAGGTTTCCTTATCAGGGCTATAAAGACTTTTGTACAACTCATTAAACCTAAAGGTTACACTGCAAAATCAATTTCTAAACTGAAACAAAAGAGGACAAAAAGTTACGTAATTCCCATGAAAAGAATATTGTCTTAGGCAAAAATGTATTTAGCACAATAAAACAAACAGAAAAAAACAAATAGTACATCTCAGAAACAGTATAAAAATGTGCTACATAAAAACAGAAGTAAACTATAAGGCTATGTTATCAGCCTGAGGCAAATTTTTGCTGCGGATTAGGCCATAAATCTGCATGAGAGTTTTGCGGAGGATTTGCCAGTGGATTTCACCCTATTCTATTAAAATGTATTGAATAAGGTAAATTCTGCAATGAAAATCTGCAGAACAATAAAGGAAGAAACATGCTTTCATTTCTATGCCTACTGTGTAAGGCCTCTTTCACACGTCCTTGTCCCCGGTACGTGTTTGGTACTTTTCCTCACGTACCGGAGACACGGGCACACGTAGACCCATTAAAATCAATGGGTTTGCGCTCACGTTCGTGTTCTGCCATGGACCGTGTATACGTGTGGAGCATACATGTGCCCATGTGCTCCACACATCAACATGTCCGTTTTTCTCCGGCATCATGGGTGTCACACGGAACGCAAACGGACCACACGGAGATGTTTCGTGTGACACGTGCCGGAGAAAACACACGTGTTTGAGAAAATAAAAAAAAACTTTACTCACCTTCTTCAGCCCTGCAGTCTCTGCCGCTGCTGTCACTTGCTTCCGACCGCCGCTCATTATGTTCATTGCATATTCACTTCACTGCAGCCGAAAGCTGCAGCAGTGGGGAGTCGACAGGACTGGAGCCTGAAGATCAGCACCACGGACAGCAACGCCAGGGACAGGCGAGCAGAAAGTTCCCGTTCTCCGAGTGTTATCACGGATAACACATGGAGAACACACGGCTCACGGAGGGCAAAACGCACCTCTGACACGTCCGTGAAAAACGTGCGTGGTTTTTCACGAACATGTGAAAGACGCCTAAAGCAGAGCTGTGTATCATTACAAACTTCTTTTACAGTTCTATTCTCAGGCAGTCAGTGTGGAGGTAGAGAGATTAGAACAGAATTGTGTGCCATTACAAACAACTCGCAGCTTTTGTTTCATAGCAATATCAACTGTGCTGTACTTCCCCTCCTCACACACTGACAGAAATGAGATGAAAGCTGCAAGATGTGTTTATAAAGAAACACAGCTCTGCTCCACTCAGTGCAGTAGAGGCAGTGATTATGGAGGAAAGGCTAAATAAAAAAATAAAGGATGTCTCAGAAGAGAAAAACTGCACTAAGCTTCTCCTCGGGAATGTTCTATTTTTTACCTGAATGACGCCTCCTGCTTATGATATGCAAACTTATACAAGGGTAAAGTCCACACCCCGAAAGAAGAATCTCTGCTAACACCACTTAGATGAAGGGGAAACTAGAATCTAAACTTTATAGGCTAATATTTACACATCAGAGAAGAGTTATAAAAACAATAAACATATTCTTTAGTCCACTCTGAGGTGGCCATTTTTACATGCTAATATTGGTGAAAGTTCTATTTTGTTCTGTGAGAGATACCTTCTATAGCAACATCACAAGTTTACTACGGAGGTGGCAGGTTGCCTTGTGTAATGCTGAGAAGGGATTCCTATCTAGAGGGGCTTGACTATGATTTGTCACCCGAGATTTCACCAGAGCCTCTAAAAGGAGAAGGCGCCACTCACAAAGACTGGTGCTGTGACAACTGGCTCCAGGGATATGGACACGAACAGTCACTGATATAGTTCAGCTGGGATGGCTGATGTGGCAGGCTCTGCCGATATGGAACGATGCAACAGCACCCAGTACAGCAGGCTTGACAGATAGGGTACAATGCAGCAGTGGCCAGTATATTAGACTTGGCCAACATGGTACGATGCAGCATCAGTGGATGCTTCTGGTACTGGAACACAGAAAAGTATTAGGAATGTTAATGCCCTAAGAGCACTCACAGGAGGTCTTTGCAGTGTGGGCAGGCCCCGGGAGATGGTGGTAGGGAATGGAGATGGATCAGTCTCTGCTGAGCGGCCGGGAAGGTAGGGGTACTGGCATTCCCACCGATAGAGAGAAGCAGTACAGTGTGGTGATGCCGATAAGGGCATTACAGTACCCCCTTGACGCCCTTCCTTTTACAGGAATCTCCTATGGTGAAGAGGGGCATTAATATTTTCCCTGAGCTCCAATGTCCTTTGCTCAGGACCAAACCCCTTGCAGTCAACTAAGAAAAAGGTTTTACTTCCACCCCATTTTGCCAGAAGGATGGATTTTACCTCAAAAGGTGTCTTCATCAATAACGGGGGAGGCAAGGTACTAGGATCCCTGTAGAAATGGCTCAGGATGATGGGTTTGAGGAGGGACACATGGAACAAGTTGGGCATACGTAAGGAAGCCAGGAGCTTTAACATGCAAGATACCTCATTAATCCGTTGGAGCACCTCAAAGGGACTGATAAAGCGGCAAACCAACTTGTAGGATGGCAACTTGAAGCGTATGTCTCTGGAAGAGAACCATACCCTATCTCAGGGCAGGAAATGAAGGAGGGTTTAGATGTCTCTTATCCATATGTCTATTCATTCACATAGAGGAATACTCCACAAAGGACTTGGTTTTCGCCTAGATTTTGGAGAAAACGAGAGCATCGGCCACTGGATCGCCAGAGGTGAATTGCTACTGGAAATGGGATTTTAGGTGGCTGTACATACACTATGTGAAATGGAGACTTAACAAAGGATTCAACAAGTGGTTATTGTACAAGAACTCCGCCCATGAAAGGAACTTGACCCAATCACTGTAGCGCTTGTTAACGAAGTGCCGCAGGAAATTCATCAGGATCTGGTTGACCCACTCTACTTGGCTGTTGGACTGTGGATGGAAGCACAATGAGAAGTACAAGGTGACATTCAGCAGCTTATAGGTGCACCTCCAAAACCAAGATGTAAACTTGACGCCTCTGTCAGACATGATGTGGAGTGGTAGGTCGTGCAGGTGGACGAAATGCTCAGTGAGCACTGGCGCAGAAGGTGAACCAATCGGCGTAGTGAAATGGGCCATCTTGAAAAACCTGTCCACTACTACCCAGATGAGCGTGCAGCCAGAGGACTTTGGCAGGTCGGTGATAAAGTCCATAAAAATATGCTGCCAAGGGGTGGATGGCACCGGTAGGGGCAGTAGTTTTCCAGCAGGAAGCTTCTTAGGAGTCTTGTTGTGGCCCCATGGGGGACAGGCCGAAACAAACTGAAGAACATCTTGACGAAGCATTGGCCACCAGTAATGCCGAAAGGTCAGATAAATGGAATTCTGTGCAGCATGTCAGGCCAATTTGAAGGAATGACGGCACTGCAGAACACGCTTTCTGTCTACTTCAGCAATGAACGCCTTTCCAGGAGGGACTCGAGACACGTTTATTGGAGCCACAGTGAGAATCTTGGAAGGCTCGATAATGTGCTGAGGCTCCTTCTCTTGATTGGCCAACAGAAAGGACCTGAACAGTGCATATTTTTTTACATTCTTCTCAGCCAGATGGCAGTACAGCACAATATCGAAGCTGGCAAAGAATAATGCCCTCCGTGCTCAGCATGGATTCAGCCTCTGAAATTTTGGTGGTTGGTGTGGATGATAATCAGATGCACCGCTCCCTCCAGTAGGTGTTGCCACTAGTCCAGACGAGTAGTTGCGCTCAGAAGGAAAGAAGGCCCTAGATAAGAAACCGCAGGTTACTGTCTTACCAGCAGCTGATTTCTGCATGAGAACAGGCCCTGGAGAACAAACCATCCACTTCCAGGAGGAACTTCCTACTAATCTCCGGTCTATGTAGTGCCAGGGGCGAAGAGAAGGCCTGCTTGAGGAAGATAAATGTGCTTTCCGCTTCTGGAGTCCACACTTTATGATTCACCCCATTTTAGGTCAGTTTCAAGATGGGGAGAATCTGGGACAAGAATTGCAAGGTGAACTGAAGATAATAGTTGTCAAAACCGAGGAACTGATGGATTGTTTTAAGCTGTCGAGCTTAGACCACTTCAGGACCACTAATACCTTGTCCAGATTCATGCTCAAGCTGGTGTCCAAAATTATGTAGCCTAACAAAGGCAAGCAAGACTGCTCAAACAGGCACTTCTTGAATTTGGCATAAAGAGGATTCTTCCTTAGTTTCTGTAGCACCTGGCAAACATTCCTCCTGTGTGTAGGCAAATTGGGAGAGAACACCAGAATGTTGTCCAAGTACACCACGACGCAAGAATAGAGCAGATCTCAGAATATATTGCTGACAAATTCCCTGCAAGACTGCCAGAGCATTACAGAGCCCAAATGGCATTACCTCATACTCATAGTGGCCGTTACGAGTGTTGAAGGCTGTCTTCTGCTCGTCACGCAATCATATCCAGACAAGGTTGTACGCACTACAGAGATTAAGCTTGGAGAAGATCCTGGAACCTTGGAGCCCGTCGAATAATTTGAGTATAATCGGCAGCGTGTATTTATTTTTTACCATGATTTGATTGAGACCTGTTGTCACGCTGGCGTCACGAAATTGGGAAAGTGAGTGGAAGGGGAGCCCCTGCTGCTTACCCTCAAGCCAGGGAGATACCCTGGGCTGACCCTCAACCCAGAATTACACTTGAAGGTAGTGAGGTCTGAGCCCCCAGCCTCTCCCTATCTCCTGTCTTGGCCCTGATGGTAATGGTAATGTCCCCACCTCACCCACCACCCATGGGAACAGACCGGGATGAAAAACCCCCAAAAGACCCACATATACAAATAACAGAAAAGGGGGGGGGCAATAACTCACACACGACAGGGAAAAAACACAGAGATGAACACGTACCGGTAAGGGAAAAGGTAAAGTACCAACACCAGGCTAACACTTCCACACAACAAAGAACAGACCACAGCAGCAGAAAGAAAAACATCCATCCACCTCCGAACCCAGTTGCAGAATGATTCTAAATAACCGGCACCCCCTGCTTCCAGTATTATCTAGGCCAGAAGTGGACATTAGCAGCGACAGCTGAACTGCCTGGCAGAGTATGCTGCTGCAACAAAACTGAAAGTAACCCCTCATGTGCCAAAAAAAACAAAACACATCTAAATTGTGTGGCCTTAACTTGTAAAAAACTTTCAGGCAGAGAAGACCGTGATACCTGTATAATCGATACATAGCCAAAGATAACCGTCCTTTTTCTTCACAAAGAAGAATCTTGCTCCAGCCAGTGAGGAGGACTTTTTTATTAATCCTCCAGGTTCTCCTCAATGTATTCAAACATGGCTTGGGTCTCAACTTGATACAAAGGGAAAATACAACCGCGGGGAGGTGTGGATCCAGGGAAAAGGTCAATAGGGCAGTCATATGGCCTATGTGGTGGCAGAGGCTTCGCTTCTTTCTTTCTTGTCAAAGATGTCTGTGTAGGTCCAGTAGGCGGACGGCAGACCTGGAATACTGGAAAACAGGCAGCTGAGCAGGTTACGCAGAAATGAGATAGCCTTAATTCAGGAATGACCCCATCTGAGCACATCTCCAGATCTGCAGTCCAAAACTGGTTTATGCTTCTGAAGCCACAGAAGGTCCACTAACAGTAAATGCGACATTCCCTGTAATATGTTGAAGGCGATTCTTTCTGTATGCAGAATTTCCACTAAAAGGTCAACTTGCTCAGTGATGGAGTGGATAGCCTTGGAAAGAGGCCTTCCATCCACAGATGACACTGCAGGGAGAGTTTGAATCTGATGGATGGCAATCCGATACCCATCCACTATGCCTGCTGTATGAAATTCTGCACAGAACCAGAGTCCAGTGGGGCTGTTTCAGTGAATCGAGTGTTGCCACTAATTACAGACATGGTCATATATAGGGGTGGAGAGGACGTGCTGTCACCTAGGATAGCCTCTCCTACTCACTCTAGGCTGGGAAGTTTCCCAGCTTCCAAGGACAGAAGTGGATTAGATGTGTAGGACCTCCACAATAGAAGCAACCCTCTCTATTGCGATGGATTCGATGTCAGTACTTCGCCAGATTCCATCAATCCGTCTCCATGGGTTTGGAAGGAATTGCGGAGGATGGGCTATGGAATGAAGAATCCAGGCACATCAATCTCTTCTCCCGGTTCACCTCTCTGGATCGTTCTTGGAACCGAAGGTTGATGCGAATAGCCAGCAATACTAGGTTGTTCAAAGAAGATGGCACATCTCGACCAACCAGCTTGTCCTTTAGCCTTCCAGACAATCCTTCCCGGAATATAGCTGTGACGACATGGACTCTCATGGGTTAAAGTTTCTTAAAATTCAGCCAGACAGGATGATAGATTGTTTATAGACGGGGGATAAGTCTCTTATTGTTTTTACAAGACTCTTGTTGACTCATGTAATTGTGTTGGCCACTGAAAGCTAGACGTATTGTTTCTCCAGACTCTTCCAGTAATCATTGTATTGTAGTTGTGTATTGCTAATGTGATTACCTTAGTAGCCATTATCTAGTCTATGCATTCCAGACTACGTGTATACCCTCAGTCTTTCTGTAGACATCATTTGGATGAACATTGTCCATGCAGCTTGAGATTCATCCAATGGGAGAGGCAATCTTGTCCAACCAATCAATGAGGACGCAGTGTATCCAAGTGGAAGGCTTTGGCTATAAAAGGGATTTCTTTAAGTCACCAGGTTGATGAAGGTTGATGGATGCTGATGGATCCAGTCTAAGCTCTTAGGAGCTGACTAGAGGATCAGGATACCTTATGGCTTCAATCTAGGGACTCCGGTTCCGGCTGGAGACCATATCCACAGTCTAGGGATTTCGACCCTGGCTGCCAGGATTGCATCATCATACCAGGACTACCTAAGGAGGACACTCAGGTTGGGACAATCCGGTCACCTAGCTACAGACTTTGCAGACCTCACACAGCTTCCTAAATCTGGCGCTATTCCTATCTCGGTGGGTGCCCGCCGAAAGCGTGGTGCTGCTGGATTGGAGTAAGCGGCCCTTGGAAGCTCTGAGGCAAGGACATTCTAAATCCCTGGTGAGCCAGCGGAAGGGTGAGACTCTGTTGCCTGTTACATTTGTGTGTTTTGCTGGTTATGTGTTATGTGCCGTTAATATTTTGGGGATCCAATAAAGTCTAATTATTGTGGTTCCCTCACCCTGTGTTGTCTGAGTAGTGTTCCGCCCACGGTTGAGGAGTCCGGCGTTCAGTTGGGATGAGCCCTGAGCCACGCTGTCTTTCTAAAGGCGGCGGGTTTTACTGGACGAGAGCACCCACTGAGCCCCGTGTCTCCACAATAGCCACCTATGCTTTGTTATTCCAGCCCAGATAAGAGGACAGAGTGTAGAAACGGACAGCATACTGGCCTACGGCGAGACTCCACTAGCGAGTTTTACGGAGAGAGGATGCTGCCACCATGCGCATCGAACACCTTGCGGAATATCTCCAGGAAGGTTGGCAGGTTCTGGATGATTGGATCATTCCTTTCCCACAGTGGGTTGATCCAGGAAAGAGCCTCGCCAGTCAGGTGAAACATCATAAAGCCATTTTGGCCGTGTTCAAGATTAAATGATGTGATAAAAGCTCGAAGTGCAAAGAATATTGGTTTATGAAGCCTCTGCATAGCTGGGGATCACTGTCAAACCATGGAGGAGATGACATAAAAGGTATGTAAAGGGGGTGTTGCATACCAAACTATATATAACCCTTAAAAACACGTACTTTATTAATAATAATTAAAATCCACACCCTTTGTGCAAATTATTTCATAAGGGAAAAATAAAGGGAGGAGAATAAGATACTCGCCCTTTACAGTAACCCTCCCTCCTGTCCACTACCTACCGCGGGGGTTGGCACCCTGATACCTGCGAAAAATGGCGCCCCCACTCGACGGTGGCTGTCCCTGATATGACCCTCAATGAACCCTCAACAAAGTGATGAAAAATAGATAGGGTTAACAGCTCATACACAGGGTACAGACATTCACAGTGGACAGAAAAAATGGAACAGCTGCACATGAACCTCAGGTTAAAGACCAACATCAAAAGCCACTGGTGGTTCTGGGGGCAGTAGTACAGACCGATGAACAAATCCAATGTACTGAATATGAGATACCACTTGTGCCTCCAAAAGCAAAAGTACAATGGATATGTGGCCCTATAAAGCCCCAAACACCCTTGGATACCACAAAACAATTTGTATACACCTGATATCCAAGATCACTCCTTGGTATGCCTAATAAGTGGAAGACAATATGGTGTATAGTGCAAAAACAATGTGCAGGCTTATGAGCAGATTCTAGCCTCAGATGCCATCATACTAAACAGCCAGTCTGCCCATATACGGAATAAATCATACCAAGTGTGATATAATGAATCAACCAGTATTGGTCATACAGGTTAGTCAATGACTTATCTGTAAGGTGGGTTCATGTGCGCTTCCCAAATTAGCCCCAATAACTCCTCTACGCGTTTCTCCAGACTTGGATCATCAGGAGGCTTGATGTCAGGCTTGCCAGTTGGTTTCAGGATAGCATGATGTCAGGATAAGGGGGGAAATCCGATGCACCTGGATCTCCTCTTAAACCATGCCAGTAATGAACCACCCCCACCCCCAGCCAATCAGCCCACCCTCCCCGCCCATAACCTAACACACCCCCATCCACGATAAGCCAAACCCTCATAGCCATTGCTGATCAGGTCTTAAGATCTTTTACATAATGTGTGCAGGTACAGAAGAGGTTACCTCCAATATCCCGTTCATGTAATTCGTCCTACTGGGTCACATTTGATGTGTCTCCAGGGACGCTCCTCTGATGTATTCCACGGTGAAACGCAGCTTGCGTTCCACACGCAGATCGCAGGGTGAAACCGGAAGTATCGTCACGGAACGTCACCCGGAAACGACGTCACAAAGCGATAACCGGAAGTGACGTCGCGCGGGTGTCCGAGGCCGATTGGGTAAACAAGGATCAACAAAGAGGATGAAGGGATTCTCTCAGCCACTCCCCCACCGTGACACCACCGATAGACTATCGGGGGGGAGGAGTATGGATATATTAACCCCCAAAAACAACGAGCATCTAGATCCCATAAAGCATAACCCCGTGCAACTTAAGGGGTCGCCCTGCATGATCCATAACGGTTCTCTCATAGACACACATTTAAGTTATAATGATTTCAGCCCAGGTCTATTATTGGTGGCCATACTATGTGCACATAGCAGTCTTCTCAAAGAGACATACTTGGGCTGTGATGATAACAGCCCAAGTCTCTCACCGATAGCAATACGTTATACAACCAATTAAACACCGCCAAACAGATAGTCCAGACCGGGACAAAACCAATAACAATGAAAGGGGAACAGGATGGCAAAGAGATGGGGTGCGTGCAGGAAGAGGGAAGGATGGTGGGGGGCTGGGAGGCGAGGGAAGGGGGGCCCATCTCAGCATCAATCTATAACTTGCCATATGTAAAGCAATGTATGATATATCAAATTTACCTCCCTATAGCGGGATTCTAGCCAGCAGACTCCAGGTACCATACAACCAACCCCAGGGATCAAAGAAAACAGGCATATGATATTTGCTCGTTTAGACCCCCAGGTTGTACAGACTCCATTCTGAAGATCCACTCACATTCTTTTCTTAACAGGATCTTGTCATAATCACCACCTCTGGGATTCTTCTTCACCACCTCCAAAACCTGAAATCTTACTTCATGAATGTTACCCCCATGATGACAATTCATGTGCCTACCTAGGGAGGTGTCCCGTTGATTACGCACATCACCGAGGTGTTCTCCAACCCTCCTTCGCAACTCTCTCCTCGTCTTACCCACATAATCCATGGGGCATGTGCAAGTGGCCACATACACCACTCCCATCGTCTTACAGTTGGCGAAGGACCTTAGGAAAAATTCCTTCCCGTTCTTTGAGCTCCTGGTGGACTTAGCAGGGCTCATTACGTTGCAGTAGGAACAATCACCACACCTATAGAAACCACATATGCCTCTATCTAGCCATGTACCGGGGGGTTTTGGTCTGGTGTAACAACTGTGGACCAATCTGTCCCGAAGGGACCTCCCCTTCCTGTACGTGATGCTCGGTCTCTGTGAGATCATATGTCTAAGATCAGGATCCAGAGTAAGGATGTCCCAATGTTTATAGAGCACCCTACGGACCCGCTCGCTCTGGCAGTCGAAAGTCCCAATCAGTCTAGTTATGTCATCCTCCTCTTTCATCTTCCTACCACAGCCGTGCAGGAGTACTGTCCTATCTTGTTTTTCTGCATGGTCCCTAGCCCGATGTAATACCCCAGGAGGGTAACCTCTGTCTACAAAGCGTCTGGTCATATCCTTCGCCTGAGATTGATATGCCTCCATCGTTGAGCAATTGCGTCTCAGACGAAGGTATTGACCCTTGGGAATACCATTCCTTAAAGGGAGTGGGTGATGACTGTCCCACCTCAAGATATTGTTGGTTGACGTGGGTTTGCGATATGTGCTGGTGGAGAGAGCGCCATCTGGTTCTTTTTTAATAATCACATCTAAAAAAGGGAGTGCCTTAGTGTCCACCTCACTCGTGAAGTGAAGATTAAGCTCATTCACGTTGAGCAGCTCTACAAACCTCACAAATAATTCGTTGGACCCTGACCACAAGACAAAAACGTCATCTATATATCTTGACCACAATAATATATGTGGTTGCCACCAGTGGTCCCCATCCGTAAAGACGACGGTTTCTTCCCACCAGCCCAGGAAGAGGTTAGCATACGAGGGAGCACAAGGGCTCCCCATAGCTGTCCCCCTGAGCTGGTGGAAGTACTTACCGTCGAATTTAAAGAGGTTATGATGTAATACGAACTCCAACAATTTCAATAGGAACCGATTATGATCACGATATTCCCTCGTTCTTGTATTCAGATAATATTCGGTTGCTTTCAAACCTAATGTGTGAGGTATGTTGCTATAAAGGGCCTCAACGTCAATCGAGGCCAGAAGGACGTCCTCTCCAACCGTGATGCCGTCCAACTTCCCCAATAGATCCGCTGTATCTCGTGTATAAGATGGAAGTGAGATGACAAAGGGACGTAAAACCTCATCGATATATATACCACTATTCTGGGTAAATGAGTTCACACCTGATACGATAGGACGGCCCTTCAACACCTCCAGCCCTTTGTGAACCTTTGGCAAGGTGTAGAATGTCGGCATAACTGGGCAAGCGGGTTTCAAAAAATCATATTCATTGCTGCTCAGCAGACCACTACTCCTTGCCTCCTCTAGTATGTTAAGTAAAGATGTACTGTACCTATCAAGAGGATTGGAGGTGAGCACTTCATATGTGTATTTGTCATTCAGTACACGATGGCACATTTCGAGGTATTTTTCATGACTCAGTATCACGAGATTCCCTCCCTTATCAGAAGGCTTTATTATTAGATTTTCATTCTTTTCCAGATCTTGCAATGCCATGAACTCATCATCAGTAAGATTGCGATCAAGGCCACCATTTCTGCGGGGGATCTTTTTAAGGTCCCTTTCCACAAGGTTTAAAAAGAGATCAATATTGGTGGTATCACCTTGTGGGGGCATCCTCGTACTCCTGGCTTTTAATTTAGTGAAGGGACCGCGTCCATTGCTATTGATGCTGTCCTGCTCTTGAAGGAGTCCCATGAGGGACCGAAATCCCTCAATGTCATCATCAGATAAACCCAACCTCCTGCAGCTCTCTCTATCATTATTGAGAAAAAATTTTCTCCATTTTAATTTTCTTCCAAAGAGCTGTATATCCTTAACCCAGTGGAAGCAGTTATAATCATTCGTAGGCACGAATGAGAGACCATCCCCCCGGAAGGGGGGGCCCATTTTTTCTGTCCACTGTGAATGTCTGTACCCTGTGTATGAGCTGTTAACCCTATCTATTTTTCATCACTTTGTTGAGGGTTCATTGAGGGTCATATCAGGGACAGCCACCGTCGAGTGGGGGCGCCATTTTTCGCAGGTATCAGGGTGCCAACCCTCGCGGTAGGTAGTGGACAGGAGGGAGGGTTACTGTAAAGGGTGAGTATCTTATTCTCCTCCCTTTATTTTTCCCTTATGAAATAATTTGCACAAAGGGTGTGGATTTTAATTATTATTAATAAAGTACGTGTTTTTAAGGGTTATATATAGTTAGGAGATGACATAAAAGGACCTGAGCTTGGAGTCGGGATTGCTGCTGGAGTACCGCGGCATACGAAGATAAGACTTGACAACAGGTATCCATTAATTCTCGCTGCTGTACCACCTCTTGCTACAGGTTGGTAAGCAGGACAGCACTGGAGCCAGTGGGATCCATGGCCTGGGCAAACTGTAATGCTGTGGACCCACTGGGCCACAGCACACAGAAAACCTAGAGGGCCTTGACTATGGTTTCTCACCAGGCATTCACCACAGCATCTAAAGTGAGGTCTTGGGTATGATGCAGCAGCGGCCTGTACTGCAGACGTGGCCAACAGGATATGATGTAGTTAGGGCTGGTATAGTAGACTTGGCCGACAGGGTACCATGCAGCAGCAAATACATCAGGTACTGGAACATAGAAGGGTGAAACACAGCACTAAACAGCAGCACTTAGGGACCTGAGAACTAGCAACATAAAGACCCCGTTGCCCTGGCACTTTCCTTAAGGGGAAGGTGCCTTAAGTACTTGATGCCTCTCAGCCATAGGCTGAGAAGCACTTCCAGGTTAGGGCATAATGGCCCTTTTAGACAAGGTGCGCACAAGCCCTAAGAGCACACCCAGGAGGCTCCTGCAGCGTGTACAGGCCCCAGGATGCAGGGGAAGGGACTAGGAATGGAGTAGTCACCACTGAGTGGGCAGGAAGGTGAGGGTGCCTGCATCCTGGTTAGAGGAGGGGAGCAGGACAGTGTGGGGACACATGTAAGGGCATTACACATTGTCATTGGCAGGTGGGCTCACACATTTTAATCAAAATTTGCCTAATAATAATACATTCCTAAATATAGACAATATAGCAGAATAGAAACACATATAATGAATATTTACATATGCCTTAAGAGTGCTGGGGTGTACGTTTGTAGACTAGTAACACTAGCACTATGTTGTTTGCAAAAAAGATTAAACTAGTTTCAATAATTTGTTTCCACATGAACTTTAGGACAGTCCATGAGTAAAATCAAAATCATTCATGCTCACTAGCAGATTGATTATTATTATTGGCCATAATACCATGCATGCGCAATCTATTGTGCTGCCTGTTGAGAGCTGCGTCAACGATTTTCCAATGTGTTATTTATTCTAAACTACAGTATATTTATTCTAAAAAATCAGTGGAGGTACAACACTTTAAGCACAATAAAATCATTTATTTGCTTTGTGATAAGTAAATAGTGAATGCTGATAAATGTTGTTCAGTATTGTTCTAATATTTAACAAGTAATTTGGATAGAACAATGTAACAAATTTTCCCATAAGATTATAACACTGTGCTGTAAAAATGGACATTTATGTGCTTTTATTAAGAATTTCGGGTAAAGCTTTATACTCACCTGTATAGTTTTATTCATGAATTTTTTTGGTAGGTATAGTCAGTTGACTTTATTTGTAAGGATTTCTCATCATAAAAAAAAATGACATGGGATCCCCGCCATTTTTCTAAAACCAGCCAAGGTACAGCAGACAATTGAGGGCTGATATTATTAGGGTGGGAAGGGCCATGGTTATTTGGTCCTTTCCAGCTTAACAATAGCAGCCCGCAGCCACCCCAGAAGTGGAACATCCTATAGATTCGCCATATCTGGCACTGGACCCAGCTCTTTCCATTGCCCTGGTGCGGTGGCAAATGGGGTAATGAATGGGGTTGATGCAAGCTGTGACTTGCCAGCTGACATCAAGCCCTGGTATTAGTAATGGGTGGCCGTCTAGCAGACACCCCCATTATGAATTGCATTATTTGAAAGTAATAAATAAAATGTTATTAGAACAAAACCCCCCTGATGCCATCCCTCGTTGACCAATTTATATAAAAATTTATTAAAATGCAAAAGGTTCGCCGTAATCTATTTAGATGTCCCACGACATTCTCCAAAGTTGAACCTGAAAAGACATAAAAATTAGTTAGATAAATAAACACAAAAGATGCCCTCTTTTCCAATTTAATTCCCTGTCAAATCCCTAATCCAGGTCCGCCGTCATACAAATCTGGGGTGGCCACGTTGATCCCATCCTCACTGGCACATTCAATGGAGAACATATTGTCCCCCATTGACTGAGAGAGCAGCCCCTGCAGGCACTCACACACTGCTGTGTGCTTCCCTGCGGTGACCTGGTCCTCTTAAGGTCAGCCCAAGTCACTGCAGGCTTTCACACAGCAGTGTGTGTGTGTGCTTGCAGGGGCAATGATGTCACAGGGGCAAGTGAGTTCATTCACCTAACCCCGTTATGCCACTGCCGCATTGTATCGCTACCCGCGGCACTGACGTCATGGGGTTAGGTGGGTCCATTGTGAACTCACCTCACCTGATCCCGTGCCGTGCAATCTGGTGCTGATGTCGCGGGTCGCTCGACAGTGACATCACGGGGTCAGGTGAGATGAACGCTGCTGTCCTGGCGCTGGCACGCTGCTGTCGGCTTGTTCCTCTGGTCTGTTCTCCAGCTGACCGTGTCATATCCTCCGATCAGCTGTTCCTGGGGGCGGTCTCTACTTCACGCTCCCACGGTCACAATAAGAGTAGAAGATGCGAGGGCGCATGCGCCACCCTCTCAGCTGCAAGAAAAGAATTGCAGGGGGTCACAAGATCTTCACAAAGATGGCGCCGGAGATAAGCGTTATGCGCAGGCACCAACTCCAACGCCATCTTAGTGAAGAAAGTAGTAAAAGGCTTTTCTAGTAAAATTAACCTAAATAACAGAGAGAGGGAGGAACAAAAGGCAGGGGGCGTGAATCACTATGAATACCCCCCTCAGCTATTAGCTGATCCTCAGCTGCAGTTGTAGAACGCACGGGTCAAGGGGTTAAATACTCGTCACCGGGCCAGTGATGTCGAGTCAGGGGGATGTCACAGGGTGGCCATTTTGCCTGGTTTTGTGGCCCAGAGGCGTACAATAAAGAAGGTGGGGAGAAAGATGATGGTGGAGGTTGATTTCATGATGCCACCTGCGGTATGAGGCCAGTGAATTAGCCGCCGCTGCTAAGATGGTCGTAGCAGCTAAGATGTTTCTGCTCCCCACAGGTGGAGCGGGCCCCAGTGAGGATGATGAGGGGAGTAGTAATGGCGGGCACCGAAGCACGAAGCGGCGGTGCCGGCAAGAACAGGCGGACACAGTCTTTGCGGGTTAAAGGTCTTTTTACTCACAGTCCTGGTTTACCCGAGAGATGCTGGTCACCACCGTGATTGGCCCCAATCAATCCTGGATCTGTTAGGCGGGCTTTGCACACTACGACATCGCAGGCCGATGCTGCGATGCCGAGTGCGATAGTGCCCGCCCCCGTCGCAGCAGCGATATGTGGTGATAGCTGGCGTAGCGAAAGTTATCGCTACGCCAGCTTCACACACACACTCACCTGCCGTGCGACGTCCCTGTGGCCGACGACCCGCCTCCTTGTTAAGGGGGCGGGTCGTGCGGCGTCACTGCGACGTCACACGGCAGGCGGCCAATCAGAGCGGAGGGGCGAAGATGAGCAGGATGTAAAGATCCTGCCCACCTCCTTCCTTCCGCATATCCTACGGAAGCCGCAGTGAGGCCGGTAGGAGACGTTCCTCGCTCCTGCGACTTCACACACAGCGATGTGTGCGGCCGCAGGAGCGAGGAACAACATCGGACCATTGCGTCAGCGTAATTATGAATTACGCCGACGCTGTACCGATGATACGATTACGACGCTTTTGCGCTCGTTAATCGTATCATCCAGCCTTTACACACTGCGATGTCGCATGCGATGCCGGAAGTGCGTCATTTTCAATTTGACCCCACCGACATCGCACCTGCGATGTCGCAGTGTGCAAAGTGCCCCTTAGAATTCAGAATCGGTACAGTGGACGATGGGCCCTTCCTCCTTGTGCTTGGTGTTGGATCCCCATGGCCAGAAGCTACTTTGGGACCCTGGTTGAAAAGTATTTACTCCCATCCCGTATGCAGATGCCGCTGGTCCGTTGTGGGGCCTGCCTTGGAACATGACCCCGGACCCTATGTAACACTGTGCTCTGGGAACTGTGGGGGCCGGAGGGACATGCAATCCCCCTGACTTGCAGATTTTGGTGGACAACCTGAAGTATGAGCCACCCTATGATTCTGCATCCTGCTCTGCAACGGCCCCGAGGGCGCAATGAAGCTCTCCCCTCGGCAACCGTATTGACTCCTGCGTCCCACCAGAGCCACTGGTAAAACCTGACTGCTCTCTTCTTCTCCTGCTGGAGAACTCCTAACTGTTGTGTTGCTCCTAAATCCCCCTGGTGACTGTTCTCCCCTGGTTCCCTGTCACTAGTGAGTGGCTGCCCCCCATGTTGACCGCCTTAAGATCCTACCCTAGCCGGTCCCCAGTGGGGTTGTGTGGATGATTTGGTGTGTTGTGGAACCGGTACCGACCTCCTCTGGGCCCAGGATGAGTACCGCACCTTAAGTGAGGTGCAGTACCCTTTGGCGACTGAAGCCTCAGAGGCGCCACACTGCCACTCAGCAAGCTGCAGATTTTACAAAGTTTACTTTTTTGGATTTCAAAACCTATACATCCAAGCTGATCACTAAAGGTATGTAGATTATCAGCATGATAGTGCCAGTATAACACTGGCTTTAGGTTATAAATGAAAATCCTGATGATTCGTGCACTTTAAGTATCTTAATTTCAATATAATTACTGTTGTTTTTTGTTACTTTACTTTGCATGTAACAGACAAGATCTGAGAGACAACTATTAATATAGAAGATGTCATATTAAAGAGAAACTGTCACCTCAGAAATGTTATGTACCTTTAGATAAAGGGTTAATCTGCTGGTAAACAGAGTTACACTGGTGTCACACTTGCATGAGGATCGCATCGCACTGCCCAGAACGAACTTTGGCTCTCCTGACAGGAGTGTGTCAGCTTCATGCATTTCTATGCAACTGACCTGCTCCTGTCAGATGATCCACTGACCGGTCAGGATTAAAGGGTGCTTTACACGCTACGACATCGCCAGCGATAGCTAGCGATGTCGTGTGCGATAGTGTCGCGGGCAGGGAGGCCGCTGCCGCTGCGCTCGCTAACGCTTGGGTCCGGCGCTGCTGCGGCTGCTGGTGCTCGGTGGCTCGAGCGGTGGGCCGGATCCGGGGACTCGAGCGGCGCTCCTCGCCCGTGAGTGAAAGGGGGTGGTTGGTTTGGGGGATTTAGTCCGTGACGCCACCCACGGGTTGTGGTGAAGATAGGCACCACCGCTGCTGGTGACGGGGATCCCGGGAGCGATGGCAGGGAGCAGCTGGGATGTTGTTTTCCCCCTCCGTGGGTAGGGGTTGGTGGTCCCAGGGCCCGGTGGTGTGACGGAGAGGCAGGGTTGGTGAGGTGCAGGGTTGCAGGGACAGCGGGGCACGGTGCCGGATGGCACGGGTGTACTCACTCAGCAAGAGATGCACAAAGGCCTCGGTAAACCAAATGGCTGGATGGACGGGTCCCGCAGCCGGCTGCAATGTCTCTCCCCGGACAGGTGATGGCGGCTGTCTTTCCCTGCACCTTGATGTACTTGTTGACTACGATGGATCCCCAACGGTAGTCCTTTCCCCGGTGTATGGATGCCGGAGGAGCCCGTTTGCCCGCAGGCGCTGGCCCTTGGGTCTCTAGCCTTAGGCGGTACCTGTATACCCTCACGTTGTGGGCGGTTGCCTTCTATCGGGTCTTTGGCTGTTAGGAAACCCCTGGGGTTCCGGTCACACTCGGATTTGACTATTGTTGGCGGCTCCAAGCCTGGTCGGGGTCCGATGGCCCTGCCTGTGTGTGCTGGCTTCACTTCGCTCCCCGGTCGGTACCGGCGGGCCAACGCCAGACCCCAGTCCTACGATTCCGAGTTGATTCACCACTCCTGCAGACGGCCACCACCGTCTGCCAACCTTGCTGTCAGTGCCTGGGCCACAAACCCAGACACCCAAGTGTTTACTCCTCACACTTCAATCTCCAAACTCGTTCTCCTCCAAGCTCTAACTGACACTTTTCCCGCCTCCAGGCCTGTGAACTCCTCGGTGGGTGGGGCCAACCGCTTGGCTCCGCCCCACCTGGTGTGGACATCAGACCCTGGAGGGAGGCAACAAGGGTTTTGTGTTTGGCTAATGTTACTGTCTAATGGGGGTGGGGGTGTATGTATGTTACCTGTGACGACCTGGCTAGTTCAGGGCGCCATAGCACCCGCCCCCGTCGTTCGTGCGACATTTGGTGATCGCTGCCGTAGCGAACATTATCACTACGGCAGCGTCACACGCACATACCTTTACAGCGACGTCGCTGTGACCGCCGAACAATCCCTCCTTCAAGGGGGATGTGCATTCGGCGTCATAGCGACGTCACTGCGGTGTCACTAAGCGGCCGCCCAATAGCAGAGGAGGGGCTGAGATGAGCGACCGGGACATGCTGCCCACCTCCTTCCTTCCTCATTGTCGGTGGATGCAGGTAAGGAGATATTCGTCATTCCTGCGGCATCACACATAGCGATGTGTGACGCCGCAGGAACGACGAACAACATCGTACCTGCAGCAGCAACGATATTATGAAAAGGAGCGATGTGTCAACAATCAACAATTTTTGACGCTTTTGCGATCGTTGATCGTCGCTCCTTGGTGTCACACGCTGCAATGTCGCTAACGGCGCCGGATGTGAGTCATTAACGGCGTGACCCCGACGATACATCGTTAGCGATGTCTCAGCATGTAATGTACCCTTAAGGGATCCAATCGTCACACAAGTCACATGACAGTGTGACTGCAGCCTTACAATGCTGTTGGCCACTTTACTGAAAGTGCGGCTACTGGGAGAAATGAACTAATTTCCTGCCGAGAGCCATCGGCTACATGGGGATACATAAAGCGACTATAGCAGTAATGGCGAACCTATGGCACGCGTGCCAGACAGGGCACGCAGAGCCCTCTCTGTTGGCATGTGCGCTGTCACGTCATCCAGCTACTTTGAACTGCTGGTGTGATCACGTAAGCAGTTCAAAGTTGTGCTGGAGCAGGGGAGACATTTCTCCTCGCTCTGACACTCCTCTCCTAGGCCGCAGGCCTGTTGCCTAGGAGACATTGGGAGTGTTGGTAAACGGCACCGGTGTAATGACATCTTGTGGCCACGCAGGAACTGAGGGCCCAGCGGCGCACAGCGGTGGAGTGGGTGTTGGAAGGTGAGTGTTTTGCTTTTGTTTTGTTAAGCTGTGTGCGGCTGTGCCATGATGGGGGGACCATGCCAGGATGGGGGGGACCATGCCAGGATGGGAGATCATGCCAGGATGAGGGGATAATGCCAGGATGGGGGACCATGCCAGGATGGGGGGGACATGCCAGGATGGGGGGGAACATGCCAGGATGGGGTACTTTTTACAGGATGGGGTACATTTACCAGGCTGGGGAGACATGCCAGGATGGGTAGACATACCAGGATAGGGTACATTTACCAGGATGGAGTAACATGCCAGGATAGGGGAACATGCCATGATGGGGTACATTTACCAGGTGGGAGAACATGCCAGGATGGGGTACATTTACTAGGATGGGGTACATTTACAAGCATAGAAGAACATACCAGTATAAGGGAACATTCCAAGGTGTGGGAACATGTCAGGATTGGGTACATTTACCAAGATGAGGTAACATGCCAGGATGGGGTACATTTAGCAGGATGAGGCAACATGCCAGGATGGGGTACATTTACCAGGCTGGGAAGACATACCAGGATGGGTAGACATGCCAGGATGGGGTACATTTACCAGGATGGAGGAACATTCCAGAATAGGGGAACATTCCAGGATGGGGTACATTTACTAGGATGGGGGAACATGCCAGGATGGGGTACATTTACCAGGATGGGGGAACATGCCAGGATATGGTACATTTACAAGGATAGGGGAACATACCAGTATAAGGGAACATTCCAGGGTGTGGGAACATGCCAGGATGGGGTACATTTACCAAGATGGGGTAACATGCCAGGATGGGGTACATTTAGCAGGATGGGGCAACATGCCAGGATGGTGTACATTTGAAAGGCTGGGGAGACATACCAGGATGGGTAGACATGCCAGGATGGGGTACATTTACCAGGATGGAGGAACATGCCAGGATAGGGGAACATTCCAGGATGGGGTAAATTTACTAGGATGGGGGAACATGCCAGGATGGGGTACATTTACCAGGATGGGGGAACATTCCAGGATATGGTACATTTACAAGGATAGGAGAACATACCAGTATAAGGGAACATGCCAAGATGTGTGAACATGCCAGGATGGGGTACATTTACCAGGATGGGGCGACATGCCAGGATGGGGTAGATTTTGCAGGATGAGGGAACATGCCAGGATGAGGTACATTTACCAGGATGGGGCCATGATGGGACAAATATACCAGAATGTAGGAAATATATATCAGGATGGGGGACATGTTTACCAGGAAGTGGTCCAGGAAGGGGGACATAACTATGTAAAGAAGGGGGAGGGCAGCAACTCATATGTCTTTATGGGATTTCGAGATGTTCAGACTTTGAAATGTAGATGTGAATTACAGGGTGAAATCTGATTGCATTCCATGCTAAAAGCTGTCTCTAATATACTGCAGTTTTTTCCAAAAAGATCAATCCAACTGCTGTGTCTGGAAAGGGCAGTAGGAGTGGCTCAGCGTCAATGTGTGGTAAGCATGTGTCGCGGGCGGGGAGGACGCCGCTGCTGCACTTGCTAACGCTTGGGTCCGGCGCTGCTGCGACTGCTGCTCTGTGGCTCGAGCAGTGGGCCGGATCCGGGGACTCGAGCGGCGCTCCTCGCCCGTGAGTGAAAAGGGTGGTTGGTTTGGGGAATTTAGTCCCTGACGCCACCCACGGGTTGTGGTGAAGATAGGCACCACCGCTGCTGGTGACAGGAATCCCGGGAGCGATGGTGGGGAGCAGCTGGGATGTTGTTTTCCCCCTCCGCGGGTAGGAGTCAGTGGTCCCGGGGCCCGGTGGTGTGACGGGGAGGCAGGGTTGGTGAGGTGCAGGGTTGCAGGGACAGCGCGGCACGGTGCCGGATGGTACGGGTGTACTCACTCAGTAAGAGATGCACAAAGTCCTCGGTAAACCAAACGGCTGGATGGACGGGTCCCACAGCCGACTGCAGTGTCTCTCCCCGGACAGGTGATGGCGGCTGTCTTTCCCTGCACCTTTGTGTACTGTTTTGACTACGATGGATCCCCAACGGTAGTCTGCTCCCCGGTGTATGGATACCGGAGGAGCCCGTTTGCCCGCAGGTGCTGGCCCTTGGGTCTCTAGCCTTAGGCGGTAGCTGTATACTCTCACGGTGCGGACGGTTGCCTTCTAATGGGTCTTTGGCTGTTAGGAAATCCCTGGGGTTCCGGTCACACTCGGATTTGACTGTTGACAGCGACTCCAAGCCTAGTCGGGGTCCGATGGCCCTGCCTGTGTGTGCTGGCTTCACTTCGCTCACCGGTCAGTACCGGCAGGCCACCGCCCGTCCCTGGTCCTACGGTTCCGCGTTGATTCACCACTCCTGCAGACGGCCACCACCGTCTGCCAACCTTGTTGTCAGTGCCTGGGCCACAAACCCAGACACTCTCCACTTTACTCCTCTCACTTCAACTTCCTCCACTGTTGTCCTCCAAACTCTAACTGACTGCTTTTCCCGCCTCCAGGCCTGTGAACTCCTCAGTGGGTGGGACCAACCGCTTGGCTCCGCCCCACCTGGTGTGGACATCAGACCCTGGAGGGAGGCAACAAGGATTTTATGTTTGGCCAATGTTACTGTCTAGTGGGGGTGGGGGTGTATGTATGTTACCTGTGACAACCTGGCTAGTCCAGGGCGCCACACATGCATGAGCGTGATGCCTCCTGCAGAAGAGAAGACTGCAAAGGTAAATTTAAAATCAATTATTTATATAATAGAATTGGTTAAATTGCCATGTTGGCACTTCACAAAAAAAATTGGGTTTACAGCTACAGTTTGGGCACTCGGCCTGTGAAAGGTTCGCCGTGACTGGACTATAGTCACCACTCTCATCACCTCTCAGTATACTGTGAGGAGTGGCTGTAAGCACGCATCGGCACGTTGATTGACAGCTCACTCTGCATCAAAGTTCTGGGGAGTATTACAGTATAGTGAGCAATGCTGTGACTGTAGCTGCTCTGTGCATGCTCCATGACTGAAAGTTGGTGGCTCCTGGGAAAAAATAAGAGCATTTCTCCTGAAAGTTACACTTTCAGTAAGGCGGCCTGCAGGTCAATCCCTAATCTGCGAGTAAATAGCATTTTCTGAGATGACAGGTTATTTTTTAAACCTCATGACAAGGGTGTGGACACAGTCCTAAACCAGGGGAGAGTCTTAGACATTTTACAATTTTAAAACGCCCCTCAGGAGATACGGACTTTTAGTAAGAAATCATGTTGCATCTCCAAACCACTGACAGCTTACAAATGGTGACTTTTTCTAAGGCCTCTGCCACACATCCGTGCCTCCGGCACGTGTTTGGCATTTTTTACACGTACCGGCGGCACGGAGACATGTACAGCAATGCTACCCTATGGTAGCAGGCACACACACGTAAAACCACACGGAACGTGTGTCCGTGTGCGTTTGTACGTGTGTGCGATTTTCAAAGCGCTGACATGTCAGTGTTTTCTCCGGCAGCACGGGTGTTACACGGCCCGCACCCGTACCACACGGGTGTAGTGTGGATGCGGTCCCGTGTGACACGCGCCGGAGTAAACACACATGTCAGGGAAAAAAATAAAAAACATTAACTCACCTTCTCCAGCCCTCCTGTCTCTGCCGCTGCTGCCTCTTGCTGCTGACCGCCGCTCATTAATCTCATAGAATATTCACTTCACTACCTGGCAGCAGCAGCAGCGGGGAGACGGGAGGGCTGGAGACCGAGGATCAGCACCACGGACAGCAGCGCGGACAGCAGGGAGGACCAGGTGAGTATAATAATTACTGATTCTACGTGTGCTATCGCGGATAGCACACGTAGAACACACGTGTCACGCACGTACCAGAGACACGTACTTACCTGCACGCAACACGCAGGGAAAATACGTGTCTCTCGGCACGTGCGTGAAATTCACGTGAGTGTGGCAGAGGCCTTACAAGGTGTAAAAGTTGATTAGTTTAAGCAGGAATGTACAAATCCAAGGTAATTACTGGCAGAGTTTATACAACTTTATACAATGTGATAAGACAGATGAGGTTGGAGCAGGCACAAATCCAAGGCAGATTCAGGAAATAATGAAAACGAAAATGACAAGTAAACACCTTCACAAAAGAACAAGGCCAAAGGAACCTTGTGGCTCAGGCAAGGTGTGGCACTTCTGGGCAGGTTTATATAATCTGAGGTGATCAGCGAAAGGCTGAAAACGGTCATGTTCACATAAGTCTGTTCCACCAAGATGCGAAGCCGGCTTGGGCCACTATGTTTCAGAAGTGGTATGTGGTATAGTGAAGTTGGCAGCATGAGGCATCCATGTTATACCATATAATACCTCCCAGGTGTTTTGTAACAAATCATCTTTTTACATTCATCTTCCTATTCTTCAGCACTCTTTCATCAAATTTTTAGAAGCGGTAAATATGAGGCACAAAGATCTAAAGTGATTATAGCAGAACTATGCATCGTCCCTCAAAAAGTTAGACACTGCAGAGGTATTCCAGTTAGGCTCACATACTGTATACAGAATGTAAATTAGTATAAGGAACTTTAAAGATTATTACCAAAGGGGATCTTAGTATATGCACTATATTATTTTTATTATATACTGACCAGTGAAATTTTCTTTATTTACTTCTTTCTTAGTGTTTCTATAACTTTATACAGGCAACAGTCATTAGGGGTTTCTCCACTCTTTGATACCTGTGCAAATGATTCCTCATGTTGTAGGAAATAGAGCCAGGCTGTCCAATGAGCAAATCTGGCAAATGACAAATGGGCCAGTCTGACCATGGGCCTCATTGATTGTTAGACTGTTAACAGTATTGGTGTCCTCAGGACATTGATACTTTTAATAGCTGTCACAGAGTAGAGAGCCACCTGTAAGTCTGGGTGATCTCCTCGGCAATCACCTAGACTTAAGTGTTTCCCACTGGCTTGCTTGCGTGAGGGCATTGAGCAGTCCTTAAGAAAATGCCCAGCGCAGCCACAATAGAGGCACAGTCCAAGATGTCACCGATGTTTCTTCTCAACAGTCCGAGAGCTGGGAGCTCCAACTTTCATCAATTCCACCTCAGATAGGTGGACAGATTACGGGAGACTGACTGAAACACCCTGTCGTTCTTCTTGCTTCTCTAAATTCTGTGATGCCACTGAATGGAATGGGTCATTGCCTCCCTCAAGGGATAAGGGGGAGTATGCTGAGCCAGAGTATCCTTAAGTGTATCAGAAAGGCCCTTGCTTAACTGGCATCTGAAAGATGCATCATACAACAGAACATCAGTGGATCATTACCAGAACTCAGTACTATATTCCTCAGCGGAACTTCCCCCTCTGTCAGGTTCATGATCTTTGCCTCCACAACCTAGATCCTGTCAGGTTCACCATAGATCAACCCTAAGGTGTCAAAAAAGGAATCAACAGAAGACTTTTCTGGGGCTTGTGAAAACAAAAAAAGCCCAAGTCTGAGGGTCCCCTTGTAGTAGGGACATGATCATTCCCTCCTGCTGGGACTGATCCTCTGAAGATTGGGGTTGGAGGGTAAAGAAATAGTCTACAGTTGTTGCTAAACACCTTAAACTGGTCTTTCTCCCTCGAAAATGTATCCGGAAGGACCACCACAGACCAACTAAACATAAGAAAATACAGATGTCCAAAATAAACAGACATTCCTGGAATATTTAAGACTGTTGGCAACTATGTAAATCCTACAGTGCTTATCAAGCGGAAGGCAAATATAACAATTTGTATATACACCATGGTGCTAACTACTCTGCTCTGGACAGGCCACCAACACAGGGTTAGGCATATAGAGATGTGAAATCATACATAGGAAAACATAAAAAATGATATAGACGGAAACTGACTAGTCCCATTTGTCCGCAGGTTGAAGCACACGGAAATATGATGCACAATGGATTAATTCACACAGAAAAAGGACATATAGATCACATTTGTTCCACAAATATTAATGTCACAGTGATTGAAGTATTTGTAAAAGTGTTATTGTTCAGTGATAGAGCCTGTCTATCAGAAGGTTGTTTTCTATATGCTATTTAAAAATGCAATGCCATATATTCAGAATACAGATACATAGCTTCTGCTTGCCTTAAGTCTGTTGCTGGTGATGTATATCCATTCACTCTTGTGATATGTCATTTCTGCATATGCCATGAGTCCCAAGTGGTGAGTAGTGGCTGTTTGTGCGAGTAACAGGAAGCCCCGGCCAGTGATGTCCCTGGACATCACAAGGAGTGTGAGGGAGAGCTTGTGACGTCACTTTTTCCTGGCTATGGAAGCCTGCTCAGGGCAAAAAACAACTCGTTTTGAAGGCATCAGCCATTCTTGGTCAGGGGGCTCCCTGTTACCCTCGTGAACAGCTATATATTGCATGAATATTTGTAAGTTGAAACTTTTAGTAGATCCAAATCACAGAAATCATGTACACTTTTGTGATTGCGGTGACAACCTATTTAACCAACCGACAAACTCTCCTAAACATTTACAGTTCAATTAACATCTTATTGGTGCAATGTTGTTCAATTTCAGCTGATAATGACAGACTTTACAAAGCCACGCTCCTGATGAAGGCTCAAAACTCAAATGTGAACATAGCCTTAAATAAGCAGAATAGTGGTGCAGTACAACATGTACTGCAATTTGAATTTAGTGGGGGCAAAATTATGATCAATCAGCACAAACCTGCCTCTTTTTTAATGTCTTTGTGTACATAAGAGTTTACTAAATCCATTTCACTACAATACCAAAGTAATAACAGTAGTTCACCTGTATAAAGAACAGTCCCAAACATTTGGCAAGAACAGTCTTCTTAGTTTGGGTATGCTACTTTTCTCATTCTACCATATAAATTCTATATTACTATTTTTATTTTACTGTAGGGCTAAACTCACTTAATAGAGATTGTCTTCTGTGGCAATCAACTGTTTGAGAGCACAGAATGACTTTGGCTGGTCATGATCCAGCCTACCGTTCACTTCCGACAGCAGTGATGAAGTCGCAACTTTAGGACAGGTTTTGCAGCCAATTACTGGCTAAGGAAGGTCACTGATGACTGAGCTGTGTGTAAAGAGGATCCAAGAAGCAGAAACCAGCAAGGAATCTGGGAAATTTAGAAACAAGAAAGGTAGGGGATTGGTGAGCTTCTGAGATTCTGAACCTTTAAGAAACGTTTCAAACTGAACAAATCCTCAAGAATGAAAAGTGTTAAAAATAATGGGTGAAATTTAGCCTGTGATATCTGTTAGAGGGAACCTGTAACCAAATCATGACACACAGACTACAAGTTTCATGAATTGCAGCTTGGTTATATGATTAAGGGAAACAAAGTACATTCTTTATTTAATTAGCAAGTGCTTGACAAAAAGTAAAACATATCAAATACACAGAGATGAAGGAAAGATTTGGGTCACTTGGTTCTACTTTTTGTCAAGCACTTGTTAATGTACTTTGTTTCCCCTAACAGGGCCGCCACAAGGGGGGGACAAACAGGACTCTAGTCCGGGGCCCCAACAGAAGGGGGGCCCCTTCACGCTTCATTTATTGGCTTACAAACGAGGATGGAGGCGGAGCTGGGGTGGAGTCTCAAGGGAGCCCCAAAATTATGCCAGTCAGGGGCCCTGAAATTCTTAAGCTGGGTTCACACTAAGCGACAGCGACAACGACGTCGCTGTTACGTCACCATTTTCGGTGACATAACAGCGACCTTGTAAGTCGCTGTTATGATCGCTGCTTAGCTGTCAAACACAGCAGAAGCAGCGATCATAACGTCGCTGTGCTACATGTGCAGAGAGCAGGGAGCCGCGCTTAGCGCTGGCTCCTTGCTCTCCTAGGTACAGTACACATCGGGTTAATTAACCCGATGTGTGCTGCAGCTACATGTCACAGTGCAGAGAGCAGGGAGCCGCGCACACTGCTTAGCGCTGGCTCCTTGCTCTCCTTGCTACAGCACACATCGGGTTAATTACCTGATGTGTACTGCAGCCACATGTGCACAGAGCAGGAGCCGGCGCTGGCAGCAAGAGCGGAGGCTGGTAACGAAGGTAAATATCGGGTAACCAGGGAAAGGTCTTCCCTTGGTTACCCGATGTTTACGCTGGTTACAGCTTACCGCAGCTGCCAGATGCCGGCTCCTGCTCCCTGCTCGCTTCATTTCGTCGCTCTCTCGCTGTCACACACAGCGATGTGTGTGTCACAGTGGGAGAGTGACGACCAAAAAATGAAGCTGGACATTCAGCAACGACCGGCGACCTCACAGCAGGGGCCAAGTCATTGCTGGATGTCACACACAGCGACAGCGACGGGACGTCGCTGCAACGTCACAGAAAATGGTGACGTAGCAGCGACGTCGTTGTCGCTGTGTGTGACACCAGCTTAAGCTCAGTGTCCCTATTTACCATTCCTATTTTAATGCTGTATTATTCCAGATGTAGCTAATGAGAGAAATTATGGTAAATGTAAATAAATTGTAAAGCCTAAATCAACTGATAGAACATTTGGCTTATGTAAAATATACAACATGCAATGTAACATAATATTACTTTCCAAGTGATGCCCTGTATTGTCTACATGATATTCTCCTGTCTGCATCAGTTAATCAAATGACACCAATTTCATCTTCCAAAAGCCATAGTAACCTAACAAACCTGATTGTTTAAGTTACAGACTAAAATTTGGAAAGTCAAGAAGTTATCAGTCATGAAGATAGATGGAATTATGCCAGCGTCACATGGGACGATCTATCGTGCGATCGAAGAGCGATCGTACCCGCCCCCGTCGTTTCTGCGTCACGGGAAATTAGTTGCCCGTGGTGCACAAAGTCGTTAACCCCCGTCACACATACTTACCTCCCGGGCGACGTCGCTGTGGGTGGTGAACATCCTCTTCCTGAAGGGGGAGGGACGTTCGGCGTCACAGCGACGTCACACGGCAGCCGGCCAATAGAAGCAGAGGGGCGAAGATGAGTGGGACGTAACATCCTGCCCACCTCCTTCCTTCCGCATTGCCGGCGGCCGCAGGTAAGCTGTGTTCGTCGTTCCCGAGGTGTCACATGGAGCGATGTGTGCTGACTCGGGAACGATGAACAACCGGAGCACAGAAGGAGGACCGACATTTTGAAAATGAACGACGTGTCAACGAGCAACGATAAGGTGAGTATTTTTGTTCGTTCACAGTCGTTTGGAGGTGTCATACGGTACGATATCTCTGACGATGCCAGATGTGCATCACTAACGACGTGACCTTGACGACATATCACCCGATATATTGTACCGTGTGACGCCGGCATTACTGGAGATTGCACAGTCCTGGGCTAAAATAGAATGATGCATGCTGGAAGTTGAATGAAATGGAAAAAGGCATAGTAATGTCTTTTGACATCAGGCTTTTACTAGTTTGGTAACCAGTTTTGTGTGGTTTAACCTTTCAAAGGGATTTTATCTGTTATGAAAGTAAAAGAGTCCAGTGTCCTCTATTTGAATGTAGCAGTGGTCATGCATTTGTGGCGCCCTGGACTAGCCAGGTCATCACAGGTAACACACGCACACCCCCACCCCCACTAGACAATAACATTAGCCAAACACAAAACCCTTGTTGCCTCCCTCCAGGGTCTGATGTCCACACCAGGTGAGGCGGAGCCAAGAGGTTGGCCCCACCTACCAAGGAGTTCACAGGCCTTGGGGCGGGAAAAGAGTCAGTTGAGCAGAGGAGTTTAGTTGAGGAGGTTGAAGTGAGAGGAGTGAAGTGAAGAGTGTCTGGGTTTGTGGCCCAGGCACTGACAACAAGGTTGGCAGACGGTGGTGGCCGTCTGCAGGAATGGTGAATTGACGCGGAGCTGTAGGACCGGGGTCAGGCGTTGGCCCGCCGGTACCGACCGGGGAGCGAAGTGAAGCCAGCACACACAGGCAGGGCCATCGGACCCCGGCTAGGCTTGGAGCCGCTGTCAACAGTCAAATCCGAGTGTGACAGGAACCCCAGGGGTTTCCTAATAGCCAAAGACCCGTTAGAAGGCAACCGCCCACACCGTGAGGGTAAACAGCTACCGCCTAAGGCTAGAGACCCAAGGGCCAGCGCCTGCAGGCAAACGGGCTCCTCCGGCACCCATACACCGGGGAGCGGACTACCGTTGGGAACCCATCGTAGTCAAGACTGTACACTAAGGTGCAGGGAAAGACAGCCGCCATCACCTGTCCGGGGAGAGACAAAGCAGCTGGCTGCGGGACCCTTCCATCCAGCCGTTTGGTTTACCGAGGACTTTGTGCATCTCTTGCTGAGTGAGTATGCTCGTGCCATCCGGCACCGCGCCGCGCTGCCCCTGCAACCCTGCACCTCACCAACCCTGCCTCACCGTCACACCACCGGGCCCCGGGACCACCGACCCCTACCCACAGAGGGGGAAAACAACATCCCAGCTGCTCCCTACCATCGCTCACGGGATCCCCGTCACCAGCAGCGGTGGTGCCCATCTTCACCACAACCCGTGGGTGGCGTCACGGACTAAATCCCCCAAACCAACCAACCTTTTCACTCACGGGCAAGGAGCGCCGCTTGAGTCCCCGGATCCGGCTCGAGGGAGAGACAAAGCAGCTGGCTGCGGGACCCTTCCATCCAGCCGTTTGGTTTACCGAGGACTTTGTGCATCTCTTGCTGAGTGAGTATGCTCGTGCCATCCGGCACCGCGCCGCGCTGCCCCTGCAACCCTGCACCTCACCAACCCTGCCTCACCGTCACACCACCGGGCCCCGGGACCACCGACCCCTACCCACAGAGGGGGAAAACAACATCCCAGCTGCTCCCTACCATCGCTCACGGGATCCCCGTCACCAGCAGCGGTGGTGCCCATCTTCACCACAACCTGTGGGTGGCGTCACGGACTAAATCCCCCAAACCAACCACCCTTTTCACTCACGGGCAAGGAGCGCCGCTTGAGTCCCCGGATCCGGCTCGAGCCGCAGCAGCGTCGGACCCGAGCGTTAGCAAGCGCAGCGGCGTCCCCTCCGCCCGCGACACATTCACAATACTGCTTCATTTATTGTCTGTGAGACAGGAAAAAATTGGGCTTATCCTCCAGTCTTGAGATTAAGATCCCCAGTGATCAGTCATTTATAATCTATCCTTAAAAGGTGATAAATATTGTTTTTAAGCCAACTCCCATAACCTGTATGAAAATTATTAAAGGGAACCTGACAGCGGGTACATGCTGCCTGAACCACGAGCATCATATATCAGATACTGGCTGTATGATTTTAGCAAGATATGTTTGATTCTGAAATTCTGCACCAGGTTCCTAAGGCTGGATTCACACATCCATTTGAAATATCCATGTGTTAAGGTAAATGGATCTATTCATACGTCTGGTAAAATCATGGATCCAAGTGTGAGATCTGTGAGACTCAGAGCAGTTCCTAGTCTGATCTATGATGGCGGATCAGACATGGCTGTGTGGCGCCCCTGACCTGGTCAGGCACCACTGAGTACTGCACCCATACTGGGGACAGTACAATACAGGTAATCCAGAAAGCTGACCGAGGTGTGACTACACAGGCGCATAGTGATCAGGTCTCACACATGTACCTTTGAGAGGACCCCTGGGGATCCCAGGAGGGGGCAAAGCCTTCACCTCCACTGGAATAGTGGAGGGGGTAAAACGCCTCCATCTCCACTCAAGGGGTGTGGTGGAGAGCCTGGTTGCTAGGTGGCGTAGGCAAGAACAGGAGAGGAGGAGCAGTGAGCCGGTTTAGTGCAGAGTCCAGGGAGCTCAGAGAAGAGCAGACCCCTGGGGCTGTTGCAGTCTAACAGCGCCCGCGCAGTGGCTACCGATGGGGGAGAACGGTCACCTAGGAGTGCTACCCGAAATCCATCTTCAGCTAAAGAGAGAGCACGGAGTGGGAAGTAAGGAGACTGCTAGGGAGTACCAGGCCCAAACAGGCGGCAGATCCCGGAGCGGGGATAGATCCACCTTTCCTTGCTAAACCTGCCAGTGTGGGGCCCTCAAAGCCCACACCACAACACCCAAAAGCCGCAGCCACGTAGCCACAGTTAGGGCCCATAGTTCACAGGAGGCAAGCAGCTGGAGTGATCTGGTCCAGGCGACAAGCAAACGGCAACCAAACGAGGGGAGCAGTTACTTCCCTGGGTGACCCCCATAGGGACTAAAAGTCGGGGTTACCCCAAACCACCAAGGGCTAAGGAAGGCGAGTCGGTAGTCACCCTCATCAGTCAGCCCGAAGGATACCTGGTTCCAGCCTGGTTCATCCCAGCTACGCCCGGGTTACTCACTCTGCCACCTTCTGTGAGTAAAACCCCTGAAAGACATCCTGCTTGTGTGGAGTTATTCTGCGCCTTGTGGTTCTACACACCTACACAGGGTCCTGGGGCTTGCCTCACTCTCAGGAGGCTATTACAACTGACTGCACCCACCATCAGCCCCAGGCCTCCCTTAATCTGCAGTGGCGGTCTCCACTGACCGCAATTCTGAGAGTGGCGTCACGACAATCCTAAATAGAAGATCTCCTACCTGTGACCAGACTGTTCCATCCAAGTGGAGTCCCTGAAGGTAATGCACCGACACTGCACATGCGGGGCTTCACAGCTGTACAAATCAATGGGGATCTATTAAGACATGAATACGATTGTTTCTTCCAATTCGCTTCCATGATTCAAGGTTCTGTTGCTTAGTGATAAATCTGAGTAAAAATATGTGATCTACAAGAAGTCTTTTTATTGGCTTGGGAAAAAAGGGATAAGAAAAACACGGATGCCACTTAGATGCAACTTGGATGACGATTTTGAAAATAAACTATCTCTTTCCTTGGATAGTAAAAGTCATACAGTTGTGTAAATGTAGACTAAAGCAGATGATATTATTCAGTAATCTGATATCACATCCTCCACTTTGTAAACTGCATATGGTATTATCATTTAATCTGAAATATATATATAAAAGAAATGTTACATTGAAGTAAATATCTTTTGGAAAGTAAATGTTTTTGGAGTTTATCTGATTCATTGAGATGGGTTTTTTTGTGATTCGTTGTAATTGAAAGGTGCCCTGATTTATATTATTATGTTATTATATTGTTATTCATATTTAGAGTACATAACTTCCATAATATGTCATGTCAGAGTTAGAGATCACAAATGTGAAATTTCGCCGACTGTCATGCCAGCGTCGGGTTCTGCTCAGACTACAAATTTTGACACTCTGACTGATAGCGCATCTGGTGTCTGTGATCTACACAGATGGCCTCAGGCGTCAACCTACTGAGTACTAACTCAGAGGCAGGCTGGCAGGAGTTAATCTCTGCTAGTCTGCTTGTTAGACTGGAGTCACACTTGCGATTAGCTCACATGAGTGCAATACGAGAAAATCTCGCATTGCACTTGGACCAATGTTAAGCAATGAGGCAGCTCCGATCTGCTATTTTTTTCTCAGTCTAAATCGGACTGAGTAAAAAAATCGCAGCATGCTGCGTTTTGTAGAGTTTCACGTGCGAGTCACTCCAATGCAACTCTATGGGTGCGTGAAAAAAAATGGATGTCACACGGACGGCACACACACCATCCTAGTGACATGCGTTTTTCTAAATACATTTATCTCATGTTGCAGAAAACACTGGAAATGAGTGAGGTATGTCGATGTCTGTCAATCTCTATCTCTGTCAGTCGGTCTCTCTATCTCTGTCTGTCTGTCTGTCTCTCTCTCTGACGGTCTCTCTGTCTCCCTGTCGTCGGTCTCTCTCGCTCTGTCAGTCTATCCCTTTCCCTCCCTCTCTCATAGTCACCGATCCCCGATCAGCAGCGCGGCACTGCACAGCTGTCACAAAGCTCCGGCGGCTTTTCCTCTTTTGAAAAAGCCAGCCGCTCATTATTCCATCTAGTATTCACTGCTTTCCCCGCCCACCGGCGCCTATGATTGGTTGCAGTCAGACACGCCCCCACATTGAGTGACAGCTGTCTCACTGCAACCATTCACAGCTGCTGGTGGGCGAGTCTATATCATGCAGTAAATTAAATAAATAATTTTAAAAAAATGGCGTGCAGTCCCCCCCAATTTTGATACCAGCCAGGGTAAAGCCATATGCTGGAGGCTGGTATTGTCAGGATGGGGAGCGCCATGTTATGGGGAGCCCCCCAGCTTAAAAATATCAGCCAGCAGCCGCCCGGAATTGCCGCATCTATTAGGTGGTGCTGTGGCAATTGAGGTAATAAGTAGTTAATGACAGCAGCCCATAGCTGCCACTAAGTGCTAGGTTAATCATGGCAGGCGTCTCCCCGAGATACCTTCCATGATTAACCTGTAAGTTAGAGAAAATAAAGACATACACCCAAAAATCCTTTATTTGAAATAGATGACAAAAGAAAACCACCCTCTTTGACCACTTTATTAATCCCCAAATACCCCTCCAGGTCCAACGTAATCCACAGAGGTCCCACAACGCTAAAGCCTGCTTTAGATGTTACAATTCTGCATACGATATTGTATGCGATCGTAACCGCCCCCATCTTATGTGCGGCACGTTCAATTTTGTTGAATGTGCCGCACAAACGATTAACCCCCGTCACACGTACTTACCCGTCCATACGACCTCGATGTGGGCGGAGAACGTCCACTTCCTGGAGTGGGAGGGATGTTCGGCGTCACATCGACATCACGCGGCACCGGCCAATAGAAGCAGAGGGGCGGAGATGAGCGGGACGTAAACTTCCGCCCACCTCCTTCCTTCCGCATTGCTGGCTGGGAGCTGCAGGACGCAGGTAAGATCTGTTCATCGTTCCCGTGGTGTCACACACTGCGATGTGTGCTACACCGGGTACGATGAAAAACCTGACGTTCAATTCATGAGGAATGAATGACGTGCGTGCGATGAACGTTTTACCGTTCATTCGCAATCGCATGTAGCTGTTACACACTACAATGTACCTTCCGATGCCGGATGTGCGTCACTTACGACGTGACCCCGCCGACACATCGTAAGATATATTGTAGTCTGCTACATCAGAAGCTGACAGAGAGCGGTCACAGACCACGTCTGCCCTCTGTGAGCTCCCCGGAGCAACTGAAGTGAGTCGCGCTATCAGCGATGATGTCACTCAGGTTACCCGCAGCCACAGATCTGGCCACATGTAACCTCAGTGACAGCACAGCTGATAGCGCAGATCACTTAAAGTCACTCAGGGGATTTGCGCTCACCGGTGAGACCTTCACCGATGACCGAAAATCAGGCCATGACACACAGACAGAGCCGCAGGATGACAATGAAGTCGCGTGAAGTTCATCCGACTTCATTCTTATCCCGCGGCTCTGTCCATGTCTGCTGTCAGCGGCCATATAGCAGAGCTGAATGGCAGATGACATAGCTGCTGAGAATAAAAACGGATCCCATACGGATGACACACAGATTGCACATGGACTACAATCATGAGAAAAATCACAGATTCGCATTACAGTTGCATTGCACATGGATCAACACTTGGACAGAGCTCATGCTAATTTCTAGCATGAGAATCGGTCCGATTTTCCAATCGCAAGTGTGACTCCAGCCTTAGGGGTACTTTGCACGCTGCGACATCGCAAGCCGATGCTGCGATATCGAGCGCGATAGTCTTGTGATTGCTGGTGTAGCGAACATTATCGCTACGCCAGCTCGCATGCACTCACCTGTCCTGCGACGTCGCTCTGGCTGGCGACCCGCCTCCTTCTTAAGGGGGCGGGTCGTGCGGCGTCACAGCGACATCACACGGCAGGCAGCCAATAGCAGCGGATGGGCGGAGATGAGCAGGATGTAAACATCCCACCCACCTCCATCCTTCCACATTGCAGCCGGGACGCAGGTAGGAGATGTTCCTTGCTCCTGCGGCTTCACACACAGCCATGTGTGCTGCTGCAGGAACGAGGAACTACATCGTACCTGTCGCTGCACTGGCATTATGGAAATGTCGGACCCAACACCACGCTTTTGCGCCCGTTAATCCTATCAAAAAGAATTTGCACACTACGATATCGACTGTAACGCCGGATGTGCGTCACTTTCGATTTGACCTCACCGACATCGCACCTGCGATGTCGTAGTGTGCAAAGCCCGCCTTAGTCTCCTTTGATAACTTGCTGTTGGGGAGCAAATCACATATGCACCCCTCCTATATATGCTGGCTGGATCCTTCCACTTATGCCAGCTATAGTGTATCTTAGTTGCTCTGGGGAGGTGTGGGGATCTAGACTGGTGTGATACCTGTTAAGCCCGCTTTACACACTACAATATATCTTACGATGTGTTGGCGGGGTCACGTCGTAAGTGACGCACATCCGGCATCGTAAGGTACAGTGTAGTGTGTAACAGCTACATGTGATTACGAATGAACGGTAAAACGTTCATCGCACGCACGTCGTTCATTCCTCATGAATTGAACGTCAGGTTGTTCATTGTACTTGGGGTAGCACACATCGCAGTGTGTGACACCACGGGAACGATGAACAGATCTTACCTGCGTCCTGCGGCTCTCGGCCAGCAATGTGGAAGGAAGGAGGTGGGCGGGATGTTTACGTCCCGCTCACCTCCTCCCCTCCGCTTCAATTGGCTGGCTTCCGTGGGACGTCGGTGTGACGCCGAACGTCCCTCCCACTCCAGGAAGTGGACGTTCACCGCCCACATCGAGGTCGTATGGACGGGTAAGTACGTGTGACGGGGGACTCAATAACCATTGACCTCCCCAGCCTGAGAATATCAGCCCACAGTTGTCGGGCTTTATCTTGGCTGTGTATCAAAATTGGGGGAAATGGCAAGGCGGTTTATTTAAATAATTTAAAAAAAAAACACATGTGGTTCTTATTATCTTGATACACAGCCAAGATACGCGCACAGCTGGGGCTGCAGTGTGTATCAGTGGTTTTACCTGTGCTGGTATCAATATAGGGGGATCCTACGACATTTTTATTTATTTATCACAAGTTTAAGGACACAGACAGCATTTGTGAATTAATTGTTTGACCAAATATACCAAGGAAATTTTCAAGTTGATCATTTTTTGCGCCCGCCCCCCCCAATGATGGTTGAAATTTCCAAACGGCCCTAGGCAGAAAAAGGTTTTCCCAACCATACCTTAAACGGTAGACATATGACTTGTAGCATATAGGTATTACCAACTCATATGTACAGGTTGAAACTATAATATTTCTTAAAGCATAAATCCAGTCTCCTCTGATATTGATTTGGTGACGTGTCTACTAGCTTCCGATTGTGTGTATATAGTACTATAAAGGCTTAAGCTGGGGTCACACATAACGACGACGACAACGACGTCGCTGCAACGTCACCATATTCTGTGACGTAGCAGCGACCATAGATGATCGTTAGTAAGTTGTCAAACATGGTATAAAAAGCAGCGACGGAGCAGCGATCATAGCGACGTCGACGGTCGTTGTGTGGTTTCAAACGTAGCGTAGCGTCCCTGCTGCGGTGTCAAACAAAAGGATTATCAGCTTATCAGCATGGCGCAGCGGGATAGCAGCGTTCAAAAAATGACCTGGAGCATTTAGGAGCGAGCAGCGATTTCGCAGCAGGGGTCTGATCGTTGTTATGTGTCACACATAGCGACGTCGCTGTTGAGGTCGCTGCAACGTCACAGAATATGGTGACGTTGCAGCGACGTCGTTGTCGTCGTCGTTATGTGTGACACCAGCTTTAGAATCACCTTGAAACAAAGAGCTTCCAGATAGTAACTAAATCATTCTATAGTAATGTAGTTTAGCTTTCAAGCAAAACCCAGATGGGGTACTTACTGTGCTGGAAACATTTTATGTTATTTTTTTGTGTTACATACAGTCTGGTACATTCTGGGTGGGAGAAAACCAAGAAAAACTTTGCCTTTCAGCAGATGATTTCTGTTTTTGTTTATTATATTATGACTTTCCTCTTAATTTGCAAGCTTTTTTCCAAGATTGTTGTAAAATGACGTCTGCAATATCCACACAAATTGGACTGCTATCAATTAGGAGAAGGAAATTGATCTAAAAACAAAAACATATTTTGTCCAACATATTTTTTTTTAAAATAAGGATTTATTCTGTATATAATTTTTTAGAATTCCTTTTGTCTATAAAACTATGTAAGGAGGTAGGATAAAAACTGGAAGAAGACAAAAGCGAAAAGGCACGAAAAGAAAATGCAGAGGCTTGTGGTGTGGTGTAAAAAACAACAAAACAGGATATAAATCATTTAAATTGTAATATATATACACATAGCTTATTCAGGAAAGTCTTTTGAAAGTGAAGTTGCTCTTTAAAGGGAACTAGTCATTTTAAAAATTGTATCTGTTCTGCAGACAGGATGTTATCCATCAGGAGGAGCAGATCAGATTGAAATACATTTTTGGGGAAAAGTAAAACTTGCATTCAATTAAATTAAATGTTTGGTGTTTGTATGTGTGAGCCATGTACCGGGGGGGGGGGTTCAGGATACAGCGAAGTCATCAAAGAGAAAATTGCCTCCAAAATCAATCCCTTGGTCACCTGAATGCAGATCCAGCCTGGGTGGCTGTGGACACGGACGGAGCTAGGCCTGTGTGGCGGCCCGTGGGATTGTGTGGAACTCTTTGGACTACTGTAAGGACGATTGCTTTGTTATCCGGTCCGAGGATTGTCGGGAAGGGCCCCCGAATCTGTTTTACGTGGACTTATCGTGTGCTGTTCCAGTGTTCTTGTGAATAAACCTGTTGGATCGTCCCTCGGCCTCGTCCATCCTTTGCTCTGTTGTACACTCCCGTCACAAACTGGTGGCAGCGGTGGGATCAGAGCAGAAAGAATGGAGGACAACGGCCCATTAACATCTGGAATCAGAACCTCAGAGTACAAGAACTGGACTGTGGTGAGCCTACAAACAATGGCCCGTGAATTAGGAGTCGGTTACAAAGGACTCTCTAAGGAGCAACTAATTGAGGCATTGGAAAACGCTTGCCTGCAAGATGGCACCGAGGAAGGATTTCCACAGCAAGGGGAGGAAAGACGGGAGCTGGAGGTAAATACCCAAAAAAGTCAATGGATTGTGTGGTATGAGGAGGAAATGGCACTGCTTGGAGATGAGGCCACCATAGAAGATAAGAGGGAGGCTATTCGCGGAGCTAAGGAGAGGGCATTGCTGGAGAGGAGGCTTGCTGTGGAAGCAGCTAGAGGCTCCAGACAGACTGTAACGGGAGCGTGTCCGGCATCTGGTTGGGCTCCTAGAGGGGGGAGCTGCTGAAGCCTATAGAGCTATGGACCCTCGGTGGAACTGTGAGTATGCGGATATTAAACAGACTATTCTAGAACATTATGCTGTGACCCCAGACACTTACAGGACTCAGTTCCGTGCTTTAGCCTGTGATGGGGAAGTGTCTTTTAAGATATATGCTCATAGACTCAAACAAATATGTAATCGCTGGCTGGAGGCAGAGGAGGCCTTATCTTGGGGGACCTTCCTGCAGGTCATCCTAAAAGAGCAGTTCTATGCCAGGTGCCCAGCGGAAATCAGAGAATGGGTGCGTGAGAGAAAGCCGTCAACTGTGGAACAAGCTGCTGCTCTCGCTGATGAGGTGCTCACCATCAAGCCTCAGTGGAGGGTTCTGTTGGAGGATGGAGAGACGCCTAACAGCTCCACAACACCGGATGCCCCCAGTTATTCTGTCCCCATTGTTCCCCGTTCCTCTAAGCCACCAAATGTTGATACCCGTGTTAATGTGCCTCCAGTTGCTTCTACTGCACTTTCTGGAATACGCCGGGGTCCCGGGCATTTGCAGGCCTCATGCCCAGCCAGCCCATGGAGGAATCATCCTCAAACCCCTACAGCACCTTCAGGTGGGAGCCGGCCTCCAAGTTCCCCTACCCCTTACCCAAGAGGACGCCTTGGATGGAGGGAGACCCAGCGCAGATGCTATCAATGTGGACAGCCAGGGCATCGGCAAGTCTCCTGCCCAGCTGTTCAAATGAGGACTGATCCTGCACCCAATCGGATTGTTAATTATTTACAGCCCAGTGCCATGGAGGAAGATGTGGCACCGCTATGTGAGGACTGGCCTAGTGACCCAGCCCCCCATGTTGCACCACCAGGAGTTTACGGGGTGCGACCCGCAGTTATGACGACTTCTGCTCATCGAGGTAAGCACTTGCAGGAGGTTGTGCTGGATGGACAGAGACTTGTTGGATTTTGTGACTCGGGTGCTTTCCTCACACTGGCTGATCCCCGAGTGGTTCGGCCTGAGGCAATCCATAGAGGACCTGGGATTGTCATTGAACTGGCTGGTGGACAATGGAGGACTATTCCCACAGCCACTGTGGATCTGAACTTTGGTTTTGGGGTCAGGCGATGTGTGGTTGGGGTGATGGGTGGTCTGCCTGCAGCTGTTCTCCTGGGCAATGATGTGGGAGAGCTACGATGCCAATTCGTGGCTGCATGAAGCCACATGTAAGTAACGCTCTGCCTGTGTGTACTTAACCAGTGACCTGTAGAGGTCCCTAGTACGTACACAAGTTGGGAGGGGGAGGGATTGTGAAGATGTAATTTACCCTCTCACTGTATATGCTGTGATACTATGTCATGATATGTATATTTCCCTGGTTGTATTAGTTGTAATTCATGTATTTTCTTGGGGGAGCTACTGGTCTCAATGTGTCTCTCTCATACAATTGTAGTCTTGGCATCTAATGTGATTATGTAAATAGCCTGTCCTCTTCTATCCAGAGTTGTGTATCTAGTCTGTAATTGCATTGGCCAGTGAAGGAATAGTCATTGTGCTGCACAGCAGGGGATCCCTTCATCTACTGTGGCTGGCAGACATATCGGAGCCCTGTGATGGACCAAGCCATTGATGATAGGATGTGTGACCCCTACCCCCTGAACAAACATGGTGGGCTGGTCAAGGAGCACAGACAATGCATTTCCCTTTTTGTAACTTCAGAGTGAGCTGGAACTAAGAGAGGAAGGAGATCCAGCCTGGGAGGCTGTGGACACGGACGGAGCTAGGCCTGTGTGGCGGCCCGTGGGATTGTGTGGAACTCTTTGGACTACTGTAAGGACGATTGCTTTGTTATCCGGTCCGAGGATTGTCGGGAAGGGCCCCCGAATCTGTTTTACGTGGACTTATCGTGTGCTGTTCCAGTGTTCTTGTGAATAAACCTGTTGGATCGTCCCTCGGCCTCGTCCATCCTTTGCTCTGTTGTACACTCCCGTCACAAACTGGTGGCAGCGGTGGGATCAGAGCAGAAAGAATGGAGGACAACGGCCCATTAACATCTGGAATCAGAACCTCAGAGTACAAGAACTGGACTGTGGTGAGCCTACAAACAATGGCCCGTGAATTAGGAGTCGGTTACAAAGGACTCTCTAAGGAGCAACTAATTGAGGCATTGGAAAACGCTTGCCTGCAAGATGGCACCGAGGAAGGATTTCCACAGCAAGGGGAGGAAAGACGGGAGCTGGAGGTAAATACCCAAAAAAGTCAATGGATTGTGTGGTATGAGGAGGAAATGGCACTGCTTGGAGATGAGGCCACCATAGAAGATAAGAGGGAGGCTATTCGCGGAGCTAAGGAGAGGGCATTGCCGGAGAGGAGGCTTGCTGTGGAAGCAGCTAGAGGCTCCAGACAGACTGTAACCCCAGCACCCACCATGAGGGAACTTCCCAGGGTGTCCCGCAAAGACTTTAAGCCGTTTAATGAGGCTGCAGGCGACATTGAGGGCTTCTTCCAGGACTTTGAGCATCAGTGTCGATTAATGGAAGTCCCGGACAGGGAGCGTGTCCGGCATCTGGTTGGGCTCCTAGAGGGGGGAGCTGCTGAAGCCTATAGAGCTATGGACCCTCGGTGGAACTGTGAGTATGCGGATATTAAACAGACTATTCTAGAACATTATGCTGTGACCCCAGACACTTACAGGACTCAGTTCCGTGCTTTAGCCTGTGATGGGGAAGTGTCTTTTAAGATATATGCTCATAGACTCAAACAAATATGTAATCGCTGGCTGGAGGCAGAGGAGGCCTTATCTTGGGGGACCTTCCTGCAGGTCATCCTAAAAGAGCAGTTCTATGCCAGGTGCCCAGCGGAAATCAGAGAATGGGTGCGTGAGAGAAAGCCGTCAACTGTGGAACAAGCTGCTGCTCTCGCTGATGAGGTGCTCACCATCAAGCCTCAGTGGAGGGTTCTGTTGGAGGATGGAGAGACGCCTAACAGCTCCACAACACCGGATGCCCCCAGTTATTCTGTCCCCATTGTTCCCCGTTCCTCTAAGCCACCACATGTTGATACCCGTGTTAATGTGCCTCCAGTTGCTTCTACTGCACTTTCTGGAATACGCCGGGGTCCCGGGCATTTGCAGGCCTCATGCCCAGCCAGCCCATGGAGGAATCATCCTCAAACCCCTACAGCACCTTCAGGTGGGAGCCGGCCTCCAAGTTCCCCTACCCCTTACCCAAGAGGACGCCTTGGATGGAGGGAGACCCAGCGCAGATGCTATCAATGTGGACAGCCAGGGCATCGGCAAGTCTCCTGCCCAGCTGTTCAAATGAGGACTGATCCTGCACCCAATCGGATTGTTAATTATTTACAGCCCAGTGCCATGGAGGAAGATGTGGCACCGCTATGTGAGGACTGGCCTAGTGACCCAGCCCCCCATGTTGCACCACCAGGAGTTTACGGGGTGCGACCCGCAGTTATGACGACTTCTGCTCATCGAGGTAAGCACTTGCAGGAGGTTGTGCTGGATGGACAGAGACTTGTTGGATTTTGTGACTCGGGTGCTTTCCTCACACTGGCTGATCCCCGAGTGGTTCGGCCTGAGGCAATCCATAGAGGACCTGGGATTGTCATTGAACTGGCTGGTGGACAATGGAGGACTATTCCCACAGCCACTGTGGATCTGAACTTTGGTTTTGGGGTCAGGTGATGTGTGGTTGGGGTGATGGGTGGTCTGCCTGCAGCTGTTCTCCTGGGCAATGATGTGGGAGAGCTACGATGCCAATTCGTGGCTGCATGAAGCCACATGTAAGTAACGCTCTGCCTGTGTGTACTTAACCAGTGACCTGTAGAGGTCCCTAGTACGTACACAAGTTGGGAGGGGGAGGGATTGTGAAGATGTAATTTACCCTCTCACTGTATATGCTGTGATACTATGTCATGATATGTATATTTCCCTGGTTGTATTAGTTGTAATTCATGTATTTTCTTGGGGGAGATACTGGTCTCAATGTGTCTCTCTCATACAATTGTAGTCTTGGCATCTAATGTGATTATGTAAATAGCCTGTCCTCTTCTATCCAGAGTTGTGTATCTAGTCTGTAATTGCATTGGCCAGTGAAGGAATAGTCATTGTGCTGCACAGCAGGGGATCCCTTCATCTACTGTGGCTGGCAGACATATCGGAGCCCTGTGATGGACCAAGCCATTGATGATAGGATGTGTGACCCCTACCCCCTGAACAAACATGGTGGGCTGGTCAAGGAGCACAGACAATGCATTTCCCTTTTTGTAACTTCAGAGTGAGCTGGAACTAAGAGAGGAAGGAGATCCAGCCTGGGAGGCTGTGGACACGGACGGAGCTAGGCCTGTGTGGCGGCCCGTGGGATTGTGTGGAACTCTTTGGACTACTGTAAGGACGATTGCTTTGTTATCCGGTCCGAGGATTGTCGGGAAGGGCCCCCGAATCTGTTTTACGTGGACTTATCGTGTGCTGTTCCAGTGTTCTTGTGAATAAACCTGTTGGATCGTCCCTCGGCCTCGTCCATCCTTTGCTCTGTTGTACACTCCCGTCACAGCATGCTCAGAGGATAATGTAAACACTCAAATTACTTTATAAACACTCAGCCAGGAGGCAGAGACCCTTGTGCTGCACAGCTGGGAACACTAGCAGTATGTAGCATCTACAAAATTTACCTACTGGTGCGCCAGTGTAAACCACCCACCGATAATCTATTAACCCCCTTGGATTTGGAAATATATGTGTGCTAAGTACGGGCTCGCATGCGGTGACGTACAACAGTTCCCAAACTTACCTTCATTTACCTCTATATCCCAACAAATATTTCCTTGACTCGAGATAACTTCTAGAAATTCAGAGAAACAGTCCTTTCTCAACTGCACCAAGTATACCTAAACAATTAGTCAAATATAGCATTTGTTAAGCTGGAAATGAAGTTTAACACACTTAAGCAATTATCTCACACTAAAATGTCTTTCAGTAGCTCGCTCCTAGAAAAGTTCAGATATCACCCAAAGTCTTTTGCATGCCTTGGCGGCACCTAAGTGTGGTTATTAAATCCTTTATAACAGAAAGGAAATAAGGAATGTGGCAGCATCAACAAAGGATCTGTTCGCTTGTCCTGGCTATAAACGTTATCCTGAACCAGTCAATAAACCTAACTAACTAACTAACAATTTGGTCTCAGTCTCGAGAGTTTTAGCACCAAGAGGTAATGTGTTGCATGCATGGCCACTGACAGTCATGGTGCAGTGAGCCTTAATTGTCTTACCAACCCGGGTATACTCCAGACAGATAACCGATAGATGGGGACAGATAATAATCCCCTCTGACATGTGAATTGTAGCTCCAGTAGATGATTCTATCATGAATCAACTTCCTCATGGTGTCTAACGTGGCACACTCTGGGCCCAGTTTTTCCTGTCTTCCATTAGGGTCCCTGGTGGGGATCTTCTCCCGTCTACTGCAGATCTGGTCATGTACATGATTAGCTCTACTTAGCTGCAGCTGTGGTCCTGTAAATATACTTCTCAATTGCAGATGACACTGGATTGCAGTCCTGCATGCCCTGCCTCTTTCCTAGATAATTCCAGACTACTTTTGAAAATGGCTGCACTTGCCCTTCCTGTAATTAACATCCATCTTTCTGCAGTCTTTTGGATGTGTTTATAGGACAGGGACCCCTGGTGGTTGAATAACAACATTACTGCAGGCAATAAAATTGACATAGAGTAAGGCCGGGGCCACACGGGGCACTAGTGTGATCCTCCCATGACACTCGGCTCATGCTGGCAGCACAGCAGGAGCCAAGTGTCATGCAAGTGTCCCTGCGACTGAGGTCTGACTGTGCGAGTGGACCTCAGCTGCGTGGGGCGGGCCTGCACTTAGGAGGGAAGGGAGGGATTTATCTCCCTCTCTCCTCCGTTGCCGGCTATTGTGATTCTCGCTCTGCACACGCGGTACACCGGTGTACCGCGAGTGCTGAGCGATTTTTCTCTTACCTCATACACTTGAATGGGTGCGAGAGAGAGAGTCTCGCATTACACTCACAACATGCTGTGATTTTTTCTTGGTCCGATTAGGACTGAAAAAATAATCGCTCATGTGTGTTGACCCAGAGGCTAATATTGGTACGAGTGGAATGCCATTTTTTATCACACTCCACTCGCACCGTTTTTCTCACCGTGTGGCTTAGGCCTAATAATCACAGTGTTACATTTATATGGACACAGACAAGCACATCTGAATCACGGTGGTGAGCCAGTACAAATGTTTAGCCACAGAGGATGAAGTTTGCTTCATCATCTCACAAATGCATGAGTCCAGTGGGCAGTTCTATTCAGTGATTGACATTCTTCCCTGTATGACTATTCATGCAGAGATAATTGTAATTTACTGAATAGACCCACCCACTGGACTCGTATATGTATACAAACAGCAGGGATTTGAATGAATTAAACACATGTTATACTGAATCCTTTCCACAAACCTATATATCATTTTGCTCAGGTTCTCCTTTTGTATACTGTACTGTCCAGAGATCCGACTACATGTAAAACACGGCCATTCCCATTAAGTTTTCTCTTGTTTTTGGCCTTTAGTTGGTCATACAAATGTAGCTTATTTTACCATAAATATTTATTGGATTCAAAAGATTTGATAGAAAAAATTTAGACACTTGCTTTAACAGTTCCACCTCCTAGTATACTGTAAGTAGCAGAAATGTCTCCGCAACTTTTTTTTATCAATTTTTCATTCTTGACAACATATTGAGAAAGTAAATCAGTTTTTATAAAACTCATTTGATGTTTTCTATAATTTTACTAAAGGGAACCTGTCATATTAGATAATTATTTTAACCTGCAGATATGGGGTTAGGAAAGTGCTCAGCTACTGTCACCGCTCAACACTGACAGACACAAGCTCTGCAGTGGATAATACATCAAAGTGCCCGGGCATTAATGTTGTGAGCGGTGGCTTTAGCTGTATTGGCCCACCTATATAATTGAATGCTGGTGGCCCCTGGAAGGAATACAATTAATTTTCTCCCTGGAGCTATACATTCAGTACTGCAGCCTGGAAGCTTTGTAACATTATTAACCTGAAGATTGGCCCTATATTTGCAGGTTAATATTGTTATCTGTTAGGGCCAGATGGACGGGTAGACCCTGGAGGTGGATCCACTGGGCCGAACTCCCGGATGAGGGAAAGGAGTCCGGTGGCCGGAGCACTTTAGGTAGCAGGACAGTCCGTGCACTGGGAGAAAATGGAGAAGTCCCTGGGACCACGAGGTCACTGATGGTGGTCCGGGTGACGGAGCTCAGGTTCGGAAGCCGTGATGGTGTCAGGCGGGGTCCGGAACCGTTGGAGCGAGATGACGGGTCACCGCAGGGATCCGAGATGGTACGGACTGTCAGGATGGCAGATGGGCAGCGTTCGGGGTTCGAGGTACAGCAGGACCGGATGGCGATGCAGGATCGGCTCTAGAAGACAGAGAGGTAAGTATCTCACAAAACACAAGGAGACCTGACTCCTAGCTTGGGAAAACACGAAGAACAGGCCCCGCTCCCTTGGACATTAACCCCCTATATACCCTGTACCTGTGTGCATCATTTCCTGTTAGTTGACACTGGCCCTTTAAGAAAGGGTCAGTGACCGCGCGCGCGCCCTAATGCGCATGCGCGCGGCCCGGGTGCCAGAAGCCAGGGCAGGAAGCTGAGAGGAGGACGCAGGGGAGCCGGCCAGGGACTGGGAAGCCGTCAGGCGCCGGGAGCGGAGACCAGGGGGCCTGGGAAGTACGGGCACCGGAGGCTGGAGAGCGGGGAGCGTGGCAGGTGAGCCGGGGAGCGGAGCAGAGGACCCGGGGAACGGAGCAGGGGACCCGGGGAGCGGAGCAGAGGACCCGGGGAGTGTGACAGTACCCCCCCCCCACGCCCCCTCCCCGCAACCGGGACAGGAAGGCACGGATCAGAGGAGTGCCCACGTTCTCCCTGGGCTCCCAGGACCTATCCTCAGGACCATACCCTTCCCAGTCCACCAGGAAGAACTGTAGACCTCGTACGGTCTTCATGGCCACGATATCCCTTACCGCATAGATGTCGTCGGCAATAGGAGGGGGAGCCGGACTGGCGGCAGCGGAGAAGGGACCAAGGACAACCGGCTTGAGCAGAGACACGTGGAAGGAGTTGGGTATCCTCATCGTGGCCGGGAGCTGTAGTTTGTAGGAGACCTCATTGATCTTGCCGAGGACTTTAAACGGTCCGATGTAGCGAGGTCCCAGCTTGTAGGATGGTATCTTCAGTCGGATGTATTTGGAAGCAAGCCAGACGAGATCTCCCGGAGAGAAACACGGAGGATCCAGACGTCTCTTGTCCGCGTGTCTCTTCATCCGCAGGGATGCACGTGCAAGGGAGGCCTTAACTGAGTCCCAAATGGTTGTAAAGTCACGGGCTACAGCATCAGCAGCAGGGACATCCGAGGAAGAGGATACAGGCAATGGGACGGTAGGCTGAAGTCCGTAAATGACATGGAAGGGAGAGCTGGAGGAGGACTCACTGACGTGGTGGTTATGGGAGAATTCAGCCCAAGGAAGAAGCGTGGACCAGTCGTCATGATGGGCGTTGACGTAGTGACGTAAGAAGGAGGTCAAGATCTGATTGACCCGTTCCACTTGGCCGTTCGACTGAGGATGGTAGGCCGAAGAAAAGTCCAGAGTCACTCCCAGTTGTTTACAGAGAGCCCTCCAGAAGCGGGAGGTGAACTGAGTTCCTCTGTCGGACACTATGTGTGATGGAAAGCCATGCAAGCGGAAGATGTGATGTATATAGGCGTCCGCGAGTTCCTGGGCAGAGGGCAGTCCAGCCATAGGAACGAAATGGGCCATTTTAGAGAACCGATCCACCACGACCCATATGACTGTGTGTCCGGAGGACAATGGCAAGTCCGTAATAAAGTCCATCGCTATGTGTTGCCAGGGAACTGAGGGTATGGGCAGAGGCAGAAGACGGCCATATGGCAGGTGTTTGGGAGTCTTGTTCCTGGCACAGGAGGAGCAGGCAGAGACAAAAGAGGCGACGTCCGTGCGAAGGGATGGCCACCAGTAATGACGTACAATAGCACTCCATGTTTTCTTCTGACCTGCATGACCGGCTGTTTTCGAGGCATGGCCCCAGTGTAACACTTTTTGCCTGTCAGTCTCAGAGACATAGGTCTTCCCGGGCGGTATCTGGGCCAGGGTGACAGGAGCCACTGGAATAATCTTACTTGGACAGATGATGGGTTGAGATGTCTCTTCCTCCTGTTCCACGGGCACGAAAGACCTAGACAAGGCATCAGCGCGTACATTCTTGTTCGCGGGTCGGAAATGAAGCTGGAAGTCGAACCGGGCAAAGAACAAGGACCACCTGGCTTGCCGTGGGTTCAGTCGCTGAGCAGTCCGCAGGTATTCCAGGTTTTTGTGGTCCGTGTAAACAATGACAGGGTACACTGCTCCTTCCAGAAGATAGCGCCATTCCTCCAGAGCCAGTTTGACCGCCAATAGCTCTCGGTCACCGATGGTGTAATTGCGTTCAGGCGCGGAGAAGCTCTTGGAGAAGAAACCGCACGTCACCATCTTCCCGGAGGAGGACTTCTGCATGAGCACTGCTCCGGCTCCCGAGGAGGAGGCATCCACCTCCAAGGTGAACTGGCGGTTTAACTCTGGACGGTGGAGTACAGGAGAGGAGGCAAAGGCTCGCTTTAGAGAGCCAAACGCGGAGTCGGCCGCAGGTGACCAGTCCTTTGGATGAGCCCCCTTCTTGGTCAAGGCGGAGAGAGGAGCAGTCAGAGCCGAGAAGTGAGGAATGAACTGGCGGTAATAGTTGGCGAATCCCAGAAAGCGTTGGATTGCCTTCAGTCCAGAAGGAGGAGGCCAGTTGAGAATGGAGGAGACCTTCTTTGGATCCATCTGCAGTCCGGTATCGGTGATGAGGTACCCCAGGAAGGGGAGAGAAGACTGTTCGAAGACGCACTTCTCGTACTTGGCGTACATACGATTCTCTCTCAGTCTTTGTAGAACCAGTTGCACGTTCTCTCGGTGGGTCTGGAGGTCCGGAGAAAAGACAAGGATGTCATCCAGATATACCACCACACAGACGTAGAGAAGGTCCCAAAACACATCGTTCACTAATTCTTGGAAGACTGCTGGTGCGTTACACAGGCCGAAGGGCATCACACAGTATTCATAGTGCCCATCGCGAGTGTTGAACGCGGTCTTCCATTCATTCCCTGAGCGGATACGGACCAGGTTGTAGGCACCCCGAAGATCCAACTTGGTGAACACACGAGCTCCTCTGAGCCGATCAAACAATTCGGGGATGAGCGGCAGGGGGTACTTGTTTTTCACGGTGATTAGGTTCAATCCCCGGTAGTCTATACATGGGCGTAGGTCACCCTCTTTCTTCTTTACGAAGAAGAAGCCTGCTCCAGCAGGAGAGGAGGATCTCCGGATGAATCCCTTAGCCAGGCTCTCTGTGATGTACGTGGACATGGCCCTTGTTTCGGCTGGAGACAGTGGATATATCCGTCCTCGAGGTGGTGTAGTTCCCGGGAGCAGGTCAATGGCACAATCGTAAGGACGATGTGGCGGAAGTACTTTGGACTCCTTCTTATCAAAGACGTCCACGAAGGACCAATAGGCTGAGGGCAGTCCCGGTAGGGACTCGGGAACCGGAGGTCGCCGGATAGGTTGTATGGTCTTCAGACACCTCTCATGGCAAGAAGACCCCCATCGAGTGATATCGCCAGTGCCCCAGCTGACTGAAGGCTCGTGTGTCCGCAACCAGGGAAGGCCCAGCAGGATTTGATGTGACATATGTGGGAGGACGTAGAGAGCGATGTTCTCGGTGTGCAGAGCACCGATACGCAGTTCAAGCGGCTTGGTGATCCAGGAGATGGTGTCTGAGAGGGGTCTCCCATCCACAGAGGCAATCACAAGAGGTTTGGCGAGTGGAGTAACAGGCACCTGGTACTTGTCCACCGTGGCCTGCTGGATGAAATTGCCTGCTGCCCCAGAATCGAGGTACGCCTCAGCCGTAAACCGCGTCTCTCCCGTTGTCACTTGCACAGTCCATGTAACTGCGTCTGAGAGAGGTCCAGCACCTAGGGTGGCCTCTCCTACCAACCCTAGGCTTTGGAGTTTCCCGGCCTCTCTGGACAGGCGCGTAGCAGGTGTGTGCCCTCTCCGCAGTAAAAGCAGAGACCCTTGGCGAGCCGCTCTGCTCGACGTTGTTCAGACTGTCGCACACGGTCGATCTGCATGGGCTCATGGACGGAGACACCAGAGGCCGTTGACTGGAGTACGGCGGGCTTCTGTGGAGGAGAGGAATGCCGTACCGGACGTCTCTCACGGGATACCTCTTTGGACCGCTCCTGAAAGCGTATGTCCACTCGAGTCGCTAGGGTAATCAGGGCGTCCAGGGTGGACGGTACGTCACGTCCAGCCAGCTCATCTTTGATTCGACCCGATAGTCCTTCCCAGAAGGCGGCGGTTAGGGCCTCGTTATTCCACCCGAGTTCTGAAGCCAAGGTGCGGAAACGGATGGCGTATTGACCCACCGTCAGTGTTCCCTGACGTAACCGGAGAAGTGATGACGCAGACGCGGAGGCGCGTCCGGGTTCGTCAAAGGTGCTGCGAAAGGCCTGCAGGAACTCCTGGAGGTTCTTGGTCATGGGTTCCTCCTTCTCCCACAAGGGGTTCATCCACGCCAGTGCCTCGCCCTCTAGGTGAGACATGATGAAGGCGACCTTGGCTTGGTCGGAGGCAAACAGATGTGGCAGCTGCGTGAAATGGAGGGAGCATTGGTTTATAAACCCCCTGCAGGTCTTGGGATCTCGGCGTACCGGGGTGGTGAGGCCAAACGCAGTCTGGAAGCATCCGAAGAGGCAGCCACGGGAGCGGGGGTCGTGGCTTGACTAGTGGAGGCCCGGGGCGCTGCAGATGTGACCGAGGCTTGTAGCGTGTTCAAGCGGGCATCCACGGAGGTCATAAAATTCAGCATGCGGGTCTGGACTTCACGCTGGCGTTGGAGTTCCTCATGCAAGGCCGCTAGTGCTTCGGCGGGATCCATGGCCTGTTCTTACTGTTAGGGCCAGATGGACGGGTAGACCCTGGAGGTGGATCCACTGGGCCGAACTCCCGGATGAGGGAAAGGAGTCCGGTGGCCGGAGCACTTTAGGTAGCAGGACAGTCCGTGCACTGGGAGAAAATGGAGAAGTCCCTGGGACCACGAGGTCACTGATGGTGGTCCGGGTGACGGAGCTCAGGTTCGGAAGCCGTGATGGTGTCAGGCGGGGTCCGGAACCGTTGGAGCGAGATGACGGGTCACCGCAGGGATCCGAGATGGTACGGACTGTCAGGATGGCAGATGGGCAGCGTTCGGGGTTCGAGGTACAGCAGGACCGGATGGCGATGCAGGATCGGCTCTAGAAGACAAAGAGGTAAGTATCTCACAAAACACAAGGAGACCTGACTCCTAGCTTGGGAAAACACGAAGAACAGGCCCCGCTCCCTTGGACATTAACCCCCTATATACCCTGTACCTGTGTGCATCATTTCCTGTTAGTTGACACTGGCCCTTTAAGAAAGGGTCAGTGACCGCGCGCGCGCCCTAATGCGCATGCGCGCGGCCCGGGTGCCAGAAGCCAGGGCAGGAAGCTGAGAGGAGGACGCAGGGGAGCCGGCCAGGGACTGGGAAGCCGTCGGGCGCCGGGAGCGGAGACCAGGGGGCCTGGGAAGTACGGGCACCGGAGGCTGGAGAGCGGGGAGCGTGGCAGGTGAGCCGGGGAGCGGAGCAGAGGACCCGGGGAGCATGACATTATCCAACCTGACAGGTTCTCTTTAAGTTTTGTTGAAGACGTCTGAAGTTATTACATTCAATTTGATATGAAGTCCTTACTACAGTAGTTAATATAACACTATACAAAGCAAAGTAATACAAATGGTTTAATATAAAGCCTATGTGATTGTCTTACAAGAAAATAATCCTATGTAAATGTGACGCCCGTGGACTATCAGGTCGTCACAGGGTACTGCACACTCGTTCTCCTTAGTGCAGTATTCAACTCCCTCATGGTTCTGAGTCCCCATCTTATAGTGCTGCCTCCATCAGCAAATCAAATCCTAGGAACACCCTGCACCACACCCACCAGACACACCAGTGGGCGGCTTAAGCGGAATAGGGTCGCCCACCTAGGGGTAAGGAAGGGAAGGTGAGGAGTGTCAGAACAGTGTTAGTAGAGTAGAGAGTGGAGTGAAGTGGAGGAAGCAGGGACAATGGCTCCCAAGAGTAGCTGTCTAGGTTGCAGATGGTGGTCTGGACCTAGAGGAGTCAGACCACCGGTCGCAGGAGATTGAGGCAAGGTGCCTGGACCCGTTAAAGAGAACAGTCAGCAGCCTGTTCCTATCACCTGTCCGGGACCGAAGGTACGGCGGGGTACATGGACCCTAAATCGGGGAGAAGTTTCAGGCAACCCGGCAATTAACCTGCAGAGAGCGGAGCCTTTATGGACTGTTCCCACTAGCTCCAGAATCGGGGCACTAGCGCAACGAGGGGGATAGAGTCTTCCATACAAGCAGCCCACTAAAATCCCAAGCGTGAGCCCTGAGATCAGGCTCCCACACTTAGCCACAGTGGGGAGCGGGGCCCGGCAAGTTCCAGACTACCGGACCACCACGGTGAATCTAAACTTTGTGCCAGGAGGCAGGTCACGGATCATCAGGCAACACTGCAGGGGACGGGACCCAGACGAGCCCCCCTTGAGAGGCAGCAGCATCCAGAGACTTCGTTTACCCGGTTGTCAGAGTCTGCTTACAGGCTGAGTGAGTACATGAGTGATCTCCCTGTCACAGCACCCAGTATCATCGTCCAGAGCCCCGGGGCATACCCCTACCCGTGGAGGGTAACGACACCTTGCTGCCCCATTCCATCACCCCGGGTACTCCCAATGGCAGCGGCGGTACTCCCAGTTACCGCACACCACGGGTGGCGTCACGAACTATAATTCCCATTTAAATATCCCCTTTTACTTTAGAGTGTGGCCCCTAAGCTCCCGGGTCCAGAGACCCTCGAGACACGAACGGACACTGCCCACGGATCCGAGCGGTTCGATCTGCTGCTGAGGCAGCACATAAATATCTTTAATTAAAGTGTATTCCCATCGCCAAGATCCTATTACAATATGTGACACCCCAGGGCTGTGGGGTGCTCGTTCCCGGGCGTGTGTGACACTCAGGGGAAGTCATGGTCGCGTCCGATGCCCGCTTCCGTGACCCTGGGGGTCAGTCCAATAAATAAGGGGTTAAAAATAAAAGGGGAATAAAAATAAAAGAGTTCTCGACTACGCCACTTGCGGTGTGCTGTCAGGTTATGTGGGGCGGCCTCTGCAGGGTCCTGCTGGGGCTGATGGAGTGGTGCAGCTTAGGTGTTTGAGCCCTCCGCAAGCAGGGACAGGCCCCAGCAGTGAATGATAGGGAGTGTAATGGGGAACCGTCTGTGTGAGTGCACGGGGCAATAATAAACAGTCCATACCAGTATTGGAGTTTCAACTTGCCTTGCCTTTACTCGTGGTACAGTGACCTGCTGGTGCCGGTTCCAGGTGTTCCCACTCCCCTTGTTCTTCGTACCAGCTGTGACCTTGGTTGGCTGTCCTCCATGCATACTTGTTGTAGTTGGACTCCCGTAGTCTGGGGCTACTTGGGAGCTCCTTCTCTTCAATCTGGGTCCTAATGCAGGCAGCCTGGACTATTTAAGGGGTTCAGTCCCCGGTCCCCTCTTCGCTGCTTGTGCTTCAGACTTTTTGGGTTGGCGATGGACCCTGGAGATCTTCTCACTCGGCAGAGTTAACAGCTGACCATAAAGTGTCCCACTGTCCTAGAGTCTGCACCCCGCCTTGTGCTGAGTCCTGTGAGCTTTGGTTCCATACTTCCACAGGCGTCCCGCGGGTTCCTGGAGTCTTTCACTTCCACAGGTAACCCACGGTGCCTGGAGTCATGGTTCTATACTCCACAGTCCCTCACTCTTTTTACAGCACTCCAGTGTTGCTTCAGGTCTTTTCTGTACTTTTCACTTTTCTCCTCACAACTCCTCTCACTTCTGTCTCTTTCACTTCCTGACTCCAAACTACTACTCTCTTCAGTCTCACTTGAACTGAACTGACTACTTCCTCCCTCCAACTACTCAACTGACCACTGGCCCCTCCACCTCTCTGGGTCTCTCCCTACAGATTGGGTGGCTACTTTCCAATGAGTGCCCTTCCCTTTTATCTGTTGCTAGAAAGTTTCCCAGTCTGGTGTTGGGGTTGTGTATGTGGCTTGAAGGTGCTGGTGTACTGGCCGGCACGGATATTCCGAGGTTTGGGTTTCCACTGGTTACATTTGTGGCACCTGGTACAGCAGAGGTGCTACAAATATGTAGTAGGTGTAGTAATAATATTAATATTAGAAAATATCTCCACTTTGAAATGTAGTATCGTTCTCCTGATTAGCCATGTCTCTTACCTCATGTGCAGGGCATTGCAGCTTAGTTATCCATGGTTACGACCACGACCAACTAACTGTTACTATATGAGTGGATGCAACCATGGATATCATGTTCCCTGCACATAGGGTAAGAGACAAGGCTATATCAGGAGAACTATACTACATTTCTAATTGGGGGTATTTGCTAATATTCTTATTATTATGGCTACTACAAATTGGGATATGATCTTGGAAATGGGAATACCCCTTTACATCTCAACTGTTATTTCACTATAATACAAGATAGAAATCTATGCCTCTTCATGGTACTGCTGAGAAGGCAAAGCACAAAATTATCCTATCAATAGATCATACACATAATTTCATTGTGTTATGACACTTTTTAAAGAAGAAATCCCATGAAACCCTTTTGTGCGCTAAAACTCTAAATTAATTTGTAGTGTAGTGTGTGTTAATCTTACTGATCGGCATCTTTTCTGGTTTCCAACACCATTTCGGTACTGTTCTGGGCCATGTGACTTATTCCGACCCACCAGATCACACCAAGGTGTATTTGTGACCTGGAAGTTGAAGATCACACCAGGGTCCATTTGTGACCTGGAAATTGAAGATCACACCAGGGTCTATTTGTGACCTGGGAGTTGAAGATCACACCAGGATCTATTTGTGACCTGGAAGTTGAAGATCACACCATGGTCTATTTGTGACCTGGAAGTTGAAGATCTCACCAGGGTCTATTTGTGACCTGGAAGTTGAAGATCTCACCAGGGTCTATTTGTGACCTGGAAGTTGAAGATCTCACCAGGGTCTATTTGTGACCTGGAAGTTGAAGATCTAACGAGGGTCTATTTGTGACCTGGAAGTTGAAGATCACACTAAGGTCTATTTGGGACCTGGAAGTTGAAGATCACACCAGGGTCTATTTGTGACCTGGAAGTTCAAGATCTCACCAGGGTCTATTTGTGACCTGGAAGTTCAAGATCACACCAGGGTCTATTTGTGACCTGGAAGTTGATTTTACAATATAAGTCGAGGCTCAGAACGAGGCTCCATGGGTTTACATTGTAAAAGCAACTTATGGCTTAAAACTCCTGTGTGAACCAGTGAGTTGGAATTGCAGTCAGTTAAGTGAGAAAAGAACTCAAACAGAACTGGGAACTGGAGACGCGACTCTTGAGTATATTATCGCACTTACACTTCAGTGCAAATACATTCACACAGATTTAAGACATAACAACGTTTCCTGGGAATGTTTCTTTAAGAAGAAAAATGTTGGAAAACTCTGACAAATGAGTCACAATCGGCACGACTCTAAAGCCGAAATCACTTTTTCCAACACTTTTGTACATGTTGTAAAAAGCAGCACAGGGAAACTCTAAATATAGAATCCAGCCTGTATGCCATATTTTAGTGCACAGACCCGGTGTAAATACATTAAGAAATCTGCCTCAATGTGCAAAAGTTTATTCGTGACCCAGGTTTTGTCTCAGAGGTGTCTCTGAAGCTTCTTTAGATTCTTTTGCAATGCAAATGTAGTGATATGTAATTTATTCGTTCATGAGCCACATATTGTAATTTCTCAAATATTCTAAGTTTGTGTCTATGACGAAGAAAAGTTCTGTCGGACTCAGGACCATGGTAAGTAAGGATTCATTATGTGGCTGATTCATTGAGAAGATAGGATGTAAGGATCCTTACTCTGGGGCATCATTCAAAGACACAGATCTTCTGTCTTAGTGTCTTGGGGCACTTGCTTCCAATAATGGATATAATATTAAGAGTGAACATTCTCATCAGTCAAACCAATAAGGTGATTCTAGCCAAATCCAAATCTTCTGCTTTTGCACCTCAACATCCTAATCTAATTACCTCCCGACTGTGAACCAATTTCATGATTTATTTTGATGTTTTTTGCACCCATTCAACTGTTTATATGTTAACTATTTAAGTGTGTTCACATCAATCTGAAAAATGTGAAGTTACACTTAACAGATGGGAACATTGTGACATAATCTAAACTGAAGTGTGTGTTGACCCAGGCTAAGTAGCTAAAGTCCAAGTCAAGAGCAATCAACTTGGATTTATTAAATGTAGTTGATGAAACAGGAGATGACAGAAGTTAATTAGCTTTGAACCCCTGTGGCCACATCTATTATATACACAAAGACGTCCATTTACACCATGTTTCACACATTAATATGTTAGGAAACTGATTTGATTTCAGTCTGTGTAATAGATCCGGGTTAGTAATCAGCAAGACAAACATATTTTATATTTAAAGGAACCTATCAGTCAATGAATTGTGCCTTTCAGAAAAGTATGCTCATAATACCTGCAGATTCCGAACTCGGTTACTCTGCAAAGTATAAATAGCTATCCATAATATGTTAAAGTGTTATTTTCCTTTTGTTGAGCTATTTGCATTAAATAGCTATGGTCATATTCACAATTCTCCTAGCTTAAAAGGTTATCCACTTAAAGAAAAATATCAAATAGTTCAACTAAAAGGATATATAACCGATTAATTTCCTTGTATTAACAAGGGTGCTCTAAATTCAAAATGTCAGCACAGTCCTGGGTCCTTATAGCTCAAGCTCTGGCTTGGGTCAGTCTCTAACCTTCAGTTTACATGAAGAAGTTGGCTGACTGGCTCATTTCATAAGCTCAGCCAGCCCCTTTCTGTTTATGGTTTAAAGGCCCTGTCACACACAACGAGATTGTTAATGAGATCGCTAACGAGATCTATGCTACGTCACCGTTTTCGTGCCGCAGCAGCGATCTCATTATGTGTGACACCTACCAACGATCAGGCCCCTGCTGTGAGATCGCTAGTCATTGTGGAATGGTTGTGTAGACGGTTTCCCTCTTTGTATGAGCACAGCTTGTTTCGTCTTGCTCCAACTGCTGTTAGTTCTCTTGTCTTTCCTTTACTTTGTCTTGCTTTTCTGTTGTATTTCTATTCAGTTGTGTTCACTTCCTTGTTTTGTTTTCCCTAATACATCACGGGAGGGGCTATTTATACTCACCAAGCACATACCTTCAGTGCTGGCTATATTCCAAGGGTTGATGGATATTTGGAGCTCCTCAGTTTGGGATAATCTGGCTGACATCACTTTTGCTTTTCCCTATGTTTGTTTCAGTGTTTCCTTTTTCAGCATTCTTTCATTATGTTTCATTTAGGATTTGGAGGGGTTCCACTTATACAATAAATCTTTGGGGGTTTCTTTCACTTTTCTTCATTTTCCCTGTATGTTTATGTGAGCACATCTTTAGTTTTATGTCTCTCCCTATGTGCAAACTTCTATTATCTTTATTGGTGTTTTGTGATACACTTGTTTTATAGTTTAGGGCGCAGTTAAGGACGCTCAGGGTCAGCCGGCGATGAGTGGAGGCACCATTGTGTAACTTTAGGGTGCCCACCTCCACGGTCAGGCAGGGACAACACATGGTCATGTCTAGGGTACTCCTAGTCTGTATAGAGACCTGTGGTTAACATCTTCCCTGGTTTGTTCATCCCTGTTTGAGTGGAAGGACTTAGTTGTAACATATGCTGAACAAAAATATTTATGCAACACTTTTGAACTCTAGGATCTAATACATTTTTATGTATACAAAAGGCCTTTTTCTCTCAAATATCATTTACAAATTTGACTAAATCTGTGTTAGGCCTCTTTCACACATCCGTGTCTCCGGCATGTGTTTGGTCCGTTTCCTCACGTACCGGAGACACGGGCACACGTAGACCCATTTAAATCAATGGGTCTGCGCTCACATGCGTATTGTGCCATGGACGGTGTGTACGTGTGGAGCATACGTGTGCCCATGTGCTCCCTTCACACGTAGACATTTCTGTTTTTCTCCAGCATCACGGGTGTCACACGCAAACGGACCACACAGAGGTGTTCCATGTGACACGCGCCAGAGAAAGCACACGTGTCTGAGAAAATAATAAAAAAACTTTACTCACCTTCTCCAGCACTGCCGCTGCTGTCACTTGCTGCTGCAGCGGGGAGTCGGCAGGACCGGAGACCAAAGATCAGCACCACGGACAGCGAAGCCAGGGACAGGTGAGTAGAAGGTTCCCATTCTCCGTGTGTTATCACGGATAACACACGGAGAACACACGTGTGCCATAAACACGGCTCACGGAGGGCAAAACGCACCTTTGACACGTCCGTGAAAAATGTGCGTGGTTTTTCACAGATGTGTGAAAGAGGCCTTAACGAGCACTTCTTTGCAGAGATAATACATTCACCTCACAGGTGTGTCATATCAAGATTTTGATTAGACAGTGTGATTATTGCACAGGTGTGCCTTGGGCTGGCAACAATAAAAGGCCACTCTAAAATGTCCAGTTTTATCACACTGCACAATGCCACAAATGTTGCAAGTTTTGAGGGAAATTTAAATTAACATGCTGACTGCAGGAATGTCCACCATACCTGTTGCCTATGAATTGAATGTTTATTTCTCTATCATAAGCAGTCTCCAAAGGCATTTCAGGGAATTTGTCAGTACATACAACTGACCTCACAACCAGAGACCACGCTTAAGCACACAAGTCCAGGACCTCCACGTCCAACATCTTCACCTACAAGATCGTCTGAGACCAGTCACCAGGACAGCTGCTGCAAGAATGAGTTTCCATAACCAAAGAATTTCTGCACACTGTCAAAAATTGCTTCAGAGAAGCTCATCTGCTGCTCGTCATCCTCATTGAAGTCTCTACCTGACTGCAGTTCATCATTATAACTGGTTTCAGTGGGAAATTGCCGACATTCAATGGTGGCTGGCACGTTGGAGATGTGCTCTTTTCAAGGATGAATTCTAGTTTTCACTGTACAGAGCCAAATAATAAATGAAGAACAAACTGTCATAACAGCTTTGGTGATAGATATTTCCTTTTTTAACGCGTTTCTGCCAATTATGGCACTGTGAACAGCAGCATATAGAAGTGATACAAAGTAGTGAGTTGACTTTTTTGTTGTTTCATTCACACATTCTGGTCCGCAGACAAAGGCTTGATAAGAATGCAACAGAGACTGGACCTCTCCTAGACTTCACTACTACTATCTATACACCTAAGGTCCCTCTAAACTACCAGAAACAGTTTAGTGAGTCACTTCATAGTTCACAGCAGAGGCGTATGTAGGGGGACTCTGGCGGGGCATCTGCCCTGGGCGCAGCTATCAGGGGGGGTGCTATCGGCCCGCCTGATGCAGCGGTCTGAGTCTCCTCTTGTCTTGTCGCCCCTATAGTGGGCGCAGGCTATTCTGAGTCCTGGCTGTCAAGCTGACAGCCGAGACTTAGAGGAAGTGCAGCGCTTGGCTCCCACTGATCAATTGTCCTTGTATCTGTCAGATGCGAGGACAATTGAAGTGGTGAGCGCCGGTGCTGACTTCCAGGTCAGAGCAACAGCTGTAGTGTGATCAGGTCAGCTAATTACACTGCTGACCCAGAAGTCAGGGGCGCAGTACAGAGGCGGCAGAGAGTGCTGATGATAATTGCTCCTGTGTGGAGCTGAAGAAACCAAAGATGAACATTATGGGGGTGGTATCTATGGACACAGAATGGGGGGACAGAGGGTGGGGATGGGTAGTATCTATAGACACAGTATGGGGGAAAGAGGGTTGGGGAAATGGAACTATCTGTGGACACACTATAGGGAGACAGAGGGTGGGGAGAGGGTAGTATCTATAGACACAGTATGGCGGAGAGAGGGTGGGGAAAGGGAGCTATCTGTGGACACACTATGGAGGGACAGAGGGTGGGGAGTGGGCAGTATCTATAGACACAGTATGGGGAGAGAGGGTGGGGAGAGGGAACTGTCTGTAAACATGGTATGGTGGGAAGAGAGGATGGGGAGGGGAAAGTATCGTTGGACACAGTATGGGGTGAGAGAGGATGAGGGGTTATGTATAGAGACATAGTATAGGGAGAGAGGGTGAGGGGTGATGTACGGCCGGCAGTGCTCAGCGAAGATTTCACCGTAACTGATCCTAGTGTGCTGCTCCCCACCCCTCCGCTCACCCCCTCTCCGCTGCTCATCCTCCCTCCCCGCTTGTGCTCACCTAGGTCCTCTGCTCCTTGCTGCTCTGTGCTGTGATCGCTGATGGGAGGAACAGACACCAGGCTGACAGGATAGGCTGCTGGGGGCGCAGGTCTGAGGTGAGGACATGCGGCTGGAAGCAGTGATCGCGGCATGACATCTGTAGTGCAGTGCCGCTCAGGCTGCAGATCACCCCTTCGCAGCACAGTATATGGGGTGTGGGATGCAGTGGGGCACTATGCCAGCTATCCTTAGGGACACTTTATACAATAGGATCACTTTGCAGTCACCAACAATATGACTCCGCACTGTGATCCTAAACTTCATACTCTATTATCTTTTTTGAAAAACCCAGATTGGGAGGGGGAGCTGTGACATCACACACAGGAGAGCAGATTCCACCCACTTTTACTGCAGTTTTAATGTGAGCTAGTTCTACAGTAGTTCTACAGTAGGATTTCAGCAGCTGCTCCCCCTAGTGTTTAAGAATGGAAAATATGAAACTTTACTTTTTTTTTAATATTTTTTTCCAATGAAAAACAAATAATAATATTTAAACAAAACTTTAAAACATTAATACTTTACATTTTTTCAGTTATTGATTTTCTTTTTTTACGACACCTTCCGACTATAGCTATATATCGTAAATGTGGTGTTGCCATTTTATTCCTTCTTATTTTTATTGTCCTCTTTTGTAGTCTTTCACTGTATACTACTTGAAGACAAGGGAAAATACTGTATGCGAAACATTCCAATAATGTCCTTGCCATCTGCCCATATGTTTTTTAGTGCTTGTATGATGTTTTAATGAACTGGATAAGGTGGACATTCGGCCAGTAAGAATGCCAAAACAAATATTTCTAAACCAAAAAAGAAATTTAAATTTTACCTTTATGTCATCCCGAATGTCATATGTTAAAATGCCCATGTGGGTTCTTTTATATAGGACAGGTCAGAGTTAGGGTATGTGCACACTTTAAGTATTTGTTACAGATATTTCTGCATCAAAAACATATCTTTTGGCAAGAAAAAATGCTGCATAAAAAATGCAAGTTTTTCCTGCCTTTTTATACGTTTTTAATGTTTTTTTCCTGTTCAGTGGAATTGTTTAAAACTCTTCAAAAAAGCTTAAAGAATTGACATTGCAGATTATTTTCTGCACCAAATCTGCAACCAAAAAATAAACAACGTGCATGAGACTTAAGAAATTTCATTCACTTTGCTGGTGCAGTACAGTGCTGTATTTTTCACTGAAACAAGCAAGGGAAAATTGCAATGGGTGGCCATAATTTGAAGTATGCTTGCAGTGCATTTTTTTGCTTTTTTTTAAGTGTTTAAAAACGCCAGAAAAATTGATCAGAAAAAGACTGAAAGTCTTCATATTTTAATTTCCATTGCAAAATGACATTGTTACTCATACGTTCAGATTTTTGAGCATTTTATGAAAGCTTCAGGTTTCCAAAAATGGTAGGCCATTAAAAGAAGTGAGCAGACCATTCTTTAGGCATTTTCCACTATGAAACTGCTGTATATTATATAAATAATACTAATGGACATACTAAAAAAAACTGTCCAGAAGACTTCTGGGCATCATCATCCCCCCCCCCAAAAAAAAAGAGTGAAAAAAAACTCCCCCAACCCTTACAAAAAATTAGCTCCAGAAGGTTTTAAAAACCAAAGTGTTAATAGTTTATTTTTTATTAATTTACAGAATGCAAAGGGATTGAACAAAAGAGAAATGTAAGGGCAGCGTCACACGCTACGATATATCGGGTGATATGTCGTCGGGGTCACGGATTCCGTGTCGCACATCCGGCATCACTAGACATATTGTAGCGTGTGACAGCTACGAACGACTGTGAACGAGCAAAAATACTCACCTTATCGTTGCTCGTTGACACGTCGTTCATTTTCAAAATGTCGGTCCTCCTTCTGTGCTCTGGTTGTTCATCGTTCCCGAGGCAGCACACATCGCTCCGTGTGAAACCCCGGGAATGACGAACACAGCTTACCTGCATCCCGCCGGCAATGCGGAAGGAAGGAGGTGGGCGGGATGTTACGTCCCACTCATCTCCGCCCCTCCGCTTCTATTGGCCGGCCGCTATGTGACGTCGCTGTGACGCCGAATGTCCCTCCCCCTTTAAGAAGAGGATGTTCGCCGCCCACAGCGACGTCATCCGGGAGGTAAGTGCGTGTGACGGGGTTAACGGCTTTGTGCGCCACAAGCAACTAATTGCCCGTGACGCACAAACGACGGGGGCGGATACAATCGCTCGTGCGATCGCCCGATAGATTGTAGCGTGTGACGCCTCCCTTAATCAAATCAATATTTGGTGTGATTATATTTTCCCTTCAAAATAACAGTAAAGCATCAAATACACACTTAGGCCCCCTTCACACGTCCGTGAAAAATCATGCACGTTTTTCACAGACGTGTCAGAGGTGCGTTTTGCCCTCCGTGAGCCGTGTTTATGGCACACGTGTGTTCTCCGTGTGTTATTCGTGATAACACATGGAGAACGGGAACTTTCTGCTCACCTGTCCCTGGCATCGCTATCCGTGGTGCTGATCTTCGGTCTCTGGTCCTGCCGACTCCCCGCTGCTGCCGCTTCCGGCCGCAGTGAAGTGAATATTCAATGAGCATAATGAGCGGCGGTCAGAAGCAAGTGACAGCAGTGGCAGAGACAGGAGGGATGGAGAAGGTGAGTAAAGATTTGGGGTTTTTTTCTCAAACACATGTGTTTTCTCCTCCGTGTGGTCCGTTTGCATTCCGTGTGACACCCGTGATGCCGGAGAAAAACGGACCTGTTGACGTGTGGAGCACACGGACATATGTATGCGCCACACGTACACACGGTCCATGGCAGAACACGCACGAGTGCGCAGACCCATTGATTTTAATGGGTCTACATGTGCCTGTGTCTCCGGTACGTGAGGAAATGGACCTAACACATACCGGAGGCACATGCGTGTGAAGGGGGCCTTAGGCTGAGCACACACGGCGAGAAAAATGGAGTGAGTGCAATGCGATTAAAAAATCACATTGCTCTATGGGTCTGCTCCCATGAGCGATTTTTTTTCTCAGCCCTAATCATAGCATGCTGCGGGTGGAATCCAATTAATTTTCATTGGCACCCATACAAGTCTATGGGTGTGAGAGAAACATCACATTGCATTCACATTACACTGGTGTAATGCAAGTGCAGTGCGAGAATAGCATCAGCTGATAATGGAGGAGATGGATATTACTGCCTACCTCTCTTCCGCAGTACCCACCCTGTCCTCCGTGGCTCTGCTGCGATCACAGGATCATGACAATCGCATAACACTCGTTTTACACTCCAGCAGAGCGGGAGAGGAGTGTCATGCAATTGACTCACATTAATGCCCGTGTGTCCCCAGCCTTACACTTACACATAGGTTTTGAAGCAATTTGACAGGGAGAATGTTCCAAACATCTTGGAGAACTAATTACAGATATTCTGTGGATGTAGGCTTGGGCAAATCCTTCTGTTTCTTTATGTAATCCTAGACAGGTTCAGTGATGTTCAGAACAGGGCTCTGTGGAAGACATATCACCTCGAGGACTAGTTCTTTTTCTTTATGTTGCACTAAGGCGGGCTTTGCACACTACGACATCGCAGGTGCGATGTCGGTGGGGTCAAATTGAAAGTGACGCACATCCGGCGTCGCTCTCGATATCGTAGTGTGTAAATCCTTTTTGATACGATTAACGAGCGCAAAATCGTCGTAATCGTATCATTGGTGTAGCGTCGGTCATTTCCATAAGTTTGGAAGGACAGATGTTACGATGTTGTTCCTCGTTCCTGCGGCAGCACACATCGCTGTGTGTGAAACTGCAGGAGCGAGGAACATCTCCTACCTGTGTCCTGCGGCTCACGCCGGCTATGCGGAAGGACAGAGGTGGGCGGGATGTTTACGTCCCACTCATCTCCACCCCTCCACTTCTATTGGCCGCCTGCCGTGTGACGTCGCCATGACGCCGCACGACCCGCCCCCTTAATAAGGAGGCGGGTCGCCGGCCAGATCGACGTCGCAGGGCAGGTGAGTGCATGTGAAACTGCCGTAGCGATAATGTTCGCTACGGCAGCTATCACAAGATATCGCAGCTGCGACGGGGGCGGGGACTATCGTGCTCGGCATCGCAAGCATCGGCTTGCGATGTCGTAGTGTGCAAAGTGCCCCTAAGGCTATGTTCAAACACTGCATCTTTTACTGCATTTTTTAGTGCATTTTTGAGGTCACAAAGATGCACCCAAATGCATGCATTTCCTTCCCCCAGCAAACTCTATGAGATTTCTATTTTGCTGTCTGCACAGTGCATCTTTTTTTGGCTGCATTTTTGAAGACGCAGCCAACATGCAGTATGTCAATTCTTTTTGCGTTTTGTCCCTGCGTTTCAGAGGACTGGCAGATCAATCCCCCACTGACTTTGGGTCCGCGAGGGATTGATTCCTGGTATCTGACTAGATGCCGGTCCCCATATAAAGTCTATGGGGACTAGAATCAGGCGTAAAGGGGTAGGAGCAAGCGCTTCGTACTTACCGAATCACCGGCATAGTTGTAACACTGCTCTCGCAGCCATTCATTCTCTTCCCGGGCGGCTCATTACCTTCATTGAATATGCACTGCTTACTCTGCCCACTGGTGTCTGTGATTGGTTGCAGTCAGACAAGCCCCCACCCTGAGCAACAGCGTGTCTGACTGCAACAAATCACCTGTGGACGAATCTATATCATACAGTAAAATAAATAAATAAATAAAAACTGGTTTAGGATCCCACCCATATTATGATACCCAGCCATGATAAAGCCCAACAACTGGGGGCTGGTATTTTGAGGCTGGGGAGAACGGTTGTTATTGGGAGCCCCCCAGCCTAAAAATAGCAGCCTTCAGCCACCCAGAATTGTAGCATCTATTAAATGCAACAACCCAGCACTTTACCCGACTCTTCCCGATTGCCCTGGTGTGGTGGCAATCGGGGTAATAAGTGGTTAATAGCAGCCCAGAGCTGCCACTAAGCCCTAGATTAGTAATGGGAGGTGCTTATGAGACACCCCATGACTAATCTGTAAGTGAAAAGAAATAAACACAAACACCTAAAAAATCCTTTATTTGGAATAAAAGACAAAAAAACACCGTCTTTCACCACTTTATTAACCCCAAAAGCATCCCCTGCAGGTTCAACCTGATCCACATGAAGCCCCATGACAATTCAGTTCTGCTACATCTGTAATAACAGCGCGTGGCTAAAGACCTTGTCCTCATGTTGTAACTGCAGGCAGAGACTGAGCCTTGTGATCAGTGGTGATGTCACACAGGTTGGTTGCAGTCACACCTAGAGGTTCCCATGGTCTTCCACCTATGACCGCAGGTAACCTGACCTTAGGGTACTTCATTAAACTCAGTGACCCCTACCTGAGGTCAGGTTATCTGCGGTCACAGGTGGAGGACCGTGGGAACCTCCAGCTGTGACCGCAACTAACCTGAATGACATTGTGGTCACACTTAAACTGCATATTCCAGATGAGGTCACACTATTACTTTGTAAAGTGGTAGTATTCCCCTGTCCTGAGTCTTTGCCTCTTTTAGTATACTGTTGTACTTAAAGTGAACCTATTATGTTAAAATGCTATTAACCTGCATAAATGGGGTTAATCTGCAGGTTAAAAAAAGTTCTGAAATCCTGTGGCCACTGTATTGAAAACCCTGCTATCATGAGGAAATTAACTAAGGCTTTAGTCACTGCTCAGTACATAGTGAGTGGCAGCTGTAACTGCACCCCCAGCATTGACTTAGGCGGGCTTTGCACACTACGACATCGCAGGACAGGTGAGTCCATGTGAAGCTGCCGTAGCGATAATGTTCGCTACGGCAGCTATCACAAGGATATCGCAGCTGTGACGGGGGCGGGGACTATCGCGCTCGGCATCGCAGCATCGCCTTGCGATGTCGCAGCGTGCAAAGTACCCCTTACAGCCGGCTCAGCAGTAAACCAGTGTGGAGACCCCACATCTTCAGAATGCTATTAACCTGCAGATTGACTCGATATCTGGAGGTTAATAGCATTTTTGATATCATGGGTACCCTTTAAAAGCAGATAATAAACATTGCATGCTGTTATTTAGTCTGTGATCTACAGCTACACCAAGATTCTTCTCTACAAGTGACTCTCCTAGTTATACTCCCACTAGAATATAGGGTACCCATATATTATTAGTATCCAGATGCATAACCTTACATTTATATACAATGAACCTAATCTGTCAAGTGGATATTCAAACACTCAGTTTATCAAAGTCAGCGAACATCCTTCACAGACGGCACTATGAAAAAAGAAACAATACTAGTAATCCTTAAAATCTATAGAATTAATAAATAAGTGGATCCAGCACTGAACCTTGGGTTCATTACTTATAACTGTGCACCATTCTGATTAGCAGTCATTTACAGCTCTATGGGTGCAGACTCTGAAACATTTTTCAGTCCAATTACAAACCTTACTTTCTAAGCTTATAAACATTTTTTATTAGGCATTTGTGTGGGACAGTGCCAAATACCACTGCAAAGTCCAAAAATACTATATCTATGACTGTCTCTCTATCTGGGTTTCTACTCGCCACTTCATAAAAATGTATCTGGTTAGTTTGACAGCTTTTGTCCTTAGTGAAACTGTACTGGCTATCACTAATAATATTATTTTCTATCACATTCCTGTACATAACCCCTGAATTTTCCCACAATAAACGTTGTTTACTGTTCTATAATTACCCAGTACAAACTTAAAGGGCTTGTTTACTTTTTGGACAACCCCTTCTCATTGCCCATGTTCGCCCCCATAATAATATAATAAAGTTTATAGTCACCACCCGTCGCTACAAGATTCGAGTAGTGTCGAAACTCGTGTTCCTAGAACTCAACTGACATTGTTATGATATGCGACCCCCGCAAACAGTCACCGCTGGCTTCTCTCTCACCGCCTGAGCTGTGTTTCCGAAGAGCTCTTGGATGCAGTCTATCTGGGCCAAGGGCCTTGTTCACATCGGTTTTATTTAACTTTTGTTTTACCATATTTACATTTAGCCGACTGAATATGTTCGATGACTTATGAAGATCATTAGGATTGACTATGTCTGCTTTGGTCTAGTGGTAGGCTTCTTGCTTGGGACGTAAGAGGTGGTGGGTCCGATTTCTGGTCAGAGCCCATGGACTCTGTATGCTTTTGCCAATGCTTTGTTCCAATGTTCAATGATAGCTACCTGTTTGCATTGGAGGAAGAACCCAGGCAAAGTATTTACTGGCCCTCATTGGTCTAGTGCAGTGTTTCCCAACTCCAGTCCTCAAGAGCCATCAACAGTGCTTATTTTCAGAATTTCCTTAGTATTGCACAGGTGATAAATTATTCACTTGCACAAGTGAGGATTCCAGTGCCTATGCAATCTCAAGGAAATCCTGAAAACATGCACTGTTGGTGGCTCTGGAGGACTGGAGTTGGGGAACACTGGTCTAGTGGCAGGCTTATCAGTTGGGAAATGAGAGGTCATTGGTTCAAATCCCAGTCAGAGCCCATGGACTCTGTATGGCCTTGGCCAATGGTTTGTTCCAATACTCAATGATGTCAATGTTTTCATTGGAGGAAGAGCCCAGGCAAAGTCTTCTTTGGTATATGCAGAGCTAAATAACCCATTTCTTGATCCTCAGTGACCAACTCAGCATTGCCATTAAATAGGGAATCCACCTTGTATTTTGTAGTCATATATTTAAATAACTTTTTGGGCCCTGTTTTACTTTCCTTGGCTATCTGCTGTTAATTTTGTACTTTAACCCCTTCACTTCCAAGCCTGGTTTTCACCTTCGTGACCAGGCAGGTTTTTTTTATCAATTCTGACCAGTGTCACTTTATGAGGTAATAATTCATAAACGCTTCAAGTGATTCTGAGATTGTTTTTTTGTGACTGAAATATTGTACTTTATTTTAGTGGTAAATTTAAGACAATAATTTTTCATACTTTGAATTTTTTTGCCCTTAAACCTGAGAGTATTGTCACACAACATAGTTAAATAACATTAACCATATGTCTACTTTACATCAGCACAGTTCTTGAAACGTTAACAGATTAGTTCTTCATAAACTGCAATATTGAAAAAACTGATCTGGCAGACATCACTTATTTAAAAACGGGCAAAAAGTTGTGTTCGCAGGATTTTTTTTCCCAACGGATCTATGCAGGAACGAATGTTACAGGACATGTGAACTAAAGGGTGCTTTACACGTTGCGACATCGCTACCGATATATCATTGGGGTCACGTCGTTAGTGACGCACATCCGGCGCCGGTAGCAACATCGCAGCATGTGACACAAATGAGCGACGATCAACGAGCACAAAAATGTGAAAAATCGTTGCTCGCTGACACGTCGTTCATTTCCTTAATATTGCTGCTGCCACTGATACGATGTTGTTCGTCGTTCCTGCGGCAGTACACATCGCTATGTGTGACAGCGCAGGAACAAGGAACATCTCATTACCTGCCGTCCACCGGCAATGCGGAAGGAAGGAGGTGGGCGGGATGTTACATCCCGCTCATCTCCGCCCCTCCGCTTCTATTGGCTGGCCGCTTAGTGATGCCGCAGTGATGTTGCTATGACACCGAACGCACCTCCCCCTTGAAGGAGGAATTGTTCAGCGGTCACAGCGATGTTGCTGACAAGGTATGTACATGTGACGCTGCTGTAGCGATAATGTTCGCTACGGCAGCGATCACCAAATGTCGCCCATACGACGGGGGCGGGTGCTATCGCGCTCGACATCGCTAGCAATCGCTAGCGATGTCGCAGCGTGTAAAGCACCCTTAAGTCTTAGAACATACCAACAGAGCATGGCTTCTTGGCAGATTTTCCACTAACTGGCCCATAAAATTGTCTTGCAGCAAACTACGGAGTTTTCTCCCCTTTGCAGCAGAAGCAAAATCATGATCCAAATTAATATCTAGGTAATTTAATTCTTCCAATCACTACTTCACCAGCCCGAACCATCTGAATATGTTGCCATCCTTCCAACTTCTCAGTGATGTTAGGAAATCTATACAGTTAGGTCCAGAAATATTTGGACAGTGACACAATTTTCGCGAGTTGGGTTCTGCATGCCACCACATTGGATTTGAAATGAAACCTCTACAACAGAATTCAAGTGCAGATTGTAATGTTTAATTTGAAGGTTTGAACAAAAATATCTGATAGAAATTGTAGGAATTGTACACATTTCTTTACAAACACTCCACATTTTAGGAGGTCAAAAGTAATTGGACAAATAAACCAAACCCAAACAAAATATTTTTATTTTCAATATTTTGTTGCGAATCCTTTGGAGGCAATCACTGCCTTAAGTCTGGAACCCATGGACATCACCAAACTCTGGGTTTCCTCCTTCTTAATGCTTTGCCAGGCCTTTACAGCCGCAGCCTTCAGGTCTTGCTTGTTTGTGGGTCTTTCCGTCTTAAGTCTGGATTTGAGCAAGTGAAATGCATGCTCAATTGGGTTAAGATCTGGTGATTGACTTGGCCATTGCAGAATGTTCCACTTTTTTGCACTCATGAACTCCTGGGTAGCTTTGGCTGTGTGCTTGGGGTCATTGTCCATCTGTACTATGAAGCGCCGTCCAATCAACTTTGCGGCATTTGGCTGAATCTGGGCTGAAAGTATATCCCAGTACACTTCAGAATTCATCCGGCTACTCTTGTCTGCTGTTATGTCATCAATAAACACAAGTGACCCAGTGCCATTGAAAGCCATGCATGCCCATGCCATCACATTGCCTCCACCATGTTTTACAGAGGATGTGGTGTGCCTTGGATCATGTGCCGTTCCCTTTCTTCTCCAAACTTTTTTCTTCCCATCATTCTGGTACAGGTTGATCTTTGTCTCATCTGTCCATAGAATACTTTTCCAGAACTGAGCTGGCTTCATGAGGTGTTTTTCAGCAAATTTAACTCTGGCCTGTCTATTTTTGGAATTGATGAATGGTTTGCATCTAGATGTGAACCCTTTGTATTTACTTTCATGGAGTCTTCTCTTTACTGTTGACTTAGAGACAGATACACCTACTTCACTGAGAGTGTTCTGGACTTCAGTTGATGTTGTGAACGGGTTCTTCTTCACCAAAGAAAGTATGCGGCGATCATCCACCACTGTTGTCATCCGTGGACGCCCAGGCCTTTTTGAGTTCCCAAGCTCACCAGTCAATTCCTTTTTTCTCAGAATGTACCCGACTGTTGATTTTGCTACTCCAAGCATGTCTGCTATCTCTCTGATGGATTTTTTCTTTTTTTTCAGCCTCAGGATGTTCTGCTTAACCTCAATTGAGAGTTCCTTAGACCGCATGTTCTCTGGTCACAGCAACAGCTTCCAAATGCAAAACCACACACCTGTAATCAACCCCAGACCTTTTAACTACTTCATTGATTACAGGTTAACGAGGGAGACGCCTTCAGAGTTAATTGCAGCCCTTAGAGTCCCTTGTCCAATTACTTTTGGTCCCTTGAAAAAGAGGAGGCTATGCATTACAGAGCTATGATTCCTAAACCCTTTCTCCGATTTGGATGTGAAAACTCTCATATTGCAGCTGGGAGTGTGCACTTTCAGCCCATATTATATATATAATTGTATTTCTGAACATGTTTTTGTAAACAGCTAAAATAACAAAACTTGTGTCACTGTCCAAATATTTCTGGCCCTGACTGTACATTACACCAAAATGTACCTTTTCAATACTTCCTTACCTCTCTTTGTAATTCCACCTATAACCTTAATGAAAAAAGTCGATTAATTCTGACACTGCAGTGAGCATTGAAAGGGGTGTTTTGTGTTCAAATGTGAGTGACTACACTTGTGTTAAGCTATTAAATTGTTCTTGTTTGACTTGTTTATAAATTTGAACCTAAAGAGGGCATTTCACCAAATTTTCCATGTTCAATTAGACACATGATGCAATAGTGACTGCACAGAATGAAATGTTTTTTCGGTGGGGGTGGTTGCTGAAATTATTTGCCTCTCCATTGCAGAAATATTGGCAATCAAATTATTTGGCACCTGAACAGTTATTTTTTTAAAATCCAAATGGTCATTTCCATAGAGATTTCTCTGGGGGCATTGTACTTCTTCCTTATGACGCTGACTAATCATAAGCAAGCAGCAACACACTGGTAAAGGAAGAACACGCGGCCACAATAGCTTAGAACAGGGCGTTGACAAATAGTCTCTTCTTCTAACTGCAGAGTGATAATATGTGCTGGAGCCCAGCAGAACTGAGTATAATTAACTGACAGCTTTCTGCTTTCATTTTAAGCAGTCAGTGTGGGGGGAGGAGGAAACATGAGACTCATTACCAATACCTCTAATAGCTCATTATTGTAAGGACCAAATACTCATTAGCATTGCAAAAGCAGGTGTAGTGTTGTCAACTCTGCTGTACTGCCTGTCCCCTGACAATGACTGCTGATATGAAAGCTGTTAATCACACTCAGGTCTTCGAAGCTTCAGAACAGGTAATCACTATGCAGTGAAAACTCATTGACAATAAGTCTCACACATAGCCGGTTCTAAGCTATTGTGGGGGGGTGTTCTTTTTCTCCTTGTATGTGCTTGATTGACAGAGTAGGCAGCAATATGAGAGGAGAGTTACCAGAAGTGTTTGTAATGAGACTCAACTTCTGCAGCATTGCCCCTCCCACCACACTGACTGCCAGAAATAGGAGCTCAAACTTGCTAGTAAATCAAACTCAGCTCTCCTGTGCTCCAGCAAGTTGTGAAACTACACTACACTACAGCAGTTTGTAAAAAAAAAAAGTTAGCTTTTTAGGTGCCAATTACTGTGATTGCTAAGATCTCCACAATGGAGTGGTAAAATTATAAAAAAAAAAGGTTAGTGCCCATTATATTGTGTGTCGAGTTCAACATCAAAAATTTGGTGAAACGTCCTTTTTAAACTTACTCACACAGCCAGGAAATGGGATGGAGCAAGATACAAGAATAAAGGGCACTGCTTAGGATTCCACAAGATGTAGTGTATAGGAATGTTAATGACAAGCCTACCATTAGAGTATGTTCACATATTGTGTATTTGCAGCATTTTTTCTCCATAAAAACCTGTGTGGTGGCAGGAAAAATGAATATACTGTACGTGTTTTTGTTGTGTCTTTGTTGCATTTTGACCTATTCAGTAGAATATGTGAGAAGTACTGTAAGAACTGACATGCTGTGCAATAGATTTAAAAAATGTTCTCGATTATGGTGGTAGTGTAAAATGCTGCATATCATACACATCAAATATGTTGGAGAAAAAGCTGAAAAAACACCACATTATCAGGAATTTTGGCCAATTGCAAGTAACCTCTTTAATGTTGCTCTCATTCATATATTTACATTCCTTAGGTACTTAGCATTTTTCAACTTTTTGTGCTGCTTTAAGTGTTATCAAAATAGAATATAACCAGTTATACTGGTCTATGCACATATAGGGGTTAGATGAAAATTCACACAAGTACTCAAGGTCAAAACTTTTATTATCAATAATAAATCTAGAAAGTGTTGAAAAAGAAAATCAAAGAAAGACAGACAGCTATAAGTAAAGCTAACAAGTATCAAAAAGTTTTTCTTTTTTTTTTTTAAAAAAAAAATTATAATAATACTATATTGTGGTGAATGCAAAAACAGACTGGACATATCTGGCAGCGTACATTTCAAGGAAACTAAATATAAAAATACTCTTAAAAAGTGTTAGGCATGAACTTGGTTTCTTTACTTTAGGAGACTGACGTAAATGTCACTTTGTTAGAAGAAAGTGGGTAGTGTCTGTTAGAGATTGTAGCAAAGTATATCAGAAGTGTTCCCTGGAGGAAGTAAGATATGTAATATTTGTATTTGGGAAGAACTCAAAATTAACTCTTTCCACCACCTTAGTGCCGTTAATTGGGATTCTATCGCTTGAAGCTTGAAACAAAGTTTCAATAATTTTTTAAGCATTTTAAAACTAAAAGTGAAGTAACCAAAATCTACCAAAAGTATAATAAACACCCAAAATATGTCACTATAAGGCCCCTTTCACACGTCAGTGATTCTGGTACGTTTCTGCTTTTTTTTAAACGTACCAGAATCACTGACATACGCAGACCCATTATAATGAATGGGTCTGCTCACACGTCAGTGATTTTTCACTGCACGTGTCTCCGTGCAGCATACCCGCGTGTGCGTGATTGCTGCACGGAGACATGTCCATTTTTTTCTGGCATCACTGATGTCCCACGGACCACGCAGTGGTGTGGTCCGTGAAACACGTGCCAGAAAAAAACGTGCATTTAAAATAATAAACATTTTAACTCACCCAGCTTCAGCCGCGCTCTCTGCAGCCCGTTCTCCCTGCTGCTTCTAAGCCGGCTGATTACTGTCGCGCATCTTAATGATGCACAACACAGCCAACCCGGAAGCAGCTGCTGCGGGGGTCACCGCCGGCTGGATGCTGCATCGCGGGAGGATTCAGCACCACGGAGAGCGGGAGCGTGCACAGGTGAGTTGATTTCTAAGTGCAATCACGGGCCACGGAGAACGGAGCCCGGATTGCACTTAGACAACCCACGTGTGCCGTGAATCACGGCACACGCAGGGACATGTGCGTGTTTTACACGCCAGTGAAAAACGTCACTGTTTTTCACTGACGTGTGAAACGGGCCTAAGAGATATAAAGGAATTATATCTAGTCATGACAACGATTGAAAGAAGAAAGGTATACCAAACACGGGATCACCACAAATTTATGTTACATAGAAGTATTATTTTATTGTACAAAAAACAACACATGTCTCCCAACCAGGAGTGTAGAACACACAAGGATTTGATTAAAAACACTTAAAAACGCCCATGGCATGATAATCCAAACACATTAGGAAACATTAATATCCATATGTAAATACAAAATACAAATAGCTTCTCCTTATGCACAATAAATACACCTATACATTAGAGATGATACATTGGCCTTGTACTATTAATATATATTGGGTGCCATAGTTAGTTCTATTTCATCACAAACCAAAAGTAAGACCACTATCTATGATCTATATAGGGTCCTCAGGGAACTGCCTAATATCCTAGTTTCATGATGTAGAAAGACCCAGTATCAATCATGGGGTCTTGCACAGCATAACGAACTATGTAGGTCTGACTGTGTCAGCACCGATACCGAACAACCACTGATCTATTTCAGTATAACCTTGTCTGTGTTTGCTGCCCATAAGATTTAAGCACCACTAGCAATGTGTCACACTATGTCAGAACACCCAAAGATCATAAGGAAAATTGCTATGCTTTAAATAACACAGTACAAGACTATGGAGTCCTGCACAATCTGCTAGTAGTCACTCGGGACAGACCAGAGCCTTATGTTAGTACAAAGTATTAAGCCATACCAGTCTATACTCACTATCTGTGACACATCACTAGGATGGAAAGAACCATATAAGTATAGGTGGCATAAGGAGAAGGGTTTCCCAATGGAATGACCCCACGCGTATCGCCACCTCTAAGGGTGGCTTCCTCAGGGGAAAGAGAAGAGCTGTGTAATGCCTCCTCATGTGTATTCGATCTTTTTCTAAGCATACTCCCTAAAGGGTCAATGAGATCATGTACCATGTACTCCATGCTTGAGGATGGGATCGTATGACAGGTGCAGAATAAGCTGCACACATAGGGGGAAAAAAAGGATATTGACTTCCTGCGCTTGCATTCTATGAACTCACATATATGTACATATTTAAGGTGCTCATGGATTATGGGCTTGCAGGAGGTATCCTTAATATAATGCGCCGGGTGGGAGCGCAGTTTGATAGCGCTATAAGCATCTGTATCCGGCGCATGCGCAATGTGGTTTTCTCTGTCATGTGATACCGATCGGCCTAGTTGGCGCTGTTTAAGTTCGTTCAAATAATGATTGTTATATTTGAGCGAAGCTACACATTATATATCTATAGTTAACATACTCAATGGTATGCGATGATGATTTTTGAGCGCCATCCGCTCTGACGGTAGGCGCATGCGCAGTATGAGTCTGAGGGCAGAACCTTTTCGGCATCACGTGACCCAAGTAAGATGGCGGCAGCCATCGGAGCGCTGCCAGTTCTATGAATTCACATATGTGTATATATTTAAGGTGCTCATAGATTATGGGCTTGTAGGAGGTATCCTTAATGTAATGCACCGGGTGGGAGCGCAGTTTGATAGCGCTGTAAGCATCTGTATCCGGCCATCCGCTCTGACAGTAGGCGCATGCGCAGTATGAGTCTGAGGGCAGAACCTTTTCGGCATCACGTGACTCAAGTAAGATGGCGGCGGCCATCGGAGCGCTGCCAGTACACGAGGCACTCCAGCTGCATCACTGGTGAGTGCTAATACACTTCCTTAAATAGGACACATGAGGAGGCATTACACAGCTCTTCTCTTTCCCCTGAGGAAGCCACCCTTAGAGGTGGCGATACGCGTGGGGTCATTCCATTGGGAAACCCTTCTCCTTATGCCACCTATACTTATATGGTTCTTTCCATCCTAGTGATGTGTCACAGATAGTGAGTATAGACTGGTATGGCTTAATACTTTGTACTAACATAAGGCTCTGGTCTGTCCCGAGTGACTACTAGCAGATTGTGCAGGACTCCATGGTCTTGTACTGTGTTATTTAAAGCATAGCAATTTTCCTTATGATCTTTGGGTGTTCTGACATAGTGTGACACATTGCTAGTGGTGCTTAAATCTTATGGGCAGCAAACACAGACAAGGTTATACTGAAATAGATCAGTGGTTGTTCGGTATCGGTGCTGACACAGTCAGACCTACATAGTTCGTTATGCTGTGCAAGACCCCATGATTGATACTGGGTCTTTCTACAGCATGAAACTAGGATATTAGGCAGTTCCCTGAGGACCCTATATAGATCATAGATAGTGGTCTTATTTTTGGTTTGTGATGAAATAGAACTAACTATGGCACCCAATATATATTAATAGTACAAGGCCAATGTATCATCTCTAATGTATAGGTGTATTTATTGTGCATAAGGAGAAGCTATTTGTATTTTGTATTTACATATGGATATTAATGTTTCCTAATGTGTTTGGATTATCATGCCATGGGCGTTTTTAAGTGTTTTTAATCAAATCCTTGTGTGTTCTACACTCCTGGTTGGGAGACATGTGTTGTTTTTTGTACAATAAAATAATACTTCTATGTAACATAAATTTGTGGTGATCCCGTGTTTGGTATACCTTTCTTCTTTCAATCGGTGTAGCTTTTTGTATACCTGGAGATCCCACGGGTTGGTGCCCTTCCTCCTCCTTTGTGTATAAACGTGTTTTGGTGCAACTTTTGGCGCCGTTTCTGGAAGGAGGCACACCCTTTTCTTATTGATGAAATTTATTGTGACATAAATAAGTGGATAGATTATATTTTGTGATACAATAAACCATATGGATCTAGCGGCTAGAGAGGCAGCGTGGTCTTGCCAATCTTCAGATATTTTTGGTGCCGCCTCTAATTCTGGAGTCACTAATGTAATAGGCAGTCCGCAAGATGAGAACCAACAACTGATGCAAAGTTTAATCAACCTACAGAAGAGAGTGGTTAAGGTTTGGTGGAACATTAGAACCCTAGAAGAATATAAAAAACTTAAAATTACACCAAGAGGTCTGCGGGTACAGATATTCCCTGCTTGGGAGACGGATACACAGTTCAGAATTACATGGGAGCAAGGGTTACAAACATGCTCAACTATATTCTTGGATATGCTTATTGAGCATGATCGCTCCTTGATCATACAATTGAAGGAAGAGGTAAATAATAAAGAACATATACTGAAACAGCAAGACGCACAAACAGTGGTAGTACCATTTCAGAATAAGTTAAAAAATATTCTTGACAGCTACGAGAAGGACATAATTAAAGGCAAAAAGAGTAAATTTCAAAGAGACAGGAGCGATTACGCTGAGAATAGGGCTTACAAGTGGTTGCATAAGGGTAACAAGCGTAGACCAGCTAATCGAGAACCTGATAATTTTTCGGTGGTCACTGAACCCTCGAGTAGTGATTTTTTTATCCACGGATACAAGCGATCCAGAAAGCGTACCAGGAGGGGCCGTCGGAAACCAAAACATCAAGAGAAAGAACAGGAGAGTCCAACCATGGCGGTCACCTCCGCAGAGGCAAACGAGGAGCCGGAGGCAGAATTGGTAACAGTTAATGCACATGACTTGCAGATAGTGAATCTTTCAGGATACCAATTGACTGAAGCAGAGACCAATCTGCTCACTAGGGGATTATCCTTTGCACCTATGAGCAGATTGGACAAATTCACTGTGACCAAGGATATCTACCTCTTCTGCAGACAATTAACTTTCAAATATCTTTATAGCCGAGCCGAGCTCATCGACACATTACCTCCGGAGGATCGCCAGGTGTTTAACGACCTTTTGGACCTCCTCGAGGAGAATGAGCGACAAACAGGTAAAAAGATTCCCTTTACTGGACGACTTCTGTCTCAAGCCACACCCCCCTTAGGTCTCTGCCCGGCAGTTGGAATTTTTTTCAATAAAGTATGTAAGGATATTGAGAAACTAAAATTAGATAATAACAGAGCCAACAATTTAACCATAGGTGAGAGACGAACTTTATCCAAACTGAAAAACAACAAAGAGTTCCTAATCAAGGAAGCGGATAAAGGGGGAAACGTGGTGTTATGGCCAACAGAAATGTATGTTAGGGAGGCGAGGAGACAGCTGTCTAACAGTGATTGTTACACAATACTACCGTCGGACCCCACAAGCACTTTTAAGAAGAATTTAGATAGATTTGTGTCTGCAGCCCATGACCAAGGGACTATTACTTTGAAGGAAAAGAATTTTTTAATTACAAAAGATCCAGTAACACCAACATTTTATATGCTACCCAAAATTCATAAGGGCCGTCCGGACCCTCCGGGCAGGCCAATTGTATCAGGAATTGGGGGCCTTTTTGAGAGGCCTGGCATTTATTTGGATTTTTACCTTTAACCGCTGGCACAATCTTCCTTATCCTATGTGAGGGATTCCACACACCTTATTGACCAACTGACACAGTTGGAGATTGCACCGGAGGTCCTTTTGGTGACACTAGATGTTGAATCACTATATACCTCAATCAGCCATGAGCTGGGATCAAAGGCAGTTTCTTTTCATTTGGATAACAGAACAACTGGGAACAGGAGGCACGATTCCTTTATTCTTGACTTACTTTACCTAGTGCTAGATAGGAACTACTTCCTGTTTGATAGGGTGTATTACCGCCAGAGATCCGGGACCACTATGGGGGCTTGCTGTGCGCCACCCTATGCTAATATCTTTTTAGGGTGGTGGGAGGAGACACAGGTCTACACCTTAGAGCAGTATAAAACAGTATAAAATCCATGTAGTTGGTTGGTACAGGTATATCGATGATATACTGTTTTTTTGGTCAGGAACTCTGGAGCAGTGTGAATCCTTCATCGCCACGCTGAATGACAATGTCTTGAATATCAGGTTAACATCTAATATCTCTACCGAGACAGTGGAGTTCCTTGACCTTCAGATCACAAAGACAGAAGGTGCTATATGCACGTCTCTATACCGTAAACCAACAGCTACGAATAGCCTGTTACACTACAGCAGTTTTCATCCCATGCACGTTAAGAATGGTATCCCTAAAGGACAGTTCATGAGGGTGAAAAGGAATTGTAGTGAAAATGTAGATTTTGAGTCGCATGCCCTTGATCTGTCCAACAGATTCTACAAAAGGGGATATCCGAGGAAAGTGGTCTCTGGAGCTTTGCAAACCTGCAAAACTATGGAACGGCAAGTCTTACTGCAACCGAAAACACGGAAAAAACAGGCGACAGTGAGTATTATCATGCCTTATAATAATCAATGGCAGGATCTCTATGGTGTACTTCATACTAACTGGGACATCTTGCGGAGTGATAAGAAGCTGATCCCCTTTTTAGGTGAAAAACCTAGACTCGTAGCGAGGAAAGCCCAGAATCTACGTGGCATACTTTCCAGCAGCCATTTCACTAGACCAAAACAGAGTCTGGGAACAGGTGTGAAGCTGAGAGGAACCTTTCCTTGTGGAGCATGTACAGTGTGTCCTTACATGGTGGCTGCTGACCATATCTCTCTATCGATTGCTCCTAGGCGAATCACCTCTGAGGCGTATTACAACTGCCGGACCAGGAATGCAGTTTATGTCCTTATCTGCAGCTGCCCTAAGGTGTATGTTGGCAAAACCACGCAAGAGGTAAGAAGGAGGGTTCAGCAGCACTTTTCGAGTATCAATACGGCAGGAGCAGACCTCAAGAAGGGCAAAGCGCTTACTTCGGTGGCTGCTCACTTTCATACCCATCATGGGGGCGATTTAGCACAATCAAGGTCATCATTGTTGACTCGATTAAACAGAACCTCAGGGGTGGGAATTGTACCAAAGAGCTCTTACAGAAGGAATCTCGGTGGATATATACCCTTAAGAGCTTGGCTCCACATGGGTTGAACGAGGAGCTACTGTACACCGGGTTCTATAACACCATTTGAAACTGTGGGTTTGCATAAATTCCCTCAATTTATCCGTCTCCTTTTCTCTAGCGTTCTGTGCCTGTCAAGGAGAGCAGTGTTGACCAAATGAAGAAGAAAGAAGAACATTTAAGATGAAAAATGAAAAATGAAATGATATGAAATGGAGAGTTAAGAAGATACTGGGCGGATCCGTTTGGCTCGTTCTCTTTTTTTGGCTCGCTTCTTCTACATTGGGCACCATTGGGCCCGGCTTGATGGAGTATCCAGAATATTGTGGCCGGATCGGAGTAACAATAACTGGAATACAGTACCATGCGAAGAAAATGATGTAAGAATGACTCTGGTCTTTAACTCAAGGCTATGAAGAGGAGTTGATTGCAATTAGGGACTCGGGACTAAGTGTAATATTCTCTTCTGTCCGCATGTTTCATTGATTACTATCGTTGGAATTAGATCTGTAAGGATTTTGACCTTTACTATTGAATGTAAATGCCTATTTGGGTCTGACTTGTGAGCCTCACAAGCCAAGATGTGGTCTCCTTCAAACATGCCAGCTTCCACCTTTTTTTTTTTTTTTTGGGGCTTTTACTCATGCATGGCACATGAGTGCTATTCCTTTTGTGGAGGGTTTGACCACTATATTTAGTATATTTATTCCCTGAGCCGCCAACAATTTTCCCAAATAGGGACCTAATCTTATCTGGTAATGCATATTCGTACGGAGCCTAGTGCTCAGGTTAAGAATGTGCTTCTTAGGGGTCTAATATGCAGTATTTGGTGTGGTAGGCTATGTACTGGTTAAGACAGGCCTTTGTACCTGCTCAATGTTGTACAATATAAGAGTGTTTGATGATACATTGTACTTGTACTTTTTGGAGATGACTAATAACTAGAGTTGAGCGCGGTTCGCGGTTCGAGGTTCTCCAGTTCTAGGCTCGAGTGATTTTGGGGCCTGTTCTAGATCGAACTAGAACTCGAGCTTTTTGCAAAAGCTCGATAGTTCTAGAAACGTTCGAGAACGGTTCTAGCAGCAAAAAAACAGCTAATTCCTAGCTGGCTTTCCGCTGTAATAGTGTAAGTCACTCTGTGACTCACACTATTATGACATTTCAGTGTATAGTGTGCGTGAACAGCGCCTTCAGATCACTGCTGTTTGTATAATGGCCATTTTTTTTTTTTTTCCTTGTCTTCCTTCCCTAAGCGCGCGCGTCTTGTGGGGCGGGCCAGCATGTCAGCCAATCCCAGACACACACACAGCTAAGTGGACTTTTAGCCAGAGAAGCAACGGCATGTGTGATAGGATGTCCATGTCACATGTCCCTGCATTATAAAACCGGACATTTTCCTCCAGGACGCCATTATCTCTTCTGCGTCTTTGGTGTCAGACATCACTGTCGCAGCTCCGTCCTTTGTCCTATCGCTGATACAGCTGTATGCGCTCCATACACAACGCTGGACAGCTTAGGGAGAGCACTTTCTATCAGTCCTTTTAAGGTCTTAAACCGGCAGGGTCAGAGCCATAGGTGACAGGTCCTGAAAACAGCGACAGCGTCTGTGTAGCAAAGGTCAGGGATTTCCTCCCTGCATTTCCCTATTAGGAGGGAATAGAAAGGCAGGCTTCCTTTCCTCTACCCAGAGCCCCACAATCCTGGCACTGTACCCTCCTGTCCTCTGCACACTCCAACTCATTATAACTAAGCCATTATACTAGCAAACACTCAGTGTACCTAGTGGCATCCTAAACGTGGCTATTGGACATTTGTCTAGTCACACTAGTGCAAAGACATTTGCAGCACCTCTGCCTGCATTGCACACTCCAACTCATTATAACTAAGCCATTATACTAGCAAACACTCAGTGTACCTAGTGGCATCCTAAACGTGGCTATTGGACTTTGCTATAGTCCCACTAGTGCAAAGACATTTGCAGCACCTCTGCCTGCATTGCACACTCCAACTGATTATAACTAAGCCATTATACTAGCAAACACTCAGTGTACCTAGTGGCATCCTAAACGTGGCTATTGGACTTTGCTATAGTCCCACTAGTGCAAAGACATTTGCAGCACCTCTGCCTGCATTGCACACTCCAACTCATTATAACTAAGCCATTATACTAGCAAACACTCAGTGTACCTAGTGGCATCCTAAACGTGGCTATTGGACTTTGCTATAGTCCCACTAGTGCAAAGACATTTGCAGCACCTCTGCCTGCATTGCACACTCCAACTCATTATAACTAAGCCATTATACTAGCAAACACTCAGTGTACCTAGTGGCATCCTAAACGTGGCTATTGGACATTTGTCTAGTCACACTAGTGCAAAGACATTTGCAGCACCTCTGCCTGCATTGCACACTCCAACTCATTATAACTAAGCCATTATACTAGCAAACACTCAGTGTACCTAGTGGCATCCTAAACGTGGCTATTGGACTTTGCTATAGTCCCACTAGTGCAAAGACATTTGCAGCACCTCTGCCTGCATTGCACACTCCAACTCATTATAACTAAGCCATTATACTAGCAAACACTCAGTGTACCTAGTGGCATCCTAAACGTGGCTATTGGACTTTGCTATAGTCCCACTAGTGCAAAGACATTTGCAGCACCTCTGCCTGCATTGCACACTCCAACTCATTATAACTAAGCCATTATACTAGCAAACACTCACTGTACCTAGTGGCATCCTAAACGTGGCAATTGGACTTTGCTATAGTGCCACTAGTGCAAAGACATTTGCAGCACCTCTGCCTGCATTGCACACTCCAACTCATTATAACTAAGCCATTATACTAGCAAACACTCAGTGTACCTAGTGGAATCCTAAACGTGGCTATTGGACATTTGTCTAGTCCCACTAGTGCAAAGACATTTGCAGCACCTCTGCCTGCATTGCACACTCCAACTCATTATAACTAAGCCATTATACTAGCAAACACTCAGTGTACCTAGTGGCATCCTAAACGTGGCTATTGGACATTTGCCTAGTCCCACTAGTGCAAAGACATTTGCAGCACCTCTGCCTGCATTGCACACTCCAACTCATTATAACTAAGCCATTATACTAGCAAACACTCAGTGTACCTAGTGGCATCCTAAACGTGGCAATTGGACTTTGCTATAGTCCCACTAGTGCAAAGACATTTGCAGCACCTCTGCCTGCATTGCACACTCCAACTCATTATAACTAAGCCATTATACTAGCAAACACTCAGTGTACCTAGTGGCATCCTAAACGTGGCTATTGGACATTTGTCTAGTCACACTAGTGCAAAGACATTTGCAGCACCTCTGCCTGCATTGCACACTCCAACTCATTATAACTAAGCCATTATACTAGCAAACACTCAGTGTACCTAGTGGCATCCTAAACGTGGCTATTGGACATTTGTCTAGTCCCACTAGTGCAAAGACATTTGCAGCACCTCTGCCTGCATTGCACACTCCAACTCATTATAACTAAGCCATTATACTAGCAAACACTCAGTGTACCTAGTGGCATCCTAAACGTGGCAATTGGACTTTGCTATAGTCCCACTAGTGCAAAGACATTTGCAGCACCTCTGCCTGCATTGCACACTCCAACTCATTATAACTAAGCCATTATACTAGCAAACACTCAGTGTACCTAGTGGCATCCTAAACGTGGCTATTAGACATTTGTCTAGTCACACTAGTGCAAAAGACATTTGCAGCACCTCTGCCTGCATTGCACACTCTAACTCATTATAACTAAGCCATTATACTAGCAAACACTCAGTGTACCTAGTGGCATCCTAAACGTGGCAATTGGACTTTGCTATAGTCCCACTAGTGCAAAGACATTTGCAGCACCTCTGCCTGCATTGCACACTCCAACTCATTATAACTAAGCCATTATACTAGCAAACACTCAGTGTACCTAGTGGCATCCTAAACGTGGCTATTAGACATTTGTCTAGTCACACTAGTGCAAAAGACATTTGCAGCACCTCTGCCTGCATTGCACACTCTAACTCATTATAACTAAGCCATTATACTAGCAAACACTCAGTGTACCTAGTGGCATCCTAAACGTGGCTATTGGACATTTGTCTAGTCACACTAGTGCAAAGACATTTGCAGCACCTCTGCCTGCATTGCACACTCCAACTCATTATAACTAAGCCATTATACTAGCAAACACTCAGTGTACCTAGTGGCATCCTAAACGTGGCAATTGGACTTTGCTATAGTCCCACTAGTGCAAAGACATTTGCAGCACCTCTGCCTGCATTGCACACTCCAACTCATTATAACTAAGCCATTATACTAGCAAACACTCAGTGTACCTAGTGGCATCCTAAACGTGGCTATTGGACATTTGTCTAGTCACACTAGTGCAAAGACATTTGCAGCACCTCTGCCTGCATTGCACACTCCAACTCATTATAACTAAGCCATTATACTAGCAAACACTCAGTGTACCTAGTGGCATCCTAAACGTGGCTATTGGACTTTGCTATAGTCCCACTAGTGCAAAGACATTTGCAGCACCTCTGCCTGCATTGCACACTCCAACTCATTATAACTAAGCCATTATACTAGCAAACACTCAGTGTACCTAGTGGCATCCTAAACGTGGCTATTGGACATTTGTCTAGTCACACTAGTGCAAAGACATTTGCAGCACCTCTGCCTGCATTGCACACTCCAACTCATTATAACTAAGCCATTATACTAGCAAACACTCAGTGTACCTAGTGGCATCCTAAACGTGGCTATTGGACTTTGCTATAGTCCCACTAGTGCAAAGACATTTGCAGCACCTCTGCCTGCATTGCACACTCCAACTCATTATAACTAAGCCATTATACTAGCAAACACTCAGTGTACCTAGTGGCATCCTAAACGTGGCTATTGGACTTTGCTATAGTCCCACTAGTGCAAAGACATTTGCAGCACCTCTGCCTGCATTGCACACTCCAACTCATTATAACTAAGCCATTATACTAGCAAACACTCACTGTACCTAGTGGCATCCTAAACGTGGCAATTGGACTTTGCTATAGTGCCACTAGTGCAAAGACATTTGCAGCACCTCTGCCTGCATTGCACACTCCAACTCATTATAACTAAGCCATTATACTAGCAAACACTCAGTGTACCTAGTGGAATCCTAAACGTGGCTATTGGACATTTGTCTAGTCCCACTAGTGCAAAGACATTTGCAGCACCTCTGCCTGCATTGCACACTCCAACTCATTATAACTAAGCCATTATACTAGCAAACACTCAGTGTACCTAGTGGCATCCTAAACGTGGCTATTGGACATTTGCCTAGTCCCACTAGTGCAAAGACATTTGCAGCACCTCTGCCTGCATTGCACACTCCAACTCATTATAACTAAGCCATTATACTAGCAAACACTCAGTGTACCTAGTGGCATCCTAAACGTGGCAATTGGACTTTGCTATAGTCCCACTAGTGCAAAGACATTTGCAGCACCTCTGCCTGCGTTGCACACTCCAACTCATTATAACTAAGCCATTATACTAGCAAACACTCAGTGTACCTAGTGGCATCCTAAACGTGGCTATTGGACATTTGTCTAGTCACACTAGTGCAAAGACATTTGCAGCACCTCTGCCTGCATTGCACACTCCAACTCATTATAACTAAGCCATTATACTAGCAAACACTCAGTGTACCTAGTGGCATCCTAAACGTGGCTATTGGACATTTGTCTAGTCCCACTAGTGCAAAGACATTTGCAGCACCTCTGCCTGCATTGCACACTCCAACTCATTATAACTAAGCCATTATACTAGCAAACACTCAGTGTACCTAGTGGCATCCTAAACGTGGCAATTGGACTTTGCTATAGTCCCACTAGTGCAAAGACATTTGCAGCACCTCTGCCTGCATTGCACACTCCAACTCATTATAACTAAGCCATTATACTAGCAAACACTCAGTGTACCTAGTGGCATCCTAAACGTGGCTATTAGACATTTGTCTAGTCACACTAGTGCAAAAGACATTTGCAGCACCTCTGCCTGCATTGCACACTCTAACTCATTATAACTAAGCCATTATACTAGCAAACACTCAGTGTACCTAGTGGCATCCTAAACGTGGCAATTGGACTTTGCTATAGTCCCACTAGTGCAAAGACATTTGCAGCACCTCTGCCTGCATTGCACACTCCAACTCATTATAACTAAGCCATTATACTAGCAAACACTCAGTGTACCTAGTGGCATCCTAAACGTGGCTATTAGACATTTGTCTAGTCACACTAGTGCAAAAGACATTTGCAGCACCTCTGCCTGCATTGCACACTCTAACTCATTATAACTAAGCCATTATACTAGCAAACACTCAGTGTACCTAGTGGCATCCTAAACGTGGCTATTGGACATTTGTCTAGTCACACTAGTGCAAAGACATTTGCAGCACCTCTGCCTGCATTGCACACTCCAACTCATTATAACTAAGCCATTATACTAGCAAACACTCAGTGTACCTAGTGGCATCCTAAACGTGGCAATTGGACTTTGCTATAGTCCCACTAGTGCAAAGACATTTGCAGCACCTCTGCCTGCATTGCACACTCCAACTCATTATAACTAAGCCATTATACTAGCAAACACTCAGTGTACCTAGTGGCATCCTAAACGTGGCTATTGGACATTTGTCTAGTCACACTAGTGCAAAGACATTTGCAGCACCTCTGCCTGCATTGCACACTCCAACTCATTATAACTAAGCCATTATACTAGCAAACACTCAGTGTACCTAGTGGCATCCTAAACGTGGCTATTGGACATTTGTCTAGTCACACTAGTGCAAAGACATTTGCAGCACCTCTGCCTGCATTGCACACTCCAACTCATTATAACTAAGCCATTATACTAGCAATTTTTGCTGCCAGTTTAAGGGCCGTAGTTGCATTGTCAGGGATATTTATTCTTTATTATTCTGCTGTTAATAAAGCTAGACCACCACTGCAATCTACACCACCTCTCAATTTTTACTACCACATTTTCAGTGCACAATCTTGTCGCAATCAACATGAGTGGCAAAATGACAGATGCTGGTGGAAAGGGGAAGAGGCGTGGTGGAAAAGGCAAAAAAGGTTTTGTCCGTGGGGAAGGTGGCAAAGCTCCATTATCATCTGCTGAAGATAGACCATCTACCAGCAAAAGTAAGATGTAAAAAGTACTTACCGTGGACAATCCGATGTGCTCCCTTTTTTACGGACACGAACAACAGGAACAAAGGTAGATGATGGCCAAAAAAGGAAAATGCTTGAATGGATCTCAAGTGGTCCAACAAGTGCCCTCTCAGCCACTTCAAGTACCGCATCCAAAAAACACCAGTCCTCTGAGTTGTCATCCCAATCAAACTTGCTTTCTCCCAGCTCTGAAGTCTCCATCAGCCCTGCACAGTATGGTGGAACTGAGATGGCTGAGTCTGCAGAGCTGTTCAGTCACACTATAGCCTGGGAATCAGAGGTCTGCTCCCAAGCTACAGTGAGTACAGAACAGGAAATGGTCTGCAGTGATGCCCAGAACCTTTGTGACTGATTCAGGCCGTGAGGAACAAGTTTCTGAGCATAATGTTGACCCTTTGTCACAAACTGTAACACCTGTGGTTATAGACAATGAGGAACATACTGATGAAGATGAGACGCAGATACCCGATTGGGATGACAACTTAAATATTCGGTCAGGGCAAGAAGAGGCTCGGTCTGAGGGGGAGGGGAGTGCAAACAACAATTGATGATGAAGTTCTAGATCCCACCTACTGTCAACCCACAGTCAGGCACTCGAGGAGGTCAACAGAGGTGGTGGAGGAGGATGCATCTGACGACGAAGTTACCTTGCGCCTTCCTGGACAGAGTCGGAGTACTGGTAGCACGTCTACAACTGCATCCTCAGCCACCACTCTGCCTCTGAGCATTATTCGGAGTGGATCAACAGGTCGCATGGCCTCTAAGCCTTGCCTATCCTGGTCCTTTTTTGACATAGAAAAAGATCGCCCAAATTATGTGATCTGTAAAATTTGTCATGGTTCTCTTAGTAAAGGTCAAAACCTCAGCAGTTTGACAACTTCTTCCATGAATCGTCACATGAATAAATATCATATGGCCTGGTGGGAAGCTCACCGTGCTGCAATGCGGCCTAGCGGAGCGAACCATCCACCGCCTGCCCCTTCCAGTGCATCCGCGCGCTCGTCATCTTCTAGGACTGTGGGGACAGCTGTCACACCTGTTTTTCCACCCACAACTTCCACCACTGTAACCGCAACAGGCAGTTTGCTTGGTAGGTCGTCAGTTGGTTTGGAAGGGGAAACAAGTGAGTGTGTACAGCTCTCTCAGACATCGATAGCACCAACGTTGGATGAAGGCAACATCATGTCTCCGCCTGCACTTTCCTCACAAACCTGCATTTTTCCAGGGACACCCTACTCAACACCGTCTTCACACAGCAGCCAGATCTCTGTCCCTCAGATGTGGTCAAATAAAAGGCCACTTCCTGTGACCCATGACAAAGCGAAGAGGTTGACTCTATCCCTCTGTAAGCTGTTGGCTACCGAAATGCTGCCTTTCCGCCTAGTGGACACACAGGATTTTAGAGACCTTATGTCTGTCGCTGTGCCCCAGTACCAGATGCCTAGTCGCCACTACTTCTCTAAGAAAGGTGTGCCCGCGCTACACCAGCATGTCGCACACAACATCACCGCTTCATTGAGAAACTCTGTGTGTGAACGGGTGCATTTCACCACCGATACTTGGACCAGTAAGCATGGACAGGGACGTTACATGTCGCTCACTGGGCACTGGGTAACTATGGTGATAGATGGTGAAGGGTCTGCTGCACAAGTCTTGCTGTCCCCACGACTTGTGTGTCAATCCTCTGTCTGTCCAAGTTCCGCCACTGCTTCTGCATCCTCCACCTCATCTGGGTCCTCCACCTCCGCCCTAAGCCTGCCTGGTCAGGCCACCAGCGTTCTCACTGCGCAGAAGGAATCACGCACCCCTCATTACTATGCTGGCAGCAGAGCGCAACGGCATCAGGCGGTCTTTAGCTTGACATGTCTTGGGAATAAGAGTCACACAGCTGAGGAGTTGTGGTCAGCTCTGCGGTCCAAGTTTAATAAATGGTTGTCTCCACTCAACCTGCAGCCTGGTAAGGCCGTGTGCGACAATGCTGCAAACCTGGGTGCGGCCCTTCACCTGGGCAAGGTGACACACGTACCTTGTATGGCTCACGTGTTGAACCTTGTCGTGCAGCAATTTTTAACACACTGTCCCGGCCTAGATGGCCTTCTGAACAGGGCACGAAAACTGTCTGCTCACTTCCGCCGTTCAAGCGCCTCAGCTGAGCGACTTGCATCGCTCCAGAAGTCTTTCGGCCTGCCGGTTCATCGCCTGAAATGCGATGTGGCGACACGCTGGAATTCAACTCTCCACATGTTACAGTGACTGTGGCAGCACCGCCGTGCCCTGGTGCAATACGTCATGATGTATAGCCTGGGCCAACGAGATGCTGAGGTGGGGCAGATCACCCTGATGGAGTGGTCTCAGATCAAGGACCTATGCACCCTTCTGCACAGTTTCGACATGGCGACGAATATGTTTAGCGCTGACAATGCCATTATCAGCATGACGATTCCAGTCATTTACATGCTGGAGCACACGCTAAACACTATTCGGAGTCAGGGGGTGGCACAACAGGAAGGGGATGAACTACAGGAGGATTCATATGCGCAAGACACAACAACATCACCAAGGTCCAGACGTTCATCATCACCAAGGCGCCAGGCATGGGACCATGGGGGACAGGGATCAACAAGGGCGCATGGTAGCAGGCGAGATGTTGAGGAAGGTGCAGCAGGACATGAAGATATGGAGGACGAACTGTCCATGGACATGGAAGACTCAGCAGATGAGGGAGACCTTGGTCAAATTTCAGTTGAAAGAGGTTTGGGGGAGATGTCAGAGGAAGAAAGAACGGTTAGCACCTCTATGCCACAAACACAGCGTGGACTTGGTCCGCATGGCTGCGCAAGACACATGAGTGCCTTCTTGTTGCACTACCTCCAACATGACCCTCGTATTGTCAAAATTAGAAGTGATGATGACTACTGGCTTGCCACACTATTAGATCCCCGGTACAAGTCCAAATTTTGTGACATAATTCCAGCCATAGAAAGGGACGCACGTATGCAGGAGTATCAGCAGAAGCTGTTACTCGATCTTAGATCCGCTTTTCCACCAAACAACCGTGCAGGTGCAGGGAGTGAATCTCCCAGTTGTAACTTGACAAACATGGGACGGTCTCGTCATCTTCAACAGTCTACCCGTACCAGTAGGACCGTATCTGGTGCTGGTAACAGCAATTTTATGGAATCTTTTCATAATTTTTTTAGACCCTCCTTTGCAAGGCCACCAGAGACAACAAGTCTGACACATAGTCAACGGCTGGAGAGGATGATACAGGAGTATCTCCAAATGAACATCGATGCCATGACTTTGCAAATGGAGCCTTGCTCATTTTGGGCTTCAAATCTAGAAAAATGGCCAGAGCTATCCAGTTACACCTTGGAGATTTTGTCGTGTCCAGCTGCCAGCGTTGTCTCTGAACGTGTCTTCAGTGCTGCTGGGTGTGTGCTGACAGATAAGCGCACGCGTCTGTCCAGTGACAATGTGGACAGACTAACGTTCATCAAAATGAACAAGTCATGGATCCACCAGGAATTTACTACCCCTGTGTCATCCTGGGGAGAGTAAACGCTTATGGATTTGGAATGTGCTTGATGCAAATCTAGCTGTGAAGTGTACAACTAGGGCACAAGTGCTGCCACTGATGGGGTGTCAGTGTGGCCCAATTTTTGGAAAAAAGGGAGACTCCGCTTGGAGTAACCCTTGCTTACATTGTTTTTAAAAGAAGCCAAGATGAACAGAGCTGGGATCAGGAAAGACTTTGCTACCTACCCTGGTGTCATCCTGGGGACGGTTAATTATGGCGTATTTTTGAATGTGCTTGATGCAAATCTAGCTGTGAAGTGTACAACTGGGGCACAACTGCTGCCACTGAAGGGGTGGGTGTGTGTGGGGCCCAATTATTGGAAAAAAGGGAGACTCCGCTTGGAGTAACCCTTGCTTGCTGTGTTTTTAAAAGAAGCCAAGATGAACAGAGCTGGGATCAGGAAAGACTTTGCTACCTACCCTGGTGTCATCCTGGGGACGGATAAGAATGGCGTATTTTTGAATGTGCTTGATGCAAATCTAGCTGTGAATTGTACAACTGGGGCACAACTGCTGCCACTGAAGGGGTGGGTGTGTGTGGGGCCCAATTTTTGGAAAAAAGGGAGACTCCGCTTGGAGTAACCCTTGCTTACATTGTTTTTAAAAGAAGCCAAGATGAACAGAGCTGGGATCAGGAAAGACTTTGCTACCTACCCTGGTGTCATCCTGGGGACGGATAAGAATGGCGTATTTTTGAATGTGCTTGATGCAAATCAAAACATCCTGTTTGCAACTAGGGCACAAGTGCTGCCACTGATGGGGTGTCTGTGTGGCCCAATTTTTGGAAAAAAGGGAGACTCCGCTTGGAGTAACCCTTGCTTGCTGTGTTTTTAAAAGAAGCCAAGATGAACAGAGCTGGGATCAGGAAAGACTTTGCTACCTACCCCGGTGTCATCCTGGGGACGGATAAGAATGGCGTATTTTTGAATGTGCTTGATGCAAATCTAGCTGTGAAGTGTACAACTGGGGCACAACTGCTGCCACTGAAGGGGTGGGTGTGTGGGGCCCAATTTTTGGAAAAAAGGGAGACTCCGCTTGGAGTAACCCTTGCTTGCTGTGTTTTTAAAAGAAGCCAAGATGAACAGAGCTGGGATCAGGAAAGACTTTGCTACCTACCCCGGTGTCATCCTGGGGACGGATTAGTATGGCGTATTTTTGAATGTGCTTGATGCAATTCTAGCTGTGAATTGTACAACTGGGGCACAACTGCTGCCACTGAAGGGGTGCGTGTGTGTGGGGCCCAATTTTTGGAAAAAAAGGGAGACTACGCTTGGAGTCACCTTGCGGTGTTTTACATGATTTTAGAAGGGCGTGCCATGCCTATATCTGTGTCTCCTCCTCTTTTTCCTTGTCCAGCTGTTTTGTTTTCGCATGAGTATATGTCCTTGTCACTTTCCCATGTGTTTGTGTTGTGTTGTGAGTTGTTTGTCACCTTTTGGACACCTTTGAGGGTGTTTTCTAGGTGTTTTTATGTGTTTGTGATTGCCTGCCATTGTTTCCTATGCAGTTCGAGTTCGGTTCGTCGAACGTTCGACGAGACGAACTCGAACGGGACCTCCGTTCGGCGAACCGACCTCGAGCCGAACCGGGACCGGTTCGCTCATCTCTACTAATAACTAAATTCTGTTTAGGAACAGGGCTGTATTCGATCTTTTTCTAAGCATACTCCCTAAAGGGTCAATGAGATCATGTACAATGTACTCCATGCTTGAGGATGGGATCGTATGACAGGTTCAGAATTAGCTGCACACATAGGGGGAAAAAAAGGATATTGACTTCCTGCGCTTGCATTCTATGAACTCACATATATGTACATATTTAAGGTGCTCATGGATTATGGGCTTGTAGGAGGTATCCTTAATATAATGCGCCGGGTGGGAGCGCAGTTTGATAGCGCTATAAGCATCTGTATCCGGCGCATGCGCAATGTGGTTCTCTCTGTCATGTGATACCGATCGGCCTAGTTGGCGCTGTTTAAGTTCGTTCAAATAATGATTGTTATATTTGAGCGAAGCTACACATTACATATCTATAGTTAACATACTCAATGGTATGCGATGATGATTTTTGAGCGCCATCCGCTCTGACGGTAGGCGCATGCGCAGTATGAGTCTGAGGGCAGAACCTTTTCGGCATCACGTGACCCAAGTAAGATGGCGGCGGCCATCGGAGCGCTGCCAGTTCTATGAATTCACATATGTGTATATATTTAAGGTGCTCATAGATTATGGGCTTGTAGGAGGTATCCTTAATGTAATGCACCGGGTGGGAGCGCAGTTTGATAGCGCTGTAAGCATCTGTATCCGGCCATCCGCTCTGACAGTAGGCGCATGCGCAGTATGAGTCTGAGGGCAGAACCTTTTCGGCATCACGTGACTCAAGTAAGATGGCGGCGGCCATCGGAGCGCTGCCAGTACACGAGGCACTCCAGCTGCATCACTGGTGAGTGCTAATACACTTCCTTAAATAGGACACATGAGGAGGCATTACACAGCTCTTCTCTTTCCCCTGAGGAAGCCACCCTTAGAGGTGGCGATACGCGTGGGGTCATTCCATTGGGAAACCCTTCTCCTTATGCCACCTATACTTATATGGTTCTTTCCATCCTAGTGATGTGTCACAGATAGTGAGTATAGACTGGTATGGCTTAATACTTTGTACTAACATAAGGCTCTGGTCTGTCCCGAGTGACTACTAGCAGATTGTGCAGGACTCCATGGTCTTGTACTGTGTTATTTAAAGCATAGCAATTTTCCTTATGATCTTTGGGTGTTCTGACATAGTGTGACACATTGCTAGTGGTGCTTAAATCTTATGGGCAGCAAACACAGACAAGGTTATACTGAAATAGATCAGTGGTTGTTCGGTATCGGTGCTGACACAGTCAGACCTACATAGTTCGTTATGCTGTGCAAGACCCCATGATTGATACTGGGTCTTTCTACAGCATGAAACTAGGATATTAGGCAGTTCCCTGAGGACCCTATATAGATCATAGATAGTGGTCTTATTTTTGGTTTGTGATGAAATAGAACTAACTATGGCACCCAATATATATTAATAGTACAAGGCCAATGTATCATCTCTAATGTATAGGTGTATTTATTGTGCATAAGGAGAAGCTATTTGTATTTTGTATTTACATATGGATATTAATGTTTCCTAATGTGTTTGGATTATCATGCCATGGGCGTTTTTAAGTGTTTTTAATCAAATCCTTGTGTGTTCTACACTCCTGGTTGGGAGACATGTGTTGTTTTTTGTACAATAAAATAATACTTCTATGTAACATAAATTTGTGGTGATCCCGTGTTTGGTATACCTTTCTTCTTTCAATCGGTGTAGCTTTTTGTATACCTGGAGATCCCACGGGTTGGTGCCCTTCCTCCTCCTTTGTATCTAGTCATGACAATGCACCACCAATATCTCAATAGTATCTCAACGGAGAGAAGGCTATTGAAAAACCAATAACAAACCCTATGAAGAAAATAGCCAAAACCAACAAATAAAATATATAAAGTTTATTGATACAATATTAATTTATATACCGTATCTAATATATAAAGCTCAGTGTATGTGTGTATAAGAATGTCCGCTATAGGAATTTGCACAGTCGCATTTACAATCACAAAATTTTGCACAGACACGCCATGTGACTATGTTTGGGAGGGAAAATGTAACCCCGTCCTTTCCAGTTACTCTACAAAAATCCTGCAGCCATTAAACTGAATGGAGCTGGGAGCTGCAGGCTATAAATAGCAACTGTCAGTGGTTGCTATAGGAACAAAATAAACTGTTAGTATAACAAGCTTATGTGTGAGGTAAAAAGATGTTGGTGGTGAGACGGATAAAGAGAGACAGAGACACAGACAGAGACAGCCAGGCAAAGAGACAGCCCTGGAAAGAGACAGACTGGCAAAAAGACAGACCTGAAAAGAGACAGCCCTGGAAAGAGACAACCCGGCAAAGAGACAGCCCTGGAAAGAGACAGCCCTGGAAAGAGACAGACCGGCAAAGAGACAGACCGGCAAAGAGACAGAGCGGCAAAGAGACAGACCGGCAAAGAGACAGACCGGCAAAGAGACAGACCGGGAAAGAGACAGACCGGGAAAGAGACAGACCGGGAAAGAGACAGACCGGGAAAGAGACAGACCTGGAAAGAGACAGACCTGGAAAGAGACAGACCGGGAAAGAGACAGACCAGGAAAGAGACAGACGGACAAAGAAACAGCCGGGCAAAAAGACAGAGAGAGAGAGAGACAGACAAATACAGAGATTGAGACAGATAGACTGATGCAAATACAGACAGAGGGATAGAAACAGACAGACAAGGAAAGAGACAGACAGTGAGACAGACAGACAGCGACACACAGAAAGAGACAAGGAGAGAGACAGAGAGACAGTTACTATACCGGGCAACGCCCGGGTACTACAGCTAGTTTATATATATATATATATTTTATATTATATATTTATATATATATATATATATATATATATATATAATATATAAAGCTGAATGTGTGTGTGTGTGTGTGCGTGTGTATATGTCCGGGATTGGCATCTGCACCGTCGAAGCTACAGCCACAAAATTTTAACCCCGCGCGTTCCAATTTACCAATCAATTTTGCCCCTATCTACATGATGGGGAAAAAGTGAAATGAAAAGTGTTTCCGCACCGTCGCATTTATAATCACGAAACAGACACAGACACCTCATGTGACCCAGGGAACGTCGTAGACTATGTTTTGACAGGAAAATTTAACCCCGCGCTTTACAGTTACTGTTCAGGCACAGTATTTTTCCATGCCAGGCGTGCTGGGCTTAGGGATTTTATGGCTCAAATAAGTGCTCTTTCCTATTCTTTCCTATGCAGATAGTTTTAGGCCTCATCTTTGCTGACTCTGTTCTCTAGCTATGTATTGTGTTTTCCTATATCACCTTAATCTTTACATGTGGGGGGCTATCTATCTATCTTTGGGGACTACTCTGAGGCAGATTAGCTTTCTTATATTTCTATCTGTAAGGATATTTAGTTCTCCGGCTGTGTCGAGACGACTAGGTAATCGTAGGCTCGGCCTACGGCTACTTCTAGTTGTGTGTCAGCATTAGGTCTGCAGTCCGTTAAGGTTCCAGGCACTCTGGTTATTTTCTGGGTTTCCGAGTTATTGCTCTTTTTCTGATCCTCCTCGGTCACCGGATCACAACAGGTTATGTTATTTGTAGGCACCTTATGGGATACATGTATACCTATTTAGGGACACTTTCCACAGCCATATATATATATTTATATATACACTTCTTTGTATGTTTCATGTGATATAACAATTGCTGCTCTTTGTCCTCCTGCTGTGTCATTTTTTGTTGTGCTTTGAGCACTTTAATCATTACTTTCTATCTTGCCATTTTATATAAAAAAATGTTTTAATATTGTATCAATAAACTTAATATATTTTATTTGTTGGTTTTGGCTATTTTCTTCATAGGGTTTGTCAAGTGTATAATACAATCCTAATTATCTCCTAAATATTATGTATTATTTTATACTTTCGATATTTGAAACAATGGCAGATGTTCACCATTCTGTGTAATCTGATGCTGCCATCAAGAGATCCTTCAGGCTGCTTCCTGTCCCCTGTGGATGATCTGTTTCCCTTCCCGTGTAGGAACTTCCCCTCCACATGCAATGCCAAAGTGGCAAGTAATGGCACTGCTTCCTGTCATGGGAAACAGAATGTGAAAAAGAGCATATTTCTTTTACTATCCTCACATGCAAAAGAGCGAGACCAATGAATGTAAAGTTCAAATACAATTTAGGATAAGAAATATGTACTGTATACTGTGCTCATTACTATTTTCTGTGTAGATATTGTTGTTACATATATGTTATGACCCCCTGTGGTTCTTTTGATTCCCACTAAGTGAGCCAACTTAATGTATTCAATGCTTGTAAAAAAGCTTCAAGTGCACAGATTCTTTTTTTTGCTAGCATGCACAATATGAGGAATCACTTTGTGACCCTGTACAAGAGGATATGTGACCACGAGCACTGAATACTGAGCAAATACAAAATATTGCCATTTAAAGGGAACCTGTTAACTGGAAAAATGCTAGTAACCTGCAGATATGGGGTTAATATGTAGGTTAATAGCATTCGAAATTTGCCTAGGGCCTGCACATTAAGCCCCGCTGCCGGGAGGAAATTAATTTTTTTCTGGTATTAGTGATGGAGGCAGCTCCGGCACGGGTTCAGTCACCACTCTGTGTATGGAGCGCCACCCGCACTGGCAGGCACTCTACATTAGACCCGGCTGTCAGTCAGTGGGGGGCGCAGTTACAGCCGCAGCTCTCTTTACACAGAGTGGTGACTGAACCCGTGCCGGAACCGCCCCTGTGACCGAAAACGGAAAGCTGCCAGGATTAAAGTTCTTTTCTTCCTGGCAGCGGGGCATAACGTTCAGGCGCCGGGCAGGTTTAGAATGCTAGTAAACTGCAGAATAAGTGCAGTGCAATTGCAAAAAAAAGGTGGAATTACACAATTGTTTTTTGAGTTTTTTATTTACCATATTCACTATATAGTATGGTAAAACTGACCTGGAATTCTGATTCACCCAACCACTAACCATGAGTGGAAAAAATGTTTTTTGTGTTATCATTCATATTCTCTGAAAAAAGGCCAAGAAAGCAAAAAAATCTGCCGGGGTATGTAAACTTTTATTTTAGTACAACTGTACATGAAGCTGACATGCTCCTGTCAATGCGATGCAATGTGTGACTCCAGCCTTAATCAAAGTATCTTTCTTGCAGACATTTTTTCGACTGTTAGGAAAGCATGTTTTTTCCACCAAAACAACCCTATTCACATGAATGGTACTGATTTTCAGTCACATAAAATCTGGAACATATGAATCCAGATAAAGCTACTGGATAGGGATATACCGTAGGTAATAATATTTGGTGATAGCTAGGTAACCCAGCGAATATAGCACGCCTAAAACATAACTTTTAATGTGATAAAACTAAAAATGACCAACAACACTTATAGCGCAAAAGGCGCATAAAATTGTCACTGCCTGTGATGTCCTATAGAATTTGTTATTAGGAATCCTTTTTCACAGAGAGACAAATATTAAAATGATCAGCAGCAATCCCTAATCATAAATTGCAAGATAGGGAATGAAAAGGAGCGATCTCACCCGTCTTCAGGTCACTGTGGGTGAGTGTTCCTCCATCAAATGGATAAATCACAAACGGAGCCACTTAAGTTCAAAGAGATCCCCTGGTTCCACCAGGTATTCCAAAGATCCACATAGATTCAGCTCCAAAATAAGTAAATATGGGATTTCTTTCTCTCAACGCGTTTCAACATATCCTCAGGAGAGTAAAATAGGAATCCAAAGGAAGTATTCAGTGTCCTTCAACGGAACCGGCATATCAGCCACAAGGTCCAGACACAGATCCAAAGAGATATTACGTGTCCTTCATAGGACCGGCAAATCAGCCACTGTATAAGTCACAAATCAAATCTGTATAAGTCACAAGTCACAAATCATCACATAAGTATCACAAATGACAAAGTCTAGTGTCTCAAAACCTAGCCGCAACCAGCGTACTTACCAGGGTCCCGACACATGGCATGAACTAGTGCTGCGCCACCATGTCCGATGCCGGCACTGTGTTTTAAATAGCAGAGCATTACCGCTCTGACTCTGGCGTGTGACATCACATCCGTATCACGGGTGCCCGCCCACTTCCTGTGGGCCGCCCCGTACTGAAGCGCACGCATAGCAGGATGGAGTCCTGGAACGCAGTCCTACTGCGCAGGCGCAGAGGAAATCTACTACATCATAGAGAAAGAACGTAGTAAGCAAAATAAGCCTGCGAACCACAAACAGAAGGAATGCTGCCGCCGCAAACATTCCAAGTATTGCCGTACTGGTGCATAATACTGTCCCAAGTGCAGCAAATCCAGATTAAATATAGCTGTATAGTTCTGGTACCAGGACAATTTCAAACACCTTCAGATTTAGTGAAGCAAATGAGGGGGCCGGGGCGGAGGGGGGGGGGCCCTATCAGAAGGGACAATTGGTCAGGAGCAGGCAAAGACAACTGGGCCCAAATGGATGAAATTAAAGGACCACCACCATATATGTTAGTACACCCTATGCTATAATCTGACCCTGCCTAACATGTGGGGGTCGGCACCCTATAAGGACGGTGAGTGGTGCCCCCACTCGGCCGTCGTATGACCCTACTATATCACACCCTATTACTAGATTACACAAAGGGTGCAAAAGATAATATCTCATTCAGGCCCAGAGGTCTCACCGTCCTGAGCCAGAAAATCCATCTGGTTTCCTGTTTTAGGATCAGGTTGTCCCAGTCTCCTCCTCTTATGGGTTGTTGTACCAGGTCAATGCCTTGAAAAAAGATGACATTAGGGTCACCGTTGTGTTTTTCATTGACATGTCGTGCCAAAGGGGTATCAATTCTTTTTCTGATATCTCTCAGATGTTCACTCACTCTGCGTCTGAACTCCCTTTTTGTCTTGCCCACATATTCCTTCAGGCATATACACGTGGCTTTATAGATGACTCCCTTTGATCTGCAATTGATGAAGTGCTTAATAGTGTAGTCTTTTCCAGTCACACTGGATTGGAATTTTTTCCCTATTTTTATAGAACCACATGCTACACAACCACTACATCTGTAGCAGCCTTTTATGTTACTTTGGAGCCAAGAGGTATTTTTGGGAGCAAAATGGCTATGAACCAGCCTATCTCCTAGGGAGCGTGCCTTTTTAAAGGTGATAGTAGGGGAAGATGTCACCAGTGGGGCAATATCATCATCCATCTTAAGGATTGGCCAGTGTCTGCTGAGTATCCTACGGAGATCCTCAGCACCGTTGTTGTAAGTAGTAATGAAACGCACTACCTCCTCCTTTGAACTGTTTCGTGGAGCTGGATTAAGCAGAGTCGTCCTGTTTCTCCCATTAGCTTCATGAAAAGCTTGGTTAATGACCTTCTCAGGGTAACCTCTCTTTTTTAGTCTACTATTCAGATCAGCCGCCTGTTTCAAAAAAGGGGAGTCTCAGAACAGTTCCTTTTCAGTCTCAGGAACTGACCCTTAGGAATCCCCTTCTTCTGGCTCAGGGGGTGGCCACTCTCCCATCTCAGTAATGAGTTAGTTGCTGTCGGTTTTCGGTGGGTACTGGTCGTGATTAGACCACCCTCCCCCTTTTCGATCAAGACGTCTAGGAAAGGGAGTCTTTCCTTATTCCATTCAAAAGTGAACTTCAGGTCAAGAGTATTAATATTAAGTACTTCCACCATCCCCGCCAGTTCAAATTCATTACCTTTCCATAGCATAAACACGTCGTCTATATATCGACACCAAAGAATTATCTTATCTGTGGGAATGGATGAGTCTTCTCCAAAGACCATAGTCTCCTCCCACCAGCCCAGGGTAAGATTTGCATACGACGGGGCACTAGGGCTCCCCATCGCGGTACCCCTGAGCTGGTGGAAGAAGGCCCCACCGAAGGTGAAGGTATTACATTTCAAACCAAAATCCAACAATTCCAAGACAAAGCGATTATGACCATCGAACCGTCTGCCTCTACTTTTAAGGTAATACTCAGTTGCCCTCAGGCCGTCCTCGTGTTTTATAGAGGAATAGAGTGACTCAACGTCAATACTGACAAGCAGTGTGTCATCATCCAACATCACTCCCTCCAATTTTTTTAAAAGATCAGTGGTGTCTCTCAAATATGATCCTAGGGACAGAACGAAAGGTCTCAACACTTTGTCAACGTAAACTCCCACATTTTGGGTGATGCTCCCAATTCCAGAGACAATAGGTCTGCCACGTAAGGGTTCAAGTCCCTTATGAATCTTTGGGGACTTGAACCCTTACGTGGCAGACCTATTCCTCTATAAAACACGAGGACGGCCTGAGGGCAACTGAGTATTACCTTAAAAGTAGAGGCAGACAGTTCAATGGTCATAATCGCTTTGTCTTGGAATTGTTGGATTTTGGTTTGAAATGTAATACCTTCACCTTCGGTGGGGCCTTCTTCCACCAGCTCAGGGGTACCGTGATGGGGAGCCCTAGTGCCCCGTCGTACGCAAATCTTACCCTGGGCTGGTGGGAGGAGACTATGGTCTTTGGAGAAGACTGATCCATTCCCACAGATAAGATAATTCTTTGGTGTCGATATATAGACGACGTGTTTATGCTATGGAAAGGTAATGAATTTGAACTGGCGGGGATGGTGGAAGTACTTAATATTAATACTCTTGACCTGAAGTTCACTTTTGAATGGAATAAGGAAAGACTCCCTTTCCTAGACGTCTTGATCGAAAAGGGGGAGGGTGGTCTAATCACGACCAGTACCCACCGAAAACCGACAGCAACTAACTCATTACTGAGATGGGAGAGTGGCCACCCCTGAGCCAGAAGAAGGGGATTCCTAAGGGTCAGTTCCTGAGACTGAAAAGGAACTGTTCTGAGACTCCCCTTTTTTTGAAACAGGCGGCTGATCTGAATAGTAGACTAAAAAAGAGAGGTTACCCTGAGAAGGTCATTAACCAAGCTTTTCATGAAGCTAATGGGAGAAACAGGACGACTCTTCTTAATCCAGCTCCACGAAACAGTTCAAAGGAGGAGGTAGTGCGTTTCATTACTACTTACAACAACGGTGCTGAGGATCTCCGTAGGATACTCAGCAGACACTGGCCAATCCTTAAGATGGATGATGATATTGCCCCACTGGTGACATCTTCCCCTACTATCACCTTTAAAAAGGCACGCTCCCTAGGAGATAGGCTGGTTCATAGCCATTTTGCTCCCAAAAATACCTCTTGGCTCCAAAGTAACATAAAAGGCTGCTACAGATGTAGTGGTTGTGTAGCATGTGGTTCTATAAAAATAGGGAAAAAATTCCAATCCAGTGTGACTGGAAAAGACTACACTATTAAGCACTTCATCAATTGCAGATCAAAGGGAGTTATCTATAAAGCCACGTGTATATGCCTGAAGGAATATGTGGGCAAGACAAAAAGGGAGTTCAGACGCAGAGTGGGTGAACATCTGAGAGATATCAGAAAAAGAATTGATACCCCTTTGGCACGACATGTCAATGAAAAACACAACGGTGACCCTAATGTCATCTTTTTTCAAGGCATTGACCTGGTACAACAACCCATAAGAGGAGGAGACTGGGAAACCCTGATCCTAAAACAGGAAACCAGATGGATTTTCTGGCTCAGGACGGTGAGACCTCTGGGCCTGAATGAGATATTATCTTTTGCACCCTTTGTGTAATCTAGTAATAGGGTGTGATATAGTAGGGTCATACGACGGCCGAGTGGGGGCACCACTCACCGTCCTTATAGGGTGCCGACCCCCACATGTTAGGCAGGGTCAGATTATAGCATAGGGTGTACTAACATATATGGTGGTGGTCCTTTAATTTCATCCGTTTGGGCCCAGTTGTCTTTACCCTGCTCCTGACCAATTGTCCCTTCTGATAGGGCCCCCCCCCACCCCACCTCCGCCTCGGCCCCCTCATTTGCTTCACTAAATCTGAAGGTGTTTGAAATTGTCCTGGTACCAGAACTATACAGCTATATTTAATCTGGATTTGCTGCACTTGGGATAGTATTATGCACCAGTACGGCAATACTTGGAATGTTTGCGGCGGCAGCATTCCTTCTGTTTGTGGTTCACAGGCTTATTTTGCTTACTACGTTCTTTCTCTATGATGTAGTAGATTTCCTCTGCGCCTGCGCACTAGGACTGCGTTCCAGGACTCCATCCTGCTATGCGTGCGCTTCAGCACGGGGCGGCCCACAGGAAGTGGGCGGGCACCCGCGATACGGATGTGATGTCACACGCCAGAGTCAGAGCGGTAATGCTCTGCTATTTAAAACACAGTGCCGGCATCGGACATGGTGGCGCAGCACTAGTTCATGCCATGTGTCGGGACCCTGGTAAGTACGCTGGTTGCGGCTAGGTTTTGAGACACTAGACTTTGTCATTTGTGATACTTATGTGATGATTTGTGACTTGTGACTTATACAGATTTGATTTGTGACTTATACAGTGGCTGATTTGCCGGTCCTATGAAGGACACGTAATATCTCGTTGGATCTGTGTCTGGACCTTGTGGCTGATATGCCGATTCCGTTGAAGGACACTGAATACTTCCTTTGGATTCCTATTTTACTCTCCTGAGGATATGTTGAAACGCGTTGAGAGAAAGAAATCCCATATTTACTTATTTTGGAGCTGAATCTATGTGGATCCTTGGAATACCTGGTGGAACCAGGGGATCTCTTTGAATTTAAGTGGCTCCGTTTGTGATTTATCCATTTGATGGAGGAACACTCACCCACAGTGACCTGAAGACGGGTGAGATCACTCCTTTTCATTCCCTATCTTGCAATTTATGATTAGGGATTGCTGCTGATCATTTTAATATTTGTCTCTCTGTGAAAAAGGATTCCTAATAACAAATTCTATAGGACATCACAGGCAGTGACAATTTTATGCGCCTTTTGCGCTATAAGTGTTGTTGGTCATTTTTAGTTTTATCACATTAAAAGTTATGTTTTAGGCGTGCTATATTCGCTGGGTTACCTAGCTATCACCAAACATATGAATCCACACAAAGGAAAGAAAAGGGAAAGAAATACAGGAGGTGGAAAAGTGGAAAGATTTTATCCCCTTATCTCAACAGCCAATGTTCACTTTTGCAGTTTAGTTTTTTTCCTTTTTTTTTTTTCCAAGAGCTATAACTTTTTTTATTTTTCCATCAACATAGCAGTTTTGAATGACACCATCCATTTTACCATATAAAATGCTTAAAAACTGGAAAATTTCTAAGTGAGATGAAATGGGGAGAAAATTGCAAGGCTTGTATTCCATGTGTGCCGAGCTGAAGGCTTCACTCATACCAAATTGGATACATACTACATTTTTATCACTTTTTGTTAGAAGATGTGGTACTAGTAACCAAAAATTGCAATTCTGCCATTTTTCTCTTTACAGCGTCGACTATATAAATTGATTAATTTTATATTTTGATTTAAAATTTAAACGGTTAGTAGTGATTGGCGTCCAGCTCTAGTTGCAACTGCTATATCTATTGCCCCTATAAAAGGAAACAAGGGACAGAGGAAAGAACTGAAAGGACAAAAAAGGCATATTACCAGTGTAGAATAGAATACTCCGATCTGCATTTGTCAAAATGTATCTGTGCATTATTATTATCTAATTTTATTTCATGCTGGTCATATTATGTGAGTATTCTTTTAGTGTAATCAGTAATATGGGCACTGCTTTTTAACTTGCCTATACTGTTTGGAGCTAAGAGACCTCTGCAACCAAAAAATGTTCATTTGGTAGCCTTTAGTCCCAAAACCAGAGCCCTGCTACGTACAGTTTAGTGGGTCACATATGTTTAACACACTGACTGATACAATTCTAAAAGTGTGGTTAAAATGCATACAACCTTTATTATAGAGTTGTATAATAATTAATAACATAAAGTGGAGAGACTTCCTTGGACCTTTTAGAAGACTATTTAAAGGGGCTAATTTTAAAATTGTAATTTTAATTTTTGCTCCTGTGTATATAATGTACCTTTTTTTAACGTTGTTTTTAATATAATGGTGCTGTTTTGAATTCTTGTGATCTTAATCTAAAACGTATACTTTCGCTACTCTTATAGGATCATTCCCCACCTTGTTGACACTTCTAACCATCGATTTGGTTGAAAAATCTTCGTTACACCCTCCATTTATAACTCTCCCATATGTATATGAACTCTGATGCACTGTCAGACAAAGTACAGATTTTGGAGGATTAATTTAATAATAAACTATTTATATTTGATCCTTCTGTTTGAGGTTATATTGGTATTGTTGGTGTATAATTTATGTCGATTGTTTGTGTTCTATTTTGAATTTGGTGGTTATACGTGGTGGGTTATACTGATATACAGGGCTTGTCCTCCTTAGCGGTGTTCAGTCTCCCCCGGTCTGCGGTGCGCATGCGCCTTGCCTGGGATGATTGTCATCTCGTCCTCCCTGGCATCGTCATGGAGGCGGGAGAATGCCTGGCATCCTTGGTTACCAGGGTCGCTGCGCACTTCCTCCCCCTTGATCGCTGGGTTGGGTGATGGTGGTCGTGCGGCACACAATGCGCATTTGCTGCTATAGCAGTCCGGTGATTGGCTAGGACACTAGAGGCAGGTCCGGGAAGATCCAATGTGGTCACATGACTTGCTACTTAAGGTCCTGTAACTGAGGCATTTACTAAACTTCCCTGAGGAAGCTAATATCTATTGACACGAAACGCGTGTTGGAAGGTTTCTCTCTATGCATGTGAAGGACAAAAGCGAGGCTTATCTACCCATGGGTAAGCTGTTAGGATTTCATGACAATATTTAGCCACCTTTACACTTCCATACCGTACTATCAGTTGATTTATAGTATTATATAGGGTTAAGTGATTTGTATGGGATCCTGCTCATTCAGGCTCCCCTGGTTGTTCTTGGATAATATACTTTCCTCGTTTTTTCCCTTCACATGCAAGTGGGTGTTTATCAATGTGTACAACATCTATTAGCACTTTTTAATTGTCTTTCTACATTGTGAAGTGATGCTCTCGTTCTTTTAACCTTTTGTGACAAATAAATAATTTTAAAATCATATAAAAGATTTTTCAATATATAAGGCTAGTTTCACACTTGCGTTGAACGGCATCCGTTGCATTGCGTTGTGTGATGGATGCAACGGATGTGTTGCATATAGTGGCACAACAGATGCAACAGATTGTACAAAACAGCGGATCAGCTGAGCGCTCTCAAAAGTCGGCTGCCGGGCGATCAGCTGTTCGCTCTCAAAAGCCGGCGGCCGGGCGATCAGCTGAGCTCTCTCAAAAGCCGGCTGCTGGGAGTTCAGCTGATCGTTCGTTCACCAAGAGACAAAACAAAGTTTCTGTGATTTAAAAAAAAAAAAAAGACGAGCATGCGCAGTGAAAGAATAAAGGATTCCGCCGCCCAAAAAACGTTACATGCTGCGTTCCTTCCGCCCGGCGGAAGCAACACAGCCTCGGCCAGCGGAAGCAACGCAGGTCCATCAGTCGCAATCCGTCGTCCATACAAGTCTATGGAAAGCAGCGGAATCCTTTAACGGATTTCGCTGTTTTCCAAAATGGCGGATTGCGACTGAAGGAAAACAACGCAAGTGTGAATCTAGCCTAAGACTTCAATCCATGATTACAGCGTAGACTGATATTGCACATATTGATGTAAATATGAGTGAGATCAATGCCAGAACCGTTTTTATCCAAGCTTAAAAATAGTCACAAGGATAGTCGCATATTCATATGATTTCACAACATGCGTCCTGCATGCAGATCCAGAAACCTCATAGCACACTCGTGGTTTCCTAATAGCAGCATTTTGGTAGTTTTTTTCTCAGTAGACTGGGTCACACTATTCCCATATAGCACATGAATTTGGACACAGGAAATGTGAATTCATATTCAAGAAAATAGTTGACCTCTGAATTTCCTGTCCCACCCTCAGGTGCTAGTTCTTACAAGTATTCTCGGTTAGCTATAGAGGCATTTTGGCATGCGGCCAAACCACATTCCGATGTAACGGCCAACTGATTTTAATTCACAATCATATGATATTGTCTCATTGAGAATTGAGCTTTCGCAGGGTGACCGGCGGCAACTTGTGGTAGTAGATTAGATACAATAGATCACGTGAAAGGTGTTGGAATTTATAAAGCAGCTAATATTAAAGTTCTTTTAACATAGCTACACATATTACATTTCTTCACAAAGCCCTTTATGGAGAGCCAGGATGATCTATCATTTTTACTTGTATAGAGGCTAGGAGAAATCATATTCCCGACTCCCTCGCCTCTCCATAAAATGAATGATCAGTTTAATATTAACTGCTTTATGAATTGCGACACCTCCCATATGATCTATTGTATCGAATCTACCACCTGCAGGATGAAGTACATTGACTGCATTAGAAGAAAGTTAAAAAAAGAGTAGCCAAACATATATATATATATATATATATATATAATATATAAAGCTGAATGTGTGTGTGTGTGTGTGTATGTGTTTGTGTGTGTATGTGTGTGTGTAAAAAAGTGGACCATATAACTCAGTATGGTAACAATATGGGGTTACCAGCACAGGTACTAATACAGAAGTTTTAAGAAGATACAGTAATATTGCAAGCCTTAAGAAAGGCTGCACACTGAAACGCGCATCGGAGCAGGGGCAATAAAGCAGTTTCAGATACACTCAGCATTAGTTTACTTTACTATTACTATGCAGCAGTTTGTGAGTGGGATTTAGGGTGCTAATCTATTGCCAGTGGTCTTTGGGCTATCGGAATCACTTTATATATTAAGGGGTCTCAGTTGCTCTATATAGTTTCTGTCAGTGAAAACTAAGCAATAAGTATATAAGAAATAATCCTTTGACATATAATAGTTTGGTGCAATTGTCTGTATACATCCCTGTACTATTTATGGACTTTATAAATGGCTGGTTCATTTTGATTAATAGGCAGCTGCCATTTGACAACAAGCATATTAAAACCCTTCTGGTATACAATAGCCTGGTGCAATTATTCCTATATATTACCGCACAAATCATGCACTTTACATATGGGTAGATACTTTTGATATTTGGGTAACTATCATTAATTTTTATAGCTTATTATGTATATAGGTCTAATGTTGCGAATGAATGGCAGCTTTGTGATTAGTTTTTCTGATTGACGTGCACAAGTATAACTATTTTGGCACAATATAATGTTGCACTAATAACCTTATTTAGCACTTAATAACATTTATCCCTTACCTATATACTGTTGCAATATTACTGTATCCTCATAAAACTATAAAACTTCTGTATTAGTACCTGTGCTGGCATTCCCATATTTTTACCACACTGAGTGATATAGTCCACCTTTTTTATGTTGTTTTTAGTGAAATTGATTAGCAATAAAAATTATTCGTATGATTTACCTAGTTGTGATGCGCATTTTTTTTCTAGATACCATATGTTTAGCACAGACTATTTAATTAGTCCTTCCGTATACTGTTAGTATAATCATAGTTGTTCTTACATACTGATTATTTTGGAGCATTGTGTCTCAGGGGTTACTATGCATTTTTTTTTTTAGAAAAACATGATGGAAATGTTACCACGCTTACAGTTTTTGGTATAAAAATTGTAAACCAACCCGCACGAGGAGATAGCTGGCAAAAAAAACAAGCATATTGGATCACAAAATTAGACACTTAGCAACCGAAAGGAATGAACAGTAGAAAGGATACAATGTTTATATATTAATGTGTTTTCCGCACTATAGTGCACCAATTGTGTCTATAAACTGCTGATTAAGTAATTAAGTACATGTGTTTCTGAGTCCACTTTTGTATAAATCCATGTCCATTTTAGGCCCCACTCACACTTGCGCTATTTTGACGCAAACGGAATCCGTCAGTAATGTAGTACAGTTCATTTATTTACAGTGGAAGCGCGTTAATATGCCGCGTGAGTGTGTCATGCAGTACCCGCTTGTGTCCATATGGTGTCGCGCTTCCACTGTAAATAAATGAACTGTACTACTTTACTGACGGATTCCGTTTGCGTCAAAATAGCGCAAGTGTGAGTGGGGCCTAAGCAATGCTTTTGTCTATAGGCCGCTTTACATGCTACGACATCGCTAGCTACAGCTAGCGATGTCGTGCGCGATAGCACCCGCCCCCGTCGTACGTGCGATATGTGGTGATCGCTGCCGTAGCGAATATTATCGCTATGGCAGCGTCACACGCACTTACCTTGTCAGCGACGTCGCTGTGACCGCCGCACAATCCCTCCTTCAAGGGGGAAGTGCGTTGTGCGTCATAGCGACGTCACTGCGGCGTCACTATCGGCCGGCCAATAGAAGCGGAGGGGCAGAGATGAGCGTGCTGAACATCCCGCCCACCTTCTTCATTCCTCATTGCCGGCGGGACGGAGGTAAGGAGATGTTCGTCGCTCCTGTGGTGTCACACATAGCGATGTGAGAAGCCGCAGGAACGAGGAACAACATCGCTACTTACTTGACAACGATTTTTTGTAATTAAACGACCTCTCCAAAACAATTTTTGTCTTTTTTGCGATCGTTTTAGGTCGCTCCAGCCTGTCACACGCTGCGACGTCGCTAACGACGCCGGATGTGCGTCACAAACACCGTGACCCCGACGATATATCGTTAGCGATGTCGCAGCATGTAAAACCCCCTTATGACTAAGAGCACATTGTGATCCAGAAATGTATCACATGTTGATGCCCACTTTTTTGTGGTTTTAACTTATGGACTTTAATAAAGATTAAAAAGTTTTTTTCAATTTGGAGGTGCTGCCCCCTTTTTTCTGTTGGAACACTTACCTGCTGGTCAGCAGGTGGAAGGCACTAGACATCAGCTGGACAGAGCTTCATTACCAATATATGGTGAGCAACACTCTTTTCTTTTTCTACTCGGACAAACCCTTCTCAACCCTATGTTTCCACCAAGTAAAATAATATCTATACTCACCTTCAGTGCAGGTACTGTTTCAGCGGTTTTGGCACTGTCTCTCCAAAGGCTCGCATGACATAATGTCATATGAGTTCCTGGAGAGCCAATGACAACACCGTGCTGAAATGTTGCAAGCTCTGGGAGATCCAGTGCCATCAGCATTGGAGGCCAGTATAGATGTTATTATTATCGACAGAGTCAGTCTGCACCACGCAAGACCAGGCACAGATTAGGCTTCATTCTCTTCCACTTCGATCCTGCTGAAGCTTTGAAGTGCCATCTTTTCATTTAACAAGCCCCGTGATATATGTAACACCGTTGGCACTGTCGGCACCCCTAGGCTGGGACTCATGCCCACTCACCTCCGCTGCTCCCACATCCTCTGTATGGTCCCCAGGTTTCCTCTGATTTTCCGTTGGCCCCTCCCATTCCTGTGTGTCAGGGGCACTGACGTTCTCTTTCTGTTGCTCCCTCCTGCTCCATGCTGCCTGTCCCATCTTCTGGCTCCCAAGGTAGCACATGTGTGCCACCCCCGCGACAGCCGACGGGCTGCTCGGCTCCGGATCCGCAGTGGCTCGAGGGGTCTCCAGACCCGAGGCGGGGTCGCGCATCCGCTCGAAATGAAAAAGGGGATAGAAAGGTATTTACTAAAGGGGGAATTATGGGTGGATTGGATAGTGTTCGTGACGCCACCCACGGGTCGTTGTAAAGCGGGATACCACCGCTGCTGTGTTTGGGAGAGAGAGGGAGCGCCCGGGAGGGATGGAATGGCAGCTGGTGATGGTTTTTTTTTTTAAATCAGATACTTTTTTATTAAAACAGAATACATACAACAGAATAACAAATCGGCATCCAAATTAAATTTATCACATCTATTACCCCTTTAACTCCCCCTCCCGCCCCCCTCCCCCACCCCGGCAGCAACACTTCTCCCCGATACTACATCCCATATAGTACACACTTATAATACCCTCCAACTGCAGTATAGCAACCATCCCGTTCACCCCTATGTGCAGGAGGAACAACTAGTAACACAAATAAAACAAAACACACACATCAGAGGTCTCAGACGGCTATCCCCGTCCCATATCAGTTTACTGGTCCATCACTCGTCCTATCCGCATTGCAGCCAAGGAGACCATAGCTTCTCAAACATTTTAACATTCCCCCTTCTTTCATACACTCCCTGTTCCAGCTGAAGAATACATTTCACCCTTTTAATGTACTCTCCCCTAGTCGGGGGGTCTTTTTTAATCCAGGACCTGGCGATTAGCTTTCTTGCCGCATACAGCAGCCTAGCAATGGCAATTTTCATAGTATTTTCCACCCCAAGCTCCTCAACATATCCCAATAGGCAGATCCAACAACAGGAAGATGAAAAATCGACCGCAAACAGCTGCTATGCCAAACAATTTCTTTTTTATTCAAGCGTTCTTTTCATCGGTGCAGATAAAAATGCGGGAGGTGACTAGGATGCGAGTCCCTCCAAAGGACGACGGCCGTTTCGTCTGTAAGCCAGACTTCTACGGGTCCACGTCGGGGAATGGCCGCACGCACCTTATAAAGGGGAGTGCATCCAGGCCACATCACCGCACATTAAAAACAGAGGAATGCACACATGATAGTGATTAACATAAGTGCAGACAACACATCCCATTTAAAACATGGTCATACAATCAATGTGACACACATTTCAAAAACAAACATGAAAACAGGGGAAAAAAAAAAAAAAAAAAAGGAAAAAATTCACCTGAAAGGTACAGAGGCATTTATCAATGTCATATCAATACATAACCCATTATGTTCATATTATTCTTTTTAATGACATAACCACTCATTTATCAAAAGATCCAAAATGAATCCATCACTCGAAAATAATTTGCAAAAAATCAGTTTTATGCAAGCCGGTATTATAAGAATACCGCTAGGTCGTTACGGTCATTCAAACCCAGGTTTCCCTGCGCTCCAAATTTTATTATCATACTTGCTTCTTTACGTAGCAATAACTTATGGAGATCGCCCCCTTGTGGAGGCAGGGAAACCTGGACTAGTCCTGCAAAGCGCAAGATGTTGGGATTACCTTCATGTGCTGTGCGAATGTGTTCTATTAGCCTAGGAGAACCTTTACCTGTGGAAATCGATTTATAGTGCTCCCTAAAGCGTATGTACATGCACCTTATTGTCTTCCCTATATAAAATCTTCCACAGGGGCATACAATCACATAAACCACATACTTCGTCTTGCAGGAAATAAACTGCCTGACCTGGTGAGAAAAGGAACCAATTTGAAGAGATGTACCAGTGAGATGTAAGGCGCAAAACTTGCAGTGACCGCAGCGAAAATTCCCAACGGGCGAACATTTCTCGAGCCATGTGGACTGACAGGTCACCCTGTTTTTCACCAGCAGATCTCTCAAATTATTACACCGTCTATAAGAGACTAGGGGTCCTGCATCTGTCATACTCTTTAGATCCGGGTCGTTGGCAAGGATATGCCAATTCTTTTTTATGGCTTTTTTTATTACTCCATCTAAGGGGCCAAACCTAAAACTGAACATAAACCTATTTACGGCATTGTTCGTTTTTCTCACCTTTTTTGCCTTTGCCTGACTATGTGACAATTTTCCAATACCAGAAGATTGGCTGACCCATAGATTTTCAGAACTCTCAGAACACGCCTTCTCATACGCAGAATCAATTAATGTACTAGGGTAACCCCGTGCCAATAACCTTGATCTTAAATCCCCAGCTTGTTCTTCAAAAATCTCTTTAACATTATTGATCCTCCTTAGTCTCAAAAACTGAGAGTAGGGTAAAGCTACTTTAGGCCTCTGCCACACTCACGTGAAATTCACGCACGTGCCGAGAGACACGTATTTTCCCTGCGTGTTGCATGCAGGTAAGTACGTGTCTCTGGTACGTGCGTGACACGTGTGTTCTACGTGTGCTATCCGCGATAGCACACGTAGAATCAGTAATTATTATACTCACCTGGTCCTTCCTGCTGTCCGCGCTGCTGTCCGTGGTGCTGATCCTCGGTCTCCAGCCCTGCCGTCTCCCCGCTGCTGCTGCTGCTGCCAGGCAGTGAAGTGAATATTCTATGAGAATAATGAGCGGCGGTCGGCAGCAAGAGGCAGCAGCGGCAGAGACAGGAGGGCTGGAGAAGGTGAGTAAATGTTTGTTTTTTTTTTCACTGACATGTGTGTTTTCTCCGGCGCGTGTCACACGGGACCGCATCCACACTACACCCGTGTGGTACGGGTGCGGGCCGTGTGACACCCGTGCTGCCGGTGAAAAAACGGACATGTCAGCGCTTTGAAAATCGCACACACGTACAAACGCACACGGACACACGTTCCGTGTGGTTTTACGTGTGTGTGCCTGCTACAATAGGGTAGCATTGGTTAAAGTGTCTCCGTGCCGCCGGTACGTGTAAAAAATGACAAACACGTGCCGGAGGCACGGATGTGTGGCGCAGGCCTTAGTATGAGTGGGGTGGGCACTCTGAAAGTGCAGTAACGAGTTAGAGGCAGTTGGTTTCCTATACATCCTTGTCAATATTAACCCTTCTTTCACTTCTATATCCAAAAATGTTATAACGTTGCCTCCAAAACATGATGTAAACGACATATTCATGGTGTTTGTACTATTAAGGTAGGTGACAAAACCTGTGAACTCCTCCTCTGTACCATCCCACACCATGAATATGTCGTCCACATATCTGAGGAACAACTTCACGTGCTTGAGAAATGGGTTTGTGCTAACGAAAACGTATACGCTCTCAAAAAAACCCAAAAAAATATTAGCCATAGCGCACGATACGGGGGTACCCATTGCAGTACCCCCGCACTGGACGTACCATTTATCCAGGAACATGAATGCGTTTTTTGAAAGCACAAAATTCAAAGCTTCACCTACAAAATCGCAATACAACTGCGTTTTTCCACTGCGAGCCACTGTCTCCCTCACTGCCTGTACACCCAGGTTCTGGGGTATCCGTGTATACAGGCTTTCCACATCGATGGACACAAGATTAAACCCCTCCTGCCAATCAAAACCTCTCAACAAAGATATAAAATCGTTACTATCCTTCACATAGGAAGGGATTCTTTCCATCAGAGGCCTCAATAACCAATCAAGATAGTGGGACAACGGCTCAGTTAACGAACCGATGCCAGCCACTATCGGGCGGCCAGGGGGGTTGACACTATCTTTGTGTATCTTAGGTATAGCATACCAATGGGGTTTTGTGGGAAATTCTGGAATTAATTTTTCGACCTGAGTGCTAGTGAGAAAACCGAGTGTTACATATCTCCCCAATAAGCGTGTTAATTGCTTCTTATACTCAGTAATGGGGTTAGATTGTAGCACATGAAGGTAATCCCAACATCTTGCGCTTTGCAGGACTAGTCCAGGTTTCCCTGCCTCCACAAGGGGGCGATCTCCATAAGTTATTGCTACGTAAAGAAGCAAGTATGATAATAAAATTTGGAGCGCAGGGAAACCTGGGTTTGAATGACCGTAACGACCTAGCGGTATTCTTATAATACCGGCTTGCATAAAACTGATTTTTTGCAAATTATTTTCGAGTGATGGATTCATTTTGGATCTTTTGATAAATGATTGGTTATGTCATTAAAAAGAATAATATGAACATAATGGGTTATGTATTGATATGACATTGATAAATGCCTCTGTACCTTTCAGGTGAATTTTTTCCTTTTTTTTTTTTTTTTTTTTTTTTCCCCTGTTTTCATGTTTGTTTTTGAAATGTGTGTCACATTGATTGTATGACCATGTTTTAAATGGGATGTGTTGTCTGCACTTATGTTAATCACTATCATGTGTGCATTCCTCTGTTTTTAATGTGCGGTGATGTGGCCTGGATGCACTCCCCTTTATAAGGTGCGTGCGGCCATTCCCCGACGTGGACCCGTAGAAGTCTGGCTTACAGACGAAACGGCCGTCGTCCTTTGGAGGGACTCGCATCCTAGTCACCTCCCGCATTTTTATCTGCACCGATGAAAAGAACGCTTGAATAAAAAAAAAAAAAAAAAAAAAAATAAAAAAGAAATTGTTTGGCATAGCAGCTGTTTGCGGTCGATTTTTCATCTTCCTGTTGTTGGATCTCCTAGCTGCTCAATACCGACCAGCACGCTGCGCCTGCAAACCAGCGCTACATGGCAGTCATCAGCACGTGAGCCACTGAACTTGGAGGTAATCTGAGGGCAGGCGGTGCAGGACTTGTTCACTTGTTGCTACAGTATATCCCAATAGGCATATCACTGGTTCCCTGGGGAGGACACACCCATATGTTCTTCCTATCTTGTGGATAACCTTAGTCCAAAAGGAGACCAGTCTCGGACAAGACCACATCATGTGAAAAATACCTGCGTCAGATCCCTGACACCTTGGACACTCCGAATTCCTTTTCAACCCCATTTTAAACATCAGTAAGGGAGACCTATATACCCGGTGAATCACGTATAGGTGAGACAGTCTGGCCGGTTCGCTCATGGAAAGTTTAGGGACATACTCTAAGATACTCTCCCACACCTCCTCCGTTATCGGCCCAACTTCCTCCTCCCATTTAGATTTAGTTTTAATTGGGTAGTCTAAAAGAAAGGTATGTAATATATCTTTATACGTGCCAGAAATTATCCCTTTAGTGCTTCCTCCGCCCTTACACACATACTCCAGTACCAGGTCAGTCTGTATGGCCACACTTTGTTTAGCCGCTTGGGCTGCAATCGCATGTTTTAATTGACTGTAGTGGAGCCAGCCGGACGCCGGTAACTGAAACTCACTCTGTAACTGTGGGAACGATTTCACAATTCCTCCGTCCAATATCTGATGCATGTATATTACACCCTTGCGTCTCCACTCCTCAATATTCCCCATTTTCTGAATCTCCGAGAGATTACTGTTATCCCAGATAGGTGTAAACTTAGTTAACCGGGTCACCCCTCTCACCCTTTTCAGCCTATCCCAGGTCTTATTTATAAGTGCCATTGTAGGAGATGTTCTACCCAGGAGCCCCACCGCACCATCCTCTAGTCCCATTACCAATGGACTTCTACCCACTATGTATTCCAGTACTTCTTTAATGCCCCCATCTTTCTCTCGATCAGACCAACCCCTGAGGTGTTGACATTGCGCCGCTATATAATACAATTCCGGATTTGGGATTGCTAGACCCCCCTCATCCTTCGGCCTTTGTAAAGTCTCTAATCGCACCCTAGGCTGCTTTTTACCCCACACCAGGTCCCTAAACAGCGAGTTTATCCCTTTTAATCTTTTCCTTGAAATACAAACAGGGGCATTGTGCAGTATGTATAGGAGTTTAGGCATTACTACCATCTTTAGTAAATTAACCCTTCCAACAACTGACAAATGTAGCTTGTTCCAGGCATCCACCTGGGCTCTCAATTTTTTAAGGAGAGGCCATAAGGTCACCTGTATGTATTTTTCTACTGGCAGAGATATCTGGATACCTAGATATTTAAATTCATCCACATTCTTCAATTTGTTAGCCCCAGTATCCTCATTTGACCAGGCTACTTCCCCATCCACTTTAAAGAGGCTTGATTTAGACCAATTAATGGTCAGTCCCGAAACTTCTCCAAATTTCTCTATTATCTGCATGGCATGATCCAATGAGGCTGATGGATCCCCCAAGAAAAGTAATAAATCGTCAGCATAAAGAGCTATTTTCTCCTCTAAATGCCCATACTTAAATCCATGGATCTCCTTTGATTTCCTAATGGCCGCCGCCAGAGGCTCTATTGCAATAGCAAATAGGAGCGGCGATAGTGGGCAGCCCTGTCTCGTTCCCCGGTGCAACTCAAACGCTGAGGAGGTCATACCGTTAACTCTAACTTTAGCAGTAGGCCTATTATACAACAGCTGCACCCACTTTACAAACCGTGGGCCAAAACCCATATGCTGCAACACTTTCCACAGATACCCCCACTCAACACTATCGAACGCTTTCTGGGCATCTAGCGAAGGGATCACCCTCCGGCCAGGGTTGTCAGGCGGCAACTGTAGATAAAGGTACAATCTCCTGATATTAGCAGCTGTCGACCTATTGGCCATGAACCCTGATTGGTCCATATGTATTAGGTTAGATATAACTCCAGTCAGCCGGTTTGACAACACCTTAGCCAGAAGCTTCACGTCCGCTGTTAATAACGAGATGGGTCTATATGAGTCTGGAAGCCTCGGACTTTTTTCCTCCTTAGGAATTATTACTATTATTGCTTCTCTCATAGATTCAGGCAATATACCTTCCCCCTCTGCCACCTCAAAGACTTTCAATAGTTTGGGTAATAGGATTTCTTCTGTTTCTAAATTTCAACTGGTAGCCCGTCTGCTCCCGGTGCCTTGTCATTGCTCATGCCATGCAGAGCGTCCTCCAGTTCATCAATAGTAATAGGTGACTCCAGTTTATCTCTATCCACCACAGACAACACCGGAAGCTCACCTCGCTCAAGAAATGAGTCCACCTCTTCCACCCTCATCTCTCCAATAGAAGAATATAGCGTGCGATAGAAATCTTTAAAGACCCCAAGGATCTCCTCAACCTCAGTGACCTGTGTCCCCTCCACTGTGTCCATACCATGCACAAATGAGCTACTCCTTTGAGCTGCAGCTATGACCGATAATAGATGACCAACTTTTCCCCCCTCCTCATAAAAATGCAATTTTTGGAATGCCTGCTTCCTTACCGCCTTCTCCAAAAGCATCTTATTACCTGTTCATGCGCCTGCCTAAGATTTTGCTTCGCGTCCGTAGTAGTACTCCGGATTGCTTCCAGCTCTGCCTTATCTAAGGCCTCCAGGCTATTTTTCTCATCCTGCCTCGTCTGTGTTTTACGTTTACAGATATCCCTGAACAGGAGCCCCCTGAGGTATGCCTTCTTCGCATCCCATACGACCAGCGGACCAGTGCTACCCTCGTTGTGGATAAAGAAATCCCCAAGATCCCGTTCTATATTCCCCATATTAATATGACGGATCCATGCTGGATGAAGCTTCCACTCTCCCCTCCTTCCCCCTGTCAGGGTCCCCCGTCATATGGACACTAGAATTGGGCTATGATCTGAAATCACTCTTGTCAGATATTGCATGTCGCCTATCATTGCATCCATCAGATCACTAGCTAGAGCCATGTCAATGCGGGACAGAGTGTTATGCGAAGCCGAATAACAAGAGAAGCAGGATACCCTCCCATTCCTCACTCGCCAGGCATCCACCATTCCAAGTTCCCCAATAAGAGTGCCAAACGAAGTCATACAACTATCCTGGATACCTGGAGGTCTACTACTCCTATCCCAGTACAGATCTATCACATTATTGAAGTCCCCCACCAGTAAAAAAGGGATTACTCCCCCCTTCTCAGAGAACTCCCTCATCTCCCTTAGTTTGGTGCACATATATGGAGGTGGTATATATATTGCAGCTATACACATGAGTCTGCCAAATATTTTACACTTGACGGCCACACACTGTCCCTCTTTATCCACATACACTTCTATCTCTTCATATTGCACAGAGTTATGGATCAGCAGTGATACACCCCTTGCATAGTTGGAAAAGGTGGAGTGATAGGCCTTCTGCACCCATCTCCTATTTAAAACATGTGTTGTCTCCTTTGTGAGATGCGTTTCTAGTAGACATATTACTGACGGGTTCTGGTCTTGAACATATTTAATTATTGCCGCTCTCATAGACCTATCTGATAACCCTCTAATATTCCAACTCAACACCTTAATTCTATCCCCCATTATCCCACCCAGTAAAACCATCAAACCTTGTAGTATCTCCCCATGCTGCCTCCACACTACCCCTTTCCCCCCTCCCCCCCTGCTCCCCTCCCCTCCTGCTCCCTACCACTTCCTGTTTTTGAGTACTCCCGTGAAGCATCGGGTTTTCCAAGCCTGGTCCATAATCCCTACTAAATTCCCCCCTACCTACCTCGCCTTCTCCTCTTAGACACATTTTAAAACTCGTCCCTTTTCCAACAATTCTCCACTCCCACCCTGTCTATGTATAATCATATTCCACTCAACCAATATAACAGTAAAATGGCGAACAGTAATTAAACTGGAATCTCAAATTGTAAATACCACCACCGCGCCTAATTAGGCAGTCCCCATGTCCTGCGAAGCTCACATCAAACCTTTCGCATTCCCCCTGCATACTACCTCAATCCCAAAGGGAAGGAGGAAAAAGAAAAAAAAAAAGGGGAGAAAAAAAAGGAAAAAACAAGAAGGGTCCCCTGTAAGCTCCTAAGGATGTCGTAGAGCCTCAGCCGGCCTTCTCCAACACACTGCAGATTCAGACAGTCAGTTCATTCCTTCAAACGGATCCGCTTTTCGTTTGCGTCCAACCACTGCATGGCTCCAACGCCATCACTCTTAGCTTTGCCGGGAACATCATTAAGTATTGCACCCCCATCTCTCGCAGGCGCCTCTTTACTCCTGTAAAAGTCATATGTAGCTTTTGAACAGAAATGGAGTAGTCCGGGTATATGGAAATTCTTTGGCCGTCAATCATAAGATCCTCCATGTCTCTTGCCTTTCGCAGTATAGTGTCCCTGTCTCTGTAGTTGAGGAGCTTGGCTAGCATAGTGCGAGGGCCCCTGCCTGCTGGTTGTGGCTGCATCGGGACTCTGTGTGCACGTTCCACGGCATAGAGCTTGGATAAGACATTAGCACCCATTTTCCCCCTGAGCGAGTCTTCTACATATTCAGTGGGGTTTCTTCCTTCCGCTTTCTCAGGGATGCCAACAATTCGGATGTTATTTCTTCTAGAGCGGTTCTCTAAATCATCATTTTTTGCCATGATTTCAGCTATCTGCTGTGCAAATGTTTTTTCAGACTTTTGTAGTTTTGTAATATGATCCTCTGTTATCCCCACTCTCTCCTCCATAGCTCCTGTTCTCAGGTCTGCTTTTTTGAGGTCTTTCTTAATGTCAGCAACCTCTGCCTGTAATCCCTTAACTTGCTTTGTCAGGGTAGTCAGAGCTTCTTTACAAAAAGACACCACTGCAAAAACGTCCTTTAAAGTCGGGTTTTCTGGAGCCTCCTCTGCACTATGTGTTTTCTCCACTTCTGTCTTATCTTGCTGCTGTTCACCATCCCCCATATCCTCAGAGCTGGCATTGTCTTCTCCCTCCTCTCCTTTCTCACCTCTGATATCTATATGCTGAAGTGATTTCTCTGGAGTCCAGGCAAACTTCTCCAGCCTTGCTGCGATCTGCATCCTCTCCTGACAGGCTGCATTAACTTTCTCAGCTTCCTGCCTTATCATGGCACCATCTTGAGAGCTGGGGACTTTCCCGCCTCCATTATCTTTTTGCCTGCGACGGACCATGGCACCTCTCTGCATCCACCAGACTCACCCCAGATAAGTCCTCACCACCTTATCTTCCTGACAGCCGGCTGAGGCAGTGATAACAGCGGTATTCAGGGATTTATCAAGGGAGATTGCAGGAGAGCTCCACAAACACGTCTCTTCACATTGCCGTCCAGGCCACGCCCCCGCAGCTGGTGATGTTAACCCCTCCGTGGGTAGGGGAAGGTGTCTCGGGGCTCGGTGATGGTAGAGTGGGGACCCGTTGGAGGCAAAGGGGCATAACGTACTCACACAGTCCAGAGATGCTGACAATGACACCGGGTAAATCAAAGACTTGAATGCCCTGTAGCTTTAGTTCGAACACGCTGGGTCCGTGCCCTTTTGGCGTTGCTGGTTGGTCTGAAGCCTTGTCCCTTGGCACTGTGTTTACACTTGGTGGATCCCTTTCGCCTAAAACTACTCGGGTCCCGCTCACCTGCGTGGCTAGCAGGGGGAGCTTGCTTGCTCTCAGGGTTCACGCTTTGGATTTTCTGGACAGTTTTGGGAAGTCCTATCCCTCTCGTTGTGCTAGTACCCCGATTTTGGAGCGGGTGGAGAGTGGTTCATGAAGATTACGTCCTCATCGGGTGAATTACTGGGCTGCATAAAACTACTTCCCAGCCTAAAGTCCGCGTACCCCGTCGTGCCCTGGCCCCTGCCCGGTTGTAGCACAAGGCCGCCGAACTGCCCTCCGTGGCAGTACCATGCCCCTTGCCACTACCCCCTGCGACCGGGGTTCCAGCTCCTTCCAGGCCAGGCCAACGTCCAGCACCTGGGATGGGTACAGGAGCCCAGCTCCGCAGCGTGACCTCTTCCTGTCACTGCTCACTGACACTCTCTGACTACAACTGACACTTCTGGCCCTACTTCTACTATCCCTCCATTTGGGCGGCCCTATTCCCCTCAGGCTGCCCAATGGGTGTTTGGTGGGTGTGGTGCAGAGTGTTCCTCAGGATTTGTGTATACCTGTTCTTAGCAACACCAAAGGGACAGAAGCCGTAACCAAGGAGAAGCGGGTACCATGCAGAAGGGCAGATTGCACAGCACCCTTGTGACGACCTGATAGGCCAGGGCATCCCACATGCACCACAGGGCTCTCAGGAGCGTACTTGGGGTGTTGCCTCTCTGCACTCTCTTCTCTTAAAGGCCTAGCGGGACCTAACTCAGAAGTGCCTCTCGGCCGCCCGCAGTGAGGCACAGTGTATATAAGGCATCCTTGCCCATTAAGAGGTGCCTGTTCAACAACTCCGCATAGCTAGTTTCCCCGTTGTCAGGTCCCAGTGCTCTTACCCACACTTCGTATTGTCTAATGACTTTGTTCTGTTTCTGCCTAGTACTGTCAGTGAACTTGCCTGTGTCTGTCCTGTATCTTCTATAGTCATGGCCAAAAGTTTTGAGAATGACACCAAAATTATTTTTTCACATGATTTGTTGCCCTCTGGGTTTTAATTGTGTTTGTCTGATGTTTACATCACATACAGAAATATAATTGCAATCATATTATGAGTACCAAAAGGTTATATTGACAGAATGATTTAATGCAGCAAGTCAATATTTTCAGTGTTGACCCTTCTTCTTCAGGACCTCTGCAATTCTCCCTGGCATGCTCTCAATCAACTTCTGGACCAAATCCTGACTGATAGCTGTCCATTCTTGCATAAGCAATGCTTGCATTTTGCCAGAATTTGTTGGTTTTTGTTTGTCCACCCGTCTCTTGATGATTGCCCACAAGTTCTCAATGGGATTAAGATCTGGGGAGTTTCCAGGCCATGGACCCAAAATCTCTATGTTTTGTTCCATGAGCCATTTAGTGATCACATTTGCTTTATGGCAAGGTGCTCCATCATGCTGGAAAAGGCATTGTTGGGCGCCAAACTGCTCTTGGACAGTTGGGAGAAGTTGCTCTTAGAGGACATTCTGGTACCATTCTTTATTCATGGCTGTGTTTTTAGGCAAGACTGTGAGTGAGCCGATTCCCTTGGCTGAGAAGCAACCCCACACATGAATCATTTCAGGATGCTTAACAGTTGGCATGAGACAAGACTGGTGGTAGCGTTCACCTCTTCTTCTCCCAATAAGCTGTTTTCCAGATGTCCCAAACAATCAAAAAGGGGATTCATCTGAGAAAATTACTTTACCCCAGTCCTCAGCAGTCCACTCTCTGTACCTTTTGCAGAATATCAGTCGGTCCCTGATGTTTTTTCTGGAGAGAAGGGGCTTCTTTGCTGCCGTCCTTGAAACCAGGCCTTGCTCAAAGAGTCTCCGCCTCACAGAGTGTGCAGAAGCACTCACACCAGCCTGCTGCCATTGCTGAGCTAGCTCGGCACTGCTGGTAGTCCGATCCCGCAGCTGAAACAGTTTTAAGATACGGTCCTGGCGTTTGCTGGTCCTTCTTGGGTGCCCTGGAGCCTTTTTGGCAACAATGGAAGCTCTCTCCTTGAAGTTCTTGATGATGCGATAGATTGTTGACTGAGGTGCAATCTTTGTAGCTGCGATACTCTTCCCTGTTAGGCCATTTTTGTGCAGAGCAATGATGGCTGCACGTGTTTCTTTAGAGATAACCATGGTTAACTGAAGAGAAACAATGATACCAAGCACCAGCCTCCTTTTAAAATGTCCAGTGGTGTCATTCTTACTTAATCATGACTGATTGATCGCCAGCCCTGTCCTCATCAACACCCACACCTGTGTTAATGGAACAATCACTAAAACAATGTTAGCTGCTCCTTTTAAGGCAGGAATGCAATGCTGTTGAAATGTGTTTTGGGGGTTAAAGTTCATTTTCTTAGCCAATATTGACTTTGCAAGTAATTGCTGTTAAGCTGATCACTCTTTATGACATTCTGGAGTATATGAAAATTACCCTTAGAAAAACATAAGCAGTAGACTTTGTAAAAATAAATATTTGTAGCGTTCTCAAAACTTTTGGCCATGACTGTAGACCCGGCAAGCATCCTCTCACCTGCCTGTATCCAGCGGAACCAATCTGCACCAGTCCGCACCATTTCTGCATTATCAGCTCCGGCTCCTGGTCTTCGTCCTGTGGCACCAGCTGGCGAGGTACCGGGATTCCCCGGGGCTGCCTCCTAGGGGTTACATATCAGCGTTCTGTCTGCTTCCACTTCTTGTGAATGTGGTGAAGTCTTGGAAGCCACTCAGGTCCACTCCTCTGGGTCTGTGAATGGTATTTTGGACTAGTCCAATGGACCTACTTCCTTCTTGTCTGGTTTACTGGACATGACAATATGCTTTCTAATGATCAAAAAAGAAAAAACAAAAAAGCTAGCTCTAAATGTGCTCTACAGCACTAAAAATTCCAACTGTACTTATTATAAATATGAGATTTTTAGCAAAAAATTGCAATTTCTTGAGCCACCCCGCCACTCCACGGCAATCTCAGTAGGGGCAGTCCTAACACTAAAATATTTTTATAAAATTTGCCAAACGGCCTCACATATGAAATAGTAGAACTGTTCTCAGTCATGGGTACGGGATTGAAATAGACCAGGTAAGTGCTGCTAAGAGCAGTTCTACTATTTCATATGTGAGGCCGTTTGTCACATTTTATAAAAATATTTTAGTCTTAGGACTGCCCCAAATGAGATTTGCCGTGGAGTGGCGGGGTGGCTCAAGAAATTGCAATTTTTTGACAAAAATCTCAAATTTATAAGTACAGTTGGAATTTTTAGTGCTGAAGTGCACATTTAGTGCTAGCTTTTTTTTTTTTTTTTTCTAATGATCAGTAGAAAATGACAGTGCTTGTCAGCTGAAGGTATGGTGCTCCAAAGCATTGTCAGAATCCAGGCAGAGGAGGAGAGTCTGACCTGAGCATGAGACTGCTGTAACTCAGGGAGAGGTAATCCCCACCAATGATGTGCACTGCTCAGTTCATCTAATTCTGGTTTCACATTGAGATTAGCATTGTTTGCATCACAACAGAGGAATATAGCAGCTACACAGACATGAGTTTACAGGCACCAGGCAGATAATAATGTTAAGGTGAACTCTTAACCAGAGATCACTAGTTGCCTACTGCCTGGCCGAATTGATATGGGCCAAGTGCATGCATAAAAGAATCCACACCAGACACAGTCGGATATGTAATCTTTTCTTGGTCACAGTAGAAAATGGCCCCAAAACAGACTGAGGAGACTCATGCGTCCTCTTGATATAGGCTAGGGGCGTACACAAGTTCAGATATGCACATTTAGTGGGACAGTTCATGGGCTAGCCAATGGGGAGATCCGTGTTGCTGTTGATGGGCAGGTCTGACTCCAGTGGATGAAACCATGACGATGGGAGGGACGTCATCTGGTGCATCCATGCTGATGGTTTGGTCTGTGATTTCCAGCTTGACCAGTCTTCCCTTATATGGTGGTCTTCTTTCATCTGGACATTCCTTGCATTCCAAGCAAGGTGTGGATAACAGGAAATGGTGGCCATCTTTATATCTGTGTCATGTGTATGATCTGAAACCTGAATTATGTAAGGCAAAACGATATATTTCTCACAATCCCTTGTCAAAAGGTTAATTAAGTATTTGATGTAAAGGTCCTCCTCAACAGTCCCCCCTAAATACTTTATTAACCTTCTGACCCTACTGCTAACCCATCAGTCTCCAATACCTGGCTGCAACTCTTTTCTTTTTGCTGCCCGCTATACGAGCAATGCTAAGCCTTTGCCCCCATTGGTACAGACTTCGATTGGAGCCTGATGTACTCGCCCTACTCTGACTGCCTAGCTGGGGACTGTGACAGACTGAAGGGGGCCTAGCTGCTCTATATCTATAGAATAGCTGACCTCCTGAGCTAGGAAAGTGGGGACTGACGTTTCTACTCCTTTCTCGACCATCTTCCTTATACAGGGAAAAACACAACAAACAACAATAGCTACAACAATTAAGACAACAAGGATCACTATGCCTATCTGAGCCAGCCATCTCTGCCATCCCTTCATCCATGAAAAGTATTGGTCCCAGGGATCCTCTACACCTGAATTCCTTTTTAATTATTTTTGTAGAGAAGCTAGCTTTTTTATGGCTACCGTAACCTTCCCGGTGGGACCTGTATTATCTGGAATGTAGGTACAACACCATTTTACAAACACCTCCTTTCTCTGCCAGTATCATGTCAAGGGCCATCCTGTTTTGAAACGCCATTATTGATGTAGGGCCTAGCTGATCTGCCAAACCTTGAAGAGCTTCTCTAGTGTAATTGACAAATCTTTGTTGGTTATAATAGATGTAATTGATCCAGTCTACGTTTTTATTTATGGTCACTAGAGGTAGTATGAATGACTCAAAACCTGCTTTGACTTGATCCCTGGCTTTAAATTCTTCTGGTACCCCCCTTGGGACTCCTATAGCATCAATATAAACATGGGGGTCAAAACTGCCTTTGGGTTCGGGATTTGTCTCTCTTTTTGTTCTGTGTAGCTCTTCTGACGTTAGGGCTTCCTCTCCTTCTGCTGCTATGTAGAAGGGCATTATGGCTTTGGCTAATGTGCATTCCCCCATCCATTCACCTTCTAAATGAGTTCTGATCTTCATGTCCCCACATACCCAGAAGACATCAGAAATGGACTGGGTCTGGTTGACCAGGTCCTCTCTGGTGGCATTACTATATCTGCTGCAATATCCCTCTGTGAAATTACCCACAAATGTGTTCCCCTCAGTGCTAGTATAACAGATGTATTTTCCTGGATATATGGTGATGCCTTGACCTGGGTTAGGTGTTTCTGTGACTATGGGGTACTTCTTTTTCCAGTTTTCACAATTTAATTCACTAAGGGATTTGTTAGTGAACAGATTCAGGAAACATTTTTCCACATCTGGGGGAAGATCTAGAGGGACAGATCCTAGATGGGGTCTCGCCCCTGCACAGACAAAGCAATTAGACTTATTATATTGATTGGCGGTATATTTCATCTACTTCAACCATAAGTTGGTCTCAGTGTACCCTGTTTCAACGGCAAGGATATCTTCAAATGTGGGGTTTGCAATGGCCATCATTTTATTAAGTTTTTGAATACGGAACATTAGGGAGTTTGAGTGTGTGTTTCTATCTTTTGTCGACATTTCTCTTATGTCCGCTAATCTGAACACCCCTAGATGGGCACAACTAGCACACCCACCATATACATATGTGCCCAGTAGATAGGTGCCATTATCGCCAGGTTGAGGGTTCTCCAGGTTAAGGACTAGTGGATTACATTGGCCAATGGTATCACAGGGCTTGATGACTTTTGTACGGGAGAGTGTCATCCTGTTGAGTAGAGGTTTGCCATGGGAGTCTAGTTTATTTAGGGCTGTCTTCGGTCTATACCCCCAATCTTCACCAGTGTTCCACCCGACTTCCCTCCATGAACCACATGTTTGTCCCCAACCATCACCTGTAACACATATATATTGTTGTCCTGATCTTAATTGTGCTGGTTGACTCATTGAGGAAGGTGAGGAAGCCCATTGAGTGTCACACTGTACTACATCACAATAATCGAATTTAAAAGAAGCAACATGTGTAGTGGTGTTATACCAGAACGTAATCACCCCCCCTGCTTGGGTGATCGCGGCCTGTTGTGCTCCTACAAAGGCGTGTAGAACTGTGTAACACATAAGGTAAAAGATATGCGGCATTATGCAGAAGGCTCTGATGGAGGCGTGAACTTCTTGCAGTGGGAGGCGTGTATCCACGTTGGCCTTCCTTCAAGTTTGACAGAAGTGGGAGTAGTCAGGAGCACTTGGTAGGGACCTTCAAATCTCGGTTCCAGGGATGTCTTTCTGGTGAACTTCTTTACCAGCACGTAGTCACCAGGTTGGAAACTATGGACACCTTCACTGGAATCTGGATCTGGAATGGATGATAAAACTCGTGCATGTGTTATTGACAATTCTTTAGCAAGGGCAACAACATAATTCACAAGAGTATCACTTCCTAAAGCTAGCTGTTGTGGGAAGTATTGACCCAGCCTTGGAGGCCCCCCAAAAAGAATCTCGTATGGTGTGAGTTTAGTGGGACCCCTTGGAGTGTTTCTGACTGAATATAAGGCAATAGGCAAAATGTCTGTCCAGGGAAGTTTGACCTCCTGACTAGTTTTCAGGATTTTGTTTTTCAAGGTACCATTAAGTCTTTCTACTTTTCCACTGCTCTGAGGGTGATATGGGGTATGTAGACCCAAATCCGCTCCTACAAACGTCCATAGCTCCTTCGTCAATACTGCCGTGAATGCAGGTCCTTGGTCACTCTCAATTACCTCTGGGACCCCATATCTGCATACTAACTCAGTTATCAGTCTCTTAACAGTCACCCTGGCAGTCATATTGGTTACCGGATAGGCTTCGGGCCATCCTGAGAACATGTCAGTCACTACCAGTACATACTCATACTTCCCTACTTTTGGCATTTGAATATGATCAATTTGAATTCTTTGGAAAGGATAGAGTGGTTTGGCCAAATGTTTTTGAGTAACTTTCTGGGGTGGTGCTGGATTGCATTTTGCACACACAAGGCAGGACTTGCAATAGTTTTGGGTGACAGTAGAGATCCCTGGTGCCAGATACGTCTTCCAAATCAAGTCATTCATCTGGTTCTTGCCTCTATGGGTGATACCGTGTGCCCATTCTGTCACTGCGGGGTATAGGTTGCGGGGTAGACAGATCTTTTTGTTCTTCCTCCAAACTCCATCTTCATCCTTTTTTGCTCCTGTTTCTTGCCAATGCTTTTTCTCATCATTGGGTGCCTTGTCTTGGTGTAGATGAATAAACTTCATAGGAGAGCTCTGGAGTCCCTCTTCAGGATCTTGAGACACGTACACCACTGCTTTTTCTTTCCCAAGTGGGTGCACAGCATACGTTTTCGCTATTTTGTCAGCAAAGAAGTTTCCCTTCGCCTCTGGAGAATTTAATTTCCCGTGAGCTTTAATCTTGATCACTGCAACCTCTGAAGGTAGGTCCACAGCAGCCACAAGTTCTTTTATGGCAGCAGCATGTTTTACAGGATTTCCACTGGACGTTAGGTATCCTCTGGCTGCCCAGATACTGCCGAAGTCATGAGCCACTCCGAAAGCATATCTTGAATCCGTGTAGATGTTGGCCACCTTCTCTGCCGCTTCTTGACAGGCCAGCGTCAAAGCCTTAAGTTCAGCTTCTTGTGCAGACATGTGTGGTGGTAGGGATCCTGCTGAGATAACCTGGTCATATGTAACCACGGCATACAATAATATAATATTTATTAATTTATATAGTGATGTTAATGCCACAGCACTTTACATACATTAGCAACACTGTCCCCATTGGGGCTCAAAATCTAAATTCCCTATCCGTATGTTTTTGGAGTGTGGGAGGAAACCAGAGTGCCCAGAGAAAACCCACGCAAACACGGGGCGAACATACAAACCCCTTGCAGATGTTGTCCCTGGTAGGATTTGAACCCAGGACCCCAGCACTGCAAGGCTGCAGTGCTAACCACTGAGCCACCGTGCCACCCAGATAATAGAAGTATATTAGAAAAATAATTATTAGGAAGAGTTAGGTCATATGAGAAGGGTTTAAGTTAGTAGTGCAAAACCTCTTTAACAGTTAGCCAGCCAGTTAGGCAGCCTGCAGATGGGGGCAGTTTTTGAGAGAAAGAATGGAGTTATTTGCTGGTTAGAGTGAGTCAGCAGTAAAGAAACTGAATCCAATTACAGGGAGATTGGCAGACTAGCATATTGAGTTAGAAAAACCTCTTTTGGACAAAAACACCCAAAATGAATGAGTGAAAATAATCCCAATATGAAATATAAATCTTTATTATGTATATTAAAAATATGTTTTACAATTATAAACATGATTCATCAATAGTAGGATAAAGCACACAAAATGCATAAAATCAGGATATTCTAAATTTATGCATGTTCATAAGCACCTAATAAAATTTAAGCAGTATAATATTGTATAAATAAATATATAAATAATATAAATATTAGTCTATACAGTTGAAACCAAAAGTTTACATACAGTATCTAAAAAGACACATATGCATGTTTTTCTCACTATCTAACATGAAATCAGAATAAACTTTTCCTGTTTTAGGTCAATTAGGAAACAAAATTATTTATATTTTCAAAATGCCAGAATAATTAGAGAGAGAGAATGTTTTAAGGCATTTTTATTTCTTTCTGCAAAGTCAAAAGTTTACATACACTAGGGGCCGATTTACACGCTATGACATCGCTAGCAATTGCTAGCGATGTCGAGCGCGATAGCACCCGCCCCCGTCGTTGTAACAATATGTGGTGATCGCTGCCGCAGCGAACATTATCACTACGGCAGCGTCACACGCAAATACCTGCTCTGCGACCTCGCTGTGACTGGCGAACCGCCTTTCTAAGGGGGCGGTTCGTTCAGCGTCACAGCGACGTCACAGCAGCGTCACTGAACCGCCGCCCAATAGAAAAGGAGGGGAGGAGATGAGCGGTCGGAACATGCCGCCCACCTCCTTCCTTCCTCCTTTTCCGGTGGACGCAGGTAAGGAGATGTTTGTCGTTCCAGCGGCGTCACACACAGAGATGTGTGCTGCCGCAGGAACGACAAACAACATCGTTACTGCAGCAGCAACGATATTTGTGAAGGGACCCCCATGTCACCGATGAGCGATTTTGAACGTTTTTGCGATGATTCAAAATCGCTCATAGGTGTCATACGCAACGACATCGCTAACGCGGCCGGATGTGCGTCACAAATTCCGTGACCCCAACGAGATCGCTTTAGCGATGTCGCAGCGTGTAAAGCCACCTTAAGAGTACTATACCTTTAAACAATATGGGACAGCCCATATGATGATGTCATGGTTTGGAAGCTTCTGATAGGTTTATTGGCATCATCTGAGTTAATTAGAGACACCCCTGTGGTGTTGCTGTTAGCCTGTGGCCTTTTCCGTGGCACCTTTTCACTATTGGACCCTCAAGTTTGGAACTTTTCGGGTTACGCTCACGGAGTGAGCTTGCTCTCAGGGTTCACGCATAGGATTTCTTTGGACTGTAATATGAGAAAGTCCTATCCCATCAGTGCGCTAGTACCCCGATTTTGGAGCGGGTTGGGGATGAATCTTGAAGTCTTCACCCCCGTCGGGTAAATTACCGGGACGCGTGAAGCTACTTCCCGGCCTATGGTCCACGTACCCCGTCGTGTCCTGGCCCCTGCCCGGAGATGGCTCAAGGCCGCCGGCTGCCCTCCTCGGCAATCTATGCCTCTTGACGCGATCCCCTGTGACCGGGGTTCCAGCTCCTACCAGGCCCAGACCAACATCTGCCACCTAATACCCAAGGAGCCCAGCTCCAACCAAGTGACCTCTCCTCTTGAGAGCCACCACACAACAACCCTCTCTTCTCTTTCACCTTGTCACTTTCCCCTTACCAACTCCCATATAGGTGGCCCTATGCCCTTCAGGCCCCCCAATGGTATGTCTGGTGGGTGCGGTACAAAGTGTTCCTAGGATTTTGATTGGCTAAGTTGTTAGCAACACCAAAGGACCAGGATCCGTAACCAAGGAGGAGTGGATACTGTGCAGAAGGGCAGATTGCACAATACCCTGTGACGACCTGATAGGCCAGGGTGTCACATGTGCATATGAACACAAGAACAAAAGCAAAAGACCTTGTGAACATGCTGGCGGAAGCTGGTGAGATTGTGTCATAACCCACAGTGAAACGAGTACTGTGTCAACATGGGCTAAATGACCATTCTGCCAGGAAGAAGCCATTACTCCAAAACAAACATAAAAAAAGCCAGATTAATGTTTGCGAATGCAAACAGGAACAAAGACTTAAATTTTTGGAGACATGTCCTGTGGTCTGATGAAACTAAAATGTAATTGTTTGGTCATAATGACTATCGTTATGTTTGGAGGAAAAAGGAAGAAGGTTTGAAACCTAAAAACACCATCCCAACTTTGAAACACGGGGGTGGCAGCATCATGATTTGGGGCTGTTTTGCTGCAGGAGGGACTGGTGCACTTCACAAAACAGATGGCATCATGAGGAAAGAACATTATGTGGCAATACTGAAGCAACATCTCAAGACATCAGCCAGGAACTTAAAGCTCGGGTGGAAATGGGTCTTCCAAATGGCCAATGACCCAAAGCATAGAGCCAAACTGGTTACAAAGTGGCTTAAAGGAAACCTGTCAGGTCCAATATGCACCCAGAACCACGAGCTGTTTTGGGTGCATATTGATAATCCCTCCCTAACTGTCCCTGTATACACTAGCATAGATAAAATCGATAGATCTTTAGAAAAAGTAAGATCTTTTATCGTATGTTAATGAGCTTGGAGACTAGTCCCAAGGTTGTTGCTTCCCTTGCTAGTCGCCTCCATTAGCATGTTAGCATGCCCCTGTGGGTGTGCTATCATGCTAATGAATGCGCAGCGTCAGAGGATGATCTCACTCACCTCTCCACCGCCATCGCATCCGATGCTGTATTTCGGCTCAGTGGGCATGATCCCGGAGTTTTGGTCATTTCTATAATGCTGCAAACACTGATCGTGGGAATGTACCCTTATGGTATAACCCTATTGCGCTTTTCTTGCTCCTTAGTTCTCTCTAGAATATTGGGCATGCTCAGTGTGTGCAAGGAACAGATTGTCAGAGGTAGCAAACCCTGTAACTGTACTGGATAAAGTGGAAGTCTGGATCTAACCATATCCAGAATATTCTGTACCCTGGGAAGTAGAATAGACAAGGAATAAGTGCCCAGCTACAGTGGGCCCGTGTCATGAGTGTGTCCTGCTCTGGGGAGACCTCTAACGAGTCTGGAACCAGAAGGTCACAATGCCTTATTATTTGCAGGTCTACAACTGGTATTTAAATATATCAACTTTTTTTTAATGCTGCAGAGGTTAAGGACTCTTTCCTATCAGGCTGTTCTTTGTAGCATTCATCTCAGGTACAGCTCTTTTGTGATCACTCCCATTCAGTATAAAAAGTCACATGTCTTACCATCTGATGCCAATTATGCAATCTCATTCTTATGCTGACCATTTTGGAAAAAGCCAGTCACTGGAAGAAGTGAGGAGTCATGACTATTGCAGCGGTGGTGATTTCCTGCATTGAAAAAACTTAGAGTGTTTTCCTTCTTGTATCTTTTCCCTCTGTCTGTCTCCCTTTTACCTTGTATTGTATTATTGTAGTGGTGAGACTAGTGCTCTCGCCGGCCTTCTCACTAGCCAGAGTGAGTTCAGGGCAAGTGAGGCCTAGGCACGTGATGGCGATGAGGGGAAGGACCCTTATAGGCATGTTAGGGAGCTTAGGGTACAGACTCAGTTGAGTTGCAGGTGTCCCCTCTCCCTAACAGCAGGGCTTTACTTCTATTCCATCTCAGTTGAGACCCTTGTGTTGCGCTGCACAGTGAGCGTCTGTTCGCCCTGGCATGACAGCACGGCTGGGAGCTGGAGGATGTATAGCAGTGCGTTGTGGCTAACCCTGAGACAGCACAGTTGAAGTGGGGCTGAAGAGGCAATGTGTAAGCCAGACCTGGTTGTCTTAGTGAAGAAATACTAGAATTGCCAGGTCTGTGCAATGGTACCGTAAAAAAATGGGCTACAATCAGTGAAAACAGTTAGTTAAATTTAAGTATTAAAATCACCTATGCTGTATTGCTGAAATCTTAAATACAACAAAATTACAAAGGTGCACAACATCTCAGAGAAATAACTCATAAAGCCTCTCCTTAGAGAGATATGAAACACAACAAAAAGAACTGGAGATTAAATGGCTAGGGTAAAAATAGTTATTTTATTGATTATTGTAATTAATATACATAGAAATGTATTTGAAAAAACACACACAATTAAAAACAAGGTGCCGTAGATGTTCAAAGGAAAAGAGAGGGGGAGGGATAGGGAATGGAAAACCAACCCTATCTTAATCCCACAAGAGCCAGACACATCAGTGTAAATTTAGGGGGTATATATGGGGAGTACAATATATAACACTATAAATAAATAGATAGATATAAATAAGGGGCAATAAATAGAAGGAACAGGGCTATTGCACATATTGGCTTGTTAAATTCATTATACAGTTAGGTCCAGAAATATTTGGACAGTGACACAATTTTCGCGAGTTGGGCTCTGCATGCCACCACATTGGATTTGAAATGAAACCTCTACAACAAAATTCAAGTGCAGATTGTAACGTTTAATTTGAAGGTTTGAAAAAAAATATCTGATAGAAATTGTAGGAATTGTACACATTTCTTTACAAACACTCCACATTTTAGGAGGTCAAAAGTAATTGGACAAATAAACCAAACCCAACCAAAATATTTTTATTTTCAATATTTTCTTGTGAATCCTTTGGAGGCAATCACTGCCTTAAGTCTGGAACCCATGGACATCACCAAACGCTGGGTTTCCTCCTTCTTAATGCTTTGCCAGGCCTTTACAGCCGCAGCCTTCAGGTCTTGCTTGTTTGTGGGTCTTTCCGTCTTAAGTCTGGATTTGAGCAAGTGAAATGCATGCTCAATTGGGCTAAGATCTGGTGATTGACTTGGCCATTGCAGAATGTTCCACTTTTTTGCACTCATGAACTCCTGGGTAGCTTTGGCTGTATGCTTGGGGTCATTGTCCATCTGTACTATGAAGCGCCGTCCGATCAACTTTGCGGCATTTGGCTGAATCTGGGCTGAAAGTATATCCCGGTACACTTCAGAATTCATCCGGCTACTCTTGTCTGCTGTTATGTCATCAATAAACACAAGTGACCCAGTGCCATTGAAAGCCATGCATGCCCATGCCATGACGTTGCCTCCACCATGTTTTACAGAGGATGTGGTGTGCCTTGGATCATGTGCCGTTCCCTTTCTTCTCCAAACTTTTTTCTTCCCATCATTCTGGTACAGGTTGATCTTTGTCTCATCTGTCCATAGAATACTTTTCCAGAACTGAGCTGGCTTTATGAGGTGTTTTTCAGCAAATTTAACTCTGGCCTGTCTATTTTTGGAATTGATGAATGGTTTGCATCTAGATGTGAACCCTTTGTATTTACTTTCATGGAGTCTTCTCTTTACTGTTGACTTAGAGACAGATACACCTACTTCACTGAGAGTGTTCTGGACTTCAGTTGATGTTGTGAACGGGTTCTTCTTCACCAAAGAAAGTATGCGGCGATCATCCACCACTGTTGTCATCCGTGGACGCCCAGGCCTTTTTGAGTTCCCAAGCTCACCAGTCAATTCCTTTTTTCTCAGAATGTACCTGACTGTTGATTTTGCTACTCCAAGCATGTCTGCTATCTCTCTGATGGATTTTTTCTTTTTTTTCAGCCTCAGGATGTTCTGCTTCACCTCAATTGAGAGTTCCTTAGACCGCATGTTGTCTGGTCACAGCAACAGCTTCCAAATGCAAAACCACACACCTGTAATCAACCCCAGACCTTTTAACTACTTCATTGATTACAGGTTAACGAGGGAGACGCCTTCAGAGTTAATTGCAGCCCTTAGAGTCCCTTGTCCAATTACTTTTGGTCCCTTGAAAAAGAGGAGGCTATGCATTACAGAGCTATGATTCCTAAACCCTTTCTCCGATTTGGATGTGAAAACTCTCATATTGCAGCTGGGAGTGTGCACTTTCAGCCCATATTATATATATAATTGTATTTCTGAACATGTTTTTGTAAATAGCTAAAATAACAAAACTTGTGTCACTGTCCAAATATTTCTGGACCTAACTGTATTGCCTTATGTCCCAGCCATAAATTAGGCAGAGTGTAAAAATGCTATTGCCCGAAAAGGCGAAATATATAATAAAGTCTCACCCATAAAATAGTAGCCCCACCGATGTGTCTCTTACTGCCTGGAAACCTCCGACGCGCGTTTCGCGATGTTATAGTAGACCGCTTCGTCCGGGAGAATGATCTATACTGCAGGTACAGGACCTTAAATACCCGGTCACATGACCGGATTGGTTGCGTACAACCAAGACCTATCCGGTCCAACAGCCAATCCTAGCCCGCCGACGGCGCATGCGCACCGCGTGCGCTGCACCCAGAACGCCCACACCAGACATCATGGAGATGCATAAGGGGAGCGCGCACAGCGCCACAGGTAACCATGGACACTGCACTTACGCCCACATCTCCATAAAGATTCCGATATATGACACTGCAGGCACGCACAGGCGGCAGGCATGCGCACTGGTAGCAAGGACGGATGTTAGCACATAGTACGATGATAAAGGAAATCAGGATATCACAATAATAAGCCAGCGGAAATAGCAACATTGGTCAGAATATGTTAAAAAATGCACAAGATCATAGAGTTTTTTTGCTTTCCTCTTTCATTCTGTACATATCATTTGTTTTCCTTCGTTGGTATATGAATATTCCATGGAGTTCGATGGATTTAAGTGACCAGAAATTCATTAAGGTTAGACCTGCAAAGATCATATAGGGCAGAAAAAAGAGATTGTTTTAGAAATAATAAATATAACATGTGAAAATATTTATAGCACCATATAATTATATAGAAACAAAATTAAAAACACTTTAAAAGCTGATGGTAAATACACACATTTATTGCATGGTGAAATCATATTATAAAAAGCAAGAAAAGCTCAAAGATTCATTTAGGCCTTTGGGAGACACCGTATTTAGTACCGTAATCCACTTCGCCTCCCTTTGGCCCGGGAGCTTTTTAATGTCACCACCCCGTATACCCATATGGACCACATCAATCCCCCTGACACTAAAGGATTTGGGATTACAATCATGGAAGGCCTTAAAGTGCCTGGGGACGGTCTTGAGTTCTGCCTCATTAGTCGCCGTTCTAGCTGCGCCAATATCCCTCACATGTTCTCGTACTCTCACCCTTAATTCTCTAGAGGTGAGACCTATGGAAATTTTCCCACAACCACATGTGGTATAATAAATAACATTAACAGTGCCACAGGTGATGTGTTCTCTGATGTCAAAGCACCTCTGACCATCACTTGTTTTGAAGGTGGAGCTGCAAGGGCTATTGGCACAGGAGACACAGCGACCACAGGGGAAACAGCCTTTAGTTGGACCCCTGGAACCAAAGGGGTTGGTAGGTTTTGGTGGAACATAGTGACTCCTAACCAGGTAGTCTTTCAAATTCTTGCCCCTTTTGGCCACCATCAGAGGATTCACAGGGAGGAGAGATTTTAGAGATGGGTCCGATTGTAACACCGGCCAGTGTTTCAGAAATATACCTCTTATATCATCCCACCTCTCATTATAGGTTGAAATAAACCTTATCTGTTCAAGATTTTCATCCTCCTCAATGTTCTTTTTGCATAACAATTCACATCTTGGTGTTACTCTCGCCCGATTGTATGCTTGTTTGAGGCATCTTGAACCATACCCCCGCTCTCTGAACCTGGATCTCAGATCCCCAGCATGCTTTTCAAATGAACGGTCTGAGGAACAGATACGCTTGACCCTAAGATATTGTCCAGTTGGGATGGCTCTAATAGTGGCGTGTAGGTGGGCAGAGGAGGCATGCAGCAATGAATTTACCGATGTTTCCTTTCCATGTACCTCCGTATGCACCATCCCAAGATTGTCAACATTTATTTTAATATCCAAAAACTCCACTCCATTTTGGCTGTATTTGTACGTCAATTTTTATTGTACGTATTCTGATTGAGCTGGCCCATGAACTCCTTGAGTGATGTGGAAGTAGCCTGCCAGATGAATAGCAAATCATCTATGTACCTCACCCACAACTGCACCTTGGATGCGGCCTGTGCCCCCCCCTCCCCGTCACCGAACAAACCCCTCTCCCAGTAGCCGAAAAGAGGTTTGCATACGAAGGCGCACAGGCCGCACCCATTGCGGTGCCTCGTCTCTGTAAATAATATCTGTCCTTAAAAATAAAATAGTTGTGGGTGAGTACAAACTCGAGGAGCTCAAGAACCAACTCACAGACCCGTGCATCCCAACTACTTGTTCTTAAATAAAAACGTACTGCCCTCAGACCGTCCTCATGTTCAATGCTCGTGTATAGGGATTCGACATCCGCAACGACAAGGAAAGTATCCCCCTCCATATGGATCCCATCAATCCTATTTAGTGCCTGGTCGTATCCCTGATGTATGAGGGTAATGTCTCAAGCAGGGGCTTCAGATAATAATCGATGAACTGGCAGACAGTGCTACACAGTCCATCCACCCCAGATACGATGGGTCGACCGGGCGGATTGATGGGATCCTTATGCATCTTCGGCAAGAGATAAAAAGTTGGCACCCTAGGGGACTTCAGGTATAGGCCATCAAAAACGTTTTTAGATATTATCCCTTGATCCAATGCATCTGTAAGGATAAGGTATAACTGAGCTGAGAAAGCCACTGATGGACATGAGGATAGTTTCTCATATGTTGCTCTATCCTTTAACTGACGATGAGCCTCCCCCTCATATCTATCAACCGGCCACACTACTATATTGCCCCCCTTATCCGCCGCTTTAAAGACAACATCATCCATTCTCTGGAGGTCACTCAGTGCCCTCCTCTGAACCCTAGTGAGGTTGTCTTCAGAGCGGCGTGACGATATTTTTTGTAAGTCCTCCGTAACAAGTTTGGTAAATATTTCCACAGCAGGACATAATGATAAAGGGGGGCAGGTCGTTGATTTCGGTAATATAGATTTAGGAAACTCACCATCAGTTTGAACTGTTTGTTCCGCCATCAGTGATTCCAGGGCTAGTAGGGCCCTCCGCTCAGCTGTATCCATCACTCGTCCATCAATTTTTTGTGAATGCAGTTTTTTGAGAATTAGTTTCCGAGCAAATAGATTTACATCTTTGTATGCTATAAAGAAATTAAATGCATTGGTGGGAGAGAATGTTAGTCCCTTACTCAAAAGTGTCAACTGTATATCGGTCAAATTGTGATCTGATAGGTTAATTACCTCAAGTCCTCCCTTGGTCTTGCCATGCCTCTTGCCAAAGTTGTTATTCCTCTTATATTGTCACAATCTACTGTTCCACGGTGTGTATGATTGCTCAGTATTATTTATGATGGGATTAGATCCTCCAGCAACCGTTGGGCCATCTTCCCTTGAAGTGTTCGAGGTCATAGAACCTGATCTAGATTTATTGTCAGGGGGTATGCGTGAATAAGGGTGAGATCTCTCCCCGATGTGTCTCCAGTGGTACATCTTGTTGTTCTGTCTATCACCCATGTCTCATTGAAACTTCCGTAATTTCGTCTCCTGGATCTCTTTCCCCAGAGATTCAATCTCCTCATCAGTCTCCTCAATGAACTTCTTATACGTAGTTGGAGAGAGATTCTTCTCAATCTCCTTTTGTATCTCTAAGATCTCAGATTCTATTGCTGAAATCTTGTTGCGTAAAAATGACCGGCTGACACCTGTGCCTGTTATACCTGTGAACAACATGCTTAGTACCTGCTATCTTCTGTACTGTATATGTGTTTCACCACTTCACACTATTTTATAAAATACACTGAATCCTTTGTTGCTATTGCTTTACATTTGGGGTTCTCATGTCATCTGAGGGTATGCGGCCTGAGGGGAAAATACGTGATGTAAATTACATCAAATGCACACCCAAAGGACCCCATCTCACTGGTGCCAAGGGTCACAACAGATAGGGATTTATGATATAGCAAGTCCCTAGTGATAACTCATTTTTGTTTAACTAGAAGCTAAAATACACCAGTATATACAGTAGGAAATTACTAAACACAAAGAGTGAATTGTATCTAGAAACTTTTATTGGTCTTCCGTTTCAAGGTGTGATTCTTATCTGTGACTAAGGGGTACTTTGCACACTACGACATCGCAGGTGCGATGTCGGTGGGGTCAAATCGAAAGTGTGAATCGTTTTTACTATGATTAACGAGCGCAAAAGCGTCGAGATCGTATGATCGGTGTAGCGTCGGTCATTTCCATAATTTCAGAAGGACCGATGTTACGATGCTGTTCCTCGTTCCTGCGGCAGTACATATCGCTGTGTGTGAAGCTGCAGGAGCGAGGAACATCTCCTTACCTGCGTCCCGGTTGCAATGAGGAAGAAAGGAGGTGGGCGGGATGTTTACGTCCCGCTCATCTCCGCCCCCCTGCTTCTATTGGATGCCTGCCGTGTGACGTCGCTGTGACGCCGCACGACCCGCCCCCTTAGGAAGGAGACGGTTCGCCGGTCAGAGCGACGTCGCAGGGCAGGTAAGTGCATGTGAAGCTGCCGTAGCGCTAATGTTCGCTAGGCAGCTATCACAAGATATCGCAGCTGCGACGGGGGCGGGGACTATCGCGCTCGGCATCGCTACCATCGGCTTGCGATGTCGTAGTGTGCAAAGTACCTCTAAGAAGAATTGAGTCAACTACTGTTAGCTTCATGAACAATGTATTTTGCTGGGTTGACTAGACTCAATATTAGGTCCAAAATGTGTCTGGAAAAATAGGAGGTGCAATTGTGAATTTTGTAAAAGCATCAACCAAAGCTCAGTGTCCTCTTGCCAGAAAACCTTGTGCTTTCTGCCAGCGGTTTGTTTAACTGGGAAAAAAAAAAACACCTTCATTGATTACATATTTGAACATTTCTTTCTTTCCAGGCTTGTTTTTGTGCCCATGGAAACTGCTTGATCAAATGGCATTGATTATCTTCCTTGCCAAACCAAAGAGCTCTACATCAGAGGATTTAAGAAAGAACAGACAATAAATTCATAGTTGTGAAAGGGCTTAGCGTGCCTGGACGGGTGTCATAGTCATACATTAGAAATATATTAGAATTACAAATATATTAGCATAAAAATCAAAAGTTACTGCAGATAATGTTTCACATACGTATGATAGTTTGTCAGACATGGTTATTTATGGCTATAGAAGACACCTATTGGACATTTATCAGTGTCAGATATTTTAAATATATCAAAGAAGGATAGTAGACACACACTACTCACAAAAAGGATATTTGGCTTTCGGGTGAAAATGCAGGATGATCCTAAAATGCCCTCTAACCTTTTCAGGTGATCTTAATGTGACTTTCTCTAAATTTCTGAATGCTCATGTCCAACTGCTCAATGTTTCAGAACTTTTTGCACAACTTGCTGTTCTCTAACAAGGAGCTTAGTGGCAAATTTCACAACAGGTGTATGATACATGATGCAACCAATACATTTCGGGGTTCAGTTAGAATTGGTATTTAAACAGTCCTCCTCATCATGCTGTTCACATTTTCACACCATGAGACAAGAACACATTTAAAATTGATCAACAGTACCCCGTGATTACAAAGCTTCAAGCAGGATGTTCTCAGACAGAAGGGGCGGCTGAGCTTAGAGTGTCACAGTGTGTCATCAGCAGGTTGTAACACACATTCAGAGAGATTGGAGGAGTCACAGAAAGGCAGAGAGGTGGACACTGACAACCACTTTATCGGGAACAATGCCATTCGGATCAGATGATGAATGCCACAATTTCTGCCACATTTAAGAGAGGTGAGAGGCACCCAAGTTTCATGTCAGACCATTCAAAACAATTTACATCAGTGTGGTCTGCATGTTAGATGACCTGCAAGGGTACCTGACCACACCACCAGGCACAGATGTCATCATATTGCTGGACGAGGGACCAGTGGGCCTCAGTGCTGTTCACTGATCAAAGTCAATTCACGCTGTGCAAACATGAATGCTGCCAACAATGTTGGAAATGTCAAGGAGAGCGCTATGCATCAGCCACTGTTATTGTGAAGCCCCGCCGGTGGTGTGTCGGTGTCGGTGCGTTACCTTCAGGGACTCCACGTTGCTGGATCTCCGTCACTGGTAGGAAATCTTCTGTTTTGATCGTGACGCCACTCTCAGTATTGCGGCCAGTAGGGACCGCCACTGCAGGTTGAGGGTCGCCTGGGGCTGATGGTGTGTGCAGTTAGATGTAGTAGCCTCCTGAGAGTGAGGCAAGCCCCAGGGCCCTGTGTAGGTTTGTAGTACCACAAGTCGCAGAATGACCACACAGGCAGGATGTCTTTCAAGGTTTTTACTCACTTCAGGTGGCAGGGTGAGTAACCCGGGCGTAGCTGAGATGAACCAGGTGGGAACCAGGTATCCTTCAGGCTGACTTTATGAGGGTGACTACTGACTCGCCTTCCTTAGCCCTTGGTGGTTTGGGGTGACCCCGACTTTGAGTCCCTATGGGGGTCACCCAGGGAAGATGCTGCAGCCTCTCTCCCCTTGTTGTTTGCCGTGTGCTTGTTCCCCGGACCAGGCCACTCCAGCCTCTTGCCTCCTATGACCTATGGGCCCTAACTTGCGGTTACGTGGCTGCGGCTTTTGTAGTGTTGTGGTGTGGGCTTTAAGAGCCCCACACCGGCAGGTTTAGCAGAAGAAAGTTGAATCTATCCCCGCTTCGGGATCTGCCGCCCGGTTGGGCCTGGTGCTCTCTAGCAGTCTCCTTACTTCCCACTCCGTGCACTCCCTAGCTGAAGCTGGCTTTCAGGTAGCACTCCTAGTTGACCGTTCTCCCCCGTCTGTAGCCACTGCGCGGGCGCTGTTAGACAGCAACAGCCCCACAGGTCTGCTCCTCACTGAGCCCTATGGAGTTCTGCTCTAACTGACTCACTGCCCCTCCTCTCCTGTTCTTGCCTACGCCACCTAGCAACCAGACTCTCCACCACACCCCTTGAGAGGAGATGGAGGCTCTACCCCCTCCACTATTCCAGTGAAGGTGAAGGCTTGCCCCCTCCTGGGATCCCCAGGGGTCCTCTCATGGGTACATGTGTGAGACCTGATCACTATGCGCCTGTGTTCCACACCCCAGTCAGCCTTCTGGATTACCTGTGTTGTACTGTCCCCAGCATGGGTGCAGTACTCAGTGGTGCCTGACCAGGTCAGGGGCGCCACATTCCCCCTTAGTTATCACCAGCACGTCCTCGGGCTGCAAGACAACATTTTAAAATGCATAAAACATTAAAACATGTAAAACATTTTTAAAACCACCATGTATCAGACATCACCACCCTCCACCCACAAGTCCGTTAACCCACCCAAAACCCTCTCAGGAGGCAGGTCACCGGTCCTGTTGGTAACCAGGTCTGGGCCATCCGTTTCCCCAGACCTTTCCTCCAATCTTCCTCTCCCGTTGGCCGCGACTTCAGCCACTTCTGGCAGGATGTAGAGGCGGCTTACATGGGCTGGTGGTTTCAGGGTATACCTGGCCTGGTGGATCCGCGCCGTCAGCCTCTTCTGGCAGGATGCAGAGGCGGCCTCCACAGTTGGTGCTGACCAGGTACCCTCTTTGTGGTGGTGAGCCAAGGCCCCATAAACAGGCGTGCTCTCTGGTCGCAGGTGAGCCAAGGCCCTTTTCTACGGACGGGCCCCCCTGGTTGCAGACGAGCCAAGCCCCTAAACAGGCTGGCCCTGGTGGTGGTGCCACTGGTGTAACTTTTTACACTGCGAGAGTTTGTGGCTATAGCAAGTTCATAGCCTTAAAGTTTATTTCTCACAATAGTTTTTGTGGGCGCATTTCTTAAACGTTGCAAACAAAACTTGTCAAAACTTCAACTGGTAACTTGCTGTATTTCTTTACTTCTCTCTACTCTACTCCTCCGTTTCACCAGGGCGTGGGCATGTAGGGCACCGGCACCTGTGACTTTCTTGCTCTCCGTCGTCGTCCGTGGTTGTTTCATCTGTAGGATCTTTGTCTGTGGTTGTTTCATCTGTAGGTTCTTTATCTTTCCTTTCTTGGTCTTCATCTGTTTCTTTTTCTGCATCTGTTTCTGTATCTCTGTCTTGTTTTTCTTGTCTTTCTTGTCTTTCTTGTCTTTCTTGTCTTTCTTGTCTTTCTTGTCTTTCTTGTCTTTCTTGTCTTTCTTGTCTGGGACATGGTGCTACGTCTAAGGCATAGTAGCCCCTTTCTCCTTGATGCAAGGTGAACTGTACTAAGTCCCCAATCTTCAAATTTCTGCCTGAATGTCCTCTGGGCAGGTGGGCTTGAACATCTCTCCGATTCACAAATATGCCCTCTTTTATTCCTTTTACTACAATAAAGCCGTATCCGCTTTTCAAGTTGAAGTCCTCTACTATTCCTCTGTAAAGGGGTCCTCTAGCCTGGGCTTGGGACCTTCTTAGGCACCTTTTCTCCTGCAGGTCTCTGGCTGTGACCTCCCTCTGCTCTGGAGACTGTGGTGTTGGAGGATACTTTGCTCTGCTACGCCTTGTCTTGCGGGCTGGGTTCATGCCTGCAGGCTCCCAGGTGAGGTCTTTGGGCTGATCTTCGTCTGCTGACGGTGTCAAGTCTTCCTCCTCCCAGCGGGAATAGGGCAGCATCTCCGGCTCTGGGTAGGGGTCTGCTGCGGTTGGCGTCGGAGTCAGCTCCTCAGCTTCCTGGCCTCCTCTCCCCCTTAGTTCTTCACTGCACTCTGGTTGTGGCAGTGCTGGGGATGGGCTCTCTTCAGCTGGTCTGGGCGGTGGACTCTCTGGCGCGGCTGCAGGGGTTGCCGGAATCTCCTTGGGGGTATACGGAGGGAGCAAATACCGATCCACCATCTCTTGTGGAAACTGGGCCTCTAGGTCAGCCTTCAGCTTCCAGTATTCGGGGTCCTCTCCTATCAGGGTCTTCCTAGCAGGGACCTCTCTGGACTGGGGAGCGGTGTCTGCTCTGGCCTTGCAGGCCGGGGAAAATGATGAGGTAGTCTTCTCTTCTTGGAGGGCCGCGCCTGGCATGGCGGCGGCCTGGTCTTGGCGGGCCGCGCCTGGTATGGCGGCGGCCTGGTCTTGGCGGGCCGCGCCCTGTATGGCGGCGGCCTGAATTGGCGTTTCTGTCGCGGCCGGTTCCTGGCGGGCCGGACTGGACACTGCAGCCACGGTCTCACTTGGCGTCGCAGCCTCGATGGGGTCCGTGCAGGCTGAGTCGGGCGCCGCGGCAGTGATCGGAGCTTGGCGGGCCGCACCCGGCGGGGCTGCGGCCTGGTTCAGCATATCACTTGCGGCGCGGACGAGCGTCGCTGCTGCGTTGGGGTCTTGGCGGACCGGGTTCAGCAGGGTGGCAGCCTGGGTCAGCGTCACACCTGCAGCACGGATGAGCACTGCCGTGGTGGTCGGAGCCCGGCGGGACAGGCGGGGCATCGCTGCAGCGGCCTGGGCTTGGCGGGCCGCACCTAGCGTGGCTGCGGCCTCACTCAGCGTCGCCGCATCGGGCGCCTCCTCTGGGACCGCGGTCGCAGCAGCTAGGGTCGGGGCTCTTGTTCTAGCCGGGGCAACACCGGACTCACCCATCGGGGTCTGAATCGTCGTCGCCGCTCGATCCGGCAGGCTCCGCGCGGCTCTCTCCTCATAGGTCCGCACCGCCGCAGCCATTTCCAGGAGCTCCGTGCGTTCTTCTCTGAGCCGTCGCACAATCCCGGCCTCCAGCCGGTCGCAGAAGATGGCAAGCTCCCGGCACCACCAGGCAGCAGTGCCTGGTTCTGGGTATCCGCGTCTGGACTCCATTTCCTCTAGCACGCTGCTGGCTTCTCTTCTGCTCCGCCGTTTCTCGACGCTTCCGCTTTCTTCATCAGCGAGGTCAGAACTCTGCAGGGGATCTCTGGGTAGCCACACCTCTTCGTGGGCGGTAACTTCTTCCAGCGCGGGCTGCTGTTGTTTTTCAGCGCGCTTTTCATGGTGGCAATATGGCGGCGCTTCCAATTTTTCAAGCGGACCGCCCAGGCACATGGTCACCTGTCTGAACAGGTCTAGTCCTTATCCTGTTCGTGACGCCAGATGTGAAGCCCCGCCGGTGGTGTGTCGGTGTCGGTGCGTTACCTTCAGGGACTCCACGTTGCTGGATCTCCGTCACTGGTAGGAAATCTTCTGTTTTGATCGTGACGCCACTCTCAGTATTGCGGCCAGTAGGGACCGCCACTGCAGGTTGAGGGTCGCCTGGGGCTGATGGTGTGTGCAGTTAGATGTAGTAGCCTCCTGAGAGTGAGGCAAGCCCCAGGGCCCTGTGTAGGTTTGTAGTACCACAAGTCGCAGAATGACCACACAGGCAGGATGTCTTTCAAGGTTTTTACTCACTTCAGGTGGCAGGGTGAGTAACCCGGGCGTAGCTGAGATGAACCAGGTGGGAACCAGGTATCCTTCAGGCTGACTTTATGAGGGTGACTACTGACTCGCCTTCCTTAGCCCTTGGTGGTTTGGGGTGACCCCGACTTTGAGTCCCTATGGGGGTCACCCAGGGAAGATGCTGCAGCCTCTCTCCCCTTGTTGTTTGCCGTGTGCTTGTTCCCCGGACCAGGCCACTCCAGCCTCTTGCCTCCTATGACCTATGGGCCCTAACTTGCGGTTACGTGGCTGCGGCTTTTGTAGTGTTGTGGTGTGGGCTTTAAGAGCCCCACACCGGCAGGTTTAGCAGAAGAAAGTTGAATCTATCCCCGCTTCGGGATCTGCCGCCCGGTTGGGCCTGGTGCTCTCTAGCAGTCTCCTTACTTCCCACTCCGTGCACTCCCTAGCTGAAGCTGGCTTTCAGGTAGCACTCCTAGTTGACCGTTCTCCCCCGTCTGTAGCCACTGCGCGGGCGCTGTTAGACAGCAACAGCCCCACAGGTCTGCTCCTCACTGAGCCCTATGGAGTTCTCTGCTCTAACTGACTCACTGCCCCTCCTCTCCTGTTCTTGCCTACGCCACCTAGCAACCAGACTCTCCACCACACCCCTTGAGAGGAGATGGAGGCTCTACCCCCTCCACTATTCCAGTGAAGGTGAAGGCTTGCCCCCTCCTGGGATCCCCAGGGGTCCTCTCATGGGTACATGTGTGAGACCTGATCACTATGCGCCTGTGTTCCACACCCCAGTCAGCCTTCTGGATTACCTGTGTTGTACTGTCCCCAGCATGGGTGCAGTACTCAGTGGTGCCTGACCAGGTCAGGGGCGCCACATTATCACCAGACGAACCTTTGGTGGTGTTACAGTGTGAACAAGTGTATCGTTGTCGCGGGCGGAGGAGGAGACGCTGCGCTCACCCACTCCTCGGGTCCGGCTCGAGTGGTGGGCCGGATCCCGGGGACTCGAGTGGCGTTCCTCGCCCGTGAGTGAAAGGGGGTGGTTTGGTTTAGGGATATTGTCCGTGACGCCACCCACAGTTGTGGTGAGGTTGTGACATCACCACTGCTCTGGACGGGGATTCCAGGAGCGATGACAGGGAGCAACTTGGATGTTGGTTCTCCCCTCCGTGGGTAGGGGGTTTGGTGGTCCCGGGGCCCGGTGAGGGGTAGGGATGGATGGCAGGTGGGTTACGGAGCCTGGTGAGGTGCAGGATCGCCGGGGCAGCGCTGTGCCGCACGGCACGATGGTACTCACTCAGCCAGTAATTCACACAGAGTCTCTGGTCAAACAAATGGCTGGATGGACGGGTCCCACAGGCAGCTGCGGTGTTTTCCCCTGACCCCAGGTTGGTAGTGTAAGTCCTTTCCTTCACCTTCGTGTACGCTCCTCCTGCGCTCCGGTTACCAGCTGGCTCCCCGGTTTGGTACTGGTGGGCCACCGCCCAGCCCCGGCTACCTACGGTTCCACCAAGACTGTCTTCCCGGCTCCTGCAGACGGCCACTACCTTCTGCCTCACTGGCTACACGAGGGATCTAGGCTCTGACCTAGGCCCCAGTCTGCGTCTGCCTCTCTGCAGACCTCCTCCCTCTTCCTCTGCCTGGACATGTCTGAACTTGTTTCCTGCCTCAGGCCAGCTAAACTCCTCGGTGGGCGTGCCCATCCGCCCGACTCCGCCCACCTGGCGTGTCCGTCCGAACCCGAGGAAGAAATCAGGTCTCACTGGAGATGTCTGCTGTTGAACTGCTGGGGGTGGGGGTGTGTGTGTTGTTACCTGTGGCCCCTGGCTTGTCCAGGGCGCCACATCTAGACAATACAGAACTGCCCTATACTTTGTGAATGGTACAGTGATAAGCACCTACTACTTGAATAATACTTTAACTCAATTATTCCATGAACTTAATATATAAAAAAATATATTTTATTGATTAAAAACTATACACATATATAAAAAAAGACAGACATAGACCAAACAAATGAGGGAAGGGCACAATAAATGTAAAGGGTGGCCTAGGGAGCAAATATCTCAATACCATTACATTAGCAATTCATCAATTTTGGTATATATAATGTTTACATACATTACAAAGTCAGAATAGACAAATAATGAAGTAGAACAAACCCTAGAATGAGTATAATATGTACAATTCAAGGGAATAAAGGTACAGAATTATGACTGGCAGCATGTACATGTCAGCATTTAATATACAAAGAATTATTCTTATGATTATTATAGAGATTCACTAGATCATGATAGCAGAAATTAGATTATTAGATAGATCTCTGTGTCTAGAATCATATAGAATAAATAAGCATCATGTGTGGATCATAAGATAGTAGCAAAAGACACCCAATGGTGCAAGCTACAAAAATGGCATGCATCAATCATTAAATCATATATAGAGAGAACTCCCTCAGATGATGTATAGCGTTATTGAAATCCAATTATATCGCCAAATAGGTATAATCTCAAGGAACTCTATAAAAAATCAATCAGAGGACCGCACTAAAATAGAAGTGCAGGACCAAAGTGCCATACATAATGTGTTACAGAACAGCTGTCAGCAGCAATTGACCTAGTATAGTAATATCAGTACCAGAGCTCAACCATGGCCAAAAAAGTTAGTAGCCCACCCTCACCAAACACTCCAACGACCGTTTCGCCACCGCTTCGTCAGGGAGTGAGGTGGGGAGGCTCGTGGATGTCTTAAATACCTGTACGGCAGCTGTGTCTAATGAAAATACAGGGGACACCATGGTTCTACCAATCCGGTCCGTGGTTGTTTTCCGTGCGGTCACTGTCTCGCATACACCAATGTTTCTCGCAGCAAGACCTTCTCCACTGCAGATGGTAGCCGGACCTTTGACATTAGGAGTTTTATCTCATGTGCTACCTCGTTTGTCATCTACTACGCGACGTGCAGCTGTCCTAAGATTTATATTGGTCTAACTTCTAGGGAGCTGAGAGTGAGAGTGCGAGAACATGTGAGAGACATTGGTGCAGCAAAGACAGTGACGGATATTTCTACTTTGAAAACTCTTCCGAGACACTTTCGACATCACCACGGATGTAATGCGAGATCTCTGAGAGTCACAGGAATTGACGTCGTACATTGCGGTAATAGGGGTGGGAATTTTAAAAAAATTCTCGCCCAAAAAGAGACTAAATGGATCGTCATGTTGGGCACAATGGTCCCGTCTGGATTGAATGAGTCCCTTAGCTTCGCTTCCTTCCTATAGATCCCTGTGTTTTCCCACTCTCCCCATCCCTCCCCCCTCCCCCCCCCCCTCTTTTTCAGAGTGGTATTTTCCACTACTGTGTTTTTATACTGGGGGTATTATGGGATGATACATTTTTTTTTAACCTTTTTATATATATATATTTTTTGCTGCATGTTTTTTATGTCATTTTGTTGTTTTTTCCTCTGCAGCTCTTTTCTCTTGCTTCCTTGGGACCTTTTTTCGTGTGTCCATCACATGATTGCCTGAGCATATCGTTTACTGGGACAGCTTTTATAAGAAGACTCCGTTTATGACATATCCGGAAGACGTTTTGGATTCAGGATGAGGGATCATTTTTGCTATTTATGTACTATTGTTTATTATTGATGTGCCCCTCTTCTTCCAAAACATCCATATGCTGCTGCGGTTTGGGAGCTTTCATATTCTGCTCTATGTCCCAATAGGTGTTGTGTGCGCATGCGTGGTCTTCGCTTTCTCCCTGGCATGCCTGGCGGTGTCTATGGGGCGGATTGGTGCCGGTGAGGGGGCGTTTTTTTATCCCCCTCCCCTGCACTCGTCGGCCTGACGCCGCTCGCATCTGCTGGGGTGAGTGGTGTGGATCACACATGCGCCGAAAGATCCTCACTGATTGGGTATTTTTCTATCACATGATCTATCACATGCTCTTTTTAAAAAGGTCCTGGAAATCAATGAGTCACCACCCCTCCTTGGTCTGATGAAGCGTTACACCACTAACACGTGAAACGTGCGTTACCTGCCTTAGGGGGGACTGTTTTTTGGTCCTTGATTCTTGCACTTTGGCACTTTGAAGCAATTTCTGGTGATCCTCTCACTTATACAGCCGCTGGTATGTACTGACGTCCTGACATATTGATGAGTCTAGTGTGCTGTTTTATTTACCCTTGTTTGGACACCAGCTACTGCTCTCTGTTTTCATCTGGCAACAAACTTTGTAATCTGTATGTAAGGATGTAAATAGCCGCTGGTATGTACTGACGTCCCGACACATGGATGGGTCTAGTGTGCTGTTCTATTTACTTCTATTTACCTCTGTTTGGACACCAGCTATTGCTCTCTGGTTTCATCTGGCAACAAACCTTGTAATCTGCATGTAATGATTTACACCTGATTTGTTTTTGTACTTGCCATGTGAATACTATTTACCCTTTTTGGGACACCAGCTATTGCTCTCTGGTTTCATCTGGCAACAAACTTTGTAATCTGTATGTAATGATGTAAATAGCCGCTGGTATGTACTGACGTCCCGACATATGGATGGGCCTAGTGTGCTGTTCTATTTACCTCTGTTTGGACACCAGCTATTGCTCTCTGGTTTCATCTGGCAACAAACCTTGTAATCTGTATGTAATGATTTATATCCTATTTGTCTTTGTACTTGCCATGTGAATCCCTATGATCATTCTTGTCCGGTGCCAAGGTGCCCTCTGTCTTTTTGCACTGCACAATTATGTGCTGCATCTAACTGTAGATGAATGAATAAATTTTGATATATATTTTTGCAATACAACCACGTTTGTCCTCCTGTTTTTTCATTATTCCTCTAGTGGTTTGCATGTTTTTTCAATTGATAGAGGCCCATACAGGACACTCTACTTATATACATTGTGAGACTGCTTAGTCATGTTACATTTACTATTGAAGCTTCACACTCTTTCCTCATGGATATTTTTGCTTGACTAAAATAGAAGTGCAGGACCAAAGTGCCATACATAATGTGTTACAGAACAGCTGTCAGCAGCAATTGACCTAGTATAGTAATATCAGTACCAGAGCTCAACCATGGCCAAAAAAGTTAGTAGCCCACCCTCACCAAACACTCCAACGACCGTTTCGCCACCGCTTCGTCAGGGAGTGAGGTGGGGAGGCTCGTGGATGTCTTAAATACCTGTACGGCAGCTGTGTCTAATGAAAATACAGGGGACACCATGATTATCGGGCGGCGCGGTTCGCGCATGCGCAGAGCCACAGCTCCGTGCCCGGAAGTCCGCCCACGTCCACCAAGGGCGACACAGTCGCCGTTGATGACGCAAGCAAGACACCCACACACGGGTCGCGGCCCGCGCATGCGCACCGCGCCGCACAGTGTCCACCGCCGCCATCTTGGTAAAGGCATAATAGACATATCATAGCAGGACATATATGAAGAAAAAGGGGGAATGAAAGTGTAACGTATAGGACGTTATTTATTCTCAGTGTGTCCATCAAACATCGATCCCCCTACTCAGATGATTGGTAATACGAGGTGACCATTAAAAGCGCATAGGTTATAATCGTACATAACAAAGACCGTAGACGGACTCATATATAGACAAACATTATAAGTTATGTCAAATATCAGCATTCATCCCAAATACCAGGGATAAATGATGTCCACACCTGAATCCATAACCACATGTATAACGATAAGTATATAAACCCGAATTTATTGGGCATCAAATAGATCAAAACTGTCTAGTCACATACATAATGTCAAAATCACTTTTTTTGGTTATCTCAAAGGACCAAATATTAATCAAAAACCCACAAGCCCCACCAACCTACAAGCAGAGAAATCTATGGAAGGTGGAATCAAAGAGGATAAATCTATAAAAATAAAATACACCAACGAAAAAATTGGCGAAAGAGACGAGACAAAGAGAGATCAAACCTTCTCCAGAGTATATCAATAGGTGGAACGAGCAATATCATAAAAAGCTTGAAAAGCCCCACTGGTCATTAAGACCCCTTGGTTTCATGCACTTTAGGAGTGTAATCCACCTACATTCTAACTGACTAAGTTTTTTGGAAAGATCTCCTCTCCTGTTACCTGGATAAATACGATCTATCCCACTGAACTTCAATAAATGTGACTGTCCTGGGTGGAAATCCCTGAAGTGTCGAGCAAGGGGTTTAAGTTTTGCAATCGCAAAGACTTGGTCTGCTGGAACTTTTTCTGCTGCCCTTATATCTCTAATGTGTTCCTGTATACGAACCCGAAGTTCTCTTGTAGTCATACCTACATATTGTAGGTTGCATGGACATTTGGCCACATAAATGACCATTGATGTTCTACAATTAATGAAATGCAGGATTTTATATTCTCGTTCGTTATTTGAGTCTGAAAATACACTAGTCTTAGAGATATAATAGCAAGCAGTACAGCTCCCACAAGGCCAGCAACCCCATTTAGGGCCTTTGGACCCAAATAAGAAATTGGATGAAGGGGGTGCATGATGGCTATGCACCAACAAATCCCTGAGGGTTTTACCCCGTTTGGCAACAAAATAGGGTTTCTCTGTATTCATTCGCGCTAGACGGATTTGTGATAGGGATGAAGACTTCGAGTTCCAAGCAGAAGAGCTTAGGAAGAGATTCTCACAACGTGGATATCGGATGGATAACATTAACAATGCTTATCAAGTCTCAAAAAATATTGGAAGACACTCGTTGTTATATTCTAAGAAGCACAAAGAATCAAAGGACATTACTCGTTTCATTTCTAATTACCAATCTAGATGGCGAGAACTTACTAGCGCGATAACTAAGTCATGGCCTATTCTTAGAGAAGATCCATCGTTAACTGATTTTGTTACAGAGAAACCCTATTTTGTTGCCAAACGGGGTAAAACCCTCAGGGATTTGTTGGTGCATAGCCATCATGCACCCCCTTCATCCAATTTCTTATTTGGGTCCAAAGGCCCTAAATGGGGTTGCTGGCCTTGTGGGAGCTGTACTGCTTGCTATTATATCTCTAAGACTAGTGTATTTTCAGACTCAAATAACGAACGAGAATATAAAATCCTGCATTTCATTAATTGTAGAACATCAATGGTCATTTATGTGGCCAAATGTCCATGCAACCTACAATATGTAGGTATGACTACAAGAGAACTTCGGGTTCGTATACAGGAACACATTAGAGATATAAGGGCAGCAGAAAAAGTTCCAGCAGACCAAGTCTTTGCGATTGCAAAACTTAAACCCCTTGCTTGACACTTCAGGGATTTTCACCCAGGACAGTCACATTTATTGAAGTTCAGTGGGATAGATCGTATTTATCCAGGTAACAGGAGAGGAGATCTTTCCAAAAAACTTAGTCAGTTAGAATGTAGGTGGATTACACTCCTAAAGTGCATGAAACCAAGGGGTCTTAATGACCAGTGGGGCTTTTCAAGCTTTTTATGATATTGCTCGTTCCACCTATTGATATACTCTGGAGAAGGTTTGATCTCTCTTTGTCTCGTCTCTTTCGCCAATTTTTTCGTTGGTGTATTTTATTTTTATAGATTCATCCTCTTTGATTCCACCTTCCATAGATTTCTCTGCTTGTAGGTTGGTGGGGCTTGTGGGTTTTTGATTAATATTTGGTCCTTTGAGATAACCAAAAAAAGTGATTTTGACATTATGTATGTGACTAGACAGTTTTGATCTATTTGATGCCCAATAAATTCGGGTTTATATACTTATCGTTATACATGTGGTTATGGATTCAGGTGTGGACATCATTTATCCCTGGTATTTGGGATGAATGCTGATATTTGACATAACTTATAATGTTTGTCTATATATGAGTCCGTCTACGGTCTTTGTTATGTACGATTATAACCTATGCGCTTTTAATGGTCACCTCGTATTACCAATCATCTGAGTAGGGGGATCGATGTTTGATGGACACACTGAGAATAAATAACGTCCTATACGTTACACTTTCATTCCCCCTTTTTCTTCATATATGTCCTGCTATGATATGTCTATTATGCCTTTACCAAGATGGCGGCGGTGGACACTGTGCGGCGCGGTGCGCATGCGCGGGCCGCGGCCCGTGTGTGGGTGTCTTGCTTGCGTCATCAACGGCGACTGTGTCGCCCTTGGTGGACGTGGGCGGACTTCCGGGCACGGAGCTGTGGCTCTGCGCATGCGCGAACCGCGCCGCCCGATAATCATGGTGTCCCCTGTATTTTCATTAGACACAGCTGCCGTACAGGTATTTAAGACATCCACGAGCCTCCCCACCTCACTCCCTGACGAAGCGGTGGCGAAACGGTCGTTGGAGTGTTTGGTGAGGGTGGGCTACTAACTTTTTTGGCCATGGTTGAGCTCTGGTACTGATATTACTATACTAGGTCAATTGCTGCTGACAGCTGTTCTGTAACACATTATGTATGGCACTTTGGTCCTGCACTTCTATTTTAGTGCGGTCCTCTGATTGATTTTTTATAGAGTTCCTTGAGATTATACCTATTTGGCGATATAATTGGATTTCAATAATGCTATACATCATCTGAGGGAGTTCTCTCTATATATGATTTAATGATTGATGCATGCCATTTTTGTAGCTTGCACCATTGGGTGTCTTTTGCTACTATCTTATGATCCACACATGATGCTTATTTATTCTATATGATTCTAGACACAGAGATCTATCTAATAATCTAATTTCTGCTATCATGATCTAGTGAATCTCTATAATAATCATAAGAATAATTCTTTGTATATTAAATGCTGACATGTACATGCTGCCAGTCATAATTCTGTACCTTTATTCCCTTGAATTGTACATATTATACTCATTCTAGGGTTTGTTCTACTTCATTATTTGTCTATTCTGACTTTGTAATGTATGTAAACATTATATATACCAAAATTGATGAATTGCTAATGTAATGGTATTGAGATATTTGCTCCCTAGGCCACCCTTTACATTTATTGTGCCCTTCCCTCATTTGTTTGGTCTATGTCTGTCTTTTTTTATATATGTGTATAGTTTTTAATCAATAAAATATATTTTTTTATATATTAAGTTCATGGAATAATTGAGTTAAAGTGTTTGGTTGTATTCCTGAACTTAACCTTGGCAAAGGTACACCTGGGATGAATATACTCCTGATTATAGGTTTTCTACTTGAATAATAGCAGTAATCCAGTCATTGTGCCTCTGTATGAACAACACAGGCCTAATTTCATCTTCAGTGACAACAATGCTCCAGCTAATCAAGGTCGCATCATTAGGGAATGGCTGCTAGAGACTGAGGTACCACAAACTGAGTGACTTGCACTTTCTGCAGACCTGAATCCCATAGAAAACCTATGGGATTAGCTGATTCACCGTGTAGAGGCTCAAAACTTTGTATTGCAGAGCCTAAATGACCTGAGGACCACCCTTCAAGAAGAGTGGGATGCCATGCTTCAGCAGACAATAACTCCACTTGTGAACAGTATGAGACGTTGTTGTCAAGCTGTATTAATTCTCAAGGCCACATGACAAGTTATTGAGACATTGACATTTTTTTTTTTTAGGGGAGATATACCCACCACTGTTGGGGCTTTTGTTTCAATAAATAGCTTGAGATGAGGAAATCACTAATGAGTATTGAATGCTTTAATTAAATGCCCTACTTTCATGATAAAATATCAATAGCGTGAACTTTTAACATTTTACATTAATTTCAACCCGAAAGCCAAATATCTATGACTATTGTAGGACATTACTACAACACAGAGGGGCAACAAGTTTGTCTTAATTGGATTTAAAAGGCAACAAGGGCCAATACATTTTACCAACATGCAAGGAGGAGCCCCAGGTCCACCGGGATCTATCAGACTCTAGTTACACCACTGGAGGCAACGTTAGCAAGTTAGAAAAAAGGAACGTAAGGATCAAATGGATCTTCTGTATTAGAAATGAAGCAAAAAAAATGATGGTATAAATAGCAGTGAACCTACAGATAGAGTGAAATTGCCTAAATGGCAATTCACTATTACAACAATTACTCACATTGTGTAGCACTTGCAAAATCATTATAAAACTGGAAATATTAACGATGGCCCCGATTCATCAAAAGCTTTGAGGAATCAGGAACCATATGCACATCAAGGCAGTCTACTTTGTCTTTTCACAGACAAACACATTTTTTACTTTATAGGTTAAAAATTAAAGACACTTTAAACATGGAAAAATAATATTTTAGTTGTTTATTTAAAAAAAAATTGCAGTAAGTTTCAGAGTGAAATCTTCATTCATATTCAGACACGCTGTGTTATGGGCTCACCTGGTAAGCTGGATTTTCTAAGCCATGAGCGCAAAGACTAGAGGTGACAGTGCAGCGGAGTGGTTCGTGACAGATGACACGTGGCTCTGCGAGGACAAGGACAACAGGGTGTGCAGGACTGCAAAGAAATAAAGAGTGCTTCTCTAATTAGGGAAGCAGAGAGCCATTAGATCTAGGATCAGGAGCTCTGCTGAATCTGTAATGTACAAAAGTACTGAATTAGAAAATGGACCTACAGAAAAAAAGGAAGATGTAGGAGCAGAAAACGATTACCAAACATGTCTAACAGTGACAATGCTCTCTCCCGATGCAGTATCTCTGGGATAGGTGTCTAGAAATTGAGGGTTTATCATATCTAAAGTGTATGGTCCATTGTAAGATTCCCTCTTTCTGTAAGCTTTGATAATAAGATGTCAGTGGTAAAAATGTTATTTATCAGACACGTGTTCTTGTGCCTGGATAACAGTATAGAATTTATTTAAGACGTTGTCCGATCTAGAATGAAAAGTCTGCAGTAACTCTGTGTGACTGCAGACTTGTGAATCTTTCCATCACACGCATTGTATACTGCTAGGATTCATCGTTGTCTACGCCGACGGGTATGTATAAGATATGCGAGAATCTGACAAACTAGACCGGTCTCACTCAAAACACTTATATTAAACGAGGCTGCGCCAAATAGTGGAGTTTTGGCCAGGACTGTGCATATCGCAGACTTGACCACCGTTCCCGGGGCAGACACCAACAAATCCTTCCAAAAGCAAGCAACTATTCAATTCATCTCTAAAGAAAAAATGTCTCCATTCTCAAATGTGGATGGATTTGTAATTCTAAATTTCTGGATATCTGCATCCGGCTAACTTCAAAGCCAAGCAATGCTTGGATGCAGCCGATACATAGCTATCTCTCCTTGCAGCATGGGTGAGTGCACGGTTTGGACAGTCAAAGGCTTAACCATGACGCTGATCTGAGCTATCAATCATCAGGAGAGCACCACCCACCAGCAAGAAGTAAACTGGTAGACTAGGTAGGGAGCGGTACACTCTTGAAACGCCATATTGAGACAACCCCTTACATTAAAAATGTTCTGCTACTTTGCTGTTGTGAAGATCTGCAAGTACATTAAATAGCTCAGTGCGTTGCAGAAATGTTATAGATCTGTCAGTTTGATGTCTATCTCCCCATCCATTCATTTAGCAAGATACCATGTTTTTCCAAAAATAAGCTCTCCCTAAAAATAAGTGTGACGTCCTGGTCTATCAGGTCGTCACAGGGTATTGTGCAATCTGCCTTTCTGCACAGTATTCACCTCCTCCTTGGTTACGGGTCCCTGGCCTTTGGTGTTGCTAAGAACAGGCTAATAAAAATCCTAGGAACACTCTGCACCACACCCACCAGACACACCAGTGGCTGACCTGAAGGGAATAGGGTCGCCCACTTGGGGGGTTAGTAAGGGGAGGTCAGGAGTGTCAGGAGTAGTTCAGTTGAGGAGTGACTCTCAAGAGGAGAGGTCACAAGTTCAGTTGAGGAGTGGCTCTCGAGAGGAGAGGTCAGGAGCTTGGCTCCTTGGTTTACTAGGTGGCAGACGTTGGTCTGGCCTGGTAGGAGCTGAACCCTGGTCGCAGGGGGATCGCGAAAAGGGGCACGGTCTGTCGAAGAGGACAGCCGGCGGCCTTGTGCCATCACCGGGCAGAGGCCAGGGCACGAAAGGGTACGTGGACCCTAGGTCGAGAAGGAGCTTCAAGCGTCTTGACAATTTAACCGAGGAGGACGGAGCCTTCAAGATCCGTTCTCCCTCGCTCAAAAAATGGAGTACTAGCGCAACGAGGGGGATAGGACTTTCCCACTACATAGTCCAGAAAATCCTAAGCGTGAACCCTGAGAGCAAGCTCAACCAGTTAGCCATACTGGTGAGAAGGACCCGATAGTTCTAAGCTACAGGGACCATTTAGAGAAAAGTGTCACGGAGGCCACAGGCTAACAAGCAACACCATCGGGCATGGGATCCAGACATGCTCCCTCCCTGCTGTAGCGGTGCTAAAAACTTTGGTTTACCACGTTTGTCAGTGTCAGCATTATTGGACTGAGTGAGTACTAAAACGATCGCTGACCGTCCCAACGGCACCTCCCTGCCACCAACACCGAGTCCCGGGGCATTTCCCCCTACTAGTGGAGGGGTTAAACATCTGGCTGACCATACCATCACCACCAGGTGGTACTACACCTTACCACGCACCATGGGTGGCGTCACGAACTGTCCATAAAATCCCCTGTAAATAATTCCCCCTTTATTCCGAGTGGCCACGTGACCCCAACCCCCAAGTCCGGAGACCCCCTCGAGCCACTCCGGATCCGAGCAGCAGCAGCAGGCTGCTGATGCGGGGGACGGTACATAAGCCCTAGCAGGAAATGTCATCATATTCGGAGTAAGGCTTAAATATAAGCCCTACCCCAAAAATAAGCCCTAAAAAAGTTAAAGAATACTGCAGGACACTTCATTACAGAAAGCAGACACCCCCAAAAGAGAGAAGAAAGAAGACAGAAGATACCGCAATTATACCCACCAGACGCCGAAATGGAGGATCTGCAGCGGATCACACACCCACACACATCAGATCGCACACCTACAGACATCAGATCACACACCCACACATATCAGATTGCGCACACACATCATATTGCACACCCACACACACCAGATCACACACCCAAACACATCAGATCGCGCACACACCTCAGATCACACACCCATCAGATTGCGCACATACATCATATTGCACACCCACACACATCAGATTACACACTCACACACATAAGATCACACACCCACACAGATAAGATTGCACACACACACATCAGATCGCGCAACCCACACACATCAGATCATATACTCACACACATCAGATTGCATACCCACACACATCAGATCGCACACACAAACATCAGATCGCACACATCAGATCACACACAATCACAGATCAGATTGCACACACACTCACCACATCCAGCGTTACCAATTGCTTCTGGCTGGCAGAGAATCCTGGGTTGCAGTGCAGTTGAACGCATAGAGGACCTGCAGTGGAACACATGGATGCATTCCACCGCTGAGTCCTCCATGCATTCCACCAAAGGTCCTCACACTATACTGCACTGTGTCCCATCTTTCCCTGGTGGCTGGAAGCAAACCATATCACAGGATGTGGTGAGTGTGTGCGACTTGATGTGTGATTGTGTGTGCGACCTGATGTGTGTGTGTATGAATATGAGTGTGTGTGATCTGATGTATGACTGTGTCGGCCAGAAAGAGGGGAGTACTGTGTAGAGAAGGGGTCTGAAACTCGGCTGGGTGTATGGGCCGCACAGAGGGAAAAAAAATATTTTGGGGGGTCGCATTCTTTGCAGGACAAGTGACATTTTCATTGGTACCATTTTTTTTTACATAAATTTGGATCACTGGTTTTGAACATTTTTCACTTGTTTATTATAGCAAACTTGCACGTTCTTTGTTTAAATATCTATATATATAATTGCCTTATTCTGTCTGTCTGTCTGTCTTGCTCCAAAATGACGTCATTACAGTGACAACCGTCGCATTGGCCGCTCGGCTCGGCCCGGCCACGCCCCCCCGCACACTGTGCCCACTCGGCCACGCCCCCCGCACATTGTGCTCGCTCGGCCACGCCCCCCGCACATTGTGCCCGCTCGGCCATGCCCCCCCCCGCACACTGTGCCCGCTTGGCCACCCCCCCGCACACTTTGCCTGCTCGGCCATGCCCCACGCACACATTGGGCACCTATACACCTCCCCGCAGGACTACTCCACCGATTAGACACCTTCACCCCGGGACAACTCCACCTATTAAACACCTCCCCCCAAGACTACTCCTTCTATTATACTCCTTTCCCCCCAGGACTACTCCACCGATTAGACACCTTCCCCCCGGGACAACTCCACCTATTAGACACCTCCCCCAAAGACTACTCCTTCTATTATACTCCTTTCCCCCCAGGACTACTCCTCCTATTATCCTCCTCTCCCCCCAGGAATACTCCTCCTATTATCCTCCTCTCTCCCCAGGACTACTCCTCCTATTATCCTCCTCTTCCCCCAAGACTACTCAACCGATTAGACACCTTCCCCCTGGGACAACTCCACCTATTATCCTCCTCTCTCCCCAGGACTACTCCTCCTATTATCCTCCTCTCCCCCCAGGACTACTCCTCCTATTATACTCCTCTCTCCCCAGGACTACTCCTCCAACACACACACTGCACAAAACATACCTCCCCCCAAAACACACACACGCACCCAACACCCACACAAACCGCGCAACACACAGCACCACACACACACAACGCTGCAGACACACAGCGCTCCGCAAACAACACAACACACACAACGCAACATACAAACAACACCGCGCTCACACCCCCCCACACCCAGACAACACCCAGAACATTTACAGCGCCCTACACAAACACTTGGCAACTACACACAACAACATTTTTATATATATATATATATATATATATATATATATAAAACAAAAATCATACATTAACTATACAATAAATTCTAGAATACCCGATGCGTTAGAATCGGGCAACCTTCTAGTATAAATATTATATATATAAATGTAGGAGAATTAGGATCCGGCAAAAGGATGCATGGACTACATGTTTCAGCACTATGTGCCTTCTTCACGGACCATGAAGAAGGCACAGTGCTGAAACATATAGTCCCTTGCTGGAGTGCTATTAATTGATTGGAGTTCCTCATACTTTTATATGACTCAATGGATTAATAAAGAAGAAGTTTTTAAAATCCTGGTGAAATTTCATCCTTTTGCTGGATCCTAATTCTCCTACATTTCTATTTGTTTGGGCACACTCCCTGCCTGGATCCCTGCAGAATATAAGGTGAACACCGACCACTGCATCAAGAGGAACTCCTTTATGGTGAGCTGGCTATATGTTTTCTACATTGTTTGAGATATATATATATATATATATATATATATATATATATATATATATATAAATAAACAAAAATAAACATTTTTGATGGTAAAAAAAAAATGTCATGGCTTATTTTGAATTTTTTTTTTTTTTTTTTTACATTTTATCCCTTTCTTGTAACTAATAGTATTACATTTAGCACCATATAGTGATTTTGGCCAACATCTTTTAGTAATATTCCCCATCTTGTTGTAATGTACCCATCCTTGTCCCCTTATAGTATTGTACCTCATCCTACTCCCTATCCTACAGTAATGTGTCCATCCTTGTCCCCATCTTGTAGTAACGTACCCATCCTTGTCCCCATCTTGTAGTAATGTTCCTCATCCTTGTCCCCATCCTGTAGTAATGTGCCTCATCTTTGTCCCCATCCTATAATAATGTTCCCGATCTTTGTCCCCATCTTGTAGTAATGTGCCTCATCCTTGTCGCCATCCTATAGTAATGTCCCCATCCTATATTAATGTCCCCAGCCTTGTCCCCATCCTATAGTAATGTGCCCACCCTGTAGTAATATTTCCATCCTTGTCTCCATCTTATAGTAATGTTCCCCATCCTTGTCTCCTTGTAGTAATGTCCATATCCTGTAGTACTGTGCCCATCCTGTAATAATGTCCCCATCCTATAGTAATGTCCCCAGCCTTGTCTCTATTCTATAGTAATGTGCTCACCTTGTCCCCATACTATAGTAATGTCCCCATCCTATAGTAATGTGCCCACCTTGTCCCTATCCTATTGTAATGTTCCCACCTTGTCCCCACCTATAGTAATGTCCCCAGCCTTGTCCCCATCCTATAGTAATGTGCCCACCTTGTCCTCCTTCTATAGTAATGTCCCCATCCTATAGTAATATCCCAGCCTTGTCCCCCTCCTATAGTAATGTCCCCATCCTATAGTAATGTCCCCAGCCTTGTCCCCATCCTATAGTAATGTCCCCAGCCTTGTCCCCATCCTATAGTAATGTTTCCACCTTTTCCCCATCCTATAGTAATGTCTCCAGCCTTGTCCCCATCCTATAGTAATGTTCCCACCTTGTCCCCATCCTATAGTAATGTCCCCAGTCTTGTCCCCATCCTATAGTAATGTGCCCACCTTGTCCCCATCCTATAGTAATGTCCCCAGCCTTATCCCCATCCCATAGTAGTGTGTCCACCTTGTCCCCATCCTATAGTAATGTGCCCATCATGTAGTAATGTGTCCCATCACTGTCCCTTTTTACTAATCTGCCCATGCAGGTCCTCTTCTTGTAGTAATGTGCCCTTTCCTGGTTCTCTGCTTGCAGTTATGTCCCATACTGGTCCCTTAATGTGCCGTTTTTCCCATACACACACAAAAACCCCCAAAAAAAACATTCTTCTCACCTGTGCCCCATTCCCTCGGCTGCCTCATCTCTGCTTCTTGCCTGTCTGCAGGCACGAGCCTCCGTTGACTATCGCGGTCGGTGCAGGGGCAGTAGCCACTGTCAGCGCTTTATGTCAGAAGATTGTTTTGCCGGCGCTGCGCGCGTAGAGTCAAGATCTCTGTGCATAACGTTTCCAATGCAGCTGTAGCCATCCGCCAATCAAAGGTAAGCAGCTGAGATCAGGCAGTTTGCATTGGAGGAATAGTTGTGCACAGAGCGCTGGACTCTGAGTGCGCAGTGCCGGCAAAACATTCATCTGACATAAAGCGCAGACAGTGGCTGCGGCCCCTGCACCGGCCGCAATAGTCAACACGGGCACGGGCCTGGGGGCCGCACGAAGCAGCCTGAGGGGCCGCATGCGGCCCGCGGGCAGCATGTTTGAGACCTCTGGTGGAGAGTATACCTGCTGTGAGCACCCACCGAAGATCGCAGGAGGAACTGGGAGCCAGGCAGATGTCTGGGGTCTGGTAAGTATTATTCTTGGAAAGGGGGGGGGGTCTGCTTTTTTCGGTGTGTGGGGGGGGTAATTTACCCCCAACCGTATTTCCCCAAGAATAAGACTTACCAGAAAATAAGACCTAGAGCTTTTTTTGGGGCAAAAAAATACAGTCTAAAGGAAAAAAAGGAAAGCACACGAAGAGGAAATTTCAGTATAGAAACTGGGTTGATTTATTAGCTACTAGAAATCTCAGCATCTTGAATGCACACAAGCCTCATATCCAGCCTATATAACTGGGAGAGACAGTCCCAACATAAAAAAATCTGAAACTTGGATTAGGCTTAAAACTGCATTATCAGAAAGTCTAAAAATAAATGAAAGATTGAAGAATACAGACTGAAACTTTCTGCATTGCAATTGCACAGCTAACATAAGTAAAAAAAATTCCATGTCAGCCTTTAAACTGATGTTGATTGCTTTAATCCTTTGGCAATATATTACAGAACAGGAGAAGGACTAGGGTATTCTATTAATAAATAAGCTGAGCAGCAGCACTCAATGTCAGGCAGCAGCTGCTAAAGCAAACAAGATTTTAGTGTGATAAAGAGATTAGATCCTATGATGATCCCAACGTATTGTTACCGCTCTATAAATCACTTATAAGAATACTCAGAAGTAAGTCAGTTCAAAGGCGGGCAACTGTATTATTACAAGGAATGGAAGGCCTCCAAATGATAAGAGGTTGAAAAAGTTAGGTTTGTTTAGCCTAGAATAAAGACGTCTACTAGGAGATCTCATTTATATGTACAAATGTGACGCCCTGGACTATCAGGTCGTCACAGGGTAGTGTGCAATCTGCCCTTCTACACGGTATCCAAATCCTCCTTGGTTAAGGATCCCTGTCCTTCGGTGTTGCTAAGATCAGAGCCAATCAAAACCCTAGGAACACTCTACACCACACCCACCACACCCACCATTGAGGGGCCACCCACTTGGGGGGTTGGTAGGGGAAGTGAGAAGTGAGAAGAGAGAGAGAAAGTGAAGGAGGAGGAGTGTGGAGTGGTGGCTCTCGAAGTGAGAGGTCACCGTGGTAGAGCAGGGCTCCTTGAGACTATTAGGTGGCAGACGTTGGTCTGAGCCTGGTAGGAGCTGGAACCCTGGTCGCAGGGGATTATGTCAAGGGGCACGGATCTGCCGAGGAGGGCAGCCGGCGGCCTTGAGCCATCTCCGGGCAGGGACCATGGCACGACGGGGTACGTGGACACTAGGCCGGGAAGTAGCTTCAAGCGTCTTGGTAATTTACCCGACGGGGGTGAAGTCTTCAAGATTCATCCCTCATCCGCTCCAAAATCGGGGTACTAGCGCAACGCAGGGATAGGACTTTCCCAAAACAGAGTCCAGAAAATCCCAAGCGTGAACCCTGAGAGCAAGTTCACTCCATTATCCATACGGGTGAGCGGGACCCGACTAATTCAACACTACACTGTCCAAATAGTGAAGAGAGAGTGCCACGGAAAAGGTCACAGGCTAACAAGCAACACTAAGGGGCACGGATCCACGCGTGCTCCCTCCCTGCTGCAGTGGTGCTCAGAATTCTGGTTTACAAGTTGTCGGTGTCAGTATTCTTGGACTGAGTGAGTACGCAGAAAACCCCTTTCCTCCCCAACGGCACGCCTTCACCAGCATCACCGGGCCCCCGGGGGAAACACCCTAACCACGGAGGGGTTAAACACCTTGCTGTCATACCACCGCCACCGGGCACCCCAACAGCAGCGGTAGTACTCCATCTTACCACGCACCATGGGTGGCGTCACGAACTTCTAACTCCCCTGTACATATCCCCCCTTTTAAATTCGAGTGTCCGCGCGATGCCTCCCCGGGTCTGGAGACCCCTCGAGCCACCGCGGTTCCGGATCCGAGCGGCTCGGCCACTGACACGAGGGCGGTACATTAATACATATGTGGTTAATACAAAGGACTGGCACATGATTTGTTCCTTCCTAAAACAATACTAACGACCAGGGGGCACTCACTGCGGGTGGAAGAAAGACGATTCCGTCAGTTAAAGAGGAAAGGGTTCTTTACAGTTAGAGCAAACAGACTTTAGAATGGCGGACTTTTAAAAAAGGGCTGGATGATTTGCTCAGTACAAACAACATTGCTGATTATAGATGGTTTAGTGACAGTAATGTATAATTGATAAAGGAAGGTTTAACTAGGTGGACTTTGGCCTTTTTTCAACCTAGGTAACTAGTTGAGATTTTATAAATGGAATATTATTATGATTCAGCCTCTACATTGTCAGCTGAAATACGATAATGCCAGATAATGTCTCCTCCAGAGCTCCGTTATAAAAGTGAAACTGGATGGGAATGAAAGAATACCGTATTTTTATGAACATAGGAGAAGTCTATTTTTATTCATTTCCACCAAATCTTTTACAGAAAGTTACAGAGGTTTTACCAAATACGTGTATTCATTTTCTAACAAGAAGTGATATAATTTTCCACTATTCTTTCTTCATGGATTGCAAATCTATTACAAGATCTCCGCTTGCTGCCATTCAGTAGTTTGATAGCTATCTTCATAATTAAATTCCAGTGGATAAAAACCTTGCCATGTTAATTTTAATGCTTGCATAGGTGCAGGGCTGATTAAATAACTTGAATTTACCAAAACTATTGTAAAAGGGTTTTGTAATGCTCCACTAAGGAGCCAAACGACAGACGGGGAGTCAGAAGGAAAGGGGTATACTGCCACTAGAGACAGATAGGAAGGATAACCCCTGACCCTTACCCTAAGCAACCCTGAGCTCCCTGACTTCTCTAGATGGGTTATTTCACCCCTGAGCGATCATGTTACTACCCCTGTCTTACCCTAAGCAGCAGGGCCCTGACTAGTGCGCTGGGCAGCAGAAACACTAGTCCTGCTCCATTATAAAGGCACAAAAGGGAACTAGACCGACAGGAGTAGAACAAACTTCCAGGCAGCTATCTACAGAGACAAGTCAAAATCGACCTTTCTTTCCATGGCTCACACCTCCACACCGATACCAAGGTATAGCAGGCCATCACTGGCAAGAGGTGAGTATTTATACCACAGGGAAGTGGTTAGAACAGAACAGCTGAGATAGGCCAGGATGGAAAGCCTTAGGAGACAAAAGAACAAGTTTAGCCCTTGCAGCACAACAGCGGAGGCCAGTCTCCTAGGTAATTATTGAAGCGTTTATACTATAAACTTTATAGGCATTTTGCTATAGAGCTTGTAATCACTGCTCTGAAGCAGGACAGACAACAGGATCCAGTTATTCAGTGCCCCTGTGATGCTGCAGAGGAAAAGGTGCCTTTGCTTGCTGTATCGGAGAGTGCACAGTCCGGGCAGGTGGCTCAGCCATGCCAGCGCTCCAAACAGAGTCCTGTGAAGCAAGACACTCTTGAAGAACAACAATAAACAAATCCCTTTAATATCAATATTTAATATCTTGTTTTTCCCAATTTTTGGAGTTGCGTGTGAGGTTTATGTGACTTTTTTCTCTAAAAAGGTGAAAGAAGGTCAAGTACAAATTAAACAGCATATTATTTATTTTGCACAAAATTCCTGAACCCAGCTTTGTGCCATTTTGAAGAATATGACACTAAAAACAGTAATGAACACCACAAAATAAAAAAAAGTGATTTTAAAATACTGCAAATAATAAAGCGAGCCCATAGTATAAAGAGGTTGTCCAGTGAAAAGAAGTTACAACTTATCAGCTATTCACTGTACGGGTGATAACGTCTTGATTGGTGTGGTTCCCATTGCTGGAACCCACAGAGATCGACACAATGGGAAACTTTAACCCCCATCATAATGGAGCGGCAGTACTGGTACATGATTGATTACTGCTAGTGATGAGCGAGCACTACCATGCTCGGGTGCTCAGTACTCGTAACAAGCAGTTAATTCTCTGATAGGAGTGAATCAAGTACGACGCTAATGGAAGTTAATGAAAAACTAGAGCATCTTTCCAGAAGATCTTCACTGAAAAATGCTCGACTTCCCCATTGACTTCTATTATACTTAGGTACTTGAGTCAAGTCCATCTAAACATTAAAGAGGTTGGCCACTATTTTATCACTGATGGCCTATCCCTAGGATAGATCATCAATGTCTGATCAGCCAAGGTTTGACATCCAGCCAATCGCTGTCCCCAGTCCCAGGGCGGCAGCTCAGTTCCGGAACTGCTCTGTCTTCTGATAGCAGCCTTGGACGAGTACTGCACATCCACCTCTCATTCAAATCAATAGGAGGCGGATGTGCAGAAGACGCTATTAGAAGACGGAGCAGCTCTGGAACTGAGCATTTCCGGCCGCTTACTATCGCCTGTCGAGTGTCGGACCCCGGCCAATCAGACATTGATGATCTATCCTAAGGGGCACTTTGCACACTACGACATCGCAGGTGCGATGTCGGTGGGGTCAAATTAAAAGTGGCGCACATCCGGCGTCGCAGGCGATATCATAGTGTGTAAAGCATTTTTGATACGATTAACGAGCGCAAAAGCGTCGTAATCGTATCATCGGTGTAGCGTGAATTGGAAATGACCAATGTTACGATGTTGTTCCTCGTTCCTGCGGCAGCATACATCGCTGTGTGTGAAGCCGCAGGAGCGAGGAACATCTCGTACCTGCGTCACGGCCGCCAATGCGGAAGGAAGGAGGTGGGAGCTCATCTCCGCCCCTCCGCCTCTATTGGCCGCCTGCCGTGTGACGTCGCTATGACGCTGCACGGCCCGCCCCCTTAATAAGGAGGCGGGTCACCGGCCAGAGCGACGTCGCAGGGCAGATGAGTGCACGTGAAGCTGCTGTGGCGATAATGTTCGCTACGGAAGCTATCACAAGATATCGCAGCTGCGACGGGGGCGGGGACTATCGCGCACGGCATCGCAGCATTGGCTTGCGATGTCGTAGTGTGTAAAGGGCCCCTAAGGATAGGCCATCAATGTTAAAGTAGTGGCCAACCTCTTTAACTGCTCGTTACGAGTACCGAGCACCCGAGCATGGTGGTGCTCGCTCATCACTAGTTACTGCACCATTCATTCCTTATGAGGCTATCGAGAATTGCGCTCATTTTTTCCGCCAGTCCCATAGGGAATGAATAGAGCGGAAGTCCGGCATCCAACATGTCACTACGTTTTGTAAGGCGGGCACAAATGTCCTGTTCTGCTGATCAGTCCCCAGGGTCAGACCCCAACCGATCTTATCCCGTGGACCACCTAAGCCGTGGATAGGTGATAACTTGTTTTCATCGGACAACCCCTGTAACTTTATGCGTACAGTACAATTATGCTGCAAAAAAAGGGAAATGATTACTGGAGAAACCCTTTAAGCAATGTCTCTGGTGCTTCCAAATGCCTGTGTATTTTTCCTGCACACTGACTGCCAGCATACACTGCCAGTCATTACACCAGTCAGTGCCAGGGACTATTAGTGGTCAGGGCAGTGAGCATAGGGTGCAGGGCGCCCCCTGCTGTACCAGCACCGTGGTGTCATCCTGTGGCAGCTGTGATAATGACAGAAGTGGCCGAGGCGGCAGTAATGGACACACCCTGCCCCTCCTCTCATGGCTGGAGTGTGGAGCTGTGTGCAGGCACGCAGTCTGGAGACACTCCACTCACCACAGAGTCACGCAGGGACAGTCTTATCTGGAGACTTTCTCCAAAGTTGGCAGAAGAAGCTACTCACAATCAGGACCAGTGTGTACAGCTGCCACCCAGTGATGTCGCCTCACGGCTGCCCCGACACTCACACGCGTGCACTCTGCCAAGGAGAGTAGTCACTCACCACAGACTGCCTGACGGGGGATGGTCCAGCACCAGGTGAGTGGCGGCAGATACCGTCTGCCCTGTGTGACTGCAGGTGGGACGCTGCAGAACCTCTTATCACACTGGATATATGTATATATTATATGTATACAGTCACACACTGTGCTGGGACCGCACATTACACGTCTTCAGTGGGGCTGAGCTCATATGGAGACAGGGGAAAGTGTGACACATCCAGGCTCGGCCGCCCGCCTGCAGTGCCAGGGGTTTTCAGAAGGGAGCAGGTGGGGAGGAAAATGGGGGAAAGGGTTTATGTGTGGCACAGTCAGCATGGAGAAGCTGTGAATAATGGATCAATGCTTTCTAATGTCTATAATGTGTTCCTCTAGTTATGATATTGGGATAATATATTAGTATATTGTGATAATATGACACGATATTGTAGTAACATGTCAGATATTGTAATAAAATGTCATTGTATTGTGATATGTCATGATATTGTGATAACAGTTCAGCATATCGTGATAAAATTTGATTGTATTGTGATAATGTCATGATATTGTAATAATATATTAGTATATAGTGATAAAATGGCATTATATTGTGATAATATGTCATGATATTGTGAAAACAGGTCACTATATCGTGATTAATGTCATTCTATTGTGATATGTCATTATGTTGTGATAACAGGTCAGTATATCGTGATAAATGTCATTGCATTGTGATAATGTGTCATGATATTGTGATAACAGGTCCGCATATCATGATAAAATATGACAGTATTGTGATAATGTCATGATATTAGAATATGTTAGTAAATTATGATAAAATGGCATTATATTGTGATATATCATGATATTGGAATAATATATTAGTATATAGTGATAAAATGGCATTATATTGTGATATATCATGATATTGGAATAATATATTAGTATATAGTGATAAAATGGCATTATATTGTGATAATATGTCACTATATCGTGATTAATGTCATTCTATTTTGATATGTCATGATGTTGTGATAACAGGTCACTATATCGTGATAAATGTCATTGCATTGTGATAATGTGTCATGATATTGTGATAAAAGGTCGGCATATCATGATAAAATATGACTGTGATAATATCATGATATTGGAATAATATGTTAGTAAATTGTGATAAAGTGGCATTTTATTGTGATATGTCATGATATTGGAAAAATATATTAGTATATCGTGATAAATTTCATTGTATTGTGATAATGTGTCATGATATTGTGATAACAGGTCAGTATATCATGATAAAATGCCATTGAATTGTGTTAATATGTCACAACACAGGGATTAAGCATAAGGACATTATATAGAGAATTTATAACCTAGGACATCTGTGACATATAGACATGAAAAACATGGCTCAAACTACAAAACTGACGAGTGATGTGTATGAGGAGTGGGAATTCCCTAAACCTCGGGCGCGGGAATCAGAGCCTGGCAGAGCAATAGTAGTCAGGTAAGTCTTTCCCTGAAATGCTGCAGAGTTTCAGAGAAAACAGTTTGTAAAGTTGATGGACAGGTCTCTGCCATGTGCACTTGTAGAATAATCACCAGAAACAATATATTCAAGAAATGAATTTACAAAGGAGAGGTCCCCAACGAGGAGAGGATCAACTTTAACTGTTGTTTAAAAGCGTATCTCTCCCTGTTACCGGGTGGCAGCAATGGTAGTGATTACTGATGCCTTGTCTGTCCCGATGTATCTTCCGTTTCTCAGATTGTGCACAACACAAGAGCAGGTACATAGAATGTAACATCAGTCCAGAGGTAGCGTAAAAGATACTCTTCATACAGTGTCTTAAAAACTTATGCTTTATGGGGATTTGCTCCCTTTCATCAGAAAAAAAATAATCTGTGCATTGCTTTTGATCTGATGAAGTGGAGCAGATCCTCAAAACTTGTATCCATATAGGACGCTATGAATAAAATAGCGCCTTTTACCCTACTTCTGGACTGATGCTACATCCTGTTGGAGTTACAGCTCCAATGTAGTGTCCTTCTTCTACTACTACAGTATATACAGTACATACCATATGGGTATACAGGCAGAGACCTTCCAATCACCTATAGTGGTGCGGTGAAAACGGTATACGTAGCTGCAATCACGCATTCAGACATCTGTGTTGCACCTACTTGTATCAGTGTTTTTCACGGATCCAACACATCCCCCTAATATTGTAAGGAAAGCTTGTTTCAAACAGCTCTGAAACGCTTTTTGAGGTGGATTTTGGCATGCAATCTGTACCATCAAATGCGTTGAAAACCTCATTGTTAACATGCCCTTATAGATGTTTCTACACAGAATAAAGAATAATATAGGCTGTGGGGTTTGTTATCTGCATTAGGGCTCGTCCAGATGAGCGTTTTATACCGGCGTGTGCTGTTGATTTCAAATTTCAATGAAGCTGATCAGTTTATTGTGTGAAACATGTGGATGCTAACTGCAGTCTAGGCACATTGGGGAGCATTTGGATTTAGGAGCGCAGATTAGGCTCAATTTCTTTTCGTGGGAGCCATGTCACTTTTCCAGTGCCTTGGACATCCCCTATACCAGTAACTTGGACACCCCCTATATTTCTGTTAACAAGTGACGAACCTTAGTGGGAACTTGTTTTTGTGAATTAAGTTGAAGCTTTTATTGGTGGCATTTTGTAGTAGAGAACATTTTGTATCAGTTGACATGTATCCGGTGCTCTATGCTGAACACTTACATCAGGGTTTCCATCTAAATATCTGAAACACATGATTCAGAGGAAACCCCCAAAGGATCCATTCACTAATGAGGCAGTCTGAGATGCTCCAGACTCTATTTGATCTCTGTTTATTGGTGTCCGGCTTTTCAGAGGTGCACAAACCTGTGGCCGACCACACTTTTGTGCATGTCTAAAAAGAGGGACACCGCTGGATCATACGCCAGACAGTGCGCATAGTGTCTCCATCATTAAAGGGAATCTTCCATCTGGGGTTCCTTCGGAATCACATATTTCAGAGATTTACACAGAAACCCCAGGTATAAGCGCTCAGTTTAGCATGCAGGATAAACGTGAGCGGAGCCTTTGGGGAGGCAGTATAAACAAATCAACAGCTGGTTAAGAATTGTGTTTACTTTTTCACGCAGTTCCTCGTGTAATATATAAGTGATTAGATGAGTTTATTCTTTGGCTGCTCTCACACTTATTTTACAAAAAAAATGTTTTTACATTGTCATATTTGAGAGCTATAATTTTCTGTATTTCTGACATAACTTTCTAATCTGATTTTTATTAGGCAGGATTTAAAAAACAGCAATTCAAGAATTGTTTTTTTGGTTTTCTTTTAACGCCACTCACCGAGCATTAAAAGTGATAAGACAGCTTTATTATTTGGGTTAGTATTATTGTTATCAGACATTTTATTGACCTTTATTACTACTTTTTTAGTACATAAATCTTTTTAACTTCCAAGGTAAATGTTGAAGGCATTTATTTAAATGTTAATGTTGGTCCAGAAACTTCTAATTCTTTAATGATAGTGTCTGACATCTTGTTCCGAATAAAGATAGTGCTATAATATATCAATTTATATTATTTTAGAATTATTGCTCTATCAAAGCAACTGCTGCTCATACTTAAAAAAAACTTTAAGAACAATCATCACATATTCAAAGTTTGTGAGATCCCATCATTTAGCTCATATGTCTTGCACTTAAAGGGGTATTGCACTCTTGTGGTGTGGATATGGCATATAACTAGGGCAGTGATGGCTAACCTATGACATGCGTGTCAGAGGTCACACGCCAACACGTTTTTGTTGACACGTGTGGGTCTGGCTTTACTGTGTTCACTAATGAAGGTTAGATAGTGCCGTCTGTGCCTTTTCTGGATGCTGATACTGTCAGGTAGTGAAGCCAGAGCAGCAAGCAGGCAGTGTCAGCATCCGGAGGCAGGGCAACTCTGCTTTTGAGAGCGTGGCACAAACAGCGCCATCTTACCTCCGTTAGTGAAGGCAGTGAAACCAGTGAAACCAGACCTCCCCACCCACAGACTTGCACCCCCTGTAAGCGGCAGACGACTCCTGGGGGATAGAAGAGTCATCTTAGGCATGTGTGCTCCTTACACAAACGCCTTTATCTTAAAGCACTAGAAAAAGAAAGCTCCGGCACACCATAAGTAAAAGCAATACAAGATCTGGGATAGTGCATAAACGTTGTTTTATTGAAACAAAAAGGGTTTTTTTCAATAAGTCTGTCCCCGACGTTTCATTCCCAGATGGACTTTTTTAAAGGATTAAATCAGACTACATGTCAAAATTAATGAATATGATACACCAATAGGAACGACTTACAGACATCTATGAGTGGGGGAAAACTATACTCTTAACACTAGAACTACTGGACTCGTGACACCTATATAGAAATACATGGTGCAAAGTAGTCAAAATGACTACCTCAGTAGTTCTAGTGTTAAGGCTACTTTACACGCTGCGATATCGGTATCGATATCGCTAGCGTGCGTTCCCGCCCCCATCTGTTGTGCGACACAGGCAAATCGCTGCCCGTGTCGCACAGCATCGGCCGGAGCCATCACACAAACTTACCTTCCCTGCGACGTCGCTGTGACCGGCGAACCGCCTCCTTTCTAAGGGGGCGGTCCGTGCGGCATCACAGCGACGTCACTGAGCGGCTGCCCAATAGAAGCGGAGGGGCGGAGATGAGCGGGACGTAACATCCCACCCACCTCCTTCCTTCCGCATTGGGGTCGAACTACTTCGTACCTGCAGCTCCAACGATATTCGAGAATGGACCCCCATGTCACCGATGAGCGATTTTGCACATTTTTGCGATGATGCAAAATCGCTCATAGATGTCACACGCAACGGCATCGCTAATGCGTCCGGATGTGCGTCACAAATTCCGTGACCCCAACGACGTCACATTAGCGATGTCGTAGCGTGTAAAGACCGCTTTAGTCTTGTGACATGAGAATAACTGTACATGGAACCAGTGTCGTTGTGTGTTACATTTGTCAATCCTTTGTCGGAGAACATATAAAAGGAGTATATTCAAGAGAAGACCCTCTGACCTGGTATTTACAGCCAAATTGCAAGTCAGAATATAGGATATTCCCAAAGGGATGTCTTATGGTAGATCAGTATGAGGACCAGTGCAAGGAGGTGGCATAATACCATATGCGAGGTCAGTATTGGGACCAGTGCAAGGAGGAGACGTTATCTCTGACAATATGCAGGAAGTGGGTCCAGGCACGCACCAGCGTCTATTCTAATATTAATTATCTTAAAGCAGGCACCAAAATCTCACCGTGCTGCCAGTGTACCCACCGCAGTTACAGGTCAGCAATACTGGGGGAAGAGAACAGCCCATCAGAGACATTTAACCCTGCCAAGACCTCTCTGTGCTACCACTGTATCCCATCTCAGTTACTGCTTTTTGTTATTAGAGCTACAAGTATCACAAAATTATGGATTTTTCTATAAGTGACACACTACCCAAGTTATGCTAGTTTTTTATGGATTTTGACACACCGAGCTCAAAAGGTTAGCTATCACTGAACTGAACTATAGTGTGCTATCACTTTTTATGATCAGTGAGCATCCAAACTTTCTGATCCACACCAATCCAGAAATGAAGACGCCTTCAAGTACTAAATCATCATTCTCAGGATTGCTGCGGGTCGCAGAGGTAAGACTCCAATAAAGTGATGGCATACTGTAGCCATATGCCATTAGTTTACAAGTTACCATATTTTTTGGATTATAATACACACTTTTCCTTCAAAATTTAGGAGGTGAGGGGTGCATCTTAAAATCCGAATGTAGCTTACCGGAAGGTGGAGAATGGGTGCTATGCTGGCTGGTGTACTGGTGGTTGTGCTGGTTGCGGCGGGGGCGGCTGTGCTGGCTGTGGTGGGGACTGTGTGGAGCAGGGCGGTGTGGCAGGTGTCTCAGATGCTCTGTCGGCAGTGCGGGCTGCAAATAATGTCACTCGGAGTCGGCGAGCACGCAGATTGAGCTCTCAGCTCAAGATTTCATCTGCGCATGCGTCGCCTCTGGCCCATTGATCTCCCAGCAGCAGACTTAAAAATGGCGCCTAGAGGTGGCGCGTGTGCAGATGAGATCTCAGCTTGTCATTGAGCAGAGAGCTCAATCTGCGCATGTGCCGATTCTGGGTGCCATTTCTTTGAAGTCTGCACCGCCGACAGAGCATCTGGGACACTTGTCGCACGACCCTGCTCCACACAGCCTTTGCTGTCAGCACAGCTGCCCCCACTACTGCCAGCACAGCTGCTGCCACGGCAGCCAGTACAGCTGCTAGCACCTCCCTACTCCAGCACCCCCCCACCTCCTGTGACCCCGCTCCACCACCTCTGCTGCACCCCTCTGGTACGACACCACCGGAGTATAAGATGGACCCCATTTTTTCTTTACCTTTTTATCTCTAAATTTGAAGCACGTTTTATAATCCGGTACATCTTATAAAACAAAAAATAGGGTATAGCCTAGAAAATACACCTTTACTTGTAATGTCATAATGGTCATAATATATAATAAAGTTCACCGCAATATCCCATCTACCAGCACCTCTTAATTTGTGCTGTGTGCACACTAATTCTATCATAATGGTCATAATAAACCACCCATTGTTTTTGACTATCATATGGTTGAACAATCACATTAATTTTAAAGAAAGAAACAAAATAAAAGCTAGCAAAAAAGTGTGAAAATAGTTTCATTGCAGAAATGCATGCACGTGTTGCAGAAACAATTCCTTGTATGGAATAGATTATTCAGTTTTTCTGCAATAATTTTGCTGCACGTAAAGTTAGTCTGCAAAAAACGGACTGAATTTAATCAGTGCTTTTTTCATAACAGTTAAGGCACACAAAACTGTATCACAGTCTTATTTGTGAGTACAGATAATTGGTCCATTTTCATATTGCACGGTCACGGTGTCCTGGGGCGGCACGATATCGTAGCTGCAGGTAATACTAGCTACTGCGGGCTTCAGAAACATGGCGCCAGAGATAAGCGCTATGCGCAGGTGCCAACTCCGACGCCATGTTTCTGAAGAGAGAAATTTGAATACAACCAGAGAGAGGGAGGATCAGGCGGCGGGGGGGGGGGGTTCTGGGGGCAGGGAACACGTGCATAACCCGCCCGGACATTAGGAGAGTGGTGGACACGTCAATCAAAAAGTGCTTGATTTATCAAACTTTATAAAGTTGGCACCTTAAAACACCCAGTAAACACCCGAGCTGCCCCCTGATGGTATGTACAGCCTGTGCCTCATACATGAAAATCCTGATGTTTGGTTCCCTTTAACAACTGACTGCTGACTTGCTGCCTATTATATCCCACCCCCACCACTTCAGAGGTGCCATTAGCAAAATATAATCAATGTTCCGCGATCGCTGTTGGGTCTCCGGCTGATGTTAGAGCCGGGTCCTGGCTCTCACTGCCCGGAGTAGCTTCCAGCAGTTTAACCCCCTAAACGCTGCAATAAAGCATTCAGGAGGCAGGGAGAGGAATCACTTACCTCTCCCTGGCGATTGGGTCCCTGTAGTGCGATCACAGGGACCCGATTTCTGCCATGGTAACCCTGGGTCGTCACCATGTCGACCCCGAGTTACTGAGCTACGGAGAGCCTCACACACCATGCTGTAAGCACAAGGTTTTCAAGTCCTGGCTGATCTGCAGTGAAAGGAAACTACAAAAAATGATATTTTGCTTTGCCCTTCTGTGAGTGTACCATTTAGTAATGCCAAAATGTGAAATTGAGGAAAAGCGTCGACAAAATGAAACAGACTAAACGTGACATTCTGCTGTAATATTGTTCCTTTGTATTTATTTTTTTGCATTAGTGGAGTTTGTGATATTTTTCAGAAAGTGGATTTTAAGCACATCCATTATACATGTGACTCACCTATAAAGAATTTCAATATTCTCCATCAAAAATAATTCCTCCTAGCCATGAGTCACAGAAGGTATCGGTGGCCACCACCCAACATGCTATTCTCATATGTCTACTACCTGATGCATGGCTTTATAATTGTTTCATTTCTGGTCTCAGGACACTTTTAAAGGAAACCAGAAACCGTCTTTTTATGTTTGAGAATGAACTGTGGGTTTCCATAGAGATACACACATAATAGGCCTCGGGCTTTTCAGTGATGGTGCACTTCAACTTCTAGACTTATAATATCTTTTCTATTATGTCTCCTAATTGTTGCCAAGTGTTCCAGATTTGCTCATTTCATGTAGTTTATGAATCGTCTGTGCCCGCTCTTATATTATATCCTGAGCCTTTTGATATGTATTCCAAGTCATGTGAGCAGGATAATACGTCAGGCTTTGTTCACACTCTGCTTTTGACTTATGTCATTCGTATACTGTACCCACAGGGTTTTATTGTGCAGATGAATGCCAGAAGGATGTCTCAGCACACATTTCATGGTTTTACTTCTGGAAACTCTTTTATGGAGGTTGTAAAATCAATGACAGATGGATCCAAACATATGGGTAGATATTTTGACACATTTTTAAAAAAGGAGAAAAAAAAGTGAAAAGAGAAAAAAACACCAGAATTACATTTTTTTGGCCTTCTCTACATTGCAATTAAGTGCAACAAGTGGCAATCTAAACATTGTTTCTACCTCAAAAGGGTATCAGTAAAAATGGCTGCTCAAAGCACAAAAAATAAGCCCCACACAGCCCCAAATCCTAAAGAATTAGAAAGTTACAGATCTCAAAAAATGACAACAAAAACAATAAATATATATATATATATATATATATATATATATATATATATATATATACTAGAAGGTGGCCCGATTCTACGCATCGGGTATTCTAGAATTTATTGTGTAGTTAATGTATGATTTTTGTTATATATAGAGATGTTGTTGTGTGTAGTTACCAAGTGTTTGTGTAGGGCGCTGTAAATGTTGTGGGTGTTGTCTGGGTGGGGGGGTGTGAGAGCGATGTTGTGTGTGTGTTGCGTTGTGTGTGTTGCGTTGTTTGTGGAGCGCTGTGTGTCTGCAGCGTTCTGTGTGTGTGGTGCTGTGTGTGTTGCGTGGTTTGTGTGGGTGGGAGTGCGTGTGTGTGTTTTGGGGGAGGTATGTTTTGTGCAGTGTGTGTGTTGCGCGGTATGTGCGTATATTTATGTATGCTGCGGTGTTTGTGTGTTGGGTGTTGTGTGTGTGCGGCGTTGTCTGTGTGTGGGTGTCGGTGTAGGGCGGTGTTTGTGGTTCCCAGTGTGTGTGGTGTGTTGTGCAGTGTGCGTGTGGCGCTGTGTGTGTGTTTTGGGGGGAGGTGTGCACCCCCATCGTGCTCCATCCCCCATGCTGCGCAGCCCCCATCGTGCTCCATCCCCCATGCTGCGCACCCCCATCGTGCTCCATCCCCCATGCTGCGCACCCCCATCGTGCTCCATCCCCCATGCTGCGCACTACCATCGTGCTCCATCCCCCATGCTGCGCACTCCCCATCGTGCTCCATCCTCCATGCTGCGCACTCCGCATCGTGCTCTATCCCCCATGCTGCGCACCCCCCATCGTGCTCCATTCCCCATGCTGCGCACCCCCCATCGTGCTCCATCCCCCATGCTGCGCACCCCCCATCGTGCTCCATCCCCCATGCTGTGCACTCCCCATCGTGCTCCACAGTCACACATCAGACAGTATACACGCACACATCTGATCGCATACACTCACACCCCACTTCTCCCTGTGCCCTCCGGTGGGCGGTCCCAGCAGCTGTGCTGCATGCCGTGCTCCTCTGCCTTCTGCCGACACTCACAGATCCGATCGCATATACTCACACTTCAGAACACACGCACACATCCGATCGCATACACTCACACATCCGATCGCATACACGCACACTGACGATATCGCACATACGCGCTCACACACTCACAACATCCGGAGATACCACATGCTTCCGGCCATGTGATCCTCCGGCAGGTCCTGGAAGGTCACTGCACACACAGTATCGCCACCGAGAAGTAAGCGATATCACTGGATGTTGTGAGTGTGTGGATGCGATCTGATGTGTATGTGAGAGTGAGTGTGATCTGATGTGTGTGTGTCAGTTCTTATGTGTGTGCGTGTGTTCCGCCGCTGCAGGACCTTGATGCACTCACCTGCTCCCGGTCGGCGTCTGGTGAGTATGACTGCGGGGTCTTCTTTCTTCTGCCTTCTCTCTTCTGGGGGTGCCCGCTGCCCATAATGAAGTGTCTTGCAGTGTCTTTAACTCTTTCACCGCTGCATGACACTTCATTCTTGACCGCAGCGTATGCCGGCTCCCTACACATGTGTACCGGGAGCCGGTGTTCGCTGGTAACCATGATACACATTGGGTAACTAAGGGAAGCGCTTCCTATAGTTACGCGATGTGTATCATGGTTACAGCGTACACCGGCTCCGTCACGATCCCAGCATCGCAAGGTTATGTCCGCCGGGGGCGGGGCCGAGTGTGCCAACGTGTGGCGGGCACATGTGTACCAGGAGCCGGTGTATGCTGGAGCGGGCGTTGCGTGCGGAGGACTGGGTGCCGACTCCCTGCACATGTGTACCGGGAGCCGGTGTACGCTGGAGCGGGCGTTGCGTGCGGAGGGCCGGGTGCCGGCTCCCTGCACATGTGTACCGGGAGCCGGTGTACGCTGGAGCGGGCGATGCGTGCGAAGGGTCTGGGCGAGTAGCTAATCCATGCGGGGGGCGGGGCCAGGCCGAGGAGAGCGGCCAATCCGTGGGGGGGCGGGGCCACGGCGAGCCCAGCAGCCAATCCTACAGTTGTCACTTTTATGACACTGTCACGGTGACACAATTTTAGAGCAAGACAGACAGAATAAGGCAATTATATATATAGATATATGTGTGTGTGTGTGTGAGAACAACGACAAGGCAGTATCTAGCAATGACGTGAGCAATCCAGGATGCTGTTAAAAAATTCTGTCACTTTATTCATGAATCCATAAAAATACAATGGTCCAAGCGATTCAGAACAGCAAATTAACGCAGTAAATTAACGCAGACAGGACTACGCGTTTCGGCAGTGGTTCCCGCCTTCTTCATCGTCCAAAATTCTATATATATATATATATATATATATATATATATATATATATATATAATGTATATACATATACATACATACACACATATATATATATATGAAAAAAGAATGAAACCAGGGATTCCCAGCCGGTCTCCCATGACGGTACTTTTCTGACTTCAAATTGGACTCGCAGCATCGTGAATAGGTTCGTATCTGTTCATGATGCAATATATAAAAAATAGAAGAAAAAAAAACAGTCGCACTCTGCAATAACACAAAAAATACACTACCTAATGAAGAAATTAGAGGTATTTAGGATATTAGTATGGCCATTATAATACAAGCCTAGCGCCAATTCACAACACCCTCCTTTGCTGGGTCATACTCTACACTGCATCTTTTTGGGCTTCTTAGGAGGGTGCCGTGAAGTGGTGCTGGGCTAGTAATATAATGGCCATTCCAATATTCTAAATACCTCCAATTTCTTCATTAGGTAGTGTATTTTTTGTGCTATTGCAGAGTTTGACTGTTTCTGTCTGTCTGTCTCTGTGTGTCTGTCTCTGTCTGTATCAGTTTCTTTGTCTTTGTATCAGTCTGTCTGTCTCTATCTCTGTGTCGCTATCTCTGTGTCTCTCTCTATCTCTGTGTCTGTCTGTGTCTGTCTGTCTCTATCTGTCTGTTTCGTTCCCCATCTGTCTCTTTCCAGGGCTGTCTCTTTCCCGGTCTGTCTCTTCCCCAGTCTGTCTCTTTGCCCAGCTGTCTCTTTGCCCGGCTGTCTCTTTGACCATCTATCTCTTTGCCCGTCTGTCTCTTTGCCCGTCTGTCTCTTTGCCCATCTGTCTCTTTCCAGGGCTCTCTCTTTCCAGGGCTGTCTCTTTCCAGCGCTGTCTCTTTCGCCATCTGTCTCTTTCCTCATCTGTCTCTTTCCCCACCTGTCTCTTTCCCCGTCTGTCTCTTTGCCCGGCTGTCTCTTTGCCCGGCTGTCTCTTTGCCCGGCTGTCTCTTTGCCCGGCTGTCTCTTTGGCTGGCTGTCTCTTTCCAGGGCTGTCTCGTTCACCGTCTGTCTCTTTCCAGGTCTGTCTCTTTGCCCGTCTATCTCTTTGCCCGTCTATCTCTTTACCCGTCTGTCTCTTTGCCCATCTGTCTCTTTCCAGGGCTGTCTCTTTGCCCGGCTGTCTCTTTGCCCCGCTGTCTCTTTGCCCGGCTGTCTCTGTCTCTATCTCTCTGTCTCTTTCTCCGTCTGTCTCTGTCTGTATCTCTGTCTGTCTGTCTTTTTCTGTCTCTCTCAATCCGTCTCCCCATCTTATTACCTCACACATATGCTTCTTATACTAACAGTTTATTTTGTTCCTATGGCAACCACTGACTATTAATAGTCTGTATCTCCCAGCTCCATTCAGATAAATGGAGGCAGGATTTTGGAGACTAACTGTAAAGCGCGGGGTTACATTTTCCCGTCCAAACATAGTCTATGACGTTCCCTGAGTCACATGAGGCGTCTGTGCAAAATTTTGTGATTGTAAATGCGACGGTGCGGATTCCTTTATCGGACATACACACAAACACACACATACATACATACATACATACACTCAGCTTTATATATTATATATATATATGTATATATATATATATATATTCTTATTATTTTATTTCAAAGCTTCTCATATGGCTCTATGATTTTAGAAAATGATAGGTACAGTGTAATGCTGAACATCTGTCGACACATTACTTTGATTAAGGACCTATACATTATAAGTAGTGATGGACGAACCCCGTGATGTTCGGGAGCCTCGCCTGAACTTTTTGTAAAGTTCGAGTTCGGGTTCTGAGATATTGCGAACTTGCGTCTGAAACCCGAACTTGGACTTTACAGTTGTGGGATGGGGCGGGGGGGGTCTGCAAAATAAAGAATATAGTTAATAATAAACATTGTCATTATACTTACCGCTCCCGCGATGCGTCCTGAAGACCCGTTGAGCTGCTGTCTCCCGGCTGCTTCTGCTTCCGGGTCCGATCATTAACTTCCGGAGATATTCACTGCACTACTTGTCACTTGGCAGTCTTTGGCTGTTTTTGGCCGTGTTCGTGGTGATGTCAGGGTTGGATAATGAGGGATAGGGGCCCCTATGCTGTTATTGACGCTAGGGGGCCATATGTTATTCCTAATCTCAGAGATACTCTTAATGGTGGAGATGTCTGAGTCCCGTTCGTTGCCCTGCTCCTGACCAGATCTAGTCTGATTTCCCCACTCCCCCTCCCACCAGGGAGGACGGAGCAGGAGTGTCATTTTAAACACAGGTGAAGACAGACAGGAGACAACCAAAACTCTGACACTCTTCGCACGCACACACACACGCACACACACACACACACACACACACACACATATACATATGTGGCGCCCTGGACTAGCCAGGTCGTCACAGGTAACACTCACACACCCCCACCCCCACCAGACAGCAACATTAGCCAAACAAAAATCCTTGTCACCTCCCTCCAGGATCTGATGTCCACACCAGGTGGGGCGGAGCCAAGCGGTTGGCCCCACCCACCGAGGAGTTCACAGGCCTGGAGGCGGGAAAAGTGACAGAACAGTTTAGGAGGTTAGAGCTAGAGGAGCTGCAATGTTGGGAGCTGCAGCCAAACCTGATGGGTCGGGAGACAGAGGCCCGGGAGAAAGAGAAGGCTGCAATCCTGGCCCGCACTGTAGAGGCAAAGGACGCTCTCTGGAGAGCCTCTCCCGAAGCTCGGGGCCCGATCTTTGAAGGTCAAGTCCGGCAGTTCTACCCCCGGCGTGGATGGGGGTTTATTCACGAGCCAAGCCTGGGGGTCGAGGCGTTCTTCTCCAGGCGAGATGTGCACAGCCAGCTGTCCCTGGGCCATCCGGAGCGTGACCTCCATGCGGGTGAGTTGGACACATATACCTGCCACCTGGGAGAGAGGGGCTGGTTCGCCCTGGATGTCAAGAGAAGTGTGAGCCATGATGACCTCGAGCAGCCCCGGTTACCTCCTCCGCCATACAGTCCCAAGGCGGATCCGGAGGAAGTAAGTGGCGATGGTGACCTCCAGTAGTGGCAGCGGTCCTCCATTGCAAGCAAGTTGTCCCCTGTTGGGACCCTCAGCAGTTTGAATGACAAAAATCAACCGAAAAGATCATCTGATTAGCTACAGTGATTATCCCGGCCGTTGCCAGCAAGTTGTCCCCGGAAGGACTCTGTGTGTTTTTACCACCCACATGAGAAACTGCTCATGAACATGGCCGAGAACTGGCAGGCCACCCACGAACTGGTGGGCTTGTAATTAGTTTTGTGGGATGGAAGCTGTTGCCGCCTCCGGAGAGGCAGATTGGAGGAAGGGCCCGCAGCAGAGGAGGCTGGGGCCTGGCCACCACCAGGACCGGTGGCCATCCTCCAGGGGTCAGGGGTCCCCCTTGGACGTGGGGTCCCCTGAAGTGACAGTCGGGTGCGAGTTAACGTACCCGTTCCCGCTCGGGCAGCCTGAACCTGGACTGGGGTCAAGGGGTGCTGCCCACTTCTTAGGGGCAGCATCAGGGCTAGGTTGCTTGGGTGGGAGAGCGGAAGACATCCGTCCGTCCGTCAGTATTAAAAATGTTTTTATGTGTAACGTTTGAAGTGACCTGACAAAAATGCTTGTGTTTTGATATGTTGACATGTTATTTATGATTTTACAGTTTTGAAAAAAAAAAATAAAACCGGTGATGGAAGGGCAGCCCGCGGACTGTCTGCATTTCACCAAGGGGGAATGTGGCGCCCTGGACTAGCCAGGTCGTCACAGGTAACACTCACACAGCCCCACCCCCACCAGACAGCAACATTAGCCAAACAAAAATCCTTGTTGCCTCCCTCCAGGGTCTGATGTCCACACCAGGTGGGGCAGAGCCAAGCGGTTGGCCTCACCCACCGAGGAGTTCACAGGCCTGGAGGCGGGAAAAGTGACAGAACAGTTTAGGAGGTTGAAGTGAGAGGAGTAAAGTGGAGAGTGTCTGGGTTTGTGGCCCAGGCACTGACAACAAGGTTGGCAGACGGTGGTGGCCGTCTGCAGGAGTGGTGAAGCAACGCGGAACCGTAGGACCGGGGTCGGGCATTGGCCCGCCGGTACCGACCGGGGAGCGAAGTGAAGCCAGCACACACAGGCAGGGCCATCGGACCCCGACTGGGCTTGGAGTCGCCGTCAACAGTCAAATCCGAGTGTGACAGGAACCCCAGGGGTTTCCTAACAGCCAAAGACCTGTTAGAAGGCAACCGCCCACACCGTGAGGGTATACAGCTTCTGCCTTAGGCTAGAGACCCAAGGACCAGCGCCTGCGGTCAAACGGGCTCCTCCGGCATCCATACACCGGGGAGCGGACTACTGTTGGGGGATCTATCGTAGTCAAACAAGTACACAAAGGTGCAGGGAAAGACAGCCACCATCACCTGTCCGGGGAGAGACACTGCAGCCGGCTGCGGGACCCGTCCATCCAGCCGTTTGGTTTAACAGAGATTCTGTCATTGACTACCTGAGTGAGTACACCAGTGCCATCCAGCACTGCACCGCGCTGCCCCTGCAACCCTGCACCTCGCCAACCCTGCCTCCCCGTCACACCATCGGGCCCCGGGACCACCGACCCCTACCCACGGAGCGGGAAAACAACATCCCAGCTGCTCCCTACCATCGCTCCCGGGATCCCCGTCACCAGCAGCGGTGGTGCCCATCTTCACCACAACCCGAGGGTGGCGTCACGGACTAAATCCCCCAAACCAACCACCCCCCTTTTCACTCACGGGCGAGGAGCGCCGCTCGAGTCCCCGGATCCAGCCCACCGCTCGAGCAGCAGCCGCAGCAGCGCCGGACCCGAGCGTTAGCGAGCGCGCAGCAGCGGCGTCCACCCCGCCCGCGACACATACACACACACATATACATACACACACACACTAGGACAAAAAGAGATTCAGGAGGAAACCAGGAGCAAGAAGGAAACTACAAAAGACAACTGGGTAAAGTCCACAACTGCACAAAGCAACAAGAACTACCAGCACCAGTAAGTTTGGGATAGCACACCAGGCCAATTAAGACAAACTATAGCTGGTATAAGTGGAAGAACTCAGCCAGTATATTCATCCAGGGAACAGATGTGATAGGCTCCCTCATAACAGGTGATCAAAGAGCACACACAAGCAGACTAGCAGAAATTAACTCTTGCAAGCCTGCCTATGAATCAGCACACAGCAGGTCAACACCCGAGTCGGCCTGTGTTACTTCTAGACACCAGAGAATCTCTCAGGCGTCTGAACAGGACCTGACACTGCCATGACAGTCGGCGAAGTTAGAGAAAATCTCCATGTGACAATAGCCGCTTTCTTTGTCCAGATCGAACTGTAGCATGGTAGGTCAGTTATCTTGTTGGTGCATTTGGTACCTGTACAGAATTAGACAGGTCCTTTTAATGCCATATTTATATCTGAAATGTATAATGTTTAATTCATTATAAAAAGTAAAAAAAAATATTTGTCAAAAAAAAATTAATATTGATCATACAGTAGCTCTTCTAAAATCGTACTTTTGCCCACAAGTTATCTTATCTTTACAGTTAATCTTTTAGTTCTTAGATCCACATAAGTGCACCGCTTTAGAGGCATATGTTGCTATGATTTTATCAGTTCATCTTGTTAATATACTGATTAGATAAACGTGTTTCTAAAATATTCTATTTTAAGGCGGAATCTGTTATATAAACTATGAAGCCGCCTGCATTGGTGGTTGCCAGCGGCTGGGAGTCTCAGGGTTGTGCCATATTGGCTGGCTTTCCTTCTTGGCTGATTTCTTTCTTCTATTGGAGTCAAAGTGGATTTTAAGATGAATCAGGGCAGAATAATTGGTAACAGTGATCTTTATTTCCATTTGTAAATAGGAAGCAATTTTTTTCATGTATATAATATTTTTCAATTTTCTAACTCGATATTACCGTAATTTTCTCACAAACAACTCTGAAATGTATTAATTAGCTGTCTGGCATAATAATAACATCATCATTTAGCATGTAATTTAAAATCATCATTCACACCCTATATAAAGTTTTAGTAGGTTCTCAAACTAATATTTCCATGTGAGCGCAAGACAGGCCAACATTGTATGTTTGTACGTAAGGAACGGCTGACAGCACTTTCTGTGTCTCCCATCCATTATAATACAAAGCATCTGTGCATCCCTGTTCTTAAAAGGTAACTTTCATTTCAAAATCTTATTATATATTATAGAAACTGCAAAGCGCTGCTGATCTGGGCTGGTCCACGTCCTGTGACCCTCAACTTTCACTCAGAACACCCCTCTAAGGCTGCTTTCACACCTCCGGTTTTTGCTGAGCGGCACAATACGGCGCTTTGCAGAAAAAACACAACCGTTTTTTTTGCCGCCGGTTGCGTTTTTTCAGCATAGACTTGCATTAGCGCCATATTGTGCTGCATGGCCTTGCGTTGCGTTGTTTTTTTGCCGGATATTTAGCCCATGCGGCGGCCGGATGGAACGTTGCCAGGGCACATTTTTTTGTGCGGCGAAAAAACCGCATCGCGTTGAATCCGGCGCAATGCGGCGCGATTTACAATGCAAGCCTATGGACGCTGGATGCGATTTTTTTGCACTGTGCATGCTCAGTATCAATCCGCATCCGTCAAAAAACGGACGGGCCGCATGGAAAAACCTATGCAACGGATCTGTTTTTTTCACCGATTGTGCCGCACTGCAAAAAACGGATGTGTGAAAGCAGCTTTAGTGTGCACAGATCAGTGTATGGATGGACCCAAAAGAAACTGTATGGCTCCATATACCATTCTCTTAGAGAGGTCTGCGGCCCCATAGATTTACTACTGAACTCGTACACCAATCTGTCATTGTGCACATGCAGAAGCTATGTTTTCAACTTTCCTCATTTAAAAATGACAATTTGAACTTTACTCACCCCTGCTCCAGCACCTACGCTTTGCCACTGCCTCTTTGTTGTAAGGTTGGAGAGGTAAAGTTATGACTGCATCACATGCCTATCTCAGCGCTAAGTTATCGGCTGTATCAGTCAGGGGCGCTGTAGTCATGATGTTACCGCTGCAGCCTCTAAACAAGGACTGTGGCAGCGACAGAAAGCCGGGTAGGTAAAGGTTAGCCTAATTTGTTATTTTTACCCTATTCAAAGATCTTCAGTGAAAAAATAATTGTTGAAAAAGACTTTTAATACAACTATATAAACTTTGAAAAAGAAATAAAACAGCAGTAGATATCTGTGGTACTGTCTGTGAATGTAGAGACCACTAAATAAGCTTTTGTGGTCACAAGCTAACAATTTCTAGAAACCTTGATGACCACCTGAGCTTCTGTGCTGGATAAGTGGAGGAATTGGAGACTTGGAAAGGTTGGATAAACAATTGTTGGAAATTCTCTGTATAATTAAGGAAGAACTAGAAGTGTTCTAATTTCCTAACGCATTGTGTCACTGTAATACATTGACCTCATAAAATGTGTCTGCAAGTGAGAAATACTAATTTACTGCAACAATCCTTGAGATCAGTACTTCAGAACTGAACTGTGTAGGGACCTCAGCTCACTCGGCAGCACTAGAGGTAGTCACGGGAGCCGATTTAAACAAAACACTCAGGCTGCTTTATTAAAACTCCATAAAGCAAGCCACACGCAAGGAAAATACATGGTCTTCCTTGGCAGGAAAATGGAATACACAGTCCTTACAATGGCACTTTTGTGTCAGACCAGCCTACAAATTTGAGCATGGAGACTTCACACAGGAGGACTTCTTACCTCCACACACAGACTTTCTTATGTCTACCATACCACTCCCCTGAGTGGGGATATGTGAGCAGCCAGTCCCACATTTATCTCTGACATCTCATAAACCTGGCGCTTGCACGCCCTATTAACACTCTCAGTACTATACGTACTGGAGCTTGTTTCCAGGCTCACGTCACTGAGGATAACCACCTCTGTGATACATATCTCTCCTCCATAATGTGTCTCGCAGCCATCTTACAATTAGAACAGATACTAAGATAATAAATAATAGAATTAAAGTTCCATTAGTTTATAATGTGTTCACATTTTATTTTCTTATTGATTCATTTAGCTCATTATTGTTAAATATGTATTAATTAATTTAATTGAATTAATTAATTAATTGATTTGTATATGACCTGATTTCCAGGAACCTGGTAATGTCTTATGTCTATAGAATAAGGAAATTTAATTTTAAAGGGATTTGACTAATTAGCCACCATAAAATACGTTTTCATGTTACACAATACCACTGAGTCATAGTATGTTCCTTTCTAGTAGTACATTGCAAGGATTTCCTGATATTTCCAAAGGACACTTAATAGTTCCTCCAAACTGTTAATGTCCCGTAAACTACACAGAGGCAATTCTTTGAATGACCAATCACTTCAGTTCTTTTCGTTTGTTGTTCCCAATTCAGAGAATGTACGTCAACACATTGACCATAGATTTCCCATCTTAATGCATAATCAAAGGCTTATGGCGCATTGCTGGAGGCCAATAAGTTGATAGGGGGGGGGGTTTCCTCCTTTTTAAACCTATTTAGATGCTTAACTCCTTCATAACCAATGATGGATGTACTGGTATGTCCTTGGCTGTGTCTGTCCCGTTACCATGGGCTCGCACGATGAGCCTGCCGTCATCCCCACACCTGTCTACTGATCTTATCAGCAGACATGTAAGGCTAACAAGTGCTGGTGGATCGGAGATCCATCTATGTCTTTTCACCCCTTTAGATCGCACAGTTAAACTCTGAACTCGATCTAAACCGCTCTGGCGGGGATTGCGCTGTTCCCCGCCACCATCGGCGTCCCTGTGACGCCAGTGCGTTAGCATGGAAGCACGGGGTCAGATGATGACCCTTGTCACTGCCATGATGCCATGACTCACTTCCTATGAATGCTAGCAGAGCATCGGCGCTCATAGGAGAGCAGCACCTCTCCTGATCAGAGGGATATTGAAGCATCGCTCTAATCAGGAGAAGCGACTGGACTGCAATGAATAAAATTCCCTAGGGGGACTAGTAAAATGAATAAAGAATGTAAAAAAAATAAATTAAAAATATGAAAAACAAAGCCTTAGGCCCTGTGCGCACTAGCCATTTTTACCCGCGGATTTACCTGCGGTTTTGCTGCGGAAATTTCTTGAGAAATGTTTGAAATCTTTCTGCAGACATTTCCCAGCAAAACCTATGGGGAAAAAAATAGCTGTGCGCACACTGCGTTTTTCTCTCAAGAAAATTCTTTCTGAAGATTTTCTTGAGAAAATTTCTTGAGAAAATGTGCATGTCACTTCTTTTCCGCAGGTACCTGCGGAATACCCCCGGTATTTCACTCCATTCACTGTAATGTAATCGCGAAATACCGGGGGTATACCGCAGGTAGCAAATGATGTGCGGTATACCCCCGGTATAGCCGCGATTTACCTGCGGTAATGCTCATCGCTGCCTGCGGTTTTGCAGGAAGTGATGTCATTATGCCAGTAAGAGGAAGCGGAGCAGAGTAAACACACACGTCACACTCCCTGGACGCCGCACAGAAGCACTTCCGTGTGACCTCCAGGTGCCCGTGCAGTCTGTGTCCTGCTCCAGCCCTGCGGCTGCCTGCACTGCGGTGTGTCAATGTCTGCCCGCAGTATCAGCAGCTTGTCACGCTGCAGCGCAGGCAGACACTGACACACAGCAGTGCGTGCAGCCGCGGGGATGCCGAGCGCTGCTGTCAGGAGGTTAGATGAGATCATTACCTGCTGTGATGATCTCCTGCCTCCTGACGTCACCGCGGTCACTGCCGTCTATGCCCGCGGCCCAAGACTGTCACTAGCGGTGACGTCACGGGCTCTCGCGATACTGTTGACAACGCGGCGGGCATAGAAGGCAGTGACAGCGCTGACGTCAGCAGTACAGGAGATGATCACAGCAGGTAATGATCTCATCTATCCTCCTGACAGCAGCGCTCGTCATCCCCTGCAGTGACCTGGGCTATTGATGTTAGCTCAGGTCACTGCATTGCTCTCCCAGCCAATGGGGAACATTCTGTTCTTCATTGACTGGGACAGTAACTATGGTATGGATCACCGTGGGACCCCCCATCCTTATTGGATTACGCCAGACGTGGAATTTATTGTTCTGTTCAATAAATTGGTGAAAGAGGGAATGTTTTGGGGGAGTGTTTTTTTCAAATAAAACTTTTTTTGTTGTCTATTTTTTATTTCTTACTGACTGGGTTGGTGATGTCAGGTATCTGATAGACGCGTGACATCACAAACCCCAGGGCTTGATGCCAGGTGACATTACACATCTGGCATCAACCCCATATATTACCTCGTTTGCCAACGCACCAGGGCAACGGGATGAGTTGGGGCGAAGCGTCAGGATTGGCACGTCTAATGGATGCGCCAATTCTGGGGGGGCGGCGGCCTGCTATTTTTAGGCTGGGAAGTGTCCAATAACAGTGGACCTCCCTAGTCTGAGAATACCAGACCACAGCTGTCCGCTTTACCTTGGCTGGTGATCCAATTTGGGGGGGACCCCACGTTTTTTGTTTTAAATTATTTATTTAATGTAAAATAACAGCGTGGGGTGCCCTCTGTTTTGGATTACTAGCCAAGGTGAAGCTGCCAGCTGTGGTCTGCAGGCTGCAGCCGTCTGCTTTACCCTAGCTGGTTACAAAAGATGGGGGACCCCACGTGTTTTTTTTTTAATTATTTTATGGCTAAATACAAGGCTAAGCACCCTTTAGTGCCACATGAAAGTCACTAAAGGGTGCCAGCTTAGAAAATGCAGGGAGGTGGGACATTATATAGGTCTTTCTCATCTATCTGTCTATCTATCTACCTATCTATTCATCTATCCATCTTTCCCTCTATCCATTATCTGTCTATCGATTATCTATCTATTATCTATATTATTTATTGCAGTTACAGCATAAAAAAACCACAGGGACCAACCTGCGGTAAAACCGCGGGAAAAACGCATGCGTTTTTCCCGCGGTTTTGGTGCGTTTTTTTACCGCAGGTGCGGTAATCTTCAACTCCCAGAAGTTTCTCAAGAAATTTTCTTGAGAAAAATCACTTTTCTAGTGCGCACATAGCCTAAAAGTTCAAATCACTGCACTTTTGCGCCATTGAAAATAAAACAATTATAATAAAATAAAAACTCACATATTTGGTATCGCTGCATTCAGAAATGCCCAATCTATCAAAATATTAAATCAATTCATCTGATCAGTACACGGTGCAGTGAGAAAAAAATCCAAATGCCAAAATCATGGGTTTTTGGTTGCCGCAACATTACATTAAAATGCAATAACAGGTGATCAAAATAGCACATCTATGCAAAAAGGTATAAATAAAAAGGCCAGCTCAAGACGCAAAAAAATAAATCATCACTGAGCCCCAGATGCTGAAAGTGAGAATGCTATGGGTCTTGGAAAATGGCATCAAAAGTGCAATTCTTTTTTTTTTTTTTTTTACAAATTTCAGAGGTTTTTTCACCAGTTATAAAAAAGGAAAATTATAAATGTTTGGTACCTACAAACTTGTACTCACCCGGAGAATCATAGTGCTAGGTCACTGAAGTAGTGAACACGGTAACAACAAACAAAGCAATTGTGCTATTGTACTTTTTACCGCAATTAGATTTTTCCCTGTTTTCCAGTATAATATGAGGCAGATTGAATGGTGTTGTTCAAATGTACAACTTGGTCTGCAAAAAACAAGCCCTGACATGGCTATATTGATGGAAAAATAAAAAAAGTCATGGCTGTTGGAAGAGGGGAAGAAAAAAACGGAAGCGAAAAATAGAAAATCGCCCGGGGGTGAAGGGGTTAAGATTATGGCTGAGCGGAACCGGACTGTTGAACATTACGTCAACATTTTATGTTAGAACATATTTTTGAAGATTTACTTTTTCCGTATGACTAGCTGTGTTAAAAAATTTTGAAACTTGCAGCTTTCACTCTGACAACTGAGCCTCACAATAGGCGGATACTTCCTATTCTGTATGGATCCGATTTCATCCCCCATCTCATTATCACAGACAAGAATCCTACATGTACATACCTCCCAACTTTTAAAGAAGGAAAAGAGGGACAAAGTTTGCGGCAAATTTTTAGGCCACGCCCCCTAACCACACCCATTTCACAGTCACGCCCATATCCACTCCCCATCCACACCCATTCAGCACAAACACGCAGGCAGCCGGCGGGCCTCCAGCACGGACACGCAGGCAGCCGGCGGGCCTCCAGCACGGACACGCAGGCAGCCGGCGGGCCTCCAGCACGGACACGCAGGCAGCCGGCGGGCCTCCAGCACGGACACGCAGGCAGCCGGCGGGCCTCCAGCACGGACACGCAGGCAGCCGGCGGGCCTCCAGCACGGACACGCAGGCAGCCGGCGGGCCTCCAGCACGGACACGCAGGCAGCCGGCGGGCCTCCAGCACGGACACGCAGGCAGCCGGCGGGCCTCCAGCACGGACACGCAGGCAGCCGGCGGGCCTCCAGCACGGACACGCAGGCAGCCACAGTGAGGCGGCCGGTCGCCCGCACAGTGAGGCGGCCGGTCGCCTTCACAGACAGGCGGCCGGCCGCCTTCACAGACAGGCGGCGGGCCGCCCGCACAGAGAGGCGGCCAGCCGCCCGCACAGAGAGGCGGCCGGCTGCCCGCACAATGAGGCGGCGGGCCGCCCGCACAGACAGGCGGCGGGGGGCGCCCGCACAGACAGGCGGCAGGGGGGCGCCCGCACAGACAGGCGGCAGGGGGGCGCCCGCACAGACAGGCGGCAGGGGGGCGCCCGCACAGACAGGCGGCAGGGGGGCGCCCGCACAGACAGGCGGCGGGGGGCGCCCGCACAGACAGGCGGCGGGTGGCGCCCGCACAGACAGGCGGCAGGGGGGCGCCCGCACAGACAGGTGGCGGGCCGACCGCACAGACAGGCGGCCGGCCGACCGCACAGACAGGCGGCCGGCCGACCGCACAGACAGGCTCCGGCCGGGGGTGAGGGGGGAGGGAGGGAAATCAGCGCTGGGGAGATTAGTTTACTGTACCAGCAGCAGCACAGGCAGCGCTCCTCTCTATGCCACGTCTACTAGGATGGTAGGAGGGAAAAGCAGGGAGGCGGAGAGAGAGTGGGTGGGCGGAGCCCGGGAGCCGGCCGTCCCGCCCGTGGCAACGGGACAAACAACGTAAAGCGTGAAAGTCCCGCTGTATCCGGGACGGTTGGGAGGTATGCAGCATGTTAGAATGTGTACATAAGATCCCGCTGGTGGTGGCCGCAGCTTATAGGCCCCAAATCTGGTGACAGGTTCCCTTTAAAGTGAACCTGTCAGGTGCAATATGCACTCAGAGCCAGGAGCAGTTCTGGGCACATATTGCTAATCCCTGCCTAACCGTCCCTGTATACACTAGCATAGATAAAGAGATCAAGAACAAATATTTTTAAAGATCTTATATCTTATGCTAATGAGCGCGGGGACTAGTCCGAAGGGCGTTACTTCACTTGGCTAGTCGGCTCGCATAGCATGTTAGCATGTTATTACGCCCCTGTGTGAGTACTAATACGCTATGTGAGCCGACTAGCCAAGTGAAGTAACGCCCTTGGGACTAGTCCCCGCGCTAATTAGCATAAGATATAAGCTCTTTAAAAATACTTTTTCTATAGATGCCTTTATCTATGCTAGTGTATACAGGGACGGTTAGGCAGGGATTAGCAATATACACCCAGAACTGCTCCTGGCTCTGAGTGCAGATTGCACCTGATAGGTTCCCTTTAAAGGGAAACTGTCACCAGAAATTTAGCAAAAAAAATAAAAGATTCCCCTCTGCAGCTCCTGGGCTGCATTCTGGAAAGGTTCCTGTTGTTATTGTGCCCACTTTGAGACCTAAAAAAATACTTTATGAAGTCTTACCTTTTTGTATGCAAATCTGTTTTTATGGTCACGGGGGCGGGCTGCCTGGCGTCCGTTATTCCCCCTCCTGCCGCTGTACGCCGTCCCCCATTGCTCATTTCCATACATGAGGACGCCTTCCTCATGTAACTGTCCTCCTGAAGTTTTGTGCATGCCCAGTGCTACTCTCGCGGGACTGAGCACTGTGCAAAGTGTGAACGCTTTTGAGGTGATTGCGCAGGCGCGAGATTATGGGCGGCGCTGTGATTGTCATCAGCAGCGTCATCCAAGTACCTGCCCATAATCTTGTGCCCGCGCTTCTCACTCTGCCTCCACCGTTATGCGCAAGCACTGGCCATATGAACCACGTTACCTATTACCATGGGCGCGAGATTATGGGCGGCGCTGTGATTGTCATCAGCAGCGTCATCCAAGTACCTGCCCATAATCTCGTGCCCGCGCTTCTCACTCTGCCTCCACCGTTATGCGCAAGCACTGGCCATATGAACCACGTTACCTATTACCATGGGCGCGAGATTATGGGCGGCGCTGTGATTGTCATCAGCAGCGTCATCCAAGTACCTGCCCATAATCTCGTGCCCGCGCTTCTCACTCTGCCTCCACCGTTATGCGCAAGCACTGTCCATATGAACCATGTTACCTATTACCGTGGGCGCGAGATTATGGGCGGCGCTGTGATTGTCATCAGCAAAGTCATCCAAGTACCCGCCCATAATCTCGTGCAAGCGGTAATAGGTAACATGGTTCATATGGCCAGCACTTGCGCATAACGGTGGAGTCAGAGGGAAAAGTGCGGGCAGGAGATTATGGGCGGGTACTTGGTTAACGCTGTTGATGACAATCACAGCGCCGCCCATAATCTCGTGCCTGCGCAATCACCTGAAAAAGCGTTCACATGCGCAAATCTTCGGGAGGACAGTTACATGAGGAAGGCGTTCTTGTGTATGTAAATGAGCAATGGGGGACTGCGTAAAGCGGCAGGAGGGGGAATAACGGACGCCAGACAGCCCGCCCCCGTGACCATAAAAACACATTTGCATACAAAAAGGTAAGACTTCATAAAGTATTTTTGTAGGTCTCAAAGGGGGCACAATAACAACAGGAACCTTTCTAGAAGCAGCCCAGGAGCTGCAGAGGGGAATCTATTACTTTTATTGTGAAATTTCTGCTGACATGTTCCCTTTAACTGGTAGGGCAGCCAGGATAAAGCAGAGCTGAAGCTGTTGGGAAGCTAGGACCCAGCAGCTCCACAGGCAGGAGACCACTGATCGGTAAGCTAATAGAAGCCTGCAGATGTCACTCTGCATAGGTTATTACTGGCCAGTGCTATCTGCAGGAGAGAGAAGTGCTGATTGCACGGTCTCCTCAGCGTCCTGACTCCCCGCGTGTCTGCAGCAGTGAGAAGCCGCACACGGGGAATCAGAGAACAGCTGCAGACAAACGCAGGCTCCAGGACTGGGGGGGTCGGCTCTGGGGGAGGGGGGATCGCTCTGCTGCAGGGAGGGGTCGCTCTGCTGCAGGGGGGTCGCTCTGCTGCAGGGGGTGATTCATACCTCAGCAGCAGTCACAGGAGTAGGTGCGCGGTCGGCTCTGTAATGAATAGAAGGGAGAAACAGCGAGGCGGGGCTACAGTGGGTGGGTGGAGCCCGGGATAAACAGCCTCACGGGCGGGACCCGGGATCAAAGGCTCAGAAGAGGGACTGTCCCGCTGTATCCGGGACGGTTGGGAGGTATGCATGTATATAGTTAATAATCCTCCCTTGTGAACATGATGCATTATGTTGCACTGCGTTTGACTCAGAATAAATAGCAAGATAAAGAGGTTATCGCATAAGCTGGACATGCACCAAAGGTTTGGAGATGTGAAAATAGCGCAAATGTGTATCATAAAGCTGGGTGATTTGTACTACTGCCCTTATACACAAAACAGGCTAAAATTGCCAGCAGTCGGCCAACCACCCAATGTGTATGGGAGCCTGCCGGCCATTGACAACGGATATGTTGAGGTACATTGGTTCCCTTTAACTGCATGATACCTATCATCAGGATTATCATATATAACCTAAAGCCAGTGCCATACTAGCACTATCAGGCTGATTCTCTACATACCTTTAGTAGTGAGTTTGGATGTATAAGTTTTGAAACACAAAAAAGTAAAGTTTATAAAATCATCATCTTCTTGAGTGACAGCAGCTGAAGAGCAGATAATATCGGGGAGGGGGGTATTCATAGTTATCCCCTCCCACTGTTAGAATTATCATAAGTATTATACAATTGATTTACTCTGGCTTACAGGACCTGTGTGAGGTCCTAGCCATGTGACCAGAAGGGCTTGGGGCCTCATTCAACAAAGCCGATATCAGGAAGCAACATTATTCTGTTGGCTAAGGCCCCACTACTTCTGGTCACATGGGTATGACCTCACACAGCTCCTGCTAGCCAAAGTAAATCAATTGTATAATGCTTATGCTAATTCTAACAGGGGGAGGGGATAACTATGAATAACCCCCCCCCAAATATTATCTTATCCTCAGCTGCTTTCACTCAAGAAGCTGATGATTTTATAAACTTTACTTTCTTGGATTCCAAAACCTAAACATCCGAGCTGACTACTACAGGTATGTAGAGAATCAGCCTGATAATGCCAGTATAGCATTAGGTTATATACAAAATTCCTGGTGATTGGTTTCCTTTAAATTCAATGAACCAGTCCTTTTGTTCGGCAGGGAGATAAGTTGCTGACAGTATTGAATCTCTCATAGAGAACACAAAAACGCTCAGGTGAAAGATATTAGTCGGGACAAATAGCTGTTGTTTGGGTGACAGTCAACTAATGTGTGTAGCCTAGGCTTTTGGTAAAGTGGAATCAGAAAAAGATAAAGCTAACAATAGAGATATGTTCAATAGTCATAAACAATTAACATTTATAATGTTCTTTTTTATCCAGCACATCATTTCAGGCCAGAAACCTATAACCAGAAAACAACATTAATACAGAAAAAACTATAATAAAATAAATAGGAAAATAGGGCCCACACACCATTAGTATTAAATTAATGTCCATTTGAACAAATATGCGATGTGATTAATATACAAACATACATACATGATGAGGCAGCACACTGCGAGCAATGATTATATGAACTCCTACAGTTAGGTCCAGAAATATTTGGACAGTGACACAATTTTCACGAGTTGGGCTCTGCATGCCACCACATTGGATTTGAAATGAAACCTCTACAACAGAATTCAAGTGCAGATTGTAACGTTTAATTTGAAGGTTTGAACAAAAATATCTGATAGAAATTGTAGGAATTGTACACATTTCTTTACAAACACTCCACATTTTAGGAGGTCAAAAGTAATTGGACAAATAAACCAAACCCAAAAAAAAAATTTTAGTTTCAATATTTTGTTGCGAATCCTTTGGAGGCAATCACTGCCTTAAGTCTGGAACCCATGGACATCACCAAACGCTGGGTTTCCTCCTTCTTAATGCTTTGCCAGGCCTTTACAGCCGCAGCCTTCAGGTCTTGCTTGTTTGTGGGTCTTTCCGTCTTAAGTCTGGATTTGAGCAAGTGAAATGCATGCTCAATTGGGTTAAGATCTGGTTATTGACTTGGCCATTGCAGAATGTTTCACTTTTTTGCACTCATGAACTCCTGGGTAGCTTTGGCTGTATGCTTGGGGTCATTGTCCATCTATACTATGAAGCGCCGTCCGATCAACTTTGCGGCATTTGGCTGAATCTGGGTAGAAAGTACACTTCAGAATTCATCCGGCTACTCTTGTCTGCTGTTATGTCATCAATAAACACAAGTGACCCAGTGCCATTGAAAGCCATGCATGCCCATGTCATCACGTTGCCTCCAGCATGTTTTACAGAGGATGTGGTGTGCCTTGGATCATGTGCCGTTCCCTTTCTTCTCCAAACTTTTTTCTTCCCATCATTCTGGTACAGGTTGATCTTGGTCTCATCTGTCCATAGAATACTTTTCCAGAACTGAGCTGGCTTCATGAGGTGTTTTTCAGCAAATTTAACTCTGGACTGTCTATTTTTGGAATTGATGAATGGTTTGCATCTAGATGTGAACCCTTTGTATTTACTTTCATGGAGTCTTCTCTTTACTGTTGACTTAGAGACAGATACACCTACTTCACTGAGAGTGTTCTGGACTTCAGTTGATGTTGTGAACGGGTTCTTCTTCACCAAAGAAAGTATGCGGCGATCATCCACCACTGTTGTCATTCGTGGACGCCCAGGCCTTTTTGAGTTCCCAAGCTCACCAGTCAATTCCTTTATTCTGAGAATGTACCCGACTGTTGATTTTGCTACTCCAAGCATGTCTGCTATCTCTCTGATGGATTTTTTTTTTTTCAGCCTCAGGATGTTCTGCTTCACCTCAATTGAGAGTTCCTTAGACCGCATGTTGTCTGGTCACAGCAACAGCTTCCAAATGCAAAACCACACACCTGTAATCAACCCCAGACCTTTTAACTACTTCATTGATTACAGGTTAACAAGGGAGACGCCTTTAGAGTTAATTACAGCCCTTAGAGTCCCTTGTCCAATTACTTTTGGTCCCTTGAAAAAGAGGAGGCTATGCATTACAGAGCTATGATTCCTAAACCCTTTCTCCGATTTGGATGTGAAAACTCTCATATTGCAGCTGGGAGTGTGCACTTTCAGCCCATATTATATATATAATTGTATTTCTGAACATGTTTTTGTAAACAGCTAAAATAACAAAACTTGTGTCACTGTCCAAATATTTCTGGACCTAACTGTATATTGCTGTAAACATTAAAAACAAAAGGCACTTACACATTCCTTAATAGCTCAGTGTGTTAAGTTGATTCCCAAGTGAAAGATTACTTGTTCGAATCGAGGAGCTGCCATGAAGAGGATTTCCCAAGAAAAGAGAAACAGTATCATCCAACTCATTGATCGTGGTCTTTCAGCCAAGAAAATTGCCAAACTGCATCTTGTGCGTGCCATGACAGTTGGAAGAATACAGAATGAACTCTGTCCATCCATTCAAAAAGCAAGTGGTGGACGTCCAGGCAAAATATCGGGAGTCAACAAAGCGGTTCATAACAAGGTCTATCAATTCTGGCACGACACACACGGCAGTGGAGGAGGCTCGTATGCTTCGAAATAGTGTGATGCACATTACACAAGTCTATTATGGTGGCCTGAAGAAATGAAGAATGAAGATGAAGAAACCTCAACTTAAATATCATAAGAATCACCAGCTCAAGTTTGCAATGAAGTACTAAAAATGCACAGTAGAAGATTGGAAACAGGTGATTGGAACGCTGAGACAATCAATAGACTAGGCTCTGATGATTGCAAATGCGTCTGGAAGAAACAAGGGAAAAAGGGGCCAACAAATTGTGAAATTGATGGAAATTGATGAAACTGTTTCACAGCCAAAAGAGTTGGTAACTTGACCATGATCGATGATGATCAGTGCTGAGCTATATATTAATATGCTTCAAGACAAGTACCCTCGAATACTATGGATATGAAAAAGACGACACAGTGTTCCAGCAGTACATCAAACCCAAAACATACATTGAGATTGGCAAAGAAATGGTTCAGTGACCATGAAGTAGAGGTTCTGGATTGGCCCCCACAGTATTCACCAACTTTGTTACCATGTAGAAGAGACCTGGGATTAGATTTCAGTCTAGACATGCTAGAATGTGGTCAAGAACATGCCTAGAGGAATTTAGACAGTGTTGAAAGCCAAAGGTGGATTTACAAAATTTTAAGAAAATAATAAAAATTAAAATTTAGATTTTTAGGAGCAAAACAGTAACAATGTAGTGACATGACAAACATCTCCATAACTAATCATATGCTAAATAGTTGCATGTCAAATGTATGTATGAGATAGGTAATGTCTAAAAAATTATGCTAGTCTCACAGTCAAAGCTGTAGTTGATGGTGAGATTTGAAGCCTGAAAGTCAAAGCTCAAAACATTGTTACCTTTTTGCTTGTCAATGTAAGTAATCCAACAGAGGCAAAGAGTATATAGCCTATTTCACAGCAGCTGAACCTTACTGGTTCCTGTACAGACTAATACCCCTAATTGCACAACACCATAATGGTTCTTGCACAGACTGGAATATTCCTAGCCGCACAACTAGAAATCCACAACTCAGACCTTTCTGCCTGAAAGGCCTTTAAGTTGTTTCTCATACCTCCTGAGAAACCAGAGGGGAGGTTATGAACACTAAAAATCAAGATTGTGTAAGCGTGCAGAGATAGACAAGGACCAAAGTTGTGGAAACATAAAACATGTCAGCAAAAGAGAAATGATAAATGCAAGCAAAGGGTAAATGCCTTACAAACTAAATAAAACAAAAGATACAGTAGATGTAGCAAAGGCAAAGAAGAAAATGACACTCGTCTCTACTTCAATCCTTTAGCTGCAGGTATGGGACTCCTCAGCTATAATCCACATACAAATATAGCCATCAGAGAAGGCTAGTATCAGGTGAGTAGATATAGCCCACACGAGATGTGATAGGACAGAGAAAATGGGCAAGTGAGAACACCTGATAACTGCAAACCAGAAGGAAAGAAGAAAAGGTAAAAGACCATCAGCATGTGGACAGGGACTGACCAGTCTGTACCTCTCCAGGGAAGAAAAGTGACCATGCAGCACAAGGTCATCGAATCGAGTCCCAAACCCGAGGCATGACAGCTTATCAGTGGTATGTTTTGTAGTATGGGTGATTTCACATAAGGGGATTCACTACTACTGCTAACACAAGTTATGATACGGCTTATTTCAACCTTTTATTTTTACCTGTAGCAGCGAATGAAAACCATATTTATTTTACTCACTTGTATAGCGGCATTCATTTGACAGCGTTTTACAGACAGTTATATATGCTTCACTATTATTTTCTGAAGAGATAAAATTAATATTGAGCTGAATTAACTTTAGCCAGTTTGTTCAGTCGGCCACAACAGTCATGTTTTCTTATGTGACCCCTGTGGAAAATTAATTGCCCACCCCTGCTCTAAAATATGCACTTTCTGTAAACCCTGTTCACTTACAGTGTTCAAAATAAATCCAGTTTCTTGGCCTTACTGTAATAAGAAAAGTTAACTAAAATATAACTTGATTAAAATTGTTTTACCCGAGAGGGTATCTGGCCTGACGGAATATTTTGAAACATGTCAAATTCACAGAACTTTTCAAGCAAATGGAGTGGTCGAACCTTTACAATTGTAGATGAGAAAGTCATCATAAGTGGGACTGGCATGGATAAAAAAAATGAATGTGTTTTGCTGTCAGAAAGCAGCTCAGACATAATGTGACATGAGCAAGTATGAAAAAAATTACCTCCTGCTTCCTTGTGCCATTTTTGCATTCTAGCGTTTATAGTATTTTGTGTTCCTATTTTGGGTGTTTCTCATTTGACAGAAGTTTTAGTAGGTTGTGGTGGAGAAACCTGTGATCCACTGATCCAGCTTTGGAGTACTAGAAATATTTTGGCTGGAATCTAGCATTTTTTTGTGGCAGTCTTTAATGTACTATTTAAACTAAAGGCAACATTCCTTTACAATGCAAATCTTCAGTTTCCTACTTTATTCCCCAGATTTTGATGTCATAAATTTTAAAAATTTACAAGTTCTCTTGTGCCTAAATTGCAGAAGCAAAATTTTTATTCCTAAGGTAAATTATTACTGCAAAAGCACAATATAAAATTCATAAAACACATATGTGACTTCTCAATGACAAGCCGTGAGGCAGGGAAGTCAAAGAGTCTGACGTCAAAAGCCAGGAGAGTACATCAAACACAAAGGGATAAGACAAATGAATAGTCAGAGGCAAAGTCCAGGACCAGATAACTAAGGTCGAGTGCGTTTAAGGCAAGAGGGATAATCCAAGCGAATAGTCAAAGTCAAGCAACAAAGATCAGATTACCATAACATACAGCAAACACACCACTGAGCAAAGCTACATCTGGCAATGGTCTGACCACTGTCAAAAAAAGGTAAATAGACATTTAATCAAGCTGAATGGGTGAAACCAGGAGGAGATCCCACAGGTCTGGCCAGATAGGGCAGCTCTGATGTCAATCACATTACCGACAGCCCAGCACACCCCTGCCTCAGAATGGACAACTGGGCTGTCGCAATACTGACAACACAGCACACCTTTGAACCTATTGGGCGACTGAGCTGTCATTCACAGCGTCCATAGGACACCATGAGTGGTGGAATCCTTACAATAAAGTTTTGTTATAAACATAACAAACATAATTTTCTGTGATTACTGGTAATTCAAACCTTTTAACTACTTCCAGACATGTGATATACATCTTAGGTGTTCTGGTATGTAGCGGCCTTAGGAGATGAACACAAGTATTGAAGTGTATTGTACAAGGGATTAAAAGTGAGATCCTTCCCCTTTTGGATTCAGCTTATAGGGGGGGTCTCTGAATACAGACATCTTAGAATTTTTAAGCCTGAACGAGGGCTCCGCACTATTACATACACTATGGGACTCTATGAAAGCCATTATATGGGGCCTTTATATCAGAGAAATAAGTTCCCGCAAAAGCCAAACTAGACAGTACACTTTGTGCAGAATTTTTAGGCAAGTTGTATTTTCCAGGATTTTTTTTTATTATTGATCAACAACTATGTTCTCAATCAACCTAAAGGCCCCGTCACACTAAGCAACATCGCTAGCAACATCGCTGCTAACGAACATCTTTTGTGACGTTGCTAGCGATGTTGCTGTGTGTGACATCCAGCAACAACCTGGCCCCTGCTGTGAGGTCGTTGGTTGTTGCTGAATGTCCTGGGCCATTTTTTAGTTGTTGCTGTCCCGCTGTGAAGCACAGATCGCTGTGTGTGACAGCGAGACAGCAACAACTAAATGTGCAGGCAGCAGGAGCCGGCTTCTGCGGAGGCTGGTAACCACAGTAAACATTGGGTAACCAAGAAGCCCTGTCCTTGGTTACCCGATATTTACCTTTGTTACCAGCCTCCGCCGCTCTCACTGTCAGTGCCGGCTCCTGCTCTGTGCACATGTAGCTGCAGGACACATCGGGTTAATTAACCCGATGTGTGCTGTAGCTAGGAGAGCAGGGAGCCAGCGCTAAGCATTGTGCGTTGCTCCCTGCTCTGTGCACATTTAGCTGCAGTACACACCGGGTAATTAACCCGATGTGTGCTGTAACTAGGAGAGCAGGGAGCCAGCGCTCAGTGTGCGCTGCTCCCTGCTCTCTGCACGTGTAGCTCCGTGCACTGGTAACCAAGGTAAATATCGGGTTGGTTACCCGATATTTACCTTAGTTACCAAGCGCAGCATCTTCCACGCGGCGCTGGGGGCTGGTCACTGGTTGCTGGTGAGCTCACCAGCAACTCGTGTAGCGACGCTCCAGCGATCCCTGCCAGGTCAGGTTGCTGGTGGGATCGCTGGAGCGTCGCAGTGTGACATCTCACCAGCAACCTCCTAGCAACTTACCAGCGATCCCTATCGTTGTTGGGATCGCTGGTAAGTTGCTTAGTGTGACTGGACCTTTAAAGACTCATAAATATCAAAGCTTAATCTTTTTGGAAGTTGGAGTGTTTTTTTTAGATTTGGCTATCTTAGGAGGATATCTGTTTGTGCAGGTAACTATTACTGTGCAGAATTATTAGGTAACTCAATAAAAACCAAATATATTCCCATCTCACTTGTTTATTTTCACCAGGTAAACCAATATGACTGGACAAAATTTAGAAATAAACATTTCTGACATGCAAAAACAAAAACCCCAAAAAATAGTGACCAATATAGCCATTTTTCTTTATGTTGACACTCAACAGCCTACCTTCCATAGATTCTGTCAGTTGCTTGATCTGTTTACGATCAACATTGCATGCAGCAGCCACCACAGCCTCCCAGACACTGTTCTGAGAGGTCTACTGTTTTCCCTCCCAGTAGATCTTACATTTTGAGGAACCACAGTTTCTCTATGTGGTTCAGATCAGGTGAACAAGGGGCCGATGTCATTATTTTTTCATCTTCTAGACCTTTACTGGCCAGCCACGCTGTGGAGTAGTTGGATGCATGTGATGGAGCATTGTCCTGTATGTAAATCATGTTTTTTTTGAACGATGCTGAATTCTTCCTGTACCACTGCTTGAAGAAGTTGTCTTCAAAAAACTAGCAGTAGGTCTGGAAGTTGAGCTTCACTCCATCCTCAACCCGAAAAGGTCCCACAAGTTCATCTTTGATAATACCAGCCCGTACCAGTACCCCACCTCCACCTTGGTGGCGTCTGAGTCGGGGTGGAGCTCTCTGCCCTTTACTGATCAAGCCTCTGGCCCATCCATCTGGCCCATCAAGAGCCACTCTTATTTCATCAGTCCATAAAACCCTTGAAAAAACAGTCTTAAGATAGTTCTTGGCCCAGTCTTGACGTTTTACCTTATGTTTCTTGTTCAAAGGTGGTTGTTTTTCAGCTTAACTTACCTTGGCCATGTCCCTGGGTATGGCACACCTTGTGCTTTTTGATACTCCAGTAATGTTGCAGCTCTGAAATATGGCCAAACTGATGGCAAATGGCATCTTGGCAGTTTCACGCTTGATTTTCCTCAATTCATGGGCAGTTATTTTGCGCCTTTTTTGCCCAACACGCTTCTTGCGAACCTGTTGGCTATTTGCCTTGAAACGCTTAATTGTTCGGGGATCACACTTCAAAAGTTTGGCAATTTCAAGACTGCTGCATCCCTCTGCAATTATCATGCGATCAAAATACTCCTTTTCCTAATAATCCTGCACACAGTGTGTACTCAGTACTTAACTCAAGCATTGTCTGATGTGGCGGCTGCGGTGATACTGAATCCAATAGGGGAAAATAAAATAAGCCTGGAGAATGCGCAAGTAGCACTGAGGGAAAATCTCCTGTTGGCGGCAACTAATAGGCATTTTTTTTTCCTCAAGCAGAAATTCTTCATAGAGGGGGAGGGGGTCGGAAACCTACTAGCCACAGTCATTAAGGCACAAGATGGCTCCTCCCACATTAATAGACTGGTAACGGGCACTGGTAACATAGTGGAAGATAGCAAGGATGCATTGGAGGAAATACGTACATATTACTCCGTTTATATACCTCGGATTGTGACTGTACAGTGGATGAGATTACAAAGTATCTTGAAGCACTTCCCCTTCCCAAATTAAGCGACGAGGATAGAGACCTGCTCGACAGGGACATTCTGATGGAGGAGGCGCTTGGACAGATACAAAACAAAAAGGCTCCGGGATTGGACGGCCTGCCTGGGGAGTTCTTTAAAACATATTCCCCTCTGCTATTACCCAAATTGCTTAAAGTATTCGAAGAGGCAGAGAGGCAAACGATTTTACTACCTTCTATGAAAAAAAACTTAATAGTCCTAATTTTGAAACCGAGGAAAACCCCCAAAAACCGAGAATCATACCAACCAATCTCCCTTTTATTAACACATGTTAAATTATTAGCCAAGATACTCACCAACAGAATGTCCCAAGTTGTCTCATTTATTGTAGATAGCGATTAGACGGGTTTCATTCTAAGCAGGGCCACGTCTTTGAACCTTAGGAGACTGTATTTAGCACTGCAACTTAGCTCTGAAAAACCGTGGGAGATAGCAATTTTGTCTTTGGATGCCACCAAGGCATTTGACAGTCTAGAGTGGAGATTCTTGTGGGCGGTCCTTGGGAGAATGGGATTTGGTCACAGATTTATTAATTAGGTGAAACTGCTGTATGATTCACCAGTGGCGGGCGTCAGGGTGAATGGACGGGTCTCCGAGGCAGGGGTGCCTGCTCTCCCTACTGCTATAGTCACCATGCGTATGTCCAGGGAGGTTGTGGGATTTAAATTTGGGGCTATAGAGCACAAAATATCTTTGTACGCAGATGATTTGCTCCTATACCTGGATAGGGTGCATTCCTTAATCCTGTCGGCGATGGACCTCATTCGGGAATTTGGGCGGTGATCCGGGCTCAGAATCAATTGGTCTAAATCAGCCCTGATACCAGTAAATCTTGTACCGTATACTTTTCTGATCTCTGTAGTCTGAGAGTTTAAATATTTGGGCCCAAACCCAAATGAATTTCGAACCCTTAATCTTCATCCCCTACTGGCGCAATTCAGGGTAAAGGCCAATACTTGGTGTTGACTCCCTTTTATTAAATTTTGGCAGAACCAACCTAATTAAAATGGTATTGATGCCACAACTGTTATATCTTATACATAATTCCTCAGTGTGGATCCATATGGATTTATTTGCAAAAGTCAATACATTATTCTAGGAACTTATATGGAAGAAGAAACACGCTAGAATTCAACTGAAGGTACTGCAGAGGGGAAAAGAGGATGGAGGCCTGACTGTACCAAATCCATAATTATATTTTATTGCTTCTCAGATGCAGCACTTCAGAGGCTGTGTAAATGGGGGCATACGATGTAAAAGGAGAGTTGGTGAGAAAGGAATCAGAATGGAGATACCTGTGGGACGGAGACAGGTAAACAGAGTATGACACCCAACACTAGCCATGATCTTTAAGATATGGCAAATCCCTTTTGAAAGTTAGCGGACCTATGGAGTATTGGCCATTATGGCGGAATCCAGACTTGCCAGAAATTCACAAACTTGAAGGCTTTAAAGGGTGGGAAAACAGGGGGGATCTGCCTTGTGTCCTAGGTCCTGCACAATAATCTCCTTAAGAGCTTTGAGCAACTGCGAACCGAATTTCAACTCCCACGTGCACTTTTTTATCAGTATTTACAACTGCGACATGCACTGGAGGTTGGGGCCCATAAATGTGACACATAACTTTAAGCTGTATGCTTTAGCTACATCTGAGACCTCTAGAGACCTTATATCTGAAATTTCTGCACACCTAGACAGATATGCGCTAACTGTTAAACATAAATGGGAGTGGGACCTGGGCCCCTTGTCTGAAGACCAGTGGTCTGACATACTGGAGCAGATTTTTAAAATGGCGGTCTCAAAATGTCAGAGGATGTCCCAGTTGTTTCTTATTCATAGGGCGTACAAGTGCGTACAAGACACCTAGCCTCCTATTTAAGATAGGACTAAGGGGTACTTTGCACGCTGCGACATCGCAAGCCGATAGTCCCCGCTCCCGTCGCAGCAGCGATATCTTGTGATAGCTGCCGTAGCGAACATTATCGCTACGGCAGCTTCACATGCACTCACCTGTCCTGCAACGTCGCCCTGGCCGGCGACCGCCTCCTTCCTAAGGGGGCGGGTCGTGCGGCGTTACACCGACGTCACACGGCAGGCGGCCAATAGCAGCGGAGGGGCGGAGATGAGCAGGATGTAAACATCTCGCCCACCTTCTTCCTTCCGCATTGCAGCCGGGACACAGGTAGGGGATGTTCCTCGCTCCTGCAGCTTCATACACAGCGATGTGTGCTGCCGCAGGAACGAGGAACTACATCGTACCTGTCGCTGCACCGGCATTATGGAAATGTCGGACCCTACACCGATGATACAATAACGACGCTTTTGCGCTCGTTACCGTATCAAAAAGGATTTGCACACTACGATATCGACTGCGACGCCGGATGTGCGTCACTTTCGATTTGACCCCACCAACATCGCACCTGCGATGTCGTAGTGTGCAATGCCCGCCTTAAGGCCCTGTCACACACAGAGATAAATCTGCGGCAGATCTGTGATTGCAGTGAAATTGTGGACAATCAGTGCCAGGTTTGTGGCTGTGTACAAATGGAACAATATGTCCATGATTTCACTGCAACCACAGATCTGCCAAAGATTTATCTCTGTGTGTGATGGGGCCTTTAGACCAAATGCACAATGTGTAAGATGTGGACAGGATGATGCCCATTTAAAGCATGTTATGTGTGAATATGGCCATATAGGTGAATTTTAGAAGCAAGTCCTGGGACTTATAGAGCAGGTGTGCCACATTAAAATACAGCTCTTGCCTCGAATTTGCTTGATGAACTTATGGGAGGAAGGAGTAGAGCTGGCTTCTCCAATGCCTCTGGCTATAACACTTATCCTCCACCCAGCAAGAAAGCTACTGGCATGTCATTGGCTGTATCCCTCACCTCCGACTATAGTGGAACTTAAAAATAAGATGAACAGCATCCTTAGTTTAGAAAGAGGAGTCTATTTAAAGTTGAAAGCACTTAGTAAATTTTATAAGATTTGGCAGCATTGGATGGAGGTTTTGGGTCTTCCCTCTGGTACGTTGGTCCAGGATGCTATGCTAGACCGTTTGTTTTTGTGATGGCAATAAAGGGAGTCATTTCAGTGATGTATGAATGATTGGGGGAGAGGGAGGTGGACATGTGTAAGAACATGCTATGGAGTGACGCAGCCGCTAAATGATCTTAAGCCGGACAGATGTACTGTAGTGAACTTTATCTATAATTTTTGTTAATACACAAGGTTATATTGTTTAACTATTCTTTTATGGAAAATTTAACTACTGTTGAAAATTTTTACAGAAGATGGATTTGATATGTTGCCAATACTGTGACTATGGTGTCGATGTTGATGCTATGTGAGATCTATCCATTTTGCTCTGTACCAATTATTTAATAAAAATGATCTGACTTAAAAAAAAAAGTGAGACCCTTTTTATGGGTATGTAGGTAGATTTATTTTATTTGGTGTAGAAAGATCTACTGCAAATACTCGAGTGTTAGCAGGAAGAGGGCTGAGTAAAATACACGTACGTGTTGATGCATTTTTTATGTGTTTTTAGGTGGGTTTTTTTTATGGATTTTTACATGCTTTCTTTATCTCACATCCATTTGAATGGGTGAAATACACGGCAAAAATATTGAAAGAAGTGACATGCTGCAGATTTGAAAAACGATTTGATGGGTCAAATACGTAAGGAAAAATTAAGCAGCCTGTGCATGAGATTTCAGAAATCTCATTCATTTTTCTGACACTGCAAAGTGAAGTTTTTATACACTTGAAAACGCACAAAAAAAGTGGAAACCTACAGCGTGTGAACACGTTCTACAGCCTCTTTTTGATGTCCTTCTTCACATGCATGTTGTGTCTGTGGTTTGCACGGATTGAAAACACTCATTATAATCTATGGTTTTATTCACATGTCGATTTTTTTTATGTGTCTGTGAAAAAAATTACTGAAAATGTACATTTTGTAATTGGAGCAAAAATGACTAGTTCAAATAAAAAAGTGTAAGACGTTTTCTGGTCACAATTCCTCCAGAAAACATGGAATAAAAAGCTGTCAAAAAGAAGCCTTTATACCTCAAAATGTACCAGGAAGAAATACTGCTCACTCCGCAAAAAATATATTTGATTTGCTTTAAAAACAGTCATAAAAGATAATATGGCTACATAAATATGGTCTCACCAAAATCGCATGACCCACAAAAGAAAGTTTACATGTCTGGGCATTTTGGCAGAATTACATATTTTATCATACTATCTCATGAAGAAATGTTAACTTTTCTTCAGTATAGAAATGGTAACTTAAATGGTGTTATTAAAAAATGCAACTATACGCAACATTCGCACATAGCCTTAGGCTTAAAATGAATCAAGTCAATGTTGCTATGTTGAAAGGAAAATAAAAATGATGTACATGAAAAAAAAATAGCTGTAGCTGCAAGAGATTACAGGGGTTTTCCACTACTAGGACCACCCCTTCAGATTCCACATGTTTCCCAAGGTAAAATAAAAAAAAATATACTCACTTCCATAGCCGGCGCGGTTCCAGCGGTGCCAGGACTCATATGGAGTAGTGACATCAAGTGAGCCCTGAGTCCAATCAGCCATGGCTTCTGTCTCCCCACCTTCAGACACAGGAGCAATCAAGAGGAAGGGAGTAGCAGCCGCAGCTCTCACTAACTGTTGATTAACTCTTTGTCTGAAAGTGAGAGACAGAAGCTGATTGGACGGTGCACCGGCTCCGCGAGCCCCCGCACTGCTGAATCTGCGCCAGCTGCTGGGGTGAATATAAGTTTTTTTATTTTACCTGGAGGTAACATGGAATCAGAAGGGGTTAAGACTAGGTAGGTACATCTTCCAGCAGGAGAATGGACCCTAAACATACTAAAAAAAGTTACAATCAAATGGTTTGTAACAAAGCATCTTCATTAGGGATGATCGAATACCTCAAATATTCGGCTTTGCCAATATTCGATGAATAACTCGCCGCTATGCGAATATTCAATGTGCAATGTAAGTCTATGGGAAGCCTGAATAGTTCTGAATAGCTGTTATTCGGGTTTCACATACACTTACATTGCGCATCGAATATTCGCGAATAGTGGCGACCTATTCGGAAAATATTCGCGAAGCCGAATATTTGAGGTATTCGATCATCCCTAATCTTCTTGTGTTTGAATGATCCAATCACAGTCCAGACCTAAATCCTATTGAGAAGTCTTAAAATGTGCTGTTCATAGATGCTCTCCATCTCACTAAAGTAGAGCGATTATGCACAGAAGAATGGGCAAAATTTCCCGATGTGCAAAGCTGGTAGAGACCTCCATCAAAAGACTTGCAGCAGTAATTGCAGCAAAGTGTGGTCCTACAAATTATTCACTCAGGGGGGCCGAATACAAATGCACTTGACAATTTTCAGATTTATAGTTTTTTTTTTAAAATATGTAGAAAACCATGTATCATTTTCTTAACACTTCACAATTACTTGCTAATTAGTGTTGGTATATCACATAAAATTCTATTAAATACTTTAAGTTTGTGGATGTAGCGTGAAAAAAATGTTGGAAAAGTTCACGGGGTTTGAATACTTTTTCAGGGCACTGTATCTAAACTTAATTAATGCAGAGCCTAATAGTTATGCACTGACAAGCAAAATAAACTACAAAGCAAATGAATGTGAAGTTCCATATGAGTGACTAAAGAAAATTTTAACTTCAAAAAGTGTTTCTAGGGATGGCCTAATAGATTGCAACACTGACGGGCAATGATGCTTTTATTGCTGCAAACTTTAACTTGTCCAAATAACACAGTGTCTCAGAGCTATGATGAAGAAATATTAACCCTCAACTGGTGAGGTGGGGTTTGCAACACCCCAGGGAAATTTTGTTCAGCTGGCATTCATTGGAAAATGCTGGAATCATCAATGTATTACATTTTCCGATTCTTGTGGATGTCAAAAATTTGGTATACTCATGTGTAACCAATCACCAATAAGAAAACGATTAAAACAAACGTGATCTTTGAATTTTCTGTAAAAATTAGAGTTTTCCAAGCACTGGGGTATAGGAAGCCCAACATCACCAGTTGCGTGACAAAAGTCCCACCTCACCAGTTGAGAGTTAATAAGAAAATTCTAATTTTTTAATTATTTTTCTATACTGATTTATATACAGTGACATATAGATATCATAAGGACAATCCCTTTCTATTTGATTAAGTTGGGTATATAAATGTCTCTGTAAAAATTTGAATAGCTTCTGCAAAATGTGGCATTCACCTTGACATTCCTGCCACAATATTGGCTTGTCGTTGGGGAAAGCAACGTTTGCCATCAGGCAACATTTCACAGTTTTGCCTATTGTCCTGTCAGAAATCCCCCCACCCCTGGCCCCTAATTATAAACTTTTCCATATTTCTTTCCAGTGTTCTTTTTCCTTTAGCCTAATTTGGCTGTAAATGTGCTTAGGAAAGTAAGGTCATTTGGTCAAGAACTAATTGTAAGCTTGTTTATATAAAACCGTGCGTGTTCAGTATTGTGGATGTCTACAGCGTGCCAATAGCTCCCCGCTAGTGTGTGCAGAGATCAAACCCATCTCCCACATGAAAAGATGCGAGTTTTATGCTTTCCATCCTGTTCCTCATCTGATTGTGTCCTGTGTATAAAAAAAATGTTTATTTCTCATGCATAATGAGAAGGGATGATTTATTATATTTTTCTTTTTTTAAGTGACTTTTCTTTTTTGACTTGTAGTCTTCATTGATGTTTTCAGTGCCAAATTCCTCAAAATGGCACACACAGGTACATGAGTTTTATTTGACATTCAAGATTTCTTTTCTTTTACCTCCTTACCTTTGCACATTTTTAGAGCAAAAATCACACAAGCCTTTCAAATAGTACATGTTATTTTTCAACTGTACAAAAATAAATTAGATAGATATGAATGTTTGGATTCTATCCACCCTCTAGATTGTAGAGTTGATTCCTCATAATGTCTTTGTCACAATGTGACTGTAGAAAAATGAGAGTCATGGGCTCCTATGCTGTCACTATCCATAACTTCAGGGTTACCCCTAATGGTGAAGATGCCTGGGTCCCGTGTCTGGCTAAGCTCTTGACCAGAACTGTTCTTATACCCCCTCCCGGCAGGGACGGAAGGGGTAGGAGAGATGAAAACACAGATAAAGACAGACAGTGGTACACCAAAACTCTGACACATTGCAAACACACAGCAACCAACAATGAGAGACTCAGGAGAAAAGCAAGAGCAGGAAGCTAGTGACAAAAAGACAACAAAGGTTAACTCCACAAATACACAACAACAAGAACTACAATCACAAGTTAGTCTGAATCACAACACCTCACCAGACCAGCTAAGATAAGATAAACTATAGCCGACACTAAAGGAAGCGTCCAGCCAGCATATATAGGAGGGGAGCAAATATGATTGGCTCCCCCACAACATGTGATGAAAGATGACAGACAAGCAGATCAGCAAAGATTAATTCTTGCTAGCCTGCCTATGAACTTCCAATCTGTTGGTCGACACCTGAGTCTGCCTGCACTGATTACAGACCTCAGAGACGTTATCAGGCAAAGTGTCAGAATCAGTAGTCTGAACAGATCCCAATTCTGCCGTGACAGTCGGCGATGTTAGTAAAAACCTCCATGTGACAGCATTGCCCTGCCAGCACATCCATCAGAAAATATAATTATACAGACCATTCCACTTGGACACTTCAATAATTTACAATTAGTTAACAGTAAATGTGAACTTACAACCCAATACATGGTGTGTTACTTGAATATTGGACAAATCATCTAAAAGGGTTTTCTGACGTCATCTAAAGTTGTTACGTGATGACAGATTTGTACCCAGTGGATATAAAGAATTGATGTTTCCATCAAATAACTGTAAGCAAAGCTCTTGAAATCCATGAGGCTTTTAAACTGAAAATTGTATAACTTTTCAATATCAAAAGAATAAAATTGATTTGTTGAAACCAAAATACCCCTTGAAAAATCTAAATCCATGACATAATGGAATCTACATAATTACGTCGGAAGCTCTGCTTCCATTTGTTAATTATAAACTTGGGCTTGCTCCTATGACACAGCACATGCTGTACGCTCCAGATTTCCATTTCTGTGCACCATCTGTATTATACATTTCAGATATCTAAATAAATGTGTTGTAAGAAGAGCAGAAACTACATAACTGCATATGTACCACTGCTTGATGCAGATTGTGCAATTGATACCATGACCAATTTGGCCTCTTAAGGCCCCGTCACACACAGAGATAAATCTTTGGCAGATCTGTGGTTTCAGTGAAATCATGGATATATTGTTCCATTTGTACACAGCCACAAACCTGGCACTGATTGTCCACAATTTCACTGCAACCACAGATCTGCCGCAGATTTATCTCTGTGTGTGACAGGGCCTTTAGACATCGAGACATTATATTTCATAGTGCTGTTCATATGTCCATATCTTTTACATCCTGTGGGTACACAAAGATATTTCACAATTCATGGTTGTTTGACACTGACCATACACTGATGAAAACCTGATCGAAAGCCATGATGAAAATCCGTCCATTTTTCACTTATGTGAAAAAAATGGATGTCTAAGTGAGACCCTAAACTACATTTACTTTGCAATGTAATGTCTTCTTGCCATAGGCTGTGGAAGCTCCCGCTGCTTGTGTCAAACACACTTAGAGCATGCTCCTAGATTGTTTTTTCACACTCATTTTTGCTGTGGAAATTGCTCGTTTTACTGTACCATCAAAGTGAATGAGGTTTCTGAAAACTCCTGCACACACTGCTTATATTTTCCTTCCAGATTTGAACCTTCAAATTGTTTTTACATATCAATTCATTCAGCATTTTGGCCGTGATTATTCGAATGCAGAAAAAAAACAAAGTAAAAATGCGTCAAAAATGGCAGCATCAGGATCTGTGAAAACTACAAATTCTTGCACTCTGCCTGCTAACTTCTCGGACATATGTGATCAGCGCAGGAAGACTTGGGCTTCGACCCAGAGACTTGTAGTTCATAAGCAGGCTAGCAAGAGTTAATCAGCTGGGCTGCTTGTTAATCTCCATTGTTCACATGCTGTCACGCTCCCCGGGTCCCCTGCTCTGTTCCCCGGCTCACCTGCCACGCTCCCCGGCTTCCCTGCGTCGCTCCCCGGTTCTTCTGTCCGGTCTCCGCCGCTCCCCGGTCTCCAGCCTCCATTGCTGGCGGTTCCCAGGCGTCCTGGTCCCCGCTCCCGGCGCCCGTCGGCTTCTCAGCCCCAGCCCGGCTCTGCTGCTTCCTCCTCACCGCTCCCTGCCCTGGCTTCTGGCACCCGGGCCTCGCGCATGCGCATTAGGGCGCGCGCGCGGTCATTGACCCTTTCTTAAAGGGCCAGCGTCCACTAACAGGAAATTGGGCACACAGGTACAGGGTATAAAGGGGTTTAGTGTCCAAGTGGGCGGGGCCTGTTCTTCGTGTTTCCCAAGCTAGGAGTCAGGTCTCCTTGTGTTCCTGTGAGATACTCACCTCTCTCTCTTCTAGAGCCGATCCTGCTTCGCCATCCGGTCCTGCCGTATCCCGAACCCCGAACGCTGCCTATCTGCCATCCTGACAGTCCGTTCCATCTCTGATCCCTGCGGTGACCCGTCTGCTCGCTCCATCGGTTCCGGACTCCGCCTGACAACATCTTGCCCTCCGAACCTGAGCTCCGTCACCCGGACTACCATCAGTGACTCCGTGGTCCTAGGGACTTCTGCATTCTCCTCTTGTACACGGACTGTCCTGCTACCTGTAGTGCTCCAGCTACCGCACCCCTTACCATCACCAAGGAGTTCGGCCCAGTCGATCCACCTCCTGGGTCTGCCCGTCCACCTGGCCCTAACACATGCTGTGAGAGAGCCAGTCACATTTTCTTCCCTGCTATATATGCTGGCTGGACACTTCCATTAGTGCCAGCTATAGTTTATCTATACTGGTCTAGAGAGGTGGTTTAATCCAGGCTTACTGGTGATTGTTGCGCACTATTGCTGTCAGCGTTTGTGATGTTAATCCTTGTACTGTTGTTGCTGCCTTAGTTCTCCTGAGTTTTTACTGTATGTTCCTGTGAGTTTGTAGTGTTTCTGGGTTTCTGTTTTTCCCTGTCTGGATCTGTGTTTCCATCACACACCTGTCCCTTCCTTCCCTGGTGGGGAAGGAACAGATTAGCTATAGTCAGAAGAGTAGCCAGGCACAGGACTCAGGCATCTCCACCATTAGTGATACGCTTGAGGTTAGGGATAGCCTAGGGTCCCCCTAGCTTAAGGGACAGTATTGGAGGCCCCTGTCCCTCGCTCTCCTGCAGTCACAGCGTGAAATTTTTAAAGATAATTTGTCACAAGGTTTTTACTCCTTCATCTGAGAGAAATATAATCTACAGACGTTAAAAGACCCTGATTCCACTAGTGTGTCGATTACTAATCTGCTTCTTGACATTTTGATAAAATCACTGTCGTATCTGCTGTGGATCTACCAATTTTCTGGATATGGAGCTTTTGTATAATCCTGCCCACACCTCTCATTGGCAGCATTCTGCCCATGTACTGTGTACACAGAAAGCTGCCAATCGGAGGTGTAGGTGGGGTTATACAGAGCTCATGTATATGCTTGAGTACTTGGCAGCAGGCCAGCTAGTCATCCAATGATAATCTTTTGCTGATAAAATAGTTAATATTATCAAAACTGCACTAAGCATCTCAGCGAGTGACAAATCGCTGGAATTGGGGTCTCTGTCTCTACATTACGATGCTTTCAGATTAGGTGGTAAAAACCTGGAGGAAGATCCCGTTTAAAATGAATATGTGAGGTTCAATATGCACCCAGCACCATGAGCAGTTCTGGGTACATATTGCTGATCCCTACCTAACTGTTCCTGTATTTAGTAGCATAGATAAAGAGATCTTTAGAAAAGGTATTTTTAAAGATCCTTTATAGTATGCGAATGAGACCAGCGACTAGTCGTAAGGGTCTTACTTCCCTTGGCTAGTTGGCCCCCTTAGCATGTAAGCACAGTGCTGTGGGTGTGCTAATGTGGCGCCCTGGACAAGCCAGGGGCCACAGGTAACAACACACACACACCCCCACCCCCAGCAGTTCACAGCAGTCATCCCCAGTGAGACCTAATTTCTTCCTCGGGTTCAGACAGACACACCAGGTGGGCGGAGTCAGGCAGATGGGCACGCCCACCGAGGAGTTTAGCTGGCCTGAGGCAGGAAACAAGGAGAGACAAGTCCAGGCAGAGGAAGAGAGAGGAGGTCTGCAGAGAGGCAGACGCAGACAGGGGCCTAGGTTGGAGCCTAGGGCCCTCGTGTAGCCAGTGGGGCAGACGGTAGTGGCCGTCTGCGGGAGTCGGGAAGACAGTCTTGGTGGAACCGTAGGTAGCCGGGGCTGGGCGGTGTCCCACCGGTACCGAACCGGGGAGCCAGCTGGAAACCGGAACATAGGAGGAGCGTACACGAAGGTGAAGGAAAGGACTTACACTACCAACCTGGGGTCAGGGGAAAAACACCACAGCCGCCTGTGGGACCCGTCCATCCAGCCGTTTGTTTGACCAGAGACTCCGTGTAAATTACTGGCTGAGTGAGTACCACCGTGCCGTGCGGCACAGCGCTGCCCCCGCGACCCTGCACCTCGCCAGGCCCCGTAACCCGCCTGTCCTCCCATCCCCTCACCGGGCCCCGGGACAACCAACCCCCTACCCACGGAGGGGAGAACCAACATCCAAGCTGCTCCCTGTCACCGCTCTCGGGATCCCCGTCCAGAGCAGCGGTGGTGTCACAACCTCACCACAACCATGGATGGCGTCACGGACAATAAATCCCCCAAACCATTCCCCTTTTCACTCACGGGCGAGGAACGCCGCTCGAGTCCCCGGGATCCGGCCCACCGCTCGAGCCACCACCGAGCAGCAGCAGCAGCCGGACCCGAGCAGTGGGTGAGCGCAGCGTCCCCTCCTCCGCCCGCGACACTAACATGCCAATGAATGCGCAGCATCAGAGCATGGTCGTTTTCACCTTTGCTGCCACCGCTGATTTCCGGCTCAGTGCGCATGATCAGAATGTCCCTGGACTTATGGTCATGCGCACTACAACTGTTTGAAGCCGGGATGTGTACACTCGGCTTGACAATACACATGACTGGAAGTCTGGTACTTCTGATCATGCACACTGAGCCGACATACAGTGTCGGCCGCGGTGGCATCACAGAGCGGTGAGATCGACCATGCCTCTGACACTGTGCATTCATTAGCATGTTAGCACACTCACAGGGGTGTGTTTACATGTTAAGGGGGCCGACTAGCCAAGGGAAGTAACACCCTCGTGACTAGTCGCTAGCCTCATTAGCATTTTATAAAGGATCTTAAGAAATACTTTTTCTAAAGATCTCTTTATCTATGCTAGTGAATACTGGGACGGTTAGGCAGGGATTAGAAATATGCACCCAGAGCAGCTCGTGGTCTGAGAGCATATTGCACCTGACAGGTTAAGCATCATTTTTCCTGACAACATTTAATTTTTGGCCGGAGAAAAATCTGCTGCATATACTATATTTGTGCACATACCCTTATGGGTCCCTAGGCATGTCCTCTTTGCTTCTATCTAGCTGGTATTATTCTTTACAAGACACAGAGTCATCCTGCAAAAAACGTCTATCGCCATTATAGATATATTTTTATTTTTTAACTTTCGTACTATAGACATTGTATGCAATGGCATTGCTATACCCTGGCATATATTGGCGGTATTAGCTCCCTCCGTATAAAAGGAGCTTTCATTACCAATTCTAAGGTTCATCCAGGCTAAACTCTTTGTAAATGTGTTATTTTCCTCAATTTAATTATGGTTCCAGAATAGTATCATAATAAGGAACATTAAATTACCCCTTGAGGAGGTGATTATTTTCCCCAAGTCACATAATACAATAATTATACAACCATCCTTTTTCCATCCGTGAATAGATACCTTGAAAGAATACTTATTTAATCCATCTTGACCGCACTGAACTGTCTATTGCATCGGTTAATGACAGGGTTACCTTAGCCCTTCATTATGCTTTATATTCCGAAGAGGGACATAATAACCCTTTTATTTCCTGTCTCCTTTTTAATCTGACAAATGCCTACCAGACGAGACCTGGTGCCTTATTTTCTGCCAGCGGGCTGTGTCCTTTGTGACCCCGGACTCTTCAGATTTGTATTTTAAAGAATGAGATGCCTGTAAGAGAAACTCATTGTTCTGTAGTAGAGAAACAGTAGCCCGCGATGACACCAGTCGTGGGAGTCTTCCTAAATCTTTATTCTAGCTGCTCCAGCTAAGCTTGTCTCTTTTATTAATCGTCTACCTTGTTGCTCATTCCTCCTGATCCTATTATGGATCACTGAACACACCCAATAGACAAAAAACATGAGATATAATGGGCATTAAGAGATCAAGGACATGCACAGAACCATTGTAAGCTCCCGCATAGGCTTCCATCTATCAGTATTTATACATGGACAATAGCTTGTTTGTCATTAGGTAATTAAATGATAAAGCTTGTGTAATATTATAAATTTTTGCAGCATGCAAAATTTTAAAGTAGATGAGTAAATACATGAAAGTTTTCAACATATCATGAATGAGTTTTCCCACAAAACTGACAGACCTGTATATAGAGCATGTTGAAAAACTAATGCACTACCAGGATGCAGCAAGTCCTCCTTTTTTTTTTTTGTCCTGGGCAGTTTACATCTTCTGCCATTTGTCTGCGAGTATTTGCTTGGCATTTGGAGGATTTAAATCCTCTCTCTATATATATATATATATATATATATATATATATATATATATATATATATATATAGCATGTTGGCACTTTTTGCATGATCCAAATCTTACTTCTCTTACATTTTCTTCCTCATTTTCATAATCAAAGTTATACTTCCGGCACCCAGCACTGTGGTTCTCATACTTCCTTTCTTAAAGGGAATCTGTCAGCGGGTTTTTACTATGTAATCCAAGGACCGCATGCTGCAAAGGTTTATTTGCAGATTTCAGCAATGCCTCTCTTATCAAGGTCCTTGCTGTTGTTTACTTCCAATAATTGAAGACCAGAACCTAGCACCAGAACCTTATCAATGCTAGACTACATTGCCTGCTGCACAGCATTCCGACTCGCTCCCCTCCTGTGATTAGCAGCTCACTGTCTATGTACAATGTCTATAGAGAGCCTGAAATGGGCGGGGGCAGCTCTCTGAGCTCTGCTGCATTGCTAAATCTAAAAACTCTGATTGTGACAGAACCACTACACCCAATAAACTAAGTGATACATAGTTGGATTCAAGCTCTCTTTGCTGGATACATTGATGATGTTGATAACAGCAAACTTGCAGAGAATAAACTATAAGCCTTTAAACATTTCCTTAATGGAAAAAATCCACCTGTAAAGTTTTAAGAATAGACCCAAGGAACCCTAAATAGTGAAAATATCATAAAATCACCAGAATAAGGGAACCAAATAGAAGAAGGACCAGAACAATAAATAAATTAGGCGAACAATTTTATTAGTATTTGTAAGATATTCAGTATGTGACATATACTAATAAAATTGTTGGCTTCATTATTTATTGTTCTGGTCCTCCTATTTCGTTCCCTTATTCTGGTGATTTTATGATATTTTCACTATTTAGGGTTCCTTGGTTTTGGTCTTGCAGAGAATGAAGGACTGGTTATAGTGGAGCCAAGCTATGAACACTGATCGGCTGCAGCATTCACTTTTTGTCTAAGCAAATTCAGACAACATGTGCTTGCTGTAGTTGATCATTGGCCACTGATTGGCTGCAGCACTCATGTGAGTCTAAACATGAATGTTGATAAATGCAGGGCATCAGGTAACCTAACATTGGCTATCGGGTAGCGGTGTCAGTTTTGAGAGGTGAGTATCAATTTTATTTTTTTTTTGTACTCCCCCCTCTGGACTCATTAAGAAACGGTTGTCCATTAGTAATTAACTACTTTATTATATGTGAATAACGTAAATCCATGCCCAAAATGTTATCTTTACCCCTTAGCCAGATATTTTGTATACTTTGATTTTTTTTCTTTAATGATTTCCATTATTGAAATTTAATGTACAATGTGTGTTTTGTGTTTTTCAGGATGTTGCTGTCTGGTTTTCCGAGTGCATCAAGTGGCAAAACAAAACATCGTCCTGTGAAATTAAAGAATATTCAGACAATATGTATATTGGTGTGTGTTCTCACTATCCCAGAAGTAGGTAAGAAATCTCAGCTCACTGTCATTTTAACTGTGAACAGGTGTAGTATACAAAGGCAATAAATCATTTTCAGAATTACAAGAAAAATATCAATATAATAATTTACATTAGCAAATTCATTTCAGTTATGTTTTATTTTGTAAAATAAATGGATTTATTTTACATGGCTTAATATACATTTGTGTTTAAAAATCACAACTGTGAGTTTTTGTGTATACACCCATGTAAAGAATGTACATGTGCTAGACTCTGAAGGGGAGTCTCGAGGAGCTTAGGTGCGGCACTGCACTTAATCAATATCTTTTTGAACTTTGGCCAGTCTTTCAATTAAACTTTTACCAGACTAGAATCTCATTCAGCACTAGCCCAAAAGGCAGAAAAACACAATATATTTGTGGCTATGTCTGCGTCACAGCTCCCTTTAGAAGTATGTTGCCTGCAACAAGTTTTTACAATTTTAACGCAAGCAGATAATGCACACTTCAGGTCCAGAAAGTTAACTATTCACCTGTCACTTATATATAAATATACACCTATTTGTGCAGGTAAGGTGTGGTTTTCTGGCTATAAAATAGAAATAAGGGTAAGCGTGACACTGTGATATATCACTCCAGCTGACAGTAAAAAGGATATTTCAAAATACAGTATGTGACTAACAAAGGAATGTGGCTGCTTTCAGTGTAAAGCTTAAGTTATTGAGGGAGGGGAAATGCCATACAGCGTGCACAGTATGACTAAACATATCTTTTCTGATCACGCAGTGACTGCACCTGTATGCTGTAACTGATTTGTCCCATGTCTTTCCTGGAGTGCACCGCTCCCCAAACTTCCTACTCGATTGATATTTTCCCCCTCTGTGCTGCTGGGCCCAATTATACATTCCTGATGCTGCTATATGAGGCAGCTTAAGGCTACATACGCACTCTGCGTTTTTTGCTGCGTTTTTGGTGCAGTTTGGTTGTCAGAACTTTCTGACATTTGACTTCCCAGCAAAGTCTATGAGAAGTCAGATTTTCTATGCGGACATTGCAGTTTATTTGTCAGCGTTTTATTTGGCAAAAGTTTGTGACAAAAAAAAATGCAGCTTGTTCATTCTTCCTGCGTTTTTGTCAACATTTGTCACAAAAAAGCAGCAAAAATGCATGTTGTGAAAAACGCACCAAAAACACACCGAAAACGCACCGAAAACACAGCAAAAACGCACCTACAATTACAAGCAATTTTTGTGACATTTCCAGGCTGTCTCTGACAAGGTGCAGTTTTGGCTGCATTTTGGCTGCAGTTTTGGCTGCAGTTTGTAAACACAAAAAGATGTAGACTTAGGCCATGTGTGCACGTTGCGTCCTGAACCTTGCAGTTAGCAACGCATCCTCTGGCAGAATTTGTCAATGTCAAATTTCTTTGTGACCACAAAAACGCAGGAAAAATGCCTGCGTTTTTGTCGCGTTTTGACCGCGTTTTACATGCTTTTTCAGTGCTTAAAATGGGATGCGTTTTCCATACAAAGACACTACTAAATAAAGTTTGCACATTCAAACACTAGGAAAAAAATGTAAAAAATTAAAAAATATCCTTTAAATCAAACATTATAATGATAATTTTCATAAAAAGATTATTGAGATTTAATATTTATGTTAAAAATAAATTTATCTTATTGTTTGACTTTATTTTTAAAGTCGGGCTGCATGTGAGGGCAAAAGGAAACCTCTTGACCTCACTATAATGCTAAAAACGCATGCTTAAATGTTGTCAAAAAAGCATGCGTTTAGCATCAAAAAAGCATGTAAAACGCATGAATTTTGATTTTGGATGCGTTTTGATAATTGTCATTGACTTCAATGTTAGTAAAACGCTGCCAAAATAGCAAAAACAATTGACATGCTGCTTTTTCAAACGCAGAGATTTTGATACATTTTACGCACCTAAAATGCTGCATTTGTATAAGCATTGTACGCACAAGAAAACTCAAATTTCCATAGACTTTGCCTGGAAATCAAAACGCATGCAATTTTGCAATAAAACGCTGCAGCTCAAAACACTGCGGAAACGCATGAAAAAAACGCAACGTGTGCACACAGCCTTACCTCTGCAGAATTGGAGGAGCAGAGTAGCACTTAAAGAGGTTGTACTTTTAAACTATAGGCTTAAAAACCAACAGACATGAATAGAAGAGGAAGGATAAATCCAACGAGCTCAATGGTTGTTGATGATTAAAAAATATTTTCTTTATTTCAAAAATAAATAAAAGTTCAGATAGCAGAAAAAAACAAATCAGTTCAGGTAGAGATGGAAGATTACTGCTGTAAACGCACGGCAAGACGCGGTTCGGCTATACCTTTATCATTGCCATAATTATTGTTTTTCTTTGTCGCTCCATTGGGAGACCCAGACAATTGGGTGTATAGCTATTGCCTCTGGAGGCCACACAAAGTATTACACTTAAAAGTGTAAGGCCCCTCCCCTTCTGGCTATACACCCCCAGTGGGATCACTGGCTCACCAGTTTTGTGCTTTGTGCGAAGGAGGCAACACATCCACGCATAGCTCCACTTTTTAGTCAGCAGCAGCTGCTGACTATGTCGGATGGAAGAAAAGAGGACACATATAGTGTCCCCAGCATGCTCCCTTCTCACCCCACTGTATGTCGGAGGTGTTTGTAAGGTTGAGGTACCCATTGCGGGTACGGCGGCAGGAGCCCACATGCTGATTCCTTCCCCATCCCTTTTTACAGGGCTCTGGGTGAAGTGGGATTTACCGGTCTCCAGGCACTGAGACCGTGCTCCATCTACAGCCCCTGGAGAAGATGCTGGATGGAGCGGAGTACATCAGGGACATGGCCCTGCTTCCTCAAGGTACTCTGTGTCCCCGTGCATTTGGCGCTCACACCGCAGCATGCTGGGTGTTGTAGTGCGCCGGGGGACATCAGCGCTGCGGCGCCTGTGCCATGGCCTCATTCAGCTTTGCTGAAGCAGGCTCACTTATGGGAATTGGTCGCGCCGGCCGCTGGGACTGCGGCGCGGCTGGCACTTGTAGTGCGCCGGGGACTTCAGCGCGGCCTGCGCTTTTACGGCGGCCGCGCTGATAACTAGAGTCCCCGGCTTTTGCGGCCTGCTTCCGTTCGTTCCCGCCCCCAGACCTGCCAGTCAGGAGAGGGGCGGGACGCTGGCCACTTCCAGGAATCGGTCGCGCCGGCCGCTGGCAGCGGCGCGGCTGGCACTTGTGGTGCGCCGGGGACTTCAGCGCGGCCCGCGCTTTTACGGCGGCCGCGCTGATAACTAGAGTCCCCGGCTTTTGCGGCCTGCTTCCGTTCGTTCCCGCCCCCAGACCTGCCAGTCAGGAGAGGGGCGGGACGCTGGCCACTTCTATGAATCTGTCGCGCCGGCCGCTGGAACTGCGGCGCGGCTGGCACTTGTGGTGCGCCGGGGACTTCAGCGCGGCCCGCGCTTTTACGGCGGCCGCGCTGTTAACTCGAGTCCCCGGCTTCTGGGCCTAGTCTCCCTTCGTTACCGCCCACAGCCCTGACAGTCAGGGTAGGGGCGTGACGCTGCATAGAGCAGAGCTGAGAGCTGGAGTATGTTTTGCATACTCCACCCCTCTCACTGTGTGCACTGTGAATCCGGATTCCCGCACTTTCTCAGGCACGCCCACGGCTTCCTTCTCTACAAGGACACCGGCAGCCATTAGTGTCAGTTTCTGTACGATACAGAGACAAGTGTGGAAGACCCTGGCATTCTGATAGTCACACAATCGCTGTAACAGGCGTTAAGCAGCACCTGTGGTGCTAACCCCACTAGTGCAGAAGTGCACTTATAGATATGCTTGTACTATATACATTGCACTGTTTGGTCGCACGTTGTATATACCCTCCTGGATTATGCGGAGGAGTTATCAGCATATTCTCTGTGTAAAACAAAGGTGCAGAACCACATGTTTTTCTATACAGCTGGTACAGCATGTACGGCTATACGGCCGGCAGGTACATAGACTCCCATTGTATGCACTAATGGCCAGGGGATGAGGACGGTGTCTGCAGTATTTACTGACAGTTTTTCTGAGACTATGGCTATGATACTAGAAGCCTAGCAGTCCGGACATGTCTCTCACAATATGGGCACTGTTGAATCATTGATCCATGGCCCCCCTCAGTGTGAATAACTAACAGCTCCGGGAATGTCACACGCATCCCAGAGTCACGGCTCTGCACGGACGTCAGTCCCAGACAGCCTAAGTGGGCTCGCTATGAGCGGCCTCGGTTTCATCAGGGTCCTAACAGAAGGACTCGCTGTGTAATGAGGCGGAAGTAGCGGCTCAGGATTCTGATCCTGAGACCGCTCTCAATCTGGATACACCTGTTTGTGACGCCATAGTAAATAATCTTATAGCGTCCATCTATAGAATGTGGGTTATTTCTCACAGCTCCTCCAGTGGAGGAGTCAGCTTCACGTATTTTTCTGGACCACTCTGCCTTCAGAGAGGCAGTCCAGGAACACCACGCTTATCCAGATATGCGCTTCTCCAAACGGCTTAGGATACACGTTATCCCTGTCCCCTGACTTGGTCAAGGACTGGACCCAATGTCCCGAGCGGCATCCTCCAATCTCCAGGCTTGTAGCTAGATCCATAGTTGCAGTGGGAGATGGAACTGCAAACTCAAAGATGCCACTGACAGACAGATGGATCTCTGGTCGAAAGCCATCTATGAGGCTGTCGGCGCACCGTTGGCTCCGGCATTCTCTCCCTTGGGGCACTCCAAGCTATTTCAGCTTGTCTTACACAGATTGACACGGTTACACGTACATCTGTGCCGCAGGTGGCATCCTTAACCTCTCAAATGTCTGCATTTGTTTCTTACGCGATTCAGGTTGTCCTGGACTCTGCGAACCGTGCGGCGGTAGCCTCCGCTACTCCGTGTTTTTAAGCAGAGCCTGGTCTGCTCGTTAAGTGAATGGAAGGCAGATTCTGCTTCCAAAAAAGGTTGCCTAACCAGTTGCCTTTTTCTGCTGACCGACTGTTTGGTGAGCGTTGGATGTAACCATCAAACAGTCCAGGGGTAAGGATTCATCCTTTCCTCAGCCCGGACACAACAAACCCCAACAGAGCAAGAGGCAGTCGGGGTTTTCGGCCTTTTCGAGGCTCGGGCAGGTCCCATTTTTCCTCGTCCAATGTGGACTCAAAAGGATCAGAGGAGCTAAGATTCTTAGCGGGCTCAGTCTCGCCCAAAAAAGCGACAGTCTGAAAACCCGCTTCCAAGGCGGCTTCCTCATGACTTGCGGCCTCGGTCGGTAGCAGGCTCTCCCGCCTTGGCGATATTTAGCTGCCATAGGTCAATGACCATTGAGTGTGAGACATTCTGTCTCACGGGTACAGGATAGAGCTCACTTCTCGTCCTCCAACTCGATTCTTCAGAATTTCTCCACCTCCCGGCCGGGCCGCTGCTCTTCTGCAAACAGGGTGCACTCTATAGGCAGAAAGAGTGATGACCCCCGTTCCTCTTCAGGAACAAGGTCACGGTTTTTACCCCAAATTCTTTGCGGTACCTATAACAACGGGCCGTTCCGTCCCGTTCTGGATCTAAAAATGCTCAGCAAGCTCGTGGACACCAGGCGGTTCCGGATGGAATCCCTCCGCCATGTCATCGCCTCAAGGTCCCAAGGATATTTCCTAGCATCATTAGGCATCAAGGATGCTTATCCACACGTGCCGATTGATCCAGAGCACTAGCGTTTCTACGCTTCGTTATAGGAGACGAACACCCTCTGTTCGTAGCGCTACCTTCCGGCTAGCGACAGTCCAACTGGTCTTCGCCAAGGTCAGGGCAGCAGTAGTCACAGTCCTGCACTCTCAGGGTCACTCTGTGGTCCCGTATTTAGACGATCTACTTGTCAAGGCACTCTCTTAGGAAACATGCCAACACTGCCCGAACGTTGCGCTGGAGACTCTCTAGAGTTTTGGGTGGATCATCAACTTTTTAAAGTCAGATCCGACCCCGACCCTATCGATAACATATCTAGGCATAGAGTTTCTTACTCTCTCAGCGATAGTGAAGCTGCCGCTAGACAAACAGCATTCACTACGGGCTGCAAGCTCTTCTTAAGAACCAGTCGCACACATTGAGACGCCTCATGCACTTCCTACGTAAGATGGTAGCAATGGAGGCAGTTCCTTTCGCGCAGTTTTACTGCGTCCACTACAATGGGACATTCTCCGCCAATGGGACGAGGAGTCGACGTCCCTCAACAGAGTCGTCGTTCTTTCTCAGGCGGCCAAGGAATCTCTACGGTGGTGGCTTCTTCTCACCTCTTGGTCAAAAAGAAGGTCCTTCCTATCCCCGTCCTGGGCGATAGTTACGACAGACGCGAGTCTATCAGGGTGGGGAGCAGTTTTTCTCCACTACAGCGCTCAGGGTACGTGGACTCAGCAAGAGTCCACTCTTCAGATCAATGTTCTTGAACACAGAGCAGTGTATCTTGCCCTACAATCCTTCCAACAGCGGCTGGAAAGCAAGCATATCCGACTTCAGTCGGACAGCTCCACAGCGGTGGCATACATCAACCACCAAGGAAGAACGCGCAACCGGCAAGCCTTCCAGGAAGTCCGGCAGGTTCTGATGTGGGTGGAAGACACGGCATCCACCATATCCACAATTCACATCCCAAGTGTGGAAACTAGGAAGCTGACTTCCTAAGTCGCTGAGGTGTGGCCGAAAGAGTATGGTCTCCTCACCCGGACGGGTTTCAGGAGATCTGGCGCCGCTGACAGAGGCCGGACGTCGATCTAATGGCGTCACGGCACAACAACAATGTGCCAGCTTCATGGCACGGTTTCACAATCATCGAGCTCTGGCGGCAAACGCCTTAGTTCAGCATTGGTCGCAGTTCCAGCTACCTTAGGTGCCACCTCTGGCATTGTTGCCCAGAGTACTGCGCTAGATCAAGACCGACTGCGGCCGCGCCATCCTCGTCGCTACAAATTGGCCGAGGATGTTGTGGTACTCGGTTCTGTGGTGCCTCACGGTAGGCTAACCGGGGGCACTACCAGACCAATCAGACTGGCTGTCTCAAGGGCCATTCTTCCATTTGAATTCTACGGCCCTCAACCGGATGGTGTGGCATTGAGTCCTGGAACCTAGTGTCGTCAGGATTACCTCAGGACGTGGTTGCCACCATGAGACAGGCTAGCATACCAACGTCCGCCAAGATTGACCACAGGACGTGGAAGATGTTCTTATCTCGGTGCTCGGCGCAGGGTGTTTCTCCCTGGCCGGTTGCATCGTCTATGTTTCCTTCCTTCCTGCAATCTAGGTAGGAAAATGGGTTGTCGCTCAGTTCCCTTTAGGGACAAGTCTCAGCGCTATCTGTATTTTTTCAGAAACGACGACTTCCTCAGGTACGCACGTTCCTACGGGGAGTTTGTCTTCTCAGCACTCCGTACAAGCGGCCGTTAGAGCCCTGAGATCTGAACAAGGTTCTAATTGCTCTCCAGATGCCGCCTTTCGAGCCTTTGAAGGATGTCTCCCTTCCCGTTTTTCACGGGAAGTGGCCTTCTAGTAACGGTCTCGTCTCTTAGGAGAGTTTCCGAGCTAGCAACGCTCTCATACAAACTCCCTTCCTGGTCCTTCACCAGGACAGGGTAGTTCTGCGTCCGGTTCCGGAATTTCTCCCTAAGGTGGTATCCCATTTTCATATCAATCAGGATATCACCTCACCTTCTTTGTGTCCTCGTCCAGTCCATCAATTTCAGAAAGATTTGCATCTGTTGGTTCTGGTGAGAGCACTCAGGTTCTACTTCCCGCATGGCGCTCCTGCGCCACCCGGATGCACTCTTTGTCCTTGTCGCTGGTCGGCGTAAACAGTCGCAAGCTTCCAGATCCACCCTTGCTCGGGGGCTCGAGGAACCAATTCTTGAAACCTACAGTTCTACTGGGCTTCTGGTTCTCTCAAGGCCGAAGGCCCATTCTACCAGAGCCGTGGGTGCATCCTGGGCATTACGGCACCAGGCTACGGCTCAGCAGGTGTGTCAGGCACCCACCTGGTCGAGTCTACTTACTTTTACCAAGCATTATCAGATGCATACCTACGCTTCGGCAGACGCCAGCCTAGGTAGATAAGTCATTCAGGCGGCGGTTGGCCACCTGTAGGAGAGGGCCGTTTGACGGCCCTATCATGAGGTATTCTTTTACCCACCCAGGGATTGCTTTTGGACATCCCAATTGTCTGGGTCTCCCAATGGAGCGACAAAGAAGAAGGGAATTTTGTTTACTTACCGTAAATTCCTTTTCTTCTAGCTCCAATTGGGAGACCCAGCACCCGCCCTGTTTTCTCGGGGTTTTTCTGTTTTTTCGGGTACACATGTTGTTCATGTGGTATGGTTCAGTTCTCCGATGTTTCCTCGGATTGAATTGGTCTTTAAACCAGTTATTGGCTTTCCTCCTTCTTGCTTTGGCACTAAAACTGGTGAGCCAGTGATCCCACTGGGGGTGTATAGCCAGAAGGGGAGGGGCCTTACACTTTTAAGTGTAATACTTTGTGTGGCCTCCAGAGGCAATAGCTATACACCCAATTGTCTGGGTCTCCCAATTGGAGCTAGAAGAAAAGGAATTTACGGTAAGTAAACAAAATTCCCTTCTTTGCTGCTATCTGTACTTTTTATTTATTTTTGAAATAAAGAAAATATTTTTTATTCATCAACAACCATTGAGCTCGCTGGATTTATCCTTCCTCTTCTATTCAATTGCTGGCAAGAGCTCCTGCCATTCAATCCGACGCAGAGCCTCCTCATGAAATAGCAGCATACACTGGACTGTGTTTGGTAAGCTGGCTTTTTTAGTGGTTTCTTTCCTTAACAGACAGATGACTGCTACCTGCCTGTCCTACCTGATGATGGATCATTGCAGTCACAAACCGATCCTTCCAGTGATTCTGCTGCTTCAAGTCATGAGAGCAGCTCTTTCTCTTCCATGCTACTCTGTTGATTGGGTGTGACTGCCAACGTCTGGCTCATCTCGTCTGGCTTATCAGGAAACAGGGAGCCAGCTGGCTGTCAATCAGCATTTGTGTCGGCAGAGCGGGAAAGAAGTTAGGCTATGTGCGCACTAGGCCGTTTTACCTGCGGATTTGCTGCGGAAATTTCTTGAGAAATGTCTGCAATCTTTGTGCAGACATTTCCCAGCAAATCCTATGAGAAGAAAAAATAGCTGTGCGCACGCTGCGGATTTTTCTCAAGAAATTTCCTTGAGAAGATTTTCTTGAGGCCTAAAACACACTTCCGCAAAAAAAACGTACGTGTCTCACGGTCCGTTTTTCAGGTCCGTGTTCCGTTTTTTAGGGGCGTTTCTCTGGTACGTATGGCATCCGTGTGATGGCGTATGCGAGCCGCATGTGCGTGTGGAATGTCCGTATTGACATAAAATATGTACGTGTGCTGTCCGTATGCTGTCCGTTTTTAAAGGCCCGCATTCTTACCCAATTAACGTTGTTAATCATTCATCATGAGATCCTGGTGTTGTTGTTTGCTTTCAATTGACCTGATAGATTGGAAACAAGTGTTTCAGATTTCGTGATTAAAAACGGACACGGACGATACGTGCTGAACACGGACATACTCCGTGTGCGGTCCGTGCAGGCACGGACCCATAGACTAAAGCGGGTCCGTGCCTGCGTGCTGCCGGCCAAAAACGGACATGTTGTCCATGTAGAAAAGAGCACACACGTACTTACCACACGGACACACGTTCCGTGTGATTTTACGTGTGTGTGCCATCTACCATTGAATAACATGGGTCTCCGTGTGTACGTGTCTCCGGTACGTGCTAATACGTACTGCACACGTACAAAAAAAAACGGATGTGTGTTGTGGGTCTGAGAAAATTTCTTGAGAAAATGAGCATGTCAATTCTTTTCTGCAAGTACCTGCGGATTTCTGCAGTACAGCCTGCAAAATCCCCAGGGAACAACCTGCGGGAAAATCGCGGCAAATTCGCGGCTAATCCGTGGTAAATCCGTATGCGGATTTGGTGCGGATTTTTTCTGGAGGTCCGGAAATCTTCCACTCCCAGAAGTTTCTCAAAAAATTTTCTTGAGAAACTTCACATTTCTAGTGCACACAAAGCCATAAGGCTACTTTACACCAGACAATCTATCGTGCGATGGATCGTCGGGGTCACGTTTTTGTGACGCACATCCGGCATCGCTGGCGATGCCGGCCTGTGTGACACCTCCTAGCGACGCAGTATCGCTCACAAATCGTGAGTCGTGTACTGGTCGCTAGGTTCCATAATACCGTTTAATTTAGTTGTTCATCGTTTCCGTGGTAGCACACGCCGCTCCATGTGACACCCCGGGAACGATGAACAGCAGCTCACCTGCTTCACGCGGCCGCCGCCAGCTATGTGAAGGAAGGAGGTGGGTGGGATGTTTACGTCCCGCTCATCTCCGCCCCTCCGCTTCCATTGGCCGGCGGCCGTGTGACGTCACTGTGACGCCGAACGTCCCTCCCACTCCAGGAAGTGGACGTTCGCTGCCCACAGCGTGATCGCACGAGAGGTAAGTACGTGTGACGGGGGTTACCGACTTTGTGCGACACGGGCAGCGATTTGCCCGTGACGCAAAAAGGACGGGGGCGGGTACGATCGATTGTGAAATTGCACAATCAGTCGTACCGTGTAAAGCAGCCTTTACTGTTCTGTCAATGTGTGATATCGGCAGAAGTCACAGAATCACCGTTAGGCCGGTGTCACACTTGCGATTGCCTGGCGTGTATCTTGCGTGAGTCTCGCGGTGCATCACCCGGCACGGACTCCAACTCTCCTAACAGGAGCGGGTCGGTTGTATGCATCTGTATGCAACCGACCCGCTCCTGTGAGGAGAGTGTGAGTTTGTGCTGGGTGATGCACTCGAGCGGGATACACGCAAGGCAATTGCAAGTGGGACACCGGCCATACAGGCAAACTGGGAACGCTCTCTACTGGCAGGGATCAAACAATTAAAAAAAATAAAATTTCAAATCACCAGCCATTCGCCAAGTTGAAAATTAAAGGGTTAAAAAATATATACACATATTTGGTATTGCTGCATTCATAAATGCCCAAACTATGAAAGTATAAAATCAATTAATCTGATCGGTAAACGGCGAAACTTAAGTTTTTTAGTTGTCACAAATGTTGTACTAAATGCAACAGGCGATCAAAATGTTTTATCTGAACAAAAGTGGTACCAATAAAAATGTCAGCTCAAGACATAAAATGTAAACCATAACTAAGCCCCACATCCCGAAAAAAGAGAATACTACGGGTCGTGGAAAATGACTCAAAAAGTGCTCCACTTTTTTTTTGGACAAGCGAATTTTTTTTAGCCCCTTTGCTAAAAGTAAACCTTTTTGGTGTCTATGAACTCGCACCGACACATCAGTTTTACCATATAGTGAACACAATGAATAAAATACCTCCAAACCAATCGTGTAATCGCACCTTTTTTAAATTTTTCCGCACTTGGAATTTTTTTGCCGTTTTCCAGTACACTATATGGTAAAACTCATGGTTTCATTTAAAAGTACAGCTCATCCTACAAAACAAGCCCTCACATGACCAGATTGACTGAAAAATAAAAAAGTTATGGCTCTCAGAAGAAGGGGAGCAAAAAATAAATAAAAAAAAAAAATCGAAAAACAAAAAACCGCCCGGGGATGGAGGGGTTAAATCCTTACGTTTCTTAAAGAAATGCATTTGCTGTTTTATAGAAACAGATAGTTAAAATTGTTTGCTAATGAGTTGTAAGCTCAGTGCGGTGGGCAGTGCACTTATGGCTCTCCTGCCTCTTTCCCTATTCCATGCCCTCTGCCGGCCTCCTGTCTCTGACTGACAGGGCACTCACGTTTCACTTACTTGTCAGACAGGAATAAGAGACAGAAACAGGAGAGCTGCAAGTGCAGAGCCCGACCCCAAAGCACTGCACTTGCAACTCATTAGTAGATAATTTCAACTATGGATTTCTCTAAAACAGCAAAACATATTTCTACAAGAAAAGTAATTATTTAATCAGCATGAAAGCGCCTTTGTATACATGTCATTACTTTGAGGTATAAAATCCTGTTGACAGGTTCTCTTTAAAGGGAATCTGTCACCAGGTTTTTGCTACTTCATCTGAGAGCAGCATAATGTAGAGACAATGACCCTAATTCCAGCAGTATCATTTACTGATCTGATTGCTGTCATTTTGATAAAATCAATGTTTTTTCTGCTGCAGATCTAGCAGTTACACAGAGCTCATGAATATGCTGGATTACCTGGCAACAGGCCAAGTAGTCCTCTAATGATAATCTACTGCTGATTAAACAGTGACTTTATCAAAGCTACACTAAGCAGCCAAGTAAGGGACACATCGCTGGAATCAGGGTCTCTGCCCCTATGTTATGCTGCTCTTAGATTAGGTGGCAAAAACCTCCTTCAGATTCCCTTTAAGTGGTATGAAAGAGGGATAGACTTGACAAAGTAAAGTGGTTATCCAAGATTAGAATAACATGGCTCCTTCATTCCTTAAAATGAGGCTAAGTAAAGCCTGCTGTATATGTTACGATTTCGCATACGATATCGTATCCGATCGTAACCGCCCTCATCGTATATGCGGCACGTTCAATTTGTTGAATGTGCCGCACAAACGATTAACCCCCATCACACGTACCTACCCGTCCATACGACCTCGATGTGGGCGGCGAACATCCACTTCCTGGAGTGGGAGGGACGTTCGGTGTCACAGCGACGTCACGCGGCAGCCGGCCAATAGAAGCGAAGGGGCGGAGATGAGCGGGACGTAAACATCCCACCCACCTCTTTCCTTCCGCATTGCTGGCCGGGAGACGCAGGTAAGATCTGTTCATCGTTCCCGGGGTGTCACACACTGCGATGTGTGCTACCCCGGGTACGATGAACAATCTGACGTTCAGTTTTTAGGAATTGAACGACATGCGTGCGATGAACGTTTTAACGTTCAATCGCAATCGCACATACCTGTCACACACTACAATGTACCTTAGGATGCCGGATGTGCGTCACTTATGACGTGACCCCGCCGACACATTGTAAGATATATTGTAGCGTGTAAAGCGGGCTTAACTGTAGGGGAACTAGAGAAAAAAAAAACGTTTGCCAAGAGACATTTATGGCGGAGGAGGGAGTTTTAATCTTGGTGTAAAAGATAGACCATATCTTAAAAGGAACCTGTCACTAGGTTTTTCCCTTTTTCCAGTAAGCTCTTATATACAGCATTCCAGACTACTGTATATAAGAGTATATAAAATGGGCCACACAATGTTGAGTCAGGAGTGGTCCATTTTAGCCACTGTACTTTGCAGTGCTTGGACTCAAAACAATCACTGATTATATATTTTTTTAGCAATTTACAAATTGTAAATGTAGAAAGATTCCTTTAATATAAAATCCTTGTGTTGTGAATCATATAATACACTAGGATATACAGTATACCAGTATAGAGTCTACCCTGGTATTTTCTCGTCCATTGCCAGCCGCATGCTGCTGCATTTACCAGAGCTGTTATGAGTCTGTGATCTTACAAGACTTACTAGATATTACGCTATACTTTGATTCAGTATATTTACGAATATATTTATAAAAATAAATATTTTTTTTCTTTTGCTTAATTAGAATTTGTCATCAGTTGGCTAAAATCCAAGCATCACATTTTTTAAAGGAAATTATAGCATTCAATTACTATGTGGCTTTTGGATCCAGCGATGGCAAATTAAAATAAATGTTCTGGTCTAAAATTTCCATTTCGAGATCTGGGAAGGGGTATGAATGAATGATTCTTTGACTTGAAGGAATTTCTAAGGAGCTCTGTAAAACCGAGCCGTCAGTTTACACTTATGGCATGGATTTTGTAGATTACATCAATTCACCTAAAAAAAACGTTTTGTAGATTTTTGCCATGTACAACTAGCCTCTTTTGATTACATAAAATGCTAAAATATTCTATAAGATTATGTGACAGTGTTGAGGCGTTGAAATAGCTCCCAATGACCGAAGTTTCTTTAGTTATAATATTATGTTACCAAAACATCTTTAGAATATTGTAAACTAGAAAAAAATGTAATGTCGGTCATTATCCACAAATCTAATTGATATAAGATGCATTTGCCACTCACAAATCAATAAAGGAATTCGCCTGTCAGAACATATTGATGATAGATCCGTAGACTATTAACCTGTAAAATGGGGTATTTACAGTGCGCGGGCTGTGGGCGTGCTGTTTTAAGCATCCATCGCCTCCAATCCCCACCTCCGCGACAGGATCATAGGGTTCCAAAAGGTCGTATCATACCTAGAAATCTGCTGAACCAAACTGGGACTGGATTTCGTAGGAGACCATTATTTTTGGACGTCCATAGCAAAACTAAGTAGTACAAGCAATCAGAAGGTTCAAGTGCCCTAAGTGAACTAAAAAAATACAGTGAAACATAAAGTTTTAAAAATATGAAAACATTTAAATATAAAAGTTCAAATCACGTGCCTTTTCCCCCATTAAAGATAAAAGAAATATAAAAAAAAATATACATGTGATCTCTCCATATCCATTAAAGTCCGATCTGTCAAAATATAAAATGTATTTATGTCAGGATTGTGGTATTTCGGCAGTCGCAACATACCGTAGTTAAATAAAATGCAATAAGAACTTATCAAAATGCCCTATTTACCCTACAATAATATAGTAATATTGATAAAAACAGAAGCTTGGCCCACAAGAAAACAAGACTTTGCACAGCTCCATTGACTCAAAAATGAAAACACTACGGGTATTGGAAAATGGCAACACAAATGACTTTTAATTACCGTATTTATTTTTCTTTACAAATTTCAGAATTTTTTTTCACTATCCCCTAAAAATTACTATGTTTCATAGTCCTACAGATCTGCAGAATCATACTGCCAGGTCATTTTTACCCCATAATAAACACCATAAAAACAACCCCTCCACCCCAAAAATAAATAAATAAACAAATAAATTAATTAAATAAATTAAATAAAATTCTGAATTGTGAGACTACTTTCCAATTTTGTCACATTTTGAATTTTTCCCATCTTACGGGGTATTGCACGGTAAATTGGTCATTCAAAGAACAACTTATCCTGCAAAAAAAACAGACTCTGCTACATTAATGGTAAAAAAATAATAGTTGTTGTAAAAAGGAGAGGAAAAAATGGAAAAAAGATTAAAGAGTTTGTCTCATCAAGACAAGACATGGAAGTGAGACCGCTCACTAGTCAGAACAGAAAGCCACTATAAGGGTTCCTGCATGAGTCTGTTTATATCGGACGAGTGCTTTCCGTGGTTTTGACAGATAGTACTTGCACCAATGTTTTTCTCTGGGGCTGAGCACATGTCCAATTTTTTTAATTGAACTGAGTGGTCTGAGGAAAAAAATTGATGATATGTCCGATATTGAGTTAAGTGTTGGATCAAAAACATTGGATAAAAAATGGCTAAGTAAAGGTGGCTTTACACGCTATGATATCGCTAAAGCGATCTTGTTGGGTCACGGAATTTGTGACGCACATCCGGCCGCTTTAGCGATGTCGTTATGTGTGACACCTATGATCGATTTTGAATTGTCGCAAAAACGTTCAAAATCGCTCATCGGTGACATCACCCCCTATTCCCAATTATCGTTGCTGCTGCTTGGACGATGTAGTTGGTCGTTCCTGCGGTAGCACACATCGCTACGTGTGACACTGCAGGAACGAGGAACCTTACCTTACCTGCGGCCGCCGGCAATGAGGAAGGAAGGAGGTGGGCGGGATGTTACGTCCCGCTCATCTCCGCCCCTCCGCTTTGATTGGGCGGCCGCTTAGTGACGTCTCTGTGACGCCAAACGAACCGCCCCTTTAGAAAGGAGGCGGTTCGCCGGTCATAGTGACTTTGCTAGGCAGGTAATAGTGTGACGAGTCCGTGCGATTTTGTGCGCCACGGGCAACGATATGCCTGTGTCGCACAAACGATGGGGACGGGTACGCATGCTAGCGATATCGGTAACGATATCGCAGCGTGTAAAGCGGCTCTTAGTCTATGGGTCCATGGAAAAAATCGGACTACACTGAGATAACATTCCAGGGCGTTTTTCAGACTGACTGAATGGAGAAGGAGAGAAACATTTTTGTTATTCCCCACCTCCAAGAAAAACGTATCCCACTCTGTTCAAACTCTGATTTTAGTCTGATCAGCATCATCAGACCGTTTTACTTGAATGTATAGAAAACCATCTTCTAACCTGGGCCTAATACAAAAACTGCGATTTGCCTGACTGAGGACTAGAAGGAAATGTCTGGCTGGCTGTTGTTACCGCATGGAAGGTTAGCTGTTTGTTGGCAGTGCCATTGAAATAGGATGTCTCATGAGAACCTGTTTGAAGGCATCAAGCCTCATCAAACTATTATTTTTATATAATGTTCGTTTTAAATGTTTAGTACAGTTGTATGCTATAGTGTAATTTTAATGCCATAATACTTGTAAAGTAATAGTGCAGTTCTCTGTACCAGTTATGTAAGATGTGGCCCACTAGTTAATTAACTACAATCTGTAACTGGCTCTGTTAGATCAAGACGGTGATTAAATGTTCCACAATTTATTTAATTGTTTGCAGCAGATTTTAGTGATAGGACAAAATAGCCATCACACCTTGACAGCCGCCTCAGAAAACAGTCAACTAACTCTATGGGGGATGGCAAAATGCAGCCACCTGGGAGACACCTCGGACTGGTGTAACAGGCGACTCGATGGTGCCCCCCTGCCGACTGAGCCCAGGGCAAATCCCCCGCCTGCCCCGTTAGATACACCACTGCGCACCTGAACTCTGGGCCCAAGGGTGCCCAAAAGCCCTCAGACACATTAGAAGACACCAGTATTATGAATAGCACAAGGCAGAGGTGGATCAAAAGTTACATTTCTGTCAACTTGTGAAGCATTAAGGAACTTGATCATGAATTATGCGAATGATGTGACTGTCATGGGAATGATTACAGATATTGATGAATCTGCATACTGTATCTCTCAGAAATCTTCACTGTTATAATAGTGTAATGCAAACAACATGATTTTAAATGCTGATAAAAATTGACACAGAACATTGTTAGAACATTGTTGTGCAAAATGTTACTTTAGAACAATCTCTCATCAGATTTCACAATGCAAACATTTTTAAACCCCCATTTTTAACCCCTTCACGATATAGGACGTAGCAGTGTAACATCAGCAACAGAAGAGTCCTTCGCTTGCTGCTGTTTAACTATTTAAATTATACTGTCAATCACTAACAATGGCTTCTCAACTACACTATTAGAACGACATAATCCAAAAGACTTGCAGCAGTAATTACAGTAAAAGGTGGTCCTACAAAGTAGGAAAACCATGTAGAATTTTCTTTGCACTTCCCAATTACCATACTTGCTACCACATTTGTGTCCATGTGATCCACACTGAGGCATATTTGTTTTTTTCCTGGCACTACAGATGAAATACTTACAGCACACGTACCGGAAAAAACACGACACTGAAATGAATGTTTTTTTTTATGTTAATGCTGTGCAAAGATAGATAGATAGATCGACAGACAGACAGAAAGATAGATAGATAGATAGATACTGTACATAGATTATGTACTTAGATAATAGATAAATAGATAGGTAATAGATACATAGCTACATAGATTGTCCAGCTATTTAGCAAAATAAATAAATAATTAAATGAAAGAAACAGTGTTGGTTCCCCCCCATTTTTGATAACCAGCAAAGGTAAAGCAGATAGCTGGAGGCTGGTATTATCAGGCTGGGAAGGCCCATGGTTATTTGGCCCTTTCCAGCTTAAAAATAGCAGCTCGCAGCCACCCCAGAATTAGAATTCATTAGATGCGTAAATTCTATCTCTTCCCGATTGTCCTGGTGCAGTGGCAGTCGGGTAATACTTTATGAGGTTGATGTCAGCTGTGAGCCCATGGGTTAGTAATGGAGTGGATCAGACATCCCCATTACTAACCCATTAAGTGTAAAAAGAAAAAAACACCAAAAAATTTTTTTATTTAAAAAAAAATCACTCCCCAACTCTCCATGGTTGACCAATTTATAAAAAAAAAACATGCAGGTCCTAAGTAGTCCACAGAATCTGAAGTAGTCCACAGTGAAATCTTGAAACACATAAAAAGAGAAATATAAAAAGAAGAGACTGTCCCTCATTCACCAAATTATTAGAAAGTAAAGTTCCTACATCCAGCATAATCCAGGAGTTCCTCCCACTGTTCCTCGATTACCTGGATCAAAGTGTATGGAGACTCAGAACAAGACTCCAAAGGCTTGGAGCAGTACTCGCTCCCGACGCATACTGAACTCTTCTGACTCTGTGACTGTGATAAGCAGGGATATCAGGAACGTCCTGACATCACCGCTTATCACAGTCCACAGATGTTTTAGGGGGTAGCATATCAGCCCCCAACATATGGATTGTGGCATGGGTGTATTAGATATATAGATAGACCTAATTCATATTCACCTTTTGTGAGTCTGCAACTAGCTGGGCTCACAAAATTCTCCTATCTGGATTATACAGCCCTTCTGACAGATTTTAAGCTAAGTACATCAGATCTAAAAAATGTATTTAAAGGAATCCTGTCATAAGGATTTTATACCTCAAACTAATGACTTGTATGTACAGATGTTTTAATACTGATATAACCCATGCCTTGATTGTAAAAATCCATTTAGCAGTTTGTGAGAAATGCAACGTTGAAATCTTCTGCAATTGAGCTGCAGGAGCTGAGAGTGGGACACTGCACTTACAGCTCTCCTGCCCTCCCTCCTGCCCACCTGCCTCTTGTGACTGGTAGCTCACTGCAGTGACTTGTCAATCAGACACAGCAGGGAGGTGGGGATTAGGGAAGGAGAGTAGCTGTCCAAAGCACTGGCAGATGATTTGCATATGATTTCAATGCTGGATTTCTTAGAAATTCCAAAATGGATTTCTACTATTCAGGTATGAATTCTATCAGCATGAAAGCACCTGTACATACGTGCCATTAGTTTCATGTGTAAAATCTTCATGACCTGTTCCCTTTAATAATGTATGCAAGCTATACTGTGAAATGTACAGGTCCAATTTAATAAAAGATTTAGCAATATCATTTTAATGTATCTTTTGAGTATACATTATCTTTACTTCTTCATACATTTTCTTTTTCAGCGTATGCTGCTAAATTTGATTACAAAGCTGTCTTCAATGGATCATCTCTGGATATCATGACTTTCAGTAAATCTGTCCCTGATCTGACAAAGTTTACTGTGTGCACCTATATCAAACTAGCTTCTTCTGATCCCTGGACTGCTTTCACATACAAACTACGTAATTCTTCCGTCAGTGCCTATGAAATTGGCGTTCTTGGTGATAGCAGTAGCTTGAAAATATGGATGTTTGGCACTCCGATAAATGTGTTTGAGAAGCTAAACCTGCATACTTGGTACGAGATCTGCATTTTATGGGATAGCAAAGATGAGTACATGGGATTTTATATCGATCGTAGCATAAAATGGAAACAAAAGCTGGACAGTGTAACCAAACTCGATGGAGGCGGTAGTGTGGTCCTTGGCTCCTCAAACTTTGAAGATGTAAATTCCTCTGTATCTGTTATGTTGGTTGGAGAGATCTACATGTTCAGGATGTGGAACACAGCACAAACCTCCTTTTTTCAGAAGTGCATTGATGGAAATGTTATAAAGTGGCAAACAGACAACTGGATCTACAGCTCGAATGTGATGCAGCAAGACTCCACTTTGCACTGCGGTAAGTCTCATCACATTTGCTCTGCAATTATTTTCACCATTCTAATCCTGTTACTATAAAATCCACTGATTTTATTGAAAATATTGTTGTAGTGCATAATGATCGATTAATGGATATCTGTTAATATTGAGTTACCCGGGATTTTTCACATTTGCAACTCTTGTTTGTATGCTAAACATAATACGAGCACTACAAACTAAATGTCCCATATTCCATTGGTTTTGTGGTAGGGATGGGCGATCCCGATCTGTAAAGATCGGGGATCGTACCGATCACATAGTGATAATGTACACGATCGCGACCACGAGCTTTCCTGTGAAGCTCGTGTTATAGATTGAGTCCAGATCGGGTCAAGATCGGGTCCAGGGGCTGTAAAAAAAAAAAGAAGCATATTATTAAAAAACATTGTTATTATACTTACAGGTCCCGCCATACATCCTGCAGACTCTGTCTCCCGGCTGCTCCTGCTTCTGAGTCCGATCATTGCTGTGCTGTCGGTAAACAGCAATGACTTGCAGGACCTTCAATGACATCATAGCATGTGACTATCTGGTGTGAATGTTGATTGGCTTACAGACTGGTCACATGACTATGACTTCATTGAAGGTCCTGGTAACTGAACTTTCATTGTCACTGTGTGAGTGTCGGATCACAGCGCACAATCTCCCCACAGGAGCGGTCGGCTTCATGTATTTCCATGCAGCTGATGCGCTCCTGTCTAATCATTGTCAGTCCTTGCAGGGTGATGCGAGACGCAAGTGGAATCATACCCTCATTGTCAGGCTGCTTCTTGCTCTTTACAGAGCGATGTAGCAGAGCTGACTTGGTTCTCTGTGCTTCTCACTGTGTATAGATTGTGTCTGTACAGAGTGATGAAGCTGACATGGCTGTACCTGTGGATTAGGCTAAATAGAGAAACTCCGGCACACTAATGACCCCAAGAAAATTAGTCAAGTCGAGTTCATGCTGTGATAATTTTATTAATTAAAAAATTGATGCAATTGTTGTATATTGCTGTATAAGGAAGTGTCCACAGAGGTCGACGTTTTGGCACAGTGAGCCTGCGCAGTGGAGGTGTAACGTAAAAACAGCGCTGTAAACAAACGGCTGCACTATGGTAACGATCGGTCACATAGTGCGGGGTAAGGAGCCACAAAGTAAAGATAGCAATTGCATCAATTTTTTGATTAATAAAATTATCACAGCATGAACTCAACTTGACTAATATTTTTGGGGTCATTAGTGAGCCGGAGTTTCTCTATTTAGCCTTGTATACTTTTTTCTCCTGAGCAACTAAATCGATAACGCTTAGCCTTTATCATTATTCTGTACCTGTGGATTATGTCAGACTAAGGATTTTATTTATAATAAAGGTGGAGTCTCTAAATGTTTTTATTGTTTTATTTCTAATAAAAAAAAATTTCTGTGTTGTGTTTACTAGAAATTCATGGTGGCTATGTCTAATTTGGCGTGACACTATGAATTTCGGGCTTCGTACCATCTCAAAGTAAAAAAGCTAGTATTAACTCCTCTATTACCGAGCGTGCCACTGCCTTCAGGGCCGCTGGACGAGCTGGTTAAAGCGCCTGGAAATGGCGCTAAGAAACAATGCGCCATTTCCAGGGGCGGCTACGGGCTGCAGAGAATCCCAGCCCCCAGCTGCCTGGCTTTATCTGACTGGCGATCAAAATACAGCGGTAGCCCACGCATTTTGTTTTTATTATTATTTTTTTAAATAAAAAAAAATTAATGGGCTTCCCTGTATTTTAATCGCCAGAATCAAAAATACCGCAGAGCGCTGCGTCATTTTTTAAAATGATTTAGTTTTATGCAACTATATATTGTGTACATGATATAATATATATTTATATATATATATATATTTATTTTTTTATATATATATATATATTTATATATATCTATATACATCTCTCTCTCCCTCTCTCTGTATATATATATATATATATATATATATATACAGCTCTGGCAAAAATTAAGAGACCACTGGAAAATAGTCAGTTTTTCTGATTTTTCTCTTTATATTTATAAATTACTCTTTTGAAAGCTGAAACCCTCCCGAATTTGGTTTAGGTTATGAAAATAAAGTTGCTGCAAAGCTGAAATATTGATAATTTAATGAACACAGAAAGGTCAGATTTTGGCAAGACAAAAGTTTTGTCTCCTTGTCGTATAATGCACCCAGTCCTAGTTTACATCCTCACCTGTGCTCACTAAATGATCAGTTAATTAGTGGGTGTGTATAAAAAGAAACCCAGCACCCCAGACCTTCATTTGAACTGCAACTTGACCTCTGACAACATGCCAAAAATCCACCCTGCGACCAAAGCCTTGATTATCAAGAGGCTGAAGACCAGATCCACTGCAGAAGTGGCTGGCACCTTTACTGTGTCTCAGCGTCAAGTACAAAGAATTAAAAAAAGATTTGAAGAGACTGGAGATGTTTTTGACAAACCCAGGTCCGGCAGACCCCGCAAGACAACTGCTCAGAAGGAACGTTTGTTGGTTAGAAAATCCAAAGCTAGCCCCCCTTCCACTGCAGCAGAGCTCCAACAGGCCTGTTCACCTCAAGTCCCTGTGTCAACTATAACAGTTTGTAGGATTCTGTTTCGAAATTGCCTCCATGGTCGAATCAGTGCCCAGAAGCCAGCACTAAACAAAAGACAATTAGAAGTCCCACAGCCTGCTAAACCGAAGGACACTGGAAAAGTTGCAGAAGGTGGATTTCTCAGATGAATCTTCAGTTGAATTACACTACAGCCACCGCAAATACTGCAGGAGACCTACTGGAGCTTGTATGGATCCAAAATACACCCAGAAAACAGTTAAGTTTGGTGGTGGAAAGATCATGGTCTGGGGTTACATTTAGTATGGGGGTGTGCAAAACATTTGCAAGGTGGAAGGCAGTATCAATAGCCTAACATATCAAGACGTATTAGCTACCTCTTACATTCCCAGTCATAAAAGGGGTCAAATTCTGCAGTAGGATGGTGCTCCATCTCATGCATCCATCTCTACAACAAAGTTCCTCCTGGCAAAGAAGATCAAGGTTCTCAAGGACTGGCCAGCCCAGTCACCAGACATGAACATCATTGAGCATGTTTGGGGTAGGACGAAAGAGGAAGCTTGGAAGACAAAACCAAAGAATCTAGATGAACTCTGGGAGGCATGTAATACTGCATTCTTTGCTATTCCTGATGACTTCATCAATAAATTGTATGACTCATTGTTGAACCGCATGGATGCAATCCTTCAAGCTCATGGAAGTCACACAAAATATTAAATATGTCTCTAATAGCACCACAACTTCATTCACCAATGTATGCAACAAATTTCACATTACTTTCTGTGGGCGACAAAACTTTTGTCTTGCCAAAATCTGACCTTTCTGTGTTCATTAAATGATCAATATTTCAGCTTTGCAGAAACTTTATTTTCATAACCTAAACCAAATTTAGGAGGGTTTCAGCTTTCAAAAGAGTAATTTATAAAACCAATGGATGAGATTAAAGTCAGGGTATAAGCTTTGATTTACATAACATGGATAAGCGACAGAACTTCTGTCAGGGAGTGTATATATATAGCTCTGACAAAAATTAAAAGACCACTGCAAACTTTTAGGTTTTTTTGATTTTTCTCTTTATATTTTTGAGTAAAATGTAAATTGTTCTTTTATTCTATAAACTAGTATTTTCAGAAATTAAATACAAAATGTGTTGCTTGGAAATTCGGAGACATGTTGTCAATAGTTTATAGAATAAAATAGCAATTTATATTGTACTCAAAAATATAAAGAGAAAAATCAGAAAAACTGACAATTTTGCAGTGGTCTCTTAATTTTTGCCAGAGCTGTATGTATATATATATAGATAGATAATGTACACAATATATAGTTGTATAAAACTAAATAAATTATTTTAAAAAATGACGTAGCGTGCCGCGGTATTTTTGATTCTCAGCTCACATTAAGCAGACGGCTACAGGCTGCCACCCCCGTCTGCCTGGCTTTACCTTGGCTGGCAATCAAAATACAGGGAAGCACATTTTTTTTAGTTATTTAAAAAAATAATTAAAAAAAAATGCGTGCGCTCTCACTGCATTTTCTATTGCTACGGGTAATCCAAGCAGCTACTGGCTGTTACCTTCACTGGCAATGGAAAATCCAGGGAAGCCCTTTTTTTCAGTTTTTTTGCCCAAAAACGAAAAAAAAACAAACCAAAATGATATGCTTCAACCCCTAGCTGCTTATTGGTAACTGGCTGGTAAACAAAATGGATTTCATGAAATAATTAAAAAAAAACAAAAAAACCCCCAAAGAAACGACATAGGCTTTGCCGAATTTTTGTGTCCAGCCAGGTACAACTAGGCAGCTGGGCATTGGAATCCGCAGCGCAGGATGGACCAAGCTTTCTGCCCCCCTAGCTGCAAATTGCAGTCCACAGCCGCCCCAGAAAATGGTGCTTTCATAGAAGCGCCATCTTCTGGCGCTGTATCCAACTCTTCCAGCGGCCCTGGTGCCTGGTGACACGCTGGGTATTAAGGGTTTAATACCAGCTTTGTTTTACCAGCTGCTATTAAGCCAGAGATTCTTAATGTCAAGCCAAGTTTGACCCGGCCATTAAGAATCTCCAATAAAGGGTTAAAAAAAAAAGACACCACACAGAGAAAAAATATTTTATTAGAAATAAATACACAGACACACTTAGGGATTCCATCTTTATTACTCCCTCTCACCCCTCCACGATCCTGATCTTCTGTCTTCTTCATCCAATCTAGCTCTCCTATATCAGAATGCATGAGGGAGGAAGAACGCTTCTGCTCCCTGTGTGTCTAATCACTCAATGAGTGATCAGGTGCTGCTGGTTGGTAAGCAGTGATGTCATCGCCACCGTTGCCATAGTAACCTGACAGGCAGGTTACTATTGCAACGGTGATCTCCGATCAACTGATTCCCGGCGCCGCTATTCACTGACTGTAACTGCTAATCCCTGCATGTGGGCTGACTCTGTAAAGAGCGCCGAAATGCAAAGACGGGGAGCCGAGCATGTGCCCGAGCATCTCGCCAATACACGGCGCTTGCCGATTATATAGAGTACTGAGATGCTTGGGCGAGATGCACTGACAGGACCTAGCATGACGTCATAGCCATGATACTGGTCTGTAACCAAAGAGGTAACATAGTAACATGGTTTCTAAGGCTGAAGGAAGACCTTATGTCCATCTAGTTTAGCCTATTTTTAGTGCCGTTGTTCTGCAGTGTTGTACCTGTGGAAGGCAAAAACCCACAGAGTAGAAGCCAATTTTCTTCATAGGGAAAAAAATTATTTCCCAACTCCTAAGCTGGGTCAACTATCTACCTGTAATATTATGCTATTCATAACCTTCTATACTGTTGCTATCAATAAAATTATCCATTCCTCTCTTAAATTCATTCAGTGAGTTGGCCATCACCACTTCCTCAGGAAGAGAGTTCCAGAGCCTTACTGCTCTTCCGGTGAAGAACTCTCTTCTATGCTGGTGCAGAATTTGATTTTCCTCCAAACGAAGAGAATGCCCCCTTATTCTTGTCACAGTCCTTGGTACAAACAGATCATGGGAGAGATCTCTGTATTGGCCTCTGATATACTTGTACATATTTATTAGGTCTTCCCTAAGTCTTCTCTTTTCTAGCGTAAATAGACCTAATTTTGATAACCTTTATGGGTATTGTAATGCACCCACTCCATTTATTACCTTAGTAGCCCGCCTCTGAACCCTTTCAAGTTCAGTAATGTCTTTCTTGAGCACTGGAGCCCAAAATTGCACACAATACTGTGTGGTCTGACGAGTGATTTGTAGAGAGGGACAATTACGTTTTCATCTCGTGCCCCCAGACCTCTTCTAATGCATCCCATGACCCTATTTGCTTTGGTGACAGCTGCCTGACACTGGGCACTACAATTAAGCTTCTTATTGACTAAGATGCCTAAGTCTTTTTCCATGTCTGATTTCCCCAGCAGTTTCCATTTAGTAAGTTATCGTAGCATCTGTTTTTCCTTCCAATATGCATAACCTTACACTTATCTGTGGTAAACCTCATTTGCGATTTTTCAGCCCAATTCTCCAATTTACTCAAATCCATCTGTAATTGCAAAATGTCCTCCTTTGTGTTAACTACCTTACATAGTTTTGTATCATCTGCAAATACTGATATTTTACTCTGTAAGCCATCAACCAGATCATTAATAAATATATTAAATAGTAGGGGACCCAATACAGAACCCTGTGGTACCCCACTAGTAACCCTGGCCCAATCTGAGTATGCGCCATTAATAACCACTTGTTTTCTATCACTAAGCCAGCTACCTACCCATCTACACACATTTTCCCCTAGCCCAAGCTTTCTCATTTTACTTATCAATCTTTTATGTGGGACAGTGTCAAATGCTTTACAGAAGTTGAGATAAATGACATCCAATGATTCTCCTCGGTCTATTTGAGAGCTTACATCCTCGTAGAAGCTGATCAGGTTAGTTTGACAGGAGCGATCTTTCATAAATCAATGCTGATATGGAGTTTAAACATTTGTTAAAATTTAAATATTCCATAATATTATCCCTTAAAAACCCTTCAAACATTTTACCCACAACAGATGTTAAGCTTACCGGCCTGTAGTTTCCTGGTTCCCTTTTAGACCCCTTTTTGAATATTGGTCCCACATTTGAAAGCCGCCAATCCAGTGGAACAGACCCGGTTTCTATAGAGTCTTTAAGGAATAGAGGCCTGTCTATCACATTACTTAACTCCCTTAATACCCGAGGGTGAATGCCATCAGGTAATAGAACATTCACACATTACTGGTCACATGGCTATGACGTCACGGAAGGTCCTTTGGTTACCGGGCAGCACAGCGATGATTGTACTCGGAAGCAGAAGCGTCGGGAGACAGAGTCTGCAGGACGCGTCGCGGGATCTGTAAGTATAATGACAATGTTTATTATTAACTGTATTCTTTATTTTACAGCCCCCCTGCCCCATCCCATAACTGTAAAGTCAAGATCGTGTTATCTCGATCCCGATCTTTACAAAATGATCGGGCGAGTCTCCCCGATCCCGACCCCCGACCATCGGGGGGATCGCCCATCCCTATTAGTAGTGCTAGAATATGGGATGTCATAGTGTGCTAACTGGTATAGAGGAGAATGCAAGAGAAGGAATGGTGAGCATGATGACAGCCCACTCACTAGATATCCATTTTCCTGGACCTGTAAGATGCTGCGTTTTTTTGCGTAGCAAAAATACGCAACATCAAAAACTCATGGAGCATAACCAAAGATTTATTAAAGAATTTGGGAGCATAAGTCAACTAAAAATGGCTTCATATGAAATAATACCTCCATAAAACAATGTTATTTTGACAAAGATTATATCGGTTGGTGGAACTAGATCAGTACAATGTGTGCTAGTTAAGCCTGCTTTACACGTTGCAATTAGTTGTACAATCGCATTTGCGATGAGACACGCCCAGGTCGCATACGGGATCTTATGAGATTGCACGTAGGTCGTTCATTTGCTGTCACACGAGCGTTAGTAGTCTATGTTAAATTGATCAATTTTGTGTGCGATCCTTTAGATCATGTGTTCTGTGACGTATGCATTGGGCACCTTTTTTTTTTTTTTTTTTATTTATTGACTTGACAAGCGTGTGTAATGTGTAGGGATGCGTTTTAACTATGTCATCTGCCATTCAGCTCTGCTACATGGCCGCTGACAGCAGACACAGACAGCCATGCAGCAGAGCCGAATGGCAGATGACAGCAGACACAGACAGAGCCGCACTGTCAGAATGAACTCGGGTGAACTTCACCCGACTTCATTGTCATGCTGCGGCTCTGTCTGTGTCGCGTCCTGATTAGCGGTCACCTGTGAAGGACTCACCGGTGACCGCTAAACTCCTGAGTAACTGAACTGAGCAGCCCTCTCTCGTATACTCACCGATCCCCGGCGCTGCACAGCGTTCACACTGCTCCGGCGGCTTTTACTATTTTGAAAAAGCCGGCCGCCCATTAAACAATCTCGTATTCCCTGCTTTCCCCGCCCACCGGCGCCTATGATTGGTTACAGTGAGACACGCCCCCACGCTGAGTGACCGGTGTCACACTGCACCCAATCACAGCAGCCGGTGGGCGTGTCTATACTGTGTAGTGAAATAAATAATTAAATAATTTAAAAAAACGGCGTGCGGTCCCCCCCAATTTTAAAACCAGCCAGATAAAGCCATACGGCTGAAGGCTGGTATTCTCAGGATGGGGAGCTCCACATTATGGGGAGCCCCCCAGCCTAACAATATCAGCCAACAGCCGCCCAGAACTGCCGCATACATTAGATGCGACTGTTCTGGGACAGTACCCGGCTCTTCCCGATTTGCCCTGGTGCGTTGGCAAATCGGGGTAATAAGGAGTTATTGGCAGCCCATAGCTGCCAATAAGTCCTAGATTAATCATGTCAGGCGTCTATGAGACACCCTCCATGATTAATCTGTAAGTTACAGTAAATAAACACACACACCCGAAAAAATCCTTTATTAGAAATAAAAAACACAAACATATACCCTGGTTAACCACTTTAATCAGCCCCAAAAAGCCCTCCATGTCCGGCGTAATCCAGGATGATCCAGCGTCGCTTCCAGCGCTGCTGCATGGAGGTGACCGGAGCTGCAGAATACACCGCCGCTCCGGTCACTTCCACACAGCAACTGAAGACAGCCGCGCGATCGGCTGAGCTGTCACTGAGGTTACCCGCTGTCACTGGATCCAGCGGTGGCCGCGGGTAACCTCAGTGACAGCTCAGCTGATCGCGCTACTCACCGCCGCTCCTCTCACCTCCACGCAGCAACTGAGGTGAGTAGCGCGATCAGCTGAGCTGTCACTGAGGTTACCCGCGGCCACTGCTGAATCCAGTGACAGCGGGTAACCTCAGTGACAGCTCAGCTGATCGCGCTTCTCACCTCAGTTGCTGTGTGGAGGTGACCGGAGCGGCGGTGTCTTCTGCTGCTCCTGTCACCTCCATGCAGCAAAGCTGGAAGCGACGCTGGAGCATCCTGGATTACGCCAGACATGGAGGGCTTTTTTGGGCTGATTAAAGTGGTGAACCAGGGTATATGTTTGTGTTTTTTATTTCTAATAAAGGATTTTTTCGGGCGTGTGTGTGTTTATTTACTGTAATTTACAGATTAATCATGGAAGGTGTCTCATAGACGCCTGACATGATTAATCTAGGACTTATTGGCAGCTATGGGCTGCCAATAACTCCTTATTACCCCGATTTGCCAACGCACCAGGGCAAATCGGGTAGAGCCGGGTACAGTCCCAGAACTGTCGCATATAATGTATGCGGCAATTCTGGGTGGCTGTTGGCTGATATTGTTAGGCTGGGGGGCTCCCCATAACGTGGAGCTCCCCATCCTGAGAATACCAGCCTTCAGCCGTATGGCTTTATCTGGCTGGTTTTAAAATTGGGGGGGACCGCACGCCGTTTTTTTTAATTATTTAATTATTTATTTCACTACACAGTATAGACACGCCGACCGGCTGCTGTGATTGGGTGCAGTGTGACACCTGTCACTCAGCGTGGGGGCGTGTCTCACTGTAACCAATCATAGGCGCCGGTGGGCGGGGATAGCAGGGAATACGAGATTGTTTAATGGGCGGCCGGCTTTTTCAAAACAGTAAAAGCCGCCGGAGCAGTGTGAACGCCGTGCAGCGCCGGGGATCGGGGATCGGTGAGTATATGAGAGAGGGGGATAGACTGACATGGACAGAGAGTGAGGGACAGAGATAGGGACCGACTGACAGAGATTAGTGAATGACAGACATTGTGAGGCTCTTCAGAACGCAGCTTTTCAGCTGCGCTCTGAAGCGGACCTTTTTTAAGCTGCGGTGCAGAGCGCACACCTGCGCACATAGCCTCAGACACCAAAATCATATGAGGGATGTCACACGTTACAATTGACTAGGTTCGTGCAACAAAACGCTCAATTCTAGACAAAGATACGATGTGTTTGCGATCAACGATTTTGCGTTCAATCCTGATCGCACGTAGATGTCACACGCAGATACCTCACAAACGATGCCGGATGTGCGTCACTTACAACTTGACCCCAACGACGGATTGTGAGATATATTGAAGCGTGTGTAGCGGGCTTAACTTGTTCCTGGACATATGAATCTGGTGGACACTGCCAAGAAAGAGTTTTTTTTCTCTTCTAAAGACGTAGTTTTGGTCTTACCTTGACATTAGTGTCAAAGTTGGAAATGTTGCTCAGGAATTAAAAAAAAAAGTAAGCCAATAGCCTAAACTGAGAATCACAAATAATTAGGAGAATATTACAAAAATATAAATTTGTCTCGTAATAGCTTCTTTTTGACTACTCAAGATATCTGCTAGCATATTTTTACTATTTTAGGCCTCATTGAGATGTTCTTCAAAGACATACACGTTTTTTCAGTGTTTTTGACCGATAGAACACATGCCCACTATAGTCTGACCAGACACTGATGAAACTTGGATAAACACTGATGAAAATCTGACCTTTTTGGATACTATAAAAATGAGACCTTCCATGTGTCTAAGGTAGATATTTTCAGTCTGAACTGCAGCTAAATACTTTGCAGAAATCATATTCCTTACCCATACATGCACTCATCCAGTTACTTTGCATATGTGCTGTATATCATGAAACCATAGAGGCACCGCTGGATGACGAATTTATAGAATAATTAAAGGGGTTGTCCACTACTAGGACAACCCCTTCTGATTCAACATATTTCCGCCAGGTAAAATAAAAAAAGGGTATGCTCACCTCCGTGGTCGTAATGGCGGTGTCTGGGCTTGTGATGCCAGGGCTTATTTGATATTGTGATGTCATGCGAGCCCTGCGTCCAATCAACACTGGCTTCACTTTCCCCGCCTTCGGACACAGGAGTAATCAACAGGAAGTGAACAGCAGCCGCAGCCCTCACTTCCTGTTGATTAGCTTGTTTGTCCGAAGGTGGGGCGAGAGAAGCCAGCAGTGATTAGATGTGGGGCTTGCATGACATCATGAGAGCCCTGGCACCACGGGCAAGGACACTGCTGGAACCGTGTCAGCAGCGGAGGTGAGTATACTTATACTTTTTATTTTACCTGGGGAAAACGTGGAATCTGAAAGATTTTTGCATCTATTTGGTATGTCATATTTTAAGCAGTTCATGAGCAGGTCATTATTCCCCTTCCTCATCAGGAACATTTTCAGGTTTTATCGTACATGTGTATTTAATGGCTCTATAATTTTTTTTACATATATATGGGGAAAATGTAATAGGAAATACGAGTCTATTTTTCACTTCTTTAGTTTTGTATTTACAACCACAAAGGACCGCTAAAAGCATTTTAAATTGTATTTCCCGTTGAAAAGAATTTATTTTAATTTGTTGGACATTTTTTTTTCGATGGAGGTGGGGTGTGAAACAGTTTCTCTTTTCTTTAGTTGAATTTTTTTTTTTTTACTTGTTTTTTTTTATTATATTTTTGCTTCTTTTATTGTTTATTTTTTCATTTATTTTATATACTGTGCCCCCCATAAGATCTTAAAACACCTTTTTGAATGCAGGCAGGGGCATTTTAACACATGCTTCTTTTTCTTTTTGCTGATTTTTTGTTTAATTAGAGCTGGTATATTAAGGCCCAGTCACACACAACGACTTACCAGCGATCCCGAAAACGATGCGACCTGATAGGGATCGCAGGTAAGTCGCTGGGAGGTCACAGGTGAGATTACACACAGTCAGATCTTACCAGCGATGCAGGAACTATACAGGTCGCAGTAGCGACCTGTATAACGATCTCAGCAGTCACTGTGACCCTGTCACACAGTGTCAAACACAGCGATGTGTCCTGCCCAGCAGGACATCGCCTTTGAAGAAAATGGCCTGGACCATTCTGCAACGACCGGCGACCTCACAGCAGGGGCCTGATCGCTGGTAGGTGTCACACATAACAAGATCGCTAACGGGATCGCTACTGAGTCACGGAAACCGTGACTCAGCTGCGATCTCGCTAGCGATCTCGTTATGTGTGACGGTACCTTTAGCCCTAGCTACAGTGGAATTTCAGCCTTCTGTTGACATAGTAGAGCTGTCGGGATTTCCTAGGAGCCAGTAGTTCATGTTTCTTTCTTACCGCCTGGTGATCTGGGTCTGGAAGAGGAAGCAGGGTAAGTGCTTCCTAATCTGGTTCAGCACTGTGTATACAGAGATACAGAAGGGAAACATGGTAATAAACTGTTTTTCTTCTCTCTGGGAAGTCTGGATGTGTCACAGCCGGCTCCCCTCCACCACAGATTCACTATCTAGTGAAAGCTGCTTAAGCGGCATCAACGCTTTAGAACATCAGTGCAAGAATAAGAGAGGATTACATGGATGTTAAAGTCAATGGGCAGTTCAGGAGTATTTAAAGAGAACCAACCAGCAGGATTTTCATATATAAAGTAAAGCCAGTGCTGTACTAGCACTAGGATGCTGAATGTAAGCATAGCTTGTTTTCTGAGACTGGAGGTTTTATTTCAGAAATATGTGCAAGCAATGCACGGCTATATGATTGATAGCTGCTACAGAATATCTAATATGTGGGTTGGGTTTTGCTGTCTAATCTTACCCCTGTCTGCTGCCTGGCCTCTAGTGATGTGTCGGTCTCGAACGAGCCGACACAAAGATCCGGCTCCCTGCTGTGAACGACAGGAGCCGGATCACTAGTGTAAGCCAATAAAATCTCAAAACGGCTCTTTTGCCGTCAAAACTCCGGCCACCCGTGGCTAAACTCCGCCTACTCAGCAATCTAATTGGTCGCTTGTAAGTGGGCGGGGTTTAGCCGTGGGTGGGCAGGGCTTTGGCGGCGTTACTATAATCTTAAATATGTGTTCACCTGGGGTGAACACATATTTAATAAGGAGCCGAGAACGAGCTGAAAGATCCAGCTCTTTTTGGTGAGCGGAGCCATGGGAGCCGGATCACCAAAAAGAGCCGGACTGCCCATCACTACTGGCCTCTATGCTAGACTGTATGGGCTCCTTCCAGGTATGAGTCATTTCTGTCATGTGATAGGGGCGTGTTCGAAATGCAGCCCATACAGGCTAAGGCTGGTTTCACACTACGTTTATTTAACATGCGTCAGGAACGTTTTTTTGCTGCAAAAGCGGATCCTGCTTTTACAGCAAAAAACGCATGCAAACGCATCTGTTATTTTGCAGGATCCTGTCACTGGATGTTTAGGGGCGGGCATTGGAGTCATGTGATCGGGAGTGAGGGGAACTAGACTGGGAGCCGGCTTCTGACAGCTGCAGACGCTCGTAACCAAGGTAAACATCGGGCTTGGATATCCGATATTTATCTTGGTTACGAGTGTCTGCAGCTGCTAGGAGCAGGGCTGTCTGCACACGTAACCAACGTAAACATCGGGTAACTAAGAGAAGTGGTTACCCGATATTTACCTTGGTTACGAGTGTCTGCAGCTCTCAGGTGGGAGAGAGAGGAAGGGGGAGGAAGGGGGAAAGACAGAGATAGAGAGAGAGAGGGTGAGGGAGGGAGGAGGAGAGAGAGACAGATCACGCGAGACTGGTTCTGTGCATGCTCAGTAGAGCAAGCAGGATCCTGTCTATCAGCATGCCAGCGTTCACCTGCGTTTGCGTGCTGTTTAGTCAGGATCCGGTGACATGCAGTATTTGGACGCAGCTCAAAAACGCTACAAGTAGTGTTTTTGAAAGATGTTAAAAAACTGCAAGTCGCTGGATCCTCACTATAACGCACGCAAACGCAGGTGAACGCATGTTAACGCGAGTCCATTGCAAATGCATTGAAGTGAAAACGCATTTGCACTGGATCCGTTTTTCCGCTAAAAAAACGTTATGGACGGATGTTAAATAAACGTAGTGTGAAACCAGCCTAACATATATCAAGGCCAGGCAGCAGACAGGGCGGGAATAGATGGCAAGACCCGACCCACCTATTAGTTATTCTATTATACCTGTCAATCAAATAGCAGTGCATTGCTGGTACTTTATTTGCACATATTTTTGAAATTAAGCATCCAATCTCAGACACAAGCTATGCTTACATTCAGCATCCTAGCACCAGTACAGCACTGGCTTTACTTTATATATGAAAAACCTGATGGTTGGCTATCTTTAAATAAAAGTGCTTTGTTTTTGACAACTCCGGGTATTTGGCTTTGATAAAACTTTATTGATACAGTCACTTGTGGATTACATGTTTTTTTTTAGTTCATTCCACAACATGTGCATTTTCTACCTGCAACTTTACCAGATATAAGGCAATTTTATGGGAAAAATCAGCACATAAATGTCAACGTACCCATAAGAGAAATAAACATGTTTCACATTTCAAGCACGCATCGCAGGTCAGTTTATGCTGCGTAAAAAAAGCACAGTGGGCATGAGATTCCTATAAATCCCATCCACTTTGCTGGAACTGTAAGACATTGCATATTTTTGCTCAGTGAAAATGCAGCGTGTTAAAAACACACTAAAAACTCTTTATGGGAACTTATTGTTGGTCCCATAAGTTACATCCCTGATAGAGAAAGTAATATGAATACTAGAACTGCATAAGTCTATGCTACAGGATTAGAATAACTTTATACATTTATTGGCAGTAATCTTACCGTTACAATAAATGTACATTTTGTACAATGTAAGTCGCACTTTACTGTTTAAATTTAGTTTTTACAATTCAGCCTTAGGTGCTTTCTTCTTGTCTGACATAATCATACCTTGCAGATGTCCAGAAATGCTATTGAATGGTATGTTTTTGGGTTCAGGTCAACAGACCACATACTAAAACCACAATGACGTTATCATTTCCACTTGCTAATTAAAACCAAAGCTGACTCAAATATTCTCCTTGACTGGCAAAGCAAACATAAAAGTCTATGAGGGATTATATACAATTTGGTAAAGTAACATTATGTTATGTTGAGTGCTTCCTAGAAAAGAAAAAAGAGGCTTATTTAAAATCGAGCTAAAAGCAACTTCCCACCCTGGGACTGAAAAGTATCTCTACATTTTTTATGTGTAGTTATCCTATCTGGTGACATCTGTTTGCCTCCAACTTCACCTAGTGGCGTAACTAGAATCCGATGGGTCCCAATGCAAAGTGACACCTGTCGCCGGCGGGGGGGGGGGGGACGCCGCTGCGCTCGCTAACGCTCGGGTGCGGCGCTGCGGCTGCTCGGTGGCTCGAGCGGTGGCCCGGATCCGGGGACTCGAGCGGCGCTCCTCGCCCGTGAGTGAAAGGGGGGTAGTTTGGTTTGGGGGTTTGGTCCGTGATGCCACCCACGGTTGTGGTGAAGGTGGCCACCACCGCTGCTGGTGACGGGGATCCCGGGAGCGATGGCAGGGAGCAGCTGGGATGTTGTTTTCCCCCTCCGTGGGTAGGGGTTGGTGGTCCCGGGGCCCGGTGAGATTACGGGGAGGCAGGGTTGGCAAGGTGCAGGGTCGCTTGAACTGCGCAGCGCGGTGCCGGATGGCACGGTAGTACTCACTCAGCCACAAATGTACGCAAAGTCTCTGGTAAACCAAACGGCTGGATGGACGGGTCCCGCAGCCGGCTGCTGTGGCTTCTCCCGGACGGTTGGTGGTGGCTGCCTTTCCCTGCACCTGTGTGTATGTTCGGTCCCGATGGATTCCCACCGGTAACCCGCTCCCCAGAGTGTATATGTGCCGGAGGAGCCCTTTTGCCCGCAGGCTCTGGCCCTTGGAACTCTAGCTGTGGCGGTAGCTGTATTTCCTTTTGCTGGACGGACGGTTGCCTTCAATCGGGTCTTGGCTGTTATGAAACCCCTGGGGTTCCGGTCACTGACGGATTTGACCTCTAATGGTGACTTAAAGCCTGGTCAGGGTCCGTAGGCCCTGCCTGTGTGTGCTGGCTTCACTTCGCTCCCCGGTTCGGTACCGGCGGGCCACCGCCCGTCCCCGGTCCTACGGTTCCGCATTGATCTGCCTCTCCTGCAGACGGCCACCACCGTCTGCCAACCTTGCTCTTGGTGCCCGGGCCACACACCCGGGCACGGTCAGTTTGCTCCTCCACTTCCACTTCACTCCTCACTCCTTCACTTCCCCTAACTGTTCTTTTCTCTGACTTCCTTTTCCCGCCTCCAGGACTGTGAACTCCTCAGTGGGTGGAGCCAACCGCCTGGCTCCACCCCACCTGATCTGGACATCAGCCCCTGGAGGGAGGCAACAAGGATTTTGTGTCTGGCTGATGTGCCTGTCTCGGGGTGGGGGTGTGTGTTGCAGTACCTGTGACGACCTGGCTAGTCCAGGGCGCCACACACCGTTTTAAAAACAGTCCCCCTTATAGTGCTCAAAATCACATTCAAGAAGTTTATTAACCCTTTAGGTGCTTCACAAAAATTAAAGCAATGGGGAAGGAAAAAAAGAGAACATACAAAATACAATTTATTGTGCAATTTCTCCTTTCTCAAATTTTCTACCCCAAATATGGTGAAAAACTACTGTTTGGGTGCACATCAGGGCTCGAAGACGTACCATTGACTTTTGGAACTTAAATTGTCTGGAATTGATAGCTTATGCACTGTCACATTTGCAGAGCCCCTGATATGCCTAAATAGTGGAAACCTCCCACAGGTGACCCATTTTGGAAACTAGACCCCTTAAGAATTTTAACTAGATGTGTGGTGTACACATTGAATTGCTATGTGCTTCATAGAGTTTTATAACATTGAGCTGTGAAAATAAAAAAATCTAATTTTACCCACAAAAATGGTACTTTAGCACAATTTTTTTTATTTTCACAACAGTAACAAGAAAGAGTGTGCCATACAATTTGTTGTGCAATTTCTCCTAAGCTGATACCCCATGTGTGGTGGAAAACTACTGTTTGAGTGTACAGCAGGGCTCAGAAGGGAAGAAGCACTATTTTGGCTGGAAAAGATTTGAACGCCATGTCATATTTGAGGAGTCCCTGACATGCCAAAACAGCAGAAACCCCAACTAGTGATTCTAATTTGGAAATTATACCTCTTTGTCTAGCAGATTAATGAGCATTTTTAACCCTCAGGCAATTCACAGAATTGTATAACATTGAGTAAAATGAAATTAGAATTTTTTCCACTAAAATGTTGCTTTGGCCCCAAGTTTTAATTTTCAAAAAGGAGTACTGTGAAGAAACAAACTATGCAAATTATCTTGAGTACGCCAATACCCCATATATGATCAAATATTTATTTTAAGGCACTGCACAGAGCTCAGAAAGGAAGAAGCACCATGTGGGACTTCAGATTTTGCTGTAATGAATTGATCTACAGGGTGGGCCATTTATATGGATACACCGCAATAAAATGAGAATGTTTGGTGATATCCACTTCCTGTTTGTTTCCGCCTCTGAATATGCACTTTTTCCACTTTATGTTTAATAAATTTATACATTTTCAGCATTAACTCCTTGTCCTCTTGTTTCTATAATTAGTATATTTAGGGGGGAAACTTTTAAAGATGGGTGGTGACCATGTCGTCCATTTTGAAGTTGGCCATTTTGGATTCAACTTTATTTTTTCCAATGGGAAGAGGGTCATGTAACACATCAAACGTATTGAGAATTTTACAAGAAAAACAATTGTGTGCTTGGTTTTAACGTAACTTTATTGTTTATTAGTTAGTTACAATTTTATGACCACTTATAAAATGTGTTCAAAGTGCTGCCCATTGTGTTGGATTGTCAATGCAACCCTCTTCTCCCACTCTTGATACACTGATAGCAACACCACAGAAGAAATGCTAGCACAGGCTTCCAGTATCCGTTGTTTCAGATGCTGCACATCTTATATCTTCACAGCATAGACCATTGCCTTCAGATGACCCCAAAGATAAAAGTCTAAGGGGGTTAGATCGGGAGACCTTGGTGGCCATTCAACTGACCCACGATGACTTTCCAGGACACTGTTCATGTAGGAATGCTTGGACCTGTCACCCATAATGTGATGGTGTGAGTTGGATCCAAAATGGCCAACATGGTCACCACCCATCTTGAAAAGTTTCCCCTCTCCCATATACTAATGAGCGACAAAAAGAAAGTTGATTTCACCAATCATTCCCATTTTATTTAGATGTATCCATATAAATGGCCCACCCTGTAGAGTTGCAGTGATCATATTGACACTATAGGTGTGTCACAGAATTTTATACCATTATATTTTTCCATAAAAATGTTATTGTAGCCCCAGATTTTACATTTGCACAAAGGGAAATGGGTAAAAATGGAACCAAAATTTGTCACACAATTTCGGCTGAACATGGCAATGTCCCATATGTGGCTGTATAGTACTGCTTAACCACACGGCGAATTTCAGCGGGAAGAAGCGCTATATGACACTTGAAGTACAAATTTTTGTACAATAGTGTGCGGACTCCATATGCAGAGCCCCTAAGTGCCAGAAGAGCAGAATCTCCCCTCAAGTGTCCAGATCGTGCTTCTAGACACACTCACCCTGTAAATTAATTGGGCTCTCCTCTTTACAGAAAGCCAATTATATGGACACTATATGTGGTTTAGGCGCACTGTAGGGATCAACAGGGAAAGGGGCATTTGGGTTTGGGAGCACAGATTTTGTGGGATTTTTTTTTTAGAAAAAGTCATAACACTTTTACAGAGCTTTTGTGCTGCCTGTAATAGGAAGGCCCCCTATATTTTTATTTACAGATGACGGACTGGAGTGGGCACTTGTTTTTGTGTGGACTGAGTTGAAGCTTTTATTGGGCACATTTTACATAAAACTTTGGATCACATTTATCCCGTGCGCTACCCTTAATTACATCTGGGTTTCCATCTAAATCTCCAAATGATAGGATTCAAATGACACCCCTGAGAGATCCTTTCACTATAATAAGGCAGCAGTTTACTCTGGAGTCCATTTGGCCTCTTTTCAGCATTGTCCTTTTTAGAAGGGAACAAAACTATGGTTAACTGTGCTTTTATGACCCACTGAAAAGATAGATACTGCAGGATCATACTACAGACTACTTTTTATTGCATTTTGTTCAACTTTTTTTCGGTGGTATGATGAAAATAATGGTTTTTCATCATACCACCAAAACAAGTGGAATAGCTTTTTTTTTTTGTTTTTGTTTTTCTTTTTACCGGGTTCTTTAAAGAGGTTAACTAGTGTCATATTTTTATAAAGCAGGTCATACTGAATGCGGCGATGCCAAATATATGTACTTTTGTCTTTATTTTTGCTTTACATTAAGATATGTATTTATTGGTATTTTTTTATTTTTTGTATTTTATTTTGTGATTTTTGAAAAATTTATGAAAATAGTTTTACAATTTTTTAAAACTTTTTTTTTTGGGGACATCAACTTTCCCTGCTCTGATTGCAAATCTAATGCTCTGCATTACTTTTACCATGCAGAGATTAGTGACTCACAGAAAGGCAGGAGGCATGTCAGCCCCTTACAAGCCTCCGTACATGCTATTATTCTGCTCTGGGTCACTATGTATTCCATCGGCACAAGGTGATTGCAATCGCATTGTGCCGATCAAAGCAGAGAAGGAGACGCCTCCCTCTACAAGATGATCAATACCACTGTTGCCATTGACCGTGTCATCAGAGGGTTTAATACCCGCTATTGGTACTAGCACCAATCATGGCCATTACACCAGGGTGTCTAATACATAGCTGGCATCTACTGATGATTTTATCGGCACTGCAACTGAGCCGGCATGATCGTACCGCCGGGAATGTTGTAAAGGGGTTAAAAGCTTACCGAATGTTTTGTTTTTCATTTTCCATCCAAAATTCTCTGACTAATATCAAAGTAAATATTATATATTAATCTCATAACTCTGAAGGATATTAATACAATTTCAATTGAAATCAGTAGTAAATACATCAGTAAGCTCTAAAACTTCCCTTAGTAGTGGCCGCATGGTAGCCTAAATGATATCAATAATTAATATGGGATGGAAGGGAAATTGCAACAGAACAAATTTACAAAATATCATGTATAAAATAAAGTGAGTCTCCAACATCAAACACAGCTTTTACAGTCTGTTTTTACCACAGATCCAGTTTTCTATGATTAAATGTGACCACTGATCTTCTCTTAAACAAAATTTGACATGTGAAAATAACACTATTAACCTGAAGATATGGAGTAAATCTGCAGGTTCTGAACCTGCCTGACGCTGGCACTCAGAGCCCCGCTGTCGGGAGGAAATGAACTTTATTCTTCCTGGCAGTGTTCGACCTTCAGTCATAGGGGCAGAGCTGGCACGGGTTCAGTCACCTCTCAGTGTAGCAGATCTAATGCAGAGTGGCTGTCAGTCAGTGTGGAAGGTTTGGTTACAGCTGCCGTTCTCGATTCAGAGCAGTGACTGAACCCATACCGGCGCCACCATGATGACTGAAACCCGAATCTGCAGGGAGGATTCGTCAGGATTCCTCCTAACAGTGTTTCTGGACACAGTGGATGACAATTAAGCTGTTAAAGCTCAGGCAGGGGCGTTCATGTCAGCCATCCAATCAGAGGCTGGGGTATGCTCACTTTGTTCCGTGTGTCTCCTGTTCTGAGTGATTACCTGAATATTTAGCTGGCTCTCTGCCTCCAAATTACTGCCAGTTGTAGCTTATGCATTTTGGTGTCTGTGTGCTTTTGATTCAGGCGCTCAGTATTTGATCTTTTGTTACTTGACCTTGGACCTTTCTTCTGACTATTTGCCTAGCCCCTTTGTCTTGATCTGCTTTCTTCCTGGAATTTTGACCTCAGACTGTGACTTCACTTCACTATTTTTGTCTTATCCTCTTGGTATTTGACCCCAGACCTCTAGACTGCCCAGCCTCATGGCTAGCCCATGAGTAGTAACTAGCGTCACAGGAATACTTTCCTCCCGGCAGCGGAGTTCGATGTGAAGGCCCCGGGCAGATTCAAAAAACTATTGACCTGAAGATTAACCCCATATCTGTAGGTTAATAGCATTAGTTTTCCACATGACAAATTCCCTTTAATATATTTATGATCTATGCTTAGCATAAGTCATCAATATCAATACAAGGGTGGCTGATACTTGGCCTTTATATCAATCAGCTGTTTTCAGTTCTGGCTGTCACTAGATGTAAACATACTGAAAGGAGCCAAACAGCACAGCTCTGTACACTGTGTAATGTCCAACTGCTTTGAAACTCAGTGTCTGTTCAGTTTAAGGCCATGTTCCCAAGAGAAAATGTACCTGCGGAATTTTTTGCAGGTATTTCCACTGCAGCTCCCCAGAATCCACAGCTATTTGTTGCTGCGGAATTCCTGCGTAATTGTTGCGGTAAACAACCACAATACAGTGTAGATGAAAATTGTAGATGGTGCTAGGTGTAAAGGGCGCTTTACACGCTGCGACATCGCTAGCGATCGCACCTGCCCCCATCGTTTGTACGTCACGGGCAAATCGCTGCCCGTGGCGAACAATATCGGAGGTACGCGTCACACGTAGTTACCTTCCTAACGACGTCGCTGTGGCCAGCGAACAAATTCTTTTTTAAGGGGAAGGTTCACGAATTCCGTGACCCCAGCGATATCTCATTAGTGATGTCATTGCGTGTAAAGCGACCTTAAGACTTTCACCATTTTGATATTGGTAATCCAGTCTAAGGAGCACTTTGCACACTACGACATCGCAAGCCGAGTGCGATAGTCCCCTCCCCCGTCGCAGCTGCGATATCATGGTGATAGCTGCCGTAGCGAACATTATCGCTACGGCAGCTTCACATGCACTCACCTGCCCTGCGGCGTCACTCTGGCCGGCGAACCGCCTCCTTATTAAGGGGGCGGGTTGTGCGGCGTCATAGCGATGTCACACAGCAGGCGACCAATAGAAGCGGAGGGGCGGAGATGAGCGGGACGTAAACATCCCGCCCACCTCCTTCCTTCTGCATAGCCTGCGTGAGCCGCAGGACGCAGGTAGAAGATGTTCCTCGCTCCTGCGGCTTCATACACAGCGATGTGTGCTGCCGCAGGAACGAGGAACAACATCGTAACATCGGTATTTCCCAATTAATGGAAATGACTGACGCTACACCAATGATACGATTACGACGCTTTTGCGCTCGTTAATCGTATCATAAAGGATTTACACACTACGATGTCGAGGGCGACGCCGGATGTGCATCACTTTCGATTTGACCCCACCGACATCGCACCTGCGATGTCGTAGTGTGCAAAGTGCCCCTAAGAATAGGTGATTAATATATTAAGCAACAAAACACTTTTAAGAAAAGAAAATTCCAACTCCTGCCATACTGCAGCACAATCTGAGTCTCTCTAAATATTTTGCACTCATTTCCGACAAGTAATATATACAACTGTTAATCTGCTGGCAAATGCAAAATTGTGTACTGAAGAAGCTAAAAGACATAGATTTATTGTGATGAACACGAGCACTAAATGTATCCAAATATGAGGCTGGTAAGTTATTTCCATGTTTTAGCACTGCCTGAAGTTACAGTGCCTACAAGTAGTATTCAACCCCCTGCAGATTTAGCAGGTTTGATAAGATGCAAATAAGTTAGAGCCTGCAAACTTCAAACAAGAGCAGGATTTATTAACAGATGCATAAATCTTACAAACCAACAACTTATGTTGCTCAGTTAAATTTTAATAAATTTTCAACATAAAAGTGTTGGTCAATTATTATTCAACCCCTAGGTTTAATATTTTGTGGAATAACCCTTGTTTGCAATTACAGCTAATAATCGTCTTTTATAAGACCTGATCAGGCCAGCACAGGTCTCTGGAGTTATCTTGGCTCACTCCTCCATGCAGATCTTCTCCAAGTTATCTAGGTTCTTTGGGTGTCTCATGTGGACTTTAATCTTGAGCTCCTTCCACAAGTTTTCAATTAGGTTAAGGTCAGGAGACTGACTAGGCCACTGCAACACCTTGATTTTTTCCCTCTTGAACCAGGCCTTGGTTTTCTTGGCTGTGTGCTTTGGGTCGTTGTCTTGTTGGAAGATGAAATGACGACCCATCTTAAGATCCTTGATGGAGGAGCGGAGGTTCTTGGCCAAAATCTCCAGGTAGGCCGTGCTATCCATCTTCCCATGGATGCGGACCAGATGGCCAGGCCCCTTGGCTGAGAAACAGCCCCACAGCATGATGCTGCCACCACCATGCTTGACTGTAGGGATGGTATTCTTGGGGTCGTATGCAGTGCCATCCAGTCTCCAAACGTCACGTGTGTGGTTGGCACCAAAGATCTCGATCTTGGTCTCATCAGACCAGAGAACCTTGAACCAGTCTGTCTCAGAGTCCTCCAAGTGATCATGAGCAAACTGTAGACGAGCCTTGACATGACGCTTTGAAAGTAAAGGTACCTTATGGGCTCGTCTGGAACGGAGACCATTGCGGTGGAGTACGTTACTTATGGTATTGACTGTCCCCACTGCCATGAGATCTTCCCGGAGCTCCTTCCTTGTTGTCCTTGGGTTAGCCTTGACTCTTCGGACAAGCCTGGCCTCGGCACGGGTGGAAACTTTCAAAGGCTGTCCAGGCCATGGAAGGCTAACAGTAGTTCCATAAGCCTTCCACTTCCGGATGATGCTCCCAATAGTGGAGACAGGTAGGCTCAACTCCTTGGAAAGGGTTTTGTACCCCTTGCCAGCCTTGTGACCCTCCACGATCTTGTCTCTGATGGCCTTGGAATGCTCCTTTGTCTTTCCCATGTTGACCAAGTATGAGTGCTGTTCACAAGTTTGGGGAGGGTCTTAATTAGTCAGAAAAGGCTGGAAAAAGAGATAATTAATCCAAACATGTGAAGCTCATTGTTCTTTGTGCCTGAAATACTTCTTAATACTTTAGGGGAACTAAACAGAATTCTTGTGGTTTGAGGGTTTGAATAATAAATGACCCTCTGAATAAACTTTTCACAATTTAAAAAAATAAAATAAAAAAAGAAATAACATTCTTTTTTGCTGCAGTGCATTTCACACTTCCAGGCTGATCTACAGTCCAAATGTCACAATGCCAAGTTAGTTCCGAATGTGTAAACCTGCTAAATCTGCAAGGGGTTGAATACTACTTGTAGGCACTGTATGTCTCATCACACTTACAGTAATGCAGATATTTAGAAAGCCAAATCCACTAGTTATGTCCACCATTGTTGAAAAAACAAAACCTTAACGGCCTTAAGGCCCTGTTACACGCTACGATTTATCTGACGATATGTCGTCGGGGTCACGGTTTCCGTGACGCACTTCCGGCATCATTAGTGACGTCGTTGCGTGTGACACCTACGTGCGACTCCGAACGATCGCAAATAGGTTGAAAATCGTTGATCGTTGACACGTCGTTCAGTTTAAAAATATTGTTCGTCGTTTGGAACGCAGCAGACATATTGCCTTGGTCACGACCGCCTTGGTCAAACAATATATCGCTGAATGATGTTGCGTCGTTTGTGAGATCGTTATGTGTGACCGCTAATAAACGACCTATGTGCGATCTCGGCAAATCGTAACTACGATCTGGGCGTGTCACATCACTAATGAGATCGTACGATAAATCGTAGTGTGTAACGGGGCCTTTAGGCTGCATTCACACATTTGTGTGGGTTTTACCGTCTGAGGAACACAGACCAATTTTTTTTTCCCTAAGGCTATGTGCACACTTTGCGTTTCCGCAGCGTTTTGAACTGCAGCGTTTTAATGCCAAAATGCATGCGTTTTGATTTTCAAGCAAAGTCTATGGGAAATAGGGATTTCTTGTGCTCACGATGCTGTTAAAAACGCTGCGTTTCAGTTGCTTAAAATTTGTCAAAATCTCTGCGTTTAAAGAAGCAGCATGTCAATTGTTTTTGCCATTTTGGCAGCGTTTTACTAACATTAGAGTCAATGAGAACTTTCAAAACGCCTTCTATATCAAAATCATAGCATTTAACATTCTATTTTGATGCAGAAAACATGCTTTTTTGACAAAATAAACGCATTCGTTTTTGACATTATATTAAGGGCATGATATGTCTCTTTATACACCCACATAGTCCAACAATTATACTTATAAAAATCAATAATTTAACGTTATTTTATACATAAATATTAGCACACAGTTATCATTTTAATAAAATAAGCTATTTTGTGTATGATTTTAATCATGATATTTGTTATCATTTTTTTCCCTTTTTTCATAGTGTTTGAATGTTTAAACTTTATTTAGTAGTGTATTTGTGTTCAAAACGCATCTGACTTTAAGCAATGAAAAAGCATGTAAAACGCGGTAAAAACGCGGCCAAAACGCGGTAAAAACACAAGCGTATTTATAGCGTTTTTGTGGTCAAAACCAAATTTGACAAAGATCACTCTTGCCAGAGGATGCATTTAGAACTGCAACTACCTCTATGCAAAGTGCGCACATAGCCTAAGTTCTCACTTGCATTCGTTTTTTCTCATCCCTTTTTTTTTTTAGTGATGTAGGTATGCGTCTTTCACATGTACATACAAAGCAATAACGTTTTGCACAATCTGTGGTGCAGGTGTGTGTGTGTGTGTGTGTGTGTGTGTGTGTGCCCATGTGTGTGTTCAGCGTGTGCTTCCAGTGTGCTAGTGGTGTGACATCCAGATAGCACATGGACAGCATAAACATCTATACTGGGGTCCATGGTGCAGGAAATATGCATGAGCATAAATAAGCAGGCCCTTAAGCAAGTGACAGCAGCGCCAAAGACAGCAATGATGGAGACAGGAGAGTATAAAAATAATTTTATTTGAAAGACACATGTTTTTTCCGGTACGTGTCACACTGATGTCACACAGATCACATCAGTGTGCAGTTCGTGTGACATCAATGTTGCCAGAGAAAAATGGACATGTCGCCATGTGGTGCACACAGTCACGTGTGTGTCCCACATGGACACACATCCGTGTGAAAATTGATTTTAATGGTTCTACGTGTGTCCATGTCTCCGGTACGTGTGAAAACCGATGTCACACGTACCAGAAACATGAACTTGTGTAGGAGGCCTTAACAATGTATCAACTAAAAGCAGATGAAACTAGGATGGAACACTGAACTACAAATTATGTATTCCTAGTTTCATCCACGAGTGTGAGAAATTGTGGGCTGCCACTGACTGGCAGTGACCTATGGAGCCTCTTTCTCAGAACTACACTCCATAGGAATCCATTGGCGCTGTGGAACATTACATTGGATTACATTGGAAATCCCAGATTTTCTTTTTAATTAATACATTTGTTAACAAGGTAATGTGGGGGAGTCTTTATTCACCAATTGGATTACATTGGAACTTTGAGGATTTTTTTTATTCAATAAATTGGTGATTGAGGGAGTGTGTGGGAATTTACATTGAAATAAACTTTTTTTTCCTTGTGTTTTTTTTTTTTGTTTTTTTTTTAAATCTACACCTACCGGGTTAGTAATGGAGGTGGCTGATAGGCATCGCTCCATTACTAACCCCTGAGCTTGATGCCGGCCAAGGCGTCAGAATTGGCACATCTAATGGATGCACCACTTCTGGAGTGGCTGGAAACTGCTATTTTTAGGTTGCGAAGGGACAAATAACCATGCGCCTTCCCAGCCTGATAATACCAGCCTCCAGCTGTCTGCTTTATCTTGGCTGGTTATTAAAAATAGGAAGGTCCCACAAGCCTTTTTTTTAATATATTTAAATAAATTAAACAACAGTGTGGGATCTCCTCTATTATTAGTAACCAGCCAAGATAAAGCTGATAGACAAAGGTTGCAGCTCGCAGTTGTCTGCTTTATCAGAACTGGTTATCAATAATCAGTGGGAGCCAACATAATTTTTTTTCTTTATTATTCATAGCAGCGTATAGACATCTTCCATATGCAATAAAGCTTGTTGAATGGCTATGCTGCAGCCTTTCAACAAGTTTTTTTAGCATACGAACAGTACCCGAACTTAAAAGTCAGACACACACTTTTTTTAAAAGTCTGTGTTGAAGTTCAAGACCTAAACGCTACAAAAAAAACTACAACACCAAAAACTCACCAAAAGCTTACCATAGAAATGTAGTTTTAATGGAGGTTCAAAAATATTTCAAATTTGATTAATTTTTTAAATGTTCTTCCATATTAAGAAAACAGTCGGGATGAGCCTAGTGGGGGACATTGGAATAGGAACGTCATTGGCTATTATTTTAAGGCATTTGAGAAAGGTTTTTTTAAACACTTTTCTGGGACGGTCTTTTTTTTTACCCTTATTCTTGTAGATCGAGAAATACTAGTTTTTCTGTTTGCTAATTTCCTTAGTTCCAAAATTCCAGTTCACCCAATTTGGATGGTGATGTAAGGTTTATGACACCTCACTGCCAACTTTAAAACTTGAGGAAAACACATTTTAGAAGCTCCTATTAAACAAACTGCAGTCAAACCCAGATTTTATTTTCTTTCTCATGCATTTAATGATGTGTTACATTTGATGCAGTCTACTTGCTTTATATGATTCAGACACTTAAATTAAATAAGACCATGTTGGAGAAATCATGCCTGTGTTTAAAATGAAGATCCACTTATGTCAGTGGCTAGAGATAAAATAAGACTTAGGTACCTGTAAAGGGTCATGTTACTCCATTCATCATATTGTCATATAAATTGAAAATCAGAACTACATACAGTATATTACAAAAGTGAGTACACCCCTCACATTTCTGTAAATAATTTATTAAATCTTTTCATGGGACAACTCTGAAGATATGAAGAAGATAAAGTGGACAACGGGAGCCGCTGTCTAGCCACAATAAAAGTAAAATCAGATTTATTTCAATTTTAAACAAATTTGGGGGATCGTCAATGAGTACTGCAGTCCCCATCGCCTTCACCAGAGTTGTGCCTGCATTTGCACAACAACCACAGGTGAGCCTTTTCATCATTTGGCTCATAACCGCTGGTCCGTATGGACTTACACAGGGAGTTCTCTTTTCTCTCAACACTGAAGACATGACACTTTGATACAATGATAAGTAGTCAATGTATAGCTTGTATAACAGTGTAAATTTAATGTGCCGTCTAAAGTGACTTTGAAAGGCCTATGTGGCAGAAAATACCTAAAAGTGGCACAATTTTAAAAACTGTACCCCTCGAAGGGCTCAAAACGACATATAAGAAGTTATTACTCTTTATGTGCATCATAGGAAATAAAGTAATGGGGAAGGAAAAAATGGACACTTTACTTTTTCCCACAAAATGTTGCTTTACATTTTGCATTTTCACAAGGGTAACAGGAAAAAATCAACTTTACAATTTGTTGAGTACACAGATTCCTCCAATGTGGTGGAAAACTACTGTTTGGGCGCATAGTAGAGCTTGGAAGGGATATAGCACCATTTGACTTTTAGAATGGAATATCAGCTGAAATCGATAGCGGATGCCATGTCGTGTTTGCAAAGTCCGTGATGTGCCTAAACAATGGAAAGTGACAAGTGACCCCATTTTGGAAACTACACTCCTCAAGTATTTATCTAGAAGTGTGGTGAGCAGTTTGAACCCCTCACAAAATTTTATAACATTGAGCCATGAAAATGGAGTAATATATTCTTCTCACAAAAATGTTAAATTAACTTCAATTTTTTTTATTTACACAAGGGTAGCAGGAGAAACTGAACCATACAATATGATGTGCAATTTCTCATGAGGATACTGATATCCCTATATGTTGGAAACCTACTCGTTCACCGTGTGGTAAACGTGTTAGGACTGCTTTATTCTTTGGGTCAGTACAATTACAGCAATAGCACATTTACGGTATTTTTTCAGACTATAAAATGCACAATAGGAAAGAGTGCACTCACTCTCCGTGCCCCCTAAGTGCTGCAATCACTGGGGTTTGCATTTATAATGTACTTAATGGTCAGGTGACAGCAGAGGGGAATACTAGTGTGTTGGTGCGTCAGTCCAATAGGTTGTATCTGAACAAGTGTAGTCTTGAGGATATATTATTAATATATTAATATATTAATACAGTTAGGTCCAGAAATATTTGGACAGTGACACAATTTTCGCAATTTGGGCTCTGCATGCCACCACATTGGATTTGAAATGAAACCTCTACAACAGAATTCAAGTGCAGATTGTAACGTTTAATTTGAAGGTTTGAACAAAAATATCTGATAGAAATTGTAGGAATTGTACACATTTCTTTACAAACACTCCACATTTTAGGAGGTCAAAAGTAATTGGACAAATAAACCAAACCCAAACAAAATATTTTTATTTTCAATATTTTGTTGTGAATCCTTTGGAGGCAATCACTGCCTTAAGTCTGGAACCCATGGACATCACCAAACGCTGAGTTTCCTCCTTCTTAATGCTTTGCCAGGCCTTTACAGCCGCAGCCTTCAGGTCTTGCTTGTTTGTGGGTCTTTCCGTCTTAAGTCTGGATTTGAGCAAGTGAAATGCATGCTCAATTGGGTTAAGATCTGGTGATTGACTTGGCCATTGCAGAATGTTCCACTTTTTTGCACTCATGAACTCCTGGGTAGCTTTGGTTGTATGCTTGGGGTCATTGTCCATCTGTACTATGAAGCGCCGTCCGATCAACTTTGCGGCATTTGGCTGAATCTGGGCTGAAAGTATATCCCGGTACACTTCAGAATTCATCCGGATACTCTTGTCTGCTGTTATGTCATCAATAAACACAAGTGACCCAGTGCCATTGAAAGCCATGCATGCCCATGCCAACACGTTGCCTCCACCATGTTTTACAGAGGATGTGGTGTGCCTTGGATCATGTGCCGTTCCCCTTCTTCTCCAAACTTTTTTCTTCCCATCATTCTGGTACAGGTTGATCTTTGTCTCATCTGTCCATAGAATACTTTTCCAGAACTGAGCTGGCTTCATGAGGTGTTTTTCAGCAAATTTAACTCTGGCCTGTCTATTTTTGGAATTGATGAATGGTTTGCATCTAGATGTGAACCCTTTGTATTTACTTTCATGGAGTCTTCTCTTTACTGTTGACTTAGAGACAGATACATCTACTTCACTGAGAGTGTTCTGGACTTCAGTTGATGTTGTCAACGGGTTCTTCTTCACCAAAGAAAGTATGCGGCGATCATCCACCACTGTTGTCATCCGTGGACGCCCAGGGCCTTTTTGAGTTCCCAAGCTCACCAGTCAATTCCTTTTTTCTCAGAATGTACCCGACTGTTGATTTTGCTACTCCAAGCATGTCTGCTATCTCTCTGATGGATTTTTTCTTTTTTTTTCAGCCTCAGGATGTTCTGCTTCACCTCAATTAAACGTTCCTTAGACCGCATGTTGTCTGGCCACAGCAACAGCTTCCAAATGCAAAACCACACACCTGTAATCAACCCCAGACCTTTTAACTACTTCATTGATTACAGGTTAACGAGGGAGACGCCTTCAGAGTTAATTGCAGCCCTTAGAGTCCCTTGTCCAATTACTTTTGGTCTCTTGAAAAAGAGGAGGCTATGCATTACAGAGCTATGATTCCTAAACCCTTTCTCTGATTTGGATGTGAAAACTTTCATATTGCAGCTGGGAGTGTGCACTTTCAGCCCATATTATATATATAATTGTATTTCTGAACATGTTTTTGTAAACAGCTAAAATAACAAAACTTGTGTCACTGTCCAAATATTTCTGGCCCTGACTGTATATTGAGGGTCCTGAGGCCCCTCGTAGAAAGGGGGGTACTGTCACCAGTGTCTTCCGTCCTTGTGATATTCGTGACGGTTCTTGGATCTGAGCTCTACATTAACTGCATTTGCTCTATATTAAATCCATTTGTGTTCTGTTGGTGCAGCTAGGGTTAATGTAATTTCCCCTGCTAGCAGCTCCTGGTTAATTTACCTCATGTGCAGCCGGTTTGTGACTACTCCCATCTCCTTTAATTAGTCACATGATCCATAACCTAATGTCAGAAAGAGAAAGAAGACTCATTCTCTTCTGTCCATGTTTGAGGGAGGAAGCATTTTGGAGCTGCTGGAGCTTGGCTGCAGTAGTTCTGCTGTTTTGAGCTGTGTTGCCTGCATCCTTGGTGTCTGGCTGTAGCCGTGTAGTTTTGTGATATCCTTTTGGTTACATCCCCCTGTCTGTCTACCTTCCCTTGTGTCTGATTATTGCAGTAGTGAGACTAGTACTCTCGCTGGCCTTCTCACTAGCCAGAGTGAGTTTACGGCAAGCAAGGGCCTAGGCATGTCATTGGCAACAGGGTGAAAGAACCTGTACAGAGATGTTATGGAGTGCAGGGTACAGCCTCAGTGAGTGCAGGAGGTTACCCCGCTCACCTCTCTCCCTAGCGCCAGGGTCCACCGTTGTATTGGGTCCCTGGTGTACCCTTGTTTGTTGCAGTGCTTGCTGTTGGTTTCCGTATCCCTGGTGGAATCCTGATGGTCATAGCATGACACGTTATCCCAGAAAGTTATTGAAATTACATGTTTTGTTATACACATTTTTGTTTCCTTTGTGTGTATCTGAACAACACAAAAGAAACTGAGGAAAAAAAGGCAAACTGGACATAATTTCACACAAAACACTAAAAATTGTCCAGACAAAATTGTTGGCCCTCAACTTAATATATGGTTGCACACCCTGTGAAATAAATAATTGCAATCAATCGCTTCCTAAATCCATCAAGAAGCTTCTTACACGACTTTTCTTGTGCAAACTGCTCCAGTGATACTTTAATCTCTCTACAGGTGTTCAGAGATTTAGATCCGGACTAATTGGTGCCACTTCAGAACTCTTCAGCACTTTGTTTCCATAAATTTCTGGGTACTACTTGAAGAATGTTTGGGGTCATTATCCAACTGGAAGACCCATGATTTATTAAGCAAACCCAGCTTTCTGACACTGGGCACTACATTGTGACCCAAAATCCTTTGGTAATATTAAGAATTCATGATGCCTTGCACATAGTCAAGGCACCCAGTGCCAGAGACAGGAACACAACTCCAAAACATCTTTGACTCGCCACCATATTTCACTGGAAAAACTGTGTTCTTTTCTTTATTAGGCCTCCTTAAATTTTCGGTAAACAGTATAATGATGTGCTTTACCAAAAAGACACTTTCCCAGAAGGATTTTGGCTTACTTAGGCTGTTTTCACACATCCGTTTTTTGCACTGCGGCTCAATCCGGCTCAAAACCTATGCAACAGATGCGGCTAAAAAAACGGATCCGTTGCATAAGTTTTTCCATGCGGCCCGTCCGTTTTTTGACAGATGCGGCTTGATACTGAGCATGCGAAGTTCAAAAAAACGCATCCGGTGGCCAGATGCGTTTTTTGCCGCAGGACGCCGCATCCGGCGTCCATGGGCTTGTATTGTAATTTGCACCGGCGCGATGCGGTTTTTTTCGCCACACAAAAAAACGTGCCAGGCAACGTTCCATCCGGCTGCTGCATGGGCTAAATATGCCGCATCCGGCAAAAACTGGACAAAACGCAAGGCCATTCGGCACAATACGGCACTAATGCAAGTCTATGCGGAAACAACACAACCGGCGGCAAAAAAAAAAAACGGTTGCGTTTTTTCTGCAAAGCGCCGTATTGTGCCGCACTGCAAAAACCGGATGTGTGAAAGCAGCCTTACAGATATTTTGCAAACTGCAGTCTAGCTTTTTTACATCTGTGTGTCAGCAGTGGGGTCCTCCTATTCCTCCTGCCATAGTTTTTGATTTAATTCAAATGCAGACGGGTAGCTTATGATGATATTGATGTACCCAGACCCTTCAGGACAGCTTAAATTTCTGAGGAACTTGATTGGGGTTCCTACTTATCCAGCATCTGAACTATCCTGCATTGCAAACTTTCATCAATTTTTCTCTACCGTCCAGATAGATTAGCTACAGTTCCATAAGGTGTAAACTTCTTGATTATGTTGTGCACCATGGACAAAGGAACATCAAGATCTGTGGAGATGTACTTTTAGCCTTGAGATTGTTGATATTTTTCAAGTATTTTGTTCTCAACTTCTCAGATATTACTCTCCTCCTCTTTCTGTTGTCCATGCTAAGTGTATTACACACAGACACACAATGCAAAGATTGAGTAACGTTCTCCACTTTTTATCTGTTTTCAGGTGTGCTTTTCATATTCCTTGCATCTGTTACTTGTCACAGATGAGTTTGAGCAAGCACCACATGCTTCAAAAAAAGTTGTGAAATTATGTCTAATTTGCCTTTTTTTCCTCAGTTTTTTTGTTTTGTTCCAATATACACAAAGAAAATAAATATGTGTAATTGCAATAATGTTCTAGGAGAAATACTTCATTTTCTGGAACAAATTCAAGGATGCCATCACTTTCAGCCATAACTGTATAGTTCTATATATAATATATAATATCTTGCATAATCAGGATCAGTCAATGTAGGATGCCGTATACTCCCGTCTGTTGTTGTAGTACCTGACCCTCACTGTGAGTTATTGCTGCAGACTGAACTTAAAGATTGGGTGACGCTGGAGCCCATGACTGCCCATGACTGGACACTTAACTATCCACAGAATAGGTGAGACGTTTATAATTGCTTGGGGTCCAATCACTTCATTGATCATGGGAAGAGAGGTTTGAATAGAGTTGCTATCATATCTGCTTCTCATCCATTTAAAGTCTATGGAACTCATGGAGATGGCCAACTGTAGCACTCAGCTACTCGTGTGTCTCTTATAATGAGAGCAGAGCTACAGCATGCATGGGCAACTGCCACACTATACTAATGAGGGACATGACACCCTTTTTCATCCATGGGGGTTGCAGTGGTGGAACTTGGTATGGATAGTTAGTAATTGTCCATCTCTTGGATAGCAGCTAATGGGCAGTTCTTGGCTTCAGCAATTATACATTAAATGGAATTGTGCTGCTCAGCTCCATTCAGCTTTTACATTTGGCCACTGCAAACCACTGATTTGACTTCTACTGATCTTTTATTGATGACCTACTTGTAACTTAAAGGGAACCTCTCACCACGAAAATGCAAACCAATCTGCAGGCATCATATTATAGAATAGGGGGAGTTGAGTAGATTGATTTATAGTTCTGTTAGAAAAGATTCAGTATAACAAATGTTTTAATCATTCGAATTTGCTAATTGTGGGATTTTTGGTCCAGTGAGTGGTCCTATCATTGATTGAAAGCTTGTGGTTCAGGCAGCATGAATATATTAATAGGTATCTCTTAAAATGTAGTAGTTTTTTTACCTTCATGTGTTTTTTTTTAACATCTTAATCGTTGTGGTTCTGTATATCTTTATGCACTATTAGCACTAATGATAGCATTACAGCTACTCTTTAAGTGGTTAAATGGATGAAACTCAGTAGACCAAACAAGCTCTGTCTACCTCCTCCAGTGGATTAATTTCAAAGGCAGAAACCAAATATATTTGGGAGAAAGCTATTCCGTATCAGCCAACACTGGCAAATAGTCTTACATATATTGAAGGAGAGATTTGTGTGTTTCAGCAAAATATATCTCAGAAATGTGCCTCAATAGTGAATTTGCAATATGTATAACATTGCCAGAACTTTAATATATCTGTTATCATATAATTAAAAGTTACACCCGGCGTAAAGAGATTTGAATTCCCGGGTCGATTATAAAACATGATATTGTAAAACATGGGAATGAAATGAAATGGGTTGTCTCATGAAGACATACACTTTTTGGCTACACACATAGTTAACTTGGACAAGACTCACATTTTCAGACTCTATGCAGCTGATCTGCAGGTCACAAATAGATTACATACTGAAAATGCTGTTTGTGAAATAGTTGCTTGCAAAATGTTTTAAAGGCTCCCATACACATTAGATAACAATTGATTTTGTCAGGATCAGCCAATAATCTAAAGTGAATGAAAAAGTCCCAACACTCCACCAACAGGTAATGGACAGAAATATACCGTACAGTTCCCATTAAACAGAAGGAACCATTAGGAGTTTCGTATATAAAGTAAAGCCAATGCTATACTGGAGCTAGGATGCTGAATGTAAGCATAGCTTTTGTTCATAGGTTGGATGTTTTTTCCAGAATTATGTTGATGTAAAGTTACAGCAATGCACTGCGATTTGATTGACAGGTGCAACAGAGGTGGGAATATGTAGGTCAGGTTTTACTATCTATTCCCACCACTGTCTGTCTGCCTGCCTTCCTCCCCTTATTGCCATCATAGACGTTAATTCTGTCTCTGCGCATTGCGCTATCTCCAGCGCCATCTTTGTGAGCACGCTGTCTTCTTGCATTGGACTTTCGTATGCGCTATGCAAGGGTGGCGCATGTGCCCTCACATCTTCTGCCCTTGTTGTGACCGTGGGAAGACAGAGGGTTCACAAAGATGGTGCTGTAGATAGCGCTATGCCAACTTAGCTGAAGAAAACAGGATTTGGGACCTGCATATCCTGTGACAGTAATTTCACTCATGCTGAAAAAAGATCAACTAGTTACTAGTTACTTAAAGTTCTGTATATATATATATATATATATATATACAGTGCTGTACAAAAGTATTGGCACCCCTACAATTCTGTCAGATAATACTCAGTTTCTTCTTGAAAATTATTGCAATCACAAATTCTTTGGTATTATTATCTTCATTTAATTTGTCTTCAATGAAAAAAAAAAATTGTCATAAAGCCAGATTGGATATAATTCCACACCAAACATAAAAAGGGGGTGGATAAAAGTATTGGCACTGTTTGGAAAATTATGTGATGCTTCTCTAATTTGTGTAATTAACAGCACCTGTAACTTACCTGTGGCACCTAACAGGTGTTGGCAATAACTAAATCACACTTGCAGCCAGTTGACATGGATTAAAGTTGACACAACCTCTGTCCTATGTCCTTGTGTGTACCACATTGAGCATGGAGAAAAGAAAGAAGACCAAAGAACTGTCTGAGGACTTGAGAATCCAAATTGTGAGGAAGCATAAGCAATCTCAAGGCTACAAGTCCATCTCCAAAGACCTGAAAGTTCCTGTGTCTACGGTGCACAGTGTCATCAAGAAGTTTAAAGCCCATGGCACTGTGGCTAACCTCCATAGATGTGGAAGGAAAAGAAAAATTGACGAGAGATTTCAACGAAAGATTGTGCAGATGGTGGATAAAGAACCTCGACTAACATCCAAACAAGTTCAAGCTGCCCTGCAGTCCGAGGGTAAAACAGTGTCAACCCGTACTATACATCGGTGTCTGAATGAAAAGGGACTGTATGGTAGGATACCCAAGAAGACCCCACTTCTTACCCCGAGACATAAAAAAGCCAGGCTGGAGTTTGCCAAAACTTACCTGAGAAGCCTAAAACGTTTTGGAAGAATGTTCTCTGGTCAGATGAGACAAAAGTAGAGCTTTTTGTGAAAAGCCATCAACATTGAGTTTACAGGGAAAAAAAAGAGGCATTCAAAGAAAAGAACACGGTCCCTACAGTCAAACATGGCGGAGGTTCCCTGATGTTTAGGGGTTGCTTTGCTGCCTCTGGCACTGGACTGCTTGACCGTGTGCATGGCATTATGAAGTCTGAAGACTACCAACAAATTTTGCAGCATAATCTAGGGCCCAGTGTGAGAAAGCTGGGTCTTCCTCAGAGGTCATGAGTCTTCCAGCAGGACAATGACCCAAAACACACTTCAAAAAGCACTAGAAAATGGTTTGATAGAAAGCACTGGAGACTACTAAAGTGGCCAGCAATAACTCCAGACCTGAATCCTATAGAACACCTGTGGAGAGATCTCAAAATGGCAGTTTGGAGAAGGCACCCTTCAAATCTCAGGGACCTGGAGCAGTTTGCCAAAGAAGAATGGTCTAAAATTCCAGCAGAGCATTGTAAGAAACTCATTGATGGTTACCGGAAACGGTTGTTCGCAGTTATTTTGGCTAAAGGTTGTGCAACCAAGTATTAGGCTAAGGGTGCCAATACTTTTGTCTGGCCCATTTTTGGAGTTTTGTGTGAAATGATCAATGATTTGATTTTTGTTTCATTCCCTTTTGTGTTTTTTTCATTGCAAGCAACATAAATGAAGATAATAAAACCAAAGAATTTGTGATTGCAATCATTTTCAAGAAAAAACTGAGTACTATCTGACAGAATTGCAGTGGTGCCAATACTTTTGGCCAGCACTGTGTATATATATATATATATATATATATATATATATATATATATATATATATATATATATATATATATATATAAAGAGGAATTAAATCCTCCAAAAGCTAAGCAAATACTCACAGACAAATGGCAGAAGATGTAAACTGCCCAGGCCAGAAAAGTAATGTACTGCCAGGATGCAGCAAGACCTCCATTAAATGGAGACAACACAGGTGCAAAAGGAGCTTGATGGTAAAATTGCACACTTGTGGCTTGCATAGGTCACTGTTCACACATGCAGGTTCACAGTATCTGGTGAGCAGCCTATTAGTTACGCCCATCCCAATAGATGCAAGTGGGCTACGCCAGTACTATATATGTGTTCCATGCAGGGACAGTGAGTATAATATGCAAGGCCTGGCTGCATCCTGTATAAAATGTTCTGTGCAAAAGAATAAATAAATATATGAGGTATTGGTAGGTAATATGGCCATAGTACGGAAGCCCACAATCCACGTCACGCATGCTCATGTCCCTGCATGGAGCACATATATAGTACTGGCGCAGCCCGCTTGCATCTATTGAGATGGGCGTAACTAATAGGCTGCTTACCAGATACTGTGAACCTGAAAGTGTGAACAGTGCCCTATGCAAGCCACAAGTGTGCAATTTTACCATCAAGCTCCTTTTGCATCTTTGATGTCTCCATTTAATGGAGGTCTTGCTGCATCCTGGCAGTGCATTAGTTTTTTTGGCCTGGGCAGTTTACATCTTCTGCCATTAGTCTGTGAGTATTTGCTTTACTTAAAGTTCTGTCAACAACTCATTAGGTTTTCGGCTGAACCAAACTGGGGCTGAGTATCTCCTTCTGTATAATTTTAAGGTATGCATCTGACAGATTTAGAACCAAGCTGGTCAAACGGACTAGACAACAGGTCATTTTCAACTTCGATTTCACCAACATACTTGAAGTTTTTTAGTATGGTCTGCCAACCGATTTATATCACTGGATGAAAGAAAGCCACATATAAACACTTTTATTACTGAAGAAGCTGGAAAGACAATAAACAAGTGGCAGAAGAGACCCCCGCAACCATGGTTTACAGAAGAGACCCTAAAGATCATCGAAAAAAGAGAATGGCAAAAGGAAATGGTAGCAAGTAAGATTCAGAAAACATCAGTAAAAGACTAAAGGGGGCTTTACACGCTACGATATCGTTAATGTTTTGTCGTCGGGGTCAAGTTGTTAGTGACGCACATCCGGCGTCATTAACGATATCGCAGCGTGTAATACTTATAATACTTTCCAGCGACCTTAGGCGACCTCAAAAATGGTGAAAATCGTTCACCATGGAGAGGTCGTCCCAAACTCAAAAATCGGTAAGGGTTGTTTAGCGTTGTGGTTCATCGCTCATGCGGCAGCACACATCGCTATGTGTGACACCGCATGATGAGGACCGTCTCCTTACCTGCCGCCGGCCGCAATGCAGAAGCAAGAAGTGGGCGGGATGTTTACATCACGCTCAGCTCCGCCCCTCCGCTTTCATTGGCCGGCCACTTAGTCACGTTGCGGTGACGTCGCTGTGATGCCGAACGTCCCTCCCCCTTGAAGGAGGGATTGTTCGGCAGTCACAGCGACGCCGACGACCAGGTATGTGTGACGCTGCGTAGCGATAATGTTCGCTACGGCAGCGATCACAAACAGTCGCATGCGCGACGGGGGTGGGTACTTACACGCTCGCTATCGCTAGAAATTGCTAGCGATATCGCTAACGTGTAAAGCCCCCTTTAGAGCATTTTGAGCAGACAAAGTACTTTATTACCAAATGATATGTAGAGAGATAGAAAACAAAAATCTGCAAGACCAGGAAGGCATACCAAAAGATCAAAGTGATACGACGAAAGTTTCAGTGAAGAGTGGGATTGTGGAAAGACGTCAGAAAGAACAAACTAATTTAGCAATAACAGATCAAGGAAAAATGGAAAGAATACATGGAGCACCTCTTCAAGAACGACATCTATATTGTACCAGGCCTGGCATCCCTTGAAAACTCCTGCCCTGACAAGGGCAGTCCACAACTGTTTCCTAATATCTATACAGCCCTAGAATGTCCATGTTGTGCCTTCCAACGCGTTTCCTCTCCAAAATGGAGAATCATTAGGGGACTATGCACACTATCCTTCCACCATCCCACAGACCTTATGAACTACTGTCACAGTTCACAGTCTAGGGCTGTATAGATACAGTTAGGTCCAGAAATATTTGGACAGTGACACAATTTTCGCGAGTTGGGCTCTGCATGCCACCACATTGGATTTGAAATGAAACCTCTACAACAGAATTCAAGTGCAGATTGTAACGTTTAATTTGAAGGTTTGAACAAAAATATCTGATAGAAATTGTAGGAATTGTACACATTTCTTTACAAACACTCCACATTTTAGGAGGTCAAAAGTAATTGGACAAATAAACCAAACCCAAAAAAAATTTTTTATTTTCAATATTTTGTTGCGAATCCTTTGGAGGCAATCACTGCCTTAAGTCTGGAACCCATGGACATCACCAAACGCTGGGTTTCCTCCTTCTTAATGCTTTGCCAGGCTTTTACAGCCGCAGCCTTCAGGTCTTGCTTGTTTGTGGGTCTTTCCGTCTTAAGTCTGGATTTGAGCAAGTGAAATGCATGCTCAATTGGGTTAAGATCTGGTGATTGACTTGGCCATTGCAGAATGTTCCACTTTTTAGCACTCATGAACTCCTGGGTAGCTTTGGCTGTATGCTTGGGGTCATTGTCCATCTGTACTATGAAGCGCCGTCCGATCAACTTTGCGGCATTTGGCTGAATCTGGGCTGAAAGTATATCCCGGTACACTTCAGAATTCATCCGGCTACTCTTGTCTGCTGTTATGTCATCAATAAACACAAGTGACCCAGTGCCATTGAAAGCCATGCATGCCCATGCAATCACGTTGCCTCCACCATGTTTTACAGAGGATGTGGTGTGCCTTGGATCATGTGCCGTTCCCTTTCTTCTCCAAACTTTTTTCTTCCCATCATTCTGGTACAGGTTGATCTTTGTCTCCTCTGTCCATAGAATACTTTTCCAGAACTGAGCTGGCTTCATGAGGTGTTTTTCAGCAAATTTAACTCTGGCCTGTCTATTTTTGGAATTGATGAATGGTTTGCATCTAGATGTGAACCCTTTGTATTTACTTTCATGGAGTCTTCTCTTTACTGTTGACTTAGACACAGATACACCTACTTCACTGAGAGTGTTCTGGACTTCAGTTGATGTTGTGAACGGGTTCTTCTTCACCAAAGAAAGTATGCGGCGATCATCCACCACTGTTGTCATCCGTGGACGCCCAGTCCTTTTTGAGTTCCCAAGCTCACCAGTCAATTCCTTTTTTCTCAGAATGTACCCGACTGTTGATTTTTCTACTCCAAGCATGTCTGCTATCTCTCTAATGGATTTTTTCTTTTTTTTTCAGCCTCAGGATGTTCTGCTTCACCTCAATTGAGAGTTCCTTAGACCGCATGTTGTCTGGTCACAGCAACAGCTTCCAAATGCAAAACCACACACCTGTAATCAACCCCAGACCTTTTAACTACTTCATTGATTACAGGTTAACGAGGGAGACGCCTTCAGAGTTAATTGCAGCCCTTAGAGTCCCTTGTCCAATTACTTTTGGTCCCTTGAAAAAGAGGAGGCTATGCATTACAGAGCTATGATTCCTAAACCCTTTCTCCGATTTGGATGTGAAAACTCTCATATTGCAGCTGGGAGTGTGCACTTTCAGCCCATATTATATATATAATTGTATTTCTGAACATGTTTTTGTAAACCGCTAAAATAACAAAACTTGTGTCACTGTCCAAATATTTCTGGACCTAACTGTATTATGAAACAGCTTTGGACTGCCCTTGTCAAGGTGGGAGTTTGTTATGGGATGCCAGGGCCAGAACAATAGAGGGCCTAATAGGTCATCATAAACTTCAGCCAACAGTCCATCTAAATACAAGATTGGTAGAATCCAGGCACAGACAGAAAAGACGGATACAACTAAATTGTCAAGAAATTGGTGAGACCGTTCCATAATATTTTTACCTTCTCTCATATCTAAATGGTATCACCATGAGGATTGAGATAACCAAAGGCTCGGGGTCTAACTTTTAATATGTAAATGACTCACCACTGTGCAGCTGCAGGGACGATTTTGTACCATTGTCCATTATTTTAATAGAGCTCAGTCTTAATAGCTGAGAGGAAATATATGTTGTTTGTAATTTCACAATGTTTTGTTTAATTTAAGATATATATGAGATTAAAAGTTAAGTTTTAAGTAAAACTCACTCATCTAGATCAACCAATGAGATGCCTTTCCTTAGTGCAGTTAAAAATCGGGGAGCTAAATGTATAACAGTGCATCAAGAAATTGAGTAACCTCACAAATTACACTCATTACAATACAAAATGTAACACAAATTGTATTATGTTATTATGGCTGGATCTCCACAGGATTCTAAATGAAGAGCATTGTTCCTTATAGACTCTTAAGGCTGCTTTACATGCTTCAATAATCGTGCGATCGCATTTGCGATCGCACCCGCCCCCATTGTTTGTGCGGCACGGGCAATTTGTTGCCCGTGTCGCACAATGCTGTAACACCCCCGTCAAACGTACTTACCTTCCAAACGACCTCGCTGTGGGCGGCGAACTTCCACTTCCTGAAGGGGGAGGGACGTTCGGCGTCACAGCGCCGGCACACAGCGTCCAGCCAATAGAAGCGGAGGGGGGGAGATGAGTGGGACGTAAACATCCCGCCCACCTCCTTCCTTCAGCATTGCCGGCAGGACGCAGGTAAGATGTGTTTATCGTTCCCGGGGTGTCACACGGAGTGATGTGTGCTGCCTCGGGAACAATGAACAACAGGACGTTCGATTTTTTTAAAATGAGCGACGTGTCAACGATGAATGATAAGGTGAGTATTTCTTCTCGTTCATAGCTGTTACACGCTACAATATCACTAATGATGCCGGATGTGCGTCACTTACGACGTCACCCCACCGACATTTCGTTAGATATATTGTAGCGTGTAAAGCCCGCTTAAGATAAATGGGTATTCCAATATGATTTACAGAATTTCTGGCACAGTCAACTTCAACCTCAAATTGTGCCTTGAGCAGCACAGAGCTCTGCAGTCTCCTTATTTTGTGTTTGCTGGTTGGGTGAGCACTACTCTTACTACTATAAGGCTATGTTCACACAGGATTTTTTTTATCATTTTTTTCCTGACAAAACCTGATCTTGTCCCAGGATGTCTCCTGGGAGTCATCTGCGGTTTTTGGTGTGTTTTTTGTGGCGGTTTTTGTGGCGTTTTTACAGCGTTTTTTTCTGTGATGTCAAGACCAGCAAGGGTTTAAGAATAGCCGAGTGCTGGGCTGGGCCATGATTGACCTGGTAGATGCTAGAGTGTATGGGCTCCTTCCAGGTATGACATCATTTAACAGGCCCCTATCACTTGGGGGGCAAGGGTATGAAGCATGATTTTAGTGGAAGGGAGAAAACATCGCCAAGCTCACTAACCAATCTGTTCATGCCCACTAACCCAGCTGGTCACACCCACTAACCTGGAAAGAGCCCATACATTCTAGGCTCAACTGCACCTGCTCCCGCATCCCCTCCTACTTCCAGTGTCACTCATTAGCCTCATGCTTATTCACTGCTCCCCCCTACTGGAGTCTGCAGGTCTATCGTACAGTAAAAGATAAATAAATAAAATAAATAAAAATGGCGTAGGGTCCCCCCATATTATGATACCCAGCACAGATAAAGCCTACGCCTACAGGCTGCAGCCCCCAGCTTTGGGCTTTAGCTTGGCTGTGTATCAAAATAAAAGGGACCCCATGCCGGTTTTTTTAATTATTTAAATAAATAATAAAAAAAAAACAGCGTGCAGTCCCCCACAATTTGATACCCAGCCAAGATAAAGCCCACAGCTAGGGGCTGGTATTCTCAGGCTTGGGATGCCCAGCCTAAAAATATCAACCTGCAGCCGCCCAGGATGGTTGCATGCATTAGATGCGGCAATTCTAGCACTTTATTCGGCCCTGGTGCGGTGGCAATCATGGTAATATCAGAGGTTAATTGCAGCTCATAGCTGCAACTAAGCCCTAGATTGATAATTGCAGGCGTCTGTGAGACACCCCCATCACCAATCTGTAATAAGTGAAAAGAAATAAACACAAACAATGGAAAAATCCTTTAATTGAAATAAAATACAAAAAGCCCCCTCATTCTCCACTTTATTTACCCCATATTCACCCCTGCAGGTCCGACGTAATCCACTGTGAGCTCCAGAGAATGAATGAGCCACACGATCAGCGGTCACTTCACTCAGGTGATTTCGGGTCACAGCTGGCGATACCTGTAACCGTAAATAGCCTGAGTAAGGTCACCACTGAATGAGCGGCTCACTTATTCTCTATTCTAGACCCACAGACCAGGTCTGTGATTGGTTGCAGTTAGATGCTGAGGGCGAGTCTGACTGCAACCAATCACAGATGAAAGCAGTAAATATGTAATGAGCGGGGAAGTGGAGGAGCCGTGAGACCGTACAGCCGCGTTGGTGATTTGGTAGATATAGCTCGCCTGCTCCAATCCCCCTATCCCCACCACTATTTAAGTGCCGGCCAGGTACCCTGGATCAATTCCAGGCCTAACCGGGTTTTTTATTAACCCAGTTAGACTCGCCGATCCAGGGTATCTGCAAGCTCAACTGTCTCTAGGGTGAAAAACCGTAGCAAAAGCGCTGAAAAGAATTGAGATGTTCATTATTTTCATAGTGCAGCAAAACTGGAGTTGGTTCACAAAACTGTCAGGAAAAATCCTGACGTGTTTGTGTACCGCCCTTGCAGCTGTCGGACTGCTCAGATCCGGGGCTCCTGTGGCTCGAGGGTCTCCAGACCCGGGGGCTTACGGCCACTCAAAAATAAAAGGGGAACTATTAACGGGGGGGTTAGTGTTAGTGACGCCACCTGTGATATGCGGTAAGGGGAGTACCGCCGATGGAAGTACCCGGGGAAGATGTAGCGGGACAGCCAGATGACGTTCCCTGCACGGGTAAGGTAGGTCCCGGGACTCTGGATGGAGGAGATGTAGGGGAGCGTGGTGCAGGCCAGGCGGGCAGATTCAGGGAAGAGCAGCGTACTCACTCAGGCCGTGTGGATGTTGGGACGACCATTAAGCAGACTCTGACACAGGAGCAAACCAAGTCTCTGGGTGCCGCTGCCACTCGGGGGAGCTCGTCCGGTAATCCGTCCCCATTGGTATTGCTGATGGTTCTGTAAGGGCCTACATGCACTATCTTTAGACGTTTCTGAGCGACCCCTTGGCCTGAAGCTTTTGGGGTCCCACTCCCTACGATTAAATAGAGGAGCTGTGCTCTCGATGGCTGATACTTGGGATGTCAGTGGGCCGCATAACCTGGAAAGCCCTATCCCCCTCGTTGTGTTGGTGCCTTCGATCTCTGAGCTCTTGGGGAAAGTTCATAAAGAGACTATCCTCCACAGGTTAATTATCAGGTTGCGTGAATCTACTCCCTGATCTAGGGTCCAGTACCCCGCCATTCTCGGTACCAGTCCGGTTACTAGATTTTCCGGTGCCGAACATTTTAAAAAAGTAAGTCTGGGTACCCTTCTCCAATACCCTGTGACCGGGTCTCCGACTCCTCCGGTCCCAGACCACCATCTGCGACCTAGCCAAAGTCTCCCAGGGAGCTAAAACTCCCTCAGTTCCTCACTCTCTGAGGGCTACCACTTCACTGACTATGTCCCTCCCACCAGTCTATCTGACTACTAGGCGGGTGACCCTTTTTCAGCTAGACCACCTACTGGTGTGCCTGACAGGGTGTGGTGTGAGGTGTGGTTAGGATTTCAATGCTGATGAAAGCAATACCAAAGGTTAGGATCCCAGAACCATGGAGGGTGAGTTCTGCACCATAAGAAGAAGGAGTGTAGTTCCCTGTGACACCCTGATTAGGTCAGGGGCGTCACATTTGTGTGTGTGTGCATGAGATTTCAGAAATCTTATAGACTTTGTTGGGGCTGTAAAAAGCAGCATTTTATTAGCATGGAGCTGCATAAAACCAAGGCAAATCCGTAGCTAAAAAATGCCCAGTGTGAACATAGTTTAACAGTTCTGGTCAGTTTCCTTCTGCTGAGCTTTGCTATTGTGCCACATAAGTGGTCTGTCAGTGCTTGTTCTGAAGTGTACATTGTTATTATTATATTTGCAAACCACCAGATTTTCAAAGAAGAAAAAAGTGACAGATCATGTAGTGCACAAACCCAGTACATACAAAATATATATCTATTGATTTCAACTAATACTGGAAAATTGTAAGAACAATAGTGAAATATATTATGTCATGGTTGCATTGTTCATGGAAGGGTGGCATTTGTTAATAGGGCTCCCACGGAAAACCACTTGGTTTACGAATTCCCAAGGATTGGCTTTCACCATTTAACACCTGTACAGATATCTAGACTAAAGGTACCGTCACACTAAGCGACGCTCCAGCGATCCCACCAGCAACCTGACCTGGCAGGGATCACTGGATCGTCGCTACACGGGTTGCTGGTGAGACACACAGGCAGATCTCACCAGCGACTAGTGACCAGCCCCCAGCCAGCAGCGACGCGTGGAAGCATGCTGCGCTTGGAAACTAAGGTAAATATCAGGTAACCAACCCGATATTTACCTTGGTTACCAGCGCACACCGCTTAGCGTTGGCTCCCTGCACACCTAGCCACAGTACACATCGGGTTAATTACCCGATGTGTACTCTGCTACGTTTGCAGGCAGCAGGGAGCCAGCTTCTGCGGACGCTGGCAACCACGGTAAACATCAGGTAACCAAGAAGCCCTTACCTTGGTTACCCATTATTTACCTTCGTTACCAGCGTCCGCCGCTCTCACACTGCCAGTGCCGGCTCCCTGCTCCCTGCACTCCTAGCCACAGTAGACATCGGGTTAATTACTCGATGTGTACTCCGGCTACGTGTGCAGAGAGCAGGGAGCCGGCACTGGCAGTGTGAGAGCCTTTATACATGGAACCCGGGCTGGAGCCAGAGTCAGCTGCTGTCTGTTAGAGCAAGCTGGCAGCAAGAAGGGTCGTCACGCGGAGACAATATCAAAAGATCACATCAGAGACAAACCAGAAAAAGAGTGGATGGTCAAAATACAACTTGAGGTCAGAGAATGATATAAATCAGGAAATGATAGCAAGAGCAAAGATTAGGTATATACCAAATAAGCAGAATTTATTGACTGGCAGTTGGAACTGATTCACAGGGTGTACATAGTGAGCAGCCCTTCACCCCAGTGCTGACAGCAGGAAGAAACACAAACTAAAGAAATTTAACCCCACAGCTTCTGGACTGACCAAAGTCACAAGTCCTAAGAATAAAACAGGGCTCCTAAATAGTCATCTCTGCATTAGCCGGATGTCACAGTATCTCTATGAACCAGTGCAGTGTGCCTATAAAGAAGAAGATCATTTGGACATGTAAGCAAAGAAAATGCTGCTGCCTGCCATGTGAGATATTGGGAGTTTGAATCCCAGAGAAGACCAGATGACAAGAAAAGCAGAGAATTAATTAACCATTATTCTAAAAGGTTAACATCTGTGATCAGAACTTGGCTTTGGCCAGAGCCATTAGTGACAGATACTGGTTATTTCATATTGCTGGCATTAGCTGCCTGTGGTTCCTGTTACACTGCCAAACACGATTACAACGCTGTTAACTGATTATGCTGTTGGCGGATTACCACTATCTCTGTGGGTAAACATAGCTTTTGTAGGTGGCAGGTTCCCTTTAAAAATCAGAGATTGTATGATATTGTTCTGACAAAGGAAAAGAGGAATGCCATTATTAAGTTTAATGGAAACATTTGTGATGGAGGAAGCAGCCAGTTCCTCTTTCTACTGGGATTTCAATGGGCAGCTGACAGTTTAGGAGATTGCTGCATTAAAACTGAAAAATCATGGAATTTTGAAGCAAAAATTCAGAAAACTTAAATAGCAGATAAGTTCAAGTAGCACCTGTATTAGCTGACGTTAGGCAGAAGCATCTACGTCCATCCATTGCACAAGAACAGCAAAATTCATTTGCTATTTTACACGGTATACTGATTTATGAATGAATGAAAAATTGCTGATACCGTATTCTTCCATTAACATCTATTCCTCAGATAGTTTCCATCTAACATTATTGAACTTATAACACATCCAAATATGAGTTTGTCACTTTCAGTTTCTAGAAAGAAATGTTTTAATTGCTAGAAAAAAGTAAATGCGTTTTACTGCACTTATATTGTTCCTTTGGAATCTCTATTGTTTTATATATTTTCTTTTGCTGTCAGGATTCCAGAAATCGTTCTGCTAAACAGGGAAGCAAAACTAGACAGGCAACATTAGAGAAAAAGAGAGAGAAAAAGAACTGGAAACTCATGATTTTCACTAGAGACTTGAATGACTCACTTGGAAGTGGAGAAAAGTATCATATTTCTTAGCAGTTGGTTTTGCTTCGCGGTCTGTGTTGTGCAAGAATATTTTGTTCGCATTTTGAAGGGTTATTCAATTTAGTTAATTAAGATGTTAACCAAAACCATCCTTATCATTGACTAGTATAGTGGTACAAAGTGGGTCTTTGTATGGTGAGTTGTAAAGTGATATCAACACAGCGTTGGTTGTTGAGTTCACTAGCGAAAGACAATTGTCAGAACTGATCAGTCACCAGATCTAACATTACAAATGGTATGTATTATTAGATAGATTTCTTCCTTGATGAGGATGGTGTACTTAAAGATTAACCGTCGTTTTAAGTTTTAGTTCACAAATTAATAATAAACATGAAACTATGAAACTTTGTAATATGTTATCAGAGAAATCTACTTCTTTCTCCTTCGGGACTGATTATTCCTTTTCAAAAGTCTTTATTCTGCTGTACAATCTGCATTCAGTGAAGACAAATACTTATTTACATTACTTAGCTACAATCGTATCAGTCTGTCTGATAAGGTTACAGACTGAATAGAGATTTTACCTCAGATTTGAAAATTTTGAGAATGAATGATCAGTCTTTGTAGAGAAAAAAGCAGATTTCTCTGAGAAAATACCAAGCTGCTTATTTTCATGTATGCTATTCATTTATTAAATAAACATTAGAAACACAGTTAATCTTTAATTTTAAAGGGACTCTATCAGCAGGATTTTACCCCCCAAACCATTTGTATGTGCATGTAGCTCTTTCAAAAACAAGTCCAACAATACCTTTATTCCAGTTTGTTCATCAACTACTAAATAATCAGAGTTTACATTTATATACAAATGAACTTGAAGAACTATTTGTAGCTCTGAAGCCTCTGTCACTCCAGATCTATTTCTCACTAGCACTTACTCGCTTGCTCCTGTTTCACTGATGGCTGTTTTGCCTGAAGTCCACAGACTAGAGCCCTGTCTGTCAAGCTGGAAGAGGAGGCAGTGTTGGTGGAAAACAGATCTAGAGTGACAAAGGCTTCAAAACTACAAATAATTCTTAATATTTCCTTTAAAATTCATGTGACATTGTCTATATAATCTTCAATATAGAGTCAAGTTATGGCTAGACTTATAAAACGCTTATTTTAGTATTTGACAGGGAAATTTCACTAAAGATTATACAGCAATTTTTAAAGGCCTGTGCACACAGTGCGTTTTTTAATGTGGTTTTTCAGAAATCTGCATCAAAATCTGCATGCATATACTGAAGCTGCAAAGTCTATGAAATTTCTGCTGCGCTGTGTGCACGTTGCTTTTTTTTCCTTGCAGATTTGGTGCAGAAAAAATTGCAGCATGTCAATTGTTGGGGCGTTTTTTCCTGCGTTTTTAAGCCCTTCTATCCATTGACTTCAATAAAAAAAAAAAAAGCCTGGAAAAAAATGCACCAAAACAATGCATTTTTTGGTGTGTTTTTCTAACAGAAGGTGCAGATTTGATGCAGAAAATGTCTGCACCAAATCTGGAGTGTGTGCACATAGCCTAAATAGGTTCTTAAAGTTCTTAGTCTCATCAAGTTTAGGACATATATTTGATATTCTTTGCAGTTTGTATCATGAATAGTGTCGCTCAGTACTCGAATTGAGCATGTTGAACTCTCGGCAATTGTTGACTCGAGTACCGAGTCAATGGGTGACTCGAGCAAAACTTTTCCCAAAGATGCGGGCTATTACCTGCCCTGACACAGCCCCAACACAGTCCCCATGATCACTCGCCCATCCCTAATTATGAAATCTGACAAATTAATTCCAATACATCTCGAACTCCGTATCTTTGTATCTTCGGTAGTTGGTAATGGTTACCATGTTTTTAAACTTTTTTTGACATATTTTAAGTCAAACTCATGAAGCATAAGGAGAAAGTCACAAGATTGCCAGAGGTTTTTTAGAGGTAATTTTTTTTGTTTTTATATTGTCATAAATATATTCATTCTAATGAACCTTCTTGTACTAAAATCCTATTCTGGGAGTTGTACTGCAGAAAAAATAAAATAAACATTAAAAGATAATTAAAACACTGAATAGTTCAATTGCCTTCACAGAAACGGGACAGTTAATAATAGAGTTCTCTTGTCCTAAGGACATTACTTGAAGGAATGAGACAAGGTGCAGGTTACATTTTCATAAGGCAGATGTGGCCCTCTAGAGGCAAACCTGTTTTATGCTTGAACTAAAGTTAATGTGTAATAAGTAACTCATGCTGTGTTTTGTCTTGTTTTGTTTTTGCAGCAAAAGACTCATCTGAAGATTCACCATCTGGTAAGATTTCTATCATGTACATCTCTTATGTAAACTACATGTTGCTAACAGAATATAATCAGTTTATTATGACTGCAACTTCTGTAGGAGTCGCCGCTGTATACTTTACACCGATGTTTCCAAGACTCCAGTCCCCATGGGCCCTCCAACGGATCATATTTTCTGGATTTCTTTAGTACTGCACAGGTTGTGAGAACAAGGGGCAAATGCTGATGCTGTGATAATAATTAGTGATGGACGAGCACTAAAATGTATGAATGCTCGTTCTTTGATTCGAGCTGGTCAGATGTTTGGATGAGCTTGATGCGAATAAAGAACATTATGGAAGTCAGTGATTGGCATGTTCGGGTCACCACCCTCATACAGCCAGCAATAAACAGAGCCTTTCCCGGTTGAGGGAGAGCTGGGTTTTATTTTAGGGTGAAGCAAGCCTGTGCATTGTGGTCGTTATTTCACGGATGAAATATCCGAGCATCCACAATACTCGGCTGAGCTCTGCGAGTACTCGAGAACCTCGATACTCAATTCATTAACGAGCAGTACCGATCACACTTACTTATCACTAAGAATAATTCCATCATCTGTGCAATACTAAAGGAATCCTAAAAACTAGTTCTGTATGGGAACTGTGACGACTTGAGTGTTGGAAATAATACTTTACAAAATCATCTCTGTACGAACATGGATTATTGCCAGGAATATAAAATGCAAACAATCTCTAAGTGTAGAATATCTACCCCATTGTCCCACCCATAAAAATGATTTTGGTTGTCACCTATTGCCATATTGAATCCACTCTCTACTTATTTTCACAGTCATGATGATTTTTAACCACTGGTTAATTGAAACATTTTCCATCAAAATCAATGAGCTGTCAATGTAATAGGTATGATGGATCCTACAGATGTTCTTTTTGGTCACTTTTGGCTCTGGCTAATAAATTAGGGTCCCTCAACTCAGGGTCTTTAAAAAAACTGAAAAGCTAAAGCAGTTGACTCCTTTAAGAAAACTTCATTTAGGCTCAACTGATTTCTCAATACAAAGTACATACATTAATGAAAGATCTCTTAGATCTAATAAAGATGTTGTATTTACTTTAAAATTGTTACTATGGGTGTATAATCCTTTCTATATATTTAACTCAGTCTCAACACAGCTTTCCTGATTCACATCTCCTCAGAACCCCTCCTGCAGCTGAGATCTCACACTGCTCAGTACAATCTGCAGGTGAATGGGTGGAGACTTGGACTCATTCTATTTCTGGACTAATAAAATGCTTATATTATTATCCAAATTATTCAGCCATTCTGACATGGATTTTAAAAGTAAAAACACCAGTCTCATAAGGTCTAAGAGATCTTCTTAATAATGTATACAGTTTGTATTGTCTAATTCAGAGGCAGATAATTCAGTGTCATTAGTTAGTAGCCAGAATGAAAATGCATTTAAACATAATTGAACACTAACATACAGTATTTTTGTGCTATACATTATTAACACGTTAACAATATGAATTTTGCTCCCATATAATATTTACCTGTATTTGCAATGAAATTGTAAAAGCGACTATTGCCACTAACCCTTTTAATCCAGACTCGATCTTTGTAAAATGCTGCAATTCGCAGAGGAAAAATGGTAAGGCAATGAGGTGCTATCGTAATCCAGCATTAAAAAATTGCTTCAACTTTCCGATTTGTTTGTCATGTTTTTTTTCCCATTTATGACCTGTTCATATGATGTTTTTGCATCCAGTTCAAAGGTACTTTTTTTTAGAGGGTAGAGGGGGTTAAACTGGATGCAATTGGACACAAAAAAATATGCAAACTTCTGTTTTCACTCATGCCAAAGAACAGAATAAGATCAAGACTGTTTTTTTCATATATAGAAGTCAAGACCAACACAATGCAACAAAATATCCATCCTGTTTTTACACATTATTTTTTTTCTAATCATTTATAAGATAAAAAAAAAAACATCTTTCAACTGGATGCAAAATCATGCTGTGAACAAAGCATTGCCTGCTTCGCTAAATTTTTGGCTTTATGATATGATCTTTATCTTCTACAACTATAGATTGTAGGGTTAGTAATGAAGCTGTTTTTTCATTTCCCTACCCTCGTCCCCCACATACTATAGCGTTAGGTATGCTATTTTTTTAATTATGGTTTCCTTACACCATAAAATATGACCTATGTGTAAAATAACAACATAACACCTCTTAATAATAGTTAAAGAATCAAGATGCTAAGTACCATAAGTACATCCTAGTGGAAGCATACAACAGATCCTAAGGAGGGCAAGTGCTAAATTCTACGCTTTTTTTTTACCATAATTCCAAGTTGAAAATGTAGTGCTTAAAGTACATTCAGGAGTGACTTTAGGATTTGATGGCACTCACCTGTTCATAATAAATACTAAACCTTTTGTAAGGCTCTGATGATTTACTGTAGATAGACTGTTATTTTGTTTTGTATCTGCGGAGGAAGCCGCATGAGCACAGTAACTTAAGATCAGCTTCCATATGAATACAAGTTTAGGAGTGCTACATGACCCATACACAAGTTTTCACCAGTCATGTAACTGTCTGTGTTAACTAAAGGGTCATCATCAGTGATCAGAGAAATTTACATTTATTCACAACATGAGAACGTCAACTCAACTGATTCTTTCTATTCTGACAAAGCACCGGTTCTTTAATATGATAAGATTTTGGAGTAGGGAAAAATCAGTACAATCATACAGAAAAATCTTTGTGTGGATACATTGATTGCATGTTTAATGTTTAACTCCACTCAGAACCTGAAGTATCAGGAATACCTCCTTTAATTGTGAAAATCATAGGAATGTAACAAATGAGAATATCTTTACCTCGGTTGTCATACTGGAGAGGTACTGTGTTTTCCTAAAAATAAGAAAGGGTCTTGTGTTATTTTTGGTTTCAAGATATACTCTAGGGCTTATTTTCATGGGAAGTCTTGTCCGTTAACAGAAATTGAATATTCATTTGCAATTAACACAGGTTCCAATCACTGATGCCAGCACAGAGGGGTGGGATTATGGGCAGGGGAAGGGGGTGAATATTCATTTGCCATTAACAGATGTTCCAATCTCTGATGTGGGCGGCACGGGGTGGTCGGGAGAAGGGAGTGAATATTATAAACTTTCAGAGCTTAGAGCAACACAACGGGGCAACATGCACCAATGAAAGTTACATATCTTGAAAGGCTGCACAAGCTCTATTTCAGGATACTATTATAGTATGGTATGCAACTAGTGCTTATTTTTGGAGTAGGGCTTATATTATAAGCATTCCCCAAAGAGGGCAAAAGATCTTGCTATGGCTTACTTACGGGTTAGGAGTTATTTTCAGGAAAACACGGTAGTAATGGCAGTCACCAGTAGTGTTCCTGATTTTATTTTTTTTACCCAGTGTAAATTCTGCTGTTCTGTTGAATCTGTAGTTGTTTTCCTTTTATTCCTACACATTTCCAATTTTGAGATATGGCCTCCTCCTCCCTTTATGTAAATCTGGTCTTTTTTAGCCAAGTGGGAGTGGTCCTCAATCTTGTCTGTGGGCATCTCCATGAGGACCATGCCCACTTGAATAAAAAGGACTAGATTTATATGTAGGGAATAGAGGGCCATATTGTACGGATGGAGAGAAGCAGGAAAAAAACAACTTCAGATTTAGGAAAACAGCGCCATTTGAAACATAGAAAAAAATTACTAATTATAGACACGTAACAGGTTCTATTTAATGAAAAAAAATAGCACTAACAAGAGACACCTACTCTCCGGTATGAAGATTTTATCAAGCAACATCCCATATCTCAGCTTTTGGGGTATTTACTAATGCAGTAAGAGATATTGGGACATTTAGAATACATCTGCATGTAAACACTCAGGTTTTGAGAGGAGTTATGCTTAATGATTGTAATAATACTTGGATTGTGCAAGAATCTTTGTGGCTAAATCTATTGATAAATGGCTTCTGCTGTTGTCGACTCTTGTGTGTTTCTGGATTGTATTCTAAAACTGCATTCGGACCAAGGTTCCTGTTAGTGTGCAATATTTGCAATCTGTTGTAAAACCATTTTTATTGGATACACATAGCAACTCTCATAAAATATTATATAGGACAAGGCTACAGGTTTCTACCCATGTGCTTCTTTGCTATCTCTATACTCATAAATTTTCTTTCAATTTTTAATTGCTTCTTTTCATATGTCCGTAGTTGACAGTAAAATATAACAATTAAAACCTATTAAATACAGGCACGAACATCCAGTGCGCGTTTTTGCTTGCTAAGTATTCCTGCTTTCAATCCTTTTTAGCATTTGTGTACCACAATAACCCATTCATTTTCAAGTTTTAAAAAAAATTGTTTGGTGTCCTTGCTTTACTAAAATAATGCTAAATAACAACAATAACTAAATTAATTATATAAAATAATTAACCACAAATGCAAAATAAATGAATATTGCTAAATTATGAGTGTCAATATTATCTACATGTAAATGCTATAATCATAATGTAACCAGCAGCATGCTGACATTGATCAGAAGTGAAGCAACACATGGGCGTCAGATAACAAAAGAAAACACAGGGAATGTTAAAGGGAACCTGTCACGAGAATTGGTGACTATAAGCTGCGGCCACCACCAGTGAGCTCTTATATACAACATTCCAAAATACTGTATATAAGAGCCCGGGCCACGCTGTAGAACATAAAAAACACCTAAATTATACTCATCTAGGGGGCGGTCCAGTCCGATGGGTGTCGCTGCTTTCCAGTCCGGCGCTTCCTCTTTGTTGCAATCTCCGTCCTCCTATCCTGTCCAGGCCGGCATTACAATCCTGCACAGGCACACTTTGATCTAGCCTGCTGAGGGCAGATCAAAGTACTGTTGTGCGCAGGCATGAGGAAAGGTTAAAGACCGCTCTCACATGCACACCACAATACTTTGATCTGCTCTGAGCAGGGCAGATGAAAGTGCGCCTGTGCAGGACCTCAATGCAGTCTAGTGTGGATGACGTAGGACGCGTCATGCACATAGGAATCAGAAGAAGGAGGACAGCGATCACCACAGAGAGGAGGCGCCGGACCAGAGAGAGGAGGCATCAGACCGGAGAGTATTGACACCCATCAGACCAGACCACCCCCATAGTTGAGTATTATAAAAGTGTTTTTTTATGTTATACAGAGCGGCCTTGCTCTCATATACAACATTCTGGAATGCTGTATATAAGGGCTCACTGGTGGTGGCCACTATTTATAGTCGCCAAATCTGGTGTCAGGTTCCCTTTAAAGTAAAGAAAAGCAACCATCCATATCTAAGATTTGACCATGCAGCAATATAATATTACACAACCATTTTAACATTATGAGTCAGACAAGTTCTAGTGATTTTGGAGAGCATCCTGGAGAATTTCAGTACTTGTGTCCAGTCATTGGGGAGTGGCAGTACTATCCACAAATATGTCCAGAGCTTCTGTTTGTATCAAAAGTTACACGTCATACAGAGCTATGCTTGCAATCAGAATAACAGAAGTGTCAACTGTATCCTGGACTTCTTCATATGTCACTGATGTTTGCTGGTCACCATTTTAGTACATCGTATGACTGATCCATCATATTTTCCATAAACAGGGGCCATAACACAAGTATGCTAATAGGATGCGAATAGTAAAATCCTTCAGTGCTATGTACCCAATGAATAGTGTCAAATTATATTCTAAGGGTTGAACTCTATGGACTTGCATCTGTGCAGCTATAAACAAATCCTGCGCACTTTGCACGTGGAGAGATACTGGCACCTCTATCATACTGTGCACCCATAAATTACCACGATTTTGAGGGCAGGAAAAATATTTCCAGCTACAACATGTTTTCTTTATGGCAGGACAGCAACAATCAATAAACAGGAAAAAAGGAAAGCACAGCTCACCACTCAGTCCAAATGGATACACAGATGCCTGGATCACTGTGGAAATTGGATGAATAGATCCAGCATTCCATTCTTCATCAAATTATATCTTTATAAATCCATTAAAATTCAATAATAAAATGCATACTCCAAGCCTTAGCCTATGAGTAAGGACTGAGGTCTGAAACGTGTCAGCGAGGCCCAAGGTTCGGAATATGCATTTTATTATTAGATTTTAAAGGATCAATAAAGATATATTTTTGTGAAGAATGGAATGCTAGATCTATTCATCATTTCACTAGTAACAATCAATGTGAATCTTGAATCTTCAATCAGCTTTAATAATTACGCAAAATAAATAAATAATCTACAGGTATTTTACCATAATAATAATTCATATAATTTATTTCCTTTTTATTCTTCTACGAAACAGGTCTGATCAACAATATCATTCACTTGTTTCACAAAAGATCTCTTAAAGGTAACAATAATCCTGTAAATCTTGCTCATGTTATACTAATTATAAATAATTTGATTTAAAAACCTAATGCTTCTTTTTTCCCCACTCATGTCGTGTTGAATACATTTCCTTCATGGCATGTCTCAGCTTTATGACTCTATTGCCTGGGAGAATTGTGTAATATTGCACAATACTGTAATCCAAGTATATTCTTCATAAAACTGAAGAGTGGTGAAAAAGTTATAAAGGAAAGCCTGCCATATATCATAAGCATATTATTGGAGATACACTCATGGCCGATAGTGTTGGCACCCTTGAAATTGTTCTCGAAATTGAAGTTTTTCGTGCAAAAAATTATTGCAATTACACATTTTGTTATACAAATGTTTATTTTCTTTGTTTCTTTGTGTGTGTTGTTCTAATACACACAAAGGAAAAGGGCAAATTGGACATAATTATGAACAAAACTCAGAACCTGGGCTGGACGAAATTGTTGGCACCTTCAACTTAATATTTGGTTGCACGCCCTAACTACAATCAGTCGCTTTCTATAACCATCAACAAGCTTCTTACACCGCTTACCTGAAATTTTGGACCACTCTACTCCTGCAAACTGCTCCAGGTCTCTCATATTTGAAGGCGCCTTCTCCCAACGGCAATTTTAAGATCTCTCCACGAGTGTTCAATGGAATTTAGATCTGGACACATTTCTGGCCACTTCAGAATGCTCCAGCACTTTTTTACTTCAAATTCTGGGTGTTTCTAGAAGTATGTTTGGGGTTATTGCCTTGCTGGAAGACCCCTGACCTACGATGCAAACCTAGCTTTCTGACACTGAGCACTATATTGCGACCCAAAATCCCTTGGTAATCTTCAGATTTCATCATTGCTTGCACATAATCAAGGCACCAGTGCCAGAGGCAGTAAAAGAATCCCAAATAATTTTTGAATCTCCATCATATTTGACTGTAGGCCTCATTTTGTTTTCAGTAAACAGTAGAATGATGTGCTTTACCAAAAAGTTCTATCTTGGTTTCATCTGTCCACAAGATGCTTTCCAAGAAGGATTTCCAAGAAGGGCTTACTCGCATACATTTTGGCAAACTACAGGAATTTTAGGATCTCTGGAGATTTACTTGTAACCTTTAGTTTGTTCATATTTTTCTAGAATTTTGGTTCTCAAGTCCTGAGGTAGTTCTCCTTTTTCTGTTCTCCATGCTTAGTGTAGCATATACATATACCTAATGCAAAGATTGAGTCAACTTCTCCCCTTTTTTTCTGATTTCAGGAATTATTTTCATATTGCCCACATCTGTTACTTGCCACAGCTGAGGTTGAATGAGTATCACAATTGAAACAAAGTTGGTTTACCCAAGTTTTGAAAAGTTGACAAAAATGTTGTCCCACCCCTTTTTGAGGTTTATTGTAAAATTATGTCAAATTTGCCTTTTTTTCTGTATGTGTTTTGTTGTTCCAATATACACAGTGGAAAACGTGTATAAACAACACATGTAAATGCAATACTTTTCTGGGACAAATATATTTAACTTTGTGAAACAATTTCAAGGGTGCTAACACTTTCTACCATGGATGTAAATATCCAGCTTAAATAGAAAGGGCATATGATAGTTATTCTAGTAAAGATTAGGCAACAGTTAACATAATACATGTGTTCTTCCGTTCGTTGTCTCAAAATTCAACACATAAAGGGATGTACAGAACAATATGTTAAACATACATAAAAAGTATACATTTGATCAATACCTTCATGGATGTCATCCATTGGCCATTTGTTGACCAGCAGATGTACCAAACTCCACCACATAGTGAAGCGTGCTACGCTGTCCAAGTTATTTTCATAGTGTGGCTGTTCACATGCAACTTATATTGACTCTGTGACATTATCAGCATGGCAGCCACAGCTGCTACATCTGAAGTTTCCCATGTTAAAGTTCTTACATGTTTAAAGTGTACTCTTATTGCTGAATGGGTGCCGTCTGTTGGCCTTTCATCTGCTGTAGGCCCAAGTAAGAAAAAGGTTTGCATTAAGGGGAATCTGTCAGCAGGATTTCACACCTCATACTATTTATTTGTTCTTGTATCTCATTCAAAGACAAGTCCAGCAATACCTTTACATGGCCATTCTGTCCTCCATTACTGAGAAAATATCATTTGAATTAAAATGAGGCTGAAAAGCCATTTAAAGGTCTAAAGCCTCTGTGATGCCAGCTATATTCCCCACCCAGCACCGCTGCCTCCTGCTTGACTAACCGCTTCCTTGCTCAAAGTCAAACAGTATAGAGGCAGTCAGTCAGCTTGACTGACAGCCTCTGTTCTGTGTTACTTTAAGGCAGAGCAGACGTCTGTCAGCAGGAAGAGTCGGTGCTGGGCGAGGAATTGAGCTGGAGTGACAGAGGCTTGAGATCTACAAGTTGCTCTTTAACCTCATTTGCATATCAATTCAAACATTAATTACTCAGTATCAAAGGAAAAGACCGACCAGGTAAAAATATTGCTGGACTTTTCTTCGGAAGGGCTACATGGACATAGAAATAGTTTGAGGCTGAAATCCAGCACCCGAGCACCAACCCCAGGCCAGGAGGTCTCCGGGAACTCTAGGTAACGATCTGGATCTGGCAACTCAGGTAATTAAGTAAAAAAATGGAAAATGAAGGAAAAAGAATGGGAAAGCAGGATCATTATACTTACCAGTCTCACTGCTACTGGGCCGCCTCATACTACTTCTGTACCACTCATTATCCTTCATACATATTCACTGCTTTCCTCCCCCATCGGCAGTCCCGGCGTCTATGATTGATTGCAGTCAAACCGCACTTACTCTACCCCCCCAACCCCTTTCTACAACCATTTTAAAGAGCCTGATTTCGGTCCCCATAGATGTAAAGTTGAAACCAGAAGTTACATACATTATCTAAAAAGACACATAGGCACGTTTTTCTCACTATCTGACATGAAATCAGAATAAACCTTACCCGTTTTAGGTCAATTAGGATTAACAAAATTATTTATATTTGCCAAATGCCAGAAGAATGAGAGAATGTTTTAAGGCATTTTTATTATTTTCTGGAAAATTTTTATTAGTATTTGGTACCATTGCCCTTAAACTGTATGACTTGGGTTATATGTTTTGTATATCCTTCCACAAGCTGCTCACAATTGCCCATTCATCCTGACAGAACTGATGTTTGTAGGTAGCCTTGCTCACACCTGCCTTTCCAGCTTTACCCATAAATTTTCATTAGGATTGAGATCAGGGTTTTGTGATTGCCACTCCAAAACATCGACTGTGTTATCCTTAAGATACTTTGTAACCAGTTTGGCAGTATGCTTTGGGTCATTGTCCATTTGGAAGTACCATTTCTGCCCAAGCTTTAATTTCCCGGCTGATGTCTTGAGATGTTGCTTCAGTATTGCCACAAAATCTTCTTTCCTCATGAAGCCATCTATTTTTTGAAGTTCACCAGTCCCTCCTGCAGCAAAACAACCCCACAACATGATGCTGCCAACCCCATGTTTCATAGATAGGATAGTGTTCTTAGGCTTGAAAGCTTATCCCTTTTTCCTCCAAACGTAACGATGGTCATTATGGCCAAACAGTTCAATTTTAGTTTCGTCAGACCACAGGACATGTCTCCAAAAAATAAGGTTTTTGTTCCTGTGTGCATTTGCAAACATTAATCTGGCTTTTTATGTTTCTTTTGGAGTTATGGCTTATTCCTGGCAGAGTGGACACTCAGCCCATGTTGATACAGTACTCGTTTCACTGTGGATAATGACACATTCTTACCAGCTTCCGCCAGCATCTTCACAAGGTCTTGCTTTTGTTCTGTGGGTTGATATGCACATGTTCTGGTACACAGAACCCATCTCCTTTGTGAGTGGTATGATGACATTTCCATCTTGTTTGTACTTGTGTATAACTGTGTGTACATATGAACAAGGCACCTTAGGTATCTTGAAATTGTGCCCAAGGATGAACCAGTGCAAGTCCATAATTCTCTTTCTGAGATCTTGCCTGATTTATTTTGACTTTCCCATGATGCTACACCCAGAAGCAGTGTGTTTCAGGTGTTTCATTAAAATATATCCTCAGATATGTCTCTAACTCAGATGTTACCAATAAACCCATCAGTAACTTCCAAAGATATAACATTTACTCTGATTTCATGACAGCGAGAAAAACATGCATATGTGTCTTTTTAGGTAGTGTATGTAAACTTCTGTTTTCAACTGTACATATACTGTATATCCATTTATATACATACTGGCTGTTGACCAGTTCATGCAGCTCAGAGGTTCATGCCTTTCAGCAGAGACGTCAGCTAACGGGATACCCTGATGGAAGTGGTGAGTACATCTGAAGAGACATTTTGCGGGACCTACCCTATTATCAAGCCCTTGATGGACACTCATCCCTTGCACTTATAACCTACCAGTTGGACACTCGTATTTTTTCTGTTCCTTTGCGGCCATCCACCTGTAAAATAGTCTGGCAGACTTTATCAGACATCTCAGAGGTAGTACGCTTAATGCTTTGCTCATTCTTCTTTGAGCACTGGAAAAATTTTATCTTGTAAGTATATTCTTGCTTTCCACATTACCCAATCAATTACTTGTTCCACCTTTTTCTTTAGGGACTATAGTATATGTATCCTTTTAATTTACCATTGGGGCAAATGTGTCAATTCCTTTGTCAGAAATTGATATGGAGAAATGTTCTCCCTATATTTCCTCTGACCTACAATCTCTACTTTAGCTGCCTCTCAGAGATCTTTAGGGACATCTTGTGGTCATTCAGTGGTATTACATCTTCTAGATGGGTCTTCCAAATGGACAATGATCCGAAGCATAATCAAACTGGTTACAAAGTGGAATAAGGATAAAAAAATAAAATCAATATTTTGGAGTGGTCATCACAAACCCCTGATCTCAAACCTATTGAAAATTTATGAGCAAGGCGACCTACAAACATGGGTCAATTACACCAGTTCTGTCAGGAGGAATGGGCCCAATTCCTACCAACTATTGTGAGAAGCTTGTGGAAGGATATCCAAAATGGTAGACCCAAGTCAAACAGTGTAAGGGCAATGGTAGCAAATACTAATGAAATGTATGTAAACTTTTGACTTTGCAGAAAGTAATAAAAATGCCTTAAAACATTCTCTCTCATTATTCTGGCATTTGGCAAATATAAATAATTTTGATTCCTAATTGACCTAAACCGGAAAAGATTTATTCTGATTTTATGTCAGATAGTGAAAACAATATGGAGATGTGTCTTTTTAGATAGTGTATGTAAACTTCTGGTTTCAATTGTATATGCCATATATGTATGTATACAATGTATGTTATTAGCATAAACTTCTCTTCCCTCAAAGAATCAAGATGTAGGAGCAAAATAAAAAAGTTATAACTATCAGAATATTGTGATGCTACTCAAAATGTAAAAAAAAATAAAAAGTGATAAAATAAAGCCCTTACAAATCTCTCTCGGCAGAATAATAAACACATTATAACTGTCATTATATAACAATGCAAACAAAAGGAATACATTTTTGTAAGGCCTGAAACACAAGTCTGCTTAAAACACGTGCGTGTCTCGTGGTCCGTTTTTCGGGTCCGTGTTCCGTTTTGGAAGTCTGTTTCTCCGGTAAGTGTGACATCAGTGTGATGGCGTATGCTTGCCGTGCGTGCGTGTTGAATGTTCGTGTATGTGTGAGATACGTACGTGTCATGTCCGTGTGCAGTCCGTGTGTCTTGAGCCATTTCACCATTTTTAATAAAAAAAAAAAACACACGGACCGTACGGTAAACACACGTCCGTGTCACGTACGTGCAGACACGGACCCATTGACTTTAGCGGGTTAGTATCTGCGTGATGCCGGTGAAACGCGGACATGTCATCCGTGTTTAAAAACGCACATACGTACAATCCACACGGACAGATGTTCCGTGTGGCTTCACATGTATGTCTGTTACCATAGGGTAACATTGGTGCACGTGTGTTCGTGCCGCCGGTACGTGTCAAAAAATCCCTAACAAGTACCGGCGGCACGGATGTGTGTTGCAGGCCTAAATCAGTGTTTTTAGTCTGGTAAATAGCAAAACATAAAAACTATATAACCCCCGCATCGCTGTAATCATACTAACTTGAAGGATAAAGTTGTTTTATCATCTTTGCTGCATTGTCAACTGAGTAAAATTGCTTAAAAAACAATTAAAGAAACTTCCTTAAATCCTGTTTATTTTCTAATTCTGATTCACAAAAATCGTAATTAAAAAAACAGTTAAAAAATGTTATATACCCCCCAATGGTACATATGAAAACTTCACCCCCTCTACATTTTCACATCTGTTAATTGAATATTAGAGGTTTCCTATGTTTCTAGTAGCTCAAAGGTGCAGGAAAAGCAACATGACTCCCAAAAACCAATCTAGTAAAATCCACACTCGCTAAGCCAAATGCTCACCAGCCCAAACAACAGATAATGTCAACATGTACATCATTGCTGCAGAAGGGAGAATGCATTTAAAGTGTTTTAGTGATAATCTGCTGGATTATTCATCAATATGAGATGGATGGTGGTCCAATAACCACCACACCCAGTGATCATATGAAAACTGCTCTAGCAGCATCCGGATATATAATTTTGTGTGGAACATAGCAGCCCTACACATTGCTAGTGTCTTCAGACAAGTATTGCACTTTATCTCCCATTAAAGGGACATTTTTGCTCTGTAATCTGTTTCTCCTGATGTGCAGTTGGTCTCTCCCAAAAAAGTAATGGCCCTAACTGAATGAATCCCAGGGGGTGAGAATAATAATGCCCTTACTGCGAGGGTAACCTCAGACTTGGACATTTTGTTTGCCCCCTCAATACCCATAATGGTCATCTTTTGACACTTTTTTTACACCTTAAGTGTAATCTATGATGAACCTGACATAATCCAAGTGGCTTAGGAAAAGATCATGGACCTGACACAAGGGGGCCTGCACCACCTAGGACTTTAGTTCAGTTATTTTAGTGGTCCATAGAGGGTATGTGGAATGCTACAACTCTTACATATCAGTTTTATTGTGGCTTTTTGCATAAACTTAAGGACACTCTGGCTCTGTATACTCTGCCCTGTTTCTTGGGGAGGCCATGTGTTATGAGGGCTGACTGCTTGTAAATAATATGTAACGAAATTTACAAACATAGCACGGGGTCCACGATGCAGCGAGAAATGCGCAGAGTGTGTGTGAAGCCAACAAGCAAGCACCCGAATAACAAGGCTGCGGGAATGGCAAGTGCACACGTGCGGGATCTCAAGGAGCTGACTGTGATGTCGCTCATGTAAATCCATGGTATCACGCTCACAGGGGCGTGTTACCACGGAAAGCATGCAAACAACACGCGGACAACATGGGTAACCTGCTGCACAGCCGCCCGCCCCGCACGCACAGAGTGGCAGCCAGCAGGCTGCCCGCCCACCCTGCCCTGCGTGCAAGCGGCCGGGTACCTGTGCTTGCGTGCGTGCGGGTGGCAGCCGGGTACCTGTGGCTGTGTGCGGGCGGCAGCCGGGTGCTTGTCGGTGCCGGTTGCCTCCCGCACACAGGCACCCGGCTGCCTCCCGCACGCAGGCACAGACATCTAGCTTCCACCCGCACGCAGGCACAGGCACCCGACTGCCACCCGCACGCAGCCACAGGTCCCGGCTGCCACCCACATGCAAGCACGGGTACCCGGCCGCTTGCATGCAGCCACAGGCACGCGGCCGCCCGATCGCCGCACAGACAGGACCCCCAGGTAAAGCTATATTCGGATTTTAAGACGCACCCCCCATTTTCCTCCTAAATTTTTGGGAGGAAAAGTGCGTCTTATAATCCGAAAAATACGGTAATTTATGATTTTTACATCACAATTTTTTAAAGAACCTGTACAAAATGAACATTACATCACTATATAAATTCCTAGTGCAGTTTCCAAAGTGTGGTCACTTGTGGGTAGTTCCTGATGTTTTGACACTTTGAGAGCTCTGTAAATATGACATGGCGTCCACAATCAATTCCATACAAAATTGTTCTCCAAAAGTCAAATGATGCTTATTCTCTTCATAGCTCTGCTATGTGCCCAAACAGTAGTTTTCATTCACATATAGTTATTGTGAATCTTCTGTGGGTCCTAAAAGATCTCTACACTCCTAGATACATTCCTTGAGGGATGTAGTTTGCAAAATAGGGTAACATGTGGGTTTTTTGCTGTTTATACACTTTGGGTGTCTCAACAAATGCAACATAGCGTTTGCAACCTATTCCAGCCAAAACTGTGCGCCGAACATCAAATAATATTCCTTCCCGCCTGTGTCATGCCATGTGCTCAAATAGTAAATTCGAGCCACTTATTGGGACATAATAAAATGTTCACTGCATTTACTCATATCACAACTTGTGAAATAAAATCAATTGAGGCTAAAGCAACATTTTAGTTGTTATTTTACATTTTTTTCATTCAACATTTCATTAAATCTTGTAATCTACCTGAAGGTTTAACAATTTTCCTGATTGAGGTTTTGAATACTTCAAGGGGAGCAATTTTTAAAATGCCATTACTTTGGTGGGTTTTATTACTTATAGCCTCCTGGAAGTCACTTCAAAACTGAATAAGTCTGTAAAAATGTGTTTTGTAAACTATTGAAAAAAATGAAAAATAGCTGCAAAACTATTAACCCTTCTAACATCCTAACACAATAACAGTAATTTTCAAAAATGATGCTGATGTCAAGTAGACATATGGAAAAGGTTATTTATGAACTATTTTGTGATGTATGAATATCTGCTATAAGGGCATTCAAATTTATCACAGTTTGAAAATTGAATTTGAATTTTTTTTAAAATGACTCACAATTTCCAATATTTTCATAAATAAACTGACATTTAATTGACCTAAATGTACCACTATTATGAAGTACCACGAAAAAAAAACATTCTCAGAATCACTGACATATGGTTTCCAGAGTTATTACTGCATAAAGTGACACTAGTAAGAATTGAAAAATGATGGCTCTGTCAGGAAGGAGAAAACAGGCTTCAGCGGTAAGGTGTTAAAAAGTGAATTATCATTGTTAAGATGTGAGAAATGTTAACAGAAGTATTACCTCTATCCCTTAGAACAGTAGTCCGAACCTTTTACCTTAAGATCCCCTCAACCTACAGCATGTTGAGACCAGCACCACTCTTATGACTGAAAGCCCGAGGCTGCCCAGAGGAATAAAGTTAATTTCCTCATGGCAGGGGGCTCTCAGTGCATACACCACACAGCTTCAGAATGCTATTAACCTGCAGGCTAACCCCATATCTGCAGGTTACTAGCATTTCTTTACATTACATGTTTGCTTTAATTATCTTCTGTGTTGATTATCTCACAGAGCTTAGTATTATCATTGTTAAGGTGGCTTTACACACTGCAACATTGCAAACGACTTCGCTGTAACGTCACCGGTTTTGTGAGGTAATAGCGACCTCCCCAGCGACATTGCAGTGTGTGAAACACATCAGCGACCTGGCCCCTGCTACAAATCGTTCAGGACCATTCTTTGGTCCTTTGTTTCCCGCTGTGCAGCATGATCGCTAGAAAGTCTCAGTGTGTAAAGGGGCCTTAAATGTGCAGGCAGCAGGAGCCGGCTTCTGCGGACACTGGTAACCACGATAAACATCGGGTAACCAAGAAGCCCTGTCCTTGGTTACCCGATATTTACCTTCGTTACCAACCTCCGCTGCTCTCACTGTCAGTGCCGGCTCCTGCTCCTTACACGTGTAGCAGAGTACACATCGGGTAATTAACCACATGTGTGCTGTAACTAGAAGAGCAGGGAGCCAGCGCTAAGCAGTGTGCGCTGCTCCCTGCTCTCTGCACTGTAGCTGCGTGCCCTGGTAACCAAGGTAAATATCGGGTTTGTTACCCGATATTTACCTTAGTTACCAAGCGCAGCATCGCTTCAGTGCGTCGCTGCTGGCTGGGGGCTGGTCACTGGTTGCTGGTGACAGCTCACCAGCAACCCGTGTAGCGATGCTCCAGCGATCCCTGCCAGGTCAGGTTGCTGGTGGGATCGCTGGAGCGTCTGACTGTGTGACCTCTCACCAGCAACCTCCTAGCAACTTACCAGCGATCCCTATCAGGTTGTATCGTTGTTGGGATCGCTGGTAAGTTGTTTAGTGTGACGGTACCTTTAATGTAATGTTTCCTTGTTCATGATGACTCTTATAGGTTTCATGATGGTGTAAAACACCTGTACAAAGTAAACTGGAAAAGTAGTAGAACTATTAATTTTATTTTGAGGTTACATTTTAGCGTGTCTCAAGCGAACATTGCATAACATTACTTTTTTATTTGTTTTTATCTCTAAAATGGTAGCAGTTTCTTCGGTCAGTCCACCAACAAACAGCCCAACAACAGGTATGTACGTTATAAAAGAAACAAAGGGCTACGTCTCTAAAAACACTTGATTGCATTAAGGGTGTGCTCATAAGAACCATTATGTTTCTAGTTTTTGTCATTGATTTTCTACAGTTTTTGTACTGTCATTTTAAAAAGCTGTGCAATATTTTATGCCACTGGTTTGCAAAACCTATGCTATTGATGAAAACATAAAATATACTGTAAACACACCGAAAGGGTATGTGCATACCGTTTGTAGCGTCTAGGTACACAATATATACAGAATGCTGTAGATTTTTTACTTCTACCTAACACTTTAACATGGGCCATCTGACAACTGACTTTTCAAATTGTTGATCCAAATGTAATACAACGGGGGAGATTTATTACTATACTGTAGTCACCTGTTTTCTGGGGTTAATAAATTAACAGATTTTGGGGTGACAGTTTTGGCAAACAATTTAAGGCTATGTTCACACTAGAAAAATGATTTTTCTTAAGAAATTTTCTTAAGAAATTTCTTAAGTGAAGGATTAGCGCACCTGCGTTAAAAAAACACACCAATAACGCACCGAAAAACGCATGCGTTTTTACCACGTTTTTGGTGCGTTTTTTGCAGGTTGGTCCCTGCGTTTTTTAATGCTTTAACAGCAATAAATAATCTAGGTAATAGATAGATAATGGATAGATAGATAGATAGATAGATAATGGATAGATAGATAGATAGATGGAGAGATGAATAGATACATAGATAATAGATGAGAAAGACCTATATAATGTCCCACCTCCCTGCATATTCTAAGCTGGCACCCTTTAGTGACTTTCATGTGGCACTAAAGGGTGCTTAGCCTTATATTTAGCCAAAAAAAAAAATAATAATTAAAAAAAATGATGTGGGGTCCCCCCTATCTTTTGTAGCCAGCTAGGGTAAAGCAGACAGCTGCAGCCTGCAGACCACAGCTGGTAGCTTCACCTTGGCTGGTAATCCAAAACAGAGGGCACTCCACGCTGTTATTTTAAATTAAATAAATAATTTAAAACAAAAAACATGAGGTCCCCCCCAAATTGGATCATCAGCCAAAGTAAAGCGGACAGCTGTGGTCTGGTATTCTCAGACTAGGGAGGTCCACCGTTATTGGACACTCCGCAGCCTAAAAATAGCAGGCCACAGCCGCCCCAGAAGTGGCGCATCCATTGGATGTGCCAATCCTGGTGCTTTACTCCAACTCATCCCATTGCCCTGGTGCGGTGGCAAACGGGGTAATATATGGGGTTGATGCCAGATGTGTAATGTCACCTGGCATCAAGCCCTGGGGTTTGTGATGTCACGTGTCTATCAGATACCTGACATCACCAACCCAGTCAGTAATAAAAAAAAATAGACAACAAAAAAAGTTTTATTTGAAAAAACACTCCCCAAAACATTCCCTCTTTCACCAATTTATTTAAAAGAACAATCAAATCCGGGTCCAGCGTAATCCAATAAGGGGGTCCCACGACGATCCATACCATAGTCACTGTCCCAGTCAATGAAGAACAGAATGTTCACCATTGACTAGGAGAGCAGTGCAGTGACCTGAGCTAACATCATGACTCAGGTCAGCCCAGGTCACTGCACGGGATGACGAGCGCTGCTGTCAGGAGGTTAGATGAGATCATTGCCTGCTGTGATCCTCTGCACTCCTGATGTCAGCGTGGTCACTAACTTCTATGCCCGCCGCATTCTCAGCAGTATCGCGAGAGCCCGTGAAGTCACCACTAGTGACAGTCTTGGGCCGCCCGTGAGATGGGCATAGAAGGCAGTGACAGCGCTGACGTCAGGAGAGCTGGAGATCGTCACAGCAGGTAATGACCTCATCTAACCTCCTGACGGCAGCGCTCGTCATCCCCATGGCTGCTCGCACTGCAGTGTGAGAAGCTGCTGATACTGCTGTGTGAGCAGCCGTGGGGCTGGAGCGGGACACAGACTGCACGGGCACCCGACGGAGGTCACACAGAAGAGCTTCCCTGCGGCTTCCGGGGATTTTGCGGGCCCATTGACTTGTATTGAGTCACGGTCCGTTATCATGGAACAGAATAGGACATGTTCCATAATAACGGAGCAGACATACGGCATCCGATGGGTTTTTTGTAGGATCGGATGCACATGGAAGTGCTTCTATGTGCCATCCGATCCTACACAAAAGACATTAAAAACATAGTCCTGATGATTACATTACAGTCAATGGAGTGAATAACGCAGTTAGCTGTAGAAAAGAAGTGACATGCTCATTCTTTTTCTTAAGAAAATCTACTGAAAGAATTTTCTTAAGAAAAAAACGCAGTGTGCGCAGGTTTCTGCAGCAAAAAACGTACCAAAAACGCAGGTCAAAAATGCAGTGTGTGAACATAGCCTAAACTTTTTTTTTATTTTATATAAACATATTTTGTGTCTTTATATTGTTTATTTACAGCACCACTTTTTTAAAAAATCAGATTTTTTTTTTTATTAAACACATTTTTCCTTTTACATCAAAAATAAACACATGTAAAACCAAACAATAAACAGTACACCCATGGTCTATACATATTATACATCTTTATAAAAGAGGTTATGTCAGTACATTCAATATTCATTCTCATAACAATACCTCTCTCCCGCCATACCATCCTCCTTTTGCTATTATCCAACCACACCAGCCCAAATCAAGTAAGATTATCTAAGAGTTATGAAGGAAGAGTACTGAACAGACACTGGTAGCTACCTACTCACAAGGAGTAATGTCGACATCACACGGGACGATAAATCGTGCGATCGCATAAGCGATCGCACCCGCCCCCATCGTTTGTGCGTCACGGGCAATTAGTTGCCCGTGGCGCACAAAGTCGTTAACCCCCTGTCACACTTACTTACCTCCCGGGCGACGTCGCTGTGGGCGGCGAACATCCTCTTCCTGAAGGGGGAGGGACGTTCGGCGTTACAGCGACGTCACACGGCAGCCGGCCAATAGAAGCGGAGGGGCGGAGATGAGCGGGACTTAAACATCCCACCCACCTCCTTCCTTCCGCATTTCCGGCGGGACGCAGGTAAGCTGTGTTCGTCCTTCCCGGGGTGTCACACGGAGCGATGTGTGCTGCCACGGCAACGATGAACAACCTGAGCACAGAAGGAGGAACAACTTTATGAAAATGAACGACATGTCAATGAGCAACGATAAGGTGAGTATTTTTGCTCATTCACAGTCGTTCGGAGGTGTCACACGGTACAATATCTCGAATGATGCCGGATGTGCGTCACTAACGACGTGACCCCGACGACATATCGCCCAATATATCGTACCGTGTGACGCCGGCATAAGAACTGATCCATTACACTGTGCTGAAGTAACCCAGGGGAGGAAAATGCTGCAACATCCAACCACATTTTCCAAATCCTATAGAATTTACTGAAGACGTTTCTTTTAAGATATACACCTCTTTCTAGTCTGATTACATTATTCAATTTATCATTAAGCGATATATTTCGGCTGCAGTATTTTAGCTTTATTGACTTTGTATCATCCCTCTCTGCCTTAGGCTACTTTCACACATCCGGTTTTTGCTCTGCGGCACAATACGGCGCTCTGCAGAAAAACCACAACCGTTTTTTTTGCCGCCAGTTGCGCTTTTTTTTGCATAGACTTACATTAGTGCCGTATTGTGCCGCATGGGCTTGCATTCGGTCCGGTTTTTGCCGCATGCGGCAGATTTAGCCGATGCCGCGGCCGGATAGAACGTTGCCTGCAACGTTTTTTGCTCCGGCAAAAAAAACGCATTGCGCTACATCCGGCCGCTGCGGCGCATTTTTTAATGCATAAGGACAAAGAGACAGAAATCAGAGTATATTGTATAAAAAAAAAATGTTTTTATTAATATTCTTCAAAATATTTTTATAAAATCACTTTTTTATTTCAAATTGCTAAAATCATCACAAGGTCAAGAAAAAACATCACCAGAAAAAACATACAAACACATAAACAGAGGGGCTCTCTGATCCAAATGATTATTGGTGAAAAAGGCAGAGGATCATTTTATATCAAAAAATCTATATCATAAAAATATCACCCCTGTCCCTTCACCAACATCCATAGTACAGCACTAATACATATATTAATTGATAAATAATAAATATACAGATATATAAATATTATATCGATATATCAATAAATATACATATAATAGCTCCAGTGTAAATAGCCAATGTTCAAAAGGAAGGTTTTTACTCCTATAGACAAGAGCGGAATAAACGAGGAATCTCCTCTATATAAATATAACTTCTCCTTTAAGAATGATATTTCCTATGTCCATAGGTTTAATAAGGGGCAATGAGTTATAGTTTATTTAATAGCTTGCCCACTCAAGCTGTTTATAAATGCCCACTCCTCCCAAATAGAATGAATTACTCCCTTAACAACAGGGGCCAATAATAAGTGTAACAGACATCAATTTGCCATACTTGCCTAATATAAGGTCAGAGACACCCTCAAAAGCTCGACGTACGTTTCAAGGGAAACCTTTTTCATCAGCCTCCTGATGAAACATTGAACATTGGCTATTTACACTGGAGCTATTATATGTATATTTATTGATATATCGATATAATATTTATATATCTGTATATTTATTATTTATCAATTAATATATGTATCAGTGCTGTACTATGGATGTTGGTGAAGGGACAGGGGTGATATTTTTATGATATAGATTTTTTGATATGAAATGATCCTCTGCCTTTTTCACCAATAATCCTTTGGATCAGAGATCCCCTCTGTTTATGTGTTTATATGTTTTTTCTGGTGATGTTTTTTCTTGACCTTGTGATGATTTTAGCAATTTGAAATAAAAAAGTGTTTTTATAAAAATATTTTGAAGAATATTAATAAAAAAAAAAATTTTTTTTTGATACAATATACTTTGATTTCTGTCTCTTTGTCCTTATCTAATTATTTGAGTTAAAGTATCTCTAAAAACTATGGTGGAGAAATTATAGGAATCTGCTATCATTTTTCAATGCATGCCTATGAACACCGGATGCGGCGCGATGCGGAAAAAAACGCATCCGGCCGCCGCATGCGGTTTCTTCCACTGCGCATGCTCAGTAGCGTGCCGCAACCGGAAAAAAACGGACCGGCCGCATGTAAAAACTTATGCAAAGGATGCGGTGTTTTCGCCACATCCGTTGCATAGGTTTCACAGCCGGATTGAGCCGCACTGCTCAAACCGGATGTGTGAAAGTAGCCTTACATATCACTCATTACCAGGCTGGCATAATTTTTGCATACCCTCTAGTGATATTTTTTTTGTCTCACTCTCTTTTTCCGTCTCTTTTCTTTCTCTCTTTTCTCTTCCTTCTTTATCTTGTGCCTCACTAGGCCGTCTTGTGTGTTCTTAGACATACTACGTGTTGTATTGCATTATCACTTATTTTTGCTTCCTTTTTCTTTGAAATATATTGGTGCTTATTAAGTTGCAGTTGTAAACACTTTGTGTTTTATTTATTTCCTATTTATCTTTTGCATACTTATATACTGTATATCAATATTTCTGTTATCTAGAGATATTCTTCCAAATAAGTATTGTATTTAGATTGACTTTACATCACACTTATTTTCAATCCAGCATTTTGCTGATTGTTAAGGCTGCTTTCACACTTGCGTTGAACGGCATCCGTTGCTATCCTATGCTATGCTAGGAAACCGCTTTATTCCTCATAGACTTCTATTAGCTACGGATAGCAATGGATGGCCTTGCATTGCATCTGTCAGCCAATGCTGTGTTGCATCCGCCTGGCGCTGCATGTAGCGTTTTTCTGCGCTTGGCGGACTGTCAAAAAAACGCAACCTGCAGGATTCCGTCGGCGTCTGTTGTTTTTATAATGGACACCTATGATGGCGGATTCCGTTAGAATCCGTCATTTGATAGACTCCGTTAACGCATCCGTCTTTACACAACTGCGCATGCCCAGATGTGTAAAGTCACGAAAAAAAAACATTAACGGATTGCGATATTTTGTGTGATCCGTAGCATCCGTTGTGCCACTATATGCAACGCATCCGTCACACAACGCAATGCAACGGATGCTGTTCAACGCAAGTGTGAAAGCAGCCTAAGTTGCAGTAACCTGCATATTTTTTACAACATATTCTCCGTTCTATCCCTCCATCTTTAACAGCAGCAGTTTTGCATCTCCCTCTTTTTTTCTGTCTATTCTTCTCCTTTTTTCTCTGTCCAGTCTGCACCTTCCACAGTCTGTCTTGTGAATTTTTTAGTGTATATATTTACAGTGTATTGTTATACATGACCGTATACCATGGTAATGTATAACAATATACCATCTTTATATGTATGGACAACCCTTTTGATCGGGTTTGCTGAGTGACTTATCTCCTTTTATTTGGTTTTAATCTTTGTCCAAATAAAGATTTTATTACAATTGTCTGGTTCTATACTCTTGACCTGTATAGGTATTTCTTGAATTTTTAGAGTGTAGCCTATCATCTAGTGGCCATATATAAGTTTCACATACCCAGTGCTGTAGATTGTTTACTTCTAGCAAACATTGACTTTTCATATTGTTGATACCACTGCAAAAAGGTAATGCAATGGGGGAGATTTATTCATATACTGAAGACATCTGTTTTCTGGAGTTATAAAATTTACAGATTTTGGCACATGACAATTTTGGGCACCTATTGGAGGTAGCAATGCAAGTGTCAAAGGTCATCTATATAATAATATATTTTGTAGCATTTTAAGATTTCAAGACATTAATTTGGGTGCAACTATTCAATTTTTTTTCTGCAAACTTTACAGCGCATTTTCAGAAATTCACATTTCAATAATTTTTGTAGTTATTTAGAAAGCATTATTGAAGTCGTTTATATTATGTTAGTTGCAATCAGCTGATTAGTATATTTTAATTTCAGACGAGTTTCAAAGTATTTTCAATATATCCATATTTTTTTACAGGGTCTAATACACTGACAGGTGACTCTAATATATTCACGGCAATGGAAACCACAAATATAACTGACGGTAAGTAGTAATGTACTTTATAAAATCAAAATCTCATAAACCTAGGTAAGAAAGTATTTTACGTAAATGAGAACTGAATTTTGAACAAACATTATATCAATTAATTGTACTGTACGGGCAAATATTAATATCTCTGAAATATTTCAGGGAACTCTGCTTACTTTTCCACTTATCAGTCACTTCTACCCTCAACACCACCCCTTGCCTTTTGAACTCATACTCCACTCAATTAAAAAAAAAACCCTGTTAATTTATACAAGCCAAAGTGCCCACCCGGTGAGATAGCAGGCTACACCTCCTATTGAACTCTATGGATAGGGAAGGAAGAATGAGTAGAACATTAAAAAAAAAAAAAACAAAAACAGATAGATAGAGGGAGACACAGAAAGATCGTACTGAGCTTTCTGACAAGTTGTTGTTTTTTTTTTACCTCGATCCAGAACTGGATTTATGACTGCACTCAGTACTGCTGTATAATTTCCTCCCTGCCTTCTGCTTCTGTTTGTGTGCTAATTAAAGAAGCACTCCCATTAAGTTTTTTGCTAATTAAATGTGTGTATATATGCATGTAAGGTAGTGTAAGTATATTAATATATTCACGTAAAGCTACTCTCTCCGGTGTCCAGCGCCATTACATTCCTCTTCTGAGTGATGCCCCTGCAAGTGCCCACTCTATACACTATGTGTGAGCCAGAAGTCTCTTTTACAATGTAAGTCTATGGAGCCTCTTTCTGGCTCTCCATAGACTTACATTATAAAAGCCACTTCTGAGTCACACAGAGCGCAGTGTGACCCGGAGAGTCTGAAGAGCGGTGATATCACTGAGAAAAGGAGAAGAACGACGCTGGACACCGGAGACAGCAACAGGAGCTGAATATATTAATACACTCATACATTACATGTACATATACATACATTTAATTAATAAAAAAAATTAATTATGCATCTTTAAGGAATGAAGAACCTGAATCCCTGTTTGTGTACTGTCCTCTGTATGTCATTCATTATAGCACTTTGTCTTCTCTAACCAGATCAGAGTCAATTGCAAGTTTCTAAATAGAGATTGGAGAAGAAAAAAACTATGGAAAATACAAAATACAAGTCATACTATGGATCGGAATAGTGTTATTCCTCATACAGGACAGTGTATTATAAAAAGTTGTTTAAAAGTATAGTTCCCTTGTAATACAACAAATATTTAAGATCTAAAATAAAATGTGAAATAGAAAGTAAGCATGTAATTAGGCTGGTCTCTAGAGATTCAGGAGAGAAAGAGACAATCTTTCAGTTTTAGTTTCTTTTACGTATGTAAATTAAGTATATACTATAGATATATATATATATATATTAAAAATGTAATCCCACGACAGACAAATGGACCCTTTCATCACCTGCTGACATGTAGAGATTTAGGAGGCCCTGTGACGCTCCAGTGATTTAACACTTTCTTTTTTACAATGCTTTGTCAAAACTTTCCATCAATAAAGGGCTTTAAGAAATTAAGTTCTGAGCCAATTTTTGTTGGATGCGCCAGCATTACATGTGTATATCGATTGTAAGGGTCTTGGGCAATAGTTTAGACCTGCTTTTTTTTAGCACCATTCTGCTTTAGACCACAAGTCAAGATTTTACAAAGAAAACCTCACCTTCGTGTATCCCAAATAAACTTTATTTTGCTAACATTATTAAAAGAATTTGTTCATGTTGGTAAAGTTTTGCTCTATTTATACCAAAGCAATTTATATTGCTAATGGCCTTATCGGGGAAAATCAGCATAGGGAAACATCCTAGTTAATACTGTGGGCCAGAACTTTCTGTTGCATCCAGGTTTTGGAGGTCGCTGCGTGTTGTAAGGTTGGACGTTGTGACGCGTGCCATGACCTTAAGATGCGCAGTGACCTCTCAGGCCTAGATGTCCAGGAGGCTGTAAGTCCTGGTCTATAGTGAAAAAGCCATAGATGTGATGTGTGACGGCAGAAAGAAGAGAACTAGGCAGCTGTCAGTGAGTAGTGAGGTGACCGGAGAGGTGAGCAATGTTAATCCGATTACTGGTTCAGATACACATTTTCATATCTGATCTGTGATTCTCGTGGTGCAGATCCAGTCCTATAATGGTGGGTACATACCATATTTACAATGGTTTAAATTATCTGCTTAAATTTATTATTCTCTATGTACTGCTAAGTTTACCAACAAAATAAAGCAGACAAGAATTGCATTTAGCAGACCCCAAACAATTAGCATTGGAAAGTGAATGGGCTCTCACATACAAATCTGCATCGCTGTCAGATAAGGTCCCCCTGTTGGCTCCCCCTGGTGACTGGAAGCAGTATCACTCATGCGGAGTGATACTGGTACACGATCTGTTTGTGAGAGCTCCAGTGCAATGCAGCTGGAATGGCAAGGGACCTGACAGCGACACAGATCTCGGTGTGAGATCCCATCCACCATCGACACTTGCCAAATGTAAATGTTTGGGGTCTGGTGTGCAATTTTTTTTTCTACTTTCTTTTGGCGATGTTTGCTTTTTGGGGGGGCTGTCTGCTTTGATGAAGAATCCTACTGTATTCTTTAACGTTTAAGCTGCTTGGACACTTCCTTATGGAACCACAACTAGGGCTTATTTTTGGAGTAGGGATTATATTTCAAGCATACTCCAAAAAGCCTCACAAATCCAACTAGGGTTTACTTTTGGGGTAGGTCTTATTTTAGGAGAAACAGGGTACTAGTTTGTTATTTTTCCTTTCTACCATTTGTCGGCCCAGTACCTGTTCCAACTTACATATAAATTCAAGTTTATCTTTTTATTTTTAAAATTTTACCAACAGTGTAAAAGGGATCGTAGCTCCGATTCTTTTGCATATAGCATTTTGATGAAGATTTCTGCAGGGCACAGCAACAATAGGATCAGTAAAGTGAATACAGAGATATACAATCTTTATATAAGCTTTACCTATTTAAAAGAGACACTTGAATATTGTTGGCAAGTTTACGATTATATCTATATATTAATAAGTGTCCAGTTTGGTAACACATTTTCTACTTGAATAAGTGATCAATCTATTGTTTTACTGTTACAGTAACTGAATTTACCATTAATACATCCAAAAGTCATACAGTTTGGACATCATTAAATACAAATGGTGAGTATATTTCTCTCGCCACTCCTTTTTAAATGTTTCCATTACTTTGATAACCCCTTCTCAATCCTTATGTCTCCCCATTTTAAAATAATAAAACTTATGCTTACCTCCAGTGCTGGCGTCTTTCCGCACTGTGGAATATTTTCTCTACAATACATCATAACATTGAATGAAGTTCTTATACCATGTGGTGCGGTGCCTGACAGCCTGTTGGCCACGCTGGAATGCACATGTCTATATCCTTGGGCAGTGTGCATTCCACCCTGTGGCACACACTTCTTGTGTGCACCTATGTAATTTTCGGTGGGTGGTAACTTCTGCTGTCTGCTTTCCAAAGCTTCTCAATATGTATTGCACAGTGGAATGTACAGCTGTTTTCAGTAGTTTTGGACAGTTAGGATTCTTGGCTCGGTAACCACTTACCATTGCTTCACATTTCTGATCACATTGTTGCACTCTATGTTGGAATGCATACATCACTTCCTAACCAATCCAATTTTTCATATATGGACACTTGTGCATGTATCCTCTTTTTAACAACTGTTCTTTATGCCTCATTTAACCCCTTCAGCCCCCGGGCACTTTCCGTTTTTGCGTTTTTGTTTTTTGCTCCCCTTCTTCCGAGAGCCATAACTTTTATATTTTTCTGTCAATCTTGCCATATGAGGGCTTGTTTTTTGCGGGACGAGTTGTACTCTTAAATGAAACCATAAGTTTTACCATATAGTATACTGGAAAACGGCAAAAAAAATCCAAGTGCGGAAAAATTGCAAAAAAAGTGTGATCGTACAATAGTTTTTGGGATATTTTATTCACCGTGTTCACTATATGGTAAAACTGATGTATCAGTGGGATGCCTCAGGTCAGTGTGTGTTTGTGGACACCAAACATGTATAGGTATACTTCTATTTAAGGGGTTAAAAAAAATTCACAAGCTAGTCCAAAAAAAGTGGCGCACGTTTTGCGCCATTTTCCAAAACCCGTCACCTTCTCATTTTTTGGGATCTATGGCTCAGTGACGGCTTATTTTTTGCATCTTGAGCTGACATTTCTAATGGTACCATTTTTGCGCAGATACTACGTTTTGATCGCTTGTTATTGAATTTTGCGTAAAACTTGCGGCAACCAAAAAACTTAATTTTGGCGTTTGGAATTTTTTTGCCGCTACGCCGATCAGATTAATTGATTTTATATTTTGATAGATCGGGCATTTCTGAACGCGGCGATACCAAATATGTTTATATTTTTTAATTTTTTTAACCCTTTAATTTTCAATGGGGCGAAAGGGGGGTGATTTGAACTTTTAGGTTCTTTTTGTTTTTTTTATTTTTTTAAACTTTTTTTTACTTTTTTTTTTATTTTACTAGTCCCCCTAGGGGGCTATAGCGATCAGCAATCCGATCGCTCTTATCTATCTGCAGATCTCAGCTACACAGCTGAGAACTGCCGATACGGTGCTTTACTTTCAATGCCGGCTGTATTCCGGCATTGAGAGGAAGTGAGTTATGATAGCTACAGGCGTCATCACATAACCCTGTGCTACCATGGCAACCACCGAAAGTCACGTGACTTCCGGTGGGAAGGCGGTAAGTAAAAATCATGGCCGCGCGCATCTACATCTCACTGCCAGACTTTGGCAGTGTGATGTAAGGGGTTAAATGTTCCGGGTGGAATGCGATTCCACTCGGAACATGCAGGCACACATGTCAGCTGTTAAAAACAGCTGATATGTGCGCAGATAGCCGCAACCTGTCGGCGGCAGGGGGCGGGGCTTAACCTCACACGCTCCATGACAGATAGATCCGTCCAAGGTCGTGAAGGGTTTGAAGGGGTAGTCCAGTCTAAAATGACAAGCCTGTAGTCTCTCCAAGGGACACAGCTGGGAACTGTGGTCATGTGGCCGCAAGTATACGACATGCATACTCCCAGCCACAATCTGACTAGATGGCGTGATCCCGTGATATACTCTTGCATTGAGCAAGGCCACGGCCATCAAGTTGGATTCTGGAAAAGAGTGTGCATATCACATACTAGCAGCCACGTGACCACCATTCCTGGCTCTGACACCAGAGAATCCTCAAAGTTCTTAAGATGTGAGGATTCACAAGTCTGTAGTCACAGAGAGAGACTGCAGACTTGCCATTTTAGACCTGACAACCCTTCTATTGTTCTATGAATTTGTATTGGATGAGATGGTATTTATAAGGTTAGCATACCTCTATTCTGAACTCTCCTTGTCAAAGCCAGCGGCGAAGTGTACGTCGCAGACCCGTGGTCTTCACTTCTGTGTTATCTCTTATCTACGGTATGTTTGGTATTTGATATATTTAGAGTATTTCTATTTTACTAGTTATTAATTTAAGAATCCATCTGTTTTGTACATTTATTCAGTAATTTTTAATAATGTACATTTCTACTATATCCTATTTATACAGACCATTACTTTTATCTTTTTGAGAAGACAACACCACTATTTTACAATACACACGTTACTGATGAGCTTGTCATGAAATTTGTTTTTGTGCTCTGCTCCCCATAAATTTAATGTATACATTTTAATAATTTTGTATGTATTAATACAACTATATATTTAATACATACATATTTTTTCTTGTGGTTATTCATTCCCTTTTGTAGGATTATTAAGTACAATGTAAACCTAAAAAATTCTCTATTTCTCTGTATATATTATTTGATTTTTTCATTGTTTTTAGGAAATGATACTTTCTTTAATAGCAGTACATTTTCATCTTCTTCAGTGACAACAAACATCAATAATGGTGAGTAATTATATATCAAGGATTATGTTTCAGTGTAATATCAATAGTGTGACTAGCTGCTTACAAAAATAAATGCTGCCCCACTTACTGCCCCTACTTTACTTGTTTGTTAACTTTTGATGTCTAGATGCCATTATGCTTGAGAGAAAATTAAAGCTTCTGGCTCCAAGGGTTATCGCTGGATTACAGCGCACACAAATGGATAGTATTGAATACAGTAATAAAGGGAAAGCAACTGTTCTTCCAAATGGTTAAAACATAGCTGAATCCTTCATTCTTGCTGCATGTATTAAGCCTTTCGTGCCAAGAATATATCTCATACGTCTTTGCAGGGTGTCAACTTAGAGGCCAAGGACGTTTGAGATACGTCTTTGTTAGTAATAGCTATGTCTCACCCACAGTAGAGGTATCTCGCTGTCTGGGCGACAAGCATGCCGCATCTCCAACCTATCACAATAGGCTAGGACATCTGTCGATGACTGCGCCATTCTGACACTATTGAGAGCCAGCCTTGATGCAGCCGAAAGTCCTAGCTTATAGTGAAGAGGCCAGAGAAGCAGCACATGATGATAAAAAGAAGACTGGTGACTCGAGAGGTCAGCAGTGAGGTGAGTATTAGGGGTTTTTTTGTACATAAGACGTTGTAAATGTTTGCGCAAGTCCAATGTTTGTAGGTATCTCCATACTTGGAAGAAATTGTGTTAAAATGTATGCCATTTTTTCCTCTCCTATTATTCCTTTTGACAATTAAGAATTTGGGTACAACACTACATTTAAATGAAAAACAAGTTAAAAAAAAAAAAAAAAAATTATTAACCCCTTCACAACCTTTTACATAAGTTTACGTCATGAATGATCGGAAAGGCGGTCACGACCTATAATGTAAACTTACATCATGGTGATCATGTGGACAGAGGAGCTGTGACCGCACGATCGCCACTGAGGGCTCGCCATAAGTTAAAGCTGAGCTCTTGCTGTCACAGCCAGGTACGGTCCCAGCGCTGTCCCAAGCTGTTTAACTCTTCTACATACCATGATTAATAGCGGTAGCTGCATTTGGGAGGCTGTGAGTGGGAGTAAAGCAACATGTTTCTGGGAGAAATGTATATTTTCCTTTTCACAGCGCAACGTTATAAAATTCTGTGAAGTACTGTGGGTTCAAGGTGCTCCCCACACTCTAGATACATTCCTTGTGGGGTATAGTTTCCAAAATGGGGTCAGTTGTGGGGGGTTTCCACTGTTTAGGCACATCAGGGCTCTCCAAACGCAACATTGGGTTTGCTATCGTTCCAAAAGTCAAATTGTGCTCCTTCCCTTCCAAGCCCCACCGTGTACCCAAACAGTAGTTTTCCTCCACATATAAGGATTTTGCATGTTCAAGAGCAAAGGCCTAAGGCGGGCTTTACACGTTGCAACATCGGTAACGATATATCGTCGGGGTCACGTCGTTAGTGACGCACATCCGGCGCCGTTACCGACATCGCAGCGTGTAAACCCTAGGAGCGATGATCACCGATCGGAAAAGCGTCAAAAATCGCTGATCGGTGACATGTCGCTCCTTTGCAGAATATCGCTGCTGCTGCCGGTACGATGTTGTTTATCGTTCCTGCAGCCCCACACATCGCTGTGTGTGAAACCGCCGTAGCTGCGTGCACCGCCAATGCGGAAGGGAGAAGGTGGGCGGGATGTTATGTCCCGCTCATCTCCGCCCCTCCGCTTCTATTGGCCGGCCGCTTAGTGACGTCGCTGTGACGCCGAACGCACCTCCCCCTTGAAGGAGGGATTGTTCGGCGGTCACAGCGACGTCGCCGACCAGGTATGTGCGTGTGAAGCTGCCGTAGCGATAATGTTCGCTACGGCAGCATTCACCACATATCGCATGTGCGACAGGGGAGGGTGCTATCGCGCTCGACATCGCTAGCAATTGCTAGCGATGTCACAGCGTGTAAAGGCCGCCTAATACATTTCATGGTCCATTTTCTTCTGTTACCCTTGTGAATCACTGGATCCGGCCAGCTTCAGTGCCACTGTACTCCTCCAATGTTACAGAGGCAAAGGTGCTTGTAGCGTTGGAGATCACTTTTTTAACCATTAATGCGACCATGTTGCTTGTCTGAACTGTCAATCAAGCAGCAGTGCTCTCGACGGGCAGGAAGGCAGCTGATCGGCTGGGAGCTGTGCACTCCGAAAAACAGAACATGGGACACAATGCCTTTAATTAAAACAAGGCAGAACTATTTATTTCACTGTACATGAATGTTAAGATGCACATTGTAAATTTTATTTTAGAATTTTCATAAGTTTTTCTTCAATTTTATTTTATTTTTACTTCTTGCAGGGAGTACTAGTTGGACTAGTGATATAACTTCTCAGAATACATATTTGACCTCTGAGTACAGCCAAACAACTAAAAGTAAGTAAATTGTATTATGGTGACTTTGTGTAAATGAGGCTTCCAAAGAGTATGGATGCCTGTATGGACTAGAAATTCTCATGAAGATGCCTGAACTATGGCAGAAGCTTAAAAAGGGGAGGAGCGCACCAGAAATATATGGCAATTGGATAAAAGGGGTGCTAAGAAGTGCAACAAGTAAGGACTATATCAAAAGGAGAGAAAGATGTTGCACATAAACCAAGCACAACCCAAAAGTACAAAAATAGTAGAAAAACCTTTATTGAACAACAATAAAAACAGTTAAAATACAAAGCTGCAAACCCAGTAACCCATGATCTGAAATGACCCCATATAATAATATGTTCAAAAATAGAAACAACAATAATTAATGGTAATTCACAGAAGTGTAAGACCCAATATAGCATGTAAATTACAAGCAAATATACATTCCTATAGCCAAATAGCAATGGAATGGCAATTCAAATAGCAGAGGAAAAGCTATATAAGTAGATAATATCTACAGTAGTGTTAGTGCAATCATGCAGTCAAGGCAAATGATAGAGATGGGGAAATAGAAAAGAGCAAAAAGCTCTGTCAATAGCCAGAAAAGACTGGAAAAGAGTAATATAATAAACCAGAGCTCTGCATAGGGATAAAACAACCCCAGGAACGCAGAACGCCATTATTAAGATGTGAAAGTGATAGTAATGACCTGCCAGTCAATTGGAGGTATTAGGGTTTGGTTCCACTAGCGTATAGCTTTCGATGCGAGAGCACCGGTAGCGATATGCTAATGACCCCCTGCTGTGAGCGGGGTCATGCGAATGTGATACGATCTTGCGATCGCATCACAGGTTCGGAGAAGAGGGAGGAAACACTTTCTCCCCATTTCCTCCGCTGCACCTGTCTCTGCGTACATCGCACTGCACTCGGTTTACATGCAAGTGCGGTGCTATATGTAACACAATCCCATAGACTTGTATGGGGGGGTGTGAGCCGAGACTCGCTGCCAAATGCAGCATGCTACAATTCATTCCGCATGCTGCTAGGGCATGAGAAATCAATCGCAGATGGACATTGCCCCATAGTTTTGCACTACATTGAGAGCAATCCGATGTTTTATCAAATTGCACTCGTCCGTGCAAAACGCAAGTGGAACCGAACCCTTAGGTGTAATAGCCACAGTAAGGCAGGCAAGTGTACCAAAGTTATCTAAAAATTCTATTTTAAGTATTGGTTCAGCGTGTTCTATATAGAGAATATATCTGGTCAGGTTATCCTTAGTAGTTAGTATATGCATGGGCACAGATAGTTTAATCTAGTAATTGTGATAGCTAATGATTGTTTGTGTATGCCCTGGGCATAAATAGTTCATTTTGTTATTTTTCTAAAGTCTACCTAACATAATTATCAATAAAAATGATTTTGTGCCTCTTGGTAATACAAATAAGGAGGATTTAATGGCTTACTTGTGCACTATGCAGCAATGATTCGCTCCACATACTTTCCTGGTAAAAGCTTGGTATCCTGTCTCCACTATTAGAGAGTCTGATCCATAGACTATGATTATCAGTTTAGAAACAACCATTAGCAATGTTTTCATGCATATACACTGTCTATGGATGAGATTCCTGCACAGCGGTACGGAGTGCGGTCCCTCATTTCCTTCACTCATCCATCGGTACCTGGACTTTTCTTCTGGACGAGCACCCCCGCTCAGGATACGGTAATTCCCAGCCCTGGACGAGCACACATGCATTATCGCTGAGTGACATACAGTGGTGCAGCACCCTTCCTATCTTGCTGGATATACACTGTCTATAACAAAAATAAGTACACCCCTCACATATTTGTAAATTTTCTTTATATCTTTTCATGAGAAAACACTGCAGATATGACACTTTGATACAATGTAAAGTAGTCAGTGTACAGCTTGTATAACTGCAAATTTGGTGTTCTATAAATAACTCAGCACACAGACATTAATGTCTAAACCACTGGAAACAGAAGTGAGTACACCCCTAAGTGAAAATGGACAAATTGTGCCCAAAGTGTAAAAATTTTGTGTGGTCACCATTTTTTTCAAGCAATGTCTTAACTCTCTTGGGCATGGAGTTCACTAGAGATCCACAGGAGCCACTGGAACCTTCTTCCACTCCTCCTTGACGCCATCACAGAGCTGGTGGATGTTAAAGACATTGCACTCCTCAACTTTCCATTTGAGGATGCCCCAGAGATGCTCAATAGGGTTTAGGTCTGGAGACATGCTTGGTCAGTCCAGCACCTTTACCCTCCGTTTCTTTAGCAAGGCAGGGGTTGTCTTGGAGGTGTGTTTGGGGTCGTTATGTTGAAATACTGCCCTTTTCACTTAGGGGTGTACTCACTTATGTTGCCAGCACTTTTCACATTAATGGCTGTGTGATTTATTTAGAGGGCACACCAAATTTACACTGTTATACAAGCTGTACACTGACTACTTCAAAGTGTCATATCTTCAGTGTTGTTCCATGAAAGGTATAAAAAAAAAATAAAAACATTTGAGGGGTGAACTCACTTTTGTGATATACTGTATGTTCTCTTGTTTGAGCAAATTCTCTTTTGGTACTATGGTTGTCTCCCACAATCTGAAAAAAGTGATACTGAATTAGCCTTCTTTTATTTTGACTATAGTGCGCGGAATCCTGAGAAATTTAAAAGTGAGCCCCATTGGGGAAAGAAATAGATATTGACAGTCTCTGTACAGTGCTGTGCTGCAGAATATTTTTCCAGTTCTTTACCTACAGAAACAAAATAAATAAAATTAGTTTCCTCGGCCTGAATTTGTTTTAAAATTCCAATACACTTTAGATAATTGCCATCTTTCCCAACTCCCAACACAAGCAAGTTCAGTTGAATAGAAAGAGTAGAGTAAAGGCGGCGTTACACGCTACAATTTATCTGACGATATGTTGTCAGGGTCACGGTTTCCGTGACGCACTTCCATCATCGTTAGCGATGTCATTGCGTGTGACACCTACGTGCGACTCCGAACGATCGCAAATAGGGTGAAAATCGTTGACACGTTCAGTTTCCAAATATTGTTCGTCGTTTGGAACGCAGCAGACATATTGCTATGTTTGACACCCTGCAAACGACGAACAACATCCACACGACCGCCTTGTTCAAGCAATATATCGCTGAACGATGTAGCATCGTTTGTGAGATGTGTACATGTGACCGCTACAAAACGACCTATGAGCGATCTCGGCAAATCGTAGCAACAATCTGGGCGTGTCACATCGCTAACGTGATCGCTAGCGATATCGTTGCGTGTAAAGCGGCCTTAAGCCACTGCCAGACACATCCAGACATGGCTTTGTATCTCTTGGGAGACAAAAGAATGAAGTTCAAGTATCTGATCCTTCTCTCCTCTCATGTTATCTGAGTCATGAGTCTCCATCACTGACTGGTAACATGGAAAACAGCAGGCCCAAATGACTGTTCTGTAATGTGTCTTTGCGTGATTATAACTGGCTTAGCCTACAGAGTTGTGTTATAGAAACATAAAGATTGATGCTGCCCAATTCATACAGACAGTAAAAGCTACTTCTCATAATATGTCTTACTATGTATTATGGTGACAAGTCCTGGCCTAATCGTGAGTCTAGTGACTGAAACCAACAGCATCAAACACTGTATGCCTATGATTTTCTTAGTTCTGGTCACAAAACCTGTGGTCTAGCCAAAACAGCTGCAACACAGACTAGAAAATATGGCCACTATACGATCTTGTGAATTACCATAGTATGTTGTTTATTGCTAAACAAATCTTTAAACTGTGAAATATATCTTTTTAAGCATAACACTGCGTTATTCCTCATACACATCTGATAAATGAATGTACATCCCCAATTTATCATGTTGTATTAATGTAATATTATGTGCAATTCTGTCATTTTTCTAATTTAGTTTTCAGCAATAAAACATTTACGATACCATCCGGTTCTGTGTCATTAAATACGACAACAGGTATGTAAGTCGTATTGCTGTACCTCATTCATTTACTGCTCAATAAAACATCTCTTTTTATTTATTAGGCTAAGTTCACACAATGAGGTTTTGGTGCAATTTTGACTCTGCATAGTTTTGTGGCTCAAAAAAAAAGCAGTGTCTTACAGTTCCGGCAAAGTGGAAGTGATTTCTAGAAATCTCATGCCCGTTATGGAGCATTTTTTTTAAATCTGCAACATGTAAATTTCTCTTCCATTAAATACACTACTCACAAAAATGTAGGGATTTGAAATGAGTGGACTAGTTGAAGTTCGGTTCGGCGAGGTCAGTCAAACTTTAAATTATGTTCCATTTGGGTCCCAAACTTGGCCTAAACCCCAATGGAAGTCACAAATTGGGTAGTTCGGGTCTCCACTCATATGCGCCTGCCAAGAACACATAATTTCTGGGGGCAGGTGAGCGAATTTCTCCATTTTTTGGGGGGTGCACACTAAATCCTATCAAGCTGTTGTTACTCCCTGTGTGAGCCTTTCAAGCACTGCAAGCGTCTCACAATGGGCTGAGCACCGAGTGTACCCGAGCACAGTGATGCTCGCATGAATGAAGTTCATACGTAGAGAACTCGAAATCCGAACTGAAACTCAGTTTTTCCATAAAAGTCCGAACACCGAACCTCGGGTTTGCTTTTAGGGATATTTGGTTTTCAGGTGAAATTTCAGGATGATCCTATAATGCACTTTAACCTTTTCAGATTAACTTAATGGGACCTTCTTACATGTAATCCACACATAGAAGGGACAAAAGAAGGACAAATGCAAATAGGGTGATAAAGCATAGGGTAGAGGAAGTCTGGAGGTGCTCACCTGACCAGGTTGTGCATGTCACAACCCCATTATATGCCCATAGAGAATAATAATTTTATTTCTATTATAATAATAATAATCTTTATTTCCGTAGCGCCGACATATTCCGCAGCGCTTTACAATTTCAGAGGGTCATATACAAATAAACATTCATAAATAACAGAATAAGAATACAGTTGCTGCAGTCATGCGCATGGATTGAATAAACTTTTCATCTGCAAACATATTGAGTAAAGGAGATGGACATTTCTGGTTGACCGCGCTGCTGCAGCAAAAGTAGTCTTTACAGGCTGTGGTAGTATTTAATAGTAGCTTTATTACGCGTTTCAAGTTTGTGCCAAACTGTTTTAAAAAGAATAGACTATATACAACATACATACATACCTATATGTAGTATATTTTTTTTAAAACAGGAGTTTGGTACAAACTTGAAATGCGTAAGAAAGCTACTATTACATACTACCACCGAGTGGATCAGCTACTTTTCAAACAGCAGCGCTTTCAACCATAAACACCCATCGCCTTTATATCTTAATGTAATCCGCACATGATTTTATCAACAAAGTTTTATCAAAACTAAGTAACAAATAACTTTTCAAAACAAAGCAGTTTTATTTAAAATATGACTGAAGAAAAAGAGAACTAGAACTAATGCTAAAAATGTGATAAAAAACACATTTAAAAAAATGCAAGGAACCTAATAAACCTATTTGGTGAGGAATGCTGTACAACATCTGCAACATCAAAATCGCACCAAAACTCATCATATTTTTGTAGCCTTAAAATAACTCAATTATTAGAACATTAATCTTTTGAGCATTGTACAAGTTAGAAGCCACTGGCCTTTACGATGTCATGGAGAAGAAAACGGAGTTAGTATATCCAGGTCTCCCTTGTTTCATTTTAAAAAGTAAACCTAAAAAATACCTTCTGATTAAACTGTTTTAGGTGAAGGATCCATGCATATATCCATAGTATTGTTTTATGACATTATGCCGATTGTGGTTCTTGTTAAAATCGTTCTAATATTGTATTATTGGGTTTGTATAATTGCAGGAAGTATAAATTGTTCCTTGAAGGACACCGATGCCTATAAGAATTGTAAGTTGTTTTTTCACATAAATAGAAAATATAACCAAGAAACATATTGAGGACGAAATAAAGAACATTTGACCTTGTGGAAAGCATAATCACAATTTAATAAACTTTTAGAGACTAAAATAAAAACATGGCCTTGTGTCAGACACAACCTCAGAAATCATGGGGACACAAAGCAAAACACAAAATGAACAAACCTCCTCCGGCTGAAAATTCTGACAAATGTACCATATTTTTCGGACTATAAGACGCACCTGACCATAAGACGCACCCTGGTTTTAGAGGAGGAAAATAGGAAAATAAAACTTTAAGCAAAAAAATGTGGTCTTGACACACTGTTATGGGGCGAGGATCTGCTGCTGACACTATTATGGGGGTAATGTCCCCAAATTCTCTACTAAGGTACCCCATCCTGGTAATGATCCTCCTGCCTTGTATGTGATCCTGCTATAAACCCCCATCCTGCTCATATACCCCTATCCTGCTCATATACCTCTATCCTGCTCATATACCAGCATCCTGCTCATATTCCCCCATCCTGTTCATATACCCCCATCCTATTGATATACCCCCATCCATCCTGCTCATATTCCACCATCCATCCTGCTCATATACTCCCATCCTGTTCATATACTCCCATCCTGTTCATATACCCCCATCCTGCTCATATGCCCCCATCCTGCTCATATACCAGCATCCTGCTCATATTCCCCCATCCTGTTCATATACCCCCATCCTATTGATATACCCCCCATCCATCCTGCTCATATTCTCCCATCCATCCTGCTCATATACTCACATCTTGTTCATATACCCCCATCCTGTTCATATACCCCCATCCTGCTCATATACCCCCATCCTGCTCATATACCAGCATCCTGCTCATATTCCCTCATCCTGTTCATATACCCCCATCCTATTGATATATCCCCATCCATCCTGTTCATATACCCCCATCCTGTTCATATACCCCCATCCTGTTCATATACCCCCCCATCTATCCTGTTCATATACCCCCATCCATCCTGCTCATATACCCCATCCTGTTCATATACCCCCATCCTGTTCATATACCCCCATCCTGTTCATATACGCCATCCTGTTCATATACCCCCATCCTGTTCATATACCCCCATCCTGCTCATATACCCCCCATCCTGTTCACATACCCCTATCCTTCTCATATACCCCCATCCTGTTCATATACCCCCATCCTGCTCATATACCCCCCATCCTGTTCATATACCCCTATCCTGCTCATATACCCCCATCCTGTTCATATATTCCCATCCTGTTCATATATTCCCATCCTGTTCATATACCCCCATCCTGCTCATATACCCCCATCCTGCTCATATACCCCCCATCCATCCTGATCATATACTCCCATCTTGCTATATGCCCCCATCGTGCTCATATACCATCCTGGTATATGGCCTGTATCCTATAGCACAGAGAAAAAAAAATAAACGTTTATACTCACCTGTTCTTCACTCCCTGCAGCACCGATCATCTTCCTCTCTGCGCCACTGACCTGTGTGTGTGGAGCCGTTCCCCTGCAGCATCGCAATGTCTTCCTGTCTGTGCCGATCAGCTGATCAGCACAGATCAGCTGACCGGCACAGACAGGAAGACATCGCGTGCTGCAGGGGGGCGGCTCCACACACGGGGACGGGTGAGTACACTCATTCACTGCAGCCCGCGCTGATAATGATGCGCGGGGAGCAGTGAATACAGCCGCACATGATCACTCCAGGCTGTAATTGCCAGGGGTGATCATGCGGACCGGCTCTTTACTATGCGTGCGTCCCCGCTCGTCCTCCCGCCCACCTGTCAGTGCCGGCTTCTGCGCTGAGAGATGGGCGGGAGGATGGGCGTGCATATGTAATGAGCGGGCCCACGTGGTCACAGCAGGCTGCTACAGCCTGCTCGTGCCCCCGATGACCCGCTCCACCGCAGCACCCTCATTCCCGGCCGCAGCACTATAGTCAGACCATAAGATGCACCCTCAACTTTCCCCCAACATTTGGGGGAAAAAAAGTGTGTCTTATGGTCCGAAAAATACGGTACTTAGATTTCATGGATGCTAAAGAATATTTTTCAGGACATATCAATATTATCACAATAATCATATTTTGTGGAAAGGTAACCTTTTGTTATGTACTTAGTCAAAATTTGCCACCATTCTCCATCTCCCCAGAACATGGCAGAAGATGACTTGACTCCAAAGTGCCTACATTCATGTCCACAGCTTAGGATCATTTAGGACTAGAGTAAGGGAAAAATGAAGGAGAGGCATAAAATACTGCTGGTGAGAGGTATGAGTAGTATATTACATAATTGTGGCACCTGTATAACCAACACTACATTTGATGGGGCTGGTGGGAGATGTGAGTGATCTTACACAAGAGGAGAGGACATTGCTGGAGGACCGGATCCACAGTCAGCACTAGGCGTGATGAAATATGTAATCTTAGGTGCCAGAAACTGCAGTGGATGGAAGCCTAATGTAGCCTGGGGTACAGTTAAAATGTTAAATCTGGGGTTTTGAAAAATTAATTTTGGTGTTGAAGAATCTCCTTAACCCTTTAAGGACTGGCCAATTTTTTATTTTTGTGCTTTGTTTTTTCCTTCCCTTATTTCAAGAGCCATAACTTTCTTATTTTTCTGTTGACATAGCCATTTGAGGGCTTGTGTTTTGCGGGGCCAGTTGTACATTTCAATGCCACTATCACTTTTATTATGTGATGTACAGGAAAATGGGGGGGAAATTCAAGTGTAGCAAAATGGCAAAAAAAGGTGCAATTTCGCAATAGTTTTTTGATTTGTTTACAGTGTTCATATAGTGGTAAAAATGACCTAGCAGTATGATTCCCCAGGTTAGTATGATTACGTAGATACCAAACATGCACAATTTTTGTTTTATGTACACTAAACAAAAATATAAATGCAGCAATTTTGTTTTGTATTTCATTTTTCATGAGCTGCACTCAAAGATGTAAGACTTTTTCTATGTATACAAAAGTATTTTCTCTCTCAAATATTGTTCATAAATTTGTCTAAATCTGTGTTAGTAAGCACTTCTTTTTTGCCGAAATAATCCATCCACCTCACAAGTGTGGCATATCAAGATACACATTAGACAGCATTATTATTGCACAGTTGTGCCTTAGGCTGGCCACAATAAATATACCATAGACAGAGCTCCTGTGTATAATGTCACGGTGATCACTGTATTACCTGTACACTATATACAGAGCTCCTGTGTATAATCTCAAATGTGATCACTTTATTACCTGTAAACTGTATACAGAGCTCCTGTGTATATAGTGTACAGGTAATACAGTGATTTCATTGAACTCTGTATATAGTGTATAGTGTACAGGCAGTACAATGATCACTGGTGACATTTTACACTGAAGCTCTCTATATAGTGTGTAGTGTACAGCTAATATAGTGATCACCAGTGACATTATACAGAGGAGCTTAGTATATAGTGTATAGTGTACAGGTAATAGAGTGATCAGTGGTGACACTATACACAGGAGCTCTGCATATAATGTAAAGTATATAGGTACTAAAGGGATCATCGGTGACAGTATACACAGATATGTAGTATATAATGTGAGTATACATTTAATTCAGCGATCATCGGTGATATTATAGAGAAGAGCTCTGTATATTGTGTACAGTGTTTGTGTACAGGTAATACAGTGACTTACCAGTGACCTCTCTAGTTAAGGTAATTCATCTTCGCTTTTCCTCTTCATCCGGTGTAGACCGCTATCGCTTCTTCCAGCCGGGACTCCTCTCTGCAGAAAATAACACACAGACCTCTATAACTGATATCTTCCAGAGCACATTCACCACTTTTCCCCTGACTACTGAACTACACCAGATGAAGACAAAATGCAAAATAATGTCAACCTGCACAGTAATGGAACCTCTCTAAGTGTTCGCCCCATGGAAGACAGTATCCTCAAAAGCAAATTATAATATAGAAGTAATAATGTCCCATAATTGGCCCCTATAGTATTTATGTCCCTCACTTGCCACCTTAAACTAATAATGTATGTCCCCCATTCTGGCGCACAGCAATTGCCATCTATACTGGCCCAAATACACTGTCATTAATTCTGGCTCTTATATATTAATAATGTCTCCCATCCTGTCCATCCTGAGCCATTTTATTTAATAATATACTCCATTCTGGGCCCCTTTATTTAATAATGACCTCCATCCTGAGTCCCTGTATATCCCTATACTAGGTCCCTAAGTCCTCCAGCCTGGGCCCCTATGTCTACTAGCCAGCCGCATCCATGTCACTCTCATGTGCTATGTGCTGACATTAGCTGCCAGCCTCTGATAGTCCACTGAGGACCCAGCGCCCACTCGATCATCATCCGGTGTCCAGCCGGGCCAGTCCTACCCTAGTAGGAAGCAAAAGATCCTGAAGAAGGAGTGATATCTGTGAGAGCTGATGCCAGGGCACAGAGGCTGAGGCAGAAAGATATAAAACAACATGAAACTTGCAGAAAAAGTATATAGGGAACGTTAGGGGCATTGTTCTTAAGCTTTTATGGCAAACCAATAACTAAGGTATGGTAGCGGACAACCACATTAAGGAAAAAATGTACAATGTTACTTCTGTCAGTTCCTTTGGATTTTACAATCTCTAAATGTTTGTTTCTTCAATTTGTATTTACAGTTCTATTGAATGTGTGTAATGCAACTTGTGATTACGGCACAGGTATGTTCCTTTTATTGATACCAAAGCAAAAATAGTCTATGTGTGTGTACATTTTAATTTGGTGTTTTGAATGGGGGGACATAGAGGGGTGAGGTGTAATACTTGACATTTCAATAACATAAATGGTTTTTTTTTTCTTATTCATAAATCATTTCAGTAACTAGCCATACAGTTACCTTTATCTATTGAGAGAAATGGTGTGTTGACATTGAGTCATCTGGTTTACATATCATGGTGTTATGTGCTCTGTAAAGCTGGGTTTACACACTGCAACATCGCTAGTGATATCGCTGTAACGTCACTGGTTTTGTGACGCAATAGCGATCTCCCAAAGTCTCTGTTGAGTCGCTGGTGAGCTGTCAAACAGGCAAACCTGGCCAATGACGCAACAGCGATCCGGACCTGCAGAACGACCTAGCTAGTCATTGGGGACGTTGAAAAGCAGCTTTTTGAAAGGGAAGTCGCTAACAAAGTCGCTGTAAAGTCCCCTTTACACACTGAAACTTTCTAGCTATCATGCTGCACAGCGGGAAACAAAGGACCAAAGAATGGTCCTGAACGATTTGTAGCGATCAGCAACTTCACAGCAGGAGCCAGGTCGCTGATGTGTTTCACACACTGCAATGTCGCTGGGGAGGTCGCTATTACGTCACAAAACCGGTGACGTTACAGCGATGTCGTTTGCGATGTTGCAGTGTTTAAACCCAGCTTAAGGGTACTTTTGTGATATGGACTTCTCATGCTCTGTAAAAAGAAGACAACTGCAGACCCATACAATTCAGATAGTACAACTTTTCTAATATAACAGAAACTAAAAAAAGAGGTATTTAATTACGGTAGTTCACTAATACCATGGATAGTCCATTCGTTAGTTTTAGGTACCGTGCAAAATCCAGGCTGGCTCCTGGACTAGCACATGGAAAAGATTCAGTTAGTAAAAATATTACATTTATTGAAAAATACTTAAAAAGAAAGTGTGTTTTAAAGGGAACTTTTCAGGTCAGATAACGCCATTAACCTGCAGATGTAGTGTTAATCACCTCTTATATTTCCAGGCTAATAAGTTTATGTAATTTGACAGATTCCCTTTAAAACATCAAAATGCATAGGCCCTATGTCTCCTACATATTTGAATTAATCCATTGATCATAATGATTAAGAGTCCAATATGGATTGGAAAGGTATAGATCTGGTATTTCCTATATATTTAAAGTTTTTAAACTTACTGTCATTTAATGTATTTTTCAATAAATGTGAGTTTTTTACTATCTGAACCTGCAGATGCTTAATCAATTTCTACATACTGATTTCCACAAATTTTCTGAACAGAACCGGAGATACTATGTATTGTGATACACGTAAAGAAGCCCTCCCATTACCTATTTTTTTCCTATTCCACTCTATATGTTAATGTAGTGTAGTGTTAGTGTGTTAATAAACTTACGGATCGCTATCTTTTTGGTTAACCAGCGGCCTTCCACTCCTCTTCTGAATCATGTGATGACGATTCAGATCTGGATCGCTGGTATCTCTAATCCTGGCTTGTCTTTAAAGGGAATCTGTCAACAGGTTTTTAATCTGAGGAGAGCATGTAATAGGGGTTAAAAACAAAAATGTATACCTCTCTTATCCGGCTGTGTGATATTGTTTACTTAAACTATAGGCTTAATCACCAAGTGATTATAATTGCTGGACTACAATATCAGGATAAGTGCAGTCCGACACACCACTCCTGTGAGTGACTTCTCCCTGTCAATATAACATCTTTATACAGAGCCTGGTGTGGGCGGGAGAGCTCTCTCAGCTCTGCTGCTTTACTGAATCTAAAAGCTTTGATTGCGTCACAACGGCTGCAGCCAGTAGTCTAAGTAATATATTGTTGGATTCAGAGTTTCCTTTCCTACATCATGTTGCTCTCAGCTGAGGTATCAAAAACCTGCCTGCTGACCTTTACCAGTTTGAGCATGTTAAACTGGTCACATAATGGAATAGAGGCTTCAGAGCTGAATATAATAGTTTGTTGTGTGTTTGTTTTTTATTTAGTATAGTCCTTTCCATTTTTGATATATTAGCTTGTAAAATTTTCGTTATCATTTATGATGAATCCAAGGGGGCATTACCAGATTTTTTTCTCTGGGGTCTGTACTTCTTCCCCCTCAGGAGGTTGACCAATCATAAGCAGGCACCAACACAGTGTTAAAAATAACATGCCCCCCACAATAGCTTAGAGCAGGTTTCTCAGTGTGAGACATGTAATGACAAACAGCCTGCTCTAATTGATTTCACTGCAGAGATTTGTGTGATTACAAAGAACTGTGAGTAAAGTAGAGATGAGTCTGATAATTAGCACTTCTTTAGGTATCATCTAAGGGCAGTCAGTGTGTTTGGAAAGACAATACAACAGAACTGAGCTTGGTCTCATTACAAACACCTCTGCAGCAGCAGTTCTCTCAAATTACTGTCTACTTTGCCTTCAATTTTCACAGTGGCCAATGGGGCTTTTTTAGATTCATACTTCCTTTCCTTGCAGGACGAATTTTCAGCAAGGCTCCTTACCACTAGAGGCAGGATTACAATGACAAGTAACACCTCTAAACACAGCTGATATCAAAGGATCTACCAATCACAAATAGGCAATATCACAGCTGATTCTCCTTCCCTTCCCTTCAAAATGACTTTTGCACCTACATTTTTTTATTTTCCTGAAACAACAGAAAGTTAGAGTATAAATAGCCCCTGTGAAAATTGCAAGAATATTAGTTTTATTTTCTTTGAAAATCGTGTTATGAAGAAAAAAATAATGTCAAAAAGTGTAAAAACTATACTGGATTATTCGTTTTATAAGATACACTGGATTATAAGACGCATCCCAAATTTAGAGGAAACAAAGGTAAAAAATAAAAATATGGGGTCCGTCTTATAAGCTGGTAGTATCTTACCGAGAGGGCGGAGCGGGGTCACAGGAGGCATGGACGATGGTGGAGTAGGGCTACACTACGGGTGGTGCGGCAGGTGTCCCTGATGCTCGCTGCAGGTGTTGTGAGGCAGAAACATCCAGAAACTGTCGGCTGTGCGGGCTTCAAAGAAATGGCGCCTGTAGTTGGCACGTGCGCAGGTTGAGCTATGAGCCAAGATCTCATCTGCGCACGTGCCACCTCCGCGCGCCTTTTTCCTACAGTCCGCTGCTGGGAGATCAATGGGGCAGAGGTGGCACCTGCACAGATAAGATCTTGAGCAGAGAGCGCAATCTGCGCACGTGCAGACTCTGTGTGTCATTATTTGAAGCCCGCACCACCGACATATTCAGGATTCCCCTGGCTCACCACCCTCAGCAAGTACTAGCACTGCCCGTAGCGGAGCGCACAGCCCACAGCCTGCAGTACTGCCCCTGACTCCTGTGACCCCTCTCCACCACTCTATGGTAAGCTACATTCGGTTTATAAGATGCATTCCTCATTTTCCTCCCAAAGTTTTGGGAAGAAAAGTGCATTTTATAATCCAAAAAATACAGTACTTAACCTAAAAATCTGATTTTAACAATAGATTATTTCCTGATGATCGCTTCCCTTTAAGAAAATAATTTATTGTGAGTGTATCATTTACTAGTATTAAACCAGTAGACATATAAATTGTACAACAAATTGAACATATGTCGGAACGTAAATAAAAAAAATAAATAAATTAAAAAAAAAATATATATATATATATATATATATATATATATATACAGTGCCTACAAGTAGTATTCAACCCCCTGCAGATTTAGCAGGTTTACACATTCGGAATTAACTTGGCATTGTGACATTTGGACTGTAGATCAGCCTGGAAGTGTGAAATGCACTGCAGCAAAAAAGAATGTTATTTCTTTTTTTTTTTAAAATTGTGAAAAGTTTATTCAGAGGGTCATTTATTATTCAACCCCTCAATCCACCAGAATTCTGTTTGGTTCCCCTAAAGTATTAAGAAGTATTTCAGGCACAAAGAACAATGAGCTTCACATGTTTGGATTAATTATCTATTTTTCCAGCCTTTTCTGACTAATTAAGACCCCCCCCCAAACTTGTGAACAGCACTCAAACTTGGTCAACATGGGAAAGACAAAGGAGCATTCCAAGGCCATCAGAGACAAGATCGTGGAGGGTCACAAGGCTGGCAAGGGGTACAAAACCCTTTCCAAGGAGTTGGGCCTACCTGTCTCCACTGTTGGGAGCATCATCCGGAAGTGGAAGGCTTATGGAACTACTGTTAGCCTTCCACAGCCTGGACAGCCTTTGAAAGTTTCCAGCCGTGCCGAGGCCAGGCTTGTCCGAAGAGTCAAGGCTAACCCAAGGACAACAAGGAAGGAGCTCCGGGAAGATCTCATGGCAGTGGGGACATTGGTTTCAGTCAATACCATAAGTAGCGTACTCCACCGCAATGGTCTCCGTTCCAGACGAGCCCGTAAGGTACCTTTACTTTCAAAGCGTCATGTCAAGGCTCGTCTACAGTTTGCTCATGATCACTTGGAGGACTCTGAGACAGACTGGTTCAAGGTTCTCTGGTCTGATGAGACCAAGATCGAGATTTTTGGTGCCAACCACACACGTGACGTTTGGAGACTGGATGGCACTGCATATGACCCCAAGAATACCATCCCTACAGTCAAGCATGGTGGTGGCAGCATCATGCTGTGGGGCTGTTTCTCAGCCAAGGGGCCTGGCCATCTGGTCCGCATCCATGGGAAGATGGATAGCACGGCCTACCTGGAGATTTTGGCCAAGAACCTCCGCTCCTCCATCAAGGATCTTAAGATGGGTCATCACTTCATCTTCCAACAAGACAACGACCCAAAGCACACAGCCAAGAAAACCAAGGCCTGGTTCAAGAGGGAAAAAATCAAGGTGTTGCAGTGGCCTAGTCAGTCTCCTGACCTTAACCCAATTGAAAACTTGTGGAAGGAGCTCAAGATTAAAGTCCACATGAGACACCCAAAGAACCTAGATAACTTGGAGAATATCTGCATGGAGGAGTGGGCCAAGATAACTCCAGAGACCTGTGCCAGCCTGATCAGGTGTTATAAAAGACGATTATTAGCTGTAATTGCAAACAAGGGTTATTCCACAAATTATTAAACCTAGGGGTTGAATAATAATTGACCCACACTTTTATGTTGAAAATTTATTAAAATTTAACTGAGCAACATAACTTGTTGGTTTGTAAGATTTATGCATCTGTTAATAAATCCTGCTCTTGTTTGATGTTTGCAGGCTCTATGTTACGGTTGCTGTGGCTCTGGAGACTATTTTCGGATTTCTTGCTACTGCACATGTGCAAGCGCTGGAGACTAAGTCCTATCTTAGAGCCATTGCACATGTGCGGGTGACATCATCGCTGACACGAGGTCACATGTCTCTGACACCTTCTAAGCTGATTGGCCGCTGGTCATGTGCTTGTGACACGTGGTCACATGTCTCTGACACCTTCTATGCCGATTGGTCGCTGGTCATGTGCTTGTGACGCTTTGCTCGGTGATAGGCCAGCGTGATGTCATTCCTGTCGTTCTGGCAGCAGATTGGCTCTGGTGTCCTCCATCTTGGATGAGGCACAAAGTCTATATAAGACCCTGACGCACGCCGCCCGGCGCTCAGTCCTCTTGGTTCATGCATGAGGGTAGACACCCTGTGCACGTCCCTCTAGGCATCTCTCTGTCTATGTTAGGTGAGTGCTACCGGCAGGGTAGCGTTCTTATACCTTACAGCTTCGGCTGGAGTCCATATCCTTACCTTTTAGTGGAGCGGACATAGGCAGGTGCCTGAGGCACATGGTCCGCCTGGGCCTTGTGATTCTACTCGTAGGTGGACGTTGCCGCTAGGGTAACGTTCCTTATACTGCGTCTGGCAGTTGTTCGTATCCTCGCACACTAGGGGAGCGAACAGAGGTAGGAGCTTTGTGCGGCTTATGCTGCTGTCCGTCTCTTTTGCACCACTAGAAGAGCGGACCTAGGCAGGTGCCATATCTAGTGGTTCGTGTCCTCGCACACTAGTGGAGCGAACGCAGGTAGGAGCTTTGTGCGGCTTCCGCTGCTGTCTGTCTCTTTTGCACCACTAGAAGAGCGGACCTAGGTAGGTGCCATTTCACACTCACTGCTTTTGTCTCTGTGATCATTAACAGAGATCATACCACACACCCTCCAAGTAAGGGAGGAATTGCCTTATTTACTAATTATATTCCTCTGTGAGTTTAACAGAGGTATTGCACTCTGCCATAGTCTGCAGCAGAGTCTTTGCACGGTGGACCCTGACTGTCTGATATTCCTGTAGGTTTTAATATCAGACAGCCCCCCGTAACACTCTAACTTATTTGCATCTTATCAGGGGGTTGAATACTACTTGTAGGCACTGTATATATATATATATACTCACTCATGTACCACGCCCGTCTCCAGGTTTCCTCCTCCTACTAAGGGCCTCAGGTAACCTCTGCTGCAGTCTGATCAGGAAGAAAGAGCCAGGAGACTGTTCTAACTACTGTATAAGCAGCAGCACCATATTATACTGATTTTTTTTCCCTATTTTTTCTGACTAAAGTAATTGCATGTTTGTTTTTATTACTTTACAGCTTATGAGATAACACTGAAAAAGGTAAGGTTTATAATTAAGTTATTTTTCATTATAGTAGATAAATACCTGGTAATTGTTCCTGATTACTCCTCTTGAGAACAAAAAGTGTTTGTGTAGATGTAAGAAATTCTGTCAAGCCACTTTCCTTGAATCAAAGGTATCAAAAATACTCAACAGTAGTATTATTACCCCTTTTAAGGGTCTAACTGTAACAATTCACATATTCAAGCCACTTTCTTGTTTCATAAGTTCTGCCATGCAGCTAAAAGAATTGTCACCAAAAACGTCAGATTACTGGATGCCATGAAAAGCCAGACTTCCAATCAATTCCTGGCTGGCTATTGTTTCCATAACACAAGGATGTTTTCTATAAAATTAAAATTGATGACCTCTCTTAAGGTATCATTCAAAGGTCAATTTTTCATGTACGTTTTGCTTGTATTTCACGATTCTAGTCCGTGGTGTACATACCTGTTTTGTTTTCTGCCAACTGGGTGTGCACAAATAAATCACCAAGTCATGTCCATTTTTGTGTCTTAGATTAAGGCCCCCTTCACACGTCAGTGATTCTGGTACGTTTGTGCCTTTTTTTGAACTTACCAGAATCACTGACATACGCAGACCCATTATAATCAATGGGTCTGCTCACACATCAGTGATTTTTCACTGAACTTGTCTCCGTGCAGCGTGCATGCGTGGCCGTGATTCTGCACAGAGACATGTCAGTTTTTGTCTGGCATCACTGATGACCCACGGACCACACTATGGTGTGATCCGTGTGTGATCAGTGACACACGTACCATAAAATCACGCACATATTAAATATTAAATATTTTCAACTTACCTTGCCTGCGATTCGCTGTGCCTGCTCCGCTCTCGGCAGCTCCTGCCTGGCTCATGACTATTCATGAGAGCAGGAACTGCCGACCAGGAAGTAGGTGCTGAGAGCTGTGGGCGGACGCTGGAGACTTCAGCACCATGGACAGCAGCAGTGAAGGCAGGTGAGTAATGTCCATGTGCAATCACGGATCACAGATTGCACATGGACAACCCACGTGTGCCGTGAATCACGGAACACTGAGGGACATGTGCGTGTTTTACACGTCAGTGAAGAACGTCAGTGTTTTTCACTGACGTGTGAAACGGGCCTAAAGCATAGCTCCAATGGGGGTGGTTTTCTGCGCTGGGAGTGGTGCTTCTAGTCTAAGGTCCCTAAATGAATAATATACTCACCTTCCGGCGTCCTCACTTTTTTTCTTCACCGATCCGGTCCCGCGGCATAATCTTGTGACTACAATTTCTGACTGCTGTTAGTCAGAAGTAATGATCCCCAGTGCTCATTTCAAGTCTATAAGAACCAGAACAAAGCTCTCATAGACGTGCATTGAAAAGTGACCTTTGGCTCGCTCCATGAAACACTGCACACATTTTGCAGGTCACTAACTGTTGGCGATAGGAGGCAATAGAAGGTGAAGATGGCAGCGGGTAAGTATAAGACTAGGGACAGGGGACTTAGATTAGATGCACCACTCCAGTCCTGCAATAAAAAAACACTGAAGTGATGCTTTAATGTCACCATGCAAGTGTATGGGTCCATGAAAGTCATGCATGCACTCCATGTGCTGTCCATTTTTAACCCCTAAAGCCTGCTTTAAGCCTGCTTTACACGTTGCAATTAGTTGTACAATCGCATTTGCGATGTGACACGCCCAGGTTGCATACGGGATCTTATGAGATTGCACGTAGGTCGTTCATTTGCTGTCACACGTGCGTTAGTAGTCTATGTTAAATTGATCAATTTTGTGTGTGATCCTTTACATCATGTGTTCTGTGACGTATGCATTGGGCACCTTTTTTTTTTTTTTTTATTTATTGACTTGACAAGCGTGTGTAATGTGTAGGGATGCGTTTTTACTATGTCATCTGCCATTCAGCTCTGCTACATGGCCGCTGACAGCAGACACAGACAGCCATGTAGCAGAGCTGAATGGCAGATGACAGCAGACACAGAAAGAGTCGCACGATCAGAATGAACTCGGGTGAACTTCCCCCGACTTCATTGTCATGCTGCGGCTCTGTCTGTGCCGCGTCCTGATTAGCAGTCACCAGTGAAGGACCCACCGGTGACCGCTAAACTCCTGAGTAACTGAATTGAGCAGCCCTCTCTCATATACTCACCGATCCCCGATCACCGGCGCTGCACGGCATTCACACTGCTCCGACGGCTTTTACTATTTTGAAAAAGTCGGCCGCTCATTAAACAATCTCGTATTCCCTGCTTTCCCCGCCCACCGGCGCCTATGATTGGTTACAGTGAGACACGCCCCCACGCTGAGTGACAGGTGTCACACTGCACCCAATCACAGCAGCCGGTGGGCGTGTCTATACTGTGTAGTGAAATAAATAATTAAATAATTAAAAAAAACGGCGTGCAGTCCCCCCAATTTTAAAACCAGCCAGATAAAGCCATACAGCTGAAGGCTGGTATTCTCAGGATGGGGAGCCCCACGTTATGGGGAGCCCCCCAGCCTAACAATATCAGCCAACAGCCGCCCAGAATTGCCGCATACATTATATGCGACAGTTCTGGGACTGTACCCGGCTCTTCCCGATTTGCCCTGGTGCGTTGGCAAATCGGGGTAATAAGGAGGCCCATAGCTGCCAATAAGTCCTAGATTAATCATGTCAGGCGTCTATGAGACACCTTCCATGATTAATCTGTAAATTACAGTAAATAAACACACACACACATGAAAAAATAATTTATTAGAAATAAAAAACACAAACATATACCCTGGTTCACCACTTTAATCAGCCCAAAAAAGCCCTCCATGTCCGGCGTAATCCAGGATGCTCCAGCGTCGCTTCCAGCGCTGCTGCATGGAGGTGCCCGGAGCTGCAGCACCTCCGCCTACTTCTCAGTTTTTCTGTTTATTCCCACCCATGGACTGCTTTGAGACGTCCCAATGTCTGGGTCTCCCAAAGGAATGATAAAGAAAAAGAGAATTTTGTTTACTTACCGTAAATTCTTTTTCTTATAGTTCCGTATTGGGAGACCCAGCACCCTCCCTGTTGCCTGTTGGCAGTTTCTTGTTCCGCGTGTTATCACCGGCTGTTGTTGTAGACAGAGGCTCCGGTTGTTCCGGTTCTTGCTCTGTTTTTACTTGTGGGTGGCTATTCTCCTTCAGCTTTTGCACTAAACTGGCTAGATCTGGTTCTCCAGGGGGTGTATAAGCTCAGAGGGAGGAGCTACACTTTTGAGTGTAGTACTTTGTGTGTCCTCCGGAGGCAGAAGCTATACACCCAATGTCTGGGTCTCCCAATACGGAACTATAAGAAAAAGAATTTACGGTAAGTAAACAAAATTCTCTTTTTTTTATACCATTTTGGGATTGATATTTTGGTCACTTCTTACAACATTTTTTGGGGGGTGTTGTGCCGACAAAAAAACCCTCAAAGATTGACAGTGGCATTTAACAGGTAACACTTACAGGTGAAACTCCACTTCCCCCACAGCAGTTATAGGCAGTTCCTGGCTGTGTGTCACCGGATATGGGGCAGGCTCACCTTGTGAACCCGCACCATGCACCCACTCCCCACTGGAGATGACAGTAAGGGGTTAACATTGCAATGGATTGGAGAAGTGTTTTGCAATTGTTCATTTTTTTATCATTCAAGGAAATAACTGATGATAAAATTGATTCTCTGACCAAACACCAATGAAGATCTGATCCAGCACACTAATGAAGATTGTTCTGGGTTTTTTTGCATATGAGAGAAAAAAATGGATGTCTGAATGAGCCCTTGTGAAGTGGGATTCTACTACATACACTGGTTTCCAGATATTTTTTATGTGCACTATAATGGTGTTTGTGTAATGAGGGAACCAGGACTTCTCCTATTATGTATAGTGCATAGATTATCATGTGATTGTGATGTAAATCTGTTTGCCCATTTTCCATTTATTTATAATCAGTAAACATGTTCAAAATTTGTTTACAGCCTTGTAAACTGCCACTTGATGTAAACAGGTAAGTGCTATCACTTATTTTCCATTTTCAGTATGGATCTATGGGTATTAGGCTCTGATATACACTATCATAAATCCATGTATGAATACTGGACATTTTAAAAATACATGTTCAGGGTTCTGATATTTTGACCACCTTACTTGCATTGCAGAGTGTGCTATTCTGTCTCATTACCATAAGTGCACAGTAAACAGTGTCATGCTGACAATATTAAAGTTGTCTATCGTAAGCATACAGCATTATAATGTATTGTATCATTGCAGGTATTATTTAGAGTAGAAAGGCCATCAAAATATAAAATAGGTTTTGATAAGGACATAGGCACAAACCTTGGTCAGTTCGAAATGTGTGTAGTAGGATCAAATGTGAAAAAAATGGTAATTTTTTCAAGCACTCAATCTCCAATTTTCCAAGTACGAAAGAGCTTTATTGATCCAATATAAATATACGAAAAATACACAAGTTTAAAAACAGAAAATGCTGATAAAAGTTTTCGCTTTTCAAATCTAGAATATAGGAATCTTACCATGACTAAAGGCCGGTTTACACACTACGACATCGCTCAAGCGATCTCGTTGGGGTCACGGAATTTGTGACGCACATTAGGCCGCTTTAGCGATGTTGTTGCGTGTGACACCTGTAAGTGATTTTGAATCGTCGCAAAAACGTTCAAAATGGCTAATCGGTGACATGCCCTCCCAATTATCGTTACTGCTGCGTGTACGATGTAGTTCGTCGTTCCTGCGGCAGCACACATTGCTACGTGTGACGCCGCAGGAACGAGGAACCTCACTTTACCTGCGGCCGCCGGCAATGAGGAAGGTAGGAGGTGGGCGGGATGTTACGTCCCGGTCATCTCCGGCCCTCCGCTTCTATTGGACGCTCTGATTAGTGACGCACATCCGGCCGCTTTAGCGATGTCGTTGCGTGTGACACCTATGAGCGATTTTGAATTGTCGCAAAAACGTTCAAAATCGCTAATCGGTGACATGCCCCCCTATTCTCAATTATCGTTGCTGCTGCAGGTACGATGTTGTTCGTCGTTCCCGCGGGAGCACACATCGCTATGTGTAACACCGCAGGAACGAGGAACCTCACCTTACCTGCGTCCACCGGTAATGAGGAAGGAAGGAGGTGGGCGGGATGTTACGTCCCGCTCATCTCCGCCCCTCCGCTTCTATTGGGTGGCCGCTTAGTGACGTCGCTGTGACGCCGAAGGAACCGCCCCCTTAGAAAGGAGGCGGTTCGCCTGTCACAGCGATGTCGCTATGCAGGTAAGTAGTGTGACGGGTCTGAGCGATGTTGTGCGCCATGGGCAGCAATTTGCCCGTGTCGCACAACCGATGGGGGCGGGTACCCACGCTAGCGATATCGGTAACGATATTGCAGCGTGTAAAGCAGCCTTAAGAACCGTACATATTATTATGGCTTAAAAAGTGTAGGATTTTTTCACTCTGTCCTGTTTTTAAACTCATGTATTTTTCTTATCTTTTTAATGGATCAATAAAGCTCTTTTTTTACTTGGAAATTGGGAGATTAAGTGCTGGACAAAATTACCAATTTTTTTTATTTAAGTTCTATTAATTAACCTTCCAACTGGGATTCAGAGATCAGTGTCAGTACACATCTTGTGAGTTCAAAGCTATTTTTATCAGGAGAGCTGAACATTACTTTTATTGTGAATGGTGGGATCAAATAGTTATGTACAGCTGATGAAATAAGTATTGAACACGTCACCAATTTTCTAAGTAAATATACTACTAAAGGTGCTATTGCCCTGAATTTCTCACCAGATGTCAGTAACAACCCATCCAATCCACACAGGTAAAGAAATCAAACCATAGGTGTCCAAAAATTAAAGTGAACCTGTCAGATGCAATATATACCCAGAACCACGAGCAGTTCTGGGTGTTTATTGGTAATTCGTGCCTAACCGTCCTTGTATACACTAGCATAGATAAAGAGATCTTTAGAAAAAGTATTTCTAAAGATCTTATACTATATGCTAATGAGGTATCAAAAAGCAAAAAAGAATATCATTACTTACAGCAAGATGGAATTGCAGCTGTAAATTGCTCAGGCCAAAAAAACTACTACTACTCCAGCAGGATACAGCTAAACCCCCACTAGGTGCAGGCATCACAGGTGCAGGGGGAGCCAATCACACTCACTTCCAAATATGGAGGAGGTGATGGCTGGATGGTAAAACTGCACACTAGTGGCTTGCGTAGAGCACTGTTCACACTAACAGACGCTAGAGGTTCCCGTGACGAGGGTTGTAGGCCTACGTCTTATGGCCATAACGCTAACAACCTCATATATTTTTTTGTACAGGATACAGCCAGGCCTCTTTTTGTTAGGCCTTGCTATTAGAGTTTGTGTCCCTATGTAGCACGCAGTGAGGGTACGGCTTGGCAGCCCACCTGATCTAATAGTATGGGCGTCACCTAATAGGCTGCGGGTTTGTGACTGTGCGTCTGCTAGTGTGAACAGTGCTCTATGCAAGCCACTAGTGTGCAGTTTTACCATCCAGCCATCACCTCCTCCATATTTGGAAGTGAGTGTGATTGGCTCCCCCTGCACCTGTGATGCCTCCACCTAGTGGGGGTTTAGCTGTATCCTGCTGAAGTAGTAGTAGTTTTTTTGGCCTGAGCAATATACAGCTGCAATTTCATCTTGCTGTATATGCTAATGAGGCCAGCAACTAGTCATGAGGGCGTTATTTCCTCCGACTAACTGCCCTCTTATCATGTTAGTACGCCCATGGAGGCGTACTAACATGCTGTTCAATGAAGCGTGATCAGCGGTGATGCACATACCTGTATCCACTGTGAACGCTGATCTGAATGCCCCATATGTCCTGTTATGCGCAGTATGAATCTTGGTGTATGTGTCCCGGTTTCAGACAGGTCTAGTGTGCATGACCAGGAGTGCAAGGCATTCAGCTCAGCGTTCACCATGGATACAGGTACGCACATGACCGCTGGTGCATGGAATAGCATGTTAGCACACCCCTGTGTGTGTGCTAGCATGAAAATAAGGGGTCTAGTTTGGGGAAGTTACAACTATTTGCCCTTACAACTATTTGCTGGCCTCATTAGCTTACAATATAAGATCTTTAGAAATACTTTTTCGAAAAATCCCTTTATCTATGCTAGTGTATACAGGGACAGTTAGGCAGGGATTAGCAATATGCACCTAGAACTGCTCGTGGTTCTGGTTGCCTATTGCACCTGACAAGTTCACTTTAAGTTATGTATGTGTAATAATGAGAAATAACACAGGTAAAAGTATTGAACACATGAAGAAAGAGAGGTCAAAAAGTCATGACACCAGCAGAAATTTGTCAGTAATTACAAAGCAATCCTGCCAATTAGTCAAAATAATATTAGCTGGTTCAACTGATGACCTATAAAAAGGTGACTGCTTACGAAGGTGCCACACAAGAAACATCTCATGATAGGTAAAACCAGTGAGATTCCTCAAGATCTTTGAAACCTTATTGTTGAAAAATATACAGATGGCATTGGTTATAGAAGAATTTCTGTACTACTGAAGGTTCCAATAAACACTGTTGGGGCCATAATCCAGATGTGGAAAACCAGCCATGACCAGGTGCTACCCACAAGATTTCACAAAGAGGAGTGAAAAGAATTATTATTGGTAGAGTTGTGCAAAAAAGCCAATGACTACCTGCGGAGAGCTACAGAAAAACCTGGACTCATCAGACACAGTTGTTTAAAATAAGACAATAAGTAATGCACTTAACCTCCATATATTTTATGCATGGTCCCCACGAAAGACTCTATTGCTGGGTAAAAAAACATGTTCAAGCGCATTTAAAGTGTGCTCAAAAACATTTGGAAAAGCCTGTGAAATACTGGGAGAATATAGGGTGGTCAGATGAGACTAAAATTGAACTCCTTAGATGCCATAATACACACCATGTTTAGAGGCCAAAATGCACTGCATAGGACCCCCAAAACACCACCATACCAGCAGTGAAGTTTGGAGGTGGAAACATCATGGTGTGGGGATATTTTTCAGCAAACAACACTAGCAAATGTCATGTAATTTAAGGAGGGGTGACTGGACAAATGAACAGAGACATTCTTCATAAAAATCTGCTGCCGTTTACCGGGATGATGAAAATGAAATGATCAATGATCCCAAATACACAGCCAAGGAAACTCTCAGTTGGTTTCAAGGAACGAAAATAAAGTTACTAAAATGGCCCAGCCAATCACCTGACCAATAGAAAATTTATGGAAGGAACTAAAGCTCAGAGTTCAGAGAACATGGAACCTTCAGGATTTGAAGAGTGTTGGTGTGGAAGTATGTGCCAAAATCACACCTGAGCAATGCATTTGATTAGTTTCTCCATACTGAAAGCATTTTAAAGCGTCATCACCAACAAAACCTTTTGTATAAAGTATTAAATACATTTCAGTAAGAATATTAAATAATTATTCCTAGTGTAATTTCTCATTATTACACATAACTTAATTTATGGAAATCTATGGTTTTATTTGTTTGCCTGTGTAGATTGGATGGATTGTTACCAATATCTGGTGAGAAATCAATTGAATTTCTTTAGAAAATCCTTTAGAAATATATTTACTGAGAAAATTGGTGACATGTTACATACTTAACCTGACAAGCAAAAGTGTAACAATGTTTTGAACTTTTGACAGGCTCCATATTTCACCATCCACTACAGCTTTGAGCATAAGACTAACATTATTTTATAGTAAATCATATTGGCTATCTTATACTTATACCTAAACTTGACTTGCAACTATTTAGCATTTGATTAGTTATGCATATTCATGTCATGTCACTGCTTTGTTACTGTTTTGCTTCTGGTGTTTGACAAACCTTATTCTTTCTGTATACTACAAATTACAACCAGTTCTCACATTCTCTAATAGCTCAGTGTGTTATTACGTTGATTCCCAAGGGAAAAATTACTGGCTCAAGTCGAGGAGCAGCCATGGAGAAGATTTCCCCAGAAAAGAGACACAGCGTTATTTAGCTCATCGATAGTGGTCTCTTGGCTAAAACAAATTGCCAAACTTCATTATGTGCGTGCCATGACAGTTGGAAGAATAGGAAATTAAGTCTGTCCATCCATTCAAAAGCTAAGAGGTGGGCGTAAAGACAAAATAGTCAACAGCTCATCACAAGGTCTATCAATTCTGGTGTGACAAACACAGCAGTGGAGGTGCCTCGTATGCTTTCAAATAGTGAGATCACAGATGTCCATGCAAGCACCATGCGACACATGTTACACAAGTTTGGAATGGTGGCCTGAATAAAGGTGAAGAAGCCTCAACTTCAATATCGTCATAAAAGCGTTGGCTCGAATTTGCAAAAAAAGTACAAAAAGTGGACAGTAGAAGATTGGAAACGGGTGATTTGGAGTGATGAGACGAAAGTCAATAGACCAGACTGATAGGTGCAAATGGGTCTGGAATAAACAAGGGAAAAAGGGACTCATGGATCAAGAAATTGAAGGTACTGTCAAGTTTGGTGGAAGAAACCTGATGATATTGGGTTGTTTCACAGTCAAAGGCATTGGAAATTTGAACAGTATCGATGGTGGTCTCAATACTGAGCTATATGCGAGTATTCTACAAGATGACTTACTTAATACACTCAAGTACTATGGGTTTAAAAAGGACATCATAGGGTTCCAGCAGGGCAACAAGCCAGTGACCATGAAGTAGAGGTGCTGGATTGGCCCCCACAGTCCTCAGACCTCAACCCAATTGAACACATGTGGGTAGAGATAATGATAAAGCTGTATACATACCCAAGTAAGTTGACCAGTATACACCAACATTGAGTACGTGTAGAAGAGATCTGGTATCAGATTTCGGTCATGACATGCTTGAATCTTAATAAGAGGCTGCCCAGAAGGATTCAGGCAATATTAAAAGCCAAAGGTGGATTTACAAAATACTAATAAAAAATAAATACATTAAGATTTTTAGTAGTAAAAGAGTAACAATGCATGAATTTACATAACTAATCATATGCTAAAGATTTGAAAGTCAAATGTATATATGAGATATCCAAGATGATTGTCTATAAATTAAGGTAGTCTCACGCTCAACGCTGTAGTGGATGGTGAGATAAAGAGCCTGAAAGCCAAAAGTTCACCCATTTGCTCGTCAGAGTATTTCACCCACTGTATATATGATCCCTGGTAATCTCTCATGAGTGCTCATCACATGCAGTGTACATTGTGTATAGTACTGTAGTATCTTGATGTAGTGGTTTTTAAGCTTTGAAAGGCTGAATAAATAACACATTGATTTACTTTTTTTCCTATCAGCATTAAAACCATATTTAAGCTCACTGATGTCGTGTAAGTATATTTAAATCATGTAGTTAAATGACTTATTCATTTATGTTATTGTCAACTTTTAAATTGCATGTTGCTTCACAATTAGCCTGTCGGATGAGTAGGACTACAGCTCAGGTTTTTTTTTTAAAAAATTGTTTAATGAATAGCTTAAAGTTCAGATTGCTTAAAAAAAACAAAGGCACTAAGAAATATCTGGTAGTACATAGTTTAGCATATGTTAATCATAAAGTGAAAAAAAATGTCTAAATTAACTTATTTGAAGAAATTCAAGCCACCGAAGGCAGTTGTTGAGGCTGGCCACATTTAGAATTTGGATAATGCCATTCTTTATTATTTACAAATATTATTTTCAATCCGCAATCAACTAACATTTTAGTATCTTTTGTTGTACCATGTCCTTTTTAGGTTACAATATGCACTAATAAATTATATCCTAGATGCTTTGAAGGGAAGTTGTCGCCTGCAGGGCATTGTTTGTGTACACATGTTGTGGTGGTCTCTGGGTGGGTGGTGTATTAGTAGTGTAGCTGGTTTGCTGGGATTGCAACTATGAGGTGGGAGTAGGGTCGTGTTCTCCCTTGCTTCTGATCCTCTCGATACACAATAGCAAGCTGTTGTTGCTCTCCCTGCACCTTAGCTTTCAGCCTGCTCTGCACACATACATGAATTTCATCCTTCCCTTTAACTATATTATTTAATCCTTTTGTTTTTTTTTAATCCTTTCAGGGTTTCAAAAGTAAAAGAAAGAAACAAATCTTACTGTTGTGGGTTGTGTGCTTAAAGGGGTTGTCTGGGACATTAACATTGATAGTCTATCCTTAGAATAAATGGGTCATCAATGTCTATATGGTGGGGGTGCGACACCTGGTACCCCCACGATTAGCTGTTGCCAGTCATGGCAAGAACTGCTCAGTTGCGGAGCACAGTTTTGTCAACTGTAGAGTGGCCTCAGTTGGGTACTGCATATTTCATCTCTATTTGAACTAATAATGGGTGGATGTGTTCGCTATGCTGTTGACAAAGCTGTGCTCTGCAGCTCCACAATCCACCATTGGGAACAGCTGATCAGCGAGAGTGTCGGGTATCACACCCCCATTGATCACATATTGATGACCTATACTAAGGATAGGCTGCCAATGTTAAAGTCCTGAACAACCCTTTCAAGTTCTAACACTCAAAAGCTGGGTTTACACACTGCAACATCGCAAACGACATCGCTGTAACGTCACCGGTTTTGTGACGTTACAGCGACCTCCCCAGCGACATTGCAGTGTGTGAAACCTATCAGCGACCTGGCCCCTGCTGTGAAGTTGTGATCGCTACAAATCGTTCAGGACCATTCCTAGGTCCTTTGTTTCCCGCTGTGCAGCATGCATCGCTAGCAAGTTTCAGTGTGTAAAGGGGACTTTACAGCGACTCCGCGGCTCTGTCTGTGTAGCGTCCTGATTAGCGGTCACCGCTAATCCCCCGAGTGACTGAAGTGTCCCTCCCTCTCTCATACTCACCGATCCCCGATCACCGTGCTGCCAATAACTCCTTATTACCCCGATTTGCCAACGCACCAGGGCAAATCGGGAAGAGCCGGGTACAGTCCCAGAACTGTCGCATATAATGTATGCGGCAATTCTGGGCGGCTGCTGGCTGATATTGTTAGGCTGGGGGGCTCCCCATAACGTGGGGCTCCCCATCCTGAGAATACCAGCCTGCAGCCGTATGGCTTTATCTGGCTGGTATTAAAATAGGGGGGGGACCGCCCGCCGGATTTTTTAATTATTTATTTATTTATTTTACTGCACAGTATAGACACGCCCACCGGCTGCTGTGATTGGGTGCAGTGACACAGCTGTCACTCAGCATGTGGGCGTGTCTCACTGCAACCAATCACATTTGCCGGTGGGCGGGGAAAGCAGGGAATACGAGATTGTTTAATGAGCGGCCGGCTTTTTCAAAAAAGGAAAAGCCGCTGGAGCAGTGTGAACGCCGTGCAGCGCCGGTGATCGGGGATCGGTGAGTATGAGAGAGGGGGGGAAATCACCAGCAAATGAGGTGAGTAGCGCGATCAGCTGAGCTGTCACTGAGGTTACCCGCGGCCACCGCTGCATCCACAGCTGGATCCAGGTAACCTCAGTGACAGCTCAGCCGATCACACGGCTCTCTTCATTAGCTGCGTGGAGCTGACAGGAGTGGCTGCGTCTTCTGCTGCTCCTGTCACCTGCATGCAGCAGAGCTGGATGCGACGCTGGAGGTCCGTGGAGTACGGCGGATATGGAGGGCTTTGTTGTGGGTAATAAATTGGTAATGAGGGAATTTGTTAGTGTTTTTTATTTCTAATAAAGGATTTTTCGGGTGTGTGTGTTTTTTAACTGTAATTTACAGATTAATCATGGAAGGTATCTCGGGGTGACGCCTGACATGATTAATCTTGGACTTATTGGCAGCTATGGGCTGCCAATAACTCCTTATTACCCCGATTTGCCAATGCACCAGGGCAAATCGGGAAGAGCCGGGTACAGTCGCAGATCTGTCGCATCTAATGTATGCGGCAATTCTGGGCGTCTGCTGGCTGATATTGTTAGGCTGGGGGGCTCCCCATAACGTGGGGCTCCCCATCCTGAGAATACCAGCCTGCAGCCGTATGGCTTTATCTGGCTGGTATTAAAATAGGGGGGGACCGCACGCCGGATTTTTTAATTATTTATTTATTTACACGGCACACAGAGCCGCGCGGCATTAAATGAAGTCGGGTGAAGTTCACCTGCTTTTTTGACACGTCCGCAACGACCAGCTAGTCGCTCTGCAGGTCCGGATCGCTGTTAGGTCGTTGGCCAGGTCTGCCTGTTTGACAGCTCACCAGAGACTTTGTAGCGATCCCGGCTAGGTTGAGATCGCAGGTTGGATCGCTAGAAAGTCTCAGTGTGTAAACCCAGCTAAAGAGTTACATTTTATGACTCCTCTGATTGACCATATGTGACATTTACTAATTAAAGGGAAACTGTCACCTGGTTTTTGCCACCTAATCTGAGAACACCATAATGTAGGGGCAGAGATCCTGATTCCAGCGATGTGTCACTTACAGGGCTGCTTAGTGTAGTTTTGATAAAATCACGGTTTAATCAGCAGTAGATTATCATAGTTGGCATGCTGCCAGGTAGTCCAGCATGTTCATGAGCTCTGTATAACTGCTAAATCTGCAGCACACAATACATTGATTTGATCAAAATGACAGCAAACAACTCAGTAAGTGACACATCGCTGGAATCAGGGTCTCTGTCTCTATATTATGCAGCTCTCCGATAGGGGAGCAAAAACCTGGTGATGGTTTCCCTTTAAGAAGGTTATCTCCTATCAGAAACCCTTTTCTTATATGTTTTTAACAATTTGTAAAAAATAAAACTGTGCTTTACTTATCCTTCTGGGTTCGAGCATTGAGTCTCCAGTTTTTTTTCTATTTGGCTGCAGCAGTGACGTCATGTCAATATTGTTCCAGAAACTGAGCCTGAATCTCATGATCTACCATCATATGCCATGATCTGTCTATCAGCTGCGCTTGGAGCAGAGCTCCACCTGCATCTGTTAACCAGTTATATGCTGCTGTCAACCTATGGCGGGCTTTGCACGTTGCGACATCGCAAGCCGATGATGCGATGTCGCACGCGATAGTCCCCGCCTCCGTCGCAGCAGCGATATCTTGTGATTGCTGGCGTAGCAAACATTATCGCTACGCCAGCTTCACATGCACTCACTGTCCTGCGACGTCGCTCTGGCCGGCGTCCCGCCTCCTTCCTAAGGGGGCGGGTCGTACAACGTCAGAGCGACGTCACACGGCAGGCGGCCAATCAAAGTGGAGGGGCGGAGATGAGCAGGATGTAAACATCCCGCCCACCTTCTTCCTTCCGTATAGCCGCCGGCGGCAGGTAAGGTGATGTTCCTCGCTCCTGCGGCTTCACACACAGCGATGTGTGCTGCTGCAGGAACGAGGAACAACAACGTACCTTTCGCTGCACCGGCATTATGGAAATGTCGGAGAATACACTGATGATACGATAACGACGCTTTTGCGCTCGTTAATCGTATCATCTAGGATTTACACACTACGATGTCGAAAGTGACGCCGGATGTGCGTCACTTTCGATTTGACCCCACCGACATCGCACGTGCGATGTTGCAACTTGCAAAGCCGCCCTATGGGTTGCTGTGACAGCTAAAGGGGGCTTTACACGCTGCGACATCGCTAATGCGGAGTCGTTGGGGTCACGGAATTTGTGACGCACATCCGGCCGCATTAGCAAAGTTGCTGCGTGTAACACCGATGAGCGATTTTGCATCGTTGCAAAAACGTGCAAAATCGCTCATCGGTGACATGGGGGTCCATTCTCGATTATCGTTACTGCAGCAGTAACGATGTAGTTCATCGCTCCTGCAGCAGCACACATCGCTATGTGTGACGCCGCAGGAACGAGGAACCTCTGCTTACCTGCCTCCCGGCCGCTATGAGAAAGGAAGGAGGTGGGCGGGATGTTCCGGCCACTCATCTCCGCCCCTCCGCTTCTATTGGGCGGCCGCTCAGTGACGTCGCTGTGACGCCGCACGGACCTCCCCCTTAGAAAGGAGGCGGTTCGCCGGTCACAGCGACGTCGCCGGACAGGTAAGTATGTGTGACGCGTCTGCGTGATGTTGTGCGGCACGGGCAGCGATTTGCCCGTGTCACACAACAGATGGGGGCGGGTACCCACGCTAGCGATATCAGGACCGATATCGCAGCGTGTAAAGTAGCCTTAAGGGTCTGAGGAAGACCCATGTGCCTGTCCTGACGGTTCTCCTGTGAAAGCCAGCCGGAGGAGACCGTGATTATTGCTATATCCAGGACTATTGTGGTATTGCTGTATATCGCACAAGCCATAGGATGATTACTGGTTTAAATCCCCTAAGGGGACTAAAAAATAAATAAAAAATAAAAACAGTTTTAAAGAATGAAAAATATTTTTTACATACACATACATACATACATACAATACACATATTTAGTATCACTACATTCATAAACACCAGATCTATCAAAATATGAAATAAATGAATTTGATTAGTAAATGGCGTTACAAGAAAAAAATATCAAAATGCCAGAATTGCAGTTTTTCAGATCAACAAGACATCGTATGTACCCCAAAATAATATCAATTAAAACATAAGCTTTGGCTAAGTCCACATAAAACAAGCCTTCACATAGCTCCACCTCCCGAAAATTAAAAACATTACGTCTCTTGAAAAATTGCGACACAAATGCCAAATTATTATTTTTTTTTTTTTTACAAACTTCAGATATTTTTTTCATGACCGAAATAAAACAAAAACTATGAATATTTAGTATTGCAATAATCTTACTGATGTACAGAATCATATTTTCAGGTAGTTTTTAAATGTAATGTGGTCGCTCTGAATAAAAATAATAATAATAATAATAATCAAAATTCAGGAATTGCGCTTTTTTTTTAACCATTTTGCAACACTTTTAATGTTTTCCCCGCAACCAGTAAATCACGTGATAAAATTTATGGTGTCATTCAAAAATACAACCCGTCTCACAAAAACAAGCCCTCATACATCTATGTCAACAGAAAAATAAAAAGTTATGGCTCTTGGAATAAGGGGATAAAAATAAAAAAAAGCACAAAAAAATGGAAGATCGCTCGGTAGGGAAGGTGTTAATAAGGAATCTTCCTCATCACCAATTTTCTCAAGCTCACTAATGTTCTTCAGTTGTCAACAGAGTGGTCCAAAAACTTAAGAGAAGAAATCATTGACAGAAAAGGGTACCAAAGGCATTGACTGCTCCTATAGATGGATTTAGAAACATACGTCACACTTGGATGTGAGAGAAAAAGGATATATCACTGGATTGCTGTGGCAGTAGAAGATCAAAAACCCTGTATGACTGCAAAAGACCTTCAGCAATATTTGGTAGCAGAAGGCACTGAAGTTTCTCCCTGGCACACTGCACTAGGCAGTAGGTACCTAAAATTAGTGAGTGAATTAATCAGATTGATTTGTAGAAGGGAGTACAGTCTTTCAAGATGTCTTTATACTGCTTCCAATATAATCACTTTATTAACTGTATACCACTACTATATTTTTATCAAAATGTCAGGGACAGAAAAGTGGCCCTCCAAACTCACACCATCCTTTCAATTATTATTAACTTATAGTTTTATGTTGAATCTATTTTTTATTAAGTTTTTTAATACAATAAAACAAGACCTACAGTTGCAAACTGACAGAGTTGGCACCTCGAAAGTAAAGCCTGCTTTACACGGTACGATTATACATACGATATCGTATGCGATCATACCCGCCCCCATCATATGTGCGGCACGGTCAATTTGTTGAACGTGTCGCACAAATGATTATTTACCGTCACACGTACTTACCCTTCCATACGACTTTGATGTGGTCGGCGAACGTCCACTTCCCGGAGTGGGAGGGACGTTCGGCGTCACAGCAACGTCATGCGGCAGCCGGCCAATAGAAGCGGAGAGGCGGAGCTGAGCGGGACGTAAACATCCCGCCCACCTCCTTCCTTCCGCATTGCCGGCGGGAGCCGCGGGACGCAGGTAAGATCTGTTCATCGTTCCCGGGGTGTCACACACTGCGATGTGTGCTGCCTCGGGAACATTGAACAACCTCATGTTCAATTTTTAAATTGTCTCTCCAGTAAAGGAGACAAACTCTAGCACAGCGCCACCTATTGGAAGTAGCGATCCTAAAAGTCACAAGTGGATTTTTAACAATCCTTTACAATATGACTCAGGATATATAAGCCAGATCAGAATCCCAATTTGCAGACACGGTGTTTCGGGGTGCTTGCCCCTCGTCAGTGCAAAGTATGGGGGTGTCTGATCTGGCTCATGAGAAAGCTATGTGGGGACCACGTTCAATTTTTAGGAATTGAACGACGTGCGTGCGAAGAACGTTTTTTTGTTCAATCGCAATCGCACGTAGGTTTTACACGCTACAATCTTACTTACGATGCCGGATGTTCGTCACTTACGACGTGACCCCGCCGACACATCGTAAGATTTATTGTAGCGTGTAAAGCCTGCTTTAGTCCATGGGATCTTTGCAAACTGCCAATAAGAAGGTTCACTTCACAATAAAACAGCAGAATCCTTAAATGCAGGTCTACGTTGCTGAAGAGTAAACTCCCCAGGGTCTCCTACCAGCAAATTAGCTTTTAGTTTTAATATTTACCTGATTCTTGTATAGTATGTGGTAATATTAGCTGTAATCCCACATCAGATTATTCCATTATTTGAAAACCTATAAATAACATGAGTTTTAAACAAAGATAAAAAATATCTTTATTAGAACACAAAAAATGATGAAACATGGATAAAAGAGAAGGGGATATACACAATGAAATTAATACTTCCACAGGAAAATTGCCCACATAAACAAAGAACAAGAGACGCAGAAATAGATGTGATATGAAAAAGAAAAAAGCAAATAAATGTGGGAAGATACTATATTTTTCAATTAGTAAGACGAAAAACAATTGCAAATGCAATAATTGATAACTACTGTGGGGAGATACTATAAGGACCTGTTGTCTGGCTGCTGAAGAGCAGGGAGTAAGGCGGGCTTTGCACGTTGCGATATCGGTAACAATGTGTTACCGACGCTGCAGCGATAGTCCCCGCCCCCATCGCAGGTACGATATGTTGTGATTGCTGCCGTAGCGAACATTATCGCTACGCCAGCTTCACATGCACTCACCTGCCCTGCGACGTCGCTCTGGCCGGCGAACCACCTCCTTACTAAGGGGGCGGGTCGTGCAGTGTCATAGCGACGTCACACGGCAGGCAGCCAATAGAAGCGGAGGGGCAGAGATGAGCGGGACGTAAACATCCCGCCCACCTTCTTCCTTCCGCATAGCCGGCCAGGACGCAGGTAGGAGATGTTTCTGGCTCCTGCAGCTTCATACACAGCAATGTGTGCAGGCCGCAGGAACGAGGAACAACATCATACCATCGCAGCAGCGGCATTATGAAAATGTTAGACCCTACAACGATTATACGATAACGACGCTTTTGCGCTCGTTAATCGTATGTAAAAGGCTTTACACACTACGATGTCGACAGCGACGCCGGATGTGTGTCACTTTCGATTTGACCCCACCGACATCGCACCTGCGATATCGTACTGTGCAAAGCCCGCCTAAGGCTATGTTCACACACTGCATCTTTTACTGCGTTTTTGGTGCGTTTTTGAGGTCACAAAGATGCACCTAAATGCATGCATTTCCTTCGCCCAGCAAAGTCTATGAGATTTCTATTTTACTGTCTGCACAGGGCATCTTTTTTTGGCTGCATCTTGGCTGCGTTTTTGAAGATGCAGCATGCTTGACGCATCTATAAGGGATAAGCAGGTTATCCTGCAGAAACACCTCCCCGTACTATATCTCCTTAAATAAATACGAGAACCACGACTTTATTGCAGGAATGGCCACAGTTTATTTTACCGTATATATGTATACCAAAACTCGTGGCCCAACATGCCACTCAATTGTTCAACTTAACCTTATACATATATACCCGTATATCCAGAAACACCGATAGATCCGTCCGAGAGGCAAACCATCATTCCTAACCCCCCGGCCGTAACCTCCAAACCGGCCCAGAGGACCACCTCGGCCGTGATCACCCGGCCCAAGGTGAGGGGTAACAACGTTCCATCGTTAATTACCCCTACCCAGAACCTGCGGGACCTCCGCCCACAAGTTCCCATCCACTCCGAAGCCACTCCCCTTGAGCGACTTCGTACCAAACAACCGACTGTCGGTACTCCCAACCTCTCAGACGGACCTATCACCCCACTGTGACAACAATAGATTAGCAACTCAACCTTGTATTCACCTTTATTCCTTTTTTTTTTTTAAATTTTTTTTTTTTTTTTTTTGAAAAACCATCACCGTTTAAATTTTTTTTTTTTTTTTAATCTTTTTTTTTTTTTTTTTTTTTTATAAACATATACATAAAAAATTATATATCAGGGCGGGCGGGTGGGACACAGAGATCAATCGACGAAAGGGGAGGTGATCAGTACACCCCCCTCTCTTATACCTCTCACAACACCCCACCCCATCCTTGCTCCCCCCCAATCCCCTTACAGCTCCCTTCTACCAATCCTGTCCTCCCACACATCCCCCATCCCATGCAAACCCCATTAACCCTTTCCTAACCTTGCACCCTCCCGATCGTCATGGGGTCCATTCACCCCTATGGGGCTCATTGCCCTTCTTATTCGTTTTACATTTTTCCAGCATTTTTGAGCCCTTCCAGTCAATAGATCTGACTTAAAAAACGCATTGGGCTAAATGCGGTAAAAATAGGGCAAAGCACGTAAAAACGCATGCGTTTTTGCTGTGGGTGCATTTCTTGGGCAAAAACACTGCATCTTTGTGGATAGAAAAGATACAGTGTGTGATCATAGCCTTAAAAGACCTGGAGGGATTAAAGGGAATCTGTCAGCTGCAATATGCACCCAGAACCACGAGCAGTTCTGGGTGCATATTGCTAATCTCTGCCTAACCGTCCCTGTATCTAGTAGCATAGATAAAGAGATCTTTAGAAAATGTATTTCTAAAGATCTTTTATATTATGCTAATGAGCGCAGGGACTAGCCCCAAGGGCATTTCTCCCCTTCGCTAGTTGGCCCACATAGCATGCTAGCACACCCCTGTGGGCGTACTAACATACTAATGAATGCGCACATACCTCACTGTTCATGGCGACTGGCGGAGGATGGATGCGCAGTGCGCATGATCCAGAGTACCCGGGACATCCGATCATGCGTACTAAACAGATGCCAGGTGTAAGCTTGCCGGTTTCATTGAGGTACAGTGTGCATCAGTCACCTTGAACAGCTAGGTATCTGCGTCGTCGCTGTGTATTCATTAGCATGTTATTACACCCACAGGGGCGTGATACCATGCTATGTGGGATGACTAGCTAAGGGGAGAAACGCCATTGGGACTAGTCCCCATGCTCATTAGCTTAAAATAAAAGATCTTTAGAAATACTTTTTCTAAAGATCTCTTTATCTATGCTACTAGATACAGGGACGGTTAGGCAGGGATTAGCATTATGCACCCAGAACTGCTCGTGGTTCTGGGTGAATATTGGACCTGGTCTTTTTGCTTCCTGCACTTCATCAGCCATCAGCACAGGTCCTTATTATATTTTCTTGGCTGCTGTGTGCATGTTTTCCATAATATCTGCAGTGTCTGCTTATTTATTTCTTATTACCTACCTCCTTGCCTTTGCACAGTCTGAGTTACTTGCAATAGCAAATTACCGTATATGAATTTTGGTTCTGTCATTTTTTTATGCACTTTATGTGGATTATATTTATCAATTTTTGCATTTGTTTTTTGTCTCATTAATTGAGAGATACAGTATCTCCCCAAATTTATTTGCTTTTTTCTTTTTCTTGCCATGTATATTTCTGCGTCTCTTGTGCTTTGTATATGTGGGCAATTTTCCTGTGGAGGGATTAATTTCATTATGTATATCCCCTTCTCTTTTATCCTATGTTTTTACCATTTTTTGTATTCTAATAAAGATTACTTATATCTTGCCTTCAAACTAATGTTATTTATAGGTTTTCTTGATTTTTATGAGTTAGCCCTATAAATGAGCCCATTTATCAGTTTTTCTTGCTCTATTATTTGATACATTCATAGTCTAATTTTTACTTTTCTCTTTTTGTCATTTTGCTGTATAGTATAAAGGACTGCAGTGTCTTTCTACTGGGAATTAACAATGATACCAGTATGTGTGACCTATTGAATGATTATACGGAATATGTACAGGGTTCTAATAAAATAGGTAAGTAGATAATTTTGTACCTTATTTAGTTTATAAAGTTGGCTTTAAAGGGAACCTGTCATGTTGAAAATGCAGACAGGATATCATAGAGGAGGACGTGCGGATCAGATTGATATACATTTTTGTGTGAAAAGTTTCAGAATAATGCGTTTAATTAATTAAATCCTTAGTGTTTTTATGTATGAGTCCAGTAGGTGGTCCGATGGACTGGTTGGCAATCCTCCCTGTGTGCGGAGATAACTATCAATGACTAGGTCCGCCCACTGGACTCACACAAACACCAGGCATTTCAATGAATAAAGTACAAGTTGTACGGAATCTTTTGCAACAAACCTACCCATCATTCTATGACAGAATCCAGGCAGTAAAGTCTCATGTTGTTTGGTTGTAACAAGTTGTTGATATGTAGATAAGTCATATGTGGTGTGGCAGTCCATATGTGATAAGACTGGGGTGCATTGTCACACCCTGTATATTCAGGTCTAGAAGATGTGGAAACATTTTTCAGATGAATGAATAAAAGTATGAAATCTATTTATGAAATATCATCATTTCTGCATAAACCGTTCCCAATACCACCTTTATCGGACACTTTTCTACAGAAGAAAACCCCTCTATCCAGTATACAAATCGATTATTGCATGCCAATTGTTTTTCCTGCATAAATAATATTTGAGGGGATGTTGGTGTGAGAAGGCTGATGTATTCTTGTATTTAATGTAGATTACTGCTGCTGCCCCAAGCCCTGTCCATTCTCCAGTTGGTGAGTTCTCATCATTGTCATTACTTTCATATTCTTTGTTCAAAACCATATGCACAAAATACTACCGTGTTTCCCCGAAAGTAAGGCCCTGTCTTACATTAATTTTACCCCCAAAAGTCCCACCCTGCCTTACTTTCGGGGGAGGCCTTACATTGGAAAAAAAAAATAACAATTTCCCCCTCCCCCCTCCCCCCTGCAGCCTCCCCATTGTTTGAGAGTCCGGCATGCACCCCATCCTCCCCCCTGCAGCCTCCCCATTGTTTGAGAGTCCGGAATCCACCCACCCCATCCTCCCCCCTGCAGCCTCCCCATTGTTTGAGAGTCCGGCATGCACCCCATCCTCCCCCCTGCAGCCTCCCCATTGTTTGAGAGTCCGGAATCCACCCACCCCATCCTCCCCCCTGCAGCCTCCCCATTGTTTGAGAGTCCGGCATGCACCCCATCCTCCCCCCTGCAGCCTCCCCATTGTTTGAGAGTCCGGAATCCACCCACCCCATCCTCCCCCCTGCAGCCTCCCCATTGTTTGAGAGTCCGGAATCCACCCACCCCATCCTCCCCCCTGCAGCCTCCCCATACAGTGGTTCTGCCACCACACACACTGACACATACGGTACCAGTACAGACCCACACGGCACACACACACATATCGTACCGGTAAAACACACACACACACACACACACTCTGACACATACAGCCCCCATACACATACCGTACACACACAGAGAGAGAGTAACTTACCGTTACTTTCCTTCTGCCGGGGACGTCGGGGACGCTGGACCAATGGGAGTGAGCCTGCAGGCGGTGACGTCGCGGCTGATTCGGCCAATCAGCTGCGAGCCGGCTGACTGGCCAATCACAGCTCGAGCTGATGGCCAGCAGGGAGCCTGTGACGAACAGGCTGATCGGCCAATCAGCATCAAGCAGGAAGAGCGTTGACCCGGGACGCGCCGCAGGCCGGCGAGATTGCGGGGGCCATTCACCGGAGGAGGTATACATTACGCCGCGACCACCACCCATAGGCGGCCTTACATTCCCCGGGCACCCCCGCTACCCTGCCTTACAATCGGGGGGGTGCCCTACATTGGCGGACCCCCCCGAAACCACCACCCTGCCTTACTTTCGGGGGGTCCTACTTTCGGGGAAACACGGTATTACTTACTGTTTATTAAAGGGTATCTGTCACTAAGGGGTACTTTGCACGCTGCGACATCGCAAGCCGATGCTGCTGCGATGTCGAGCGCGATAGTCCCCGCCCCCGTCGCAGCAGCAATATCTTGTGATTGCTGCCGTAGCGAACATTATCACTACGGCAGCTTCACACGCACTTACCTGCCCTGCGACGTCGCTCTGGTCGGCGACCCGCCTCCTTATTAAGGGGGCGGGTCATGCGGCGTCATAGCGATGTCACACGGCAGGTGGCCAATAGAAGCGGAGGGGCGGAGATGAGCGGGACGTAAACATCCCGCCCACCTCCTTCCTTCCACAGAGCCGGCGTGAGACATGGTGACGCAGGTAGGAGATGTTCCTCGTTCCTGCGGCTTCTCTCACACAGCGATGTGTGCTGCCGCAGGAACGAGGAACAACATCATACCGTTCACTGCTGCCAAATTATGTAAATGTCGGACCCTACACCGATGATACGGTAACAACGCTTTTGCGCTCGTTAATCATATCATAAAGGATTTACACACTACGATATCGACTGTGATGCCGGATGTGCGTCACTTTCGATTTGACCCCACCGATATCGCACCTGCGATGTCCTAGTCTGCAAAGCCCGCCTAAGACTACCTCCTGTAAAATCACCGCATTTTGTAGCTCTTCTCCTACAGGTGTCTAATGGGTACATTTGCACCTAGTAAACTATCCTTAAATATTTTGGCAGTGTAGGTGTCCTACCTAGCTCGCCTCATTATGCAGCGCTCATATATCAATGCTACTATTCCCTAAAGACGTCTTTTAACCAGGGAGTATTACAAATCGCTGGATTTAGATTTCCATTTATACATGGGTCTCAAACTCGGCCAAGGGTTCAAGGTTTTTGGCTGCAGATCGAAAAATATTTTAAGTTGACGGGTCAAATTTTTGGAAGGATTAGATGATGTTTTTAGTGATGCCACTATTTTTCTTTACGACTTTTTGATCACCGTATATTCCATTTTTTTGTGTCACTATAATGAAAGAGTTACATTTTTGTCTTTTTTTTTTTACACTGTTTGTATGGTTTATGGAACAGCTTTATAACTTGGGTCATTCTGGGTTGCACTTTTTTGTTTACTTTGGTTTTTACATAGAGCAGCATTTTTGATGGCTAAATTTTTTTCTGTTATTTATTTTTTTCCGTTTTTACTATTTTATTTTTAACTTCTTTACATAGTTGCCATATGGGGTTTTAACATTTATTTGACTGATTGGGGATCTAATATCCTTCAATACTTCTAAAACTATCAGTCTAATTACACTGGATCTTTGCCTGTTAAAATCTACTTATTGCATAGTCTTACAGGCCACCATAGCTGGCTGACCAGAAAGCTATTACGTGGCCCACATTGCCATGGCAACTACTAATGAGGCCCATTGAAGAGTAATAGCATTCCCCCTATTGATAATATTGTCCTTAATAGAGCCAAGTAATATTGTGTCCTGCTCTGACTCCTATCCTGTAATAACATCCGCTGTACTGGACTAAATTCAATAATAATATCCTCTGTCATCTAATAATGTCCTTCTTCCTGGTCCCTGTCCGGTAATAATATCCCCATCCTGTAATAATGTATTCCATCCTGTAATAATGCCCTCTATCCTGGCCCTCATCCTGTAGTAGTGCCCTCTATACTGTAATAATGTCCCCTATTCTCTACTAATGTCCCTATCCTGTAATAATGTCCTCTATCCTAACCCCCATCCTGTAATAGTGCCCTTTATACTGTAATAATGTTTCCTCTATTCCATAATGTCCCCCATCCTATAATAATGTCTTCTGTTTTGTCCCCCATCCTGTAATAATGTCCCCAGCCCTGTGCCCCATGCTGTCACTCTTCACATACATATAAAAACAAAAAAAAATTGTACTCACCTGTCCTCATTCCCATGTTGTGCAGTGTCCTCTTCCTGCGTAGGGAAGAAGTGCGATGCATGGCAGTGATATTGTGGGTTGACCGTGATGGGCGTGCCAACATCAGCTGCTTGCCTCTGATTGGCCAGTGGCATATATAATAATTTGTGGCTCAAAGAGCCAAAGGTATTGTACATTTCAAATGAATGTGCGTCTGAGGATGCATACTCAGCTTGAAATGGAGCTTGCGTCTACAAGCTCTTATCCTCCTCAGGCCTGGTTATTGTCAACCTCAGAGGCTGCATGTGACTGGCGTATGTGAGACCCCTGCTTTGGGATATCATATAGATACCCATAAATAAAGTGTTCCGTGCTAGCGACTGATGTCGTTCGAGAAGAAATGTAAAGCTCTGTATACGTCACAACATGGGTTTACATTCTTCTCATATGTTGCTGAAACCTCTTAACATGTGCACCAAGCGTAAACACAGACATTTACAAATTACATTACCTATAAGCTTCCAGTTAATAGAATTGTATACTGTGTATATGTTCATTTAGGGAATGCATTGGTGCTGAAAAGCATAGTTGACTACACTTTTCAGTCCAATGCAATAAAAAGTCTACAGACCCGTACCTGCTGAACATATGTCAAGGACTTTCAGCATACAAATGAAAAAAGGCTTCCCAGGCAGTTCCTGGTGAAAGTGCTGACTGTAACCACCAATTAGGGTATGAAGACAGCCATCTTGAAAATGTTCCAACTATTGCTCACATTGTATTGAGATTAGCATGACATTTTACTAATTCCAGCTACAATTGCCTCAGAAAAGATGAACCACAAACCTGATCCAAGTGTAATCTTGTCCTTGCTTTTGCAGTTATAGCACTTCCCCTTCCTGTTCTTCCAATGGCAGCGGTGGAAGTGGAGGGAGCAGCACCGTCCAGACCACAACTGCCGACAACAGCGGCATGGGAATTGGTACAACTGTTATTAATGGATCTACTACAATTGTTTACCGTGGACCTTCTACAACATTTACCAAAGGATCTAGTACAACTTTTAATATTTTATCTAACACAACTCTGGATGCTGAGCTCAGTACAACAATTGGTCATGACTCCAGTACAGCACTTACACGTGACACTGCATTAACAACAAACAGTAAATCACAAACAACGATTAACAGTGAAATTACGTTGGGCAATTGGGAAACTAATACAACAGTTAACCTTGGTAATACAACTACTATTGTAACTGGTGACCAAGGATCAATGACAACGACTAATACTGAAGATAACAATCCATCTCATACAAGAACCAGAACAACGAAGACAACAGCTGTCAGTGAACCTAGGAGGACTACCAATGGTAAAGCTAATATTACAGCTAGTGAATCTACAAGAACAACCAATGGGGAATCTAATATTACAGCTAGTGAATCTACAAGAACAACCAATGGGGAATCTAATATTACAGCTAGTGAATCTACAAGAACAACCAATGGGGAATCTAATATTACAACTACAAGGGAATCTTCAACAACTATTACAAATATTACCGCTGTCCATACTACACATAACTCTGCAAAAACAGGTAAACTGGAAATACTCTCATAATTGTGTGAAATCTCCACTTCCGTACAATATAATATTGCAATATCTAGTGCATTTTTTATTCTTGTTCCTGTAAATGTTTAATTCAAATACATGCATGGGCGTACCCAGCGAGGGGCAGGGGGGGGCAGCTGCCCCCCCCTAGAAGCAGGGGCACGGTGTAGTGGGCCGGTGCCTGTAGTCGTCCGCTTTATCTGCAGCCACCGGCGAGTTACTCAGCAGTGTGTACATGCCGGGCACACTAGCTGCAGCAGGAGGCAGTGCCCTGTGCTGGGCCGGCCCTGCTGTGTGCTGTGTGCCCGGCATGCACACAGTGCAGAGGAGCGTGCCGGTGGCTGCAGCTTCCTCCTTCTTCCTATTCAAATGTATTTGCGTCTTTCAGACGTAAATACATTTGAACAGCGCGCCGGGTCGGGGCCCCGCCCCCGACAGGCAGCAGCGTGATGAGATCAGCACATTGCTGACGTCATCACAGGGCTGCGGGCGCCACACTGGATTCATCAGGCAGCGGTAAGCGCTCCATGGAGGAGCCGAAGAGACAGGTATAATTAATGGAGATATGTGGGGAGGGGCTGAGGACATATAACGGGGAACATTTGTGAAGGAGACACAGCTTTGTGACAGACAGAGGAGGAGCACTGTATTCCGAGGGAGGGGGGGAGGCAGGTGTGTGTAGTGATGGGGTAGTGTAATTTGTGTCTGCAGCGGGTGATGGGGGGTGCAATGTATTATGTCTGGGGAGGGGGTAATGGAGCGTGCATTGTATTATGTGTGTGTGTGAGGGTAATGGGGGTGCATTGTAGTGTGTGTGTGAGGGTAATGGGGGTGCATTGTAGTGTGTGTGTGTGTGTGTGTAGGGGGTGATGGGGGGTGCATTGTATTGTGTGTGTGTAGGGGGTGATGGGGGGGTGCATTGTGTGTGTGTGTTTGTAGGGGGTGCACCGTGTGTGTGTAGGGGATGATGGGGGGTGCATTGTATTGTGTGTGTGTGTGTGTGTGTAGGGGGTGATGGGGGGTGAATTGTGTGTGTGTGTAGGGTTTGATGGGGGGGTGCATTGTGTGTGTGTGTAGGGTGTGATGGGGGGTGCATTGTGTGTGTGTGTAGGGGGTGATGGGGGGGCGCATTGTGTGTGTGTGTGTGTGAGGGTAATGGGGTGCATTGTAGTGTGTGTGTGTGTGTGTGTAGGGGGTGATGGGGGGTGCATTGTATTCTGTGTGTGTGTGTGTGTGTGTGTGTGTGTGTGTGTAGGGGATGATGAGGGGTGCATTGTGTGTGTGTATGGGGTGATGGGGGGTGCATTGTATTCTGTGTGTGTGTGTGTGTGTGTGTAGAGGATGATGAGGGGTGCATTGTGTGTGTGTGTAGGGGGTGATGGGGGGTGCATTGTGTGTGTGTGTGTGTGTGTGTGTGTGTGTAGGGGGTGATGGGGGGGTGCATTGTGTGTGTGTGTAGGGGGTGATGTGTGTGTGTGTGTGTGTGTGTGTGTGTGTAGGGAGTAATGGGGGTGCATTGTGTGTGTGTGTGTGTGTGTAGGGAGTAATGGGGGTGCATTGTATTGTGTGTGTGTGTGTGTGTGTGTAGGGGTGATGGGGGGATGCAACCAAAATATGATGCATTTACTGCAGTACCATCTGAACTAACAGATGAATAGCTTTCTGTAAAACCAGTGCTTTGTAATGCAAATTTTCCATGACACAACTATGTGAGAGTCCATGTAAGCAGAGCTGCAGAAGCAATATTACTAAAGTCATGGTCAAAACTTTCAAAAGCTTGGCTTCATTGGCCAGAATAGGATTGAAAAAACAATGGCTATAAAACCAAACATGACATATGTCCAGGTTTCGTGCTGGCTTGGAAGAAATCTGCTATGCAGACAAAGCAGGGCAGAGGAAAAGATTGGATTCCTCTCCTTATCGCTGTCCCTGTTCATAATGGTTTGCCTTTCACTCCGCTGTGGCATGATATAAGTAAAACACTAGGATATGTGATGGTGTTTCTGTAGTAGCCCTATACACAAGCACCAGGATTAAACATTGTTTATTCACAAACTGAACAAAGAGTTACTTGTAATAAAGTCATATTTGAGACATTATTAGGAGCCTGATAAAGTGCTTCTATTGTTATGGGGGTAAATCCCCTTAACAGATTTCCTTTAAAGGGGTTGTCTGGCCTTGGAGTACAAGTCTTCAATCACTCTATGTGACTGCAGACTTGTAAATCTTCACAACGCGTTACGTGCACACTGTCAGGATTCTCTAGTGCTTGCCGACTGGATGTGCATGTCCTCATTCAATACAATTGAATTTAGTGAGGCCAGATACAACTAGTTGAAATGTGGCCGGAAATATGCAAATCAGATTACTAGCGGTCATGCGCCCACCTGCTGCTGGTGCCGGCACCAGAGAATCCTGACAGTGCGTGAGCAGTGAGAATTCACAAGTGTGCAGTCACATAGAATGATTGTAGACTTGTACCCCAAGGCCAGACAACCTATTGTCAGAAATATTGAGTAAACCTTACCTATACTGCAAAGCTATTCTTCAAAAAAAATGTATAAAGGCCCCGTCACACTAAGCAACATCGCTAGCAACATCGCTGCTAAGGAACAACTTTTGTGACGTAGCAGCGATGTTGCTAGCGATGTTGCTGTGCGTGACATCCAGCAACAACCTGGCCCCTGCTGTGAGGTCGTTGGTTGTTGCTGAATGTGCTGGGCCATTTTTTAGTCGTTGCTCTCCCGCTGTGAAGCACAGATCGCTGTGTGTGACAGCGACAGAGCAACAACTGAATGTGCAGGCAGCAGGAGCCGGCTTCTGTGGACGCTGGTAACCACGGTAAACATCGGGTAACCAAGAAGCCCTTCCCTTGGTTACCCGATATTTACCTTCGTTACTAGCGTCCGCCGCTCTCAGGTGTCAGTGCCGGCTCCCTGCTCTCTGTACACGTAGCCACAGTACACATCGGGTAATTAACCCGATGTGTACTGTGGCTAGGAGTGCAGGGAACAGGGAGCCGGCACTGGCAGTGTGAGAGCGGCGGACGCTGGTAACGAAGGTAAATATCGGGTAACGAAGGTAAGGGCTTCTTGGTTAACCGATGTTTACCGTGGTTACCAGCGTCCGCAGAAGCCGGCTCCTGCTGCCTGCACACGTAGCAGAGTACACATCAGGCAATTAACCCGATGTGTACTGTGGCTAGGTGTGCAGGGAGCCAGCGCTAAGCGGTGTGCGCTGGTAACCAAGGTAAATATCGGGTTGCTTACCCGATATTTACCTTAGTTACCAAGCGCAGCATCGCTTCCACGCGGCGCTGGGGGCTGGGTGCTGGTCACTGGTTGGTGGTGAGACCTTCCTGTGTGACAGCTCACCAGCAACCCGTGTAGCGACGCTCCAGCGATCCCTGCCAGGTCAGGTTGCTGGTGGGATCGCTGGAGCATCGCTTAGTGTGACATCTCACCAGTGACCTCCTAGCAACTTACCAGCGATCCCTATCAGGTTGTATCATTGTTGGGATCGCTGGTAAGTTGTTTAGTGTGACTGGGCCTTTACATTACCAGCAACATGTGTCAAAATGTATTATTTGAAGTTTCAGCTAATTGCTTAATTGCATTTCTTTTTTCTTGTTCAAAGATGCTTTTAACAATGTGAACAGCCAGATATCTGCAAATCCCAACTCATCCATTGTAAACAGCAGTGTGTACCAGTTAGAAGACCTGTTGTCTGGAGAATTGAGCCCCGATGAAGCAGCAGCAGCGCTCGATTGCATGAACACTTTTTTAAATGTCTCTCAAGATCTACTTGGACCATTCTCCAACAGGTAATTCAGTCTGTTTCAGCCTAAAATATCTCTTGCGAGTCACCAGGACCTGAGTAATGGCAGATCCCTCTAATATAACGAGTGTTCTGAAATATAGATCTCATTATTGGTTTCCAGCACACGCAGATGGATGTCTAGTCTCGGTAGTCTAAATATATTTTCTTTGGTGTTTACAGGTTAATTAAGATAGTGGACAAAATTGGTTTACTGCTGACTTTCCCTGGAAATTCCATAAATCTGACCTCTCAGTCTTTGGCACTGGCAGTGAGTAAAGTCAATGATAGCTTTTTCACAGGAACATCATTCGGTGTCGACTCCTCATCTGGCCTACAGGTAGGGTATATATCGATTGTATCGTAATATATTAATTGCTTATAAAATACGTAAACTTAATTAGTAAATGTAGTGTTATTAGAAATAGCTAGAAAGATCTAGAAGTCTATGTGCACAATGGTCAGCAATCTTATATTACATTGTGAACACCATGTGCTTAGTTTAGTAGTGAGACAGATATAAGAAGCCACCGCAAACATACACCTCTTAATAAATCTCTGGCAGATTGTGCAGCAGAAAATCAAATGATGGGGTAGATTTGCAGTTTAATTTACACAAATTTTGGTATATAGTGATTTTGTCAGACCACTTTGCCTTTCACTAAGCTTTGCCACCTTTTAAAAACAAAGGGTGTAAAAGTTGCAAATTGTTCTACAATATAGCTTACGCAATAATTTAAATATCCACCTATTTAATTGTTTGTTGTTACTGGCATTGATTTATAGACAGATACTATATGGATTAATGTCATTGTATTCTTTTTATGGAAAGGTATCTTTGGGTCCCCAAGCTCCGGCAAACAGTGCTGCATCCATTCTTCTGCCTGCCTCATTAATTAATGACATGTCTCCTGATGATAAAAAGAACGCCTCCAGAGTACAGTTCAACTATTATGCAAAGACGTCATTCTTCATGGTATAACCTAGAACTTATATTAATGATAGGATGATTGTGTGAGATAGAACAATACGTGCTGACTGTGAGATCTCACCTAAGGTCTCCATACACATTCAAGCAGCGTTGACCAATGTTGGCAGGCTAGGCAGACAGTCTAAAATGTATGGTGGCCTTCCCATCTTTAGTGATGTCTGGCATCTCCGATCCTTTTGTTCTTAGCAAGGTAAGCCGCTGCCAGAAAAGTCTGGCAGCAGCTCTCAGCGAGCACAGGAAAGCTTATCAGAGAAAGTGCTCCTGTGTATGGGAGAGTCAGGCCGCCGACCAATCGGTCAAACTATTCTTCGTGTGTATGGATAGCATATGTTTGCATATATTGGCAATAAAGATAAACTGTTCAGGTCAATTTCACATAATCGTTTTATGGCTGCAACTCTTGGCCTGGCTGTGTATGTGATCAACTGAACTAAGGGCATCATAAATCCTGGTATAAGAGCTTGTTAATATAAGAGTATAACACAGACTGGGGCATCAGATTTTTATCGTATACCACTAGTACCAGTTTTATACAATGGGGCAATGCAGATCTGTGATTTGTTTCTCATGCCAATTCGGCATGAGAAATCAATTGCAGCATGCTGCTAGTGGCTTCAATATTCACATTACGCACACCCATACAAGAATATGGGGGTATGTGAAACATCGGACTGCACTCAGATGTCATCCTAGTGCTGTCCGATTACTGTTGGATACAGGCAATGGAGAGGATGGATAAATTAAGTTTTACGTGTTCTTAACAGCTGAGCTCTGGTAGAGCTTTAACTGAGTGATTCTACCAGCCCGATTCTCATGTATGAGAGAATATATGGCCGTGTGACCCCAGCCTTATTTTGGGTGATCAGCACTGTGGGACCAGTGTGAAAACTACCTATGTGTCATTAGACTAATGATGAGGCTAGTCTGTATCCTGTTATTGTTGCCTCTAACAGCTATCTAATAGTCCAGAGCTGTCACTGCTAAACTCATGTCTACCTTCAAGCTTAATGTTGTGCATAGTTATGTGTCTGAAGATTTAGGGCTAACATTTTGTGGAGTTCACAGTTGTAGGAGATCCCTGCACCAGTGTAATTAACAAGCAATGATGCTTTTAGCAACTACGATAGCAAAACAGCACCTCCTAACTGAATGCAGCCATTGGCAGGAATCTGTTATTGCACCCAGTGTAGTGTTTTATTATAGGAATCGTCTTCATATATTTACAGCAGACCAGTTGAAAATACCACACAAGACTTAGGCTATTGTTAGTGTCTAGAGATGGGTAAGCACTAAAGTAATGGAAAGTCTATGACTGGCCTGCTCGGGTCTCTGCCCACATACAGGAAGCCATAAAATGAGTATTAGATAGGGCAGGGGGGGGGGTTTGGAGGGGGGTCACATTATCTCCGAGAATGTTGTTTTATCCCTCGGGAGAGCCATTCAGAAAGTGCCAGTGGCTCTCTCCGGAGTGCCTGCACACATCATGCAGTGAAGCAAGCCTGTGCGTTGTGGTCGTTGTTTTATGGACTAAACATCTGAGAACCCGCGATACTCGGCTGAGTACCCGAGCACCCTAATGCTCAATTAAGTGCCGAGCACTCTCGCCCATCTCTATTAGTTACAAAAGTAGAGTGTATCAAAACATTTTCCTCCCATGACAAATTGTTTTAAGGCAATTTTCAGTACATGTTTTAACACTATTTCTGCATATTTATCAGGACTCATCACTCAAAAATCAACAATTGCTAAGCAATGTGATATCGTCAAGTGTTGCAAACCTCTCAGTAATTAATTTAAGTGAAAATATTACTGTGGCACTAAAGACTTCAGCAAAGAATATCTCAGTAAGTATGTTATTATCTGTATACCAGGGCTATACCGTAGTTTATATGTGCCAGTATTCTTGCGAAATACTGACACAATATTTGCCCCTATTAAAATGTATTTGATTTTCCTATCTGCAAAAGTATTCCTGACAGTCCGAATATGATGATATAGTGCTAATGACTATGAGCGATGTTAAATTGCTTTAATTAGTTAGACAGCATGAAAATAAGCAATTGACTTGCATCTTATACCTGTAGCCATTATCCTGAAATGAGAGATTTTATCTTTATAGTGTGCAACTATTTCCATGGAGCTCGGTTTCCAGCCCCTCACCAAGTGTGCGCAGTAGTTACTTTCCAAGAAAGGGGTTCATTTCCTTTGATTTCTAAACATCAGTTAGCTCCGTAGGCCTGTTCTGAGTGGAACATGTCTTGTTATACCGCTGTATGGTCTTGGCCACCGTGCAGCAGCCAATGGTTTATGGCTGTGTGTTGGGTTATTTAGAGGGCACCAAATTTACACTGTTATACAAGCTGTACACTGACTATTTTACATTGTATCAAAGTGTCATATTTTCAGTGTTGTTCCATGAAAATGTAATAAAACATCTATAAAAATATGAGGGGTTTACTCACTTTTGTGATATACTGTAAATCACCAGTCTGCAGCTTTTACAGCAGGGCTCCTAATTTTGTCTTCCTGCTTTGCTTTTGTTGTCCTAAGCTGTGTGCTTTTTCAAATTCCTTGGTATCTCTGTGTGTAAATTTCAGTGATAGCAGTGTAAACTCCAAAACAAACCGCTGAGGGCTGAATGTGTGAAGTAGAACTTTACTGAGCTTAATGCAGGCGTCACACGAGACGATCTATCGTGCGATGCATCGTCGGGGTCACGGTTTTTGTGACGCACATCCGGCATCGTTTGCGACATCGTCCCGTGTGACACCTACGAGCGACGGAAAACGGTTGCAAATCGTGTGCAAATCGTTTATCTGTCACTCGTCGCTCATTTTTAAAAAATTGTTTATTTTTCTTTCAGCTGGTTGTTCATCGTACCCAGGGCAGCACACATCGCTCCGTTTGACACCCCGGGAACGATGAACACAGCTTACTTGCGTCCCGCGGCTCCCGCCGGCTATGCGGAAGGAAGAAGGTGGGCGGGATGTTTACGTCCTGCTCATCTCCGCCCCTCCGCTTCTATTGGCCGGCCGCTGTGTGACGTCGCTGTGATGCCGAACGTCCCTCCCCCTTCAGGAAGAGGATGTTCTCCGCCCACAGCAAGGTCGCTCAGCAGGTAAGTACGTGTGACGGCGGTTTAACGACTTTGTGCGACACAGGCAGCGATTTGCCCGTGACGCACAAACGACGGGGGCGGATACAATTGCTTGTGTGATCGCACGAGAGATCGTACCGCGTGACGCCCGCGTTAGAGTTCTACTAATACTACAGCTCTACTAGTCACCAGAGCTGTCACTCAAGGAGAAATGCCCGCCTTGCCAGAAACAAGGAAGGAAACTTAGGAGACTGTACAGCTCAAGGCTGCTCAAGAGATAACTTGAGTATATTCATTTAATTAATTCAGTGACCCATATAGGATAAATACAATGTATGCTCACCTCCTGCAGCGGTGCTATTCCAGTGATAGCAGCACTGCTGTTCCTAGGGGGTGATAGAATATTAATGGCAATGTGGCAACATAGCTGAAACAGTGCCAGTATGGGAGGCAAATATAAGTTTTCTTATTTGAATCGGGGAACTTTGTAATTTAAAAAGGGGTTGTCCAATTAGTGGTCGTCCTGTGATCTTATTCTGCCAAGCTTAGCCTGATTGACCCCAGACCATTCATGTATCATCGGGTGGTCATATAAGTGAAAGTAAGAATTAGCGCATACAGTGGCATACAAAAGCTTGGGCACCCCTAGTCAAAATGACTGATATTGTGAACAGTTAAGCAAGTTGAAGATTAAATGATCTCTAAAAGGCATAAAGTCAAAGATGACACATTCACTTTGTGTTTTAGGCAAAAAAAATGTAATCTTTTGCATTTTTAAATGAACAAAAAAGGAAAATGGGCCGATGTAAAAGTTGTGGCACCCAACATGGTTAGTACCTAGTAGCTCCTCCTTCGGCAAGTATCACAGCTTGTAAATTACAGTGGAACCTCACTTAACAAGTAACCCAGTTAGCGAGTATTTCGCTTAACGAGCAAAGCTTGCTGTAAATTTGTAACTCAGTTTACGAGCAAGCTTTGCTGTACAAGCAAAATACTCACCGCACACACTTCCGGTTTCGTACATCCACCGCGCTCTAACCCGCTCTTGCAGTCCGCACAAACACACACAATCACGCAGAAACACACACAAACACACACGCACACACACACATATTATGCTCACCTTACCTTCCGTTCCATCGCCGGCCTCATGGTTCTTGTAGTTCGACGCTACAGGATGTGTATCGGGTAACCATCGCGACAATGGAGGAACTTCCACTGTCAGCCGCTACTCAAAGGCACCGCGCTGGCCAATCAGAAGCAAGTGCTCCTGCCTTTGACGTCAGCGCACTGGCAGCGGAAGTTCCTCCCTCGTCGCGATGGTTACCCGATACACAGCCTATACCGGCGAACTGCAAAATCCAGGAGACCGACAATGGAACGGAAAGAAGGTAAGGTGAGCATAATATATGTGTGTGCGTGTGTGTTTGTGTGTGTGCGTGTGTGTTTGTGCGTGTTTGTGTGTGTTTGTTTGTGCGTGTTTGTGTGTGTTTGTGCGTGTTTGTGTGTGTTTGTGCATGTGTGGAATAGCACATTAGGGAAGCAGGATGGGACATTTAACAAGTTGTGGAACGAATTGTCTGCATTGCAATGATTTCCTATGGGAAATCTTGCTTTGCTGAACGAGTAACTTGGTTAACAAGCACACTCCCAAAACAGATTGTTCTCGTTAACCAAAGTTCCACTGTATTTTGTAACCAGCCAAGAGTCTTTCTTGTTGGAGTGATTTTCATCCGTTCTTCCTTGGAAAAGTCTTCCAGTTCTGTGAGATTACTGGGTCGTCTTGCATGCACTACTCTTTTGAGGTCTAGCCACAGATTTTCAATTATGTTCATGTGGCATCCCCGTGCCAGCAGCCGGGCTGCTCAGATCCGGATCCGCAGTGGCTTGAGGGGTCTCCGGACCCGGAGGTCGTTCGGTGACTCAATAAAGGGGAATATGTACAGGGGACGGTATATTTACAGTTCGTGATGCTACCCATGGGTCATGGTAATGTGGGATACCACCACTGCTGCGTTTGGGGGAGCGCGCGGGAGCGATGCGATGGCAGCTTGTGATGTTAACCCCTCCGTGGGCAGGTGGAAGGTGTCCCGGGGCTTGGTAGTGGAAGGATTGGGAGCCGTGGGCTGTAGGCCTGGGAGACAGGGAGCAGAGAAACTCACAGTGGTTGTCGTGGTGCTGGATGAGGCTGTGCTGATGTGTGAGGTCAATGAACACACAGGCAGTGATTCAACCAAACGTCCTTCAGTACCACTGCTGCTGAGGGGAGCACGTACAGATGACCATTCCCAGTGATGTTACAAGTGTGCTTTGGTCCAGTCTGACCCTCCGGGAACCTCCAATTCCACAGCCCCTCACTCTCTGAGGCTGCACTCACGCTGTCTGGGAGCTCCTACTCCCCAGCCTGCTCTCCTCCCTCAGAGCTGCTTGAGAGCCTTCTGCTCTCTTTGCTCCCCAGCCAACGACTAACTAGTCACCTCCCACCCAGTCTGCTTAAACCTTTGGTGAGAGGCCCTTTCCTCACTGGATCTGCCCCCTGGTGTGTGTGTGTGTGTGATTTGCATGCTGGTCTTAGCACATGACTGGGTGACACCTGGAACCAAGGGAGAGATGGATGCTGCACGGAAAGGAAAATTGTGCAACATCCTGTGACGGCCTGATAGGCCAGGGCGTCACATTCCCCCTTGGTTGAATGTAGCTCGTTCCCGAGCTACAGGACACATCAGGGTTTATTTAAAACTGCTCCTGTAAGGAGGAAAAAAAGGATAACATGGTATAAATATTTTCCATCCCTCACAGGGGAGGCACACTTCCAACACTGCAAAAATACTCAGAGTCCACACTCCCAATGTCCCGGATCCCGTTAATCCGCCACCCAAACAATTTGACCCTCTGCATACCTATGGTGGGTCCGTGACCAGGTTAAGATCCCAGGTGTTGTAACAGACAACTCTGGTAACAGTCCTAAGCAACCTGGTAGCCGTTACCCCTTGCGCCGACCCCCACCGGGACCTCCTGGTGCCGTCTACCAGCACAGCACCGTCCAAGGCCCTGGCAGTTTTTTTCTGTAACAACGGGTGGAAAAAGGTTCAACAAGGCTGGCGCAGTCTAATTATAACAGAACTTCCTGTCACCCCCCACCTGGGGGTCCAGATGGTCTTCTCCAAGGACCACGGGGAGGTTCAACAAGAGTGACAGTCCATATACAACTTTTAAACTATGAACTTGTGGGTAGATGTACCGACTGCTCCACAGCCGGGGTTGCAGGGCACGGGTGCTCCGCCTCTGAGGACGGGCCTAGTGATGCGGTCGGGTCTGGTCTGGCCGGGGTCCGGGTGACCGCTGACGTGACTGTGATGACAGTAGACATCGGGGCTGCTGCTGGAGCTTCACATAAGAATATTGCAGGTTCCGCTGCCGGGATGGGTGATGGCAGCTCGGCGTCTGCTTAGGACTGGGTAGGTGACGGTGAAGTGGTTGCCGCAAGCGGGGGCGGACCGGATCCCTCAGCCGCCATGGCTGGATTAAGGTAATCATCAGGGACTGGGTAACCGCTTACCCTTTCTTCACGTGGGATTTCGATCTCACGGGCTCGCACCTCCAGTGCCAGACTCCTCATCTCTTCCCTCCAGTGATTCAATATGAACAGGAACTGCGTCCGCATTTTCCTGCACAGCTGCTCGGTCTCTTTTTCAATCCAAGTCTCGGTCCCGGGAACCTGCACGTTCCGGTGTCCAGCTCTGCTCCGCCATCTTGCCTCTGCGTTGTCCAGGAACAGTATGGCAGAATCCTGGCATCCCTGCCCGGGAGCGATTCAATGGCAGCTTGTGATGTTAACCCCTCCGTGGGCAGGGTGAAGGTGTCCCGGGGCTCGGTAGTGGAAGGATAGGGAGCCGTGGGCTGTAGGCCTGGGAGACAGGAGCAGAGAAACTCACAGTGGTTGTCGTGGTGCTGGATGAGGCTGTGCTGATGTGTGAGGTCAATGAACACACAGGCAGTGATTCAACCAAACGTCCTTCAGTACCGCTGCCGCTGAGGGGGAGCATGTCCAGGTGACCGTTCCCAGTGATGTTACTAGTGTGCTTTGGTCCAGTCTGACCCTCCGGGAACCTCCACTTCCATAGCCCCTCACTCTCTGAGGCTGCACTCACGCTGTCTGGGAGCTCCAACTCCCCAGCCTGCTCTCCTCCCTCAGAGCTGCTTGAGAGCCCTCTGCTCTCTTTGTTCCCCAGCCGATGACTAACTAGTCACCTCCCACCCAGTCTGCTTAACCCTTCGGTGGGAGGCCCTTTCCTCACTAGACCTGCCCCCTGGTGTGTGTGTTGGATTTGCATGCTGGTCTTAGCACATCACTGGGTGACACCTGGAACCAAGGGAGAGATGGATGCTGCACGGAAAGGAAAATTGTGCAACACCCTGTGACAGCCTGATATGCCAGGGCGTCACATTCAGATCAGGAAACTGTGAGGTCCATTGTAAAAACTTCAACTTGCACCTTTTGAGGTAGTCTGTTGTGGATTTTGACGTGTGTTTTAGGATCATTATCCATTTGTAGAAAGCCATCCTTTTACAACTTCAGCTTTTTTACAAATAGTGTTATGTTTGCAGCAAGAATTTGTTGAAATTTCATTGAACCCATTCTTCCCTCTACCTATGAAATGTTCCCTGTGCCATTGGCTGCATCACTACCCCAAAGCATGATTGATCCACCCCATACTTAATAGTCAGTGATATGTTCTTTTTCCTGAAATTCTGCTCCCCTTTTTCTCCACACATAGCTTTGATCATTGTAGTCAAAAAGTTCTATTTCAACTTCATCGGTCTACAGGAATTGTTGTTTACAAAATGCATCAGGGCTTTTTTAGATGTTCTTTTGCATACTTCTGACTATGAATTTTATGGTGAGGATGCAGCAGAGGTTTTATTCTGAGGAGTCTTCCACGAAGGCCATATTTTTGCAGGTGTCTCTGAACAGTAAAACAATGTACCACAACTCGAGAGTTTGTTAAGTCTTCCCAAAGGTCTTTTGCATTCAAGCGGGGATTCTGATTCGCCTCCCTAGCAATCCCATGAGCAGCTCTCTCTTTTGCTTGATCTTGGGCTGAAATTTTGCTTGGTCTTCCAGACCTTATCTTGACCTCCACTGTTCCTGTTAACTACTATTTCTTAACTGTGTTTCGAACTGAGGAAAGGGAAACTTGTAAACTATTTGATATCTTCTTATAACCTTCTGCTGCTTTGTGGGCATCCACCATTTTCATTTTCAGAGTGGTGGGCAGCTACTTAGAAGAACCCATGGTTGCTGTTTTTTGGCACAAGGTTAGAAGAGGCTGGGATTTAATAAAGCTGTGAAATTTGCATCACCTGGCCTTTCCTAACGAAGATTGGGAACAAGCCACAACCCTAACAGGCTAATTAAGGTCTGAAACATTGATCAAAGTTATTTGAGCACACAAATCTCCAAGGGTGTCCAAACGTTTGCAATGGCGCATTTTCCTTTGTGTAATTTTTAAAATATAAAAGATTAACTTTTTTTTTTGCCTAAAATACATAGGAAATGGAGCTTCTTTAACTTTATGCCTTTTAAAGATCATTTCCACTTGTTTAACTGTTCAGTATAAAGGGGGCTTTACACGCTACGATATCGATGTTTTATCGTCGGGGTCACGTCGTTAGTGACGCACATCCGGCGTCATTAACGATATCGCAGCATGTGACACTTATGTGCGATCTAAAACGATCGCAAAAGCGGCCAAAATCGTTTGCCGTGGAGAGGTCGTCCTAAAACAAAAAAAATGTTTATCTTTCATTAGCGATGTTGTTCCTCGTTCCTGCGGCAGCACACATCGCTATGTGTGACACCGCAGGAGCAAGGAACATCTCCTTACCTGCCTCCACCGGCAATGCAGAAGGAAGGAGGTGGGCGGGATGTTACGTCCTGCTGATCTCCGCTCCTCCACTTCTATTGGACGCCTGCCGTGTGACGCCGCACGAACCGCCCCCTTAGAAAGGAGGCAGATCGCCGGCCAGAGCGACATCGCAGGGCAGGTAAGCCGTGTGATGGGGGTGCGCGATTTTGTGCGCGACGGGCAACGATATGCCCATGTCGCACAAACGATAGGGGCGGGTACGCACGATAGCGATATCGCTATCGTGTAAAGCCCCCTTAACAGTAATTTTTACCAGAGGTGTACAAACGGTTGCATGCTACTGTCAGTCTAAGACTTATTAAAAATATCCATTTTTATTGTGCTATAAAAAGGAAAAAAAAACATATTATATATTAATGTTACATTATAACTCTGTTTCCACAGGATAAAGTGGACTGTGTGTTTTGGGACTTTAATAAGAACAGTAAGTATGCTATACTGAAAATTGTAAAAATCGTAAGTTTCTATACACCATGGAATAACTTAGGCTATGTACCCACGTGTGCGTATTGCATGCAGTTACGCTGCGATCTGCACTGCAGCGTAACTGCATGCGTCCTGCGTCCCCAGCACAATCTATGAAGATTGTGCATAATCCATGCCCACGTGGCGTTTTAGAACGCAGCGATTTGCATGCTGCCAAAACGCTACGTTCTAAAAAGCAACATGTCACTTCTTTCGTGCGCTTTGCATGCTGTCTCCATTCTATCTATAGGGAGAGGCAGCATCCAGAGCGCACGAATTCTGCAGTCACCAAAGTTTCAGAACAGAGCTTTTCAGCTGTGCTCTGAATAATTGACATGCAGTTACGTGCGGCTGCGGGAAATCTGCAGCATTTTCCGCAGCCGCATATACCGCAGCATTGATACAGCACTCCCAAAATCCCATAAGGTAACATGGGGAGTGTCTGTACTTGCTAGAACCTGCGGATTTATCTAGAAAATTCAGATAAATCCGCAAGTTTTCCGCGGCAAAATCCGCAGGTACGTTGTCCCGTGGGCACATAGCCTTAAAGTTCGGATCTACGCGGTCTCAAACATACTCAAGTGCCACACCCAGGCCCGGAATTCCGAGTATTGATCCAGATCCGACAACTCATTACATAGTTACATAGTTACTTAGGTTGAAAAAAGACCTAGGACCATCTAGTTCATCCTTCCTCCACCAGTTCTACATTTGGACACTGAGGCGGGCTTTGCACACTACGACATCGCAGCTGCGATGTCGGTGGGGTCATGTCGAAAGTGACGCACATCCAGCGTCGCTGTCGACATCGTAGTTTGTAAATCCTAGATGATACGATTATCGAGCGCAAAAGCGTCGTAATCGTATCATCGGTGTAGCGTCGGCGAATTCCATAATTACGCTGACGCGATGGTCCGATGTTGTTCCTCGTTCCTGCGGCAGCACACATCACTGTGTGTGAAGTCGCAGGAGCGAGGAACATCTCGTTACCTGCGTCCCGGCTGCAATGCGGAAGGAAGGAGGTGGGTGGGATGTTTACGTCCCGCTCATCTCCGCCCCTCCGCTTCTATTGGCTGCCTGCCGTGTGACGTCGCTATGATGCCGCACGACTCGCCCCCTTAATAAGGAGGCAGTTCGCCGGCCAGAGCGACGTCGCACGGCAGGTGAGTGCATGTGAAGCTGCCGTAGCGATAATATTCACTACGGCAGCTATCACAAGATATCGCAGCTGCGACGGGGGCGGGGACTATCACGCTCGGCATCGCAGCATCGGCTTGCGATGTCGTAGTGTGCAAAGTACCCCTGAGTCATTTATAACCAACAATGTTGTGTGTACTGAGGAAATCATCCAGCCCTTTTTTCAAAGCTGTTATTGTATCTGCCATTACTACCTCTTGTGGTAGGGCATTCCACAGTCTGACTGCTCTAACTGTAAAGAACCCTTTCCTATTTAGCTATCGTAATTGCTTTTCTTCCACTCGCAGTGAGTGCCTCCTGGTCCTTAGTATTGTCTTTGGAAGAAATAAGTCATATTGACCACACATGTATTTATACATATAAATGAGATCTCCTCTGAGACGTCTTTTTTCTAAGCTAAACATATCTAACTTTTTCAACCTGTCATCATATGGGAGGCCTTCCATTCCTTGTAGTAGTCTAGCTGCCCGCCTTTGAACTGACTCTAACTTCAGAATGTCCTTTTTAAAATGTGGAGCCCAAAACTGGATCCCATATTCCAGATGTGGCCTTACAAGTGATTTATAGAGGGGTAACAATACGTTGGGATCACGGGATCTAATCTCTCTTTTTATACACCCTAAAATTTTGTTTGCTTTAGCAGCTGCTGCCTGACATTGAGTGCTCCTGCTTAGCTTATTTGTAATGAGAATACCCAAGTCCTTCTGTTCTGTAGTCCCGAGTTTACTTCCATTTAACTCGGGGAAATAAAAAAAAATAAAATAAAATAAGAATGAAGCAAGCAGGCTGTACTTACTGAGGCTCCGTCACGGCTGTAACTGCATTCTGGCCACTCATTCATTTCCAGGGCCGCTCATTACCTTCATTGCATAATGCACTGCTTTCGCCTCCCACCGGCAAATGTGATTGGTTGCAGTCAGATGTACCCCCAGCCTGTGTGACAGCGTCTGACTGCAACCAATCACAGGTACTGTCTGCGGGTCTATTGTACAGTAAAAATAAATAAATTGGCTTGTGTTCCCCCATATTATGACACCCAGCACAGATAAAGCATACGGCTACAGGCTGCAGCCCCCAGCCATGCACTTATCATGATTGTGTATCAAAATAGGAGGAACCACATGCAGCTTTTTTTGTTTTAAATATTTAAATAAATAATTTAAAGAAAACAGCGTGTGGGCCCCCCCGAATTTTGATACCCAGCCGTGATAAAGCCGACAGCTGGGGCTGGTATTCTCAGGCTGGAGAACCTATGCTTATTGGGGCTCCCTAGCGTGAAAATAGCGGCCTGCAGCTGTCCAAATTGTCGCATCCAGTAGATGTGACAATCCCGCAATTTTACCCAGCTGTTCCCGAATGCCCTAGTGCTGCGGCATTCAGGGTAGTAAGGGGTTAATGTCAATTCACAGCTGCCCTAGATTAGTAATGGCAAGCGTCTGTGTGAGCCCCATTATATATAACATGATATGAAATTTGCACTGACTATTACATAAATGATTTAATATTCTTTGTTCAACAGATGGAATTGGCGGCTGGTCATCATATGGCTGCATAGTTGCTAACACAACACAAAGTGAAACAGTCTGTAAATGTAATCATCTAACCAGCTTTGCAATATTATTGGTAAGTAACTATATTTTTTTAAATCTGACTGCATTACCGAAAATCTGTCAGCAAGAGTAAGTACTTTGCACGTTGTGACATCGCTACAGCGATGTCGTTGGGGTCAAATCGAAAGTGACGCACATCCGGGGCCAGTAACGACGTTGCAACGTGTAAAGCCTAGATGCACCGATAAACGATCGCAAAAGCGTCGTAAATCGGCGATCTGTGTAGTGTCGGTCATTTTCATAATTTCGCTGCAGCGACAGGTACGATGTTGTTCCTCGTTCCTGCGGCAGCACACATCACTGTGTATGAAGCTGCAGGAGCGAGGAACTTCTCCTTACCTGCCTCCACCGGCTTTGCGGAAGGAAGGAGGTGAGCGGGATATTTACGTCCCGCTCATCTCCGCCCCTCCGCTTCTATTGGCCGCCTGCCGTGTGGCGTCACTGTGACGCCACATGACCTGCCCCCTTAGGAAGGAGGCGGGTCGCCGGCCAGAGTGACGTCGCAGGGCAGGTAAGTGCGTGTGAAGCTGCCGTAGTGATAATGTTCGCTACAGCAGCTATCACAAGATATCGCATGTGCGACGGGGGCGGATACTATCGTGCTCGGCATCGCTACCATCGGCTAGCAATGACGAAGCTTGCAAAGTATCCCTAAGGTGGCTCCCCTGATGGCTTTTATTAAAAAACATCAAATTGCAGGAACACACTGCCAATTATTAACACCCTGTTGTCGATTTAATGATAATATTTTTTTATCCAGGAATAATATTGTAACAGAACAATGCAGACTTAAATTATATGATCCCTCAGCATTATTTCATTAGGAATACAATTATTTACTAAAATACACAAGTCAGGAGATCTGATAAGTCCTCTTTAACTTGAGGCATCAAATAAGCATCACAATAAGGCAGCTACTCCGACTCTCCTTCTTATATGGGGCAATGGCAAAAAGCACAACTTGAGCAGAGTTGAGGATCCCGAAGAAATCAGTTTTTTCATAGGTGTGGTAGTGGCTTTATTAGAAAACAAATTGTCTTTGTGGGACAAAATCCTTTAAATAGGTTGGTCTTCAGGACAAGTCTTCTAAACTGCCCTGGGCCTTGGCTACTCTTAGGGCTCATGCGCACGTAACTGCTGAATATTCTGCAGCGATATGACAGCACATGTGCACTTCAAATCGCTGCAGAAACACTGCATAATAAATGCAGGGGTTTTTTTTGTACAAAAAAGCCAATTTCATGCTCTATGGCTGCTGCCCCCACCATAGACAGAGGGGAGCTGCATCCATAGCACATGGAATAATTGACATGCTCATTTTATGAACGCACGGATTTGGGTCAAAATTTTGGCATCCAAATCGCTGCATTCATAAAAGCATCGTGCGCACGTATCATGCACAATCTACATAGATTGTCCAGGGGACGCAGGATGCATGCATTTACGCTGCAGTGCAATACGCAGCGTAAACGCATGCAATTACGCAACGTGTGCATGAGTACTTAATCTGCCCCTGACTAGTGGCTAAAGGTAGAAAGCATGTGTCATAGTGATGTGACAGAGAAAAGCAGCTCTAGCAAAATAGATTCTGAAGTTTAACAGTCAGCATGTGATCTGGGGACATAAGAGTCTCAAGAATCTTACACTTCATGCATTGGTACAACAGATACTACACCATGATTACACAGATTCTATATATTATTTCCAATGTCTTTAATTTATTAACATGAAGATTCAGAGATGTCAACAGTCTGTGCCACAGTTTTCAATCCTCTGTTTTCAGGGAGCTGCCAATCACTTGTGGGTGCAGGATAGCCAAGCACTTGAGTATCAAGGATTATATAGCAGAAGCATCATTGAGAGGACTAGCAGAGCTGCAGCATTAAAAGGATAGCAAAAAGCCCAGTAACCCAGTAATTGACAAACCACTGTAATGACGGTCACTCTCTAAATATTTTGTGTTACCCTCGGATCAGGCAGCAAAACCTGGGGACACATTCTCATTAATAAATGTGTGTTTCATTAAAATTATTTTTAAAACATTGAATAATTGTATTTCTTTTTGTAATCTAATCTTTACTGTCTTTTAGAATGTATCGCCCAACGAGAAACTAAATCCTGAGGATGTGTTGATTTTGACATTCATCACATATATTGGATGTGGTCTGTCTGCAATATTCCTCTCTGTGACACTCGTAACGTACATAGCATTTGAGTATGTAACCATTTTCTTATGTATTATTTTACCTTTTCTAACGATCTCTGCATTTGCTAAATCTTTATCAGATCATTTCTGAGCATAATCTAACAATAGCACGATATGCTCTGAGCTGTCCTAGCATTGATATACTGTATGAATCAGGACTACCACATAGTATTTTCAAATCAGATGAAAACAACAAGGCTTGGACACAGAGGCCCTGATTTATCAAAGTGTTAATGCCAGATATCAGGCATAAAACAAATAAGCAAACCAAAACAAAAAGTTGCTACTTTTGGAGTTCTAAAAAATAGGCAAGCTGGGATGGTGTGTGGCAATGCAGAGTTGTCTATATCATGATGAGCTGTCATGGGCCAATAAGAAAAAATTTGGACCACACAGTTTGTTGTGTAATTTTTCCTTAGTGCGCCAATACTTTTCATGCAATCAGGAACTACTTTTGAGGTACAGAGCAAAACCGAGTAGGGAAGGAGCGCCATATTAGACTTCAGAATTTGCTGGAATGGTTTGGGCGTGCCATGTCACATTAATAAAGACCTTGAGGTGCCAGAACAGCCAAAATCCCCCACAAGTGACCCCATTTTACAAACTACACCTCTCAATTAATTTGATGGTGCTGTAAGCATATTGACACCACAGGTGTGTCATAAAATTTTATACAATTGGACAGTGAACAAAAAAAATTCAATTTTTACCACTAAAATGTTCATTGATTATTATTCTCACTTTAACAGATGCAAATACACAATTGAAATGGGTAATATACATTTTTAATTTAGTTGCATAATAATTCTGCATACATAGATATAGATATAGTGAGACAAAATCTCACTTTCACTTTCTTAAATATTCAGGTTTATTAACCTTTTGGATTGATGGACAGCACTGTGGTTGTTCAATAAAGTTAATCATCAAAAATACAAATTGCCTAATGAATGTGCACAAAGTGCAATTCCCAAGGAACCCAGTCAGCAAATGTTTAATTCCAATTCCACTGGAGAGGAAATAAAACATTGCATTGTACCCATCAAAATCAGTGGGTTGATTGTGAAGTGTACATACCTGCAAATCTTGAAGGGAGTTGTCTTTTTTGTTAATAGGTGGTTAACATTATTATTTTTAATACCATTTGCTTTACTAATTAGAATCCTAAATAGTAAAATAAATCATATATTAGAAGTATTCATTGTATTGTTACTTTTTGTTTTCACTTTAGAAAAATACGGAGAGATTACCCATCTAAAATCTTAATTCAGCTTTGTGCTGCCCTGGTTTGCCTGAACCTCACATTCCTTCTAAACCCTTGGATTGCACTGTATAATGATATTCCTGGACTTTGTATCTCCGTTGCTGCATTTCTGCATTATTTTGTTTTGGTGTCTATTACCTGGATGGGGCTTGAAGCTTTCCACATGTATCTGTCTCTTGTGAAAGTCTTCAATACTTACGTAAGAAAATACATCTTAAAGTTCTGCATCATTGCATGGGGTAAGTGTCTAATTTTATAGTTGAGTGTATTTTTCCTGGATTGAGTTACATGCCATCAATGTCTTCCTCTGAACCACAGCAACTCAATATATAGAGTTGGAAAATTTCACCGTACAAATTAGTTGCAAATTAGTTGCATTTCCGCTAGGGAATAATTCCAGATATAATGGAGCATGTTACAATTTTCTTCTGTAGGATTTGGATGGCATTTAACAGATAAAAATTCCATGTGCTTCTTTTACTAATTAAAATTAGATATTGAATGATGGTGGATCTAGGAGTTTCTATATATATAGGTCAGGTTACACCTTACAATGTAGTCCTGCCTGTAATGATAGTGAGATAATTGCTAAAAAGTGATCTGTACAGAACAAGAAGATTCTGTCTATTATGAGGCTCAGTGTCCAGAGTGGAAAAGAATAAGGGCGGCTTTGCACGTTGCGACATCACAAGCCGATGCTGCGATGTCGCACGCGATAGTCCCCGCCCCCGTCGCAGGTACGATATCATGTGATAGCTGGTGTAGCGAACATTATCGCTACGCCAGCTTCACATGCACTCACCTGCCCTGCGACCGTCGCTCTGGCCGGCGACCCGCCTCCTTCCTAAGGGGGCGGGTCGTGCGGCGTCATAGCGACGTCACACGGCAGGCGGCCAATAGCGGCGGAGGGGCGGAGATGAGCAGGATGTAAACATCCCGCCCACTTCATTCCTTCCGCATATCCTACGGAAGCCGCGGTGACGCCGGTAGGAGATGTTCCTCGCTCCTGCGACTTCACACCAAGCGATGTGTGCTGCCGCAGGAACGAGGAACAACATCGGACTGTCGCGTCAGCGTAATTATGAATTACGCCGACGCTGCACCGATGATACGATTACGACGATTTTGCGCTCGTTAATCGTATCATCTAGGCTTTACACACTACGATGTCGCATGCGATGCCGGATGTGCGTCACTTTCAATTTGATCCCACCGTGCGATGTCGTAGTGTGCAAAGCCCGCCTAAAAGAGCTACATGTAAAGGGAACCTGTCAGTTGATTCATGCTGTCAAACCAAATCATATAGCCATCTTCTGATTCATGCTGCCTGTGGTTTGGGTTGTATGAATCAACTGACAGGTTCCCTTTAATGCAGAAACTTCATTCAAACAATCAGTTATTTTCTGATACGATATGATATTATGTAGCAGTCTAATTGTCTTCTAAGATTCATGCTTTGTCTCATGCCAGGAGCTCCTGCTGTGGTCGTGGCAATAATACTTGCAATTAACAAAGACTTATATTTTCTCAAAATAAGTGGAAAATATCCGAATGGATCTGCAGATTATTTGTAAGTTGAATTCAGCATTCTTTAATTCAGGGTTCACTTACATATGCATATTAGGCTACATGCGCACGCTGCGTTTTTTATCACGTTTTTGCTGCGTTTTTTGGTGCAGTTTTGTTGTCAGAACTTTCTGACTTCTGACTTCCCAGGAAAGTCTGAGAAGTCAGATTTGCAATGTGCACCTTGCAGTTTATTTGTCAGCGTTTTATTTGTCTATAGTTTGTGACAAAAAAGATGCAGCATGTTCACTCTTCTAGTATTTTTGTCAATATTTGTCACAAAACCGCATCAAAAATGCATGATGTGAAAAACAAATCCAAAACGCACGAAAAAACGCAATAAAAACGCATCTACATTACAAGCGGTTTTTTTTTACATTTCCAGGCTCTCTCTGACAACGTGCAGTTTTGGTTGCAGTTTGTGAGCACAAAAAGCTGCAACGTGCGCATGTAGCCTAATGATATGTACGCACATTGCTTTCTACCGTGACAAATATTCTGCAGCGTTTTTTCTCACTGCATGTGCGTTTCAAAACGCAGCCAAAACGCTGCGTTTTGGATGCATTTTGAATGCGGAATGGATGCAGAATTCATGCGTTCTGGATGCTTGCTCTACCATAGACAGAGTGGGAAAAGCATCCAAAACGTACAAAAGAAGTAACATGTTGCTTCTTAGAAATTTTGTAAAAAATTTGGCATCCAAAACACTGCGTTTCAAAACGCAACGTGCGCATGGAATTTGCTAAATTCTCATAGACTTTGCTGGGGAAGAAGAATGCATGCGTTTACACTGCAGTTTAAAACGCAGCGTAAACGCATAAAAGAACGCAACGTGCGCACATAGCCTAAAAACACCGAGTGCAATCCAATAAAAATAATCGCATTGCACTCTCGCCAGTGTTAAACAATGATGCAGTGCTTATGTGCGACACTTTCTTCAGGTGTTTTCAATATCAGGAAAAAATGGCAGAATGCTGCATATGGTCTCGTAAACCGGCAGAAATTCGCCAATGCAAGTCTATGGGTGCGAGAAAAAAAATGAACAGCACACGGACCATCAGTATGCTGTTCGTTTTTTACAGATACATTAGCATTCTGTAGCATAGAACACTGTACATGGTCCTGTTAAACATTGCTGATTAAAGAGAATCTGTCAGCAAAATGCAATAACAGGCGATCAAAACATATCATCTGTGCAAAAATAGTACAATTAAAAACGTCAGCTCAAGTCGCAAAAAATAAGCCATCACTGAGCCATAGATCCCGAAAAATGAGAACACTATGGGTCGTGGAAAATGGTGCAAAACGTACGCCACCTTTTTTGGACAAACTTCTGATTTTTTTTTAACCCCTTAGATAACAGTAAATCTATACATGTTTGGTGTCTACAAACTCACACCAACCTGAGACATCACAGCAACACATCAGTTTTACCATATAGTGAACACAGTGAATAAAATTTGGAAGTTTTGTTACCATTTTCCAGTACACTATATGGTAAAACTCATGATTTCATTTAAATGTACAACTTGTTTCGCAAAAAACAAGCCCTTATATGCCTATATTGACAGAAAAATAAAAACGTTACGACTCTCGGAAGGAGGGTGGCAAAAAAAAAAATACAGAAAACGCAAAACCAGCCGGTCGGGAAGAGGTTAAAACTTTTTCTTTTTTTCTTTTTCTTTTTTTTCCATTTTTTACTATAGTTATTAGTCCTCTTAGGGAACTTGAACATATGATCATCCGAATGCTTGTACTGTACACAGCAATACTATAGTACTGCTATGAACACCATCCACGGGCTGGCTTTCACATGAGTACCATCTTGACAGGCACAGAGGACTTCAGCAGAATTACATTATGCTGCTCTCAGATGGGCTAAAAAAACCTGGTGACAGATTCCTTGTAATGTTCTTCTGATTCTCTTAAGGCCACGTCTCACTAAGCAACATCGCTAGCAACATCGCTGCTGAGGCACAACTTTTGTGACGTAGCAGCGATCTTGCTAGCGATGTTGCTGTGTGTGACATCCAGCAACAACCTGGCCCCTGCTGTGAGGTCGCCGGTTGTTGCTGAATGTCCTGGACCATTTTTTAGTTGTTGCTCTCCCGCTGTGAAGCGCACATCGCTGTGTGTGACAACGAGAGAGCAACAACTGAATGTGCAGTGAGCCGGCTTCTGCGGACGTTAGTAACCAATGTAAATATCGGGTAACCAAGAAGCCCTTTCCTTGGTTACCCGATATTTACCTTCGTTACCAGCGTCCGCCGCTCTCACGCTGTCAGTGCCGACTTCCTGCTCCCTGCATACATAGCCAGACTACACATCGGGTAATTAACCCGTTGTGTACTCTGGCTAGGAGTGCAGGGAGCCAGCGCTAAGCGGTGTGCGCTGGTAACCAAGGTAAATATCGGGTTGGTTACCCGATATTTACCTTAGTTACCAAGCGCAGCATCGCTTCCACGCGTCACTGCTGGCTGGGGGCTGGTCACTGGTTGCTGGTGAGATCTGCCTGTTTGACAGCTCACCAGCAACCCGTGTAGCGACGCTCCAGCGATCACTGCCAGGTCAGGTTGCTGGTGGGATCGCTGGAGCGTCGCTTAGTGTGACGGTACCTTTAGAATGTACACCTAATCTGTTTACTGCTGCTAATAACATGCCTGGAGGACCACATTATGTGAATATTCTGAGGGAATTGAAAGGACAGTAAAGGACACCATAATAAGTATATAACAGCAATAACTTGGCACTGGCATTAACAAATGAGAGCTGTATATTAGGAAAGCAAACTGTCAGTCATTACATGTCTCACACTGGTAACGTCCCCTTTCATTTAAAATAAGATTTGGAGGCAGATTCTCAGGGAGAGCTGTGTCCAGATCAGAGATCTTAACAGCTCAATTGCATAGAAAAAATATCTGGATTTGTCTAGAATGAGATATCAGATCAGAGATAACAAAGTAGCATTTTATTCAGCTTCCTATGACCTATGCCAGTCATACAATGTACGCTCCAGATAAAACTTCGCAGTTTTGTGCTTTTGCTTTGATTTCCGGTGATAATCTTCATAAAAAAAGAATTTCCTACTCTCATCATCATTTTTCTTTGTCTTATAACTTGTACATTTGTTCTCACAGTGATTTTTCTCTCCAATAAACAATTCATTTTCATATATTTCTTCTTCACAGCTGTTGGGTGCATGACATTGTTTTCTGGATCACAATAGTTGGATATTTTGCTATAATATTCCTGTTGAACGTCAGCATGTTCATTGTGGTCCTCATACAGCTGTGTCGCATCAAGAAGAAGAAACAGCTGGGCTACCAGAGAAAGACCACTCTCCAAGACCTGCGCAGTGTGGCCGGAATTACTTTTCTGCTGGGCATCACATGGGGGTTGGGCTTCTTTTCATTCGGCCCTGGGAGGACAGCTATGATGTACCTTTTTACTATATTCAACAGTTTACAAGGTCAGTCCTGAAACTTATTTTAAGAAGCATAACATGTTGGATCGAAATACAGTGGAACCTTGGATTACGAGCATAATTGGTTCCGGGAGTGTGCTCTTAAACCATGTTACTCTTATATCAAAGCGAATTTTCCTGTAGGAAATAATTGAACGCAGACAATTCATTCCACAACCCAAAAATATTTACTGTATTTATATAAACTTATTACAGTAATACAAATTATTGTACTGTATTCATATAAAATTATTATAGTACACTAATACAAAATACTGTACAGTAAAAACAAATTAAATTGCACATTAGCTTACAATAAAATTGTTGGTGTGCGGGAGGTACAGTATAAGCAATGGGCTGCACTGGTTATTAGAAAGAACAATACTATATCCATAAATGCAAATTGATAGACATGCTGTATAGTATACAGTACATATGTACAGAAAGTTACCTCCAGAGCGGGTCAGAGTGTGGTGAAAGGACAGAACCAGAAGTGTGCACGGTGAGTATTTGCTCTTCCTGCAAAGCATTGCTCTTAAACCAAGTTACAAATTTATAAAAAGCTTTGCTTGTCTTACAAAATGCTCTCAAACCAAGTTACTCTTAAACCAAGGTTCCACTGTATTGTCTACTATGTGGGTTCCTCTGTAACCCCAAAAGACCCACTGACCTACTGAACGATATAATTGTCCACACCCAAACTTTGTATAGGATTATTATATTTAGATACAGCTATTTGTTCGTTAGTTGAATCATTCTGTATCTTGACAAAGGGAGCATGTTACATTGAACACGCAGTTCAGTCAGCGGGCAGCTTATTATATTATCATATCATTAATTATATAGATTGGAAATGTTTCCGCTGTAATTCCTTCACATTCTGGATTTAAGACTCCAGTCGGCAGTACTGCTCAGCGGTTGAAAGCAATCTCAATATGTATTTTCATAAGAAAGCGGTCAATCACTTATAATACCACCCACCAGACTCTTAATCTCCGAATGAGCCATGAGCAAAAGTTTAAACTTAGGGTGGCGTTACACGCTATGATTTATCGTGCAATTGCATGAGCGATCGCACCCGCCCCCGTCGTTTGTGCGTCACGGGCAATTTATTGCCCGTGACGCACAAAGTAGATTACCCCTGTCACACGTACTTACTTCCTGAACGACCTCGCTGTGGGCGGTGAACATCCTCTTCCTGAAGGGGCAGGGACGTTCGGCGTCACAGCGACGTCACACAGCAGCCTCCCAATAGAAGCGGAGGGGCATCCCGTAACATCCCGTCCACCTCCTTCCTTCCGCATTGTCGGCAGGATGCGGGTAAGCTGTGTTCGTCGTTCCCGGGGTGTCACACGGAGCGATGTGTGCTGCCTCGGGAACGATGAACAACCGGCGCACAGAAGGAGGAACGACATTATGAAAATGAAAGACGTGTCAACGAGCAACGATAAGGTGAGTATTTTTGCTTGTTCACAGTCGTTCGTAGCTGTCACACGCTAAGATATCGCCAACGATGCCGGATGTGCGTCACGGAATCCGTGACCCCGACGATATATCGCCCGATATATCATACCGTGTAACACCGCCCTTATAAATTAAAATTTGTGCTGAATCTTCTTTGCACAAAATTATGGATCTATCTGCTGAGCTTCTCCCTCTATCTAACATGCTGCTTTCAGATTCACCGACATGTTCAGTGAGACACGTTCTTTAGTTCTTTAGTTTCCTTCCACATACAACAAAAAAAAAAAAAACATCCAGAATTTCTCTAGTGTGAATTGTTACAATCTTTGTTGAGTGCTTCAATATATTTTTCTGCTATATGTGCAACAATACTCTGTTTCTTTTCTAGGATTCTTCATATTTTTCTTCTACTGTGTAGCAAAGGAAAATGTCCGAAAGCAGTGGAGGCGCTATCTTTGCTGTGGAAAATTTAGGCTGGCTGAAAATTCAGGTAAAGCTTCTAAAACATGCTAAAAACATGCTAGGTGTCTCCACTTTGAGTATGTGCGCATGATCAGGCTTCCTCGCATTCTGGATGAAGCATAATTTCTCTTGCGGAGATGCTAGTGTCTTGCAGGAGAATGTACCGTCAGTGTCCATGATCAGTATTACTGTGTTCTCCTGCTGAGAACACTCGTGTCTCTGAAAGCATAAATTGTCATGCTGCGACTTGGAAACCTGCGTCGCCAGTCATTTTATTCTGCATTCAAAAGAAGCACAATGGACAGGAGATTTCTATAAATCATCAGAGGCTAAGAACTTACCAGCAGGCCTACCTGTTCTGACCAGCGACGAACTCTGCCAACTCAGAACAGTCACAGACAGCTCCTGCCAGGACTTCACCTGCTTTTGTTGATGTCACGTCAACTGAGCAGTTTTTTTGTTCTGCGCTGCTCTGTCAACTGGGCATCACTGCCGAAGTCATGCTGATTGATAGTCAGCTCTGCCCTACCTAAGCCCCCCTTCACACGCACGTGTCTCCGGTACGTGCTAGGTCCGTGCCCGCATGTCCCGGACACACGGGCACACGTAAACCCATTAAAATCAATGGGTTCATGTGCACGCACATGTGCAGCCATTGGCCTGTGCCTCCGTGTGGAGCAGACGTGAACACGTGTCAGAGAAAAAAATAACATCTTTATTCACCTCCACTAGCCCTCCTGTCTCTGCCGCTGCTGTCACTTGCTGCCGACCGCCGCTCATTATGCTCACTTCACTGCAGCTGAAGCGGCAGCAGCGGGGAGTCGGCAGGGCTGGAGACCCCAGTTCAGCACCACGGACAGCGACGCCAGGGACAGGTGAGTTGAAAGTTTTCGTTCTCCGTGTGTTATCACGGGATAACACACGGAGAACACACGTAGTGCCATAAACACGGCACACGGAGGGGAAAACGCACCTTTGACACGTCCGTGAAACACGTGCGTGATTTTCACGGACGTGTGAAGGGGGCCTAAGGAAGAACCAGAATAGGAAGGTAGTTAGCAACTACCTGTCAATATATTCTAAGCCCCAAACAAAAAATAGCCAAAGTCTCAAATAACTGCTAACTAACTAATATTTCTCAGGAATGCAGCAACAGATGGAAGATGTAAAGGTGTTGATTAATTTAGCTTTTAAAGACCTGCATGCCCATATAAGCAGTTTGGGAGTTCATAATTATTATTACATATAATTCAGTATTTTTTGTGTTACATTTAGACTGGAGTAAGACAGCTACCAACAAATTAAGGAAACAGACTTCAAAGCAAGGAATATCCAGCAGTTCCAGCAATTCCATTCAGTCATCCAGTAATACTAATTCTACAACATTACTAGTGTCCAATGAGTACTCACTGCACCCCAATGGAAATGGTGAGCTTTCTACACTTTCTTTCTAGCTTAACAATGTTTAGAAAAATCTTGAATGCTCAGGTAAACTCAGCAAGCTTAGCTGTAATCACAGCAGAGGATGCTCAAAAATGTCAGCATACTTGGCTGACCAATAGGTTGAACATTTCTCTGTTTTTTGGCCATCTGAATCTGCTTACATAAGGGCAAGACAGTTCTGCGCTGGCCGCACCCCTTACCGTCTATTATCTCCCTACAAACATACACTCACCTGCCTCATAGCAGTTGCATGATGCGCTTACTTCCAAGGCATGATGTGCCTACTAACAAGGCATGATGTGCCTACTGCCACGGAATTATATGTCTGCTGCCAAGGCATGATGTGACTACTGCCTAAAAATGATATGCCTACTGACAAGGTATAGTGTACCTACTGCCAAGGCATGATGTGCCTACTGCCAAGACAGGATATGCCTACTATCAAGGCATGATGTGCCTACTGCCAAGGCAGTATTTGCCTACTGTCAAGGCATGAAGTGCCTACTGCCAAGGCAGGATATGCCTACGGTCAAGGCATGATGTGCCTACTGCTAAGGCAGGATATGCCTACGGTCAAGGCATGATGTGCCTACTGCCAAGGCAGGATATGCTTACTGTCAAGGCATGATGTGCCTACTGCCAAGGCATGATGTGCCTCTACTACCAAGGCATGATGTGCCTACTACCAAGGAATCATGTGCCTACTGCCATGATACGATGTGCCTACTGCAAAGGCATGATTTGCCTACTGCCAAGGAATCGTGCCTATTGCCAAGGCATGATGTGTCTACTGTCAAGGAATCATGTCCACTGTCAAAGGTCAAACAAAAGGGTTCAAATCAATGGGAAATTAAAGTAAATGCAACCCAAATGCTGTTATAAAAATTTGAGAAAATAAAACTTACTGTAGTTTTTTTATTGCAAATAATGTGGTGTAAAAATGTAGCAACATGCAAATTGTGAACTGAGCCTTACAGACCTTCTGGTATTTAGTTTGTTAACCAACTGATCCTATACATTCTATATTTTAAGGCAATGTACTTAAGGAGAGAAATGGTGTTTCCTTCGTGCTGCAGAATGGAGAGATGCCACTTCAAGAATTTCCCGGAAGACCGTCCACCACAAATGGGGACATTCAACAGAATTCTTTGAGAAGGACTTCCAACAAGGGAAGCGTGCATTTTATTGATCAGATCTAGCTGGATGTTAGATTCATTTGCCATGAAGCATTGACTGGGAATCCTGCACTCTAGATGTGAGAATACTAGCGGCTTGAGTATTTGAAAATTCATTAAACGTAGCTGCCTTGGACTATCAAGCACGGCTGAAATTAGAGCACATGATACAAAAGTCGCTGTTACTCTAAATGAACTTGTCAAAACCAATTGACAAGAACTGAAATTTGTGAATGACAGGAGTTTAATGGAATGTGGGAACAGAACACAGGAAATATCGTTTCATCCCTTCTTCAGCACATTATCCACTTTTCTTTACTGTATTTTTGTATTTAATTTATGCATTGTTAAGTTTAATATAATTGTTTGTATAAAAACGTGGCCTGTGATATGTATTATTAGTTTAAGCTTACTAATTGTCATTTTGTGTTTGTTAGTACTATAGGCCTTTTCTGTTCCATTATTTTTTTCCAGAAAACTGGATTTATTTTTTTCGTCCTGTAACACTATACTGCCGCAGATATGGAATTTCCTATTTTTTTTTAGATCCTTTTAGACGACGTGATATTATTAAAGGGGGGCACTGAGTTTGAGTTCAGCCCCGAAATTAATTGGTACGATGAAGAATGTTATATTGGATAACAATGTTCCTGACCAAATATGTCTTTTTTGCATCTTTGCACATATTAATGAAGTTGCCATATTTGGCTTATTGCACGTGTACAAATAAGCTCTACATCAATATAAAAAACAATGGCGCCTATATAAAGTGCTTTGCACACATTGGAAAAGATGCATCACCCTGCTAATCTGTTACACACACAATTAAAGCTTTACTTTTCCTGAGCCTGAAAGAGGTACTTAATAGATGGATACTGGAATATACAGTGGGAGTCATATGGACATTTTCCACAATATCTTATTTATATATTATGTATTTTTTAACAGTGAATAGCGCTTTAAATACAAGTTTATTTCTGAAGAATAACCTGGCTTATAAGATAAAATCTTACCAACCTTGCTGCTTATCTTGGGTTTTCTAGAATCGAACAATTAACCTTTTGACATAAGCAATTCATTCATCCCATCAAACCTTTGGTATTAATTTTCTTGTGGTCTTGCATATAAATATGCATGTTATATAGGGCACAAATCATTTTAGTGATATACACTACGACAAATAAAAAGCTGGAATTTCGCATTTACATGTCATTCTCTTATAATCAGTATGATTTTTTTTTTTCAAAATGTAATGTTTTGTTTTGCTGCTGAATAAATTATCATTTAACTCGACTGTATCAATATAATAATGTATATTTATACATTATACTAAGGTAACATTAATATGCATCCTCTGTTTATAGAAAAGCTGGTTTCCCATTTTCAGTTTTGCGCAGGACTGGGAAAATAGGTATAAATTAGGTCATATAATTTCCTCCATTACTATCTAAGCATTAAAACTCTGAGGTTTTTTTCTGAAGAAAACTTAGTTATGATGCATATGTCTCTTAGGCCCCCTTCACACATCAGTAATTCCGGTAAGCATGACGCTGTTTTCATATGTACCGAAATTATTTAAAAATTTTGACCAATATTTTTTGCGTTTTTCTAAAAATGTAAAAAACTTGGCGAAAATTGTATGCCCATAAATCCGAGAGATATGCCGCCCAAAATAATTATTAATTAACATTTCCCACATATCTACTTTACACAACGCAATTTTCAAAACTTTTTTTTTTTTTCGTTAGGAAGTTAGAAGAGTTCAAAGTTTATCACAGTTTCAAAATTTACAAAACCATTTTTTGCGAACCATATCACATTTTGAAGTGACTTTAACCCCTTCAGCCCCCGGGCACTTCCCGTTTTTGTTTTTTGCTCCCCTTCTTCCGAGAGGCGTAACTTTTTTATTTTTCCATCAATCTTGCCATATGAGGGCTTGTTTTTTGCGGGACGAGTTGTACTTTTAAATGAAACCATAAGTTTTAAGTTTTACCATATAGTGTACTGGAAAACGGCAAAAAAATTCCAAGTGCGGAAAAATTGCAAAAAAAGTGTGATCGTACAATAGTTTGTGGGATATTTTATTCACTATATGGTAAAACTGAGGTATCTATGTGATGCCTCAGGTCGGTGCGAGTTTGTAGACACCAAACATGTACAGGTTTCCTTGTATCTAAGGGTTTAAAAAAAATTCACAAGCTTGTCCAAAAAACGTGGCGCACGTTTTGCGCCATTTTCCAAAACCCGTAACGTTCTCATTTTTCAGGATCTGAGGCTCAGTGATGGCTTATTTTTGCGTCTCGACCTGACGTTTTTAGCGGTACCATTTTTGCGCAGATGCTACGTTTTGATCGCCTGTTATTGCATTTTGCGCAAAATTTGCGGTGACCAAAAAACGTAATTTTGGCGTTTGGAATTTTTTTGCCGCTACGCCGTTTACTGATCAGATTCATTGATTTTATATTTTGATAGCTCGGGCATTTCTGAACGTGGCGATACCAAATGTGTGTGTATTTTTTATTTTTTTAACCCTTTAATTTTCAATGGGGTGAAAGGGGGGTGATTTGAACTTTTAGGTTTTTTTATTTTTTTAAAACTTTTTTTTTTCTTTCTTTTATTTTACTAGTCCCCCTAGGGGGCTATAGCGATCAGCAATCCGATCGCTCTGCACTATCTGCAGATCTCAGCTACAGAGCTGAGAACTGCAGATTTGCTGCTTCACTTTCAATGCCGGCTGTATTCCGGCATTGAGAGGAAGTGAGTCATGTTAGCTACAGGCGCCATCACATGACCCTGTGCTACCATGGCAACCGCCGAAAGTCACGTGATCATGTCACGTGACTTCCGGTGGGGGCGGGGTAAGTGACTGTCATGGCGGCGCCCATATACATATCGCTGCCAAGATGTTGGCAGCGAAATGTAAGGGGTTAATGGCCGCGGGTGGAATCGATTCCACCCGCGGCTAGCAGGCACACATGTCAGCTGTTGATACCCAGTACGTCATGGGTCGTTAAGGGGTTAAGGTGCCTAGTGACAGAAAACACCCAAAACTGACACCATTCTAAAAACTGCACCCCTCAAAATATGTTCAAAACCACATCCAAGAAGTTTATTAACTGTTTAGGGGCTTCACAGGAACCAAAGCAATGTGGAAGGAAAAAATGAAAAAATTACTTTTTTACACAAAAATGTTAATTTAGCCATAAAATTTAGCATTTTCACAAGGGTATCAGGAAAAAATGCACCATAAAATTTATTGAGCAATTTCTACTGAGTATGCTGATACCTCATATGTGGTAGAAATCAATTGTTTGGGTGCACTGTGGGTCTCGGAAGGGAAGGAGCGCCATTTGAATTTTTGAAATTAGCTGGAATTATTAGCGGACGCCATATCGCATTTGGAGACCCCCTGAGGTATATAAACAGTGTAGCTCCCCCACAAGTGACCCTATTTTGGAAACTAGTAGTAAAGAAAAAATAATTACATTTTTACCACTACAATGTTGTTTTAACCCCAGATTTGCAATTTTTACAAGGTGAATAGATAAAAAGGGGCTCCATGTGTTGCACAATTTCCCCTGAACGTGGCAATACCCTATATGTGACTGTACAGTACTGTTTGGCCACACCACGAGGCACAGGAGGTAAGGAGCGCCATTTGAGTTTTTGAGCACAGATTTTCCTAGAATAGTTTGCGGACTCCATTTTCAGAGCCCCTAAGTGCCAGAACAGAAGAACACCCCTCAATTGACCACATTTTGGAAATTACACCCCTCTAAGTATTCATCTATGGGTGTAGTGACAATTTATTCTCTGGAAAACACCTATGGTGTCAAATGCAGTGAATGCTGCCGAAGAAAAGATTGCAAACATTTTGGATTAGTTCCCCTTTATCCTATGCTCTATGCTGAGGCAGCAGAGATACTCCAGACTCTGTTTAGACTCTGTTCAGTGGTGTCCATCTTATCAATGATTAACAAAAACTGTTGCTGACTGCACTTTTGTGCACGTTTGAAAAGATGCATAAAAATATGGACACCGCTGGATCACAGGTCAGACGTGAGGTCAAAGGGACTCCCTCTGCCTCATTACAATGAATTTTCAGTTGGGAATTATGTCTGAATCATGTTTTTGAGCGATTGACACGTAATCCCAGTGTAAATGCTTAGCGCAGAGCGCAGGATAAATATTAGCCAAGCTTTTAGCGGCAGAATGAACAACTCAATAGCGATTGAGGAATTGGCTTTATTTATTTTTTATGCCGTTCACCTTGCGGTATAAGTGATTAGGCGGCTTTTTTCCTCTTGTCAGTATGATTACAGCGATACCAGATTTATATACCGTATTTTTCGGACTATAAGACAAACCGGACCATAAACGCACCCTGGTTTTAGAGTAGGAAAATGGGAAAATAAAATTTTAAGCAAAAAATTTGGTCATGACACACTGTTATGGGGCGAGGATCTGCTGCTGACACTGTTATGGAGGTAATGTCCCCAAATTTTCTACTAAGATACCCCATCCTGGTAATGATCCTCGTGCCTTGTGTATGATCCACATATTGTATATATGTCCTTCATCCTGGTATAGCCCCCATCTTGATAAATACCCCCATCCTGCTATATACCCCCATCCTGCAATATACCCCCATCCTGCAATATACCCCCATCCTGATAAACACCCCCATCCTGTTATATGGCCTGTATTCTGTGGCACACAAAAATAAACGTTTATACTCACCTTTCCTCACTCTAGCAGCATCGCTCGTCCTCCTGTCTGTGCTATCAGCAGCACCGCTGACCTGTGTGGAGCCGGTCACCGTTCCCTGCAGCATCGCGATATCCTCCTGTATGCCGGCCCGCTGATGTGTGTGGAGAGCGGGGCGCACAGCGATGACATCATCGCTGTGCTAACCGCCCTCTACACAGATCAGCAGGCCGGCAGACAGGAGGACATCGCGATGCTGCAGTGAGTATACCGTACTTATTCACTGCCCCCAGCGCTGATGATTATGCATGGGGGGCAGTGAATATAGCCGCACATGATCACTCCAGGCTGTAGTTGCCAGGGGTGATCACGCGGGCAGACTCCCGCGCACATCCTCCCGTCCACATCTCAGCGCTGGCTTCAGTGCTGAGAGATGATGGGCGGGAGGATGGGCGTGCATATGAAATGAGCAGGCCCATGTGGTCACGGTAGGCGCTGCTACAGCCTGCGCCTGCCGCCAATGACCCGCTCCACCGCAGCACCCTCATTCCTTGCAGACTGCCGGTAGCAGCGTGGGCACTGCTCCTGGCAGTGAGAGCCGGGTCCCAGTCACAAGATTAGCCAGAGATCTGGCGGCGATGACGGGAGTACAGCATGGGAACCCCTGCAATCGCCATGACATACTGGGTATGTCCTTGATCAGAATGGCACTGATTTTCATGACGTACCCAGTACATCAAATGTTGTGTAGAGGTTAAAGTACAAACTCTGCGTTTTTAACTAACAGATCTCATACCTTTTAAACTCTATGGATGGGCTGTTCATGTTACGGGGGAACCGGCAGATTATGACCAGGGAGTATATATCCTAATTGCCAGTCGGGGCCCACCGTGCTCCAGATGACAAAGGAGCTGCTGGCACCTGAGGGTTAGGCGGAGACTATACAGCGGGATGGCTCTGAGATAACCCAGGGAACCGGTCACGTGTGTAAGAACACGTCAGACCGGACAACAACCCAGTTAGCGTTTCCGTGGAATTGGCGCAATCCTGACCCCGTGTGCAGGGAAGACGTCAGGCCGGATGGTGACCAGGTAGCGTTGACAGAGAAGACCGCTGCGACAGCGCCCTGTCGGCCACGTGTGTCAGACACGACAGGCCGAGCGGTCCTCCGATTAGCGTTTCTGGTCACTACGCGAATGGCCACATGTGTAGAGGACACATCAGGCCAAGAGATCACACCAGTAGCGTTGACTGGGAAGCCACGGAGAATAATAGATTCACACACCTAATCCAGGAACACCCTGTTAACTCCACAGGGGTCCTAGGGTACGCTGTCCGTGCGAGTAAGAGGCACAACCGGACAGGTGGCGCAGCACACAGTGCGTTGTCTGTGTGCGTAGGGGTCACACTCGGACAGGAGGCGCAGCAGCCACAGCCCAGTTAACTCCATTGGGCTGCATAAGCAGGACTGGACGGTAGGAGGTGGAAGCCCGGCGCCTGACCCTAACGTGCTGAGCCACGGGTGTCTTGGCATGAGAAACACCGGATGCCTAACCTTACCTACCGCTTCCAAACACAGGCTTATGCTGCAATAAGGCTCTAACATGGAGGTGTGCTCTATCTGAGAAAATGTGAAGACTGCGCACCTCCATGTTGTCTCCAGCCCCTTTTATAACCTGGGTCCGCCCCAAACACAGGGTGGACCACAATGGCACTTCCAGGGTCCAATAGAAGAGTGCCATGTCATCAGCGTCGTCACCAGCGGCCTATCCGGAACTGCCACATCATTGATGACCTCATGGCAGCCACACCCCAAACACTTCACCAGTCATTGTCTGATGACCAATGGTGAGGTGTCATGTCATAGGGGCGGGCCTCTGCGAGCCAGTCCGGAGTGGCCACATCATCAGGACACCTGATGTGTGTTGGCCTATCAGAGCCTGCCACCTCCTGGACATGCCCAGACCTAGCCTCTGATGCACTAAGTGCCTCAGCATGCTCAGTAGCCTGAACAACAGTCTCGGAAATCAGACTATCTCCCTGAGCATGCTCACTAGGCACAACACAGGACTTAGACACGGCACGATGTCCAAGTACCTGTGCAAAGAGGCTTTTCACACTAAGTGTAGGAGCATGCTCTGTAGCCTGAACCGAGGACTTAGCCTCAGAAATGGCACTATCAGGCTGAGCATGCTCACTAGGCAAAACATTGGACTTAGGCTCTGGCTGGGGAAAATCGGGGCGCGCATGCGCACTAGCCGCCTCTCCACACTTAGACGTGGAGGAAGGAGCAGCCAGCTGGACGACCCGAGGCACAGCCAAAAACGGCAGCCGGCGCCTGGGCGCAACAGGAACCGCAGCAGGCTGCTTGCGGCTATGGCGGCGCCAATTCGTAACAGTTCATATGTTTGTGTAATTTTACAGACTGAGTGGTTGGCATCAAAACACGGAGATATGACCAATTCTGATTACAGTCACAATCTTCCCAATTCAAGACTATAGGTCCATAAAAAAAATCAGACAGTACTAAGATCCTATCCATGTGCTTTTCATTTTCCACAGACTTGAATAAAAGTTTGAGGAACTTCCATCACTCTGCATACGAAAAACTGATGAAACTCTGATGCTAAAAACGGACACACTAATCAATTTTTGATCAAAATCTCATTGTTTGGTCTGAATATTTTCATAAGCTATCTGTGGGATTGGTTATCAATAGCAGGTTAGTAGGGGTTCAGCACCCGCAATCCCAACTGATCAGCTCTTCCATGTTCCAGTGGCGGCTGGAAGTATATACAATGAACAGAGCTGCACTGCGGAACGAAAATCAATGTGCAGTGGCTGCCGACAGGTACTGCAAAACAGGACATTTTCAAAAGATATTGGCCCTATTAATCAAAACCGGCTACATTGTTGCTGGTTGTGATGATGGGATATGTAGGATTCAGACGCTACTGATTCATTAAGAGGTGTCTGACGAGTGACATGCGCTTCCGAGACTAGAGTAAGAATTCTGGTGTAAGAAATGCCGCAGATCATCATGAAGTAGACGAGCTGTGTAATAACGCCTCTGCCATGCCCCAGCTCACCCATTTTATCAGCCAGGAAAAACTTGTGTGAAAACAATAAAAAGCACTAAATCTTGCAACTCTTCAAAGCAATAGAAGTCAGAATTCTGGCAAAATTGCTTTGATAAACTGGGGCTATAGAATCAATTCAATATAATAGAAGCTGTTCTGCATTACCTGCAGCAGACACTACACATTGAATGGAGATTAAGGTTCTTACATCCAGCCGATAACTGATCGATGGGGTTGCCGGATGAAAGAGTCAAATCAATTTACCATGAATGATCTATTCTAAAGTTAGGCCGTGAAAATATCTTGACTGGACAACCCCTTTAAAACCCACCAATAAGTTATGTAAGGGTAGACTGCGCATGGATATACATATTCTCTGAAGCTCATGCGAAGACTGTTCACTGGGATTTCTCCTCCCTGTCCTCTCTCCCTGCCTCGACCTTTGACCGCCCTCCTCTGTTTGAAATCCCAGCAGTGACCTGTGATTCAGGGATGGAAGGCAGGAAGAGGGGCTAGAAAATCACAAACAGGGAGGAGAAGACCCAGTGTACAGCCCAGCCCTTGTGCACTGAAGTCTAATTAGCAGAACACTTCAAATGGTGATTAAAGAAGATCAAAGCAGATTTCTTCTCCAAAAGTATCAATTTAATCAGTAATATCATTACAGCCATGGCTTTACTTTACATTACAAAATTGTGCTGACAGGTTCACATTAGGATATAAAAGAAAATTGTTCAACCAGCTACAGAAGGAGAGTGTCACATCCTCACCAGAGTCCGCTCTTGCGACTTCTGTTTCAGTCACCAGGTGCCGCCGTATTCCCGCTGTGGACTGTGCTGGTGATGGGGGAGGAGTCTGTGCCAGTGCCTCTGGTGGGCGCAGGCTCCGCTCATCCACTAGGCTGAGTTTTCCTGGCGCCTGCAGTACCACTGGGTGAGTGTTGGTGGCTTGTGTCTTCCAGCTGAGGTTGCCACAATTCAGCTACAGCCAATGGGAAGACACCACATCCTTTTTATCCCCTCTTCTGTCTGCTGGCCATTGCCAGATATAGATTGTATTCCTACTAGACTCTGGTTCTCCCTACTGTAATTATTTGATTCCTATTTTGACCCCGGCCTGCTCTCTGACTACTCTCCTACCTGCCGTATTTGTACCTTGCTACCCGATACGGATTTGACCTCTGCTTTGTTTTCTGATTATGTCCTTGCCTGCCTGATTCTGTCCCTGTTTTGCATTTCCAGGTTTGACCCTGCCTGACTTCTACTTTCTTTGGACTGCAGCCTTCCACAGGTAGTGGTCTCCGGGGCCCTGTTTAATTCCATATCCCTGTATAGGGGTTAAAACGTTTCAGGTTCTCGGGGTCCTGCTTTGTGAGCTGTTTTCCTCTAGCCTGTCCATTACAGCCAGTCTGAGCCTGTGGTTCCAGGCAGGCGTTACAGAGAGATTAAAACACTAATTCCAATCTTTGCACCATCTTCAAAAAGTATAGAGAAGCGAGACTCAATAGGGTAGGTTCAACTACTGTATATTTAACTATGCCTATGAGGACAAAACTTACCAATCAATTTCCTCCTGTCATAAAATTATAATCCTTATAGGACAATGCTAAAAGTGAATCCCATTTTTCCACAATGCAAATTAAAATGTCAGCGAGAGAGAACGGCCAACTTAATGATACTAATGGAGGGACTACAATGATACTAGTAAATACACATATCACATATAAGCACAATGTAACATGTAAGTGCAATGTTAGGTAGTGATCCCCAGAATCCACTTTCACATATGATATTGTCTTCCCTACATGTTTCACTGTCACCGCTAGGACTAGGGCTTTACCAGCTGCAGATGTAGAGATTACTAAACCACATCTTTGTATCATATGCCAGGGTAAATGCAAAGGAATTGGAGAAAATGAACACATTGGGTTTCTATAAGATTTGTACACGTTTGGGCATTGTGATGTAGGGCGCAGGGATGGCAGTAGTATCTGAGTCCTGGTGCCTGTGGGGGCCTAAAGACCCATCTACTGCAACCAGTGTTATTAAAGGCACAAGTTGGGTGAGCGTCGTGTAACTAACTTTGAACTGAGTCAAAAGACTGTTTACTTTAGGAATGCACAGAAATCTGACAAATATTTTCATCAATTGTTTCTGTTATCAATATCTAATATAGTGTTGCTATTGGACTTTACAGGATTCACATTAAGGCGAACCCTGCCCCACTCCTGTTTTTCATTCCTTTCTGTAAATATAGTAACCCTACAAGTTTACAGCCCAGTCATAACTATCGTCTAGCCATGTTTCAGTTTTTTCCACTAAGTCAGACATTATTAATTTCATGTCATCAATTTTTACAGCTACAGTATATCCTGCCAGTCCCTTAGGGACATCTCCTCCCCAGGTTCTCCTCCCATCTCTTCATCATAAGAGGTCATCATAACATAGACTTTAAAGGTTTTTCCTGACTCCTCCCGTATTACCTTAAAAGAGAGTTTCCACTGCATCCAAAATTTCATAGGTAAAGGGCATATTAATGTAAGCTAAGGATCTAAAGCCCAGAATAGAGAATTAACTGAAAATTTGTGTCCTGACAAATGCACAAATTCAACAAAGGGCCTCACGGCTTACTGGGCAGATTCTGTCTCATGGTCTTTAGGGAAATAAGATTTAGAAAAGATTTTTCCACTTTGGACAATTCCTTTTTGTTTCAAAGGGAATCTGTCAGTCGGGTCAACACTCCTAAGTTGTAAATATGGATACAGTGCCTACAAGTAGTATTCAACCCCCTGCAGATTTAGCAGGTTTACACATTCGGAATTAACTTGGCATTGTGACATTTGTAGATCAGCCTGGAAGTGTGAAATGCACTGCAGCAAAAAGAATGTTATTTCTTTTTTTATATTTTTTTTAAATTGTGAAAAGTTTATTCAGAGGGTCATTTATTATTCAACCCCTCAAACCACAAGAATTCTGTTTGGTTCCCCTAAAGTATTAAGAAGTATTTCAGGCACAAAGAACAATGAGCTTCACATGTTTGGATTAATTATCTCTTTTTCCAGCCTTTTCTGACTAATTAAGACCCTCCCCAAACTTGTGAACAGCACTCCTACTTGGTCAACATGGGAAAGACAAAGGAGCATTCCAAGGCCATCAGAGACAAGATCGTGGAGGGTCACAAGGCTGGCAAGGGGTACAAAACCCTTTCCAAGGAGTTGGGCCTACCTGTCTCCACTGTTGGGAGCATCATCCGGAAGTGGAAGGCTTATGGAACTACTGTTAGCCTTCCACGGCCTGGACAGCCTTTGAAAGTTTCCACCCGTGCCGAGGCCATGCTTGTCTGAAGAGTCAAGGCTAACCCAAGGACAACAAGGAAGGAGCTCCGGGAAGATCTCATGGCAGTGGGGACATTGGTTTCAGTCAATACCATAAGTAACGTACTCCACCGCAATGGTCTCCGTTCCACGAGCCCGTAAGGTACCTTTACTTTCAAAGCGTCATGTCAAGGCTCGTCTACAGTTTGCTCATGATCACTTGGAGGACTCTGAGACAGACTGGTTCAAGGTTCTCTGGTCTGATGAGACCAAGATCGAGATCTTTGGTGCCAACCACACACGTGACATTTGGAGACTGGATGGCACTGCATACGACCCCAAAAATACCATACCTACAGTCAAGCATGGTGGTGGCAGCATCATGCTGTGGGGCTGTTTCTCAGCCAAGGGGCCTGGCCATCTGGTCCGCATCCATGGGAAGATGGATAGCACGGCCTACCTGGAGATTTTGGCCAAGAACCTCCGCTCCTCCATCAAGGATCTTAAGATGGGTCGTCATTTCATCTTCCAACAAGACAACGACCCAAAGCACACAGCCAAGAAAACCAAGGCCTGGTTCAAGAGGGAAAAAATCAAGGTGTTGCAGTGGCCTAGTCAGTCTCCTGACCTTAACCCAATTGAAAACTTGTGGAAGGAGCTCAAGATTAAAGTCCACATGAGACACCCAAAGAACCTAGATAACTTGGAGAAGATCTGCATGGAGGAGTGGGCCAAGATAACTCAAGAGACCTGTGCCGGCCTGATCAGGTCTTATAAAAGACGATTATTAGCTGTAATTGCAACCAAGGGTTATTCCAAAAAATATTAAACCTAGGGGTTGAATAATAATTGACCCACACTTTTATGTTGAAAATTTATTAAAATTTAACTGAGCAACATAACTTGTTGGTTTGTAGGATTTATGCATCTGTTAATAAATCCTGCTCTTGTTTGAAGTTTGCAGGCTCTAACTTATTTGCATCTTATCAAACCTGCTAAGTCTGCAGGGGGTTGAATACTACTTGTAGGCACTGTATGCAGGTCACAGAAAGTTAAATAAAATGATTCCTTAATATCTGCGATCTGATGTCTTATTTCAGAAAAATCCACAATGTGAGAGGTTGACTATCCATATCTGTATGCGCCTCCCCTGATGATGTGGGGGTCTTCCAATGTCTGGGGTTTACCATTTGAGCAGTGATGAAAAAACTATTGCAGGATACTCTTCTTTGCAAGAGAAATAGATATATGAATCAGGGATAGAAGTGCAGTCTGAGGCTAAAAGACAGTAATCTCTCCATATTAGAAGCTTTGTCTTTTTTAATTCTACAGCCCTGCTGGATGAGCGTGTCCCGTATGACCCTTTCTGGTCTTCCCATTGGAATAATAATGAGGTAGGGTCATTTTGGTGGATATGAATGAAGTCCTAAATAACTGTCTTGACAGCTATCTGACAAATGGAATCCTTTAATAAAGCCGGGTTCATTGACCATACCCACTCTCCTGGGGTTGTGTCCAGAGGGGCTAGGGAAAGGAAAACCAGGACGTGATCAGATCAGATCATGGAATCAATACGAGAGACTGGGTTGAATGAGAGCAGGTTATGGCTAATGAGAAAATGGTCTATTCTGTTGTAAGAGTTGTGTATGGCAGATTTGAAGGTGTAACTAGTAGATGTGGCGTTTTTCAAATCCAAAGGTCCGTGACCTTTGGATTTGAAAAACGCCACATCTACTAGTTTCATATCAAATAGGTTGTCTTCCAAACTCACCACCTGTGAGGCAGGTACCAGAGACCTACCAAAGGATTTATCAATGTTATGATCTAAACCAATGTTGAAGTCACCTCCGACAATCAGGGAGCCCTCGGCAAAACTGGAGAGGTGGGTTAGGTATGTCTTGCAGATGTGTGCTTGGTCCTAATTTGGGAGATAAAAATTGGCAATGGTGATTGAACACCTCTTCATGCAAATGAATCTAAATGAAAAAAAAACATTCATTTTGGTCAGATTTTAAGGTAGAGATTTATGCACTGCAATACTAACGCCCTTTGACTTAAGGGTGCTTTACACGCTGCAACATGGCTAACGATATATCGTCGGAGTCACGGTGTTTGTGACGCACATCCGGTGTCGTTAGCGACATCGCAGCGTGTGACAGCTAGGAGCGACGATCAACGATTGCAAAAACGGCAAAAATCGTTGCTCGTTGACACGTCGCTCCTTTTCATAATATCGTTGGTGGTGCATGCCGCTGGTTGTTCCTCGTTCCTGTGGCATCACACATCGCTGACACCGCAGGAACGACGAACATCTCCTTACCTGGGTCCACCGGTTGGTAGACACTGAAGAAAGAAGAAAATCAAGACACTGAAAAAGAAATGTGAAAAGTAAAAATGAAAGGAAGATTCTTTTCAGTGGGTTCCCTGGCTACTAAGCCAAATAACTTTTTTTACAAGCAGAAAAACTCTGAAGATTTGAATTCAATGAACACTCACTACTTTGGGGAGTAATTGGTACTATGACACACTCCAGCCATGCAAGCCTCTACAGATTGGATGTCAAGTACAGTAGAAAAGAGAAAACATAGTTAATATCCTACACAGGATTAGTAAAACTCAGCACGTAGAATATTCTATTAGTTTACTTCAAATTATTGCTATAAAATATAAATATGAGCCTTAAGTAGGCAGTCACTGAATTATTCATAAAACGCATATAAAGGAGCAAGTGGTCAATTGTGATAAACAAACAACAATTCTTTTTGGAAATGTCAGAAATGACTTGCAGAACTTTTGAAGAAAAATAGGGCCGAGTCTATGTTTTAATGTGTGGACCCATATCTAAGTAGTCAGAGGGGAGGTGAACCAGTATTCTAATAAAAATGTCAGAGATCAGTTTCACAAAGGTATCTTCCAGAAATAAACAGCAAGTATCGTAAAGCAAAAAAATCAAGGGAATCAAGCAAAATCAGGAACTTTAGTAAGACGTTGGGGTCTTTGTTTCCTCACTGTTGGCTGATCGTATGTGCAGCTGTTCTCTCGGCAGGTACTGTTCTGGGGTATGGGCACCTCAAGGGACCACTCTGGAATTGAGAGTGCAGGTAGATTCTGGGCTGAAGGAAGCTATGGGAGGTCAGAAGACTAGTCTAGCACTATCAGCAAAGTTATCGCTTCATACTTGAAGTTGCAACAGGTATCCTCAAGAATATACAATGTTTCTTTCATAGAGGGTCTCAAGGAGTGGTTTCAGAGCTCTCCTTTTAGCCAATATTCTACGTGAAAGATCCATGAATATATGGAGTGTGCTCCTATCAAAATCAAGGGTGCCTTGTTCAAGAACTTTCCGCATAATAGCTTCCCTAAGTTGGAAAAAGTGGATCCTACAGATAACATCTCATGGCCTTGCAGGATCCAAACTTTTGGGGTCAAGCGTGCATTTAACGCTATCCATTTCAAGAAGGGTACCACTAGGACGTTCCAGCAGAGAGTTGAATATGACATGTATGGTCAACATGAGGTCCTGGATCCCGATGGTCTCAGGTAGACCACGCAGTCTGATATGATTTTGCCAGTTCCTATTCTCAGCGTCGTTCACCATGTCAAACAATAATAGGATAAACTGAGAGTGCTGGTCAATTATTTCCTGTTGCGCCATCTGTTGTGAACATAGTTCCTGAGTGGAAGATTCCAAACCCTGTAAGGTATTATTAGGTAGATTTATGTCCTCCATTTTACAGACACCTTCTAGGCGGGTAATATAGCCTTCCATATCAGATTTGGAGGGAATGGCTTTAATTTGCAGTCTGAGGCCAGACATATTGTGCTTAGGTCTTGTCAGGGCTAGGGCTTCCCCTTGGCAACAAGGAGCTGTGGAGACCTGTGAATGTTGTCGGTTCCGGCCCTGCAAAGCTGTAGGAGAGGAGGAAGACGGTCTCACCATGACCTGACCTCCCATTTGTCCTCCTCACCAACCATGGCCAAAGCCGTGAGTGGTCCAGTGGTACACAGCGATGCTGCAGCATGTGGTGGGGGCTTGCGATCTAAATACATTATTCTTGCAACTCTGTAGGAGAGGAGGGAAGAGACCACTCTCCACATGCATCTCCCAAACCTGGCATGTCCGCCATGACAAGACACGTGGGACGGACAAGTGACAGCCTGAGGCCTGTGAAACCCTGTAGAGAATTGCTAGGAGCGCTGCACTGGTAAGTCTTAACTGAGAGCCGCTGTAGGAGAGGAGGGAGTGAGCGCCCTGTTTGTATCCCTGGCTTGGTGCCAGCTCTTTGCGCCAGCGGGGCGAGGGAACATGGAGTGCATGGAGAATGGAACGGGGTCCACGAGGTTACTCTTTATGTCAATCTTTGTGCAGTCCTGGATGGCAGCGGAGGGCTCCTGACACGGCAAGTCAGTTTTCCCTTTCATTTCGACAGGTTAGGTAGCTGATGAATGCTGATAAATAGCATTAGGATAGCAGAGCTCTCACTGCACACATCTAGCAGGCACCATGCCCAGGCCACATCCCCTGTATTCTTTTTTAGTCCTTGTTTATAGGGGCATCATGCAGTTATGCTAACAGCATTCCCAGATAACTTGATCACTTTACAGCAGCCACAAAGACCATATACAACTCATCTTAAGGCCGCTTTACACGCTACGACATCGCTAAAGCGATGAAGTTGGGGTCACGGAATTTGTGACACACATCCGTCCGCGTTAGCGATGTCATTGTGTGTGGCACCTATGAGCGATTTTGAATCGTCGCAAAAACGTGCAAAATCGCTAATCGGTGACATGCCCCCCTATTCCCAATTATCGTTGCTGGTGCAGGTACGATGTTGTTCGTCATTCCTGCGACAGCACACATCGCTATGTGTGACACCGCAGGAACAAGGAACCTCACCTTAACTGCGGCCGCCCGCAATGAGGAGGGAAGGAGGTGGGCAGGATGTTCGTCCCGCTCATCTCCGCCCCTCCACTTTGATTGGGTGGCCGCTTAGTGACATTGCTGTGACGCCGAACGAACTGCCCCCTTAGAAAGGAGGCGGTTCGCCGGTCACAGCGACGTCACTAGGCAGGTAAGTAGTGTGACGGGTCCGCGCGATTTTGTGCGCCACGGGCAGCGATTTGCCCGTGATGAACAAACAATAGGGGCAGGTACGCACGCTAGTGATCTCGCTAGCAAGATTGTAGCGTGTAAAGCGGCCTTTACTCATTGACTTCTAAGGCAGGGTTTTATAAGGATGCTGTGATGGATCAATTGTGAAGGGAGGGGAAGGAGGTGTGCTGTGTCCAACAGTTACTGTGAATATTGTGATCCTGTGTTATCTTTATATAGGTGTTATATATGTGAGAGAACAGAATCCATTTTGTGTCTATGGTATCCATCTGGTCCTTTAACTTCTTATGGTTCATAGTTTGTGGGGAATTTTTCCTTTTTGTGTGACCTTATTTAAGGGCCTGTATGTCCAGTAATAAAGGAGAGAAGTCCTGGGTACACCATACACGTATGATTTCTCAAGCGTTCATAAAACAAATCTTATTAATTTGGAGTTCAAAAGCAAAGAAGGAGTGCATCTTGCTCACATAAAGTTGATGCCTTGACCTAGGAATAGACCTCGCGAATTATACCCTCCAGATCTCGAGTGAGAATGAACTCTCCAGAAAAAAGTATTGCTTAAAAGCTGCAGCATAAGGTAAGAAGCTTATTCTTACAATCTTGTCTTACTTTTTCTATGAGTTAGGAGGTATTTTGCAATAAATAGTCTGGTTCAAGAGCTGGGAAACGTTACCTATGCCTTTATGAACTGTGTGCATATGATGGGATTAGTGTATTAGTGTGGAATGTAATGGTGCACATTTTTGGAGGATTGATAGTGTTACCTTATTTGTTGAGATGGATCAACTCAACAGAGTGGTATTCTGTAGTCTATTTACTGGTTGTATTGTAGTATTTTGTGTCTTTGTGACTGTAAGATTTAGAAGTTTTTCAGTGACTACATGCATTGGGAAAATGTGCTAGCACTGTTACAACCTGAGGGAGCTGGGGGGCAAGTATGGAAGTTTGCCAAAATAAATAGATACAGAAATCCAATGGAAAGACAGCAAAGAGAATAGTTAGAAATGTGAAAGCAAAATTGGTGTTACAGATTGCAAGATAATGTTGAAAAGGCTGAAATTCCCTCAGAGGGGGCCTGTATGTGTTCAGATAAATGATTGTTCATTAGGCTAAATCTGAGAAGTGAAAGAATGTGACTAAAGGTGGTGTCACACATAGCGACGACAACAACGACGTCGCTGCTAAGTCACCATTTTCTGTGACGTAGCAGCGACGTCCCATCGCTGTTGCAGTGTGTGGCATCCAGCAACGACCTGGCCCCTGCTGTGAGGTCGCCGGTCGTTGCTGAATGTCCTGCTTCATTTTTTGGACATTGCTCTCCCGCTGTGAAGCACACATCACTGTTTGTGACAGCGAGAGAGCGACGAACTGAAGCGAGCAGGGAGTCGGCGTCTGGCAGCCTGCGGTAAGCTGTAAACATCGGGTAACCAAGAAGCCCTTTCCTTGGTTACCCGATATTTACCTTTGTTACTAGTGTCCGCCGCCCTCACGCTGCCTGTGCCGGCTCCCTGCATACGTAGCTGGAGTACACATCGGGTAATTAACCCGATGTGTACTCTGGCTAGGAGTGCAGGGAGCCAGCGCTAAGCGGTGTGCTCTCACGCTGCCAGTGCTGGCTCCCTGCACACGTAGCTGGAGTACACATCGGGTAATTAACCCGATGTGTACTCTGGCTAGGAATGCAGGGAACAGGGAGCCGACACTGGCAGCGTGAGTGCGGCGGACACTAGTAACTAAGGTAAATATCGGGTAGCCAAGAGAAGTGTTCTCCTTGGTTACCCGATATTTACCTTAGTTACGCTTCCACGCGTCGCTGCTGGCTGGGGGCTGGTCACTGGTCGCTGGTGAGATCTGCCTGTTTGACAGCTCACCAGCGACCATGTAACGACGCAGCAGCAATCCTGATAAGGTCAGATCGCTGGTCGTGATCACTGCTGCGTCGCTATGTGTGACACCACCTTAAGGAAGTGAGGGGGAGGTGTGGAGAACCCACATGGATGAACATTTTGACAATAGATTGGATGTACTTCATCAGATTCATTAGTATCTTCTCTCGATTATGGACTAGGATGGTGGACATGTACAGCATGTATAGTACAGAATCTAGGATAGTTGTTAATTTGAAGAGTGATACAACCTAATCCCAATGAACAAGTAATTAGCTAGACTGAAACAGTTTAATAAAATGATTAGAAGCATGTTCACTTATTCAGACAAAGCCAATGGATGCAGGTCAGATATAACTGTACAGGTTGAAGAACCTTGAGGAATTGGTAAATGCAAAAGAGAAAGATGTGACTGCACATATTCTTTTGACTGTTCCATTAACTACTGTATTAATATCTACTTAGTAGATATGGAACTGAGTATTTGCATATTTTAGACTCAGGAAAAAGTACTTGAAACTTAAGTCTCCCAACATTAGGTTCTGACAAAATAGGGAGAACGATCCATAAATCATAAATGACATACCTCAGAGGAAGATGAGATGATAGACAATATTTAGCCATTTGTAGATAATTTGAATGGATCTAAGAGATGCATATTGGGACCTGTCTTTGTGAACATAAAAATAAACCCAATAGGGTGGGAATTGTTAACATGTGTCTTTAAAAGATCTTTTGTAATTGGCTAAGAGGAGAAGCATGAATTGTTCCAAACTTGTAGAACAAAGGGACTAAAGTTTTACCTTATCAGGGGAGGAGGAAAGAAGGAAAGAGGAAGTAGCAATCCCCACTAAATCACATGGCAGGAAGCATAGTCCTATTGTCTATTACAACCCATAGAACGACAACAAAGCAGCTCTTAAGTAGTAGTTTCCTCTCATTCAACAGTTCATTGTAAATTATTTTCCTCACCTTAGGTTATCAGCAAAAATAGTTAGCAATAGTTTTTTTTATTTTACTGGCCCTACCCTAAATTATTAAATTAGACTTTTAATTAGAAACTGGGGCAGGGAAGTCTGTTGTGTTTCCAAATAATGGTTTATTTTGGAAATCATCAAAGTACTTTATAGTGTTTTACTTGGAAAATGCATTTTTATTCCATGCCTCTGCACCCAGACTACCAGTATGCATGTGTTTTTCTTTTCATTCATAGACATAAACAGTATACATGGACAGTGTTATCACAAGGTATCCAAAATTTTCTGACAATGTCTACTGCTGCAATGTACTCAATTTAGCAAAAATGGATTTTTCCATATTCGGAGGTTGTGTTGCTTTAGTTTATAGCATGCGGATGATTTACTGCTTGCTGTCCTGATCACATGTCATGTCAGGGGCCAATTATCTGCGTACTATATGTGTGCATGTCTGCGTGTGTGCATGTCTAAAACAACAATGCAAAGAGACCTGAGTTTTTTAAAGTGCAAAATAACAAAATTCAATTTTATTATTGAGACATGGTGACAGAAATATGTTAAAATGCACACACATTTAAAACTAGAGAAACAGCCATAAGGTAAACAGACAAGTTATAGCCACATAATGTACAATAACAGATAATCAGAATATATACCACAAAATTAGATCAATCGTACAAGGCCAAAGTTAAACAACATATCAAATGTCTTGTTATAATAAAAGTGAACATCTCTATTTAAAGTCCATGGTTGTCACATGACCCTGATCAATGCAATGATAATATAATCTGTCCATCATGTGAGCAAAGTGTGGGCAATGCCGCACTTACAAGCAAATAAATGAACTGCTGCTCCCGGTAAGAATGACCTCAGCAAGCCCAACGCACGTTTCGCAGGGGCGATTTTCTTTACTTCATCAGGGAAAGAGGCTCAGTTCCCTGATGAAATAAATAAATACATTTGTGAGCAATATTTGAGAGAAAAAGGCCTTTTGTGCACATAGAAAAAGTCTTAGATCTTAGAGTTCAGCTCATGAAAAATGGGAGTAAAAACAAAAGTGTTGCGTTTATCTTTTTGTTCAATGTATGTATGTACCAGCCACCATTATTTTGAAAGCCTGTTACCGCAACTGTTTCAATGTAGCCAGAGATAAGCAGGCTAAATGTGGGTTGCTGCAACTCGAGGACCACTGCTTTGTGATTGACCTCCAGGCCACAATTTACTAGCTAGTCCCAGAATGGGCTTATAATGAGATGACAGTGGGAAAGTGATCTCTATAAAACATGAAGTATGAACCTCATATAAGGCTTTGTGGGCAGAGTGAAAACTGCACTTATTTGGCAAAATAACACCTCATAAATTATTTTTAAAAAAATATGTTTAGTATAAAAGACTAAATTTGAACAATTGATAATTTTCTGATTACATATTCCCTTTAAAGGAAACCTGTCACCTCATCCATGCTGCTCAAAAAAGGAAGCATGAATCCTAGACCAGCTCCATCATTATAGACATCTGTCACGCTCCCCGGGTCCTCTGCTCCGCTTCCCGGCTCACCTGCCACGCTCCCTGCTCTCCAGCCTCCATTGCCCGCGCTTCCCAGGCCTCCTGGTCCCCGCTCCCGGCGCCCGTCGGCTTCCCAGCCCCAGCCCGGGTCTGCTGCGTCCTCCTCTCAGCTTCCTGCCCTGGCTTCTGGCACCCGGGCCGCGCGCATGCGCATTAGGGCGCGCGCGCGCTCACTGACCCTTTCTTAAAGGGCCAGTGTCCACTGACAGGAAATGAAGCACACAGGTACGGGGTATAAAGGGGTGCAATGTCCAAGGGGGCGGGGCCTGATCTTCGTGTTTCCCAAGCTAGGAGTCAGGTCTCCTTGTGTTCCTGTGAGATACTTACCTCTCTCTCTTCTAGAGCCGATCCTGCATTGCCATCCGGTCCTGCCGTATCCCGAACCCCGAACGCTGCCTATCTGCCATCCTGACAGTCCGCACCATCTCTGTTCCCTGCAGTGACCCGTCATCTCGCTCCAACGGTTCCGGACCCCGCCTGACATCATCCCGGCTTCCGAACCTGAGCTCCGTCACCCGGACCACCATCAGTGACCCCGTGGTTCCAGGGACTTCTCCATTGTGCTCTTGTGCGCGGACTGTTCTGCTACCTATAGTGCTCCGGCTACCGGACTCCTTTCCTCATCGGGGAGTTCGGCCCAGTGGATCCACCTCCCGGGTCTGCCCATCCACCTGGCCCTAACAGTAAGATCAGGCCATGGATCCCGCCGAAGCACTAGCGGCCTTGCATGAGGAACTCCAACGCCAGCGTGAAGTCCAGACCCGCATGCTGAACTTTATGACTTCCGTGGACGCCCGCTTGAACACGCTACAAGCATCGGTCACATCTTCAGCACCTCCGGCCTCCACTAGTCAATCCACGGCTCCCGCTCCCGTGGCAGCCTCCTCGGATGCTTCCAGACTTCGTTTGGCCTCACCACCCCGGTACGCCGGAGATCCCAAGACCTGCAGGGGGTTTATAAACCAATGCTCCCTCCATTTCACGCAGCTGCCGCATTTGTTTGCCTCCGACCAAGCCAAGGTCGCCTTCATAATGTCTCACCTAGAGGGCGAGGCACTGGCGTGGATGAACCCCTTGTGGGAGAAGGAGGACCCTATGACCAAGAACCTCCAGGAGTTCCTGCAGGCTTTTCGCAGCACCTTTGACGAGCCCGGACGCGCCTCCGCGTCTGCTTCATCTCTTCTCCGGTTACGTCAGGGAACTCTGACGGTGGGTCAATACGCCATCCGTTTCCGCACCTTGGCTTCGGAACTCGGGTGGAATAACGAGGCCCTAACCGCCGCCTTCTGGGAAGGACTCTCGGGTCGAATCAAAGATGAGCTGGCTGGTCGTGACGTACCGTCCACCCTGGACGCCCTGATTACCCTAGCGACTCGAGTGGACATTCGCTTTCAGGAGCGGTCCAAAGAGGTGTCCCGTGAGAGACGTCCGGTACGGCATTCCTCTCCTCCGCAGAAGTCCGCCGTTCTCCAGTCAACGGCATCTGGTGTCTCCGTCCATGAGCCCATGCAGGTCGACCGTGTGCGACAGTCTGAACAACGTCGAGCAGAGCGGCTCGCCAAGGGTCTCTGCTTCTACTGCGGAGAGGGCACACACCTGCTACGCTCGTGTCCAGAGAGGTCGGGAAACTCCAAAGCCTAGGGTCGGTAGGAGAGGCCACCCTAGGTGCTGGGACTCTCTCAGACCCGGTTACATGGACTGTGCAAGTGACAACGGGAGAGACGCGGTTCACGGCTGAGGCGTACCTCGATTCTGGGGCAGCAGGCAATTTCATCCAGCAGGCCACGGTGGACAAGTACCAGGTGCCTGTTACTCCACTCGACAAACCCCTCGTGATTGCCTCTGTGGATGGGAGACCCCTCTCTGACACCATCTCCTGGATCACCAGGCCGGTTGAATTGCGTATCGGTGCTCTGCACACCGAGAACATCGCTCTCTACGTCCTCCCACACATGTCACATCAAATCCTGCTGGGCCTTCCTTGGTTACGGACACACGACCCTTCAGTCAGCTGGGGCACTGGTGAAATCACTCGATGGGGCTCTTCTTGCCATGAGAACTGTCTGAAGACCATACAACCCATCCGGCGACCTCCTGTTCCAGAGTCCCTACCGGGACTACCCTCAGCCTATTGGTCCTTCGCGGACGTCTTTGATAAGAAGGAGTCAGAGGTACTTCCGCCACATCGTCCTTACGATTGTGCCATTGACCTGCTCCCGGGAACTACACCACCTCGAGGACGGATATATCCACTGTCTCCAGCCGAAACAAGGGCCATGTCTTCTTACATCACAGAGAGCCTGGCAAGGGGATTCATTCGGAGATCCTTCTCTCCTGCTGGAGCAGGCTTCTTCTTCGTAAAGAAGAAAGAGGGCGACTTACGCCCATGCATAGACTACCGGGGATTGAACCAAATCACCGTAAAAAACAAGTATCCCCTGCCGCTCATCCCCGAATTGTTTGATCGGCTCAGAGGAGCTCGCGTGTTCACCAAGTTGGATCTTCGGGGTGCCTACAACCTGGTCCGTATCCGCTCGGGGGACGAATGGAAGACCTCGTTTAACAGTCGCGATGGGCACTATGAATACTGCGTGATGCCCTTCGGCCTGTGTAACGCACCAGCAGTCTTCCAAGAATTAGTGAACGACGTGTTCCGGGACCTTCTCTACGTCTGTGTGGTGGTTTATCTGGATGACATCCTTGTCTTCTCTCCGGACCTTCAGACCCACCGAGAGAACGTGCAACTGGTTCTACAAAGACTGAGAGAGAATCGTCTGTACGCCAAGTACGAGAAGTGTGTCTTCGAACAGTCTTCTCTCCCCTTCCTGGGTTACCTCATCACCGATACCGGACTGCAGATGGATCCAAAAAAGGTCTCTTCCATTCTCAACTGGCCTCCTCCTTCTGGACTGAAGGCAATCCAACGCTTTCTGGGATTCGCCAACTATTACCGCCAGTTCATCCCTCATTTCTCTGCTCTGACTGCTCCTCTCTCCGCCTTGACCAAGAAGGGGGCTAATCCAAAGGACTGGTCACCTGCGGCCGACGCCGCGTTTGGCTCCCTAAAGCGGGCCTTTGCCTCCTCTCCTGTACTCCACCGTCCGGAGTTAAACCGCCAGTTCACCTTGGAGGTGGATGCCTCCTCCTCGGGAGCCGGAGCAGTGCTCATGCAGAAGTCCTCCTCCGGGAAGATGGTGACTTGCGGTTTCTTCTCCAAGAGCTTCTCAGCGCCTGAACGCAATTACACCATCGGTGACCGAGAACTATTGGCAGTCAAACTGGCTCTGGAGGAATGGCGCTACCTTCTGGAAGGAGCAGTGTACCCTGTCATTGTTGACCCCCGGAAGAAGACTCACGAAACCTATAGGTCGGGGCTCCTCTCCCATATACCATACCTCAGGTACGATATTGCTGTGTGTTTTGTTACCCTGTGCCACTAGTGAGACACGTTTGTACATTTGTAGCTGGTCTGTTTAGTATTACCGGCACCGGGTACTGTTTAGCAGTCAGTAGTTGCTTTTTATTCACTTAGCACATGGTTGTCCATGTGTTTGGTATGTATCACTTTGTTCTTGTATGGTACTTTTTCCACTTTCATCTATAGCCCCAGTGGTTAGCTTGGGGTTCCCTTAGAATGACCACTCACCACATGGATAGCCCTTTGCACTCAGCGGTGGTTATATTGTAGGTGGTTATGAATAGTGGACATTTAAAGCATAGTGCTAGTGGTTGTAGTCGTACCTATTGAACCTAGTTTAGTATCCAACTCCAGACATTGGGTGTTACAACCTTATGCTAAGTGATTCCCCCTTTGTTTGATCATCTGTTTGAGGTAGTTTTTTGCTCTTTGACTGGTTTTTACATGCAATGTGTGCCAGGTTGGTATATGGGTACCATCTGGTAATTATCACCATCTGTCTCTATGAAAAAGTTTTTTATCACTTTGATTGTTGTCTTTTGTATTGAATAAAATTTGGCTCTATTTTCAACTACAAAGTCTTCGTACAGATTTTTTCTTCAAGGTTCTATCAATATTCTGTATATGGCTTCCTCCATATGCTAATTATGGCACGAGACTCTTCGTGTATATTGGTATTGTTTGTTTATACCTTCTGGAAGGAGCAGTGTACCCCGTTATTATTTACACGGACCACAAGAACCTGGAATACCTGCGGTCTGCTCAGCGACTGAACCCACGGCAAGCCAGGTGGTCCTTGTTCTTTGCCAGATTCGATTTCCAGCTCCATTTCCGACCCGCGGACAAGAATGTACGCGCTGATGCCTTGTCCAGGTCTTTCATGCCCATGGAGCAGGAGGAGGAGACATCTCAACCCATCATCTGTCCAAGTAAGATTATTCCGGTGGCTCCTGTCACCCTGGCCCAGATACCGCCCGGGAAGACCTATGTCTCTGAGACTGACAGGCAAAAAGTGTTACACTGGGGCCATGCCTCGAAAACAGCCGGTCATGCTGGCCAGAAAAGAACTTGGAGTGCGATTGTACGTCATTATTGGTGGCCATCCCTTCGCACGGACGTCGCCTCTTTTGTCTCTGCCTGCTCCTCTTGTGCCAGGAACAAGACGCCCAAACACCTGCCATATGGTCGTCTTCTGCCTCTGCCTATACCCTCAGTTCCCTGGCAACACATTGCGATGGACTTTATTACGGACTTGCCATTGTCCTCCGGACACACAGTCATATGGGTCGTGGTGGATCGGTTCTCTAAAATAGCCCATTTCGTCCCTATGGCAGGACTGCCCTCTGCCCAGGAACTCACGGACGCCTATATACATCACATCTTCCGCTTGCATGGCTTTCCATCACACATTGTGTCCGACAGAGGAACTCAGTTTACCTCCCGCTTCTGGAGGGCTCTCTGTAAACATCTGGGAGTAACCCTGGACTTTTCTTCAGCCTACCATCCTCAGTCGAACGGCCAAGTGGAACGGGTCAATCAGATTTTGACCTCTTTCTTACGTCACTACGTCAACGCCCATCATGACGATTAGTCCACGCTTCTTCCTTGGGCTGAATTCTCCCATAATCACCACGTCAGTGAGTCCTCCTCCAGTTCTCCCTTCCATGTCGTCTACGGACTTCAGCCTTCAGTCCCATTGCCTGTATCCTCTTCCTCGGATGTCCCTGCTGCTGATGCGGTAGTCCGTGACTTTACAACCATTTGGGACTCAGTTAAGGCGTCCCTTGCACGTGCATCCCTGCGGATGAAGAGACACGCAGACAAGAGACGTCTGGATCTTCCGTGTTTCTCCCCCGGAGATCTCGTCTGGCTTGATTCCAAGTACGTCCGATTGAAGTTACCATCTTACAAGCTGGGTCCTCGCTACCTCGGACCGTTTAAAGTCCTCGGCAAGATCAATGAGGTCTCCTACAAACTGCAGCTCCCGGCCACGATGAGGATACCCAACTCCTTCCACGTCTCTCTGCTCAAGCCGGTTGTCCTTGGTCCCTTCTCCGCTGCTGCCAGTCCGGCTCCTCCTCCTATTGCTGATGACGACATCTATGCGGTAAGGGATATTGTGGCCATGAAGACCGTACGGGGTCGACAGTTCTTCCTGGTGGACTGGGCTGGGTATGGTCCTGAGGATAGGTCCTGGGAGCCCAGAGAGAATGTGGGTACTCCTCTGATCCGTGCCTTCCTGTCCCGGTTGCGGGGAGGGGGGCGTGGGGGGGGGTACTGTCACGCTCCCCGGGTCCTCTGCTCCGCTTCCCGGCTCACCTGCCACGCTCCCCGCTCTCCAGCCTCCATCGCCCGCGCTTCCCAGGCCTCCTGGTCCCCGCTCCCGGCGCCCGTCGGCTTCCCAGCCCCAGCCCGGCTCTGCTGCGTCCTCCTCTCAGCTTCCTGCCCTGGCTTCTGGCACCCGGGCCGCGCGCATGCGCATTAGGGCGCGCGCGCGGTCACTGACCCTTTCTTAAAGGGCCAGTGTCCACTGACAGGAAATGAAGCACACAGGTACGGGGTATAAAGGGGTGCAATGTCCAAGGGGGCGGGGCCTGATCTTCGTGTTTCCCAAGCTAGGAGTCAGGTCTCCTTGTGTTCCTGTGAGATACTTACCTCTCTCTCTTCTAGAGCCGATCCTGCATTGTCATCCGGTCCTGCCGTATCCCGAACCCCGAACGCTGCCTATCTGCCATCCTGACAGTCCGCACCATCTCTGTTCCCTGCGGTGACCCGTCATCTCGCTCCAACGGTTCCGGACCCCGCCTGACATCATCCCGGCTTCCGAACCTGAGCTCCGTCACCCGGACCACCATCAGTGACCCCGTGGTTCCAGGGACTTCTCCATTGTGCTCTTGTGCGCGGACTGTTCTGCTACCTATAGTGCTCCGGCTACCGGACTCCTTTCCTCATCGGGGAGTTCGGCCCAGTGGATCCACCTCCCGGGTCTGCCCATCCACCTGGCCCTAACAACATCTATGTATTACTTGGAAATAGTAGTGTCTATGAGAAAGATATAGTTGAAAGTGTGGCCGGGAATAAGTTGATAAGTAGTCCAAGAGGCATGCACAGCTGGCTTCTCTCTGCACGATCAGCTAGACCGGGGGCTGCAGTGCTGGGTCTGGCGCTGCGGTCTTGTAGTTTGCCGGTCTTTTAATTCACCACATGCGCCGCTGTCCAGTGTCAGCATGCTCAGCGGTGTGTGTGTGCCCGCCCCTCTGAGAAAAGTGCCGCCTCCCTCTCCACGGGATCTAGGTGCAGAGAGTGCTGCCTCCTCCCCCTGTACAAAATGTAGGTACAGATAGTGCCGCCTCCTCCTGCACGGCACTATAGCTCTGTGCCCGGCGCCCGCACTCCGGCCGCTGTGTGCCCGGCACCCACACTCCCGCCCCTGTGTCCGGCGCCCGCACTCCCACCGCTGTGTGTCCGGCGCCCGCACTCCTGCACTGTGTGTCCAGCGCCTGCACTCCCGCACTGTGTGCCCAGCGCCTGCCCTCTGTGACCGTCCAGTGCTTTGGGGCCTTCCAATTCTGTGTACCACCCCCCAGAGCTGTGTGCAACGCTCAGTGCTGTGACCCCCAGTGATGTCAGGGCTCTGCAAGTGCTTTGTGCAGCCTGCCCCGTGCCGTGTTCCCTCCCAATGCTGTGTATAACCCCCAGTGTTGTGTTCCCCCAGTCATGTCTGTGCTCTGAAAGTGCTGTCCGTGCCCCCATTCCCTCCAGTGATGTATCTGCCCCCCCAGTAATGTCTCACCCCCCCCAGTGATGTCTCTGCCCCCCCAGTGATGTATCTGCCCCCCCAGTGATGTCTCCCTGCCCCCCAGTGATGTCTCCCTCCCCCCCAGTGATGTCTGTGCCCCCGGCCCCTCTTGTGAAGTCTGTGCCCCCAGCCCCTCTTGCGTTGTGTATGCCCCCCAGCCCTTCTTGCGTTGTGTACACCCCAGCAGCCCCTCTTGCATTGTGTACGCCCTCCCAGCCCCTCTTGCGTTGTGTACGCCCCCCTAGCCTCTTGCGTTGTTTATGCCTCCAACCTCTCTTGTGTTGTGTATTCCCCCCAGCCCTTCTTGTGTTGTGTTTGCCTCCAGCGTCTCCTGTGATGTGTATGCCCCAGCGTCTCCTGTGATGTGTATGCCCAGGACATGCTGGGGGCATACACATCACAGGAGACAGTTGGGACATACACAACACAGGAGGGGCTGGGGGCATTTACATTACAGGGGGTATATATATGTCCCCAGCTCCTCATGTGATATATGTGCCTCCAGTATCTCCTGTGATGTATATACAGCAGTCTCAGCGTCTCCTATCTGATGTGTATACGTCAGTCCCAGCGTCTCCTATGTGATGTATATGCCCCCAGCCCCTCCAGTGATGTATGTTCCTCCAGCGTCTCCTGTGATGTATATACAAAGAACTGACTGCGCTCCACACCAAAACAAACCTGGAAAAGAAGTTGTCAGAAGCAACATGATTAGTATCATCAAACATCACAGCCACACCAAAAGAGAAGCAGCTCCATCCACCATAGTAAGGGTGAGTTAATTAATTGTTTGACCATATATAGCAGGGTTATTTTCACATTGATAATTTGGTGCGGCCCACGAAGGTTGGTAGAAATTGCCAAATGGCCCCCGGTAGTAAAAAGGTTCCCCACCCCTGAGTTAGACCAATGTTAACATAACTCCCGTCTTCAAGGCCCACCAACAGTGCATGTTTTCTAGATTTCCTTAGTATGACACAGGTGTTGGAATCATCACCTGTGCAAGTCACTAAATTATAACCTGTGCAATACTATGGAAATCCTGAAAACATGCACTATTGGTGGGCCTTGAGAAATAGCGTTAGGGAACACTGAGCTAGACTGACAGGTATGGAGATGCAGATACCGTGTTTTTCCAAAAATAAGACCTCCCCCAAAAATAAGCCCTAGCAGGAATTTTCAGCATTTCCCGAGAAAGGCTTAAATATAAGCCCTCCCCCGAAAATAAGCCCTACTCCCGGATCAATAATGAAGTGTCCGTGCAGGTAAAAAAGATACAGATACTGCAGGACACTTCATTATACACAGCGGCACCCGGCAATTACACTCACCCGACACTGAGCGGCAGGACCTGCAGTGATCACACACCCGCACACATCAGCTCTCACACACACACACACACACACACACACCAGATCTCACACACACACACCAGATCTCACACACAAACATCGGATCGCACACAGTCAGATCGCACACACAAACATGGGATCACACGCAAACATCAAATCACACACACACACACATCGGATCGCACACACATCAGATCGCATACATACTCACCTGATCCAGAGACACTGATCTCTTCTCCTGAGAGGCAGTGCAGTGGAGCGCAAGGAACAGGACCTGCGGCCGGACACGTGACTTGCTCTCATTCCCTGAGGCCGTAAGTGCTGGATGTGATGTGATGTGTGTGTGTCTGCGAACGGCTGTGTTTTTCTGTGATCAGCTGTGTGTGTCTGTAATCGGATGAGTGTATCTGTGATCGGCTGTGTATGCCTGCGATCGGATGTGTGTATCTGTGATCGGCTGTGTGTGCCTGTGATTGGATGTGTGTGATCTGCTGTGTATATCTGCGATCTGCTGTGTGTGTGTGATCTGCTGTGTGTATGTGTTTTTCTGCGATCGGCTGTGTGTATCTATGATCGGCTTTGTGTGCCTGTGATCGGCTGTGAGTGCCTGCGATCTGCTGTGTGTGATCTGCTGTATATATCTGCGATCTGCTGTGTGTGTGATCTGCTGTGTGTCTGTGTGTGTATGATCTGCTGTGTTTGTGTGTGATCTGCTGTGTTTGTGTGTGATCTGCTGTGTGCCTGCGATCTGCTGTGTGTGCCTGCGATCTGCTGTGTGTGATCTGCTGTGTATATCTGCGATCTGCTGTGTGTGTGATCCGCTGTGTGTGTGTGTGTGTGTGAGATCTGCTGTGTGTGATCTGCTGTGTTTGTGTGATCTGCTGTGTATGCCTGTGATCTGCTGTGTGTGTGCCAGCGTGTCAGCTAGCAGCAGGGTAGGACGGCGTGCAGCACCGACCGGAGATCACGAGAGGACCTTGGAATCACGCAGACGTCCTGGTCTGGTGAGTATGAGTCTCCTGGGAAGTGGGGGGGTCTGCTTTTTTGGGGGGTAAACTTACCCTCAACCATGTTTCTCCAAGAATAAGACCTCCTCCAAAAATAAGCCCTAGTGATTTTTTTGGGGGCAAAAAAAATATAAGACAGTGTCTTATTTTTGGAAAAACACGGTAGGAACCTGTCACTTGGACTAGTCACATTTCTGGCCATGCGTTCATTTCTGGCCATGCTTTCAACTATAATTTTTGTCTGAAACGCCACAGCAGGAGATGGTCTCTAAATCCTGCTGCCTGTGGCAGAATAAATGAGCTGACAGTGGAATAGATAGAGAAGGATAGCTTATACAGCTTTTTAGCAGAATTAATGACTACTTTTAGAAAAAAAATTACGTGGAGTACTTACCTGCAGTTAACTCATCCTGTCACCGCTCATCCCTGCCCGCAGTCGCTCACACACTGTGTAACCTGCTGCAGTGACCTGTGGTGACCTCATGAGATCATCTCAGTTCACTGCAGTGATTTTCACACAGAACTGTGCGAGCTGCAGTAACTGCTCTCCCTGCCAATGAGTAATGATCTGTTCTTCATTGGCTGGGACAGTGAGTATGGCATCGTCATGGGACCCCCTTACTGGATTACACCAGACCCGGATTAGGGATTTGCCAGGGAAATAAATTGGTAAATGAGGGTGTCTTTTGTCTTTATTTATGGTATTTAAACATTTTCTCTTTTTATGTCTTTCAGATTCACTTTTAGGGAACATCATGGGACGTTGCTATGGATTACATCTGACTTATTTATGTAAATGTTTTAATAAATTGGTGAACAAGAACTGTAGCTGGGGGGTGTTTGCCCAAATAAAATTTATTTTAGTTTTTTTAACCACTGGATTATTAATGGAGGTGTCTGCTAGATACCCACCCATTACTAATACCAGGGCTTAATGCCAGCTGGCAATTCACAGCTGGCATCAACCCCATATATTACCCCAATTTACCACCACACCAGGGCAATGGGAAGAACCAAGTACAGCGCCTGATTTGATGCATCTAATAGATGTACCACCTCTAAGTGACTGTGGGCTGCTATTTTTAGGATGAGAAGGGCCAAATAACCATGTGCATTCTAACCGTAAAAATATCAGCCCCAAGTTGTCTACTGTCCCTTGGGTTGTTTTGAAAAATGGGGTAGACCCTACGATTTTTTTAAATTATTTGTCCAAATAATTTAAAAAATAAATCAGTGTGGGATCCCATCTATTTTTCAAAACCAGCCAAGAGTCAGCAGACAGCTGAGGGTTACAGCCCAAGCTGCTGCTGTACCTGTGCTGGTTATGAAAATTAGGGGGAATCCCATGTGTTAATAATATAATAGATAATAAAGATAGATAATTTATTAACTCTGTTAAATAACTGTACAAGCTATTTCTCTATCTACAGTATTTATCTATCACTTTTCTGACTTTGCACATCTTTTACACATAAAAATACATTCATATATTTTTTCCGATATTGGTCACACGGTTGTATCACACGGACATACGGACTGCACATGGATGTCAAACACGCACACACGGATGGCCATACGGATGGCTAAAACGGACTGCACAAAACTTTCCGCTCACCTCCTCTGGCTGGTTCAACTTTACAGTCTAATGTAATGCTGCCATCTGCTGAAGAGAAGTGGATATTACATGGGAGATATTGCGATCATGGCAGACGACATAGGATTATATATATCATACCTATAACCTCTCTTTTTTATGTAACAATAAGTACCCAACTGAACCTTAAATACATGAAATAAGACACCTGATATAAAAATTAGGGGAAGGTATTTGGCCACTACCATATTTGTTAAAGTGTTTTTCCGGGCTCTAGAAAAATTTCTGTGACTGCAGATTACATCGGTCAAAGTGCAATCCCTTTTTTTCATCAGATCACACTTGAACAATTTATACTCACGTGTCAGTGAGCCTTGAATGTAAGGGTATGTGCATGTTTAGTATTTGCGGCAGATTTTTATACTGCAAAATCCAGAGTTGTCAGGAAAAATTGCTATTTAAATACGGTAATTTTTTTTTTTGATCATTCATTTAGATTAGATGGATAAAAATGCTGCAAAAAAAAAACCCCACAAGGAATTGACATGCTGCAGATTAAAAAAAAAAAAAAGGAAAAAAAAAGTTTTAACCCTTTCAGCCCCCCAGCCTGTTTTCTCCTTCACGACCAGGCCAATTTTTTCAATTCTGACCATTGTCACTTTAAGGCCCCTTTCACATGTCAGTGATTCTGGTACGTTTGTGCTTTTTTTTAAACGTACCAGAATCACTGACATACGCAGACCCATTATAATGAATGGGTCTGCTCACACATCAGTGATTTTTCACTGCACGTGTCTCCGTGCGGAGTACCCGCGTGTCCGTGATTGCCGCACGGAGACATGTCCATTTTTTTCTGGCATCACTGATGTCCCACGGACCACGCAGTGGTGTGGTCCGTGAAACACGTGCCAGAAAAAAACGTGCTTCTAAAATAAAAAGCATTTTAACTCACCCGGCTCCAGCGACGCTCTCTGCAGCCTGTTCTCCCTGCTGCTTCTGAGCCGGCTTATTACTGTCGCGCATATTCATGATGCACGACACAGCCGACCTGGAAGCAGCTGCTGCGGGGGTCAGCGCCGGCCGGATGCTGCACCGCGGGAACGATCAGCACCATGGAGAGCGGGAACGTGCACAGGTGAGTTAATCTCTAAGTGCAATCACGGGACACGGAGGGACATGTGCGTGTTTTACACGCCAGTGAAAAATGTCAGTGTTTTTCACTGACGTGTGAAACGGGCCTTACAGGTTATAACGTTGGAACGCTTCAATGGATGCCAGTAAATAAAAGACTGTTTTTTTGGTGACATATTGTACTTCATGTTAGTGGTAAATTTAAGACGATATTTTTTGTGTTTATTTGTGAAAATGAGAAATTTGGAGAAAAAGTTGAAAATTTCACAATTTTTAAATGTTGCATTTTTATGCCCTTAAAGTTATGTCACACAAAATAGTTGCTAAATAACATTTTCCCACATGTTTTACATCAGCAGAATTTGTTAAACATAATTTTTTTGCTAGGAAGTTAGAAGAGTTCAAAGTTCATCAGCAATTTTTCATTTTTAAAACAAACTTTACAAAACTATTTGTGGCAATAGCCCAGATGTGACCATACAGTACCTGTTTGGCCGCACCACAAGGCTCAGGAGGGAAGGTGCACCATTTGGTTTTTGGAGCACAGATTTTCCTAGACTAGTTTGCAGACTCCATTTGCAGAGCCCATAAGTGCCACAACAGAAGAAATCCCCTCAGGCGACCAAATTGTGGAAATTACACCCCTCTGGGAATTCATGGTTGGGTGTAGTGACAACTAAGGGGTACTTTGCACACTACGACATCGCAGCTGCGATGTCGGTGGGGTCAAATTAAAAGTGACGCACTTCCGGCATCGCATGCGACATCGTAGTGTGTAAAGGCTCGATGATACGATTAATGAGCGCAAAAGCGTCGTAATCGTATCATCGCTGCAGCGTCGGCGTAATCCATAATTACGCTGACGCGACAGTCCGATGTTGTTCCTCGCTCCTGCGGCAGCACACATCGCTGTGTGTGAAGCCGCAGGAGCGAGGAACATCTCCTACCGGCGTCACTGTGGCTTCCGTAGAATATGCGGAAGGAAGGAGATGGGCGGGATGTTTACATCCCACTCATCTCCGCCCCTCTGCTCCGATTGGCCGCCTGGCGTGTGACGTCGCTATAACGCCGCACGACCCGCCCCCTTAACAAGGAGGCGGGTCGCCGGCCAGAGCAACGGTCGCAGGACAGGTGAGTCCATGTGAAGCTGCCATAGCGATAATGTTCACTACGGCAGCTATCACAAGGATATCGCTGCTGCGACGGGGGCGGGTACTATCGCGCTCGGCATCGCAGCATCGGCCTGCGATGTCGCAGCGTGCAAAGTACCCCTAAGTCTATTTAAAACACGCATGGTGTCAAATGCAGTGAATGTTTCAGAATTTAAAATTGCAAATAATCCCTTGTGCCCAGTACATTGTAGTGCTCGTACAATTGTGCTTAGCTCATGTTTCTGGAAACCTGCACCCTGTAAATTAAGAGGGCCCTCATCACTACAATAATGGCAAACATATGGACACTAACTGTGGTTTAGGATATGGTTCCACTTGCGATTTTCATGTGCAAGTGCAATCCGATAAAACTTTGGATTGCACTCGCACCAGTGCAAAACTATGGGGCAGTGTCCATCTGCGATTTATTTCTCATGCCACAGCGGCATGCGGAATGAATTGCAGCATGCTGCGTCTGGCAGCGAGTCGAGCTCATGCACCCCCGTACAAGCCTATGGGAGGGTGTGAAACATTGCACTGCACTTGTATGCAACCCGTGCAATGCGATATATGCAGAGACAGGCTGGGGAGGAGAGGAAGAAATTGCTCCCTCCCTCTTCTCTACAGCTGTAATACGATCGCAAGATCGCATCATAGTCGCACGACCCTCGGCTGACACCTGCAGCAAAGGGTCATTAGCATATCGCTTCCGATGCTCTCACATCGGAAGCTGTACGCAAGTGGAAAAGTACTCTTAGACACATTCTGTTGCTTAGAAAGGAGGGGGACATTTGGATTTTGGAGCAGAGATTTTTCTGGATTTCTTTTTTTTGGGGCGAGCCATAGTGTTACCAGTAACGTGAAAGCCCCCATATTTCCATTAAGAGCTGACGAACTAGAGTGAGTATTGGGTTTTTGTGAGTTGAGTTGAATGTAATTTATTGGCAATTTTGGGTACAGAACATTTTGTTCCTGTCCATATTTATTCTGTGCTCTATGCGGAGCACTTACATCAGTGTTTCCATCTACATCTCTGAAATACGTGATTCAGGTGAAACCCCTGCGGATCCATTCACTAATGAGGCAGCAGAGTTAATCCAGACTCTGTTTGGCCTCTGTTCAGTCTGTCTTTTCAAAGGTGAACAAAAGTGTTGTTGACCGAACTTTTCTGCACGCACAAAAAGGCCCTTAATAAGATTGACACCACCGCACCACAAACCAGACAAGAGTTTAGTGTGACTCTCTCTTCCTCATTACAGTGAATTTCCCATTGAGAATTTTGTCTGAATTCCATTTTTCAGAGATTTACACGTAATCCCTGGTGTAAGCGCTCAGCGTAGAGCACAGGATAAATATGAGCCGCAACATACTGCGATCTTTGGGAGATAGAATAAACAAATCAACAGTATTTGTGCGGTATAAAGGATTAAGATGCCTTTATTCCTTCGGTCAGTACGATTACAGTAATACCAGATTTATATTGTTTTTTTAGGGTGGCGACTATCACACTAACACACTTTTTTTTTTTTACAAAAGAAAGGGGTTTTTTGCATTACTGAATTTTGAAGGTTATAGTTTTTTTTATTTTTCTGTCGACAGTCATGTGAGGACTTATTTTTTGCCGGATGAGTTGGAGTTTTTATTGGTACCATTTGAGGCCACATAATATTTTTTTACCTCTTTTCATTCTGCTTTTTTGTGAGGCTGAATCAAGAAGAAACAGCAATTCAGTAATTATTATTTTTTTTTCCGCCATTTACTGTGTCGTAAAAATGATAAGACAGGTTTATTACTCAGGTCAATACGATTACAGCGATATAATTATATAGTGTTTTTTATGTTTTGATGCTTTTATACCATAAAAACTATTTTATGAAGAAAAAAACATTTTTGCATTGCTGTATTCTGACAGTTATAGCTTTTTTATTTTTTCGCTGATTGAGCTGTATGATGACATTTTTAGTGGTACCATTTTTACTGATATATGATTTTTGAACGCGTTTTATTTCACTTTTTTGTGCGCTGTATGATAAAAAGACATGTTTTATCTTTACTTTTTAGTGTTCACTGAAGGTTTTTCGGATGTGGCAATACCAAATATGTGTATTTCTTAGATTTTTTTAATTTTTTTTCTTTATTTTCTGAATTTTTAAAAAATATTTGTACTTTTTGTTTTACTTTTTTTTAAAAACATTTTTACGTATTCCCTATACGGGACATTACCTTTCAGTATTCTGATGGCAGCTGCACTGTATTGTAATGCTCAATCACAGCAGTATATTGCAGCTGTCAGAGCTGCACTGTGGAAATCTTCAGGCTATGTGCCCACGCTGCGGAAAATGCACGGATTTTGCCACGGATTTCTCGCGGAAAAGCCGCGGATTTTCCAGAAATCTGCAGCACAGCTACTCCCCAGCCATTTCTATGGCATTTGGAAAATGCTGTGCCCACGCTGCGGATTTTTCCGCAGCGGAAATCGTGCGGATTTTCGTGCGGAAAAATCTGCAGCATGTCAATTATTGTTGCGGATTTTCGTGCGGATTTTGCCTATTCAATTGAATTAACAAAAAAAATCACAAAATCTGCAACAAAATCCGCGTCAAATCCGCATCTATGAAAAGGTGCGGATTCCGGGGGAAAGCAGCGGATATTGATGCAGAAAAATCCACAGATACAGAGTCCCGTGGGCACATAGCCTCAGTGATCATTCTGCAGGTATGATCACTCAGACTTCCCATAGTCAGGTGACTGGTCACCATGGCAACGAACGAGCCCTCACGATTACATCACAGGGGCACCAATCTGAGGGGAGAGGGAATGCGATCCTTCTAGTCTCCTAAGTGCTGCAATCGATATTGATTGCGGCATTTAGGTGGCTGAACAGCCATGAATGGCACGGGCACCGTCCCTGGCTGTGAAGGCTGGGGCTTGACTGTTGGGAATGCCGAGTCCCTGATTGCAATCGCCAGGACGTAGATATACGTCCTAGGACGGGAACTACTCCCTTTCTAGGACATATATGTACGTCCAAGGTTATGAAGGGATTAATAACTTTATTTATATAGCGCCAACATATTGCACAGCACTTGCACTTTACATTTAAAGGAGGATATGTACAGACAATAAAGATATTAAAAAGTATTCTAGTTCAACAGTTATAGGAGGAATGAGGTTCCTTATCGCAAGCTTACAAGCTATAAGGAAATGGGGAGGTAGACAAAATAGGTGAAAAGTCCTTGTCATGTACAGTACCTTGAAAAAGTACTCATACCCCAAGAATTTTTCCACATTTTTCATGTTGCACCCACAAGCAAATGTATTTTGTTGGGATTTTATGTGATATACCCATAGTAAGTAGCAAGTATTTGTAGAAAGTAAAGGTACTGTTAAATAGTTTTCTAAATATTTTAAAAAGATAAATCTGAAAAGTGTGATGTGCATTTGTGGCGCCCCTCAGGCTTCAGTCACCACAGATGTACTGCACCTCAGCCAGAGGTGTAGTATCCCCTTCCTGGGTAAGGAGGGGGTCACAAACTGGTATACACAAAACACAGATACTCTCAATCAGCAACACCCCATCAGACAGTGGTAAGGGCCCAGTGCAACTAAGCTGGTAGTGGCACAGTCTGAGGTCAGGCTGGGGGGTGGAGCCTAGTTAGTGGGAGCAGCCTGTAGAAAGTGAGCAGTCGAGGAGTTAAGACCTGTGGTCTGGAGCTGCAACAGCTCAGTCCAGTCACACGACAGAAAGGGTCCTAGAGCCCACGGAGTGGAGGGACTTGGCCGCAGAAGGGGCCCGGCCCCTCAACTAGTGGAGAACACAAGGCTCAGCTAGCTAACCAGAGGCTGAGGTTACTTCAAGTGCTGAAGTCAAATCTACACACATCCAGTGAAAAGGTGACCACATAGGGTGAAAGGGATAGAGCTTCAAGCCACCCGAGAGGGCCCGCAGACACCGGATCAGGGCTCTGTGTGTGCAGGTGCGGGACAGGTGGGAGAGAGGCCAGCGCAGGAAGACGACCAGGAATGGAACACAGAAGGGTGTACCGGGTTGTGCTTCCAAACTATCTGGGATCAGCTTGATCCCCTCACAGCAGGACTCAGCACCCCGAGGGCATCATTTGACCAGACGTGCTAACCTGGAACTCTGCGAGTAAAGACCTTGTGACTGCATCCCTGTGTCATCCGGTTATTCCCCGCACCTCCGGCCCTGCGCCTCGCCATTACAGACTACTACTCCCAACGACCATGGGGACCAGCTCTACCTGTGGAGAGCTATTCCATCTCTGCTGTGTCACCACTGACGCCAGGGAGAACTGAACAGTAGCATTGGCACCTATCTTGCTGCATAACATCTACCCTGTAAATATTACCCCACAACCACCATCCTTATTTGAACGACACGACTGGGGTCACGGAACTGGGCCCTGCCAGAGCAGCATCCCAGAACCGAACCACGGAACGGGAACGAGTGCCCCCCGGCCCCGGTGTGGGCGTGTCCCATTTCTATTCAGCCCCACTGAGTCAATACTTTGTTGGACCACCTTTTACTGTAGTCACTGCTGAAAGTCTTTGCACATCTATGGGCTTCAAGACAGTGATGAAGCTTATAGACTTTGAGACAAATTCATGGATTGCTGGTGTCATTTCGATTACTTTGGTGCCCAAAACAGTAACTAATACCACAAGGCAAAAAAAAGAAACTAACGAAAAATGCAAAGGATGAATCTGGGCTGTAGTGGAATGCTTTTCAAAATGAGTTGATTACTGGGGGACAGATTATAGCGTTTGGCTGGGGCTGTGCACACCTTTGGTTATAGCGTTTGGCTGGGGCTGTGCACACCTTTGGTTATAGCGTTTGGCTGGGGCTGTGCACACCTTTGGTTATAGCGTTTGGCTGGGGCTGTGCACACCTTTGGTTATAGCGTTTGGCTGGGGCTGTGCACACCTTTGGTTATAGCGTTTGGCTGGGGCTGTGCACACCTTTGGTTATAGCGTTTGGCTGGGGCTGTGCACACCTTTGGTTATAGCGTTTGGCTGGGGCTGTGCACACCTTTGGTTATAGCGTTTGGCTGGGGCTGTGCACACCTTTGGTTATAGCGTTTGGCTGGGGCTGTGCACACATTTGTCTGCTGCACGTGTTGCACGGCCACCGATCTTGCTACGGTATGTCTTTGCTACATTGCAGTATAAGAACTAATTTAGACGTCCGTGCACATCGGTCTGATCTCGGCCCGTGATGAATGGACTGTGATCGTGAGCTTCAGACCAGAGCATGACAGCTTTGTATATTTCTATGAGACTGTAGTCAAGAGAACCTCGGCCATATCAAGCATTGTGGTCCAATATCAGAGAGGGAGATTAAAAAACAAAAAGTTTTTCCGTCATCTCCATGCCGCCAATGCGTGCGGTCCAGTTTTTTTCCATGGACCCATACACTAGAATGTGTCGGTGCCAATCAATTATCGGACGCAAATTGGGCCTGCTGCAATTTTTCCTCAAACCTACGTTTTTTTCCTCTGCACTACCTCACTGAATAACATAGGTCTGATTACCATCCGATTTTTTCATGGATATCACTTTGACCGAAAATGAAGTCAGCACAAGCCCAAACACTGTGGAAAGAAAATGAGCTCCTGGATGCAGATATGAAATTCCCTGCATGTAAATTTCTTCTGAGGATTTTCACTGCAGACATCGCTCTATACAATACACAGTGTGAAAACATCAAGGAACACAGGGAAACCTCACTGATATCGATGCAAATTTGTCACAGATATGTGGAAATGTGTAAGTGGCACACAGAAGACACACATGTACACGCGAACAGTCAAAATGGAAAGTGCCATACAGGCATTTTTTTTAAACGGACATGTGAAAGGGGGCCTAAGGCCTTGTGCGCACTAGAAAATGGACTTTTCTTAAAGGGAACCTGTCACCAGTTTTATGGCCTATAAGCTGCGGCCACCACCAGTGGGCTCTTATATGCAGCATTCTAACATGCTGTATATAAGAGCGCGTCCACGTCATACAGTCACCGTCACTGATGTCCTGCACAGGCGCACTGCAATACTTTGATCTGCCCTGAGCAGGGCAGATCAAAGTGCGCCTCTGCAGGACCTCCGTGCCAGCGAGTGTGTATGACGTGGACGTGTCATGCACACAGGCTTCAGAAGACAGAGGAGCAAGATGGCCGAGAGAGGAGGCGCCGGTCCCGGAGAACAGTGCTGCCCATCGGGCCAACCAGCACCGCAGCGACCGGTTTAGGTGAGCATTATAAAGTGTTTTTTATATTCTACACAGCGGCCTGGGCTCTTATATACAGCATGTTAGAATGCTGTATATAAGAGCCCACTGGTGGTGGCCACAGCTTATAGGCCATAAAACTGGTGACAGGTTCCCTTTAAGAAAAATCCACACCCTCTGGCAGAATACCGCACCCACGTTTTTGCTGCGATTTGCCGTGGTTTTGCCGCGGTTTTTCCGTGGGTTGGTCCCTGCGTTTTTTTTACCATTATCTATGGCAAAAACTTCAGGTACCTGCGGAAAAGAAGTGACGTGCACATTAATTCCGCAGCGGAAAATCCTCGGGTAAATCCGCAGGTATAAAAAAAATGCAGTGTGCACAGCATTTTTTTATACCCAATGGTTTTGCTGGGGAATGACTACAGAAATATTTGACACATTTTCTGCGGCAAATCCGCAGTAAAATCCACAGCGTGCGCAAATAGCCGAAGACAGTATGGTAACACCATTATCCTGCACATTAACCCTATAACTGCAGGTTATGTTTGGGGACATGAGAGATATCCTTTACCCTCTTAAAGACAAAGACCTAGGACGTATATATACGTCCTAGGTCTGTCAACCCCTTAGATCACGCCGTCAAACTCTGACAGCGTGATCTAATGCACTCCGGAGGAGATCGCACTGTTCCCTGCTGCCATCGGCGACCCCGTGACGCGATCACGGAGCGCCAATTTGTTGTCATGACAGCGCTCCGTGACCCCTGTCACTGTCATGACTCACTTCCTGTAAATGCTGGCATTCAAATGAGATCATTAAATGATTTCACCTGATCAGCTTTGATCAACAGAAGAGATCAGACGGTACAGTCATAACGTTCTCTAAAGGTACTAGTAAAAATCAATAAAAAATGTAAAAGAAAAGTTTTAAAAATCTGAAAAAATAAAAAAATCTAAAAGTTCAAAATCACGCCCCTTTCTGCTCCATTGGAAAAAAAATAAAAAAAAATAAAAATACACATATTTGGTATCGCCACATTCAGAAATGCCCGATCTATCAAAATATAGAATCAATTAATCTGTGAAGCGATAAAAAAAATCAAAAAGCCAGAATTATGGGTTTTTTGGCCGTTGGAACATTGCATTAAAATACAATAGCAGGCGATCAAAACATCGGATCTATCCAAAAATAGTATAAATAAAAAATCCAGCTCAAGATGCAAAAAATAATTAATCATTGAGCCCCAGATCCCGAAAATGAGAACGCTGCGGGTCTCGGAAAATGGCGACAAAAGAGTTATTTTTTTTAAAGTAAAACGTTACATGTCTATGAACTCGTAGCGACCTGGGGAATCATAATGCCAGGTCAGATTCACCATATAGAGAACATGGGGAATAAAAAACCCATATATTCTGAAGTTTACACAGGCAAATATAAAGATAGAAAAGCCAATCCAAAATTTATTTATACTAAAGTGACCCTAATATGTCACTATATCTGGCTCTGCCTGACAACGGAGGGTATGACGCCCTAACGTAGCTGGGCGCCCCCGTTCCTCGACGGCTGACCCTCACTCACCCTACTCGACCCTACCAAAAGGATGATAGTATCTGTACCAAATACTCTCACCAACATAGTATATAATACTCCATTTTGATAAAAGGAGTACCTCAATTATCAATTCTATAGGCACATGGAGGGGAACAACTATAAACGGGTACAGCAATAAGTTATGATATCTGCAGGGGCAGATCAAATGACCAGGTCTGTCCAAATTTAGTAATGTTAAAGTGACCCTAATGTGTCACTTAACCTGGCCCTGCCTGGCAACGGAGGGTATGACGCCCTAACTTAGCTGAGCGCCCCCGTTCCTCGACGGCTATCCCTCACTCACCCTAGTTGACCCTACCAATATAGGGATGGTATCTGTGCCTAATAATCTCAGTAATGGACACTAAATGTAATACTCCACAGAGAGTCCAATTAGAGGATAAATACCTCAATACACAATTTTACAGGTACAGTACAAAAACAAGGACATCTGCTGCCACAATCAGCCTACAGCATGTCTATCAGTATACAATGGGGACAAGATGTACTTCCCTCAATTAGATGCTGTTTACATGGCCTCAACGCGTTTCCCCGCCCGTCATCGGATCATCAGGAAGCCCACGGGTGATGATAAAAGATATACATCCCAGCATCATGTATGGTACCATATCTTTTATCAAGCAGATGTCCTTGTTTTTGTACTGTACCTGTAAAATTGTGTATTGAGGTATTTATCCTCTAATTGGACTCTCTGTGGAGTATTACATTTAGTGTCCATTACTGAGATTATTAGGCACAGATACCATCCCTATATTGGTAGGGTCAACTAGGGTGAGTGAGGGATAGCCGTCGAGGAACGGGGGCGCTCAGCTAAGTTAGGGCGTCATACCCTCCGTTGCCAGGCAGGGCCAGGTTAAGTGACACATTAGGGTCACTTTAACATTACTAAATTTGGACAGACCTGGTCATTTGATCTGCCCCTGCAGATATCATAACTTATTGCTGTACCTGTTTATAGTTGTTCCCCTCCATGTGCCTATAGAATTGATAATTGAGGTACTCCTTTTATCAAAATGGAGTATTATATACTATGTTGGTGAGAGTATTTGGTACAGATACTATCATCCTTTTGGTAGGGTCGAGTAGGGTGAGTGAGGGTCAGCCGTCGAGGAACGGGGGCGCCCAGCTACGTTAGGGCGTCATACCCTCCGTTGTCAGGCAGAGCCAGATATAGTGACATATTAGGGTCACTTTAGTATAAATAAATTTTGGATTGGCTTTTCTATCTTTATATTTGCCTGTGTAACTTCAGAATATATGGTTGCACCTGACCCTTAATAGCTCCCCTTTTATTTATTATTTTTTGGAGTTTTTTCACCTGGACGATTTTAATATTTAATTAATAAAAATAATGTTTTAAAGGGATTGTAATGCACACTTGTTAATCAGATTTTGAACATTCCCATTGGTAGAATAAAAAAAGATTCTGCAATTGCACTTTTTGTGCTATTTCACCACACTTCGATTTTTTTTTGCCGTTTTCCAGTACAATATGGGGCAGAATGAATGGTGTCATTCAAAAGTACAACTCGTCCTGCCATCAACAAGCCCTCATGTGGCTATATTGATGGAAAAATAAAAAAGTAATGGCTCTTGGAAGAAGGGGAAAAAACAAAAACGTAACATCGCCCGGGGGTGAAGGGGTGGAGTAGTTTGCGGCACACAGGTGTTAGTGACAGATAAGAGACTTTTTCACTTTCCAATTATTGGCTGTTTTCAATAATTTACACTAAAAATTGGCGCAAGTGATAGCGGGAATCTTCCCGGCCGGCAGAGGGCGCACATTCTGTGGGCGGACAGCCTGTTAGCAGCCGGCCTATACCTCCTGACATATCTATTGCCTTTCACCCCAGGCGTGGTGATAATGTCCCCTTTGCTGTCCCTCTCCGTGCTGACATACTAGAGCTGACGCTCGGGCACACTGCCCGGCGGTGTCATGGCGCCTATCGCTTCCGTCTCTACTACAGCGGCGTCCGGCTAGGTGTTATTGTCCGCTGCTGCCCCCGTGTGGCCAATAGACGAAAAACATGGAAGTACAAAACAATGGCTTTCAGCCTTCTCTGCTGCCCTCTGACGTCCAATAGTGGAAGCGCATCTAATGCAAATTCTAAGTGTAGCTTGTGAGCACAGTGCAGCGGCCATAGAGCTGAGCAGCAGGAAGACGCCGCTCTCCTGAGCCAGCACAGGTGATCTGCGGTACCGCACGGGTGACTGCGCGTGTGTATGTGGCCCACAGGCGGGAGGGGAGGGCTGACTGCTGGGGTGAATGCATGATCTCCGGGCGATCGCTGGCAGCATTTGATACCCGGCTGATATATGGAGCTGTGCAGGGAGCGGTCAGGTGCTGGTGCAGCGCACAATGCAGGGGATGCAGCGGCTGCTTTCTATGAATCCCCTTGGCCGCTGGCAGCCCCCGCTCTCCAGGCCGCACTGACAGCTCTGTTTATTTTGGATCAAGGTCGCCAGCTGCCTCCTGTCACTGAATGAATGGGCGCAGGGCCCAGCAGGGAGGACCCCGGGACAGCGGCCCCTGTGCACAGCCGGCCGGCCCCGCCGACAGCCCGGCACCATGAGGAGCAGGAGTAACTCCGGAGTGCGGCTGGATGGCTATGCCCGGCTCGTGCAGCAGACCATCCTGTGCCACCAGGTAGGCTACACCTCACCCTGATATCCGCATGTGACATATCTGCCTATACGTGCTGTGTGATCCGGGGGCTCCAGTATTTACAGCTGAGAAGATGCAGGTCAGGGGATATACGGAGGCTGGCAGAGGTCATATACGGAGGCTGGCAGAGGTCATATACGGAGGCTGGCAGAGGTCATATACGGAGGCTGGCACAGGGGATATACGGAGGCTGGCACAGGGGATATACGGAGGCTGGCACAGGGGATATACGGAGGCTGGCACAGGGGATATACGGAGGCTGGCACAGGGGATATACGGAGGCTGGCACAGGGGATATACGGAGGCTGGCACAGGGGATATACGGAGGCTGGCACAGGGGATATACGGAGGCTGGCACAGGTGATATACGGAGGCTGGCACAGGTCATATAAGGAGGCTGGCACAGGTCATATAAGGAGGTTGGCACAGGGGATATACGGAGGCTGGCACAGGTGATATACGGAGGCTGGCACACGTGATATACGGAGGCTGGCACACGTGATATACGGAGGCTGGCACAGGTGATATATGGAGGCTGGCACAGGGGATGTACGGAGGCTGGCACAGGTGATATACGGAGGCTGGCACAGGTCATATAAGGAGGCTGGCACAGGTCATATAAGGAGGCTGGCACAGGTCATAGGCTGGTACTGGTCATTTATGGAGGTTGGCACACGTGATATACGGAGGCTGGCACAGGTGATGTACAGATGCTGGCACAGGGGATATATGGAGGCTGGCACAGGTGATATACGGAGGCTGGCACAGGTAATATAAGGAGGCTGGCACAGGTCATAGGCTGGTACTCTTCATTTATGGAGGCTGGCACAGGCCATATATGCATACTGGCACATGTCACATACAGGCTGGCATAGATCATATACAGAGGCTAGCACAGGTCACATATGGAGGCTGGTATAAGTCATACATGCAAGCTGGTACAGGTCAAATATGCAAAATTGCACAAGTCATATATGCAGGTGTGCACAGGTGATGGAGATTGGACGTAGTGCTATGGCACAGGAACCGGGCACTGTCCACGCTCTGCCATGATGTGTATGAGCTCTCTCTGGCCATTGTGACTGACACTGGAGGAGCCGGACCGCTGTGCCGTCATATGGGGTCAATCCCTAACTGCCAGATGCTGACAACATCCAACAGAAGCTAAAGCCATAAATCTTTCAAGACTTACACCAGGTGCAAAGTTTTTTTTTTTTATTGGTAAAAAGCAGCATAAGGATGGTACCTGTGTAGTGTGCAAAGATTCTGTGAAATGGGAAAAGCCCTTTAAAAAAAAAAAAAAAAGTCAAGCTGGAAAACACTTGCTAAACAGTACCATTTGTACAGACATGGTATGCCGCACTGATCAGTGTAATGTGAACCCAGCTCTAGTGAGAGGTAAGAGACTTGTTAGAGAGCTCAGTGTGATGTGTGCCTCTTGATTTCTCACTATGTGCCTCACTCCTCCCCTCTCTATAGCATATAATGTGTGATCTGACATCCCTCTGTGTTGTAGTCTGTCATGTCTTTGGGATTGAGCTGGATTTTAGAGTTTTGATTTTTTTTTTTAGTTACAGAGATAGAGCAAAACAGTAAAAGTAGAAGAAGTAGATATTGCAGTACAGGTAGATAGTGCACATCCTATATTGCAGCTAGGCAGCAGTACACTACATATAGTTTATGTACATAGAGATACATAGCATATACAGTACTTGTAGGTCTGGTAGAAACAGTACTTTTAGTACAGGTAGGTAGCACACCAGTAAATATAGTACAGATATACAGTGCTGGCCAAAAGTATTGGCACCCCTGCAATTCTGTCAGATAATACTCAGTTTCTTCTTGAAAATGATTGCAATCACAAATTCTTTGGTATTATTATCTTCATTTATTTTGCTTGCAATGAAAAACACAAAAGAGAATGAAACAAAAATCAAATCATTTATCATTTCACACAAATCTCCAAAACTGGTCCATACAAAAGTATTGGCACCCTTAGCCTAATACTTGGTTGCACAACCTTTAGCCAAAATAACTGCGAACAACCGCTTCCGGTAACCATCAATGAGTTTCTTACAATGCTCTGCTGGAATTTTAGACCATTCTTCTTTGGCAAACTGCTCCAGGTCCCTGAGATTTGAAGGTGCCTTCTCCAAACTGCCATTTTGAGATCTATCTACAGGTGTTCTATGGGATTCAGGTCTGGACTCATTGCTGGCCCCTTTAGTAGTCTCCAGTGCTTTCTCTCAAACCATTTTCTAGTGCTTTTTGAAGTGTGTTTTGGGTCATTATCTTGCTGTGCTGGAAGCCCCATGACCTCTGAGGAAGACCCAGCTTTCTCACACTGGGCCCTACATTATGCTGCAAAATTTGTTGGTAGTCTTCAGACTTCATAATGCCATGCACATAGTCAAGCAGTCCAGTGCCAGAGGCAGCAAAGCAACCCCAAAACATCAGGGAACCTCCGCCATGTTTGACTGTAGGGACCGTGTTCTTTTCTTTGAATGCCTCTTTTTTTTTTTTCCTGTAAACTCTATGTTGATGGCTTTTCCCAAAAAGCTCTACTTTTGTCTCATCTGACCAGAGAACATTCTTCCAAAACGTTTTAGGCTTTTTCAGGTAAGTTTTGGCAAACTCCAGCCTGGCTTTTTTATGTCTTGGGTTAAGAAGTGGGGTCTTCCTGGGTATCCTACCATACAGTCCCTTTTCATTCAGACGCCGACGGATAGTACGGGTTGACACTGTTGTACCCTCGGACTGCAGGGCAGCTTGAACTTGTTTGGATGTTAGTCGAGGTTCTTTATCCACCATCCGCACAATCTTGCATTGAAATCTCTCGTCAATTTTTTGTTTTCCTTTCACATCTAGGGAGGTTAGCCACAGTGCCATGGGCTTTACACTTCTTGATGACACTGCGCACCGTAGACACAGCAATGTTCAGGTCTTTGGAGATGGACTTGTAACCTTGAGATTGCTCATGCTTCCTCACAATTTGGATTCTCAAGTCCTCAGACAGTTCTTTGGTCTTCTTTCTTTTCTCCATGCTCAATCTGGTACACACAAGGACACAGGACAGAGGTTGAGTCCACTTTAATCCATGTCAACTGGCTGCAAGTGTGATTTAGTTATTGCCAACACCTGTTAGGTGCCACAGGTAAGTTACAGGGGCTGTTAATTACACAAATTAGAGAAGCATCACATGACTTTTCAAACAGTGCCAATACTTTTGTCCACCCCCTTTTTTATGTTTGGTGTGGAATTCTATCCAATTTGGCTTTATGACAATTTTTTTTTCCATTTCAAGACAAATTAAATGAAGATAATAATACCAAAGAATTTGTGATTGCAATCATTTTCAAGAAGAAACTGCGTATTATCTGACAGAATTGCAGGGGTGCCAATACTTTTGGCCAGCACTGTATAGCAGAACAGTACAGATATGCAGCAGACCAGTACATGTAGTACAGATATACAGCAGAACAGTACATGTAGTACACATATACAGCAGACCAGTACATGTAGTACAGATATACAGCAGACCCGTACATGTAGTACACATATACAGCAGACCAGTACATGTAGTACAGATATACAGCAGACCAGTACATGTAGTACACATATACAGCAGACCAGTACATGTAGTACAGATATACAGCAGACCCGTACATGTAGTACACATATACAGCAGACCAGTACATGTAGTACAGATATACAGCAGACCCGTACATGTAGTACACATATACAGCAGACCAGTACATGTAGTACACATATACAGCAGACCAGTACATGTAGTACACATATACAGCAGACCAGTACATGTAGTACACATATACAGCAGACCAGTACATGTAGTACACATATACAGCAGACCAGTACATGTAGTACACATATACAGCAGACCAGTACATGTAGTACACATATACAGCAGACCAGTACATGTAGTACAGATATACAGCAGACCAGTACATGTAGTACAGATATACAGCAGACCAGTACATGTAGTACACATATACAGCAGACCAGTACATATAGTACAGATATACAGCAGACCAGTACATGTAGTACAGATATACAGCAGACCAGTACATGTAGTACAGATATACAGCAGAACAGTACATGTAGTACAGATATACAGCAGAACAGTACATGTAGTACAGATATACAGCAGACCAGTACATGTAGTACAGATATACAGCAGAACAGTACATGTAGTACAGATATACAGCAGAACAGTACATGTAGTACAGATATACAGCAGAACAGTACATGTAGTACAGATATACAGCAGAACAGTACATGTAGTACAGATATACAGCAGAACGGTACATGTAGTACAGATATACAGCAGACCGGTACATGTAGTACAGATATACAGCAGACCGGTACATGTAGTACAGATATACAGCAGACCGGTACATGTAGTACAGATATACAGCAGACCGGTACATGTAGTACAGATATACAGCAGAACGGTACATGTAGTACAGATATACAGCAGAACGGTACATGTAGTACAGATATACAGCAGACCAGTACATGTAGTACACATATACAGCAGACCAGTACATGTAGTACACATATACAGCAGACCAGTACATGTAGTACACATATACAGCAGACCAGTACATGTAGTACAGATATACAGCAGACCAGTACATGTAGTACAGATATACAGCAGACCAGTACATGTAGTACACATATACAGCAGACCAGTACATGTAGTACAGATATACAGCAGACCAGTACATGTAGTACTGGCAGAAGTACAGAACATTTAGTTCATGTTGGTAGCATGACAGCCCATGTAGCAGAGAGATGAGGCATTGCTGTACTTGTAGGACAGTACAGGTGAATAGTAATACCATTAGAGGATGTTTATAGCACACAGCTATACCATAATAGCACAGGCTGTATGCCTCGGTCTGATTGTAGACCCCTCAGTGCATGCTGCTCCTATATGGAGAGTGGTTATTTGCTGTGCTGTTGGGTGAAGCCTGTACATTATTTGTTAGGACAGAATACATGGCCTTTTTTGTTCTCAGTTCCTGATCTTGGCACTGAGTGACTTCCAGCCCTTCACACCCACAGTGCCACACATAATGCCATCTCGGTATATTCACAATGCCTATGCTGTTGATTTAGTTTTTTCTAGGAGCATTGTTAAAGTATTTGCTTCCAGATCCTTCTGAAAAATTCAGTATATGCCACTACAGTACATTACGAGCCAAAAAAATTAAAGGTTATTTCAGGACACCAATGCTGAAAGCGAGTCTCTGCCGGTGCGTCCATTAGTGCCTGATACCGTCCTGGCAGAAGCATGTTATGTAATTACCAGGCACTTACAACCAGCCCCTATATACTGTACTGTGCTGCCACCATCCCCTGTATACTGTACTGTGCTGCCACCAGCCACTGTATACTGTACTGTGCTGCCACCATCCCCTGTATACTGTACTGTGCTGCCACCATCCCCTGTATACTGTACAGTGCTGCCACCAGCCCCTGTATACTGTACTGTGCTGCCACCAGCCACTGTATACTGTACTGTGCTGCCACCATCCCCTGTATACTGTACTGTGCTGCCACCAGCCACTGTATACTGTACTGTGCTGCCACCAGCCCCTGTATACTGTACTGTGCTGCCACCATCCCCTGTATACTGTACTGTGCTGCCACCAGCCACTGTATACTGTACTGTGCTGCCACCATCCCCTGTATACTGTACAGTGCTGCCACCAGCCCCTGTATACTGTACTGTGCTGCCACCAGCCACTGTATACTGTACTGTGCTGCCACCATCCCCTGTATACTGTACAGTGCTGCCACCAGCCCCTGTATACTGTACAGTGCTGCCATCAGCCCCTATATACTGTACAGTGCTGCCACCAGCCCCTGTATACTGTACTGTGCTGCCACCAGCCCCTGTATACTGTACTGTGCTGCCACCAGCCCCTGTATACTGACTGTACTGTGCTGCCACCAGCCCCTGTATACTGTACTGTGCTGCCACCAGCCCCTGTATACTGTACTGTGCTGCCACCAGCCCCTGTATACTGTACTGTGCTGCCACCAGCCCCTGTATACTGTACTGTGCTGCCACCAGCCCCTGTATACTGTACTGTGCTGCCACCAGCCCCTGTATACTGTACTGTGCTGCCACCAGCCCCTGTATACTGTACTGTGCTGCCACCAGCCCCTGTATACTGTACTGTGCTGCCACCAGCCCCTGTATACTGTACTGTGCTGCCACCAGCCCCTGTATACTGTACTGTGCTGCCACCAGCCCCTGTATACTGTACTGTGCTGCCACCAGCCTCTATATACTGTACTGTGCTGCCACCAGCCTCTGTATACTGTACTGTGCTGCCACCAGCCCCTGTATACTGTACTGTGCAGCCACCAGCCCCTGTATACTGTACTGTGCAGCCACCAGCCCCTGTATACTGTACTGTGCTGCCACCAGCCCCTGTATACTGTACTGTGCTGCCACCAGCCCCTCTATACTGTACTGTGCTGCCACCAGCCCCTCTATACTGTACTGTGCTGCCACCAGCCCCTCTATACTGTACTGTGCTGCCACCAGCCCCTGTATACTGTACTGTGCTGCCACCAGCCTCTGTATACTGTACTGTGCTGCCACCAGCCCCTGTATACTGTACTGTGCTGCCACCAGCCCCTGTATACTGACTGTACTGTGCTGCCACCAGCCCCTGTATACTGACTGTACTGTGCTGCCACCAGCCCCTGTATACTGTACTGTGCTGCCACCAGCCCCTGTATACTGTACTGTGCTGCCACCAGCCCCTGTATACTGTACTGTGCTGCCACCAGCCCCTGTATACTGTACTGTGCTGCCACCAGCCCCTGTATACTGTACTGTGCTGCCACCAGCCCCTGTATACTGTACTGTGCTGCCACCAGCCCCTGTATACTGTACTGTGCTGCCACCAGCCTCTATATACTGTACTGTGCTGCCACCAGCCTCTGTATACTGTACTGTGCTGCCACCAGCCCCTGTATACTGTACTGTGCAGCCACCAGCCCCTGTATACTGTACTGTGCAGCCACCAGCCCCTGTATACTGTACTGTGCTGCCACCAGCCCCTGTATACTGTACTGTGCTGCCACCAGCCCCTCTATACTGTACTGTGCTGCCACCAGCCCCTCTATACTGTACTGTGCTGCCACCAGCCCCTCTATACTGTACTGTGCTGCCACCAGCCCCTGTATACTGTACTGTGCTGCCACCAGCCTCTGTATACTGTACTGTGCTGCCACCAGCCCCTGTATACTGTACTGTGCTGCCACCAGCCCCTGTATACTGACTGTACTGTGCTGCCACCAGCCCCTGTATACTGACTGTACTGTGCTGCCACCAGCCCCTGTATACTGTACTGTGCTGCCACCAGCCCCTGTATACTGTACTGTGCTGCCACCAGCCCCTGTATACTGTACTGTGCTGCCACCAGCCCCTGTATACTGTACTGTGCTGCCACCAGCCCCTGTATACTGTACTGTGCTGCCACCAGCCACTGTATACTGTACTGTGCTGCCACCAGCCCCTGTATACTGTACTGTGCTGCCACCAGCCCCTGTATACTGTACTGTGCTGCCACCAGCCCCTGTATACTGTACTGTGCTGCCACCAGCCCCTGTATACTGTACTGTGCTGCCACCAGCCTCTATATACTGTACTGTGCTGCCACCAGCCTCTGTATACTGTACTGTGCTGCCACCAGCCCCTGTATACTGTACTGTGCAGCCACCAGCCCCTGTATACTGTACTGTGCAGCCACCAGCCCCTGTATACTGTACTGTGCTGCCACCAGCCCCTGTATACTGTACTGTGCTGCCACCAGCCCCTCTATACTGTACTGTGCTGCCACCAGCCCCTCTATACTGTACTGTGCTGCCACCAGCCCCTCTATACTGTACTGTGCTGCCACCAGCCCCTCTATACTGTACTGTGCTGCCACCAGCCTCTATATACTGTACTGTGCTGCCACCAGCCCCTGTATACTGTACTGTGCTGCCACCAGCCCCTGTATACTGTACTGTGCTGCCACCAGCCCCTGTATACTGTACAGTGCTGCCACCAGCCCCTGTATACTGTACAGTGCTGCCACCAGCCCCTGTATACTGTACAGTGCTGCCACCAGCCCCTCTATACTGTACTGTGCTGCCACCAGCCCCTCTATACTGTACTGTGCTGCCACCAGCCCCTGTATACTGTACTGTGCTGCCACCAGCCTCTATATACTGTACTGTGCTGCCACCAGCCTCTGTATACTGTACTGTGCTGCCACCAGCCCCTGTATACTGTATTGTGCTGCCACCAGCCCCTGTATACTGTACTGTGCTGCCACCAGCCCCTGTATACTGTACTGTGCTGCCACCAGCCCCTGTATACTGTACTGTGCTGCCACCAGCCCCTGTATACTGTACTGTGCTTCCACCAGCCCCTCTATACTGTACTGTGCTGCCACCAGCCCCTTTATACTGTACTGTGCTTCCACCAGCCCCTCTATACTGTACTGTGCTGCCACCAGCCCCTGTATACTGTACTGTGCTTCCACCAGCCCCTCTATACTGTACTGTGCTGCCACCAGCCCCTCTATACTGTGCTGTGCTGCCACCAGCCCCTCTATACTGTACTGTGCTGCCACCAGCCCCTGTATACTGTACTGTGCTTCCACCAGCCCCTCTATACTGTACTGTGCTGCCACCAGCCCCTCTATACTGTACTGTGCTGCCACCAGCCCCTGTATACTGTACTGTGCTTCCACCAGCCCCTCTATACTGTACTGTGCTGCCACCAGCCCCTCTATACTGTGCTGTGCTGCCACCAATAGCACAGTGTTTATAAATGATCTGGGGAATTAAGCTGTGAATACAATAATGTGCATTTTGTTATGTAGTATTAAGTTATTGTAGAGAAAACGTGAAAGTGGCTTTGTAGGTGCATTAGGGTTTTTTTTTCTGGATATATTTTTGTTACCAGTATCCGTATTATGCTTTTAAGGGGTAATCTCTTTATGAAGCAAACCCGACCCTGCTGGGATCACAACATGGGGTTCGATGAGACCAGATTGTAAGCAACACCCGTGATCCAGGGAATCTTGGAAAGCAAACCTTCCAACCTCCGGTCCATATCTCCCAGATGACCCGGGGTTAGAGGAGCACACATTATCTCTGAGCTGCAGTTCATCCACTGATGTTTTTGCCATTGAATAACACTTTAGAACCTTTCACAATATTTACACAATTTTGAGCAACTTTGTAAATATTTTGCTCTTATCTTTTACTGATAGGAGTAAAGTTGTCCATTCACCAGTGATTTCTAGATGGCCAGAAAGGCAAATGTTCTATCTGGTGTCATGAGGAAAAGCAGAAGTTGATCTCATATACTGGATATATTCAGTTATTTTAAATAGCTGGCGTAGTTGAAGAGTAATTCCCAGGGGCGTACATAGAGATAGATAGATATCATTGGCCCCATTGCAAAATGCCTAACTGAATCCCCCCTCCCTTCCTCCCTGTTTTACCCCAAAAATATTCAGTGAAGTAGATGGTGTCACGGACGCATAGACGCAGTCGCAGAAAGTCAAACCTCCCAAATATTATAGACTGGGAGAGGGACATGTCTGTGGTGTATGCCTATGAATAAGGAGTAATCTCAGAAACATGTAAGGCGGGGGCCTTATTAGGTCCACATCATGGGACATCTTTGATTTTATCATGTATGTGATTTCTCAATAGAAAAGACAGAATTTGTTATGGAAAATTTGGTGCTGGACCTTTTCTTCTATTTAACTTGTGGTAGCCAGCCACGTCCGCACAACTGGGGGTCTTCAGAGCTAGCGGTGAGCTAAGTTTCTCCCCACCCCTGTCTCCTTTAGATTACAGAGTGACATATCTTGTGGCACTTTCAGAGTAATTTTGCCCCAACTGAAGCCCCTTAAGGGCCATTTACACGCTGTGACATCACTAACGATATATCGTCGGGGTCACAGTGTTTGTGACGCACATCCGGCATCGTTAGCGACATCGCAGCGTGTGGCAGGCTGGAGTGACCTTGAACAATCGCAAAAATCGTTGGTATATGAGAGGTCGTTCATTTACCAAAAATCGTTGTCTGGTAAGTAGCGATGTTGTTCCTCGTTCCTGCGGCAGCACACATCGCTATGTAACACCGCAGGAGCGACGAACATCTCCTTACCTGCATCCACCGGCAATGAGGAAGGAAGGAGGTGGGCGGCATGTTCCGGCCGCTCATCTCCGCCCCTCCTCTGCTATTGGACGGCTGCTGTGTGACGTCACTGTGACGCCACACGAACCGCCCCCTTAGAAAGGAAGCGGATCACCGGCCAGAGCGACCTCGCAGGGAAGGTAAGTCTGTGTGACAGGTGTTAGCGATGTTGTACACCACAGGCAGCAATTTGCCCATAACGCACAACCGACGGGGGCGGGTATGCTCGCTAACGGTATCGGTACCGATATCGCAGCGTGTAAAGTACCCTTTAGTGTTCTAACCCTATACTACAATACCCTTTTCATGGCACCCATAGAGTATGATGCTTCCATAAATGTGCTGCAGACATAGTCTAATTTCCCCACAGTACCCCCCACATGCACATTATAATGACCACAATGTAGTATGATGTCACCAGAGCTTTCTCACACAAAGTATCATGTCTTCAGTGACCCCCAGCATAATGATTCTCACAATCCTCCCAGACAATATGCCCCACCCTGTACATAGCACAATGTTCTTACAACCACTCCCTCCCACTTACAAACGCAGTGTGGTGGCCCCAACCATGGTATATTTCCAGCCTTAAAGGAGTTTTCCACTACTAATGTGACCCCTTTTCATTTGTTCTAACTATTCCTAACTAACACTTTCCTAATATACTTCTGCTACCTATCCTGCTCCTGTAAGCTGATATCTCTGCAGCGCTTATATTCCTATGTTGATGTTTTAGCTTTGATTCTTCCAGTCTGGAAACCGGAATCTGACAACCTGAGCAGGGCACGTCACTGGTGGGGGGTGGCACTGCCTCTTTGTGGGTGACAGAGGTCTGAGCACGTATGCCCAGATCACATTTCACTCTCCTCTCAGGATGCTTTACAGTGTGGTGCTTTCATGTGACAAGCGCTGCAATGTGCCGATCATTAGATAGTAAATCACAGATCCATCCACTGTATGTTGGAACAGGGAGTCCCTGAGGATACAGATACCATTGAAATTGAGATGCCAGCGAGAGGAAAAGATTTGGTTCAGCATCTGCCAACTCATATTTTCCAAGAAGCCATGTGGTCTGCCGCGTTTAGCGGGTTACTTACATCTCTGCTGTTCCTGGTCAAGATACGAATAAGTGCTCCATTCACCAGAAACGAGGTTACAAGAACAGCCGAATGCAGCTATCTTATGTGAGGTGCGGAAACAGCCTCTCTGGCTGTTGTATATTGTCATTTCTTTTGAGTTATGTAAACAGTGTAGCGCTGGTGGTCTGGGGTGTTTTTGGAACCCGACCTCTGTTGACTGGAACCTACAAACTATTTTTCTCATCTTGGTCATGAAAGGCATAGTTGAGAAAAGTCTTTTTCCAACAGTCACAATCCGTCTCTTAGAGAAACAACTGAATGCTGCAAAATAATTTACAGGATTCAGTTTTATCCCATACACTTGAATTAATGACAGATTGCAACTGATGACCTTGCATTGCATCCGTTTTGTGACGGATTAGTCGTTGAATGACTGACTGCCGGGCGGAAGCAACGCAGAATGTACCGTTTTTTGTAGCGTCGAAAAAAACGCAGTGCGCAGGATTCCGTCAGTGTCTGTCGTTGGTTATAATGGAAGCCTGAATCCGTCCAATCCGTCAAATGACGGATTTCGGCGACTGTTACGTCTTTTAGCAACAGAGCATGCTCAGATGTGTAAATTCCTTACTGGTTAGAAAATCTGTCTGTGTCTCTCTCTCTCTCTCTCTCTCTCTCGGTCGGTCTCTCTCTTTCTCTCTCTGTCTCTCTCTCTCTCGGTCGGTCTCTCTCTGTTTCTCTCTCTCTCTCTCGGTCGGTTTCTCTCTCTCTCTCTCGGTCTCTCTCTCTCGGTCGGTCTCTCTCGGTCGGTCTCTCTCTCTCTCTCGGTCGGTCTCTCTCTCTCTCTCGGTCGGTCTCTCTCTCTCGGTCGGTTTCTCTCTCTGTCTCTCTCTCTTGGTCGGTCTCTGTCGGTCGGTCTTTCTCTATCTCTCTCACTCCTTCATACTCACTGATCACCAGCACTGCACGTCGTTCACACTGTGGTGGCTTCACCTGCTTTTCAAAATGATGGCCGCTCATTATTCCATCTCGTATTCACTACTTCCCCTGCCCACTGGCACCTGTGATTGGCTGCAGTAAGATGAACCCCCACTCTGAGTGACAGCTGTCTCACTGCAACCAATCACAGCCGCCAGTGGGCGGGTCTATATCTTGCAGTAAAATAAATAATTAAAAAAAAAAACGGGGTACGGGGTCCCCCCCCAATTTTGATACCAGCCAAGGTAAAGCCACTCTGCTGAGGGCTGGTATTCTCAGGATGGGGGGCCCCACTGCCTAAAAATATCAGCCATCAGCCGCCCGGAATTGCTGCATCCATTAGATGCGACAGTCCCGGGACTCTACCCGGCTCATCCTGATTACCCTGATGCAATGGCAATCGGGGTAATAAGGAGTCAATGGCAGCCCATTGCTGCCACTAAGTCCTAGCTTGTGATGGCAGGCGTCTATGAAACACCCCCCCATCACTAAACTGTAGTGAAGGTAAATAAACACAAACACCGAAAAATCCTTTATTTGAAATAAAAGACATAAAACCACTCTCTTTCACCACTTTATTAACCCCCAAATACCCCTCCAGGTCCGACGTGATCCACACGAGGTCCCACGATGCTTTCCGCTCTGCTACATGGGAAGCTGACAGGAGCAGCCGTAGAACACCGCCGCTCAGTGTGAGTTTCACGCAAAAACTGAAGTGAGTCGCGCTGTCAGCAGTGACGTTACTAAGGTTACCCGCGGCCACAGCTGGATTCTCTTTGCCAGGTACAAACTGCTACAACAGATCCGTTTGTTTTTAACGGACCTGTCACATCAGTTGTACTACAATCTCCAACGCATCTGTCAGAAAACAGATTGTGACTTATGGAAAAACACGGAAGTGTGAAAGCAGGCTAACACTGCTCATCTGCAGGCATAAGTGCACCTCACATATACTAATTTTATTATAGATTATCAATTGGGTTTTTTCTTTACCACCAATATCCAAGGTACCAAATTTAAGATTTCAAGGAAACCTGTCACCTGATTCAGTACAAAGAGAAGCCCTGCGTCACTGAAAAGATAGGTGCTCTGAGGTAAAAAACATATACAAAAAGGAGATAACCCCGACACACTACCGCTCCCAAAAAGGCAATGATACAGTATTTTGTATGCAAAAAAATTGTTTTATTGACAAATTTATTCAATATTTCATCATGTGTACTTGGTCCAAAAAATATAATTGACGTTTCGGCTGGAGGCCTTCGTCAGTATGGACTTTTTATCTAATAGTGACAAAAAAACAAATCAATAACACATATACATTTCAGAACTTATGTACAATAACATCCAACATCTTTTGATCAGAGTAGACGAGGATAGTTAATACAAGGCAGAGATACTATGAGAAACATATGAGGGAACAAAGGTATCATCTGTCAGTATAGGTCATATAGATCCAATTTTATTAGAATATTTAGTACTTTCAGAAGAGAAAGGTATTCTTTAGAAAAATAATTATACGCAAAGTTACTACTAGGAGTGAGGACGTGCGAGTGACTAAGCAAATGGAGGACCGACCAGGCATGGATCAAGAAAATAAGAGAGTTGGCAACAAGAAAATGGTAGGAATAAATGAGAGATGAAGGGCACAAGAAAAAGATGGAGGACTGGAGAAAAAGAAGGAAGACAAAAAGAGCAGGGAGAAAACAAAGAGCAGGATAGAAATAAAGAATGGTAAGAACAGGAGCACAGAAGGTAATATGGGGTAAATGTATAGCACACTCACCATATACTTATAGATACAAGTGAAGATATATGGCAGTTAAGCCGCAAAATAACATATGGAAAGTCTCTCAAAATCCTTATCTATAATGGAAAAAACATGTATTAGTATGTCCTACAACATTGTCATTTGTGCAGGTATAAGTATGCCAGAAATGACTAAGGTTATGAGAAATGAGGTACCTGTGACTTTAAGAGGACTTCGAGTAATAAATGTACATAAACAATTTTTTGGCAGGCACTGTGACCATATGCTGTGATGTGAAGGGAGAGAGGGTTCCAAAACTTCAAAAGAGAAATATATATATATGTGTGTTAGAAGTTATCGTGGATATACAAGGAAATGACATCACATCATAATAAAATGAGAGAGTGTACCTATGGACACCACGTCTTCAATGAGATAACGTATATTGGGTAGTATTATCATATATGGTATAACCAATCGACTGAATCGTGGATAAATCCTGGTTCCATATAAGAAAAAGGGAGATAATATACGTAAGAACATAAGGTTCAACTATATATCAAAAAGGTGTATGTAGTGTTGCAGTTAAATACCTATACTTCTATAGGGAAGCAGAAATGACTGTCAGCAGTGGGACCCCCCAGCATTTGCAACAGGGATGTGGATAATTCTATACTGGAAATAGAAAACAGAGTGAAACAGGCTGGCTCCAGAAAACAACAAAACTGATGTTCATTATAAGAGCACTTTACCAATCCTAACTGGTCCAGGAGGGGGAGAGAATCCGGTATAACCGGTGGGAGAATATGACCTTCCCTAATAATAGGGGAAAAGAGACACAGAATGATTAAATAAAAGAACTAGGCATGAAAAAGCTGTAGACAGAGGGCAAACAGGCCGGTCGGTATCCATGACTCACCTAATGACTGCTGGACATGTGTTCAGAGAGGAGGGTCCTGCACAGTGAGCTGCGTACTGCGTGGAATGCTTAAAAAGGAAGTGTGGGCGGGTACTGAAGTGTCACTTCCTGTGAGTGGAACGCGGGAAGTCGGGTGTGTGGAACGCACACTGCGCATGTGCACTGCGCGTTCCCAGCCCGGCTCATAGGCAGGACGTCAGAGTGACTAAAATAATGTGATTGTGAGAGACAGCGTTTAGGGAGGGTTCGCAGGTGCTCCATTTACATGTGTAGTAGTGACTAGGAGAGGTGATCTATCCAAGGTGCCATATGGAGCAGTGCAATTATCCATGAAAGTGATGGTGCTCGCTATCCATAGTAACTAGCGTTTCTGCAAAAAAGAGAGACATAATCAGTATGGAGATGACAAATGTAAATAACAGTGTAAATGATACATATTCGTATACATGGCTTCAGAGATACCTCTATACCACTAAACTATGGTATTGAAAAATCATATTAAAAAATCATATTAAAATAAAGGATTGTACATACATACACACACACACATATACACATATGTACCACACATATGCATACATATATATACGTGCACACATGCACACACCTACCAACCCACACACATACACATATCAATGTATATATGACAATAAATGAACTGTGATGGAAGTATCATCGTTCCTCAGTAGATAGACCAACACAAAACAGTATATGGGAATCATTTAAGTAACTGTCTCGTATTTACGGTTCATGCCAAAGGGTTCAAGTGTACCCAGCCGGTGTATCCACATTGCCTCTCTATCACGTAAGCGTTTAACCCTATTTCCACCCCTACGTATGGTGTCCACCTGGTCGATGACTTGAAATCTGAGTTGGGATATTCGGTGTCCTGCTGCCACAAAATGGTGGGGTATGGGCAACAAAGTGTTGCCACACCTGATATCGGATTTGTGCCGACTTATGCGGTCCCGGATATGCTGGGTGGTTTCCCCAACATACCCGAGACCGCATGGGCATTTAATGTAGTAGACCACGTAGGTGCTGTCGCATGTGTGGAAACCCTTGATATGGAACAATCTTCCAGTTCTGGCATGTGTAAAAGTGTTGCCTTTAATGACATTGGCACATTGTGCACAGCTCAGGCATGGGAAAGTGCCTCTCTGTTGTGTGTCTAGGAACACTTGCCTTGGAACTGTCTTAATAGAACCAATGTCAGCACGCACAAGGTGGTTTCTCAGATTAGGTGATTTCTTGTGGCAAAACAGAGGTAAATCATGGAAAACCCCAATCTTGGGGTAAGCTGACTTAAGAAGGGGCCAATGTTGGCAGATGATTCTTTTAAGTAAGGGTTGGAAGGGGTGGTAAGTGGTGATACATGCTACCCGGTTTTGGGATTCGCTCTTACGAATGGATGTGGAACACGTAGCGTCAGCCACTTCACGTGGATACCCCCTCTGAATGAATTTCTGACTCATCTCCTTGTGACGCATAATTTTAGTTTCTGGTTCGCTCACAAGTCTATCGACCCGTGTGTGCTGTGAGATAGGTAGGGCTTTTTTGACGTGCCTGGGGTGATTGCTTGTATAGAAGAGGAGACTATTCCTGTCGGTGGGTTTTACATAGATGTCAGTAGTCAGGAGCCCATCGTCACCTACAATGACCATGCAGTCAAGATAATTAATCTGATGCCTGTCATGGTGAATAGAAAATGTTAGCCCAGGCATGAAACCGTTAAGGTCAGAAAAGAACAAAAGAAGAGTGCTCAGTTCACCATCCCAAATCAGGAAAATATCATCGATATATCTTCGCCACATCAGGGCATGTTTAATGATGAGTGAGTTGGGATGGATGAAACGATCCTCAAAGAACGCCATAAAGATATTTGCGTAAGGGGGCGCCATGTTACTGCCCATTGCGGTCCCCTTGCGCTGCATGTAGAATTGGTCCTGGAACATAAAATGGTTTTTCTTCAACACCACATCGAGAAGATCAAGGCAAAATTGCTTATTGTTACTAGGTAACGTTGTAAATTCATCAAGAAACCATTGTACTGCATTGATTCCCTCAACGTGTGTAATACTAGTGTATAAACTAGTTACATCAAGTGTTACGAGATACGCATTAGTAGGAATACGATGCAGATCCCCGATGATCTCCAGGAAATGTGAAGTGTCCTTTACGTAAGATGTGATTGATGGTACAAATGGTGATAATATTTTTTCTATGGTCTTGGCCAGAGGGGAGAGTATGGAGTCAGTGGATGCCACGATGGGTCTACCAGGGGGATGAGTCAGGTTTTTATGAACTTTCGGTAATGTATAAAACACAGGTATAGTAGGGTGAGTATTTAGTAAAAAGCTAGCCAGCTTAGAGTCGATAGTACCCAGTCTTAGGTAATGGGTGGAGATATCATGGATCAGAGAGGAGATCTGAGTGGTGGGGTCCCTGGAAATAGGTTCATATGTACTGGTGTCGGATAATTGACCAAGAATCTCACTAACGTAGTAGTCACGATCTAAAATAACCAGTGCCCCACCTTTATCCGCCGGCTTGATTATGATATCCTTATTGTCTTTTAGACTCTTGATGGCCCTAGATTCCTCCAAACTCAGGTTATGATTCAAGTGGAACTCACCCTTGTGTATCCTGGCATTCAATTCATCAACATCCTTAGAGACCAATGAGATGAAGGTCTCCACAGGATGGTGATGTCTGGGTGGCATATACGTGCTGGGGACAGTCAGACCCAAATCTTTTGGATTGAAACAGACATTACTTCCCATCACAGACCCGAATCCTGTATCACTACCATCAAAATGAACCTTCAATCTTATCGTCCTTAAAAAATGATTCAATTCTTGCTCAACCTGAAAAGTGTCATACCTAGAGGTGGGGCTGAAAGATAGACCCTTCTGTAATACTAAATGTTCTGCAGGTGATAGGTTGTACGACGAGATGTTAAATACGAGGTTGGTATTACCTGAGAACGAGTCCATATTCGACTGTCCTGATTGTCGGGTTGTCGGCCTCTTCCCCCGCCTTGTCTTCTTGTGGGTGGTCTGCGTTCTAAAAAATTCCCCTGTTGTCGGGAAGCTCCATATTCTCCATCCGAATCGCTTGTAGACGCATAGCCTCCAAATCTGTAGGGGTGCTGATATCTGAAATTTTCCCCAGATCGCCATCTATATACTGTGCCTTTGGCGTAATCCTCTTGATCTCGAAGAAACTTGTGTCGTTTCTTTGTTTCCAGATTAGTGCGAAAACTTGTGATGAGGTCGTTGGTTTTGGTTTTCAATTGGTCTAGGTCTGAGGCCGATAAAGATTGTTTCAGCTGTTCCTCGGTAGATGCGATATTCTCAGAGACTTGCTGTATCTCTTTTTGTAAATATTCAATTGTTAGTGTAACATCCATTGAACATTTGTTCAAAATTGCTTCAAATTTGTCACAAAAAAGTGGGTTGTTAGAGAAAAGGGTTGGTCTCAGGGATACTCTTAGACCTCTGGGTATCCTCTTAGAACGGTGGTATTCTGCCTGGTCGGTCCTCCATTTGCTTAGTCACTCGCACGTCCTCACTCCTAGTAGTAACTTTGCGTATAATTATTTTTCTAAAGAATACCTTTCTCTTCTGAAAGTACTAAATATTCTAATAAAATTGGATCTATATGACCTATACTGACAGATGATACCTTTGTTCCCTCATATGTTTCTCATAGTATCTCTGCCTTGAATTAACTATCCTCGTCTACTCTGATCAAAAGATGTTGGATGTTATTGTACATAAGTTCTGAAATGTATATGTGTTATTGATTTGTTTTTTTGTCACTATTAGATAAAAAGTCCATACTGACGAAGGCCTCCAGCCGAAACGTCAATTATATTTTTTGGACCAAGTACACATGATGAAATATTGAATAAATTTGTCAATAAAACAATTTTTTTGCATACAAAATACTGTATCATTGCCTTTTTGGGAGCGGTAGTGTGCCGGGGTTATCTCCTTTTTGTCACCTGATTCATGCTGCCTGAACCAACATGAATCCGTGCCCAGTTTACTCATTACACACTTGGTATTGGGAGACATCTTCCATCCGGCTGAGTAGGAACCTCTATTATATGTATAAAGAGAATGTCTATCCAGTAGCAATATCATATGATATTTAACCAGTTATTCCTTGAAAAGCTTGCCTATAGAATTACACAATCCTTATTTGTTGCTGCAAAGGTCTATGATTCCTTGAATGTGTTCCCTAATGGGATTGTCTTGTCTATTGAGTAAAACAGGACCATGTTATATTAAAATATTTGAAATCATCTAGAAAATGTTTTCTAACACTCACAAATTAGAAAGAACAAGCAGCATTTCCTGAAATCTTGTGTGGACAGGTTTCCAGTGCCAGGTCCCCAAAGTGTATGGCTGCAGTGGTCCAAACTCATACAATGGGTCGTGTAACCCCATCTGTATAGAACAGTGCCCGTAATGACAGGGCATGGCGCTCTGAGGAGCTATGAACAGTGACCATACAGGGTGCGGATTACTTCTATAGATTGTTTAAAGAGGAACTAATCCTACGGAATGTTAATGTTTTTTATTTGATTGTCCTTATCATGATATGATTACCAGCAGACTGGTGGGAACCCTGCCCACCCCCCCCCCCCCACACACACACACACACTCGATCGCTAAAACCCCACCTTTCTTCCTGCCTGAGAGAGTACATAGCCCACAGTACGGATACAATAGAGAGAATGGACTATTAATAAATCCGTAACCATCTGTGTGTGCACTCAGGTAGGAACTGTGTGCTCAAGTTTCCTGAGCTGGGAGACTCAAAGGGAATCTGTGGGCAGGTTTTCACTATGTAACCTGAAGCCAGCATGCTGCAAGGATTAACACAAAAAGTTCAGGCATGCCTGTTTTGTCACAGTCCAATCTTTTGTTTAAGCAGCACAACCCTTATCATTACAGGACTAGAAACACACATGCAAAGACGTTTGACATGCCCCCTTCTCTGATTGACACCTTACTGTCAATGTACAATCTTTATAGAGAGTCTGGTGTGGACATCTTTCAGCTCAGCTACATGACTAAAATTCAGATTATGCCAGAACGTCTGCAGCCAGTAATCTAAGTAATATACTGTTGGATTCAGGGTCTTTTGGGCAACATTATGCTGCTTTCAGATGAAATAGTAAAAACCTGCTGACAGACTCCCTTTAACAATCAGTGGGGGTCTGAAGACCCAGCCCTCACCAATCCGCTTGTAATCATTAGGGCAATGAAATATCAACAATAAAAATTCAAAGATTTAGTTATCCTTTAAACTGGTAAAATAAAGAGTATTAATTAAAGGCCGCAAATCTAAAGACGAGTGTACGCATGTGAAATTATGTTAAGCTTTTTGGTGTCTCTTGTAATAAAAGGTTATGTTTTAACATGTAAATGTACATTGTGGAAAGAGTTTGCTGCAATAATTTAATTGGGAAAAAATTAAAATAGAAGCAATTCTTTTTTTATTCTACTACACACACCATCTGTGTGCATGTCCTGCCAGTGTTAGTGCTCGCTGACACCACCGTATAACTCGGATGATTGCGTTCCAATGATTTATCGGAAAGAATCCGGACCAATTATTATTATTTATTATAGCGGCATTTATTCCATGGTGCTTTAAATGTGAAAATGGGCATACATAGACAAGTACAATAATCATGAATAATAGAAGGCACAGACCGGTACAGGAGGAGAGAGGTCCCTGCTCGCGAGGCTAAAGGTGGCTTTACACGCTGCGACATCGCTAGCGTTTGCTAGCGATGTCGAGTGCAAGAGCACTTGCCCCCGTCGTATTTGCGATATGTGGTGATCACTACCGTAGCGAACATTATCGCTACGGTAGCGTCACACGCACATACCTTGTCAGCGACGTCGCTGTGACCGCCGAACAATCCCTCCCTCAAGGTGGAGGTGCGTTCGGCGTCATAGCGACGTCACTGCGGCGTCATTAAGCGGCCGGCCAATAGAAGCGGAGGGGCGGAGATGAGCGGGACGTAGCATCCCTCCCACCTCCTTCCTTCCTCATTGCCGGTGGACGCAGGTAAGGAGATATTCGTCGTTCCTGTGGTGTCACACATAGCGATGTGTGATGCCGCAGGAACGAGGAACAACATCACTAGTTCCCAAACATCGATATTTGGTTTTAGAACGACCTCTCCAAAACCAACGATTTTTACCACTTTTGGGATCGTTGAAGGTCGCTCGTACGCTGCGATGTCGCTAATGGCGCCGGATGTGCGTCACAAACACCGTGACCCCGACGATATATTGTTAGCGATGTCGCAGCGTGTAAAGCCCCCTTTAGTCTACTGGGATGGTGAGGATACAATAGTGGAGCGTTGGACCAATGTTATACTATGGGGCAGCGCCAATCAACATTTCTTTTTCTCATGCCAAATCAGACAGCACGCAATCATCGGACTGCGCTCTGAAGTATAGTCTGATTTCCGTGGACTGAAATAATGGAGAATACATTTTGTTCGCCTTCTTCTCCTGATAGTGTGGTACGCTTCGTTTATCCGAATATGATCGCACCATGCTGACAGTCTGATCAGTTTGATCCGCGTTTCATTTACATAATTGATCCAATTCTTCTTACGCATGAGAGAATCAACGCTCATGTGACCCCCGGCCTTAGTTTGTCTTTTTTCCATGTCCTCTGGTTTTCTATCACACTTAACAGATCATCTAATAGGTTATTTAGAAAGCTGACTACAGGCGGTCTCCCCCCGGCTCTGCCTGCATCAAGGAGCAAAGAGCATAATCCAACGCCACCTTAGTTCAGTCTTGTTCCTTCAGCCATCTGTAAAGTGACGAGAGAATCCAAGAGAAAAAGAAATAACGTGTTCTCAGTAAAATTTCTACAGGGCTGTTTAGGGCTTGTTAGTGCTTACAGACATAAAAGAGGGGTTATTTCTAAATGGGAGCCCCATCTGTATGTAGGAGGTAGTCGAGCTCTGTACTTGGCTTTCTCCATCAGTCCCATAGACACAGTCCCATAGCCAATGAGCATGCACATCTATGCTCCATACAGGATGGAACTCTGCAGAGCCCCGTTCTTTGGATGGATCGTTAGGGGTACAAAGGTTTGTCTCTCCATCATCAGCAAGTTATCCCACATTCAATGGTTAGTGGATAACATTAAATTTGGGGATACCTGTTTAGTCAATTTCTTGGACTTATTAATCTATTATTGGGTTTTAATTAAACTGAATTGCCTTGTTATCCCAGTATTGAGTCAAGTTTTAAAAAGGTTAATTATTTCACTCAGGTGAATGACCAAGTGACCACATCCATGGCACCATATATTTTAAAGGGAACCAATCACCAGGATTTTCCTATATAAATTAAAACCAGTACTATACTGGCACTATCATGCTGATTCTATACATACCTTTAGTTGTCAGCTAGGATGTTATAGATTCTGAAATACAGGCAAGTAAAGTTACAGCAATGTACAGCTTTTTGATTGGCAGCAGCTGCCGAATAGCTAATATGTGGGTTGGGCCTTGCCATTTCTAACACGCCCCTATCACTTAACAGAAAAGACGCATACCTGGAAGGAGCCCATACAGTCTATCATCTACAGAGGTCAGGCAGCAGACAGGGGTGGGAATAGATAGCAAAACCCGACCCACATATTAGCTATTCAGCAGCTGCTGCCAATCAAATAACAGTGCATTTCTGTAACTTTACTTGCCTGTATTTCAAAACCTATACATCCTAGCTGACAACTAAAGGTATGTATACAATCAGTATGATAGTGCCAGTATAGCACTGGCTTTAGTTTATATAGGAAAGTACTGGTGGTTGGTGCGCTTTAAGAGCATCACAGATGTGTGTATGTAGTCATTCTGGGTCAGCACAAGCAGTGAATTAATCTAATGTCCAGTCTGATTCCATCAAATCACACACACTGGAGTATATTTAATAGAAATCCAATTAACCTGTCAGTGTGTTTTAGCCTTGAAGGAATAAACCAGATTAACCCAGAAGAATCCCACCCAATACTAGGAAACATGAAAACTCCATGCAAATATTGCTCTGGGTTAAATTAAACCCATCGATGCAAGGCAACAGATCTAACCACTACATCACAATGGTACAAGCATCTCCAGATTAGCAAATACATGCAACTTGATTTTTTACTATGAATCTTAACCCATTCATGACCCTTCCGAGCCCTGTCGTGCGCCCAAACAATTGATTTTTCCCACATATGAGGTATCAGTGTACTCAGGAGAAATTGCACAATAAGTTTTATGGTGCATATTTTCCTGATAACCTTGTAAAAAAAAAAAAAAACTACTTGGTTAAGCAACAATTTTATGTTTTTTTTTTAAATTTTCACGGCTCAATGTTATAAACTTCTGTGAAGCTCCAATGGGATCAAGGGGCTCACCAAACACCGAGATAAATTCCTTGAGGGGTTTAGTTTCGAAAATGGGGTCACATGTGGGGGAGCTTCACAGTTTAGGCACCTCAGGGGGTTTCCAAACGCAACATGACATTTGCTAATGATTCCAGCTAATTTTGCGTTCAAAAACTTGAATGGCGCTCCCTCCCTTCCAAGCCCTGCCATGCGCCCAAACAATTGATTTCCACCACATATGAAATATCGGTGTACTCAGGAGAAATTGCACAATAAATTTTATGGTGCATTGTTTTCCTGATACCCTTGTGAAAATGCAAAATTTTATGGCTAAATTAACATTTTTGAGTAAAAGAAAAAAAAATACAATTTTCATTCCCCCCACATCACTTTGGTTCCTGTGAAGCACCTAAAGGGTTAATAAACTTCTTGGATGTGGTTTTGAGCAGAGTGAGGGGTGCAGTTTTTAGAATGGTGTCACTTTTGGGTATTTTCTGTCCCTTAGGCCTCTTAAAGCCACTTCAAATGTGACGTGGTCCCTAATAAAATGGTTTTGTAAATTTTTTTGGAAAAATTAGAAATTGCTGATGAACTTTGACCCCTTCTAACTTCCTAACAAAAAAAAAAATTACGTTTCAAAAATTGCGCTGATGTAAAGTAGACATGTGGGAAATGTTATTTAGTAATTATTATCATGAAAAAACAATCTCAGAATCTCCAGAATCCGTTGAAGTGTTCCAGAGTTATAACCTGTAAAAGTGACACTGTTCATAATTGCAAAAAATGGCCCAATCATGAAGGTGTTCTTGGGCCCAGGGGTGAAGGGGTTAAAGGGGACCTGTCACCTACTCTGAAAACTAAAAAGTAAATACTTTCTAAAAACCCCAAAGCTCCCTTGATTTTGCTGTTCTTTTTCCTTTATGCCCTGTGTCACTCCAAAACCAAGATATTTCAAATTATATCTAAAGCCTATTGTTTGTTAAAAAATGTCAAAAATTGTAAAATAAGCAATTTCAATGCTTGCAACACCTCATTTTATGTTTCCCTTTTCCCTGTTATAAATAAAGACAGTATGCAAAACCAAGATATTCACATCTGTTGCTTTTGGAGCGCAGTATGTGAAATTTCTGTTTGCAGTCCAACTGGGCTTTTCTTCAGAGTGTTCTCCACTCCCTTTCAGATGCTGCCAATCACACCTCAGGGATAAAAGGAAAAAAATCACGGTATGGCTGCGCTGCTAGAGATGAAGGTAGGATGATGGTTTTAAGTATTTTTTTACAGATAATTGTGCCACAACGCGTTTCGGGGATGCATATTCCCCCTTCCTAGAGAGGTAGAGGCTACCTGAGGAAGGGGGAATATGCATCCCCGAAACTCGTTGTGGCACAATTATCTGTAATAAAATCCTTAAAACCATCATCCTACCTTCATCTCTAGCAGCGCAGCCATACCGTGATTTTTTTTCCTTTTATCCCTGAATCTTGTATCTCCATGTGGAGCTCACGGGGCTGCTGCAGCTAATCCGGGATTTGTCTGCATCTATCAACGCTTGCCTGAGGGCTGGTGAGTCACCGGCATCGTATTCACGGGACCGTCCATCCCAGAGGAGGAGCTGTGATTTAGCGCTGGTCCGGCAGCTGTGATCTCCACGTGGGATTTTCGATCGCGTGAGCAGCCACCTAGGACAGGACTCCTGTGGGTTTGAAAGGACCGGTTCCCCCGCTGATGTCAAGCAGTGCACCTTGCAATTCCCTACGGCTATCTCCCCAGCGTTGTACCTGATGTACAACAGTACCAGGTGAGTGTGTCCATCACATTGTTTTACTTTCATCATCAGTTTTCACACAGGAGCGCCCTCTCTGTCTTTTATTGCCAATCACACCTCTGTAGCTGGTCTAGCATTTTCATATGCTGCAGAGCTGTGATTGGCAACATCTTGGAGGTAGGAGTGAAACTGTACACACCCAGAGAAGTCTCTGAAGAAATGCACGGTTGGACTTCAGGCAGAGATTTCACATACTGCGCTCCAAAAGCAAGAAATGTGAATATGTCTGCAATGCAGTGGTGCAGCGCAAAAAGGAAAACTGCAGCAGAATCAGGGGAGGCCTGGTAGTTTTTACAAGGTATCTCAATTTTTTACCCACGTTATATGTCTTCTTTAAATATTCCTGGATCTAGCCTAATACTAGTAGTCGCCACATGCCTCAAGGAGGCCTGACTTGTGTACAGAGTAAAAAATAGTTCTCAGTGGTAAAATACAACCAGACATTTATAAAAATAGATCCTACGTTGCCGATGAAAGCTGCTCTACTTACATCTTAGGATCAGAAGGGCTCCATTGAGGACAGCCGAAAATAACTTGTCTTTCATCCCATGCTAGTAAAACGCAGCAGAGAATAACTAGACTAGTAGATATCACTTGTCAGGAGAGGTGACCCTGGGGCAGACAGATCACCCTGTCTCTGAACGGAGCCTCTTTTAGATGATGTTGTGTAGTGTATGTGTGGGATATTTTTGGGATAGAATAATTTTTGTAATTTTGACAAATAATGAATATTCAAGGAGAAAAATCCCGCCATTCATGTATTATTTTTGGGGGCATTTTTTCAAAGAACATAAGGCTTTCACACTCGGCTGGCTGTCCGTTTGGCGGTATTACTACGATTGTAATAGTAATAATGGTTTTTTTTATATATATATATATAATATATATATATATATATATATATATATATATATATATATATATATATATATATATATATATATATATATATATATATATATATGATATGGAATATGTTGGCACATTATATTTTATAACACTTTACAATTCACACGGCACATATACAAACCAGGTCAGACATTACAGAGTAGCACATAGCCCAGCAATTAAAAGCACCACTCTAGCAGGTTTTGGCTGAAGTGGTGCTTTTAATCTAAGTTTCCTGCCCCATTCTTATACTCACCTGCCTCCATCTTCACCTTTTATCTGTGCCGCTCTGGTTGTTGGCGCCATTACGTGACCGCAACTTCTGATTGGCCAGGAGTGAGAAGTTACATCACAAGCTCTTAATGCAGAACAAGGCCAGAATGAGGCTCCCATAGACTTACATTAAGTAGTGATCTCCGACGCGCTTCGAGAATTAATAGAGTAGCAAGCAGGTCACAAACTGCAGAAGATCGACCGGAGTGGTGGTGATAGAAGGTGAAGACAACGGCATGAAGGTATGAGAGTAGGGTCAGGGACTTTAGATTACCATACTAGCAAATAAAAAGAACCCACTGGAATGGGGCTTTAAACAAGAGAAGTGAGGGCTCTTTTCATAAGCGCTTACAATCTGGAAGGCAATATGGATGACAATAACGATAAGAAGTGCTTATAATGTTTGGCCTAGCCACACCAGTATCTGTAAATGTCAAGATAGCAAGATGCTACTGGATGCATGGAGGGTGTGGGAACAAATAGGAGCAGATTCTGAGGAAAATATAAAATTGGAGAATATAGAGAAATTAGATTAGTGAGGTGATGTGATAGGCATATCCATAGAAATATGTTTTTAAGGCATACGTAAATCTGTGGATAATGGGAATTAACCGGATTCTCTGGGGTAGTGCATTCCAGAAAGCCGGTGCGGCATGAGAAAAGTCTTAGAAATGGAAGTGAGAGATTAGCATCATGGAGGCTATACAATATATGGATCCCCTGATTTCCTAACTCTTAATTGTATTTTTATATAGATCTTTTTTTGAGTCAGGTATACCAGATAATTCATGCCATCGACAAGGACATCCGATATTTCATATCTGGCTCTTTACATGAGATAATGGTACAATTTTTGGTTTTGGACTTTCCAAGATTTGTATTAGACTTTCCAAAAGTGTCTATCCTCAATGGAAATATACATTAGACATTTTTACTCATTTTTTACCGACCACTCTGTTTGTGACTAACTTTTAGAATAGCAGCTGATTGATTCAATGGGACTGGACAACTTTTAATGGACATGACCTGTCTAGACTATTGTCAGGGGAAATGGCATCCTTTGTTGTAATAAGGGTTTATCTGAGCTGTCTCACTTCAGCATTGGGAGGTGACATTGAAATGACCGCCACTTGTCAGGTCTCAGGAGCACAGCTAACGGGTTTTGTGCAAACATCCTATTTTAATTAATGTGACTGAAGCACAGTTATTGCTGGTCACACATAAGGCATGCGAATACCTGGCATGGAGCTGTCCACACAACCCCAGCAGCACCTGTATGCTCCCAATGCAGAATTTAGAGATGCATAATAAGCCCTTAAAGGAAACCTGTCACTGGATTTGGGGCCTATCAGCTGCAGCCACCACCAGTGGGCTCTTATATACAGCATTCTAACATGCTGTATATAAGAGCTCAGGTCGCTGTATAGAACGTAAAAATCACTTTATAATACTTATCTAAACGGTCGCTGCAGTGGAGTTGGGCCATATGGGTGTCTCCATTCTTCGGTGCCTCTTCTTTCGGCCATCTTTATCCTTCTTCTGAAGCCAGGGTGCATGATGCGTCCTATGTCATTCACACTCGCCGGCATTGAGGTCCTGCGCAAGCCTGCACACAGGCTTCAGAAGGACCACGAAGATGGCCGAAATAGGAGGCACCAGCACCAGAGAATGGAGATGCCCATATGACCCAACTCCACCGCAGCGACCGTTTAGGTAAGTATTATAAAGTGATTTTTACGTTCTACACAGCGTCCTGGGCTCTTATATACAGCATGTTAGAATGCTATATATAAGAGCCCACTGGTGGTGGCCGCAGCTGATAGGTTCCTTTTAAAGAGGGATAAGGCTTTGCCAGAGGAACGTATTAGCCGCTAGCTGTCCTCTCCCCACTGAGAACAATACATTCTCCAAGTTCATTTGTATGGGGAATTTATTAGGAATAGCTGTTGGCCAAACTATCTTAGCTAACAATATTGAACATGTATGACTACATTGAGAGTTCCCTCACGGTAGAGTAACTTGGAGGGCTTCTATACTTGAGTACACCAGCTAGAGTGCTCGCTACCATATACATGAAATATATGTTTCTATAGAGTCGGCATGATCTTTCACATGGAGCCGCCCCCAATAATTGTGTGACACAGAAGGGTAATTTCTCAGACTTGCCATAAACTGCAGAAATACTGAAAAAATGCAGCACGCTAACATAATGCTCAAAGGTGGTCCTACTCCTCAGCTCCAGCTCTGAGATTATAGTCTCCTGTCCTTCTATATCTCTGGGACAGTCCCATAATCCACTATTGAGGAAGGCAGTGACCAGACTGGAGGGTATTTTATAGGCTTAGTCCAATTTATTTCCCTGTTATGAGGGACACCATTAGCATGTGTCACAATACTTTTGTAGACATAAAATGCTTATTTATCAAGGATAGGAATATGTCCGTGGAGGCCTTCATACATTTTAGATTGATGTCAACCAAACCCACTGATTTCGGTTGGTTCTGCCCACCATCTGATGTATATGGAGCCTCCTGCCTCTCCCGATACAGATGATGGTTGGGAAGAGAAGGCTTGTGCTGCTGGAATTTCAACATTGGATCCTTTGTTTTTAGGGGAGACAAGGACAATGACAGCTGTTTTCTCTTCTTTCTCCATTAAAAATACATGAAAGCTAAGCCGAGCCAAGAGCTTATGTATATGAAAGAGCCACGAGAGAAAACCGTTCTGCCATCAGCTAGTGCATGTTAATTGCCAGCTTAGAAGGGACCTGTCACCACCCAAAACACTATTTACCTGCTCGTATAGTGAGAATTTGGGGAATTTGCAGCTGAATAGCGTTTTAACCATGATTTACTGTTTAACTGCAAATGTGGCTACAGGAAGAAAATTAAGTTTTATTCTTTCTGCAACCGATCACATTCAATCATCAGGGTGGTGCTGGGAGATCTAAAAGTCATCGCACACAACATAGTCTGCATTCTGGAACCGCTCCACCTACATCTTGATTGTAGTGTAAGGCCCTGTGCGCACGCTGCGGATTTTACCGCGGATTTCGCTGAAAGAATGCTGCAGAAAATGTTTATAACCTTTCTGCAGTCATTCCCCAGCAAAACCTATGGGGATTAAAAATTCTGTGCGGACATTGCCTTTTTTTGTCCCTGCAGGTTTTGCCGCGGATTTTCCGCTGCGGAATTAATGTGCATGTCACTTCTTTTCCGCAGGTACCTGCGGTTTTTGCCATAGTTAATGGTAAAAAAAAAACGCAGGGAACAACCTGCAGAAAAACCGCGGCCAAACCGCGGTAAATCCGCTTGTGGTGTTCGGGTGATGTTAGATGCGGTTTTAACCACAGGTGCGGTAATCGTTCAAGGCTGCGGAATTTTCTTAAGAAAATTCCATTTTCTAGTGCGCACAGGGCATAAGTGTGTAAAGCAGGCTGCAATCAAGGTGCAGGGGGAGTGATAACCGCTCTCTCACTTGTGTACTGAGCTGTGACTTTTATTGCCCTGATGACTGAAATTCAGCAGCTGCAGGGAGAATATAACAGTATTTTCCTCTCTGGTCGCTCTTCCATTCACACCACAAAACATGGCTAAAACACATTATACCTGCAGATTACTACAATATCTGCATGTAAATAGTATTTTAGGAGGGGACATGTTTTCTTTACAGTGGTTGTCCCATCTTCTTAAATAAGTAAAATTACAAAGAGCGTCTAAAAACAAGTAATTTTTTTCTTCACCTCTTTTTAAAAATCCTCTCCAATCTCAAGGAAAGCTTTATAATTGTATAGCTTACTACTTGTTGCCTATCTCCTAGGCAAGGAGCACAGCACTTACAAGCTCTTTGCTGTAGAGCTTGTAAGCACTGTGGTGAAGCTGGCTGGATCCTGACTGCCTCGGTTCCCCATGCTCCTCCAATGTAGCAAAGAAGCACCTTTCTTACCGAAGAGAAAACCACTCCGCTTTTGTCAGGGTATAGCTGCGCCACTGGATCTGTCGAATATAAAGAACTTGATGGTACAAATCGTTTATGTCAAATAACTATGGTAGGACATCTTTTATGTAGGATAGCTGAACGATTAGGTTTGTAAATCTTCATTCCCAAGGAGAAAGAAATCGCTGTATGTTGTTATAACCCTTCAAGGTCAAATAATATTATTGTTTCAGCCTGGGAATTTTAATTGTGCAGTGGAATTCACTGGAAACAGATACCACAGCGTTTTCATATTTACATTTATGCTGAGACCCTAAAGTGGAAGCATTTTTGTAGACTTTTAGGTGCAGTTTTTCCAGCCCTTCCCGTCCCACCCCTCATCTATGCACATACCTTAGACATTTATTAAATTACGTCATGTACTAATATTGGCATATGCCACCTTAAATGACTTTATTGCTTGTTTTCTGTCTGGTAGTTTAAGTATGTCTTTCAGATATTTCTGTCTCGATGTTGTCTGTTTTTTTTCTTTTTTTTCTCTTTTAGAACCCGGTGACTGGACTGTTACCTGCCAGTCAAGAACAGCAGGATGCCTGGGTCCGGGACAATGTGTACAGCATTCTGGCTGTTTGGGGTCTGGGAATGGCCTACAGGAAAAATGCTGACCGAGATGAGGACAAAGCTAAGGCCTACGAGTTAGAGCAGGTACGGACATATACAACGTATACATCATGATGAATTCACTGAAACAAAATCTTAAAACCGTCTCCATTTATTGAATATGAGGTATGAGTGCTACACACGCAATTACACAAACACTTATTGGCATGGTATCAGTGAGGTTATTAATGGATGTCTGAGGACTGTTCTTGCATGTTGAATTCATTTGGACATGCGAATCATCAAGATCCTCTGCTGGCAGCTCCCTTTTGGAATTTCTGGCAAATGATGTTCCAGATGTGCTTGATGGGAGACAAGTCCAGAGATGCTGCAGGCCATCATGTTAGGCCCCACTAGCTGCTTACAGTAGCACAAGCAACATGTGGCCTGTTGTTGGCATCTTGAAAAATGGCCGAACCACTGGTTCCACAACCAGGTCACTGTAACACCAAACTGTGATTGTGCTTGGAATAAAGACTAGAGCGCTCTAGCAACCGTACATTTTGCCACACCTGGGAGTATGACCAGTGTTTATGACGAAAGTCTGCAGACACTATATGACTGCAAACGTTTGAATCCTCACAGCAAAGGAACCAAGCACTGTCAGAATTCTTCGGGGCCTCACTTGTAGTCAGAATGTGGCCAAGAGTATGCATGTCACTTATTCTCAGTCACATGACCATCCTCTCCTGCCGCCATCTCTGGAGAATCCTGACAGTGTGTGGTTTGCTCACTTTAAAAAAAAAAAAAAAATCTGTCTGCAGGTTTTTGCTATATAAACTGAAGCAAGCTTGCTGTAAGGCAGAGGTTCCCAACTCCAGTCCTCAAGGCACACCAACAGTGCATGTTTTCAGGATTTCTTTAGCATTGCATGGGTGTTGGATTCAGCACCTTTGCAGGTGATTAAATTATCACCTGTGCAATACTAAGGAAATCCTGAAAACATGCACTGTTGGTGTGCCTTGAGGACTGGAGTTGGGAACCTCTGCTGTAAGGGTTAAGACAGAAAGTTAAGGCATGCCTGTGCTGTCACAGTCCGATCTTTTGTTTATTTGCTATGTTTGTTTTAGAAGCCGCACCCTTATCATTGCTGTGTCTAGCTCCTTTGTGCCATGTTGTCCAGCGGGTCTCCTCTGATTTACCCCTCACTGTCAATGTACAATCTCTATAGAGAGCCTGGTGTGGACGGGGACAGCTCCCTGGGCTCAGCTACATGACTAAAGCTAAAAATTCACATTGTGTCAAAAAGATGCACCCAGTAATCTATGAGATACATTGTTGGATTCAGGACCTCTTTGCCTACATCATGCTACTCTCAGGTGAGGTAGCAAAAACCCACTGACAAATCCCCTTTTAGGATTAAGATATAGTGACTGCAGACTTTCACCTCAAACCTGGACAATCCCTTTAAGTTTTGATACTCCAGTTCTGCTGCTTTTTCAAACCTAGGGCTGTAATGAACATTTTTTTTGCATGGTTCTTTGTTTTCTCATGATATACCTAACCAGATAAGGGCCATGTTCAGTCTGTACAGACCGGTCCAGTTTTTACGCATTTCATAAACTCTACCATTTCTTCAAAAGACACCAGAATAAATTCTAAACTATAGCACTCGGTGTACGACTGTAAGATATGACCTGGAATGACTGAGCCGTCTCCTAATCCACCATTGAAAGATCCGTCTGTTGTGTCCATATGTTGCTTCGCCTCTTCTGTTACCATCTGTTAGTTTTAGGTGAAAGGAGGAGATTTTGAATGAATAACATATACTGTATGTACAAGGCCTAAAATGTCTTTATTTAAGCCAAGGCTGGAGAAACCCTAAGCATGCGCTAGACGTGGAGAAATATTCTGTTCTTGGTTCTTTTTTTTTATGGACTTTATTATTTTGGTTTTAAGTGTCTTATTTCTTATAAAATAGATTTATTCACAGCAAATATGATAAATGTGTGATCCTTGAGGGTCCTGCCGCTGGGACCCTCAGTGACCCAAAGGCTAGCAAAGTTCTCTGTGCGAATGGAGCAGTTGTGTGCGTGTGTGATGTCTGTTCTTGTCGGACAAGGGGACTTAAGGACCCGTCTTTTGGAATTAGTCGGGGTCCTGGAGATAAACACCTAGTTTTCAAATATTTATCATCGCTCCTTCAGGCATACATATCACAAAGCCCCAACGAAATGCGGTTTACGTTTGCTTTTACACTTGTCTAACCAGATTCCAAAATGTTTAAGATTTTGTTCATCGCTGTCCATTTTGTTAATGTGTTCTGTCTGCAGTGCTGAAATTTGCCCTGTTAGTTATTGGAAATGTATAAATTCCCATTTACATTTCTAATAAAGTAATCGTCCAGAGCATTGGACAAGTCGGAGCATTTTCACTGTAATAGAGTTGCTACTCCACTCATGTTAGACGTTGTGCCGCTGCGCACTACTGAGAATCCACGGCTGTATGTGACTGCAGCCAAAGTGATGCCTCATACAGAGTGATGCCCCATACAGTGACGTCACCTTGGCCATATCGTATACCTACTGACGGTGATCATACATTTTTTTTTATTTCACATCCATATTTTAATTTGCCCTATGTCCTGACTGAACTTCCCCTTTAAATCATTCCTCATTCATCCGCCGTTCTTATTAACACCTACGTTATGTGTCGTAATTGATATGTTTGCCCTTTTCACAGTGAAATCAAATCCTCTCTATGTGAATTATCCAAGGGCTTTCCTATTAACCCCTAGTGTCTATTCATCTAAGGCCTCTGACTCTCTTTACATTGGCTAGCTCCTCTGTGCTGTGCTAGCCTTTAGGGTGTGATTATACTGCAGTAACAATACCGTTTGGTACCTATTCAAGGTGTTTCCATTGTTGACTGTATTATACAACTCCTCATAGTTGTTACTTTCTGCTTGTGAAAAATAATTTTGATTATATGCCCTATGTTATCAAATGTATATAGATACCTACAAATTAGACATACAGATGTTTTATGACACCCCAAACTAAATTCATTAGCATTAGCATGGAGGTTGTCCCAGACATACGGAAGTTTTATGACACCCCATACTAATTCCATTAGTATGGAAGTGGTCCCTACTTTCTGAATATAACCAATTTCACTCAATTCAATTAATACTAGTTAACCCCTTTGGTGAACACCGTAAAAAATAAAATGGAGCAAAAACCTATGCTTTTTCATCATGCAGCCACAAAAAATGGAATAAAATGCGATCAAAAAGTTGTATATATACAAAAATGCTATCTCTGAAAACGGCATCTTCTTCCACAAAAAATAAGCTGCCACACAACTCGGTCAGCGGAAAAATAAATTAAGTTTTCGGAATATAGTGTGCAAAAACAATTATTTTTTCTATAAAATTATTTTTATTCTGTTAAAGCAGTAAAACATAAAAAATATATAAATCTGTTATTGATGTACTGACCCAAAAAATAAAATCAATTTTACCTCTCGGTTGTTTATTTTGCCTGTCAAAGATGGCAGTAAGGCCCTGCTCACATTTATCCTGCCCTCTATGCTTAGCGCTTAGCCCGGGGTTTACATGTAAATCTCTAAAATGCATGATTCCGGCTAAACCCTTTAATGGAACATTCACTATGAGGCAGATGGAGACATTGTTGTTTGTCCTTTGATCTGGCAGTTTCCATCTTTTTAATCCCTTTGTGACGTATATTTATGCAGGCTTCCTGGCCCACCAAGGAAAACAGTGGATCCCGCGGTGGGCCCCTGATGCTGACAGTCTCTCTCTTCCAGCATACAGCACATACGCTGTATGTTCTATTTTAAGCTCCTTCCCTCCCCACCCATCAGAAGATCAGAGAACAGCTGAGCGTGCGCCTATCTTCCTAGCACAGTCATAGCGCTTGCACTGCTCCCCAAGCCTGTAAGCCCCCACTATGCAATGAGTGCCGCAGGAATATGAGAAAGCACTAATGAGATCCTGTCCCTCCCCTGCACTGCGATAGCTCTGTAGTCGACACTAGCAGGAGGAGAAAGTTACAGAGGAGCACAGTGCTGACCTGAAGTGAGTACTAGAGCTTCCTGAATTAGATCTCTAGCACGACTATCCTCTTCTATCCTCCACGCCATCAAAATCAGCTTTTTCCTATTTGCTCCTCACAGCTGCAGTTTCCTGCCCCCTTCCCCCTACTGCCCTGTTGCTGATGATTAGTGATTGGTGAACCTGAACTGTAAAGTTTGAGGCCTGTACCAGACACCTATTGTCCATGCACGGACCCCGAACACAGGCTTCTCAGAGAAGTCCGTGTTACCATTTGAGTTCTGCCGCTTGGAAGATGATAGAAATTAAAAAAGGAAAGAGAGAATAAGGAATAAAGCAATACTGTTATACTTAGACCTTCACCACAGCTGTAACACTACTTTTTTGTCCGATCATTAGCTCTCATACATATTCACTGCTTCCTCTGCCCACCATCAGTTCCGACGTCAATTATTGGCTGCAGTCAGACCCCGCTCCCACCTTGTGTGACCGTGTCTATGATTGGTTGGAATCACACATGTTGTCTGCATCCCTATAATGGTGTAAAAATAAATCTATTAAAAAAATGGAGCAGGATCCCCCCCATATTGTGATACCCAGCGCAGATAAAGCAGACTGCTACAGGCTGCAGCCAACAACCGTGCACTTATCTTAGCTGTGTATCAAAATAAGAGGGACCCTATGCATCTTTTTAATTATTTAAATAACTATATAATTTTAAAAATGATGTGCGGTTCCCCCCCCCCCCCAATTTTGTTACCAATCAATACCACATCATAACGCATGCAGTTTTTATGCGATTTTGTTTTTTTCGCCACGAGGTGTAGATTAGCTTCAGGAATATGGTGAAAAAATGTTAACTCCAAATCTGCATCTCTTAGCAAAAAAAAATGCACAAAAGCGGTTTTACGCCGTTTTGGTGCGATTTTCTGCCAGGAGATGCAAATTTGAGGCTTAAATCTGGTCCCATAGACTTATGTGGAGACCGATGTCTGACCAGAAATCCTGGATCAAGTCCGGGCCAAAACCAGGTTTTTCTTTTAAACCCGGTCAGACCCGCCGATCCCGGGTATCTGTGAGTCTGCCCATCGCTAGTTATGATCTAAGTGATGCTGGTCAGAAAAGACAGATTTTGGCCTTGTCGGGAAGGTGAAAACAGGCCTGGCGGTGAAGGGGTTAATGTCATCTAATCTATACAATTCAATTGAAAAACAAACTTAAATCTTTTCAGGTGGAAAAAGAAAGATTAAAGCACTAAAAATAATGTGGTTTCATAAATATGCAGATCCTTAAACTGATACTTTTGTTGACGTACCCTTTTGAATTTATGACAATGTGGCACCCATGCGGTCTGGATGCCACAGCAGTTTTGCCCTCCCCCAAAGGGTTAACGCTGAGCCTGGAGGTAGTTGGGGAAGTCCATTGGCCAGTAAGTACCATTATTCAACACCGTTTCTCCCCCGGGCCAGCAGAGGGAGTGCTAAACCTGGAAGTACCAGGGAGATTCCTTAAGCTCTGACCTGGGGGTGGGGTTAGTCAGTCTGTGAGGAGAGTTCAGTGAGGAAAGAACTCGAGTAGTGTGGTGTGTGAGCTGGGAGCTGAGCCGGATCGCTCAGCCCTGGAAAACACAGTCCACAGTGAGGCAAAGAGTAGAAGGACACCCGGGGAGTGGAGCGCAGCCAGCTCACCCCGACGTCATCGCTGAAAAACTGAATACTGGAGTTCGGGGCCAATCGAGTACTCGAGTACCGGTTGTCGCATCTGGAGGACAAGAGGACTTCAGGTCTCCTGCCTACCCCACACCCAGAGGCACAGCTGTAGAGCCAGGACTTGGAGCCAGGATTGGAAGAGTGGCACCTGTGACAGTCCACTGCAGCCTGCCATACGGGGGAGGTAATAGATTACCTCAGAGAACGACGGAAGTGGCTCAGCATTGCTGAAGCAGCGGGACCCTGCTTACACAGACAGAGCGTAGGGATCAGGCCGCATTACTCAACTGGCCTGTGTGAGTTCCCTGACTGTTTCCAGGCTACCGGATCACCACTACCATCTGTAACAGGCTCCCTGGAGGTCACCGGTTGAGGACAAGTAAAGGAGAAGGTAAAAGAAATCATTGTCTGTGTCCGTTCCTTTCCACTGTCCTGTCAGCCGTGCACCTCATCAACATCCACCATAGACTTTACAAACGGTTGCCCCGGGCTTCCCACTCCACCTGTGGGGAGCAAGAAACACCTCAGCTGCCACTACACCAGCCCCAGGATTCCTGTCCAGCAGCTGCGGCTCCAAAGCCGCAATCCACAGTGGCATCACAAATCTTTTACAAACTTTATTACCACCTTCCCCAATACCGCCACATTAATTGACTCCGCCAGGGTCACAGAGCCGGGCCCCGCCACCACTGACTACCCCGGACTAGTCCGGCCCGACATCGAGTCACCTAAGGCCCTGGGGTGGGCGAGTCAACAGCATTCAGTCTTTTTGGGTAGGAGTCTATCAGTATGGCTCTTCTAGAATTGGCAATATTTATCAACTGTTCCTTGCATTAGTGCCTAAAGTTTGTCAGATTGAGGCATCTCCTGTGAACAGCGCCCTCTTCAGGTATTAACAGGTTTTCAATTGGATTCAGGTCTGGGCTTTCACGGAGACCTTCCAAAACCTTGATTTTCTTTTGGCAAAGCCATTCTTTTGTTGACGTAAAGGTATGCTTAGGTTTGTTGTTTTGCTGGAAGGTGAAATTCGTATTCATCTTCAGCTTGTAAGCAGATGCCTAGATGTTTTGTTGCAAAATTGACTGATATTTGTAAGTGTTTATAATTTCCTCCACCTTGACTATAACTACAGTTCTAACTGCTGAAAATCAACTTCAAAGGATAATGCTTCCTCCACCACGCTTCTCTGTTGGTATGGTGTTTTGTTGGTGATGTGCAGAGTTGGTTTTGCTCCAAACATACCTTTTTAGAGCTATGGACAAAAAGTTCAAACGTAATCTCATCAGACCATAACACATTTTTCCATATGCTTTTGAAAGACTTGATGTAGGTTTTAGGGCTTGAATGTTTTTACTTGTAAGAAAAGGCTTCTTGTCACCCTACCCCACAGGCCAGACATAAAGAATACAGGAAATTGTTGTCCCATGCAGTAAACAACCAGTACTTGACAGAAACTCCTGAAGCTCCTTTTTGCTGCTCTATGCCTCTTGGCAGTCTCCTTAACCAATTTTTCTTGAGGGACATCAAGTTCTAGATAATATTACTGTTGTGCCAAATTTAAGGTACTTCGTAATGAATAAGTCAATGTTCCATGGTATATAAAAATGCTTTGGAAATGTTTTTGTACCTTTCGCCTGATTGCTGAAAGTTGTCAATGAAATCCGTTTGCTGTGTTGTCAGCTGTTAAAGACATATTGTTTGCTGTAAAATGCAACTAAGAAAATGTCAGGGAAGTCCTACTAGAGCAGCTACATTTTATATGCGATTAATGGGAATCACATTAAATGATGACAGCAGTGTATTGACTACTATGTACAGTAACATGAGTTTATATGTGATTGTCTAATTCTGCGTATATATCCACTGTGGGTGTGAACAAAGCCAAATATGAATATTGATATTGTATTCCTTTTCTTCCTCCAGAGTGTTGTGAAGCTGATGCGTGGGGTCTTACACTGTATGCTCAGACAGGTAACATATTCTGTATTATTATTATTTATTATTATACCACCATTTATTCCATGGCGCTTTACCCATGAAAAGGGGTATATGTAATAGAAACAAGTACATTAATCAAACAATACAAGGTACAGACAGGTACAGGAGGAGAGAGGACTCTGCCCGCGAGGGCTCACAGTCTACAGATATGTTCTACAATCATTTGTTGCACAGAGTGACATGGTGTAACATAGTCAAAGAAGCCATTACCCTCGAAGACATCCAACTTTTGGGAGTTCCCAACACCTATTCTTCTTTTGGCTTGTAGGTGGTGTTCACCAATAAAAATGATCCCTTTTTTTTGTAAAATCTAATGTTCATTTATGAGAAATCTAGTGTAATAGTCATCTGCAAGTCAAGTTGGAAGTGCAGTGACCCGCCCCCAGTGCACTTCCAGCCTAATTTGTATATGGCTGCTACTTTACTTTTATGACTGACACATCAGATTTCTACTAAAAAGGATCCTTTTATTGGGGAGACAGATCTATGCATCAGTATCACTACTTACATATGTAAAAAAAAAAGTGCTGACAGATTCCCTAAAAGGTGCTGGTCATTTTATATTTCCTAACAAATATCTTTGGGGCGTGATTTTGTGACACTTAGTAAGTAGTGATGAGCGAGCACTACCATGCTCTGGTACTCAGTGCCCGTAACGAGCAATTCGACAATCGGATGGGCGCAACTCGATTACCGAGTATAATGGAAGACAAATGGGGAACTCGTGTGTTAGTGCCTTAACTCCAAATATACAGCTATCGCTTCCACAAGGCTTAATTCAGACTTCCAAAAGTCACGAACTTGTCCTATCAGTGATTTTTACAGATAGAACATTCCATTTTAATCTATGGAACTGTTCATGTGGTTCCTTTTTGGGTTTGTTTTTTTTTTGGACCGTATGTCTGTGAAGATAATCACAGATAAACTAGAAAACAGAAGCGCTGATAAGGTCTTACCAGATAAATAAAAGGGCAATGTGTAATAATGTACACTCACCTAATGTGGTTGTGAGGGTCACAACCACCTTAGATAGCATACAGATAATGGTGGCTGCCGCAGCCCCTCGTCGACGAGTCTTCAAAGCAGGAAACGAGAAGGGGTTAGCGCCGTGCATTCGTCAGTAAAGATGTAAAATTGTTGATTAATAATTCTTTTATTCCATAGGTCTACGCGTTTCGAGGTATGGAACCTCTTCCTCGGGACCAAAATATCAACAATATAATGTATTGTTGATATTTTGGTCCTGAGGAAGAGGTTCCATACCTCGAAACGCGTAGACCTATGGAATAAAAGAATTATTAATCAACAATTTTACATCTTTTCTGGCGAAGGTGCGGCGTTAACCCCTTCTCTCCTGCTTTGAAGATAATCACAGAGACATGTATCTGGAATTTTGATCTGTGATACAGATAAAGAAAATGGACGAGTCTATGTGGTGTGGTGCCATCAGTGTCCAGTTAGTGTTCTATCAGTGATTAACATTACAATGTATAGGAGAAGCAGTTGTAATTTTTTTTTTTTTTTAATACGTGAATATCCGTGATGGTAAAATCTGACACTGACTGAACACTGATGACCCTCAGGTCTAAAACACTGATGAACAACAGTCTGTGTATTAAGTACAAGAAGAATCAAAAGTGTCTGAATGAGACCTTAGAGTAAGATCTTTACTGTCCTCGGTGGTGACCTACATTGTGGTCAGAATGTATAGATACCTAATATGAGGCACACAAGATAGCTGGATCATAGAATATAAGCAATAATCAGGTATACCAGACTAGGGGGTGAAGGTATTGCGCTTCTAAGCAGTATTATGTACTGTTGCTTTGCCAATGTGATACAATTCTGTGTTTTAGGTTGAAAAAGTGGAAAAATTCAAACATACACAAAGTACAAGAGATTGTCTTCATGCAAAGTACAATACGGCTACCTGTAGCATTGTCGTAGGGGATGATCAATGGGGACATCTGCAAGTGGATGCTACCTCTCTGTTCCTGTTGTGTCTGGCAGAGATGACGGCTTCAGGTAACTTGAAAAATTGTTTGTGAATTTTGTATAAACTTTCACTTTATGGTAGTATCAAGATATGATGCTAGACAGTGGCACCATTAATTGGGGAAGGTTTGCAGTAACTGGCCATTACACAATGTATGGAGTGGCACCAGTTCCAGGGCATTGCAGTTCAGTAAATGAGCTGATCTGTGGGGCTGCTGAGAGTCCGATTCCTCTAATAATGATGGCTTATCCTAAGGATAAATCCTCTGTATTAACCACCATAGAAAACCTTTTTAAGATTGATTGTTGATTTGTTACTGAATGTATTGGCATGTATGTAATCATTAAAGGGGTATTCCCATCTCCAAGATCCTATCCCTATATATAGTAGGTCCCTGATCTGATGATCGGTGTGGGACCCATGCACAGGTCCCCACCAGTCATCAAGTTATCCTGTGGATGGGCAATAACTTGTTTTAACCAGACAAACCCTTTAAAAAGATGAATATTTGTGACCTGATTGGGAATGTCTAAATATTAACATGATTAACATGTGCTCTTCAGGACTCCGCATTGTGTTCTCCCTGGATGAAGTGGCCTTTATACAGAATCTGGTGTTTTATATCGAAGCTGCTTATAAAGTTGCTGTAAGTTTAACCATTGTAAAAACTTAAAAAAATATTATAAATGTAATTATAAGGTGTCTGATGAGTACAATGTTTAACAGGCTTTTTACAGTACAGTATACATGAAAATATATATTCCTTAACACCTTAGTACTTCATGATGAAAATATTCTTTATAGATCAGGTCAGTGTGTGAAGTTGGCTCAGGAGCTGAGCTCAATCTACACAGAGCAGACGTAGGCAGTGTTACACAGCCAGCATCTGCTTCTAACAGCATCGATTGGAGCTATCTCCAACTACTTCTCTTAACCTCTTAAATGCTGTTGTCAAATACGGACAGCAGCATTTAGGCTGTGTAATCCCATGCTCAGGTTCTAGTGATTGCAGAGTCAAGTTCCCTATAGAAACTAAAAAAAAGCAATAAACTTATTTCTCAGGTGCTTCTTTGGGGCACACAGAAACCATGGGTAATATGTTGCCACCTGGGGGCTGTCAGTAAGAATACATGTTAGCAGGCTGTTGGAGAGACTTTTTGTAACACCTAGGTATTCAGTCGCAAGATTTTTGTGCGCTTTTTTAACTTCCAGAAACAGTCTTATTCTCTGAAAGAGATATAGTATCCTTCAGTCATTGAATTTTATGGAAGAGAAATGAATAGACACACAAGGTGCAACTGGGAGATTTTCTGTACAGTTTAATTCAGTTTAATTTGGATTCTACTATGACTGTCTCCTGTGTTCTCCTTCTTAGGATTATGGAATGTGGGAGCGAGGAGACAAAACTAATCAAGGAATTCCTGAACTCAATGCGAGCTCCGTGGGGATGGCCAAAGTAAGACATACGGGTTCATGCATCGTCTATATGCCGCTAACAGCTTTGACCACAAAAAGTCTTGTGATTTGTGTTCACCTATTTTCTTTGTTCACTTATTTTGCACTTCTTTGTACTTCGCCAACCTTCTCCTTATGTTACTGATCTGAATTTTCTTATGTTTTTTAAAGCTTTGTGTTTATATTTGTAACAATAGTTAGAAAATAAATGTAACAATGCAATCAATACCCGAGGGGTAAACTGAGCAATAGGTTGTGTGATTATAGGCTGCTCTTGAAGCTATTGATGAGCTGGACCTGTTTGGTGCTCATGGAGGTCCCAGATCGGTGATCCATGTTCTTCCTGATGACGTAGAGCATTGTCAGGTAAGGATCACTTCTAATCTAAGATGAAGGACGTATTACATGCAGAAATCCATTGGACGTCAAGAAAAAGTAGATTGCTTCAATCTTTAAGGCTATACAGTGCCTTTAAATGGGTATTCTAATCTCAAAAAATTCATGGCAATTCCATAATACATGCCACCTTCATTTTTTTGGCGTATTGTGGTCCATTTAGCTGTCACTTTCCCATAATCCTCGTAGTCTTCAACACACGGGCATAAGTGGGAAATTGGAAGCTCCTGATGAGTCCCATAGTTTGGGCCTCATCTATCAGATATTTATGGCATGCGTAGTGGATAAATGCCTGCGACGGACTTAAAGGCAAGAGCGATCTTTGGCCTGTGTATATTTGTAAAGTCGTCTTAGTATTTCTTTTTCGACTTTATGCATTGGGTGCTGTATTTCTTAATACCGTGAATATCTGGAAGATTATCTGGTGTCCATTTAAAGATCAGTGAGTCGGGGCTGCACAGAGCTTTTGGTGTGCTGGATCCAGTTTCCACTTGCATACTTCCAGTAATGGTGCATAGGAATAGCCCGCCATGGGGCCACGAAGCAGCAGAAGTCAAGATATGTAAGATATGGCTTTTACTGCTGACACATTTACAAATAAAATAATGTAATTGTTGAAGCCTCATATGATCATGACTCACCGGGTTAGACCGGCATTTTCTTTGGTGTGTTTATTTGGTCCATAATAAAATCTTATGTGTTTCCTTCTCTTTACAGTCAATCCTTTATTCTATGCTGCCCAGAGCATCCACATCAAAAGAGATCGACGCCGGTCTGTTTTCTATCATTTCATACCCAGCCTTTGCGGTGGAAGACATAAACCTGGTTAATGTGACCAAAAATGAAATCCTCACAAAGTTACAAGTATGTTTTTTTGCTTTTCAGGCCATCTAGCGTGAGCTGGAAGGCAGCAGCTTAGGTTCTGCTCACATCTGTTTTGGAGGTTCCATAAGGAGACTTCATCATAGAGTCCATCCAAAATGCTGGACAAAATAGCGAAATATGCTATATTGTCTGGTAAAAATGACAGACGCCATGAGAAAAACCTGACAGACCCCATTATAGTCAATGAGATCCATCAGCGCTGTTGGAGGCCACCATAAGACAGCTCTTGCCCTGTGAACAATGCCTTTAGGGTCGCAATCCTGCAGCAATTTTTTTTTCTTGTATTTCCAGTGCGTTTTTCCATGACTAAAAAAAACTCTGCATTTTACAGTCCAAGCAAAATGCTAAAGATTTCTGAAATCTCATGCATAGTTCAAATGAATGTGTAAAAACACAAGTAAAAAAGTAACAAAAACATTCTTATTATACGTTACGATTTTTCCGCCAAGAGATGTGTTTTAACTGTAGAAATTTTTTAAGGCAAAAAGTCAACATTTGAGCATATCCTTAGGGGTTGTTCACACACGAGTAACAAAACACCAAAAATGCACATATAAACAAGTAAAAAATGTGCATATTTTAAGATAATCTTATATATGAGCCCTGCTATGTACTGTGTAATGGCTGTGTCTGACCAAACAAGGACATGGTCTGATCATACCACATCTCCTGGGCAGGGCAAGACACAAAAGAGTATACAGACAGCACAGCACGGGATCGCAAATTATTCTTTCTTTTAAGGTAAAACATTTTTTTTTTATTTTAAAACGGGCAGGGATTTTTTTAACCTCACCCGTAATCCCGTGCTGTAATGTCTTTTATACTTTTTTTTAATTTTTTTTTAAACGCATCAAATTGTGGAAATTATTTTTACTCCAATATCTATTCATTAAAATATACTTTAAAATGAACTTTGTTCATGGAACAACCCCTTCAAGTATTTGCAGCATATGTTTTGCATTAAAGGGAAGCAACCAGCAGGATTTTCATATATAAAGTAAAGCCAGTGCTGTACTGGTGCTAGGATGCTGAATGTAAGCATAGCTTGTGTTCTGAGATTGGAGGTTTTATTTCAGAAATATGTGCAAGTAAAGTTCCAGCAATGCACTGCTATATGATTAATAGGTGCAACAGAGGTGGGAATATGTGGGTCGGGTCTTGCTATCCATTCCCAACACTGTCTGTCTGCCTGTGCCAGAAGTAACGTGTATGACAGCAACATATAGAGAGGAAGGGCAGGCAGCAGACAGGGGCGGATATAGATAGCAAAGCCCGACCCACATATTCCATTCCTGTTGCACCTATTAATCATATAACAGTGCATTGCTATAACTTTACTTGCACATATTTCTGAAATAAAACATCCAGTCTCAGAACACAAGCTATGCTTACATTCAGCGTCCTAGCACCAGTACAGCACTGGCTTTACTTTATATATGAAAATCCTGCTGGTTCTCTTTAAGAAACAAGCGTGTGTACATGCCTTTATGGTTTAAATGGGTTAAAAACACTGCAAAGACAATAAAATAATTGTGATGCTACAGATTTGAAAAAATGCTTTGATGGTTGAAATCTGGAAGGAAGAAATTATCAATGTGTGCTTGAGATTTCAGAAATGCCATTCACTTTGCTGGTGCTGTAATGTGCAGGTTTTTTTTATACGTTAAATAAGACAACGCCGTGTGTGAACAAGCCCTTACGCTAATGTGAGCTATTAGATTGCTCTTCTATCTGCACATATCCTTCAACCCTGCCATCCCTGGTAGCCACATCTAGAAGCTCGACTTCACTTGGGTCTTTGTGAATCTGTATGCTGTCTGTAGTTGGACTGAATTTTATGGTGTAATTCCATGACCCTGGTTTATCATGTCCTTACCAGTCATCTTTTATTTTCCTTCAAGGGAAGGTATGGCTGCTGTCGATTTCTCAGAGATGGTTATAAAACTCCAAGAGAGGTAAGAACGTGATTTCCTACAGTCCCTGGCCCGTAGCTTTAGTCTGAACACGACCTATATTTTCTTAGCATCTTGTAGATATGTATCATGTATATTCTTAGTGAGCTCTGTATTTATTCATTTTTACATGGTTGCAAATTTTCAGACAAGTGTGATTATACTCTGTACCTAATATACCTTCTTACCAGTTTTCCTTAAATATTCTCAGGATCCAACCAGGTTACATTATGACTCAACGGAGCTGAAGTTGTTTGAGAACATTGAATGCGAGTGGCCAATATTCTGGACTTATCTCGTCATTGATGGGGTTTTTAATGGAGACTTAGTTCAGGTATGGCAAAAAATATATAAAACAATTACTTGTTAAAAAAAAATCTTTAAAAAAGACAAGTTAAAAAAAAATCCAAGGAGAATCACTGATCAGAGAGACTGACATGCTGTTGTTACATGGTGATGTTAGAGTGCAATATATATAATTTCTAGGCATAAGCAAATAGTCTAATATTCATGTTTGGATTATTCGAGCCGAATAATTTCTATTATTCATACCAAGTATTAAACCTAATGCAAGTCAATGTGAAACTCAAATAATTTTCAGTAGGACCTTGGAAGTCGGTCCGGGAGGGCTGTAAAAATGCTGCAATGGATGGAAAGTGCTGAAACGGAATGGGAATTGCATGGGGAAAATACCCGGATTCACTTCGCATTCACATTTGGTCTCTGGGAATAATGATGTCAAAGTATTACACCACTTTTACAAAGTGACACTCAAAGCTCCAAAACCCAATATAAATTGTATTTTACAGGAAAAAAGTAGCGTTTTTGCTTTTGTTTTTCTCATTGCTTATAATGGTGAAAAAAAAATCACTAGGAAATGTAAGGCTCTGTGCACATACTGCATTTTTTTATCAAGCTTTTGATGCGTTTGTTGGTGCAGATTTGGTGCAGATATGTCACAAATCTGTATGCCTATCCTTATGCCAGCAAAGTCAATGAGAATTCTGAAGTGCTGTTTGCATGTGGTCAGGTCTTCAGGTTCCTTTTGAAGGTTTTCACGGTAGGCAAGAGTCTAAAGGGTACTTTACACATATAACCACACTTTCCACATTTTGTATCGAAGTACTCAGAGGTGCATCTTATCAATCGATATATAACCACTTATACCCTTGAACCAAGAATATATACATGATGCCATGCTTCTATAAAAGTTATACTTTATTTCATAAACTAAAACACATACATAGACACAATGGCACAACAGGGTAGAGAAAGTGCAACTGTAACTCCCACAGATTGGAAGGAGGGTGGGTTGGAGAAAAAAGAGTCTCTCAAGTCCTAGCATAATACTTAGTCATTAATCCAAATTTAATAAATATTTAATTTACAGATATCAATTTACCGTCATGTATATCCATAGAGGTCATACAGGGAATAGCCAGGGGTAGGCTCTTTGTGTGTGAGCTTTCCAATTCAATTATTTAACCTAAGAAGCCGATTAAAGCTACATTCGTTTTGTGTGCGTCCCTAATGGGTACATGTCTACCAGCACACCTGCTCATGACTAGGAGACACCCCTGTACCTATATCCCTAACTAGATTAGTTGAATGCTAATAGATTGTAAAATAGCTTCATAACCTGTGGATTGTCACACAGCCATGGGTCGCAAGGGGGGCCATCAAACAACACTGGTCCCACATAATGTTACAACTTCAAACACTTGCAAGCCCTTCAAAATCACAGCATCCAAAAAATTCCCAAGTTCAATAGGCTTACAAATGTATGATGTTAATACTAACCATACTTCCACCCTCACCTGCACTATTTACAGGTCGGGTGGTGCTGGAAAGAGTATTACTTGCTTTACACCAAGCTATGGGGGTACTTTACACGCTGCGATATCGGTACCGATATCGCTAGCTAGCGTACCCGCCCCTGTCAGTTGTGCATCACGGGCAAATCGCTGCCCGTGGTGCACAACATCGCTAACACCCGTCACACGGACTTACCATCCCTGCGACGTCGCTCTGGCCAGCGATCTGCCTCCTTTCTAAGGGGGTGGTTCGTGCGGCGTCACAGCACCGTCACACGGCAGCCGTCCTATAGCAGAGGAGGGGCGGAGATGAGCGGCCGGAACATGTCGCCCACCTCCTTCCTTCCTCATTGCTGGTGGACGCAGGTAAGGAGATGTTCGTCGTTCCTGCGGTGTCACACATAGCGATGTGTGCTGCAGCAGCAACGATATTTGGAAAAGGAGCGACGTGTCAACGAGCAACGATTTTTCACGTTTTTGCGCTGGTTGATCGTTGCTCCTTGGTGTCACACGCTGCGATGTCGCTAACGGCGCCGAATATGCGTCACTAACAACGTGACCCCGACGATATATCGTTAGTGATGTCGCAGCGTGAAAAGCACTCTTAATGTGTTCGGGCACAGAGTTCCAGAGTATAGGTGAGGTGCACAGGAGTATCGTAATGACAGGCACGGGGGTCTTCAGCAGACCTTTGGCTGTCATGTCAACCCATCATCATCACACGATCATGTCAGGGGTGCGCTGTTGGGCATGTGGCAATTTTTACACTGGTCAGTGGCACTTTTTTAAGGGTTAACATCGTTTTTTTCAGGAAGTGTTTTCTCTATCAATTAAAAGCCAAAAAATAGCCCCAGTGGGAAAATTGGTATATTTGTTTTCTACAGATTGTGATATGTAAAAAAAAAAAAAGACAACGGGGAAAAAAAACCTTTGCTGATAATGTTTTAAAAATATATTTAACACAAAAGTCTGATTTGAACAATGTTTTTCTTCATCGTTCCTTATGGGAGACCCAGACCATGGGTGTATAGCTTCTGCCTCCGGAGGACACACAAAGTACTACACTCAAACGTGTAGCTCCTCCCTCCGGGCTATATACACCCCCTGGATGACAATCTAACCAGTTCAATGCTTTGTGTTCAGGAGGTCACACACACACATGCATTCTCTGATTTTTATTTTTTTTTTAAGATTTTTTTTCAAAGATTTGGAAGAAAAGCGGGTCCAGTCTGGACTCCCGGCATGTCCCTTCTCACCCCACTGTGTCGGCGGTGTTGTTAAGGTTGACTTTACAAGGCTGGAGCCTTCACATGCCGCGCTCCTTCACCATCCCTCGGGCTCTGGCTTGAAGTGGGAGCCATCACGGTTCTCTCTGCTCTGCAGGAGACCGGTCTCCTTCTGCAGCCCTGTCGGATCCTGCTGGATGGAGCGTTTAATCCCCCCCCAGGGACTTGGCCCTGCGTCTCAAAGCTAAGTATTGAGACATTTTTCAGGGTTCCCGGGTACATTTATTAAGGGGAGAGTGTGTCTTTTGACTGTACTGTGATTTCCGGCCGGTTCTCTGGATTTATCCTGAGAACCGCGCCGACTGTGCCTGCTCGTCGGCCGCATGTGAAAATCTAGGCCCCGGCTTCAGTTGCGGCCTAGTTTCGTTTTCAGCTTCCCCTGCATGTCAGTCATGCAGGGGAGCACTGCGGCGCCGCCCACCGGCTGTTCAGCATAGGGGAGGACACTCCTTTCTGAGCAGATGTTCCCTCCCCTGTATCTCTCCTTGGCCCTCCGGTTCCCGCTCTTGGGCTAATCTCCGCCCCCCCTCCTCACTCCAGCGCCATTTTCTCAGCGTTCACATGCTGATCGGCGCTGGCTGCTGCAGCTGCACGCTTCACTGGGGGTCCGAGCTGTGGAATCCGGAGGGCACACAGGAATCGGTCTGGTAAGCCACAACCTCTGGTTGTGGGCTTTATTATACACTCTCAGGCATTCTACAGCAGTGTATTCTTACTGCAGAGTCTCCACCTCAGCAGCATGTCTGTCACTAGGAGCAAGAAGGCTGCTAAGCTGTACGCTATATGCACTGCATGTCAGCTCATTCTGCCAGAACCGAGCACATATCCACATTGTGATGCCTGCTCTAACATGGTGGTGCCTCAGCCTGGAGCCTCCTCAGGGGTCCCTCCGGCTGCTCCGGCCCCGGTGGCTGAACCCCCGGCTTGGGTAGCATCTTTTTCCAGAGCTATTTCCCAGTCTTTTGCCGACTCCATGGGACAGCTGTCCCGGACTCTGCTGACCATGCATCAGCCCCCTTCTCAGGGCGCCTCTGCTGCTCCGAGCTCTGCAGAGCTCTCAGAGCATGTTTTAGGACCCCGTCCTCCTAAACGGAGACGCAGGGACCCTTCTCCTTCCTCGTCCCACGGCTCTGATTCACGAGCTGAGGTGCAAGGCGAGGAAGATACTTTTACTGTGGGCTCAGACGCTACCTCTATGTATCCCATTGACTTATCTGAGGGTGATGCGGATGTTGATGACTTGATTGCATCCATTAACTCCGTACTGAACCTCAATCCACCAGTGTCAGAGGAACAAGCCTCTCTGGTAGAAATACACCAGTTTACCTCTCCTAAGAGAGCTAGGAGTACGTTTTTTAACCACTCCAGTTTTCAGACCACTGTTACCAAGCCCAGGGCCTGTCCTGACAAACGCTTTCCAAAGCGTGGCTCTGATGACCGTTTTCCCTTTCCACCTGAGGTGGTTAAGGAGTGGGCTCAGTCCCCAAAGGTTGACCCTCCGGTGTCTAGAATCTCAGCCCGGACAGTCGTGTCTGTGGCCGATGGCACCTCTCTTAAAGATCCCACTGACCGCCAGGTTGACCTTCTGGCCAAATCTGTATATGAGGCGGCAGGAGCCTCGTTCTCCCCGTCTTTTGCAGCAGTGTGGGCTCTTAAGGCAGTCTCTGCCTCTCTGGCGGAGATACATTCCCTCGCCAGGGACTCTATACCCGAGATGGTTGCCTTAACCTCCCAGGCTTCGGCTTTTGCATCCTACGCCATGTCTGCCATTCTGGAGGCTTCTAACCGCACGGCGGTGGCTTCCGCTAATTCTCTCGCGATCCGCAGGATTTTGTGGCTTCGAGAGTGGAAGGCAGACGCTTCTTCTAAGATGTTCCTTGCTGGGCTCCCCTTTGCTGGGTCCCGGCTGTTCGGTGAACAACTGGATGAAATCATTAAGGAAGCTACTGGCGGGAAGAGTACTTCCTTGCCACAAACTAAAACCAGAAAACCTGTCCAGGGCAGGAACCAGTCGAGGTTTCGTTCCTTTCGTTCCTCTAACTGGTCATCCTCTAAGCCCTCAGCTTCGTCCACTACCTCAGCCAAGAATCGTAAACCCAACTGGCGCGCGAAACCGCGTCCTCAGAAGAACGGAGGAGCCGCTGCCACTAAGGCAGCCTCCTCTTGACTATCTGGCTGCGCCAGCAATGTCCTTGGTCGGTGGCAGGCTCTCCCACTTTGGCGACGTGTGGTTTCAACACGTCTCCGATCAGTGGTTGCGGGATATCATCTCCCACGGCTACAGGATAGAATTTTCTTCCAGCCCGCCAAACAGATTTTTTCTGTCCACTCCCCCCTGCTCCAAAGCCGCCGCCTTCTCTCAGGCCGTGGCATCCTTGCAGGCCAACGGAGTAATTGTTCCGGTTCCCGCCCGGGAACGGTTCAGAGGTTTCTACTCAAACCTCTTCCTAGTCCCCAAGAAGGACGGTTCCTTCCGGCCCATCCTGGATCTCAAGCTTCTCAACAAGCATGTTCAGGTGCGGCGCTTTCGCATGGAATCTCTGAGATCGGTCATTGCCTCAATGACCCAAGGAGATTTTCTAGCATCCATCGACATCAGAGATGCCTATCTGCATGTGCCTATTGCGGTTTCACACCAGCGTTGGCTACGCTTTGCAATCGGAGAGGAACATTTCCAATTTGTGGCTCTCCCCTTCGGGTTAGCCACAGCCCCTCGGGTATTTACCAAGGTCATGGCAGCAGTGGTTGCGGTCCTGCATCTCCAGGGGTTGGCAGTAATCCCCTACCTGGACGACCTTCTAGTCAAGGCCTCATCCCTGTGCAGACTGCCAGCGGAGTGTTTCGCTCACTCTCGCCACGCTTGTTCAATTCGGGTGGCTTGTCAATCTGCCCAAGTCCACTCTGACCCCGACCCAGGAACTTACGTACCTAGGGATGCAATTCGAGACTCTGCCGGCACTTGTGAAGCTGCCCTTAGTCAAACAGCAGTCCCTTCATCTGGCGGTGCGCTCTCTGTTGAAACCCCGCCGTCATTCCATCAGGCACCTCATGCAGGTGCTGGGTCAGATGGTGGCGTCAATGGAAGCGGTTCCCTTTGCCCAGTTCCATCTGCGTCCTCTGCAGTTGGACATTCTCCGCTGTTGGGACAAGCGGACCTCTTCCTTGCACAGGCTAGTGGCTCTGTCGCCGCAGACCAGGAGCTCTCTTCAGTGGTGGCTTCGGCCCCTCTCTCTGTCACAGGGACGCTCCTTCCTAACTCCGTCCTGGGTGATCCTCACCACGGATGCCAGCCTCTCCGGCTGGGGGGCAGTATTTCTCCACCACCGAGCACAGGGCACTTGGACTCCGTCCGAATCAGCCCTCTCGATCAACGTGCTGGAAATCAGGGCTGTTCTTCTAGCTCTCGTAGCCTTTCACCACCTGTTGGCGGGCAAGCACATTCGAGTCCAGTCGGACAACGCGACAGCGGTTGCCTACATCAATCACCAGGGCGGGACTCGCAGCCGCCTGGCAATGTTGGAAGTTCAACGAATCCTTCAGTGGACGGAGGACTCCAAGTCCACCATATCCGCGGTCCACATCCCAGGCGTAGAAAACTGGGAGGCCGATTATTTCAGCCGTCAAACCGTGGACAGCGGCGAGTGGGCCCTTCATCCGGCAGTGTTCAGGTCAATCTGCCGCAAGTGGGGCACTCCGGAAGTGGATCTAATGGCATCCCGGCACAACAACAAGGTTCCGGTTTACGTGGCTCGCTCCCAAGATCCTCAGGCCTTCGCAGCGGACGCGCTGGTTCAAGATTGGTCCCAGTTCCGTCTGGCCTATGTGTTTCCCCCTCTAGCTCTCTTGCCCAGGGTTCTGCGCAAGATCAGAATGGAGGGCCGTCGGGTCATAATCATTGCTCCGGACTGGCCCAGGCGAGCTTGGTACCCAGATCTGCTCCGTCTGTCCGTAGAAATGCCGTGGCATCTCCCGGACCGCCCAGACCTTCTCTCTCAAGGTCCGTTCTTCCGCCAGAATTCTGCGGCTCTCAGATTGACGGCGTGGCTCTTGAGTCCTGGATCCTGACGGCTTCAGGCATTCCTTCTGAGGTCATCTCCACTATGACTCAGGCTCGGAAGTCTTCCTCGGCCAAGATTTACCACAGGACTTGGAAGATTTTCCTGTCCTGGTGTCGCTCTTCCGGCCATGCTCCTTGGCCGTTCTCCTTGCCGACCATCCTGTTCTTTCTACAGTCCGGTCTGCAGCTAGGACTGTCCCTCAATTCCCTCAAGGGACAGGTGTCGGCTCTGTCGGTATTATTCCAGCGGCGTATCGCCCGACTGGCTCAGGTGTGCACCTTCATGCAGGGCGCATCTCACATCATTCCTCCTTACCGGCGGCCTTTGGATCCTTGGGATCTTAATCTGGTCCTCACGGCCTTACAGAAACTTCCCTTTGAGCCTCTTAGGGAGGTTCCTTTGTTTAGACTTTCACAGAAAGTGGTTTTTCTAGTAGCCATAACTTCTCTCAGGAGAGTCTCTGATTTGGCTGCGCTCTCTTCGGAGTCACCTTTTTTGGTGTTTCACCAAGACAAGGTGGTTCTCCGTCCGACTCCGGATTTTCTCCCTAAGGTGGTATCTCCTTTTCACCTTAACCAGGACATTTCATTGCCTTCCCTTTGTCCGGCCCCTGTGCATCGCTTTGAGAAGGCGTTGCATACCTTGGATTTGGTGCGGGCGCTCCGAATCTATGTGTCACGCACCGCCGCTTTTAGGCGGTGCACCTCACTTTTTGTGCTAACCACGGGTCAGCGCAAGGGTCTCTCGGCTTCTAAGCCGACCCTAGCTCGTTGGATTAGGTCGGCCATCTCCGATGCCTACCAGTGTTCTCAGGTGCCCCCACCGCCAGGGATTAATGCGCACTCGACCAGAGCTGTCGGTGCCTCCTGGGCTTTCAGGCACCAGGCTACGGCTCAGCAGGTTTGTCAGGCTGCCACTTGGTCTAGTCTGCACACCTTTTCGAAGCACTACCAAGTGCATGCTCATGCTTCGGCAGATGCGAGCTTGGGCAGACGCATCCTTCAGGCAGCTGTCGCCCACTTGTGAAGTTAGGTTTTGCCTACTTCTCAGTTTTGTTTATTTCCCACCCATGGACTGCTTTGAGACGTCCCATGGTCTGGGTCTCCCATAAGGAACGATGAAGAAAAAGAGAATTTTGTTTACTTACCGTAAATTCTTTTTCTTATAGTTCCGACATGGGAGACCCAGCACCCTCCCTGTTGCCTGTTGGCAGTTCTTGTTCCGTGTGTTTAACACCGGCTGTTGTTGTAGACAGAGGTTCCGGTTTTTCCGAGTTTTACTCTATCTCTACTTATGGGTGGATGTCCTCCTTCAGCTTTTGCACTGAACTGGTTAGATTGTCATCCAGGGGGTGTATATAGCCCGGAGGGAGGAGCTACACGTTTGAGTGTAGTACTTTGTGTGTCCTCCGGAGGCAGAAGCTATACACCCATGGTCTGGGTCTCCCATGTCGGAACTATAAGAAAAAGAATTTATGGTAAGTAAACAAAATTCTCTTTTTTTTTCTGTCAGTAGTTTCCCATTAAGCAGTGATCAGTTAGGTGTTTAATACGGAGTTAACCTCACTATCATTTCTGGAGATTTACTATATCTGTGTAGCATGACCCTAATCTATAAATACACATGCACAATTGTGGCGTCATCACAACTTATAAATGTGTATACAAACCGCTGTGACCACCTAACAGTACCGTGCAGCCTATATAAGAACGCCCATGCACATACTCGTCATCATACTGGAGTTATATTCATACCAGCATTCTTCTTTTTTTTTTAATAGAAAATGGCAGATAAGTGTCAGCACACTGCTGTATTCCACAGGAACATGTTTATTTTGCCAGTAATTTGTGTGTTCTACAATAGTTTATATTTTAATTCTTTTGTATATTTTAGGTGCAGGAGTACAGAGAGGCTTTAGAAGGGATATTGATCAGAGGAAAAAATGGGATTCGCCTTGTACCAGAACTATATGCTGTCCCTCAAGACAAGGTTATTACATTGTGGCTGTTGGGCTGTACCGAACTGTGCTCATGTCTGTATTGTGTATGGGCTTATAACATGTTTTCTGGCCATAGATAGAAGAGGAGTATCACAACCCTCACACAGTGGACCGCATTACTATCGGGAAATTGCCTCATTTGTGGGGACAGTCCCTGTACATTCTAGGATCTCTACTTGCTGAGGTAAAAAACAGTGTACTAGTGGGGCATTGACAACTCTGACAACTTTTAGATTTCAGAAGAGTGATTATATCTAGCCTACAGGACTATAGCATTTTTATTAAAGTCCCTAAAATCATTTGAAGAAACACTCCCATCAAAATTTGTATCACCTTAATATATTGTATTCATCATATTATGTATTCACAATTGCTCATTTTGCCTTTCTACTCAGTTAATTCTTCTCTTTTCTACATGGAGCTTAGAAGTATTCAACCAGTTTGTTTGTTTTTAATTGCGTCATGTCATAGACCTAATGTAAAAGAGAAGAATTAATTGGGTAGAAGGGCAAAATGAGCAATTTTAGGTTCTCAGAGCTATTTAATATGATGACTGCAATATATTAAGAAGATACAACTTTGGGAGTGCTTCTTTAAGAAGTGTCCATGTAACTGTTCCTTAATATAATCTACCTGTTTTGTTTACCAAATTCCTTCCAGACATTTTTACAGTCACGGATTAGTGTAATTCATCATTTTTCTACAGGTTTTGGGCCCTTTGAGAGTTTATATACTTTATTAGAAGTAGAACTGGTTTGCTGATATTTTCTTTTTTTTCTGTGTTTTTCTTCATAGGGATTTTTAGCACCTGGAGAAATTGATCCATTAAACAGAAGATTTTCAACAGCTTTTAAACCTGATGTTGTAGTACAAGGTAATGATAATAATTATCCAAAGGTAGAGAGATATTTAGATATAGTGTTTACACAGTATCAGCCAAAAGTTTGGACTCGCCTGTTCATCAATGGTTTTCCTTATTCTTATTGAGATGTCCACATTGTAGATTCAGATTAATGGCAGCAAAACCATAGAGTGGGATATTTGAAAACGAGTAAAGAAGCATGAAACAAACCAGAATATGTGTTAAACCTTAGATTCCGCAAAGTGCCCACCTTTTACAGCTTTATACCCCCTTAACATTCTCTCACACAGCATCAACAGGTCATCACCTGGAATAGCTTCCAATTAACAGGTATGCTTCGTCAATTGTTTAGTTGTGGAATCATCAGCCTTCAGAAAGGGTTTGTGACCATCAAGTGTGTTTTGAAGAGGCAGTGCTGGTGCACCAATCCATACAGTACTGAGCCCTATCCCACAACTGTTCTAAGCCAGAGTATGACCAAAACAACTCAGCTAAGTAAAAAAAAAATTACAATCTTTCGCTGACGCCTCATTGGGGGACACAGGACCATGGGTGTTATGCTGCCTATCCATAGGAGGACACTAAGTAGATGCAAAAGCATAGCTCCTCCTCTGCCGTATATACCTCCTGTCCGGGCCAGGCAAGCTCAGTTTTACCTTAGTGTCTGTAGGAGGCACTTCCTTTCAAGGTTTGTTATTTTTTGAGGGCGACGGTTTCCTTTTGGGACCGATCTCCCACTACCATCAACGGGCGGGAACATGAAGCGTTGCCTACACGTACCCCCTCCCGCGACGCTGGATCCTGGGCTGGACGACGGGTTCCACAGACACCAATTTTCCAAAGCCCAGGGTAGAGGCCTGTGCCCTATAGCCCAATTCCTCAGCCCCTCTCTGCAGGCTCTGAGATGAAGATGGCACTGATTCCTCAGCCCCTCTCCGCAGGCTCTGAGATGAAGATGGCACTGATTCCTCAGCCCCTCTCCGCAGGCTCTGAGATGAAGATGGCACTGATTCCTCAGCCCCTCTCTGCAGGCTCTGAGTTGAATATGACAACGACACAGCAAGCTGGCTCTGCTATTTTCACTGCCTGGAAAGCAGGTGAGATCCCCCCCCTGACTGGTTTCCCAGACAAAGGAAGAAAGGACGCTGCAGAAGGCTCCCAGGCCATTTACAGTATTTATGTGCAAGGAGCAAGGATCCTGCACACACAGTGTTAACTTTCTCTAGCTTGCTGGCTGGGGGGAAGTTCTGCTGCTTGCAGAAAGTCTTGTAGATAATTTCCAGGTGGCAGGGGGGAGGGCCCAGGGCTCAGGGACTCACGCTGTGTATTATCTGCTCTGTTTATTTGCTCCAGCAAAGTCGGCTGATAACCACCGGTGACAAGCTGTGTGCTGACTGTAGGGTGAGGGAGGATAACTATCAGAAGCTCCCTTCCCGCCGTTTTTTACTACCCACAGCAGGGGGGGCACACTGACTCCTCCTCCCGCTCTTTTAGCGCTAAGCCCCGCCCCCCCGCGGCCGCGATAAGCCCCCCCCCCCCCCCCCAGGGAAGCGTGCGAGATCTTCATAGAGCTTAAGCCTTCCTGAGCACAGGGTCATCGGCTGATTCTGGTGAGGTGCTTGCTATCAATTGTAGCTCTGCTGAGCATTGCTCCCCCTCCTAGCATACTCCTATTAGGAACATGCAGAATTCAAAAGGCACTAAGAGGGCTAAGGCTCACATAGCCTGCACTGCCTGTCACGTTGAGCTACCACGTAAACACACCTCTTCTCTCTGTGAGTCCTGTGCCCCTATAGCCCCCCAAGACCCCCCTGCCACCACCGCCGCAACCGGCAGCCCAGAGCCTAGGGCCCCCAGCCCACCGGAATGGGCACAGTTTCTGTCCCAATCCATGGAAAAACTGTCACAGAACCTGGTTCTGGCTATGCAATGTCGTCCTCCACACCCTTCTGGGTCCCTGGATGGAACGCAGCCTGAGGATACCCCTATGGAGGATCCTTCTGAGGTAATCCGGGCACATGCTTCACCGGTTGCAGGGATCAGGAAAAGGGCACACGGCCGGGTGTCTCCAGCGGGCTCTCCCTCGGGAGCACACAGGGCAGGCTTTCCCACACGCTCCACGGCTTTTGAAGATCTGGAGTAGGGAGAATGCTGTTTGTACCAGGAGGATTCCTGGGTTTCATCACCCCCAGATGATCAAACTGCAATAGACTCCCTTATAGCAGCAATCAACCAAACTCTGCATGTGGAGGATCCCCCATCCACTACCACTGACCATGCGGTCTCCTTTAAGAGGGCAAGGAAAACCCAAAAGGTTTTTGCTGATCACCCAGAGTTTCAGGATATCCTCACAAAGCAAAGGGAGAAGCCTGACAGACGCTTCGGTAACTGAAAACTCATGGAGTCTCGGTACCCTTTTGCCTCACCTGCCCCTAAGGGCTGGGCCGATCCGCCCTTGGTCGACCCCCCGGTCTCCCGCCTTACCACAAAGACACTCCTGTCTTTACCCGATGGTTCTTCCATTAAGGAACCGACAGACAGACAGGTGGAGCACCTCGCCCACTCTGCTTTTGAGGCTGCGGGTTCCTCCCTCTAGCCGTGCTTTGCCTCTGTGTGGATCGCAAAGGCGATCTTGGTCTGGGCAGAATCCCTTAACACTTCGCTTGAGGAATCCCAGTTCACTCAGACCTTCACAGAGGTAACAGCTCAAATTGCCGCTACGGCGGAGTAACTCATCCAGGCCTCCATGGACGCTGCTACCTGCGCAGCATTTGCCGCCTCAAATACCATAGCCATCCGTAGAGCTCTCTGGCTTCGACAATGGCGAGCGGACTCTGCCTCCAAGAAGTCTCTCACGGGCCTTCCTTTTTTTCCAGACCGATTGTTTGGCGAACGTCTGGACAAGCTCATTTCTGACGCCACGGGAGGAAAGAGTACCTCCCTCCCCCAGCTGAAGCCCAGGACGTCCTTCACCAGACGTCCACAGTCCTTGTTCCGCTCCTTTCGGAACTCATTTGGTTGGTCAACATCCCGTGCTGTCCCCGCCACCAGCCGCGGAATACGCAGGGACCGACCTTCTCAGCCCTCCCCGAAACCCACTTCATCATGGCAGCCTAGACCGAAACAGTCCAGGACTAGGGAGACTCGGCCACGACGTTTTCCCCCCTCATGACTCCTTCGCCGCCCCGGAAGACACACTCATTGTAGGAGGTCGACTGCGGCTCTTTCATCACATCTGGGCTGCTGCCTCAGACGACAAATGGGTGTGAGACCTTGTGTCTTCCGGTTACCACATAGAATTTCGGACCCGACCCCCGAGTCGGTTCTTTCTCTCAAACCCCCCAAAGACTCGAAAACGACGCAAAGCTTTTTTCTCAGCAATCCACTTGCTCCAAACAGCAGGAGTGATAATACCTGTCCCAGACGACGAGAAGTTCGGGGTTTTTATTCCAACCTCTTTGTGGTCCCCAAAAAGGATGGGTCAGTTCGACCCATCCTGGACCTCAAACACCTAAACAAACATGTGCACGTACGGAGATTCAGAATGGAGTCCCTAAGGTCCATTATTGCATCCATGGTCAAAGGGGAATTCCTCGCCTCCATAGACATCAAAGACGCGTACCTGCACATACCAATCGCCCCAGATCACCAAGAGTTCCTACGCTTCGCAATTCAGGACTCACACTTTCAATTCGTAGCTCTACCCTTCGGCCTTGCCACCGCACCAAGGGTCTTCACCAAAGTCATGGCGGCCGCCATGAGCGTCCTTCATGCCAGGGGAGTAGTCGTTCTCCCTTACTTGGACGACCTCCTCATCAAGGCCCCCTCCTTCCGCGACTGCTCAACCAGCGTACAAATCACTGTGGACACCCTATCACGCTTAGGGTGGCTAGTGAATCTGGACAAATCATCCCCGATCCCATCACGATCCATCACCTTCCTGGGCATGTCCCTGGACACCCGTCGGGGCTTGATCCTTCTCCCTCAGGACAAGGCGTTCGCTCTTCAATGAGCGGTACGCTGCCTTCTACGTCCTCCGTCTCGATCCATTCGATTCAGCATGAAAGTGCTCGGCAGGATGGTGGCGGCTATGGAAGCAGTACCCTTTGCTCAACTGCACCTCCGCCCACTGCAGCTAGCCCTTCTAGCGGCCTGGGACAAGAGCCCCTTCTCCCTGGACAGACATCTTCACCTGACTCCTTCAGTCAGGTATGCACTCCACTGGTGGCTTCGGTCCTCATCCCTATCGAAGGGGAGATCTTTTCTGCCAGTGAACTGGCTGGTCCTGACCACGGACGCCAGCCTCCTAGGCTGGGGAGCAGTGTACCTGCACCACACTGCTCAAGGACGTTGGACGCCCCAGGAGTCTTTCCTCCCCATCAACATCCTGGAACTCCGCGCGATCTTCCTCGCGCTCAGCCCTCTGCTAGCGGGTCGTCAGATTCGAGTCCAATCGGACAATGCGACAGCTGTAGGCTATATCAATTGGCAGGGGGGCACCCGCAGCAAAGCGGCTTATCTCGAGGCCCACAAGATCCTCAGCTGGGCCGAATCGACGGGATCAGTGATATCAGCGGTACACATACCGGGGGTAGAGAACTGGGCAGCAGACTTTCTAAGTCGCCAAGGCCTGGCTGCCGGAGAATGGTCCCTCCACCCAGATGTGTTTCTACACATCTGCACTCGCTGGGGCACACCAGACGTGGACCTAATGGCCTCAAGGTTGAATGCAAAGGTACCCGCGTTCATAGCCAGGTCATGCGACCCGCAGTCCATCGGCGCAGATGCTCTAGTCTGCTCCTGGCACCACTTCCGCCTGCCTTACATATTTCCACCTCTACCCCTGCTGCCGCGGGTAATCAGGAAGATCAAGGCAGAGGGAGTCCCGGTGATACTGATAGCACCGGACTGGCCCAGGCGCGCCTGGTACGCCAAATTAGTACAAATGCTCACAGACGCACCGTGGCGCCTTCCAGACATCCCAGACTTGCTGACCCAAGGGCCCATTTCCCATCAGAACTCCAGAGCCCTGAAGCTGACGGCATGGCCATTGAGACCTGGATATTAACAAGAGCGGGATTCTCCCCCGCGGTTATTGCCACCATGATCAGCACCCGAAAGCCTGCTTCAGCCCGCATTTACCACCGTACGTGGAAAATCTTCCTTTCATGGGCAATGTTCAGCCTATGCCTCGGGCCATCCCCAGAATTCTCGATATTCTCGATATTCTACAGTCTGGCTTGCAAGCGGGGTTGGCTCTCAGTTCCCTTAAAGGGCAGGTCTCAGCGCTCTCAATCTTCTACCAATGCCGCCTGGCTCAAAAACCGCAAGTCAAGACCTTCCTCCAGGGCGTTTCCCATCTAGTTCCCCCGTACAAATGGCCGCTCGAACCATGGGACCTCAACCTCATTCCGGAGGTCTCCAGAGGTCTCCCTTTGAACCTCTCAAGGAATCCTCCCTTGCTCTTCTATCCTGGAAGGTAACATTCTTAGTGGCAATTACGTCCATCAGATGGGTTTTGGAGCTGGCAGCACTCTCTTGCCGCGAGCCTTTTCTGATCTTTCACCAGGACAAGGTGGTTCTGCGCCCTCTCCCGGATTTCCTTCCAAAGGTTCTTACCCCGTTTTATTTGAACGAGGACATTGTCCTGCCTTCCTTTTGTCCACACCCAATTCATAGGGTGGAAAGGTCTCTGCATTCGTTAGACCTCGTCAGAGCTTTCAGATATTACATATCCAGGACAGCCCCATTTAGGAAAACGGACTCTTTGTTCGTCATTCCTGAGGGGCCTAAGAAGGGACAGGCAGCTTCAAAGGCGACGCTGGCTCGCTGGATTCGCTCTGCGATCCAGGAAGTCTACCGCTTGCAACTCAAGCCCATTCCTAGTGGGCTGCGGGCTCATTCCACGCGAGTAGTTGGCGCTTCGTGGGCCATTCGGCATCAGGCTTCAGTGGAACAGGTGTGTAAGGCTGCGACCTGGTCTAGCCTACATACATTTTCAAAGCATTACAGAGTCCATACCCAGGCTTCAGCTGAGGCAAATCTGCGTAGGAAAATTCTGCAAACGGCAGTAGAGCACCTCTCTCAGTAGGCGCTCCAGGCTGTCCGGGACTGGTTCCTAGTCCTTGGGTTGTGTTGTCTTCTTTTATGTTTCCCACCCATGGACTGCTTTAGGACGTCCCATGGTCCTGTGTCCCCCAATGAGGCGTCAGAGAAAAACGGATTTTTTTTTTACTCACCAGAAAATCGTTTTCTCTTAGCCATCCTTGGGGGACACAGCACCCACCCTTTTGCCCTGTTGGGCCTTGGTTCTCTCAGTACCTTATTTGGTTAGGACTCTTTTTTTTCTCATGTTCCTCTGTTGAGAAGTTTTTACTTTTTTTCTCCTACTGCTTGTGTACTAAAACTGACCTTGCCTGGCCCGGCCAGGGGGTGTATACTGCAGAGGAGGAGCTATGCTTTTGCATCTACTTAGTGTCCTCCTATGGATAAGCAGCATAACACCCATGGTCCTGTGTCCCCCCAATGATGGCTAAGAGAAAACGATTTTACGGTGAGTACACAAAAATCCGTTTATCATTACTTTAAGACATGAAGGTAAAAAAAACTAGAAATATACTCAATTGCCATCATGAAAATCATCAATCACTATGATGAAACTGACTCTCATGGAGCTTGACTCAGGAAAGGAAGACAAAGAATGACCTCTGCTGCAGAGGATAAGTTCATCAGAATCACCAGCCTCAGAAACCGCAAGATCACAACTCCTCAAACTACAGCCTTCATAGATGATGTGCAGACATTTAGACATTTAGTAGAAGACACATCTCAACATCAACTGTCCAGAGGAGACAGAGAGAAGCAGTCTTTTATGGTCCATTCCAACTTCTAACACATCAACTTTACTAAGTGTCTGATCACTTGCCGCCCAGTTTATACCATCCTTTGACAGGTTACATTGTCACAACAGAATTAATATGTACTTCTCTTAGTGCTTTTTTGTTGTAGCTGATCACGGTTTAGATATTTTTCATAAGTTATAACAAAACCTCCAGCAACTTAAAATACAAAAGAAGACAATCTTCACAATTTCTGCATAATAAGCTGCCTAACGTTTGCTTCATATTGCTTCAGATTATGCAATCATAACCACTAGTTTACGTGTAAAAAAAAAAAATCTACACTAAGACTAATTTATATGTGTTTGTTAATTATTTTTGTTTTGTTTCCATTTGCAGTGTCTGTTCTAGCAGAAACAGCTGAAATTAAGAAGATGTTAAAAAAACATGACATTAATGTACAGAGCTTTAATGACGTCCGACCATTTCGAGTGCAGCCAGCTAGAATATTGAGCCACCTCTATGCAAAGCTTGGTAAGTGCAGGGACTTTTGGCCTAGTAACGATATGCATTATATTGTCAATCATAAAATCAATACCCACCACTAAGGTTTTTGCCTAGACCTATACTGTCATCCATCTTTTATTCTCTACTAACAATGTTTTTATTGTCTGCATATTAATAGGAATAAATAAAGCCATGAAACTCAGTGGGCGACCGTATCGTCATATAGGAGTACTGGGGACGTCTAAATTGTACACTATTAGGAATCAGATCTTCACTTTTACGCCGCAGGTTGGTGCAAGTAAAATATATATTAATACTTGTGCTTATGTCTAAATAATAGAGAATCATAGAAATCATAAAAAGGTAACTAATTTGAATATTAAAAAATTTGGCTTAGGATGCTTTTTTTTAAAGAATACTTTTGTTTGGCATCCTAATTTGTTTTCACCAACCATCTCTTTATCCCCTATCCTCAAGAAAGGTGATCATTTACTATTGATCGGTGCCGAGTCTGACTACACCGTTCGGCAGAATGGGCAACTTACCGTTAAATTAGAATGGCAATATGCATGCTTGACCGTTGCTTCTATCATTGCACATGGGGCTGCCAACTGCTGCGCTCAGTTTTTTCCAGCAGCTCCATGGAGAATAAATGGAGCGAGGGTTGGGTGTCCGACCTACAGCTCCACATTATAACATGGATAAAAGTGCCCCATGGAGGATAAAAATACCCAGATCTGTTGATCAGTGCAGGTCCTGGAAGTGGAACATCCAGCGATCAGCAAAGTATCACCTATGTTTTGGATTGTTAGAAAATTGTTTTCACTGGACAACCCTTTAAATGTATATATATTTATTTTTTTTGTCTCTTTTGTGTAACACATTGTTATCTTTAGATACAGAAAAAACTTGGCACACCAAAATGAATATAAGGACTTTATTATAGAGGCAATACCAAAAAATGTAACATTTCGAATCCTATATTTGGGTCTTCATCAGACACAATAGATTCTTGTGTAGGGATATGCCTTTAAGATGCTGACACTGTCAAAATCACTGTGAGATCTATAGATTGCTCTTCTGTATAGATATAATGGCACAGTGTAGCAGAGCGTCTTATCCCCAGGGAGGAGAGGGCACTCCTCCCTGCGTGTAAGCTGGATGACTGGAAGTCCGGCGACGTTCTGATCGTGTGCACTGAGTCGAAAACCAGCAGTAGCAGCAGAGGTGAGAGCAACCATGCCTCTGATACTGCACATTTATTAGAATGTTAGCACACCCCTATGGGCGTGCTAATATGCTAAGGGGGCCAACTAGCCAAAGAAATTAACGCCCTTGCGGCTAGTCCCTGGCCTCATTAGCATATGATAAAAGATCTTTAGAAATACTTTTTCTTTTTTTTTAAGCCATAACATTTTTATTAACAAAATGTGTCACATATTACATCATATTGACAATAAGAGGGTTAGGGAGGGGAGGGGGTAGGGGGAGATGGTGACCTTATATTAATTTTCCAATCACATTTTATATATATATACAGTTAGGTCCAGAAATATTTGGACAGTGACACAATTTTCGCGAGTTGGGCTCTGCATGCCACCACATTGGATTTGAAATGAAACCTCTACAACAGAATTCAAGTGCAGATTGTAACGTTTAATTTGAAGGTTTGAACAAAAATATCTGATAGAAATTGTAGGAATTGTACACATTTCTTCTTTGTCGCTCCATTGGGAGACCCAGACAATTGGGTGTATAGCTTCTGCCTCCGGAGGCCACACAAAGTATTACACTCAAAAGTGTAACCCCTCCCCTCTGCCTATACACCCTCCCGTGCCTCACGGGCTCCTCAGTTTTATGCTTTGTGTGGAAGGAGGCACACATCCACTCACACATCTCCATTTTAGTCAGCAGCAGCTGCTGATTGTATCGGTTGGAAGAAAAGAGGGCCCCCACGGGGCCCCCGGCATGCTCCCTTCTCACCCCACTATGTCGGCGGTGCTGTTAAGGTTGAGGTACCCATTGCGGGTACGACGGCCGGAGCCTCATGCCGTGTTTCCTTCTCCAACCCTGAGGGCTCTGGTAGAAGTGGGATCCGAAGCGGTCATCCAGGTTCTGGGACCGTGCTCCCTCCGCAGCCCCTGAGGGAATCTGCTGGACAGGAGCTTATCTGTCTTCAGGGACAGGGCCCTGCATCCATGAGGTACTCTGTGTCCCCATGGGGACTGTGTATGGAGCGCCTGGGTTCCGGACGCCGCAACTGTTTGCTCAATTGTGAAGACCGGGGACTACCGCGCTGACCGCGCCTGCTTGTCGGCCGCGGTATTAAATTTAGTCCCCGGCTTCATCGCGGCCTAGTGGAAAACTCCCGCCCCCGGGCCTGTCTATCAGAGATAGGGGCGGGACAGCCGACCTGACGTCGGATATGAGGGCCGGGGCATCCTGTATGCTCCCTCCCCCCTCACTGATCACTGTGGGGACCCCAGATTCCCGCACTTTTCCTAACGCCGCCCCTGGCTTTACTCCTCCCCTGAGAGCTCCGGCAGCCATCTTTAGGACATTCTGCCGGTGGAGAATCACACAGAACAGCTCTGCAGCTCTGGGAGATCAGGCAGGGAATCTGGAGCGCACACACCCCGCTTTTTAGCGGTCGGTAAGCCGCACCGGTCACTCGGTGTTGGTCCCCTCTGGTGCCGGTATAGATATGTATATATATACCTTTCTGTTCGGCCGGGCTGTATACCCTTTTTTCTGTATACCCTCAGTGATCACGCTCCTAGGACACAACAGCATGTCGGTCACAAGGAGCAAGGGCACTAAAGCACAGGATTTTTTTGCGACATGTACCTCTTGTAGGGCCATGTTACCTGCGGGTTCCACCTACCCTCACTGTGAGCAATGCTCGACCCCTGTTACGCTTGCTCAGCCGGAGCCTCGGTCACTAGTGGGCCCCTCGGCTCAGGCAGACCCCCCTGTTTCTACTGTCCAGGTGGCAGCGACTGAGTTTGCAGTTTTTGCTGACAAGCTCTCAGAGTCACTCTCACAATCCATGGCTCAGTCTATGGACAAATGGTCTGCCAAGTTGCTGGAAGCCCTGCAGTCCAGACCGGTCCTTACACAGGCCCCGGACCCGGTTAGATCGGCACCTCCAGGTCCCTCTGGGTACACCCCGGCCGGGGTGGGCCCCAGGTCTCACGTGGAGGAACTCCTCCACGGACCACAGTCCCAGACCAGCTAAGCGGGCTCGCTTGGAATCATCCCCGACTTCCTCACGCTGCTCGGGTTCCCAGCTTGAGGACTCTCTGGAGGACGAGGCGGAGGTCGCAGCTCAGGGCTCGGACCCTGATGTTGCTCTCAATCTTGATACACCTGAAGGGGACGCCTTAGTAAATGATCTTATCTCGTCCATCAATCAGGTGTTAGATCTATCTCCACCGCCTCCACCTATAGAGGAGTCGGCCTCTCAGCAGGAGAAACACCAGTTTCGGTTCCCTAAACGTACACGGAGTGCGTTTTTTCGATCACTCTAACTTCAGAGATGCTGTCCAGAAGCCCAGAGCGGTTCCGGACAAGCGCTTTACTAAGCGCCTTACTGACACACGTTACCCCTTCCCCGCTGACGTAGTTAAGGGTTGGGCTCAATGTCCTAAGGTAGATCCCCCAGTCTCCAGATTGGCGGCTAGATCCGTGGTTTCGGTTGCAGATGGCTCATCACTAAAAGATGCCACTGACAGGCAGATAGAACTCCTGGTGAAATCCATCTATGAGGCCACAGGAGCGTCTTTTGCCCCGGCTTTTGCAGCCGTGTGGGCACTCCAAGCTATCTCAGCTTGTCTGGCTGAGATTAATGCGGTCACACGTACGTCTGCCCCGCAGGTTGCATCTTTAACCTCTCAGGCGTCGGCGTTTTCTTCTTACGCCATGAACGCAGTCCTAGACTCTGCTAGCCGTACAGCGGTGGCATCCGCTAATTCTGTTGCAGTCCGCAGGGCCATGTGGCTGCGCGAATGGAAGGCAGACTCTGCTTCCAAGAGGTTCTTAACCGGTTTGCCGTTTTCTGACGAGAGATTGTTTGGCGAACGATTGGATGAGATTATTAAGGAATCCAAGGGAAAGGACTCCTCCTTACCCCAGTCCAAACCTAAGAGACCTCAGCAGCGGAAAATACAATCGAGGTTTCGGTCCTTTCGTCCCTCCGCCAAGCCACAGTCCTCTTCGTCCAATAGACAGGACAAAGGCCAGAGGAACTCCTATGCGTGGCGTTCTAAGTCACGCCCCCAAAAGACCGCCGGAGGCACTGCTTCCAAGGCGGCCTCCTCATGACTCACGGCATCCCCGAACCGCATCCTCGGTCGGTGGCAGGCTCTCCCGCTTTCGCGACGCCTGGTGGCCACATGTTCAAGACCGATGGGTGAGAGACATCCTGTCTCACGGTTACAGGATAGAGTTCAGCTCTCGTCCTCCGACTCGTTTCTTCAGAACCTCCCCGCCCCCCGCGCGAGCAGACGCACTTTTTCAAGCAGTGGACGCTCTGAAAAAAGAAGGCGTCATGACCCCCGTTCCCACTCAGGAACAGGGTCGCGGTTTTTACTCCAACTTATTCGTGGTACCAAAGAAGGACGGATCATTCCGTCCCGTTCTGGACCTCAAATTGCTCAACAAACACGTGAGCACCAGACGATTCCGGAAGGAATCTCTCCGCTCGGTCATCGCCTCGATGTCACAAGGAGACTTCCTCGCATCGATCGACATCAAGGATGCCTATCTCCATGTGCCGATCGCACCAGAACATGAACGCTTTTTGCGTTTCGCCATAGGGGACGAACACCTTCAGTTCGTGGCTTTACCCTTCGGCCTGGCGACAGCCCCACGGGTTTTCACCAAAGTCATGGCATCCGTTGTGGCGATCCTGCATTCTCAGGGGCACTCGGTGATTCCTTACTTGGACGATCTCCTAGTCAGGGCACCTTCTCGGGCGGCGTGTCAACACAGCCTTACCGTCGCTCTGGAGACCCTCCAGCAGTTCGGGTGGCTCATCAACTTCCCAAAATCCAAGTTGACACCGACCCAATCTCTGACCTATCTAGGGATGGAGTTTCATACACAGTCAGCGGTAGTCAAGCTACCACTAGACAAACAGCTGTCACTGCAGGCAGGGGTGCAATCTCTGATTCAGACTCAGTCTCACCCCTTGAGACGTCTCATGCACTTCCTGGGGAAGATGGTAGCAGCGATGGAGGCAGTGCCCTTCGCGCAATTCCATCTGCGACCACTCCAGTGGGACATTCTCCGCAAATGGGACAGGAGGTCGAACTCTCTCGACAGGAACGTCTCTCTTTCCCTTGCAACAAAGACGTCCCTTCAGTGGTGGCTCCTTCCCACTTCTCTTTCACAGGGAAAATCCTTCCTGCCCCCAACCTGGGCTGTGGTCACCACGGACGCGAGCCTGTCAGGGTGGGGAGCGGTGTTCCTTCATCACAGGGCTCAGGGAACCTGGACTCCGATAGTCTTCCCTTCAGATCAATGTCCTGGAGATAAGGGCAGTGTATCTGGCCCTAGTGGCTTTCCAGCAGCTGCTGGAGGGCAGGCAGATCCGTATCCAGTCGGACAACGCCACTGCCGTCGCATACATCAACCACCAGGGCGGCACGCAGAGTCGTCAAGCCTTCCAAGAAGTCCGGCGAATTCTGCAGTGGGTGGAAGCCACAGCATCCACCATCTCAGCAGTTCACATACAGGGCGTAGAAAACTGGGAAGCAGATTTTCTCAGTCGTCAGGGCATGGAGGCGGGGGAATGGTCCCTGCACCCAGAGGTGTTTCGAGAGATCTGTCGCCGCTGGGGAACGCCGGACGTCGATCTCATGGCGTCACGGCACAACAACAAGGTCCCGACCTTCATGGCACGATCTCAGGATCACACAGCTCTGGCGGCGGACGCACTAGTTCAGGATTGGTCGCAGTTTCGACTGCCTTATGTATTTCCTCCTCTGGCAATGCTGCCCAGAGTACTACGCAAGATCAGGTCCGACTGCCGTCGCGCCATTCTCGTCGCTCCAGACTGGCCGAGGCGGTCATGGTACCCGGATCTGTGGCATCTCACGGTGGGTCAGCCGTGGGCGCTGCCAGACCGCCCAGACTTGCTGTCGCAAGGGCCGTTTTTCCATCTGAATTCTGCGGCCCTCAACCTGACTGTGTGGCCATTGAGTCCTGGCTCCTAGCGGCTTCAGGGCTGTCTCAGGATGTCATTGCCACTATGAGACAGGCCAGGAAACCGACGTCCGCCAAGATCTATCACAGGACTTGGCGGATTTTCTTGTCCTGGTGTTCTGATAAAGGTCTTTCTCCCTGGCCTTTTGCCTTACCCACTTTTCTTTCCTTCCTTCAATCCGGAATGGATAAGGGGTTGTCACTTAGTTCTCTCAAAGGGCAAGTATCGGCACTTTCAATATTCTTTCAAAAGCGCCTGGCCAAGCTTCCGCAGGTCCGCACGTTCCTGCAGGGAGTTTGCCACATAGTCCCACCTTACAAGCACCCGCTTGAACCCTGGGACCTTAACACGGTGCTGACGGCTCTTCAGAAACCGCCTTTTGAGCCGCTGCGTGATGTCTCCTTATCACGTCTTTCGCAGAAGGTGGCATTTCTAGTAGCAGTTACTTCTCTCCGTAGAGTGTCAGAGCTTGCAGCACTGTCATGCAAAGCCCCCTTCCTGGTTTTTCACCAGGATAAGGTGGTTCTCCGTCCTGTTCCGGAATTTCTCCCTAAGGTGGTATCGCCTTTTCATCTCAATCAGGATATCACCTTACCTTCATTTTGCCCTAATCCAATTCACCGCTTTGAAAAGGATTTGCACTCATTAGATTTAGTGAGAGCACTCCGTTTCTACGTGTCTCGCACAGCGCCCATGCGCCGTTCAGATGCGCTTTTTGTCCTTGTGGCTGGTCAGCGTAAGGGTTCGCAAGCTTCCAGGTCAACCTTGGCTCGGTGGATCAAGGAACCGATTCTTGAAGCTTACCGTTCTTCGGGGCTTCCGATTCCTTCGGGGCTGAAAGCCCATTCTACCAGAGCCGTAGGGGCGTCCTGGGCATTGCGGCACCGGGCGACGGCGCAGCAGGTGTGTCAGGCAGCTACGTGGTCTAGTCTGCACACTTTCACAAAGCACTATCAAGTGCATGCCTATGTTTCGGCAGATGCCAGTCTAGGTAGGCAGGTCCTTCAGGCGGCGGTGGCCCACCTGTAAGAGGGAGTCGTGTCGGCTCTTGTTATAGAGGTATTCTTTTACCCACCCAGGGACTGCTTTTGGACGTCCCAATTGTCTGGGTCTCCCAATGGAGCGACAAAGAAGAAGGGAATTTTGTTTACTTACCGTAAATTCCTTTTCTTCTAGCTCCTATTGGGAGACCCAGCACCCGCCCCTGTTCCCTTCGGGCTAGTTGTTCTTTTGTGTACACATGTTGTTCATGTTCAATTGTTTCATGGTTTTCAGTTCTCCGAACATCCTTCGGATTGAATTTACCTTAAACCAATTATAAGTTTCCTCCTTCCTGCTTTTGCACCAAAACTGAGGAGCCCGTGAGGCACGGGAGGGTGTATAGGCAGAGGGGAGGGGTTACACTTTTTAGTGTAATACTTTGTGTGGCCTCCGGAGGCAGAAGCTATACACCCAATTGTCTGGGTCTCCCAATAGGAGCTAGAAGAAAAGGAATTTACGGTAAGTAAACAAAATTCCCTTCTTTACAAACACTCCACATTTTAGGAGGTCAAAAGTAATTGGACAAATAAACCAACCCAAACAAAATATTTTTATTTTCAATATTTTGTTGCGAATCCTTTGGAGGCAATCACTGCCTTAAGTCTGGAACCCATATGGACATCACCAAACGCTGGGTTTCCTCCTTCTTAATGCTTTGCCAGGCCTTTACAGCCGCAGCCTTCAGGTCTTGCTTGTTTGTGGGTCTTTCCGTCTTAAGTCTGGATTTGAGCAAGTGAAATGCATGCTCAATTGGGTTAAGATCTGGTGATTGACTTGGCCATTGCAGAATGTTCCACTTTTTAGCACTCATGAACTCCTGGGTAGCTTTGGCTGTATGCTTGGGGTCATTGTCCATCTGTACTATGAAGCGCCGTCCGATCAACTTTGCGGCATTTGGCTGAATCTGGGCTGAAAATATATCCCGGTACACTTCAGAATTCATCCGGCTACTCTTGTCTGCTGTTATGTCATCAATAAACACAAGTGACCCAGTGCCATTGAAAGCCATGCATGCCCATGCCATCACGTTGCCTCCACCATGTTTTACAGAGGATGTGGTGTGCCTTTGATCATGTGCTGTTCCCTTTCTTCTCCAAAGTTTTTTCTTCCCATCATTCTGGTACAGTTTGATCTTTGTCTCATCTGTCCATAGAATACTTTTCCAGAACTGAGCTGGCTTCATGAGGTGTTTTTCAGCAAATTTAACTCTGGCCTGTCTATTTTTGGAATTGATGAATGGTTTGCATCTAGATGTGAACCCTTTGTATTTACTTTCATGGAGTCTTCTTTTTACTGTTGACTTAGAGACAGATGCACCTACTTCACTGAGAGTGTTCTGGACTTCAGTTGATGTTGTGAACGGGTTCTTCTTCACCAAAGAAAGTATGCGGCGATCATCCACCACTGTTGTCATCCGTGGACGCCCAGGCCTTTTTGAGTTCCCAAGCTCAAGAGTCAATTCCTTTTTTCTCAGAATGTACCCGACTGTTGATTTTGCTACTCCAAGCATGTCTGCTATCTCTCTGATGGATTTTTTCTTTTTTTTTCAGCCTCAGGATGTTCTGCTTCACTTCAATTGAGAGTTCCTTAGACCGCATGTTGTCTGGTCACAGCAACAGCTTCCAAATGCAAAACCACACACCTGTAATCAACCCCAGACCTTTTAACTACTTCATTGATTACAGGTTAACGAGGGAGACGCCTTCAGAGTTAATTGCAGCCCTTACAGTCCCTTGTCCAATTACTTTTGGTCCCTTGAAAAAGAGGAGGCTATGCATTACAGAGCTATGATTCCTAAACCCTTTCTCCGATTTGGATGTGAAAACTCTCATATTGCAGCTGGGAGTGTGCACTTTCAGCCCATATTATATATATAATTGTATTTCTGAACATGTTTTTGTAAACAGCTAAAATAACAAAACTTGTGTCACTGTCCAAATATTTCTGGACCTAACTGTATATATATATATATATATATATATATATATATATATATATATATATATATATATATATATATATATATATAATCTACAAAGTTATTTAATAGTATTTAAACGGGAAGACAAGCAATTGTTCCATTTTTTATGAAGTTGCGATATGTTATTATTAGATGAAGCAATTATTTTTTCTATTTTTTCTTATTGCTGTGTGGTTAGCATTATTGGTGCATTAAAAATCTGAGCTATTAAATGATTTATTGCTTCCCAGAGACGTCTAATATTACTACAATTCCACCATATGTGTAACATGTCTGCGCTGGGGTCTCCACATCTCCAGCATGTGTCCGGGGAATTATGGAACATTTTAGATATTCTATAGGGGGTGAGATACCACCTATATAATCATTTCCTTGCATTTTCTATGGGGTTAGCACATTTAGATTGTTTTCCAATAATTGAGAAGGATGCCCGCCATTGATCCGGTGTGAACGTACAGTTTAGGTCATTTTCCCATTTTTACAGGTATGTGGTTTTTCTAAGGATCTCTTTATGTATGATACTAGATACAGGGACGGTTAGGCAGGGATTAGTAATATGTACCCAGAACTGCTCGTGGTTCAGGGGTGCATATTGTACCTGACAGGTTCACCTTAATTTTTAAACATGATAAATTAAAACAAAACTTGTACTTAAACATACATTAACTTCCAAGATCTCTGGACTTTCTCCACCTAGTTTACTGATCAGCACCACTTCTACCTGGCTTTGGACAGCAAGATGATTGTTGAGATGCTCAGGACCGAGCTGGCATACCTGACGTCATGCTGGAGAATGACCGGAAGACCGACGCTCACCTTCCCCATCACTCACTCCATGCTAAGTAATTAACACTTCTTTCTACAGCACTTTATTGGCAGGTAGATCACATGAGGATTCAGATACACTGTGATCAGGTATTAAAAGGTTTCTCCACTATTCTTACTTAGGCTTGTTGTTAAGGGGACATCCTATTGCAAAGTGGAATATCCACGGTGAAAATCCACTGCACAGATTGATAGGCTGCAGCAATTAACTCCGCTGTGCTGGGTCACTAACACAACGCATGGGTGAGAATTCATAAAATCTCATCCACAACATTGGTATTGTGATAATACACAGCAGATTTCGTCTGTGTGTCCATCCTCTGTGAAGATACCCTAAAGGCTGTAAGATGCAGAAATACCAGTCTGGATTTCTTAAAGAATAAATGAAAATTTAAAAACTGAAGCAACTTAAGGCCTTGTGCGCACAGTGTGGGTTTTTTATGCAGATTTGGTACAGATTGTTGCCCAAATCTACATGTTTATCTTTATGCCAGCTGTTCTACGAAACTCCATGGGATTTCTGAAGTGCTGTGTGCAAGGTACTTATATTTTACTTGCAGATTTGGTGCAGAAAATCATCTGCAGCATGTCAATTGTTCGTGCGTTTTTTTTTTCCTGCATTATTTAGCTCTTCCACACTTCCATTAAAAAATGCACGCATTTTTTTGGGGTGTTTTTTTATGCGTTTTCTGCCAGAAGGAGCACAAATGTTCTACACCAAATCTGCAGCTTGTGCACATGACCTAAAGGGAATATATCGGCAGGTTTTTGCTATGTAAGCTGAAGCCAGCATGCTGCAAGGGTTGACACAGAAAATTCAGGGATGCCTGTCTTGTCACAGTCCGCTTTGTTGTTCACGTGCTATGTTTGTTTAAGCAGCAGGACCCTTATTATTGCTGAACTATGGTCTCACGCACATGGCAGCCCCCTCCTCTGATTGGCACCTCACTGTGAATGTACAATCTTAATAAAGAGCCTAGTGTGGGCGGGGGCAGCTCTCTCAGCTCTGCTGCATGACTAAATCTAAAAATTCTGATTGTGTCAGAACGCCTGCACCCAGCAATCTAAGTGATACATCATTGGATTCAGGATCTTTTTGCCTACATCATGCTGCTCTCAGATAAGGTAGCAAAACGCTGCTGACAAATTCCCTTTAAAAGATTTCAGAGAGCAGACATGGCAAGCTATCTTTTTGGTTTGGCATAGTGATACTGTGTAAATATAACCATATTGCAGACATTTGGTTATTCTGTGTTACTCTATCACATTACAACTAGATATTCACAAACTTTGTATTTCAGATGAGGATGGTACAGACATAGATCCGGCTGTTCTCTCTACAATTCGAAAACTTGAAGATGGATATCTTGGAGGAGCAAGGTACGTAATATATTATCTGAATATAAACTGAATGTAATAGAAAATGAGTTGCCCAGCTCATTTATAGGTAGAGGGTTTTTTTCCAATGACACTTTACATTTGTGCTTTTTTTGAACTCAGAAATAAGTTCTGGATCTGGTCATCACTGCCTATGAAAATGCTGCAGATGTCAGTAGGAAAATATTAGAGGGAGCCTATCGTGTCCAATAACACTATTAACCTGCAGAACAGAAAAATAGAAAATGATCATGTAGGTTTGTTGGAGAAGATTCAGTATAACTTATATTTTTTTCATTGAATTCCCTGCTGTTTGTATGTGTATGAGTCCAGGGGGCGGGGCTTGATAGTTACTGACCACTACTCCTGCATGCACAGTCATACAGAGAAGACTGCCCATCACTGAATAGGCCCGCCCACTGGACTCATCAATACAAACACCAGGTATTTCAATAAATGAATTGCAGGTTTTACTAAAACTTTTCCCACCAAAACATAAATCAATCTGATCAGCTCCTCCTGCTCTATAACATCCTGCTGCTGATCAGATTCCTCCAGAACAGAGTCGATAGAGATAGGTAAAATGCAGCAACCTGAAAGACAATGCTCACCTATTCAGTCGATTAGTGCTGTTTCATTTCATCAGTATCTTTTATTCTAGACATCCAGCTAGTGATATTAATAGTCCGAATCCTGTTGGGCTTCATTCATTTAACAGTATTGTGGTCACTGTGCATCACTATTAGTAAGCCAAAACCTGGAGTGGAGCCTACAGAGAAAGTATATTGGAAAGATTTGTACCTCCATGTTTTGGACCTACTCCTGGTTTTGTTTTACGTGCAGAATACTGACCAAAGTATGATCATGTGAAGGATACTTAAGGCTGGTTTCATGTGTCTGATATTCACAGTCCACGGATCCATATGCAATAGCTGGACCAGACATGGGTCTCCTGACTCATATGAGGCTGTTGAGTTTGGGTCAGGAGACCTAAAGCTGGTACAGATATTCTTACTATAACTAATCAATATACCATCATTATTCAGTGTAGGGAATCTGATATCTGTTGAAAACCCCATAAGGTCAGTAAAATATCCCTCTATGGTATCTGCACACAATCATTTTGTGTTGAGTTTTTGGAATGGAATCTTCAAGATTTTGGGGAGTTTTGATTTTTTGAGGAGCATTTGGAGAATTTAAGCCCAGTGTCTGCTACAAAATTTCTCAAAGTTGTTCAGCGATGGCTGGCTTCAGCCGAGATCTTTCTCCCTGTCCCCGGGGAGTCACCAAGGCAGCGGGCTTTAGATCGGACTCTCCGGGTTCTTCCGCCATGAGGTAACCAAATGGCCCCGTCTCCTTGCACAAGGCTAGATCAGACAGCCACTGCTGCAGTCCCCCCAGTCGTTGAGGCAGCAGGTCTCCTTCCCACTCTTTCTCCTCCCACGCATGACGTCCGCGTTTGCAGGTACGTAGGCTAATCCCACGGCCTTCTTGGACTCCGTAGGGGGTAGGGCGGACATCCATCTTCGTCACACTCTGCTTTCAATATGGCTGCAGCTTCCTCTTTGGAGGGCAAGTCTCTGTTACAGGCTGCACCTTCCAGGGAGGTTCTTCAGCCTTTGGCCCTCCCTGAGGCCGGACACAACTTCGCACTCCCACGCAACGTATACACCCACGATGGGACAGTCTTTGCCTCCATGCGGCAGCGGCCATCTTCTTTAACTTCAGTCACACACGTTCTGCAGCTTGCCATTTTTTCTTCTTTAAGCCCATAGGCCCAGGACACGCAGGCTTGCCCTGCTTGCAGCGCAACTTGAAGAGGTGAGCCGTGTGATGGCCAGCCTTGCTTCCCCTGACTTCTATAAAAATAAATGTTCATGTCCGGTTCCTGGTGGGACCGTAGGTTCCAGCTATTACCTTCAGTGTCGCCTTCATCTCTCCTTGCGGACTTCTCGCCTTAGACAGGGGTTAGTGTAGGTGGCAATAAACACACAAAAGTCTCTGATGCAATCAACTGGAACCTCTTTGTCGTATGCTCTTTTTTTTCTGCCTTCGGTCCCTAGGACCCCTGTGCTGTGTCCTTCGTCCTCGGGGGGAAAACCCAATTGCTCTCACCAACTTGCCCTGGGTACGTTCCTCCAGCAACTAAGTTCTAAACATTATCTTCCCCCGTATCCATTCCTCTGCGGCTACCGTGTCTCACTCAGACCTCCTGTCCTTGGGGCGAGGTCTTGACACATATGGGGGATACCCCCAGGTAAGGCAGACCCTAGCACGGAGTCCTCCTTAGCTCTCACAGTTCCTGCCGCTTTAACTGACTAAATTCTTTCTGCACTCATGCTGTAACCCTTTGCTTACTTTTCCCACCTTTCTACATCTCTTTGGCAACCCTCTTAGTCTACCTTCTGTGTTCCCTATTCTAACTCTTATGCTAACTACCTACTCCTCCCATCCTCCTCCTGCAACTTGTTCCCTAGTTCCACTTAACCCTACTTTTATACCTGGCCCTGTACTACATCTCCTGACGAACACAGCACAAGGGACCAGTACATACTATACACAGTATTTACAACATATAAACGTATACATTTCCTCACTATCTAATCCATACCAGCGATGACCACTAGATGGAGCTGAATGGCATGCCCGTTTGGCTGTGCTACATCCTACCTCTACCTTTACACCTACAATACACATTTATACCGTCTTCGTAGGAGACGGCACTATTCGCCTACCTCCTACATGTGCACAGAGCCAACTGACATTTTCTGAAGATTTCCTGTACTAATACCCTTAAGCTATGTGTGCACGTTGCGTATTTGCATGCAGTTACGCTGCGATCTGCACCGCAGCGTAACTGCATGCGTCCTGCGTCCCCACCATAATCTATGAAGATTATGCAGGAGACGTGCGCACGTGGCGTATTGGAGCGCAGCGCTTCGGCTGCTGCCCGAAGCGCGTGTTCTAAGAAGTGACATGTCACTTGTTCCGTGCGCTCTGCATGGATCCCCCGCTCTGTCTATGGGAGGGGTTGAACTCAGAGCGCATGGAATCGGCTTTTTTTTTTTCTTTCTGCAGCGATTTGAAGCGCACGTGTGCTGTTCAAATCGCTGCAGAAATTTCTGCAGGGACAGAACGCTACGTGCGCACATAGCCTTATAGTTTCTAAAAAATATAGATCTTGGTTGGGGTAAATGTCCTGTAAGATACTTAGATGATGTCTGGACAAAAAAAAAATAAATCATGGTTAATATTACACATTTAAAAGTCAGCAGGTTTTTGCTATGTAATCTGAGAGCAGCAGCATTAGGTAGGGGCTGAGACACTGATTTCAGGGATGTGTCACTTATTAGGCTGTGTGCTCTTGTTTCAGTACAATGAGTGTTTTATCAGCAGGAGATTATCTCTACCAGGACTACGTCTCCCATGAATTCTGGTCCAACCACGCCCCAAGCAGTGATTAGCAGCTAACTGACACTATACATTGTATACAGAAAACTATGGTGTGGGCGAGATTCGCTTTCTGAGATCTGCTACATATAAGAACTCTCATTGTGCCACAACTGCTGCAGCGATTACACAAAGTGATACATCGCTGGAATTAGGGTCTCTTTCTCTACATTATGCTCCTATCAGATAAGGTAGCAAAAACCTGGTGACAATTTCCCTTTAAATATACTGTTCATAATGATCTGCAATTTGTTTGTGTTTAAAGCACACTGCAGATACCAAATACCAGATACCAAAAGACTTCTTTAAAGTGAGATGCATTGTCACATACATAATATATAACTTCTGTGACCTAATCTATTACTTTATCTTTTTAGAGTGAAACAAGGCTTATTATCCGAATTTCTTACAACATCATTTTTCACTCACCTAAGTTTTTTGGATGCCGACTGTGATGAAAAGCTTTTGGAAGAAAATAGTGAAGGCTATTATAGTCCAGACAATGACTATGAGTATGAACTAGGAGGATTTCAAGGGGACAACAGTGAAAATGGTAAGAAGCAGGGAATGCTGGGATATTTCAGAAGAGTAGCCAGTGACATTGTGCATGCAGCTGGAATTGAGAATGTTCTTTAACCCTCTCAGACTCAGACAATTTTTCATTTTTTGTGCAATAATTAAATGAGTTGTCCGAAATAAACTCAAATTTTTTTTACGCTAATCTGTGCTGTATTGTCATCTTTAAAAACTCCTTCATTTTTTTTTGTTTTCTAACTTTTATTCCTCTTGAATTATCCCTTTATTCTCTGCAGCCACTTTATTTACCTGCAGCTCAACCAAACATGAAATCTTCCTATGCCGAACGTCACAGTCAGAGCTGGCACCGCCCGGCCTCAGTTTCCAGCCCAGCCCTCTGCCCGCCTGCTGCACACTCGTTGGCTGTCAGTATTCTACCCAGCACTGACCTCTCATCACTATAGAATTGGAAATAACAGCCCCACATGGTGCTCTGCACCCCACCACATGGTGCTCTGCACCCCACCATATGGTGCTCTGCACCCCACCACATGGTGCTCTGCACCCCACCACACAAGGCTCTGCAACCCCCCCACACAGGGCTTTGCACTGTCCCACACGGCACTCCACCTCCCGTGATATCTCTTCCCCTCACATACTCACTCACTCTCTCTCTCTCTACCCTCCTGTGCTCTCTCCCACATGTTCTATCTTCTCCCCCTGCGATATGAACGCAGGTCATTACTGCTGTGCGGTGTACCAGAGATGCAGGAGATCAGTACTGCTGATGTGAGGTGTCAGGAGAGGTCCCTGGTCTTTGCTCCTGGCTTATTAGTATTTCGAAGCCAGGAACTAAGAACACTGCACTCATCACTTACTAAGGAGAGACAGCGCATGGGGGAGGAGGGAGACAGAGCTGGGGACACCGTGGAGCAAACAGCGCTGACGGTGTCCCCGATAGTGAGTGGGCCACCCCTGTTCCTTGCCCCTTATTGAATGGCAACACGTCTAGCACAGCGATGGTCACTGTGATTCAGCTGGCATAGCACGTAGCTGCACACGGGGGGGGGGGGAGGGAGACTACGTAATGTGTGGGAGGGGACGGGGGAAGTGTGGGGGGCGGTGACTCAATTCACTCTACCTGCCCAATAACTAAGCAGTAGGGCGGCAACATGCTGTTGGCTGTGATACCCATCAACAAGGTCCTGCCCCTGTCGACATGACATCACAGGAAGCTGCAAAATCACAGCAGGATTGGGCACATGACCGCTCTGAGCCGGGGGAGAGGGGCTGACAGCAGGGCAGGTAAGTAGTCACCATCTACTTACCTGCCCCAATGTAGCCCAATAATGAAATAATAAAAAAAAGCAAAATAAGCTGGATAACCCCTTTAATGATTTGTAGCTGCACAGTTGATACAATGGCCCCGTTTATATCTGAGATACCTTTATCATTTGCTGTTTTTTTTCAGATGACGCACTGGATGAACTTGATCAGTACATAAACCACTTGCAGCAGAGCGTGGCCTCTACGACGCACTTACCTCCCACCTCCACTACCTCCGATCAGTACCAAACATTCAGTGCTCTCCATTCCACCCGTGATATACTCTCCATAATGGCAAAAGCAAAGGGCCTGGAAATACCTAGTAAGTAGGCTTACAAGAAAGCTGTACTTGTGTTTGCAATGAATCTTACAATTTCTTGTTGTATCAATGTTAAAAAAGATCTCAAAATTCTGTAACGACAGCCATCATTCTTATGCCACGCACTGATTTACTTTCTGCTCTCGGCGATATCATAGAGTGGACTAATATTGAAAAGATCCTGCTTTCCCAGCAGTGAAAAAGAAAATAAAGAAAATTAGCTGCGGGTGATGTCAGTAAATACAGAATCTAAATGAGTTTGCTCTGAGGGCAAGGTACATGGATCCTTGCAATTTACATTCAATTGAACTGGACAGTGTCAAAAAGCTCTACAATAGTTTGCACATGTGATTCCACCCTGAGAGTGTGCTGCGGTGATCAACATCTGGGCAAGTGTCAAGTTAGCGCTGCAGCCAATCAGTGGCCGTTGATCAGCTGCAGTGTTAGCATTTAGTCTGCATGAAAGAAACACTATTGATTGGCTGCTGATTGCTGAAGCACTGGTGACTCTCCGGCTGGATGTTGATCCCAGCACACTGGTATGGGATGCAATGGAGGAGCGGTGCGTATCATTTTTTTTCCATACCCCATGCTCCTTAATAGAGGGTTGTAAAATACAGGACGGCCACTTTAAATGTATTTTTGTTTAAATACTTTCTTCTAGGAGGTTAATTAACCCCTTCACGACCCTTGACGGATCTATCCGTCATGGAGCATGTGACGTTAAGCCCCGCCCCCTGCCGCGGGCAGGTTGCGGCGATCCGCGCACATATCAGCTGTTTTTCAACAGCTGACATGTGCCTGTATGTTACGAGTGGAATCGCTTCCACTCGCAACATTTAACCCCTTACATGTCGCTGCCAAAGTCTGGCAGCGAGATGTATATGCGCGCGGCCATGATTTTCACTTACCGCCGCCCCCACCGGAAGTCACTTGCGTGATCACGTGACTTTCGGTGGTTGCCATAGTAGCACAGGGTCATGTGATGACGCCTGTAGCTATGACGAGTCACTTTTTGTTTCACTCGGCCCACAGCCGAATGAATCAGGAAGTGCTGATTACAGCTGCTGTTTACAGCTGTATAGCCATGATCAGCAGATAGGGAAGAGCGATCGGATTATTGATCGCTATAGCCCCCTAGGGGGACTAGAGAAATTAAAATAAAAATAAATAAATAAATTAAAAAAAAGTTTTAAAAAATAAAAAAAAAAACAAAACCTAAAAGTTCAAATCACCCCCCTTTCACCCCATTGAAAATTAAAGGGTTAAAAAAATAAATAAATATATACATATTTGGTATCGCCGCGTTCAGAAATGCCCGATCTATCAAAATATAAAATCAATTAATCTGATTGGTAAACGGCGTAGCGGCAAAAAAATTCCAAAAGCCAAAATTACGTTTTTTTGGTCGCCGGAAGTTTTACGCAAAATGCAATAACAGGCGATCAAAACGTAGCATCTGCGCAAAAATGGTACCATTAAAAATGTCAGCTCGAGACGCAAAAAATAAATCATCACTGAGCCATAGATCCCAAAAAATGAGAGCGCTACGAGTTTCGGAAAACGGCGCAGTGACGTACGCCACTTTTATTGGACAAGCTTGTGAATTTTTTTTAACCTTTTAGATACAAGTAAACCTATAGATGTTTGGTGTCTACAAACTCGCACCGACCTCAGGCATCACACCCACATATCAGTTTTACCATATACTGTAGAGAACATGGTGAATAAAACATCCCAAAAACTATTGTGCGATCACACTTCTTTTGCAGTTTTTACACACTTGGAATTTTTTTGCTGTTTTTCAGTATACAATATGGTAAAACTTATGGTTTCATTTAAAAGTACAACTCGTCCCACAAAAAACAAGCCCTTATATGGTAAGACTGACGGAAAAATAAAAAAGTTACGGCTCTCGGAAGAAAAGGAGCAAAAAACAAAAACGCAAAAACGGAAAGTGCCCGGGGGCTGAAGGGGTTAAGGGCTCCTTTACATACATGTATGAAACTACGTTTTAAAATTCATTAAATAAAATTCCAAGAATTTTTAAAGGCCTTTTTACATGCATTTTTGAAGATTTTTTTTTTCATGTTGTACGAGCATTTCTGTGCTGTTTTGAAGATTCAGTAAGAATAAAAACTGGCAGAAGGCAAAAGATACCAAGAGCATGAAGTGTTTTATATACACTATGGCTCTTTGCGGTTTTTCCTGGTTTTCCACTGTGCCGGAACCTAGAGCTCAGTCCAATCTAATTGAAAGGAGCTGTGCTGCAGTTCTCTGCACATTGCCATACAGATGACATACTAAAGGTAGGTTGGAACAGATAGGGGTCCCATAAGGCCTGCATGTCCCTGTTATATTGTTCTGACATATTCTAGTTGTGGCCATAACACTAAAAAATCCCGGCTATCTAGATGTCTATTTATTTCTGTAGAGTGATATGTAAAATTCTGTCACTTCAGATTCATCTTTGTTTCTGCCCGCTAAGAATTTAAGTGGTCACCGAAAGTCTTTAAATCTGTTAGAAGTTCCTCAAGCACACAAGCCTAAGGTACGAACGTGTCCCTGATATGCTGCGCATGACTTTATATTTAGCCGTAAAAATATGGATGTTGCATGTTTTCTTGTACGGAAAAAGTATAAAAAGAAAAGAAAAGAAAACTAGTGGATATTTCTCAAGCATAAAACACCATTTGGTCTTTGGACGACACACGGAGGCTGTTTTTTCACCTGCAAAATGGACAAGAGTAGGAAATGTCTACTAACGTAAAATATAATGTTTGTATATAGTTCATGTAAAAAACCAGACCGCACCAATATGTGAAGGCATTACTTAACAATTTATTCTATAGTGTTTATTTTATTTTTATTATAGTCTTGGACTCTTGGATGACCCCTTTAAAAGTAGCTTTAAGCCGTGTAAAGAAGGAAGATGTAGAAAAATATGTAAATGTTTCCTAGCCGTCAGACAGTAGCTGCTATAATCTCTCCTATATACACACACGAGGGATTCCTTCTTTCCTTTGTTAAAACCAGAATGTACTCAGAGTACCAGAGGTATAGTGTAGACAGACCAAAAACCAAAAAACCTCTAAGGCCTGCGCCACACATCCGTGCCTCCGGCACGTGTTTGTCATTTTTTACACGTACCGGCGGCACGGAGACACTTTAACCAATGCTACCCTATTGTAGCAGGCACACACACGTAAAACCACACGGAACGTGTGTCCGTGTGCGTTTGTACGTGTGTGCGTTTTTGAAAGCGCTGACATGTCCGTTTTTTCACCGGCAGCACGGGTGTCACACGGCCCGTACCCGCACCACACGGGTGTAGTGTGGATGCGGTCCCGTGTGACACGCGCCGGAGAAAACACACATGTCATTGAAAAAAAAACAAAACATTAACTCACCTTCTCCAGCCCTCCTGTCTCTGCCGCTGCTGCCTCTTGCTGCCGACCGCCGCTCATTAATCTCATAGAATATTCACTTCACTGCCTGGCAGCAGCAGCAGCGGGGAGACGGGAGGGCTGGAGACCGAGGATCAGCACCACGGACAGCAGCGCGGACATCAGGAAGGACCAGGTGAGTATAATAATTACCGGTTCTACGTGTGCTATCGTGGATAGCACACGTAGAACACACGTGTCACGCACGTACCAGAGACACGTACTTACCTGCACGCAACACGCAGGGAAAATACGTGTCTCTCGGCACGTGCGTGAATTTCACGTGAGTGTGGCAGAGGCCTAAAACTGATACTTTACTATATGTATTAAAATCTCAAGCAAACATACCACAAAATAGAAAAGTGGTGTGTACTGTAGATACTACACAAGGGTAATACGTGATAGATAAAGCGTGTGAGCAACAGGGAGTGACTTTATAATGAAGACATTAATTAATGTAGTCAAAAAATGGCGAGGGCCTCACCCTAGCCTCAACCTGCCTGACAACGGAGGTTAATTCGCCCTAGATCTTGTGGCGCCCTCGTTCCCCGGCGGCTATCTTTGTTGCACTCTCACCTATCACTGATAGATCACCCTCCACCAGACCTCAGAAAGTGCAGGTAAAAAACCTCAACATACATCTACACACATATCGGTATACTTAGTAGATTAAGTATGTACATGTAATGTAAGAAATCACCATTAACAGATCAAATAGACCGCATAATTGATTACTGGTGAAACAAATTAATGAATAGTGACCCTAATGGGGACCTAGGTCACAGGTCAACATTAGAACAATTATTACAGTAAGGTGTATTACCAAGTTGTAATAATAAATCCACCAAGGATCATTGCAAAAATTATCAAATGCATGTCCCCAATAGGGATACTTATCAGAAAAATGTGATCCCAGGATGAATGATCCAGGCCTTAGGCCCCACATATTTACACCGACCCGACGCTTTTCCCTGAGGGATTGGCGTTCATCAGGAGTCAAGGGACTAGAACTGTCCCCCAATATAGGCCACCTGTCCAGCAGTCTCCAATTTGAATAAGATGCCTAAGAATGAATGAATGAATATAAATCCTAGTGAGGCATATCTGTTATGATTCCGTGACCGAGGAGGATCAAAAAATGCAGAAACCCAAAAAGTAACCAGAGTGGTTGGAACCTTAACGAACTGCAGACCTAATCCTGACACACAACTAGAAGTTGCCGTGGGACGAGCCTACGATGACCTAGTCGTCACGACACAGCCGGAGAACTAAATATTCTTACAGATAGAAATATAAGAAAAGCTAATCTGCCTCGGAGCAATCCCCAAAGATATAGATAGCCCCCCCACATGTAAAGACTACGATGATATAGGAAAACACAATACAAAGCTAGAAAACAGATTCAGCAAAGATGAGGCCCAAACTATCTTTATAGGAAAGAGCACTGTCTGCAGCCGTAAAAACCCTAATAAATCTCAGCACGCCTGATATGGAAAGACCCTGAGCCCACACAGGCTCTCCCCCATTATATCAGTACTCTGATGTTACTGGGATCCAAAAACACTAATGTAGATGAGGGACTGAAATTAATACCAAGCATGAAAAAACGCAATACATAGCAGAATCATGGAGCTAAGTATACAGACACTCCCAGCAGGGAATGATCCAATTCCACCAAGAACTCCACATAGGCTAAATAGGAATCAAACATTAGTATCAAAACAGAAAAAAACTACAAAATAGTGTAAACACTAAGCAGAGGTACAAAGACCAACTTATCTGAGAGGAGTTCTGGTAGAGAGAAGGGCTGGTTTCAGAATGTCCTTAGCACACAGGACATCCATTGAGCACCAGCAAGTAACAGGAGAAAACTACTCAATCTGAAAGACCTGATTGCCAGTCCTCCACAGGTGTCTGGCTCTCATTCCACAAGTCAACTGCACCGCCAGCACTGACCACGAGAGGGATCCCTAAACTGGAAAATGTATTCACAACACATATCACAGGATTCTGTCAGCCTGTGAAAATATAGAAGAGCCATTAGGGACACTATTTATTAAGTTGTTTCACCAGTAATCAATTATGTGGTCTATTTGATCTGTTAATGGTGATTTCTTACATTACATGTACATACTTAAAAATCTACGAAGTATATCGATATGTGTGTACATGTATGTTGATGTTTTATACCTGCCCTTTTAACAGGTCTGGTGGAGGGGGATCTATCAGTGATAGGTTAGGGTGCAACTGGGATAGCCGCCGAGGAACGGGGGCGCCACAAAATTTAGGGTAAATTAACCTCCGTTGTCAGGCAGTTTGAGGCTAGGGTGAGGCCCTCGCCATTTTATAAACTACATTAATTAATGTCTTTATTAACAAGTCACTCCCTGCTGCTCCCACGCTTTATCGATCACGTATTACCCTTGTGTAGTATCTACACACCACTTTTCTATTTTGTGGTATGTTTGCTTGGAATTTAATACATATAGTAAAGTATCAGTTTTAGAGGGTCTCCTGTTTCCTTTGGTAGCACACTGATAAAAGCAGCAGCACAGAAGCCATTCTTCAGCAGTACTGAGCAGTGTGGATGTGCCTACAACTCTGGGAGAAGCTAAGTTATGAGCTGTTGCATGATCTTGGTGTGTTCTCCTGTCTGCGTATCACTCTGCTCCTCACTCCTGCTCTCTTAATAGAATTTTAATAGGTTGTGTCACCTGATACCTCACTATGCTCTGTCTGTCATGCTTTGACTGAGACAGGTTTGAGCAGTTTTTTTCAGAGTGAATTGTAAGTTTAGGAGAGGGGAAGAAGTGGCTCATACGTGGAGAAAGAAGCTGATTTTTCTAAAGATAGATTACAAATTTTATTATATTCACTTGTACTTCTGATTAATGGTCATCATCAAATTCTGCATTATAGTATGATTGTACCTTTCCCAGACAAGAGAGACTGAATTAAACTTGCCAAAAGACTCACATGGTAACGTGGACTGCGAAAAACTAGTGGACCAACTTAAAGACTGTCCAACTCTTCAGGACCAGGCAGATATCCTCTACATATTGTGTGTCATAAAGTGAGTAGGAGATTGACTCCTCGGGGGGGATCAGTTTGGGATTTTTCAGGAAACCAGTTATCCATCATTTACAGCATTGTCGCCTACTGTTTCTGTGATTCCCTACTATGTCCAAGTCCTGCTGAAATGCTATGGTTTCAGGACTAGCGACTACTTGACGTAGCGTCCCATGACTTGGCTAATCTGGGCTATTTATCTACACCAGGGGTGGGGAACCTTTTTTCTGTCGGGGGCCATTTGGAAATTTCTACCAACCTTCGGGGGCCGCACAAAATTATCAATGTTTAAATGACCCTGCTATATTGGATGAAGCAATTAATTAACTGGGGGCATGGGGCTGGGGGCACAGACACCACACGCGGGGCTGGGGGCACAGACACCACACGCAGGGCTGGGGGCATAGACACCACACGCGGGGCTGGGGGCACAGACACCACACGCGGGGCTGGGGGCACAGACACCACACGCGGGGCTGGGGGCACAGACACCACACGCGGGGCTGGGGGCACAGACACCACACGCGGGGCTGGGGGCACAGACACCACACGCGGGGCTGGGGGCACAGACACCACACGCGGGGCTGGGGGCACAGACACCACACGCGGGGCTGGGGGCACAGACACCACACGCGGGGCTGGGGGCACAGACACCACACGCGGGGCTGGGGGCGAGGCACAGACATCACTGGGGGGGAGGCACAGACATCACTGGGGGGGAGGCACAGACATCACTGGGGGGGGCTGTACACACGACTGGGGGGGCTGCACACAGGACTGGGGGGGGCTGCACACAGGACTGGGGGGGCTGCACACAGGACTGGGGGGGGCTGCACACAGGACTGGGGGGGGGCTGCACACAGGACTGGGGGGGGCTGCACACAGGACTGGGGGGGGGCTGCACACAGGACTGGGGGGGGCTGCACACAGGACTGGGGGGGGGCTGCACACAGGACGGGGGGGGGGCTGCACACAGGACTGGGGGGGGCTGCACACAGGACTGGGGGGGGGGGGCTGCACACAGGACTGGGGGGGGGGCTGCACACAGGACTGGGGGGGGGCTGCACACAGGACTGGGGGGGGCTGCACACAGGACTGGGGGGGGCTGCACACAGGACTGGGGGGGGCTGCACACAGGACTGGGGGGGGCTGCACACAGGACTGGGGGGGGCTGCACACAGGACTGGGGGGGGCAGCACACAGGACTGGGGGGGAAGCACACAGGACTGGGGGGGGTGCACACAGGACTGGGGGGGAAGCACACAGGACTGGGGGGGGTGCACACAGGACTGGGGGGGGTGCACACAGGACTGGGGGGGGGTGCACACAGGACTGGGGGGGTGCACACAGGACTGGGGGGGGGTGCACACAGGACTGGGGGGGGTGCACACAGGACTGGGGGGGTGCACACAGGACTGGGGGGTGCACACAGGACTGGGTGATGGGCTGCACATAGGATTGTGTGGGGGTGCACACAGGACATTGGGGGGCTGCACACAGGACTGGGGGAGGGGTGCACACAGGATTGGGGGGGTGCAAACAGGACTACTGGGTGATGGGCTGCACACAGGACATTGGGGGGCTGCACACAGGACTGGGGGAGGTGTGCACACAGGATATTGGGGGCCACACTGCGCTGAGAGTTTCATGCAACTCTGGGGGAGAAGGTTTACAGAACTGGTGTGGGGAGGCACAAGCATTGGGCAGGGCGCATAGCAGCAGAGGATCGGCGCTGGACTCACAGCAGCATTGCACTCACATCACCGGAGTGCAGGAGCCGGACACTGCATCAGAAGGAGAAGGCAGGCACTGATCTCCGGAGGGCAGGGGGCGTGCACAGAACGAGGGAAGCTGTGAGGCTGCTGTGGACCCGCCCACAATTGGCACTGGCCGACGGGAGAACACATTGCAGCACAAACAGCAATGTGTGGATTTAAAGGGCCGGCGGCAGCAAACTGCGGTGACAGCACCAGCACTGCCTCCCCCGGGAATCTGCCCGGGGGCCACATAAAAGGTCATGGCGGGCCGCATGCGGCCCGCGGGCCGGAGGTTCCCCACCCCTGATCTACACAATCCAGCATGGATTTGTACAAATCTCAACATGGTTAAAATACTGCTGTTTTTTTGGGACTGATGGCCAGCAGGATGACATATTGCTTCTGATATTATTCTTGTCATTGGAATCATTTCATTGTTCTTCAGAGTTAATTACAATTATGTACTGTATAATCTTAAGAAAATGACGGGCAGTTTAATTTTCATTATATTAGGACCAATTACATTTTACAATTTTATTTTGCCTTTTTGTAAAATTAGTCATCCTGTGATAAATGTGGATCTAGAATATGTGTCCCAATTATTCCTGCCCTCTTAACATATACGGCTGACTGCCTCTGTATGTAGAGCGGCAATCTGATTGTGGTTCGGAGAGGACAAGAGGTAGGGCAGTATCCTCTTCTTATAAAAATATTGGTCAGAAACTGCTTATTTATATAAAAATGGAAAAGTTGGTTCATCAGACAGATGTGACGGGGACGTCTTTGTATGTAGTAACAATCCCTTCTAGTTGTCCGAAGAAAAAAAAAAACGCTATAAGGGGCTTCCAAATTTGGACCATGCACCGAAAACAGGTAGCCTAAAGTCCTCACTTTGGATAAGAGCTGTGTGGTGCTCCCGATAAATGTTCCAGATTCTCCTATTTCAGACATTTGAATTTACAGAAATCCTTGTGGAGCCCCATTGTTGTTACCAACCAGTGGAGTCCCTAAAGCTGGTGTCACACATAGCAACAGCGACAACGACATCGCTGTTACATCACCATTTTCTGTGACGTAGCAGCGACCTTGTAAGTCGCTGTTATGATCGCTGCTTAGCTGTCAAACACAGCGACGCAGCAGCGATTATTACGTCGCTACATGTGCAGAGCAGGGAGCCGCGCACACTGCTTAGCGCTGGCTCCTTGCTCTCCTAGCTACAGTACACATCGGGTTAATTAACCCGATGTGTACTGCAGCTACATGTCACAGTGCAGAGAGCAGGGAGCCGCGCACACTGCTTAGCGCTGGCTCCTTGCTCTCCTAGCTACAGTACACATCGGGTTAATTAACCCGATGTGTACTGCAGCTACATATCACAGTGCAGAGAGCAGGGAGCCGCGCACACTGCTTAGCGCTGGCTCCTTGCTCTCCTAGCTACAGTACACATAGGGTTAATTAACCCGATGTGTACTGCAGCTACATGTCACAGTGCAGAGAGCAGGGAGCCGCGCACACTGCTTAGCGCTGGCTCCTTGCTCTCCTAGCTACAGTACACATCGGGTTAATTAACCCGATGTGTACTGCAGCTACATATCACAGTGCAGAGAGCAGGGAGCCGCGCACACTGCTTAGCGCTGGCTCCTTGCTCTCCTAGCTACAGTACACATAGGGTTAATTACCCGATGCGTACTGCAGCTACATGTGCACAGAGCAGGAGCCGGCACTAGCAGCAAGAGCGGCGGAGGCTGGTAACGAAGGTAAATATCGGGTAACCAGGGAAAGGTCTTCCCTTGGTTACCCGATGTTTACAGTGGTTACAGCTTTCCGCAGCTGCCAGATGCCGGCTCCTGCTCCCTGCTCGCTTAATTTCGTCGCTCTCTCGCTGTCACACACAGCGATCTGTGCGTCACAGCGGGAGAGCGACGACGAAAAAATGAAGCTGGACATTCAGCAACGACCTCACAGCAGGGGCCAGCTCGTTGCTGGATGTCACACACAGCGACAGCGACGGGACGTCGCTGCAACGTCACAGAAAATGGTGACGTAGCAGCGACGTCGTTGTCGTCGTCGCTGTGTGTGACACCGCCTTAAGGCCAAACTTTCACATGGTTTTTTTTATCACTTATCTAATTAATACATCATAAAAAATAGGATTGTTGTAGGACTTTGTCCATGAATCAAGTTAGGCCCTGTGCGCACACTGCGTTTTTACTTGCTTTTTTTGCATTTTTGCTGCAGAAATTTCTTGAGAAAATGGTTGTAACCTTTCTGCAGACATTCCCCAGCAAAAGCTATGGAGAAAAAAAATTAGCTGTGCGCACACTGCGTTTTTTTTCCCAAGAACATTCTTTCTGCAGAATTTCTTGAGAAAAAGAATGAGCATGTCACTTCTTTTCTGCCGGTACCTGTGTTTTTTGCCATAGATAATAGTAAAAAAACGTAGGGACCAACCTGTGGAAAGAACGCGGTAAAAACGCATGTGTTTTTCAATGCGTTATTGGTGCGTTTTTGAACGCAAGTGCGCTAATCTTTCAGGCTCAAGAAATTTCTTGAGAAAAATCCTTTTTCTAGTGCGCACAGGGCCTTATAAAGCTTTTTCGGGCTTAAGAGAAATGTCTGCAGTATAGGATAGGCAGATTACCAAGTTGTGGGTGTGCAACTGTCATAAATCCCCTCTATGTCCAGCACGAGTGGAAGGTCATATGACCACAATTATTCTGTTTGCATACTTGGGGCCACGTGTCCACTAGGTTTTAATCCACTTCTCTCAGTATTTTAGAAGTACAAGGATATCCTCACTGTATGCACAATGCAAACTGTCACAATTTGGCAGTCTGCCGTCACATAGAGTGACTGTCAAAAATTTCTCTTGAGCTTGTAAAACCTTTTTAAATCGGGTCATGTGTGCACTACTCTGAAACTCTACGTGTAAAAATACTTCTAAAACCTTCTGTTTCCATACGGAAAATGTCTCGTAACCCATTCACTATTTTTGTGTATAGAGGCCTTGATTGGGACACAAATCTGAATGAGCAGTGTGGAGTAACCGTACGCTGCCTGCTGAGTGAGCTGTATGGCAAAGCAGGCCACAATCGAGAATGGGGGCTCATCCGCTACATCTCAGGGTTATTGAGAAAGAGGGTGGAAGTTCTGGCAGAGGTATGTCATCATAAATTTTCACAACCCCATTTTCTGGTATTAGATACAAGATTTTGATGTCATTCTTGAAATCTTATTTCACCAGGCATGTACTGACATCCTTTCACACCAAAAGCAGCTAACAGTAGGATTGCCCCCCGAACCTCGAGAGAAGACGATTACAGCGTAAGTGTCAATCAGTGGTAACGTTATGTACATTGTTATATCCACAGCATCGATCATCACAGAGGACATTGACTTTCAAAAGTCTTAAGGGGGCTTTACACGCTACGATATCGTTAATGTTTTATCGTCGGGGTCACGTCGTTAGTGACGCACATCCGGTGTCATTAACGATATTGCAGCGTGTGACACTTATCTGCGACCTAAAACGATCGCAAAAGCGGCCAAAATCGTTTGCTGCGGAGAGGTCATCCTAAAACAAAAAATCGTTTACCTCTCATTAGCGATGTTGTTCCTCGTTCCTGCGGCAGCACACATTACTATGTGTGACACCGCAGGAGCGAGGAATATCTCCTTACCTGCCTCCATCGGCAATGCGAAAGGAGGAGGTGGGCGGGATGTTTACGTCCCGCTCATCTCCGCCCCTCTGCTTCCATTGGCTGCCTGCCGTGTGACGTCGCTGTGATGCCGCACGACCCGCCTCCTTAGAAAGGAGGTGGATCGCTGGCCAGAGCGACGTCACAGGGCAGGTAAGCCGTGTGATGGGGAAGCGCGATATTAGGGCAGCGATATGCCCGTGTCGCACAAAAGATGGATATCGGTACCGATATCGCTACCGTGTAAAGCCCCCTTTACTGTGTCCATACATATTAGATGTCCCTTGACTGGAGAACTATCTAATCTGTCCCAACATTTTCTCGACATCAAGGAAAAATTGGTTCGATTGTGCTTTATTCCCTTTGTCTCTTGGGCGAGCAAACCTATACATCTATCACAGGCGACCAAAGTGTATGGACATCTTTAAATTCTTATAATTTGGCTTCACGTTATTTGTGTAATTTTAAGTAGGAGAATATAAAAGGTAATTGTATAAATAAAACCTTAACGTGTTATTATCTGTACAAACTGTAACATATGTATTGAGCTAATTACACTTGATATTTGCAATGCATCAAGATACTGCCAGAAATTTGCTATTCATGCAGTTCTTTTGGTCAGTTTTTAGGCTGAGTTCACACGTTGTGTTTTTGCAGTGTTTTTTTTCAGCCATTTTTTATGCTAATTAAAATCTACATTTACACAGTGGTCCTCAACCTTTCTTAACTTGGGAGCCATAGTCAGCTCTGAAAAGGGGTTGTGAGCCACATCCAGAGCCCCTAATACCTGTGCAATGACAGTTAAAGGAAAATTCCTATCTCCAAAATCCTATCCTAATATGTAGTAGGTATGATAATAATTATATTAGAAAATATCTCCAAATAGAAATGTAGTATAATTTTTCTGATTCACTATGTCACTTACCTTATGTGCAGGGCATTGCAGGACCTTAGGTATCCATGATTACGACCATGCATATAGTCACAATTAGTTGCTAATGGTTATAACCATGGATATCGAAGGTCCTGCAATGCCCTGCACATGAGGTAAGCTACATTGTGAATCAGGAGAACTATACTACATTTCTAATTGGAGGTATTTGCTAATATTATTCCTGCTACATGTTGGGATAGGATCTTGGAGCTGAGAGTACCTCTTTAAAGCTTTCCCATAAAAAAACAGACTGAGGCAGGATACTTGCATCCTGGGGTTCCCATCTTACCCCCATTTGGCATTCTTGCATAAAGTCTTCCCAGCTTCAAGCATCTCCTCTATCAGGCAATATCATCCTATCTCCAGCTTAACAAATTTTTCACTTAATCCCCATGGCAAGTATATGCACATCCAAATCTGATCTTCCGTGTGGTGCTACTCACAAAAGTTACCATATGTGTAGAAAAAATCTGGAGAAGACAAAAAGCACAAATGGTATATTATCCCAATGGAACGGAGAAAAAGGAGCTTGGAAAAACTCACCTTGAGGAGTTGTGAGGGTCACAACTACCATTAGAGCATAATATTGAACCACGTAGGCTGCCGCGTACCCTGTAGATACAAGGTAATAGCAAGAGGGAGAAAAGGGTAAACCGCTCTGCCGTGGAGATAAACAGGAGATGAATCCAAGGGTTAAGCGGGCTTTACACGCTACAACAAATCTAACAATGTGTCAGCGGGGTCACGTCGTAAGTGACGCACATCCGGCATCGTTAGTGTTGTTGTAGCATGTGACAGCTACGTGCGATTGAATGTAAAACCGTTCATCGCATGCATGTCGTTCATTTCCATAAAATTGCACGTCGGGTTGTTCAATGTTCCCGGGGTACCACACAACGCAGTGTGTGACACCCCAGGAACGATGAACAGATCTTACCTGCGTCCCGCGGCTCCCGCCGGCAATGCGGAATGAAAGAGGTGGGCGGGATGTTTACGTCCCGCTCATCTCCGCCCCTCCGCTTCAATTGGCCGGCCGCATTGTGACGTCGCTGTGACGCTGAACGTCCCTCCCATTCCAGGAAGTGGATGTTCGCCGCCCACATCGAGGTCGTATGGACGGGTAAGTACGTGTGACAGCAAATAATTGTTTGTGCGACACGGTCAACAAATTGAACATGTCGCATATACGTTGGGGGCGTGTCACATCGCATACGATATTGTATGCAGAATTGAAAGGTGTAAAGCAGGCTTTAATCTTCGTGATTGTTATTGTTCTGCGAGTGTCAGAGTCTAAACTGCCTCCTTCATCAGGAATCAAAAACCACTGATGTACAGTACATCCAAAAGTTACCATATGTAGACCGTCTCTTCATAAATGCTTTGTTGGACCTGGTGCAAATGTAATAAGCAAGCACACGGCCGCGTGCCACACTTCATTTACTCAAGAGCCACATGTGACTCCCAAACCACAGGTTGGGGACCCTTGTTTTACAGAACCAGCAAAAGTTAGGAGATTTCAGAAACCTCATGCACATGCTTGTTTGTTTTTTCTGACTGAATTGGAAAACTGCAGCATTTTCAAAATCCACAGCATGTCGATTCTTTCAGCATGTTTGCAGCATTTGTTTCACCCATAGAAAGCAAGGAAAGACTGAAAAAGCGCTGCAAAAAATGCAATTTGGTGAAACATGAATAGTGTACAAAGCATACATATAATCCGCACCCGAAAAACACAGAGAAAATGCTGAAAACAGGTGTTTTGAAAGCAACGTTAATACTGCTAAGAGAGCAGGTTTAGGCTGCAGAAAAAAGGAGCAAAAATGCTGCGTGTGAACATAGCCTAAAAGTGATTTCAAGCACTGGAGACCTCAAGTACTGTAATTAATCAAATACAATATATACATGCAACTAAGGTTATTTTTACCGTAGACCTTTACCCCCAGAGGAATTGGCTCATCTGATCTATGAAGCCAGTGGCCAAGATATAAGCATTGCTGTACTGACACAGGTAAGACATCATTACAGAACTGCTGTTCAGACAGGAACATTCAAACTGTGTAAAAATGTTTTATATAAAAGTTGATTTCTCTGACGCCTCATTAGGGGACACAGAACCATGGGTGTTATGCTGCCTATCCATAGGAGGACACTAAGTAGATGCAAAAAGCATAGCTCCTCCTCTGCAGTATACACCCCCTGGCCGGGCCAGGCAACCTCAGTTTTACCTTAGTGTCTGTAGGAGGCACATCCTTTCAAGGTTTTGTTATTTTTTGAGGGCGACGGTTTCCCTTAGGGACCGATCTTCCAATACCATCAACAGGCGGGAACACAGAGTGTTGCCTCCACGTACGCCCTCCTGCGACGCTGGATCCTGGGCTGCATTTTACTGGACGACGGGTCCCACAGACACCGATTTTCCAGAGCCCAGGGCAGAGGCACAATTCCTCAGCTCCTCTTTGCAGGTTGTGAGTTAATACATTGCACTTGTGTGGCCGGACACAGCAGGCTGACTCTGCTATTTCCACTGCCTGGACTGAGGCAGTGTTAAGGTGAGATCCCCCCTGATTGGTTTCCCAGACAAAGGGAGAAATACAGAGCAGGGAAGGCTCCCAGGACTGCTGAATTTACAGTGTTTATTCCCACCATAGCTGCGTGCTGGCTGGAGGAAGGGGAGTCCCTTGCTGATTGCAGGGAATCCTGCAGAGATAATCTCCCAGGGCTAATAAACTCAGTGTTTATTCCCTCTAGCTGCGTGCTGGCTGGAGGAGGGGGAGTCCCTTGCTGATTGCAGGGACTCCTGCAGAGATAATCTACTGGTAGCTATGTGCTGACTGGAGGGAGGGGGAGAAAAACTGTCACAGAGGCTCCCTTCCCGCCGTTTTTTACTGCCGACAGCAGGGGGCACACTGACTTCTTCTTGGCGCTCTTTTAGCGTTAAGCCCCGCCCCCTCGCGGGCCGCGATAAGCCCCGTTCCCCAGGAAAACGCGCAAAGATCTCCACAGAGACTCCTTCCTGAGGACACAGGGCAATCAGCTGTTTCTGGTGAGGTACACTGAAGCAAATACAATCCTTGCTTCCCACTGCTTCACTTGTAGCTCTGCATATCATTGCTCCCCCTCCTGGCATACTCCTATTAGGAACATGCAGAACTTTAAGGGTACTAAGAGTTCTAAGGCTCACGTAGTCTATTTTCTTTGTCGCTCCATTGGGAGACCCAGACAATTGGGTGTATAGCTATTGCCTCTGGAGGCCACACAAAGTATTACACTTAAAAGTGTAAGGCCCCTCCCCTTCTGGCTATACACCCCCAGTGGGATCACTGGCTCACCAGTTTTGTGCTTTGTGCGAAGGAGGCAACACATCCACGCATAGCTCCACTTTTTAGTCAGCAGCAGCTGCTGACTATGTCGGATGGAAGAAAAGAGGACACATATAGTGTCCCCGGCATGCTCCCTTCTCACCCCACTGTATGTCGGAGGTGTTTGTAAGGTTGAGGTACCCATTGCGGGTACGGCGGCAGGAGCCCACATGCTGATTCCTTCCCCATCCCTTTTTACAGGGCTCTGGGTGAAGTGGGATTTACCGGTCTCCAGGCACTGAGACCGTGCTCCATCTACAGCCCCTGGAGAAGATGCTGGATGGAGCGGAGTACATCAGGGACATGGCCCTGCTTCCTCAAGGTACTCTGTGTCCCCGTGCATTTGGCGCTCACACCGCAGCATGCTGGGTGTTGTAGTGCGCCGGGGGACATCAGCGCTGCGGCGCCTGTGCCATGGCCTCATTCAGCTTTGCTGAAGCAGGCTCACTTATGGGAATTGGTCGCGCCGGCCGCTGGGACTGCGGCGCGGCTGGCACTTGTAGTGCGCCGGGGACTTCAGCGCGGCCTGCGCTTTTACGGCGGCCGCGCTGATAACTAGAGTCCCCGGCTTTTGCGGCCTGCTTCCGTTCGTTCCCGCCCCCAGACCTGCCAGTCAGGAGAGGGGCGGGACGCTGGCCACTTCCAGGAATCGGTCACGCCGGCCGCTGGCAGCGGCGCGGCTGGCACTTGTGGTGCGCCGGGGACTTCAGCGCGGCCCGCGCTTTTACGGCGGCCGCGCTGATAACTAGAGTCCCCGGCTTTTGCGGCCTGCTTCCGTTCGTTCCCGCCCCCAGACCTGCCAGTCAGGAGAGGGGCGGGACGCTGGCCACTTCTATGAATCGGTCGCGCCGGCCGCTGGAACTGCGGCGCGGCTGGCACTTGTGGTGCGCCGGGGACTTCAGCGCGGCCCGCGCTTTTACGGCGGCCGCGCTGTTAACTCGAGTCCCCGGCTTCTGGGCCTAGTCTCCCTTCGTTACCGCCCACAGCCCTGACAGTCAGGGTAGGGGCGTGACGCTGCATAGAGCAGAGCTGAGAGCTGGAGTATGTTTTGCATACTCCACCCCTCTCACTGTGTGCACTGTGAATCCGGATTCCCGCACTTTCTCAGGCACGCCCACGGCTTCCTTCTCTACAAGGACACCGGCAGCCATTAGTGTCAGTTTCTGTATGATACAGAGACAAGTGTGGAAGACCCTGGCATTCTGATAGTCACACAATCGCTGTAACAGGCGTTAAGCAGCACCGGTGGTGCTAACCCCACTAGTGCAGAAGTGCACTTATAGATATGCTTGTACTATATACATTGCACTGTTTGGTCGCACGTTGTATATACCCTCCTGGATTATGCGGAGGAGTTATCAGCATATTCTCTGTGTAAAACAAAGGTGCAGAACCACATGTTTTTCTATACAGCTGGTACAGCATGTACGGCTATACGGCCGGCAGGTACATAGACTCCCATTGTATGCACTAATGGCCAGGGGATGAGGACGGTGTCTGCAGTATTTACTGACAGTTTTTCTGAGACTATGGCTATGATACTAGAAGCCTAGCAGTCCGGACATGTCTCTCACAATATGGGCACTGTTGAATCATTGATCCATGGCCCCCCTCAGTGTGAATAACTAACAGCTCCGGGAATGTCACACGCATCCCAGAGTCACGGCTCTGCACGGACGTCAGTCCCAGACAGCCTAAGCGGGCTCACTATGAGCGGCCTCGGTTTCATCAGGGTCCTAGCAGAAGGACTCGCTGTGTAATGAGGCGGAAGTAGCGGCTCAGGATTCTGATCCTGAGACCGCTCTCAATCTGGATACACCTGATTGTGACGCCATAGTAAATAATCTTATAGCGTCCATCTATAGAATGTGGGTTATTTCTCACAGCTCCTCCAGTGGAGGAGTCAGCTTCACGTATTTTTCTGGACCACTCTGCCTTCAGAGAGGCAGTCCAGGAACACCACGCTTATCCAGATATGCGCTTCTCCAAACGGCTTAGGATACACGTTATCCCTGTCCCCTGACTTGGTCAAGGACTGGACCCAATGTCCCGAGCGGCATCCTCCAATCTCCAGGCTTGTAGCTAGATCCATAGTTGCAGTGGGAGATGGAACTGCAAACTCAAAGATGCCACTGACAGACAGATGGATCTCTGGTCGAAAGCCATCTATGAGGCTGTCGGCGCACCGTTGGCTCCGGCATTCTCTCCCTTGGGGCACTCCAAGCTATTTCAGCTTGTCTTACACAGATTGACACGGTTACACGTACATCTGTGCCGCAGGTGGCATCCTTAACCTCTCAAATGTCTGCATTTGTTTCTTACGCGATTCAGGTTGTCCTGGACTCTGCGAACCGTGCGGCGGTAGCCTCCGCTACTCCGTGTTTTTAAGCAGAGCCTGGTCTGCTCGTTAAGTGAATGGAAGGCAGATTCTGCTTCCAAAAAAGGTTGCCTAACCAGTTGCCTTTTTCTGCTGACCGACTGTTTGGGAGCGTTGGATGTAACCATCAAACAGTCCAGGGGTAAGGATTCATCCTTTCCTCAGCCCGGACACAACAAACCCCAACAGAGCAAGAGGCAGTCGGGGTTTTCGGCCTTTTCGAGGCTCGGGCAGGTCCCATTTTTCCTCGTCCAATGTGGGCTCAAAAGGATCAGAGGAGCTAAGATTCTTAGCGGGCTCAGTCTCGCCCAAAAAAGCGACAGTCTGAAAACCCGCTTCCAAGGCGGCTTCCTCATGACTTGCGGCCTCGGTCGGTAGCAGGCTCTCCCGCCTTGGCGATATTTAGCTGCCTTAGGTCAATGACCATTGAGTGTGAGACATTCTGTCTCACGGGTACAGGATAGAGCTCACTTCTCGTCCTCCAACTCGATTCTTCAGAATTTCTCCACCTCCCGGCCGGGCCGCTGCTCTTCTGCAAACAGGGTGCACTCTATAGGCAGAAAGAGTGATGACCCCCGTTCCTCTTCAGGAACAAGGTCACGGTTTTTACCCCAAATTCTTTGCGGTACCTATAACAACGGGCCGTTCCGTCCCGTTCTGGATCTAAAAATGCTCAGCAAGCTCGTGGACACCAGGCGGTTCCGGATGGAATCCCTCCGCCATGTCATCGCCTCAAGGTCCCAAGGATATCTCCTAGCATCATTAGGCATCAAGGATGCTTATCCACACGTGCCGATTGATCCAGAGCACTAGCGTTTCTACGCTTCGTTATAGGAGACGAACACCCTCTGTTCGTAGCTCTACCTTCCGGCTAGCGACAGTCCAACTGGTCTTCGCCAAGGTCAGGGCAGCAGTAGTCACAGTCCTGCACTCTCAGGGTCACTCTGTGGTCCCGTATTTAGACGATCTACTTGTCAAGGCACTCTCTTAGGAAACATGCCAACACTGCCCGAACGTTGCGCTGGAGACTCTCTAGAGTTTTGGGTGGATCATCAACTTTTTAAAGTCAGATCCGACCCCGACCCTATCGATAACATATCTAGGCATAGAGTTTCTTACTCTCTCAGCGATAGTGAAGCTGCCGCTAGACAAACAGCATTCACTACGGGCTGCAAGCTCTTCTTTAAGAACCAGTCGCACACATTGAGACGCCTCATGCACTTCCTACGTAAGATGGTAGCAATGGAGGCAGTTCCTTTCGCGCAGTTTTACTGCGTCCACTACAATGGGACATTCTCCGCCAATGGGACGAGGAGTCGACGTCCCTCAACAGAGTCGTCGTTCTTTCTCAGGCGGCCAAGGAATCTCTACGGTGGTGGCTTCTTCTCACCTCTTGGTCAAAAAGAAGGTCCTTCCTATCCCCGTCCTGGGCGATAGTTACGACAGACGCGAGTCTATCAGGGTGGGGAGCAGTTTTTCTCCACTACAGCGCTCAGGGTACGTGGACTCAGCAAGAGTCCACTCTTCAGATCAATGTTCTTGAACACAGAGCAGTGTATCTTGCCCTACAATCCTTCCAACAGCGGCTGGAAAGCAAGCATATCCGACTTCAGTCGGACAGCTCCACAGCGGTGGCATACATCAACCACCAAGGAAGAACGCGCAACCGGCAAGCCTTCCAGGAAGTCCGGCAGGTTCTGATGTGGGTGGAAGACACGGCATCCACCATATCCACAATTCACATCCCAAGTGTGGAAACTAGAAAGCTGACTTCCTAAGTCGCTGAGGTGTGGCCGAAAGAGTATGGTCTCCTCACCCGGACGGGTTTCAGGAGATCTGGCGCCGCTGACAGAGGCCGGACGTCGATCTAATGGCGTCACGGCACAACAACAATGTGCCAGCTTCATGGCACGGTTTCACAATCATCGAGCTCTGGCGGCAAACGCCTTAGTTCAGCATTGGTCGCAGTTCCAGCTACCTTAGGTGCCACCTCTGGCATTGTTGCCCAGAGTACTGCGCTAGATCAAGACCGACTGCGGCCGCGCCATCCTCGTCGCTACAAATTGGCCGAGGATGTTGTGGTACTCGGTTCTGTGGTGCCTCACGGTAGGCTAACCGGGGGCACTACCAGACCAATCAGACTGGCTGTCTCAAGGGCCATTCTTCCATTTGAATTCTACGGCCCTCAACCGGATGGTGTGGCATTGAGTCCTGGAACCTAGTGTCGTCAGGATTACCTCAGGACGTGGTTGCCACCATGAGACAGGCTAGCATACCAACGTCCGCCAAGATTGACCACAGGACGTGGAAGATGTTCTTATCTCGGTGCTCGGCGCAGGGTGTTTCTCCCTGGCCGGTTGCATCGTCTATGTTTCCTTCCTTCCTGCAATCTAGGTAGGAAAATGGGTTGTCGCTCAGTTCCCTTTAGGGACAAGTCTCAGCGCTATCTGTATTTTTTCAGAAACGACGACTTCCTCAGGTACGCACGTTCCTACGGGGAGTTTGTCTTCTCAGCACTCCGTACAAGCGGCCGTTAGAGCCCTGAGATCTGAACAAGGTTCTAATTGCTCTCCAGATGCCGCCTTTCGAGCCTTTGAAGGATGTCTCCCTTCCCGTTTTTCACGGGAAGTGGCCTTCTAGTAACGGTCTCGTCTCTTAGGAGAGTTTCCGAGCTAGCAACGCTCTCATACAAACTCCCTTCCTGGTCCTTCACCAGGACAGGGTAGTTCTGCGTCCGGTTCCGGAATTTCTCCCTAAGGTGGTATCCCATTTTCATATCAATCAGGATATCACCTCACCTTCTTTGTGTCCTCGTCCAGTCCATCAATTTCAGAAAGATTTGCATCTGTTGGTTCTGGTGAGAGCACTCAGGTTCTACTTCCCGCATGGCGCTCCTGCGCCACCCGGATGCACTCTTTGTCCTTGTCGCTGGTCGGCGTAAACAGACGCAAACTTCCAGATCCACCCTTGCTCGGGGGCTCGAGGAACCAATTCTTGAAACCTACAGTTCTACTGGGCTTCTGGTTCTCTCAAGGCCGAAGGCCCATTCTACCAGAGCCGTGGGTGCATCCTGGGCATTACGGCACCAGGCTACGGCTCAGCAGGTGTGTCAGGCACCCACCTGGTCGAGTCTACTTACTTTTACCAAGCATTATCAGATGCATACCTACGCTTCGGCAGACGCCAGCCTAGGTAGATAAGTCATTCAGGCGGCGGTTGGCCACCTGTAGGAGAGGGCCGTTTGACGGCCCTATCATGAGGTATTCTTTTACCCACCCAGGGATTGCTTTTGGACATCCCAATTGTCTGGGTCTCCCAATGGAGCGACAAAGAAGAAGGGAATTTTGTTTACTTACCGTAAATTCCTTTTCTTCTAGCTCCAATTGGGAGACCCAGCACCCGCCCTGTTTTCTCGGGGTTTTTCTGTTTTTTCGGGTACACATGTTGTTCATGTGGTATGGTTCAGTTCTCCGATGTTTCCTCGGATTGAATTGGTCTTTAAACCAGTTATTGGCTTTCCTCCTTCTTGCTTTGGCACTAAAACTGGTGAGCCAGTGATCCCACTGGGGGTGTATAGCCAGAAGGGGAGGGGCCTTACACTTTTAAGTGTAATACTTTGTGTGGCCTCCAGAGGCAATAGCTATACACCCAATTGTCTGGGTCTCCCAATTGGAGCTAGAAGAAAAGGAATTTACGGTAAGTAAACAAAATTCCCTTCATTCAGCCTGTACTGCCTGCCACGCTGAGCGCCACGTAAACACACCTCTTCTCTCTGTGAGTCGTGTGCCCCTAAAGCCCCCCAAGATCCCCCCGCCACCACCGCCGCAACCGTCAGCACAGAGCCTAGGGCTCCCAGCCCACCGGAATGGGCACAGTTTCTGACCCAATCCATGGAAAAACTGTCAGAGAACCTGGTGCTGGCTATGCAATGTCGTCCTCTACACCCTTCTGGGTCCCTGGACGGAATGCAGCCTGAGGATACCCCTATGGAGGATTCTTCTGAGGTAATCCGGGCCCATGCTTCACCGGTTGCAGGGATCAGGAAAAGAGCACACGGCTGGGTGTCTCCAGCACTCTCTCATGGCCCCCACGGCTCTCCCTCGGGAGCACACAGGGCAGGCTCTCCCACACGCTCCACAGCTTCTGAAGAGCTGGAGGAGGGAGAATTCTGTTTGTACCAGGATGATTCCTTGGTTTCACCCTCCCCAGATGATCAAACTGCAATAGACTAGACTCCCTTTTAGCAGCAATCAACCAAACTCTGCATGTGGAGGATCCCCCATCCACTACCACTGACCATGTGGTCTCCTTTAAGAGGGCAAGGAAACCCCAAAGGTTTTCGCTGATCACCCAGAGTTTCAGGATATCCTCACAAAGCAAAGGGAGAAGCCTGACAGGCGCTTCGGTAACCGTAAACTCATGGAGGCCCGGTACCCTTTTGCCTCACCTGCCCCTAAGGGCTGGGCCGATCCGCCCTCGGTCGACCCCCCGGTCTCCCGCCTTGCCACAAAGACGCTCCTGTCTTTACCCGATGGCTCCTCCACGAAGGACCCGACAGACAGACAGGTGGAGCACCTCGTCTGCTCTGCCTTTGAGGCTGCGGGTTCCTCCCTTTCGCCCTCCCTTGCCTCTGTGTGGGTCGCAAAGGCGATCTCGGTCTGGGCAGAATCCCTTAACACTTCGCTTGAGGAATCCCAGTTCCCTCATACCGTCACAGAGGTAACAGCTGAAAGTGCCGCTGCGGCGGAGTACCTCATGCAGGCCTCCATTGATGTTGCTACCTGCGCAGATTTTGCCGCCTCAAATACCATAGCCATCCGTAGAGCTCTCTGGCTCCGACAATGGCGAGCGGACTCTGCTTCCAAGAAGTCTCTCACGGGCCTTCCCTTTTTTCCAGACCGATTGTTTGGCGAACGTCTGGACAAGCTAATTTCTGACGCCACAGGAGGAAAACGTACCTCCCTCCCCCAGCTGAAGCCCAGTACGACCTTCACCAGACGTCCACAGTCCTCGTTCCGCTCCTTTCGGAACTCATTTGGTTGGTCGACATCCCACTCTGCCCCCGCCACTAGCCACTGACTACGCAGGTACCGACCTTCTCAGCTCTCCCCGAAACCCACTTCGTCATGGCAGCCTAGACCGAAACAGTCCAGGACTAGGGAGACTCGTCCACGACGTTTTCCCCCCTCAATGCTCCTTTGGCGCCCAGGAAGACACACTCATTGTAGGAGGTCGACTGCGGCTTTTTCAACACATCTGGGCTGCCGCCTCAGACGACAAATGGGTGCAAGACCTTGTGTCTTCCGGTTACCACATAGAATTTCGGACCAGACCCCCGAGTCTGTTCCTTCTCTCAAACCCCCCAAAGACTCGAAAACGACGCGAGGCCTTTTTCTCAGCAATCCACTCGCTCCAAACAGCAGGAGTGATAATACCCGTCCCGGACGACAAGAAGTTCAGGGGTTTTTATTCCAACCTCTTTGTGGTCCCCAAAAAGGATGGGTCATTTCGACCCATCCTGGACCTCAAACACCTGAACAAACATGTGCACGTACGGAGATTCAGAATGGAGTCCCTAAGGTGCATTATTGCATCCATGGTCAAAGGGGAATTCCTCGCCCCATAGATATCAAGGACGCGTACCTGCACATACCCTACTGCACCAAGGGTCTTCACCAAAGTCATGGCGGCCGCCATGAGCGTCCTTCACGCCAGGGGAGTAGTCGTTCTCCCTTACTTGGACGACCTCCTCATCAAGGCTCCCTCCTTCCGTGACTGCTCAACCAGCGTACAGATCACCGTGGACACCCTATCCCGCTTAGGGTGGCTACTGAATCTAGACAAATCATCCCCGGTCCCAGCACGATCCATCACCTTCCTGGGCATGTCCCTGGACACCCGTCGGGGCTTGATCTATCTCCCTCAGGACAAGGCGATCGCTCTTCAACAAGCGGTACGCTGCCTTCTACGTCCTCCGTCTCGCTCCATTTGATTCAGCATGAAGGTGCTCGGCAGGATGGTGGCGGCTATGGAGGCAGCACCTTTTGCTCAACTGCACCTCCGCCCACTGCAGCTAGCCCTTCTAGCTGCCTGGGACAAGAGCCCCTTCTCCCTGGACAAACATCTTCACCTGACGCCTTCAGTCATGTATGCACTCCGCCGGTGGCTTCGGTCCTCATCCCTATCGAAGGGGAGATCTTTTCTCCCAGTGAACTGGCTGGTCCTGACCACGGACGCCAGCCTCTTAGGCTGGGGAGCAGTGTACCGGCACCACACTGCTCAAGGACGTTGGACATCCCAGGAGTCTTCCCTACCCATAAACATCCTGGAAATCCGCGCGATCTTCCTCGCGCTCAGGGCGTTCTGCCCTCTGCTAGCGGGTCGTCAGATTCGAGTCCAATCGGACAATGCAACAGCTGTAGCCTATATCAATCGGCAGGGGGGCACCCGCAGCAAAGCGGCTTATCTCAAGGCCCACAAGATCCTCAGCTGGGCCGAATCGACGGGGTCAGTGATATCAGCGGTACACATACTGGGGGTAGAGTACTGGGCAGCAGACTTTCTAAGTCGCCAAGGCCTGGCCGCCGGAGAATGGTCTCTCAACCCAGAAGTGTTTCTACACATCTGCAGTCGCTGGGGCACACCAGACGTGGATCTAATGGCCTCAAGGTTGAACGCAAAGGTACCCGCGTTGATAGCCAGGTCACGCGACCCGCAGTCCATCGGCACGGGTGCTCTAGTATGCTCCTGGCACCACTTCCGCCTGCCTTACATATTTCCACCTCTACCCCTGCTGCCGCGGGTAATCAGGAAGATCAAGGCAGAGGGAGTCCCGGTGATACTGATAGCACCGGACTGGCCCAGGCGCGCCTGGTACGCCGAATTAGTACAAATGCTCACAGAGGTACCGTGGCGCCTTCCAGACATCCCAGACTTGCTGACCCAAGGGCCCATTTCCCATCAGAACTCCAGAGCCCTGAAGCTGACGGCATGGCCATTGAGACCTGGGTATTAACAGGAGCGGGATTCTCCCCCGCGGTTATTTCCACCATGATCAGCGCCGAAAGCCTGTTTCATCCCGCATTTACCACCGTACATGGAAAATCTTCTTTTCATGGTGCAGGGAAACTAACGTCCAGCCTATGCCTCTGGCCATCCCCAAAATTCTCGACTTTCTGCAGTCTGGCTTGCAAGCGGGGTTGGCTCTCAGTTCCCTTAAAGGGCAGGTCTCAGCGCTCTCAATCTTCTACCAATGCCGCCTGGCTCAAAAACCGCAAGTCAAGACCTTCCTCCAGGGCGTTTCCCATCTAGTTCCCCCGTACAAACGGCCGCTGGACCCATGGGACCTCAATCTCGTTCTGGAAGGTCTCCAGAGGTCTCCCTTTGAACCTCTCAAGGAATCCTCCCTTGCTCTTCTGTCCTGGAAGGTAACATTCCTGGTGGCAATTACGTCCATCAGACGGGTTTCGGAGCTGGCAGCACTCTCTTGCCTCGAGCCTTTTCTGATCTTTCACCAGGACAAGGTGGTTCTGCGCCCCCTTCCGGATTTTCTTCCAAAGGTTCCTACCCCGTTTCATTTGAACGAGGACATTGTTCTGCCTTCCTTTTGTCCACACCCAGCTCATAGGGTGGAAAGGTCTCTGCATTCGTTAGACCTCGTCAGAGCTCTCAGATATTACATATCCAGGACAGCCCCCTTTAGGAAAACGGACTCTTTGTTCGTCTTCCCTGAGGAGCCTAAGAAGGGACAGGCAGCTTCAAAGGCAACTCTGGCTCGCTGGATTTGCTCTGCGATCCATGAAGTCTACCGCTTGCAACTCAAGCCCATTCCTTGTGGGCTGCGGGCTCATTCCACGCGAGCAGTTGGCCCTTCGTGGGCCATTCGGCATCAGGCTTCAGTGGAACAGGTGTGTAAGGCTGCGACCTGGTCTAGCCTACATACTTTTTCAAAGCATTACAGAGTCCATACCCAGGTTTCAGCTGAGGCAAATCTGGGTAGGAAAATTCTGCAAACGGCAGTAGAGCACCTCTCTCAGTAGGCGCTCCAGGCTGTCTGGGACTGGTTCCTAGTCCTTGGGTTGTGTTGCCTTCTTTTATTTTTTCCCACCCATGGACTGCTTTAGGACGTCCCATAGTCCTGTGTCCCCCAATGAGGCGTCAGAGAAAAACGGATTTTTGTATACTCACCGTAAAATCGTTTTCGGTTAGCCATCAATGGGGGACACAGCACCCACCCTGTTGCCCTGTTGGGCCTTGGTTCTCTCAGTACCTTATTTGGTTATTACTCTTTTTTCTCATGTTCCTCTGTTGAGATAAGTTTTTACTGTTTTTTTCTTCTACTGCTTGTGTACTAAAACTGAGGTTGCCTGGCCCGGCCAGGGGGTGTATACTGCAGAGGAGAAGCTAATGCTTTTTGCATCTACTTAGTGTCCTCCTATGGATAGGCAGCATAACACCCATGGTCCTGTGTCCCCCAATGATGGCTAAGAGAAAACGATTTTATGGTGAGTACACAAAAATCCGTTTTTTACCTCTTATAAATACATTGTAAAGAATCCAGTAATTGTAAAACTAATGTGAAAACCAATAATACAGAAGAATAACACAGTTCTGACGTTTTCCTAGGAGATAATGCTGTATTTGGCCATGTATGTCAGATCTCAGCCCAGTCTATTTGGAGAGATGCTCAGACTCCGTATTGGCCTTATCATTCAGGTTATGGCCACAGAGCTGGCACGCAGCCTGAACTGCTCAGGTTAGTTGTCTCTGTTTATTAGTTATCACTGTATATATTTTATGCACTGCTGGATATATGCATGTATAATAGCTGAACTTGGGGGGCTAATGTTCACAATACAAACCATAGGTATTAAATATTCAATTGTGCATTTGTTTTAAGTTTGAGATGACCCAGGAACCTTTCAATGTAGAATACACATTCAATAAAAGTTATACAAACCCACAGGCTTCAGTCAACCGAACATCTATGTTGTGGAACATATGGACTAGGCGGTTGGAATTCATTCTCCCTATCCTTTTGTTCGGTGGAGGCTCTTACCCAGGGAAAACAGGTCCAGCTGAGTTTTCTAGTGTTTGGCAAATAATAGTATTGTCTAAAGGGCCCGTTACACGCGTCGATTTATCGGGAGATATTTCGTCGGGGTCACGGATTCCGTGACGTACATCCGGCATCGTTTGCGACGTCATTGCGTGTGACACCTATGAGCGACTCTGAACTATCGCAAATAGGATGAAAATCGTGGATCGTTGACACGCCGTTCATTGTTAAAAAATTGTTTGTTTTGGGCAAGCAGCCGACATATTGCTCCGTTTGACACCCTGCCAACATCGAACAACATTCAAACGACCGCCTGGGTCCAACAATATATCGTTGATCACTGATGCGTCGATTTTGAGATTGTTACGTGTGACAGCAAATAAACGACCTATAATCGATACCGGCAAATCGTAAATACGATCTGGGCGTGTCACGTCGCACATGCGATCTTCAGGTAAATTGTAGCGTGTAACGGGCCCTTTAGGCTGGCCATACTCGTTAGACAGTCAAACAATGCAACCACCAAACGTGCGGCCAACAGCAATCTCAGCTGATACTTCATACACAGTAGCGCTCGTTCAGCCAAGTGATCCTGTGTTCTTTATGAGAAAGCTGCCAACTGACACATTAACTGGCAGCTTATCTCATGGCGACCAATACGATCGGCAGGATGAAATCGGACATGTGTGATTAACATCTCACCTGACACAGGAGCGCCAGCTTGGCTTAGTGATACTATGTTCTCTATGAGAGAGTTGCCGTCTCATTGGCCAGAAGCTTATCTCATGGTGAACAATGCGATCGGCAGTCTCAAATTAGACAAGCGTGATCAAAATCTCTTCTGACCGTTAGTTGGTTGGGCCCTATATACATTAGACCAGGGGTGGGCAATTAATTTTCCCATGGGGCCGCATGAGAAATTGGGATGGTTTTTGAGGGCCGGACTAATATAATTAACTCAGTTTTACCCAATACTGTATACAGTATATATACTATCCCTTCATATACAAACAGTAAGTTACGGACTGTGTGACCCCTCGTGGCCCTGCACGCACACATGTCCGTTTTTTCTCCGGCAGCACGGGTGTCACACGGACCGCACACAGATGTGATCTGTGTGACATCAGTGTGACAAGTACCAGAGAAAACACGGGTCTTTTTAATAAAAAGATTTTCTATATTTACCTCTCTCCAGCGCTGCTGTCTCTGGCTCTGCTGTCTCTGGCTCTGCTGCCTCCCACTCCTTATCGCTGGTAATTATACTCACTGAATATTCACTGCAGTGAGCAGCTGGAAGCAGGGACAGCGCTGGGGACCGCATCGCTGTGTGAGTATACAGGTGTGTGTGTTGAGAACCTGGAAGCCGGAGCATCTCGGGGACTCGTTACAGTTCCCAATGAACTCTGATGAACCCATGAAGCTGTAGCGTGGGCGTCGCAGGGTGGTCATCAGAGTTCATTGGAATCTCTGATGACCTCCTGGAGGTCACTGTGCTTGCAGAATACTCACCTTTCTTTTTCGCTCCTAATTGGGAGACCCAGACAATTGGGTGTATAGCTACTGCCTCCGGAGGCCGCACAAAGTACTACACTTAAAAGTGTAAGGCCCCTCCCCTTCTGGCTATACACCCCCCCGTGGGAGCACGGGTCCCTCAGTTTTTTGCTTTGTGCGAAGGAGGTCAGACACGCACGCATAGCTCCACTATTTAGTCAGCAGCAGCTGCTGACTATGTCGGATGGAAGAAAAGAGGGCCCATACAGGGCCCCCAGCATGCTCCCTTCTCACCCCACTTTCTGTCGGTGGTGCTTGTTAAGGTTGAGGTACCCATTGCGGGTACGGAGGCTGGAGCCCACATGCTGATTCCTTCCCCATCCCCATTAGGGCTCTGGGCGAAGTGGGATTTTACCGGTCTCCAGGCACTGAGACCGTGCTCCATCCGCAGCCCCTGGAGAAGCCGCTGGATATGGAGCTGAGTATCGTCAGGGAGATGGCCCTGCTCCGTCAAGGTACTCTGTGTCCCCGTGCATACGCGCGCACACCGCAGCATTGCTGGGTGTGTTAGTGCGCCGGGGACAACAGCGCTGCTGCGCTTGTGCCATTTCCTCACTTCAGCTTAGCTGAGTGGGTAGACTCACGGAGAACGGTCGCGCCGGCCGCTGGGACTGCGACGCGGCTGGGACTTGTGGTGCGCCGGGGACTTCCGCGCTGACCGTGCATATATCACGGCCGCGCTTATTACTACAGTCCCCGGCTTTTGCGGCCTAGTTCGTTCGTTCCCGCCTCCGCACCTGCCAGTCAGGAGGAGGGCGGGACGCTGTACAGAGCATCAGCGCTGAGGGCTGGAGTCTTTTTTACATACTCCAGCCCTCACACCAGGCACAGTAGGACGCAGTTTCCCGCACTTTGTTTGTGGCACGCCCACGGTCCGCCCCTCGTCACTGAACGCCGGCAGCCATTCCTGCCTGCACGCTGAGCTGCAGAGGGGAGACGGGGAGACCCAGACACGGGATTCTACGGCCTCATACCCGCTGTTCAGCGGGCGGTAAGCAGCCCTCAAGGGCTCACCCCCACTTGTGCCGTTTGTATACTGAGTATTTTGTGTTTGCAAATACTTTGTACTGTACGGTCGCTGGTGATTCTCGGCTATATACCCTCCTAGATTACAAGGAGGCAACAGCATGTCGTCCGCAAAACGCAAGGGTGCCAAGGCACAGACATTATATGCTGCCTGTACCGCATGTGGGGCTGCTCTACCGGCAGGTTCCACTGACCCCCATTGTGTGCAGTGCTCGGCCCCTGTGCAACTTGCACAGCCGGGGCCTCTGCTGGACGTGACCCAGAGTGTACCACCTGTGAATGCTGTCCAGGTGACAGGAACGGAGTTTGCAGCTTTTGCTGACAGATTGTCTATGACCATGTCAAAGATTCTTGAAACATTGCAGTCTAGACCAGTAACTCAGACCATGGACACTGTGGCATCATTGCTCCCTGGTCCCCCTCAGCTGGAACACTTCCAAGCTCCGGGGGTGTCACATGCACCCCAGGGTGACGATTCTGACTCAGACAACAGTCCCAGACAACCTAAGCGGGCTCGTTATGAGGGGCCCTCAACTTCGTCTCACTGGTCAGGATCCCAGCGGGACGAATCTATGGGTGATGAGGCGGATGTAACTGATCAAGATTCTGATCCTGGGACCGCTCTCAATCTGGATACACCGGATGGTGACGCCATAGTGAATGATCTTATAGCGTCCATCAATAGGATGTTAGATATTTCCCCGCCAGCTCCTCCTGCGGAGGAGGCAGCTTCACAGCAGGAGAAATTCCATTTCAGATATCCCAAGCGTAAATTAAGCACTTTTCTGGACCACTCTGACTTTAGAGATGCAATCCAGAAACACCACGCTTATCCTGAGAAGCGGTTTTCTAAACGGCTTAAAGATACACGCTATTCTTTTCCCCCTGACGTGGTCAAGGGTTGGACCCAGTGTCCCAAGGTGGACCCTCCAATCTCCAGGCTTGCAGCTAGATCTTTAGTTGCAGTAGAAGATGGAGCGGCACTTAAAGATGCCACTGACAGGCAGATGGAGCTCTGGCTGAAATCCATCTATGAAGCTATTGGAGCGTCGTTGGCGCCAGCTTTTGCAGCCGTATGGGCACTCCAAGCCATTTCAGCTGGGCTTATACAAGTCGACTCGGTCACACGTACATCTGCCCCGCAGGTGGCACCATTGACCTCTCAAATGTCTGCATTCGCGTCTTACGCGATTAATGCTGTCCTGGACTCTACGAGCCGTACGGCGGTGGCGTCAGCCAACTCCGTGGTTTTGCGCAGAGCCCTGTGGTTGAGAGAATGGAAGGCAGATTCTGCTTCCAAGAAGTGCTTAACCAGTTTGCCTTTTTCTCGTGACCGATTGTTTGGGGAGCGTTTGGATGAAATCATTAAACACTCCAAGGGTAAGGACTCATCCTTACCTCAACACAGACAAAACAAGCCCCAACAAAGGAGGGGTCAGTCTGGTTTTCGGTCCTTTCGAGGCTCAGGCAGGTCCCAATTCTCCTCGTCCAAAAGGACTCAAAAGGATCAGAGAGGCTCAGATTCTTGGCGGACTCAGTCACGCCCAAAAAAGACAGCGAAGAACCGTTACCAAGACGGCTTCCTCATGACTTTCAGCCTCCTCTCTCCGCATCCTCGGTCGGTGGCAGGCTCTCCCGCTTTGGCGACATTTGGCTGTCACAGGTCAAAGACCGTTGGGTGAGGGACATTCTGTCTCACGGGTACAGGATAGAGTTCAGCTCTCGTCCTCCAACTCGTTTCTTCAGAACTTCCCCACCGCCCGACCGAGCCGATGCTCTGCTGCAGGCGGTGGCCGCTCTAAAGGCGGAAGGAGTGGTGACTTCCGTTCCTCTTCAGGAACAAGGTCACGGTTTTTACTCCAATCTGTTTGTGGTGCCAAAGAAGGACGGGTCCTTTCGGCCCGTCCTGGATCTAAAGTTGCTCAACAAACACGTAACAACCAGGAGGTTCCGGATGGAATCTCTACGCTCCGTCATAGCCTCAATGTCTCAAGGAGATTTCTTAGCATCAATAGACATCAAAGATGCTTATCTTCACGTGCCGATTGCGCCAGAGCATCAGCGTTTTCTACGCTTCGTTATAGAAAGCGAACACCTGCAGTTCGTAGCGTTACCTTTCGGGCTGGCAACAGCCCCTCGGGTCTTCACCAAGGTCATGGCAGCAGTAGTAGCTGTCCTGCACTCGCAGGGTCACTCCGGGATCCCGTATTTGGACGATCTACTTATAAAGGCACCCTCTCAAGAGGCATGCCAACACAGTCTGGACGTGGCACTGAAGACTCTCCAGAGTTTCGGGTGGATTATCAACTTTTCAAAGTCAAATCTAACCCCGACCCAATCACTAACATATCTTGGCATGGAGTTTCATACTCTCTCAGCGATAGTGAAGCTTCCACTGGACAAGCAGTGCTCTCTGCAGACAGGGGTGCAATCTCTCCTGCAGAACCAGTCCCACTCCTTGAGGCGCCTCATGCATTTCCTAGGGAAGATGGTGGCAGCAATGGAAGCAGTCCCTTTCGCGCAGTTTCATCTGCGCCCTCTACAATGGGACATTCTCCGCCAATGGGACGGGAAGTCGACGTCCCTCGACAGGGATGTCTCCCTCTCTCAGGCAGCCAAGGACTCTCTCCGATGGTGGCTTCTTCCCACCTCATTGTCAAAAGGAAAGTCGTTCCTACCCCCATCCTGGGCGGTGGTCACGACAGATGCGAGCCTATCAGGGTGGGGAGCAGTGTTTCTTCACCACAGGGCTCAGGGTACGTGGACTCAGAGAGAGTCCACCCTTCAGATCAATGTTCTGGAAATCAGAGCAGTCTATCTTGCTCTGCGAGCCTTCCAACAGTGGCTGGAGGGCAAGCAGATCCGGATTCAGTCGGACAATTCCACAGCGGTGGCGTACATCAACCACCAAGGGGGAACACGCAGTCGGCAAGCCTTTCAAGAAGTCCGGCGGATTCTGACGTGGGTGGAAAACACAGCATCCACCATATCCGCAGTTCACATCCCAGGCGTGGAAAACTGGGAAGCAGACTTTCTCAGTCGCCAGGGCATGGACGCAGGGGAATGGTCCCTTCACCCGGACGTGTTTCAGGAGATCTGTCGCCGCTGGGGGATGCCGGACGTCGACCTGATGGCGTCACGGCACAACAACAAGGTCCCGGTTTTCATGGCACGGTCTCACGATCACCGAGCTCTGGCGGCAGACGCCTTAGTTCAGGATTGGTCGCAGTTCCGACTACCTTATGTGTTTCCACCTCTGGCATTGTTGCCCAGAGTGCTCCGCAAAATCAGGTCCGACTGCCGTTGCGCCATTCTCGTCGCTCCAGACTGGCCAAGGAGGTCGTGGTACCCGGATCTGTGGCATCTTACGGTAGGACAACCGTGGGCGCTACGAGGCCGTCCAGACTTGCTGTCTCAAGGGCCGTTTTTCCATCTGAATTCTGCGGCCCTGAACCTGACTGTGTGGCCATTGAGTCCTGGATCCTAGGGACCTCAGGTTTATCTCATGATGTTGTTGCCACCATGAGACAGGCTAGGAAACTATCCTCCGCCAAGATCTACCACAGAACGTGGAAGATATTCTTATCTTGGTGCTCCGCTCAGGGAGTTTCTCCCTGGCCATTTGCATTGCCTATTTTTCTTTCCTTCCTGCAGTCTGGGTTGGAAAAAGGTTTGTCGCTTAGCTCCCTTAAAGGACAAGTCTCTGCGCTATCCGTATTCTTTCAGAAGCGCCTGGCGCGACTTCCTAAGGTACGCACGTTCCTGCAAGGGGTTTGTCATATCGTTCCCCCTTACAAGCGGCCATTGGAACCCTGGGATCTGAACAAGGTTCTAATTGCTCTCCAGAAGCCACCTTTCGAGCCTATGAAGGAGATTTCCTTTTCTCGGCTTTCACAGAAAGTGGCTTTTCTGGTGGCGGTCACGTCTCTTCGGAGAGTGTCAGAGCTGGCGGCGTTATCTTGCAAATCTCCCTTCCTGGTGTTTCACCAAGACAAGGTAGTACTGCGTCCAATTCCAGAGTTTCTTCCCAAGGTGGTATCTTCCTTTCATCTCAATCAGGATATCACTTTACCATCTTTGTGTCCGCATCCAGTTCACCAATTTGAAAAGGGTTTGCATCTGTTGGACCTGGTGAGAGCACTCAGGATCTACATTTCCCGCACGGCGCCTCTGCGCCGTTCGGATGCACTCTTTATCCTGGTCGCTGGTCAGCATAAAGGGTCGCAAGCTTCCAAATCCACCCTTGCGCGGTGGATCAAGGAACCAATTCTTCACGCCTACCGTTCTGCTGGGCTTCCGACTCCTTCTGGACTGAAGGCCCATTCTACCAGAGCCGTGGGTGCGTCCTGGGCATTACGGCATCAGGCTACGGCTCAGCAGGTGTGCCAGGCGGCTACCTGGTCGAGTCTGCACACTTTTACCAAGCATTATCAGGTGCATACCTACGCTTCGGCGGATGCCAGCCTAGGTAGACAAGTCCTGCAGGCGGCGGTGGCCCACCTGTAAGAAAGGGCTGCCTGACAGCCCGATCACGAGGTATTCTTTTACCCACCCAGGGACTGCTTTTGGACGTCCCAATTGTCTGGGTCTCCCAATTAGGAGCGAAAAAGAAGAAGGGAATTTTGTTTACTTACCGTAAATTCCTTTTCTTCTAGCTCCAATTGGGAGACCCAGCACCCGCCCTGTTTTTTCTTAGGGTATTTGTTTTTCGGGTGCACATGTTGTTCATGTTGATAAGTTACGTTCTCCGATATTGTTTATCGGATTGAATTTGTTTTTGAAACAGTTATTGGCTTTCCTCCTTCTTGCTTTTGCACTAAAACTGAGGGACCCGTGCTCCCACGGGGGGGTGTATAGCCAGAAGGGGAGGGGCCTTACACTTTTAAGTGTAGTACTTTGTGCGGCCTCCGGAGGCAGTAGCTATACACCCAATTGTCTGGGTCTCCCAATTGGAGCTAGAAGAAAAGGAATTTACGGTAAGTAAACAAAATTCCCTTCGTCCCTGCGGTGATGTCCTCAACGGTGCTGTGCCCGGTGCTGTCATCGCGATGCTCCAGCTTCCAGGTCCTGAGTGTGGTGAATAATCAATGACTGAGCGGTGGTCAGGACCACTCGCAGTTACGGGCTTTCTCTCTCTCTCTCTCTCTCTCTCTCTCTAAAATATATATATATATATATATATATATATATATATATATATATACATATATATATATATATAAATATTTACATGTGTATGTATATATATATATATATATATATATATATATATACACACACACACACCCTATATACATATATACACAAACAATATACTACATCACTACACCCTCATATACACCTGTAATATACATCACTAGACCCTCATATACACCTGTAATATACATCACTACACCCCCATATACACCTGTAATATACATCACTACACCCCCATATACACCTGTAATATACATCACTACACCCCCATATACATCACTGCACCCCCATATATACCTGTAATATACATCACTACACCCCTTTATACACCTGGAATATACATCACTACACCCCCATATACATCACTGCACCCCCATATATACCTGTAATATACATCACTGCACCCCCATATATACCTGTAATATATATCACTACACTCCTATATACACCTGTAATATACATCACTACATCCACATATACATCACTAGACCCCTATATACTACACCTGTAAAACTACATTGCATTATACTACATCACTACACCCAAATATTACTCACCAGTTACCACTCCCCCCATTGTCCCCTCAGGTTACTAGTCACCACTCACCTTTCCCTCCTCAGGCACCTCCGTACGGGCTCCCGCTGACATCCTTCTTCTCTTGTACGGCCCCCCGCTGAGCTGCTTCCTCTCTCCATTGAGGCCCCGGCTGCTGCATCTTCTTCTCCTGCCGGGCGGGAACTTTTCAAATGACACACACGTGTGCCGTATTGACGACATCAGGGCGCGCGCGTGTGTGTCACAGAGAAAGTGCCAGCAGGCAACAGAGGACAGATTCCTGCGTTCCGCTGCTGCACTGTGTGTGCGGCGCTGCAGGATCTGTCTTCTGTTCCCTGCACGCCGGCACGCAGCGTGTGATGAGGGCAATCTGACCACGGGCCGCCCGGAGCCTGGAGCTCCGAACAACAGGTCAGATTGCCCTCATCAGTGACCGGCCAGCAAGGACGCCCTGAACCAGGCGGGCTGGTCACAGAGAGTAGGCGGGCCGGAAGTGGCCTGCGGGCCGACCCTTGCCCAGGTCTGCATTAGACTGTCTCCGAACCTGCCAATGTCAGCAAATATAAATGGCATAGTCTATTGTGTATCGGGGTTAAAATGTGTATGACCAACTGTAGACATCCCAGTTCATCTGCCTCCACCCATTTACCATTTATAGTCTATTTTGCCAACCCCTTGCCCTCCCAGTACTGTATCAGATCATCTCTACTCTTCTGGTCCATAGAATCCACTTTTTGACCTTTATTTTCAGGTGAAGAAGCGTCGGAAAGTTTGATGAGTCTTAGCCCTTTCGACATGAAAAATCTTCTTCATCACATTTTGAGCGGGAAAGAGTTTGGTGTGGAACGTAGTAGTAAGTGAGATCTGAACATTTAGCGTAATGGATACATATGATAAATTACTATACATTGGTCCCTCAAGTTATGGCCTCGGCTTAAGCATATTTTCAACTCACGATGGTATTTCCTGGACAATTGTAACTTGAAACCATGTTTCAATGGCAGCTAGATCAAATACGGGGAAGATTCAACCAGTAAAGGCTGTGTAGTAGCTTTGTCTAAAAAGTAGTGAAAAGTGAAGTTAGTTCAGATTTCAAATTTCTTTCTTGTTTGTTTAGTGCGACCAATAGAGTCGAGTGTGACTAGTCCAGCAATCTCCATTCATGAGATGGGACACACGGGAGCCACCAAGACCGAGAGGACTGGTATCAATCGGCTACGGACTGAAATGAAACAGGTGAGTTTTGTATTACCTAAACTAGAGATTCATATAAAGCTACTCCCAGCAGTAGCAATACGGATGTATCAGAGATTGTTGACCAGAATTGTAATTTTGAAAAAATATTTCATCCCTCTAAAAACACAAAAAAAAAATCTTGACCTAAAATAACAAACAATGGTGGACTTGTTTTTTTTTCTCCACCTGTCCCCCTAAAAAAAATATCTTATAGGTAATAAGATAGTCAGTAGAAACCCCAAAATGATACCAATAAAAATTCGAACTTGAGGGGCTGGTCACCTTTTTGTAATTTTTTGGTGGGCTAAAAATCATTTTCTTTGTCGCTCCATTGGGAGACCCAGACAATTGGGTGTATAGCTACTGCCTCCGGAGGCCACACAAAGTATTACACTTTAAAAAGTGTAACCCCTCCCCTCTGCCTATACACCCTCCCGTGCATCACGGGCCCATCAGTTTTTAGCTTTGTGTTGAAGGAGGCACACATGCACACAAGCTCCACATTTTAGTCAGCAGCAGCTGCTGATTATATCGGATGGAAGAAAAGAGGGCCCCCCACAGGGCCCCCGGCATGCTCCCTTCTCACCCCACTCTGGTCGGCGGTGCTGTTAAGGTTGAGGTACCCATTGCGGGTACAGAGGCTGGAGCCCACATGCCGTTTTCCTTCCCCATCCCTTAGAGGCTCTGGGAGAAGTGGGATCCTAACCGGTCACCATTCACTGGGACCGAGCTCCATCCGCAGCCCCTGGGGGAATCTGACGGACAGGAGCCTGGATATCATCAGGGACAGGGCCCTGCATCCATAAGGTACTCTGTGTCCCCTGAGGGACGAGGCATGCAGCGCCTGTGTTGCAGACGCCGCAGCGGCTCCTGTGTGGTTTGTGAGACTGGGACTACCGCGCCGACCGCGCCTGTTTGCCGGCCGCGTTTTTAACTTTAGTCCCCGGCTTTTGCGGCCTAGTACCATATACTCCCGCCCCCGGGCCTGCCAGTCAGGGGTAAGGGCGGGACGGCCGACTGGACGTCGGCAGTGAGGGCTGGAGCATACTTTGGTATCCTCCTCCCCCCTCACTGAGCACTGTGGGGCACCAGTTTCCCGCACTTTATTAGGCACGCCCACGGCTCCATCCTCCCCTCAGAACGCTGGCAGCCATTGTTATAATCACTGCTGCCAGTGGGGGATTTCAGAACGAGCTCCGCAGTTCTGGGAGAAGTGGGATCCTAACCGGTCGCCGTTCACTGGGACCGGGCTCCCTCCGCAGCCCCTGGGGGAATCTGACGGACAGGAGGCTGGATATCATCAGGGACAGGGCCCTGCATCCATGAGGTACTCTGTGTCCCCTTAGGGACGGTGCAGGCAGCGTCGGTGTTACAGACGCCGCAGCGGCTGCTGTGTGGTTTGTGAGCCGGGACTACCGCGCCGACCGCGCTTTTAACTTTAGTCCCCGGCTTTTGCGGCCTAGTACCATGTACTGCCGCCCCCGGGCCTGCCAGTCAGGGGTGGGGGCGGGACGGCCGACTGGACGTCGGCAGTGAGGGCTGGAGCATGCTTTGGTATCCTCCTCCCCCCTCACTGAGCACTGTGGGGCACCAGATGCCCGCACTTTATTAGGCACTCCCATGGCTCCCTCCTCCCCTCAGAACGCTGGCAGCCATTGTTATAATCTCTTCTGCCGGTGGAGGATTTCAGAATGAGCTCTGCAGCTCTGGGAGTCCCAGGCAGGGAATCTGGTGGACGCACCACCGCTTGGGGCGGTTGGTAAGCCACACCAGTTGTCAGGTGCTGGCCCCCCTTGGGTACAGAAGTGTATATATATATATATATATATATATTTTGTATACATTTTCTCTATTCGGCAGCATTATTTGCTTTTGGCTATATCTCCAAGAGGAGACAACAGCATGTCGTCCGCAGAAAGCAAGGGGGCCAAAGCACAGACTTATTTTGCAACCTGTACCTCTTGTGCGGCTATGTTACCTGCAGGTTCCACCTACCCTCATTGTGACAATGCTCGGCCCCTGTGGCACTCACTCAGCCGGAGCCTCCGGCACTGGTGGGACCCTCGGCTCAGGTGGTACCGCCGGTTTCCACTGCACAGATGGAAGGGACAGAGTTTACATTTTTGACTGAGAAACTCTCTGAGTCGCTTCACATTCCATGGCTCAGTCTATGGACAGATGGTCGGCTAAGATACTAGAAGCTTGGCAGTCCAGACCGGTAACACAGGGCTAGGGCACTGTGAGTTCATCGCCCCCAGGCCCCTCTCGGTCGGTACAGCAAAGGGCTCCTGGGGTGGCACCCAGATCCCACGGTGAGAACTCCGACACGGACCGCAGCCTCAGACAGGCTAAGCGGGCTTGCTGGGAACCTTCTCCGACTTCATCACGCGGTTCGGGGTCTCAGCATGAGGACTCTCTGGAGGATGAAGCGGAGGTCGCAGCTCAGGGCTCTGATCCTGACGTTGCTCTCAATCTGGATACACCTGAAGGGGACGCCATAGTAAATGACCTTATAACGTCCATCTACCAGGTGCTAGTCCTTCTCCCCCAACTCCACCTATAGAGGAGTCGGCTTCACAGTAGGAGAAACACCAGTTTAGGTTTCCCAAACGTACCCGGAGTGCTTTTTTCGATCACTCTAACTTCAGAGATGCTGTCCAGAAGCACAGAGCATTTACGGACAAGCGCTTTACTAAGCGCCTTAATGACACACGTTACCCTTTTCCCCTGACGTAGTTAAGGGTTGGCCTCAGTGTCCCAAGGTGGATCCTCCAGTCTCCAGACTGGCGGCTAGATCCGTAGTATTAGTGGCAGATGGCTCATCGCTCAAGGATGCCACTGACAGGCAAATAGAGCTCATGATGAAATCCATCTATGAAGCCATAGGCGCGTCTTTTGCTCCGGCCTTCGCAGTCGTGGGGGCATTCCAAGCTATCAGCTTGTCTGTCCGAGACTAATGAGGTCGCAAGTACCTCTGCCCCGCAGGATGTGTCTTTGACTTCTCAGGCGTCGGTTTTTTCGTCCTACGCCATGAACGCCGTCCTGGACTCTGCGAGCCGTACAGCGGTAGCATTCGCCAATTCGGTGGCAGTCCGCAGGGCCATGTGGCTACGCGAATGGAAGGCAGACTCTGCGTCCAAGAAGTTCTTAACCGGTTTGCCATTTTCTGGCGACCGTCTGTGTGGCGAGCAATTGGATGAAAAACCGATGGGTGAGAGACATTCCGTCTCACGGTTACAGGATAGAGCTCAGCTCTCGTCCTCCGACTCGTTTCTGCAGATGGAGTTGTGATCCCCGTTCCGCTTCACTAACGTGGTCGCGGTCTTTACTCCAACTTTTTTGGGGTACCAAAAAAGGACGGATCATTCCGGTCCGTTCCGGGTCTCATTCTGCTCAACAGACACGTGAGAACCAGACAATTTCGGATGGAATCTCTCCGCTCAGTAATCGTTTCGATGTCCCAGGGAGTCTTCCTAGCATCAATCGACATCAGGGATGCTTATCTCCATGTGCCGATTACACCAGAGCATCAACGCTTCCGGTGTTTCGCCTCCGGGTCGAACACTTTCAGCTCGTGACTCTGCCTTTCGGCCTGGCGACAGTCCCACGGGTCTTCACCAAGGTCATGGCATCAGTGGCGATGGGCCTACACTCTCAGGGACACTCGGTGATCCCTTACTTAGACGATCCTAAGTCAAGGCACCCTCCCGGGTGGCATGTCAACACAGCCTGAACATTGCTCTGGAGACTCTCCAGAGGTTCGGGTGGATCATCAATTTCCCAAAGTAAAAATTGACACCGACCCAATCACTGACTTTCCTCGGGATGGAGTTTCATTCTCCCTCAGAGATAGTGAAGCTACCGCTGGACAAACAGAGTTCGCTGCAGACAGGGGTGCACTTTCTCCTTCGGGCCCAGTCTCACCCCTTGAGGCGCCTCACGCGCTTCCCAGGGAAGATGGTGGCAGCAATGGAGGCAGTTCCCTTTGCGCAGTTTCATCTGCGTCCACCCCAATGGCACATTCTCCGCAAATGGGAGAGGAGGTCGACGTCCCTAGACAGGAACGTCTCTCTTTCACTGGCAGACAAAGCGTCTCCTCAGGGGTGGCTTCTTCCCACTTCTTGGTCGAAAGAAAAATCCTTCCTGCTCCCATCCTGGGCTATGGTCACGACGGACGAGAGTCTGTCAGGGTGGACAGCGGTCTTCCGCCACCACAGGGCTCAGGGAACCTAGACTCTGACAGAGTCCTCCCTTCAGATCAATGTTCTGGAGATAAGGGCAGTGTAGCTAGCCCTAAAGTCGTTCCAGCGGTGGCTGGACGGCAGGCAGATCCGGATACAGTCGGACGACGCCACGGCGGTCGCGTACATCAACCACCAGCACAGAGCGCTGGCGGCGGACGCATCAGTCCAGGACTGGTCGCAATTTCGACTGCCTTATGTATTTCCTCCTCTGGCGCTGCTGCCCAGGGTGTTACTCAAGATCGGGTCCGACTGACGCCGCGCCATCCTCGTCGCTCCAGACTGGCCGAGGAGGTCGTGATACCTGGATCTGTGGCACCTCACGGTGGGTCGACCGTGGGCACTCCCAGGACCGACCAGACTTGCTGTCCCAAGGGCCATTTTCCATCTGAATTCTGCGGTCTTCACCCTGACTGGGTGGCCATTGAGTCATGGCTCTTAGCGTTCTTAGAGTTATATCTATCACGCCTTTCGCAGAAGGTGGTCTTCCTAGTGGCAGGCACATCACTTCGGAGAGTGTCTGAGCTAGCAGCGCTGTCATGCAAAGCCCCCTTCCTGGTGTTTCGCCAGCATGAGGTGGTTCTGCGTCCGGTCCCGGAATGCCTTCTTAAGGTGGTATCCCCCTTTTCTTCTCAATCAGGATATCTCCTTACCTTCTTTTGGCTCTCATCCAGTTCACAGTTGTGAAAAGGATGGCACTTGTTAGATCTCGGGAGAGCACTCCGGCTCTTCTTTTCGCACACTGCGCCCCCGCGCCGTTCTGATGCGCTCTTTGTCCGTGTCACTGGCCAGAGTAAGGGGTCGCAGGCTTCCAAGTCAACCTTGGCTCGGTGGATCAAGGAACTGATCCTTGAAGCCTACCGTTCTTCTGGGCTTCCGATTCCTTTGGAGCTGAAAGCCCATTCTACCAGAGCCGCAGGGGCATCCTGGGCATTGCGTCACCAGGCTACGGCTCAGCAGGTGTGGCAGCACTACCTGGTCGAGTTTGCACACTTTCACGAAACACTATCAGGTTCATGCCTATGCTGTGGCAGATGCCAGCCTAGGTAGGCGAGTCCTTCAGGAGGCGGTTGCTCACCTGTAAGAGAGGGCCGTTTTTTTCGGCTCTTTTTATCGAGGTATTCTTTTACCCACCCAGGGACTGCTTTTGGACATCCCAATTGTCTGGGTCTCCCAATGGAGCGACAAAGAAGAAGGGAATTTTGTTTACTTACCGTAAATTCCTTTTCTTCTAGCTCCTATTGGGAGACCCAGCACCCGCCCCTGTTCCCTTCGGGCTGTTGTTCTTTTGTGTACACATGTTGTTCATGTTGAAGGGTTCTTTTGGTTCATGGTTTCAGTTCTCCGAACATCCTTCGGTTTGAATTTACCTTAGACCAATTTATAAGTTCCTCCTTCCTGCTTTGGCACCAAAACTGATGGGCCCGTGATGCACGGGAGGGTGTATAGGCAGAGGGGAGGGGTTACACTTTTTAAAGTGTAATACTTTGTGTGGCCTCCGGAGGCAGTAGCTATACACCCAATTGTCTGGGTCTCCCAATAGGAGCTAGAAGAAAAGGAATTTACGGTAAGTAAACAAAATTCCCTTCTTTGCAATTGGGTTTCATAAAAAAACCTGTTGTATTTACCTTTCATAGCTGGCTGCAAAAATAATTATCTGAGTATGTGTCGTGAGCTCATTCTTTCTTTTTCTGAGCTCCTCCCAGCTGATTTATGACCACAGACCACATCAAAGTTGAATACACAAGGAAACAAAGAGACTGTAACAGCAAAATGGTGCAGAATTTTTAATGAAACCTAAATGCAAAAAATATTATTAGGCCCAAATCCATGCATCTAAGTAAAAAAAATGTGGACAACTCCTTTAAGAAAACAAAAGCCTCATTTGGCAGAAAAAAAAAGATTTATGGCTCTCATAATGTGGTTATGAAGGAAATAAAAACTTTCCTAAATGGAAAAATTAGTTGTTTCTTTAAAGGATATGTCTGGCCTTGGGGTACACTGTGACTACAGACTTGTGAATCCTCACAGTGTTCGTAGCACACGCTATCAGGATTTGTCAGTGGCGGGAGTGGGCAGTCATGTGACCACGGGTATGTGATATGCATGTTTCTGGCCACATTCCGACTAGACGTGTGCAGCCTCAATCAATTCAGTTGTATTAAGCGAGCTACGTCTAGTTGGCACAAGACTGCATGTGTGCAAATCACATACTTGCAGTCATGTGCTCGACAAATCCATGCACCAGCACCTGAAAATCCTGACATCGCGTGCACTGCATACTGTAACGGTACATAGAGTGACTGCAGACTTGTACCCGAAGGCCAGACAGCCCCTTTAAGACGTTGACAGATTGTCTTGCTGATATGTTAATTTTATACACAGATATATTTCAATCAATTCTTTGTCCAGAACAGTTTAGTATACTGATGAGTGTTCATGAACATTGCATAATAAATCTTGGGAAGAATACATTAAAAAATTGCTGCTAAGTGCTTGTTGCCATAGTAACCAAGCAAATGATTGGCTTCACTTGCCAAACTGCAGCCGCAGTAAAACATAGAGAAGATGGTAATGGCAACAACATCTTTTTTTGCTTCTTCTTTAAAAACTGTAGCTTTAAGAGTTGCAGTTGCAATCACTTTGTATAGATTCTTCTCCTGTTATTTATATGCTGCATATTTGTTCTGAGACTCTATGGCAGCAGTGACCCAGACTAGTTCTCAGCAGGGTCATGGGTCCGATTTATCACTGCTGCAACATGTTGCTAAAATCCTATTTCCCTGTCAGTTATCATCCCATGTAAGCTGGTCATAGTGTTTTGAGAAGGAAATACAGTAGGTACAGGACTGAATTAAATGTATTTTCTGTACTGCACTACTGACTATGTCAGTGCTAAAGCTTTATACAATGGTAATAGTCAGAAGACAGAAAAAATGTTTAAAGAAATTCTCACTTATTGATATTCACCATTATCATTGATAATATGCAGCTTGCTTTTCTGGTTAATGAGAGATTTTCATGGCTTCCTATGGGATCATGGTCGAATATGACCTTGAGCTTAAAGGGAACCAATCACCGGGATTTTCATATATAACCTAACACCAGTGCTATACTGGCACTATCAGGCTAATTCTATACATACCTGTAGTGGTCAGCTCGGATGTTTAGGTTTTGAAATAAAAGAAAGTAAAGTTTGTAAAATGAGCTGCTTCTTGAGTGACAGCAGCTGAGGATCAGATAATATATGGGAGGTATGCAGAGTTATCTCCTCCCCCTGTTAGAATTAGCATAAGTATAATACAATCGACCTTGCAGGACCTGTGGTGAGGTCATGCCCATGTGACCAGAAGGGGCGGGGCCTCAGCCAACAGAAAAATGTTGATTCCTTGTTTCAGCTTTGTTGGCTGAGGCCCCGCTCCTTCTGGTCACATGGTATGACCTCACCACAGGTCCTGAATGTGTAACAGTGTTTTGTTCTATTGAGATGACAATGTGGTTTATTTCCGGTTTCAGATGGATAGGAGGTTTAGTGCCGATGATCAGGTGAATGTCACCTAATTAAATGTACTTAATTACATTTTACTCATTCTAACCCAGAAAATCTATTTACAGTTCTGGATCTGCTGAATTGTATATATACTCTAGCTTTTATTAATATTTTACCTACTTATTCTTTAATAGTAATTATCAGCTTCAGTAAAATTCCTTTAATCTGTTGATGGGACTGATAGGTTTTTGAATATGAGATAATAGAAGTGTCGCACATTAATAGAAAAGCAAATAATACTTTTCATAACAAGTGAAATGAAAGTGTTAGCGTTATCTCACTATGACAAACCCGCTCTATATACCCACTTAGGGCATATGGTTGTCATAGACTGGGGACCCTGACCTATTGACAAGGGGACCCTGTACATGCCACAATAGAGAGTGACTATCAGTGCTTCCCAGGGTAACAAGATCTGATCTCCTGGCGTTAGAGAAAATGTGAAAGATGACCACAGCTCCAGCATCTTTTTAAAGGCAATCAGTTATCAGGTTTTTGCTACCGTATGTATGCTGCAAGGGTTAACACAGAGAGTTCAGGGAAGACTGTCTTGTCACAGCTTGATCTTTTATTTGTTATGTTTTGTTAAGCAGCAGTATCCTTATCATTACAAGACTAGAAACTTGGATGCAGAGAAGTCCAGCACGCCCCCTGCTGTGATTAACACCTCACTGTGAATATGCAATCTTTCTGAGAGCCTGGTGTGGGCAGGGACAGCCCTCGGGACTCTGCTACATGACTAGAGCAAAACCAAAGCTAGTGTCATAATGGCCGCAGTCAGTAATCAAAGTGATACATTGTTGGATTCAGAATCTCCTTGCCTACATCATGCTGCTCTCAGGTGAGGTAGCAAAAACTTGTTGACAGGTTTACCTTTAAAAAGAGCTAGTCTTCCTAAAATCTTCTAGTGGATTTCTCTGCTCCATTTTTGAATTTTGTTTATTGTTTGTTTGTTTTTTTAAAAGTCTTCATTCCGTGCCAGGAAACAAATGCCAGATTATCAAACTTTCTAAATGATCAATTACCAGATTAAAGGAATTTTATTGTATTTTGTAATTGGGTGTTCTCTTTATATTTACCAGTAACAAGCATGAGTTGTGAATAACAAACAAATTTAAATTGTTGAGTGCCTCATTATCTAACATTGTTTCTACAGAATAATACTCAATCTAGAGGCAATCGGGACATATAGATCCCTGAGCCCTCCTAGTTGGTTTTCTATAGCCCAGTGAACAGTTTCCAAGTTACCTTGGTCTAGTTATCCTGTTTCGCTGATTTTAGCTGACATCCTCTAGTAACAACACCATCACTGTACTGGTCTCTTGGTCAGGAAGCCTGGGAGCTTTGTATGGTAGTCAGAAGACTGTCAGTCTTGGGATCAATTATGTAAAAGGGAACAGTATTCTGCCAGTATTCCAGAAAATGTTTAAAGCTCAATTTTCAGTAGACAGGAATACGTCACTGAGTAGTTGGTTAATTTTAGGAGTAGTGTTCAATAAGGGGGCTTTACACGCTGCAATATCGTTAGTGAATTATCGTCGGGGTCACGGTGTTTGTAACGCACATCCGGCTTCATTAACGAGATCACAGTGTGTGATACCTACGAGCGACCTTAAACGATCGCAAAAGAGGTCAAAATCGTTTGTCATGTAGAGGTCGTCCTGAAACCAAAAATCGTTGTCTGCTTATTAGCGATGTTGTTCCTCGTTCCTGCGGCACCACACATTGCTGTGTGTAACACCGCAAGAGCGACGAACATCTCCTTACCTGCGCCCCGCCGGCAATGCGGAAGGAAGGAGGTGGGCGGAATATTACGTCCCGCTCATCTCCGCCCCTCCGCTTCTATTGGATGCCTGCCGTGTGACGTCGCTGGGAACGCCGCACGAACCGCCCCCTTAGAAAGGAGGAGGTTTTCTGGCCAGAGCGACGTCGCAGGGCAGGTAAGTCCGTGTGACGGGGACTAAGGAGGTTGTGCGCCACGGGCAGTGATTTGCCCGTGTTGCACAACCGATGGGGGTGGGTACGATCGTTTGTGATCTCGCTACCGAGATCGCATGGTGTAAAGTACCCTTAAGAGTTTGTTCAATACATTGATGTCAGGTCGGTGGAGCCTTTACACCTGACATACCCGCCAAGCAGCTGTTCTCATTTGTGAAGTTCCACAACTCTGTTAACTGAATAGTGGCCCCAGCAGGGTACTGCTGTCTCGCCCCTATTCAACTCAATAGGAAGCAGATGTGCGGGCCTTGGCCACTATTCTGTTGATGGAGCTGTGGTGTGTAGCTCCGCAACTGAGCATTTCTCTCAGCCACTGATACCGGGAACAGCAGATCCGCGGTGGTGACAGGTGTCGCACATCAGACGATGATGGAAAGAAAAAATTGTAGCAGCAACTAAATCTACATAATTCAAGCGCAAGCCTCTCAATCTACTAGGCATTAGATCAATAATAGAATATAGCGGGGTGTCCTTGTGTTTGTGTGTGCGTAAAAAGGCAGCATTCCTTTAATGTAGGCAAAAAGTATATAGTTTACTAATTTGGAGTCATGTATGTGTCTTTGTCTATATATAGTTGTCCTTTAGGAAATGAAACGTAAACATTTTTATAGACTCGCCAAGCTGTGTCCTGTTATAGAACAGTTAAAGCAGGAATGTAACATCTGGCGGATTAACTTATTTTACATTGTGGCCATAGTAACACAATGACAAAGTTAGTATTCTAGTACAGTATATAATGTAAGTTTTTAGCATTGTTGCCTCTAGCTGGGATTCCACATTCCACACAATGAGCTGATAGCGTCACACCAGGAGGTTCAGTCCACTACTCAGCATAGTGGCAACACATCGATGTAAAGCTCGTAGAGAAGGCTTTTCTCAAATACCTTGTCTAGTCAATTGTGCCTCTGAGCGGTGCTATTGCGGTCCGCCCATCCCCATCACGTAACCCCCACGCTCTGTGACCTCTGAGGTCTGGTGATGTCACGTCAACTTCCAGTTGACCTGACATCACCGAGGTGGGCCCAGTCTTCCTGAGTGACTGGGCTGTGGGCGGAGTTTCACTGCTTGTCACAGCCAAGTATCGCTCCTGCTTGTGGTGCTCTGCAGTGAAGGAGAAAGCGTGCGAGATGATGGGCTGTGATGAGCAGTGAATCTCTGCCCACAGACCAGTCACTCAGGAATACTGGGGCAGAGCTCGGTGATGTCGGGTCAACTGGAAGTTGATGTGACATCACTGGATCGCAGAGGTCACAGAGCCAGGTGGTCACATGATGGGGATGAGCGGACCACAATAGCGCCACTCAAAGGCACAATTGACTACACAAGGTATTTGAGAAAAGCCTTCTCTATGAGCTTTACATCGATGTGTGGCCACTGTGCTGTGTAGTGGACCACCCCATTAACCCCTGCCATTCTTCATAATGGTCTTGATTTTTTTTGCAGATTTTCTATTATGCAGTGTGATTGATTGACTGATTAGACAAGCTGCATTGTTGCTTTCCTGAGGTGCGCCCTTCATCATGCCACAAACAGCGGCAGTTTTGTGCCAGGGTCTCCAAAGCCTGCTGGATCCAGCCTTTATAGCACAACTCCCCATACCTAGGAGACTGGCCATAAATGATGGACTGCAGGGGTGGTCTATGTGTAACAAATACAACGAGCCATACATTTTAAAGAAGGGAATTTTGTTTACTTACCGTAAATTCCTTTTCTTCTAGCTCCAATTGGGAGACCCAGACAATTGGGTGTATAGCTATTGCCTCCGGAGGCCACACAAAGTATTACACTTAAAAGTGTAAGGCCCCTCCCCTTCTGGCTATACACCCCCAGTGGGATCACTGGCTCACCAGTTTTAGTGCCAAAGCAAGAAGGAGGAAAGCCAATAACTGGTTTAAAGACCAATTCAATCCGAGGAAACATCGGAGAACTGAACCATACCACATGAACAACATGTGTACCCGAAAAAACAGAAAAACCCCGAGAAAACAGGGCGGGTGCTGGGTCTCCCAATTGGAGCTAGAAGAAAAGGAATTTACGGTAAGTAAACAAAATTCCCTTCTTCTTTTTCGCTCCTAATTGGGAGACCCAGACAATTGGGACGTCCAAAAGCAGTCCCTGGGTGGGTAAAAGAATACCTCGTGATAGGGCCGTCAAACAGCCCTTTCCTACAGGTGGGCAATCGCCGCCTGAAGGACTTATCTACCTAGGCTGGCGTCTGCCGAAGCGTAGGTATGCACCTGAAAATGCTTGGTAAAAGTATGCAGACTCAATCAGGTAGGTGCCTGACACACCTGCTGAGCCGTAGCCTGGTGCCGTAATGCCCAGGATGCACCCACGGCTCTGGTAGAATGGGCCTTCAGCCTTGAGAGAACCAGAAGCCCAGTAGAACTGTAGGTTTCAAGAATTGGTTCCTCGATCCCCCGAGCCAGGGTGGATTCAGAAGCTTGCGACTGTTTACGCCGACCAGCGACAAGGACAAAGAGTGCATCCGGGTGGCGCAGGAGCGCCATGCGGGAAGTAGAACCTGAGTGCTCTCACCAGAACCAACAGATGCAAATCCTTCTGAAATTGATGGACTGGACGAGGACACAAAGAAGGTGAGGTGATATCCTGATTGATATGAAAGTGGGATACCACCTTAGGGAGAAATTCCGGAATCGGACGCAGAACTACCCTGTCCTGGTGAAGGACCAGGAAGGGAGATTTGTATGAGAGCGTTGCTAGCTCGGAAACTCTCCTAAGAGACGAGACCGTTACTAGAAGGCCACTTCCCGAGAAAAGCGGGAAGGGAGACCTCTTTCAAAGGCTCGAAAGGCGGCATCTGGAGAGCAATTAGAACCTTGTTCAGATCCCAGGGCTCTAACGGCCGCTTGTACGGAGTGCTGAGACGACAAACTCCCCGTAGGAACGTGCGTACCTGAGGAAGTCGTTTCTGAAAAAATACAGATAGCGCTGAGACTTGTCCCTAAAGGGAACTGAGCGACAACCCTTTTTCCAACCTAGATTGCAGGAAGGAAGGAAACATAGACGATGCAACCGGCCAGGGAGAAACACCCTGCGCCGAGCACCGAGATAAGAATATCTTCCACGTCCTGTGGTCAATCTTGGCGGACGTTGGTATGCTAGCCTGTCTCATGGTGGCAACCACGTCCTGAGGTAATCCTGACGACACTAGGTTCCAGGACTCAATGCCACACCATCAGGGTGAGGGCCGTAGAATTCAAATGGAAGAATGGCCCTTGAGACAGCCAGTCTGATTGGTCTGGTAGTGCCCCCGGTTAGCCTACCGTGAGGCACCACAGAACCGGGAACCACAACATCCTCGGCCAATCTGTAGCGACGAGGATGGCGCGGCCGCAGTCGGTCCTGATCTAGCGCAGCACTCTGGGCAACAATGCCAGAGGTGGCACATAAGGTAGCTGGAACTGCGACCAATGCTGAACTAAGGCGTCTGCCGCCAGAGCTCGATGATTGTGAAACCGTGCCATGAAGCTGGCACATTGTTGTTGTGCCGTGACGCCATTAGATCGACGTCCGGCCTCTGTCAGCGGCGCCAGATCTCCTGAAACCCGTCCGGGTGAAGAGACCATACCCTTTCGGCCACACCCCGGCGACTTAGGAAGTCAGCTTCCTAGTTTTCCACGCCTGGGATGTGAACTGTGGATATGGTGGATGCCGTGTCTTCCACCCACATCAGAACCTGCCGGACTTCCTGGAAGGCTTGCCGGTTGCGCGTTCTTCCTTGGTGGTTGATGTATGCCACCGCTGTGGAGTTGTCCGACTGAAGTCGGATTTGCTTGCTGTCCAGCTGCTGTTGGAAGGTTTGTAGGGCAAGATACACTGCTCTGTGTTCAAGAACATTGATCTGAAGGGTGGACTCTTGCTGAGTCCACGTACCCTGAGCGCTGTGGTGGAGAAAAACTGCTCCCCACCCTGATAGACTCGCGTCTGTCGTAACTATCGCCCAGGATGGGGATAGGAAGGACCTTCTTTTTGACCATGAGGTGGGAAGAAGCCACCACCGTAGAGATTCCTTGGCCGCCTGAGAAAGAAAGACGACTCTGTTGAGGGAGGTCGACTCCCCGTCCCATTGGCGGAGAATGTCACATTGTAGTGGACGCAGATGAAACTGCGCGAAAAGAACTGCCTCCATTGCTACCATCTTACGTAGGAAGTGCATGAGGCGTCTCAATGTGTGCGACTGGTTCTTAAAGAAGAGATTGCAGCCCGTAGTGAATGCTGTTTGTCTAGCGGAAGCTTCACTATCGCTGAGAGAGTATGAAACTCCATGCCTAGATATGTTAGCGATAGGGTCGGGGTCGGATCTGACTTCAAAAAGTTGATGATCCACCCAAAACTCTAGAGAGTCTCCAGCGCAACGTTCGGGCAGTGTCGGCATGTTTCCTAAGAGAGTGCCTTGACAAGTAGATCGTCTAAATATGGGATCACAGAGTGACCCTGAGAGTGCAGGACTGTGACTACTGCTGCCCTGACCTTGGCGAAGACCAGTGGGACTGTCGCTAGCCGGAAGGTAGAGCTACGAACAGAAGGTGTTCGTCTGCTATAACGAAGCGTAGAAACGCTAGTGCTCTGGATCAATCGGCACGTGTGGATAAGCATCCTTGATGCCTAATGATGCTAGGAAATCTCCTTGGGACATTGAGGCGATGACATGGCGGAGGGATTCCATCCGGAACCGCCTGGTGTCCACGAGCTTGCTGAGCAGTTTTAGATCCAGAACGGGACGGAACGGCCCGTTCTTATAGGCACCGCAAATAATTTGGGGTAAAAACCGTGACCTTGTTCCTGAAGAGGAACGGGGGTCATCACTCTTTCTGCCTATAGAGTGCACCCTGTTTGCAGAAGAGCAGCGGCTCGGCCGGGAGGTGGAGAAGTTCTGAAGAATCGAGTTGGAGGACGAGAAGTGAGCTCTATCCTGTACCCGTGAGACAGAATGTCTCACACCCAACGGTCATTGACCTATGGCAGCTAAATATCGCCAAGGCGGGTGAGCCTGCTACCGACCGAGGATGCGGAGAGAGGAGGCCGCAAGTCATGAGGAAGCCGCCTTGGAAGCGGGTTTTCAGACTGTCTCTTTTTTGGGCGTGACTGAGCCCGCCAAGAATCTGAGCTCCTCTGATCCTTTTGAGTCCACATTGGACGAGGAAAAATGGGACCTGCCCGAGCCTCGAAAAGACCGAAACCACGACTGCCTCCTGCTCTGTTGGGGTTTGTTGTGTCCGGGCTGAGGAAAGGATGAATCCTTACCCCTGGACTGTTTAATGGTTACATCCAAACGCTCACCAAACAGTCGGTCAGCAGAAAAAGGCAACTGGTTAAGCAACCTTTTTTGGAAGCAGAATCTGCCTTCCATTCACTTAACGAGCAGACCAGGCTCTGCTTAAAAACACGGAGCAGCGTAGGCTACTGCCGTACGGTTCGCAGAGTCTAGGGCAACCTGAATCGCGTAAGAAACAAATGCAGACATTTGAGAGGTTAAGGATGCCACCTGCGGCACAGATGTACGTGTAACCGTGTCAATCTGTGTAAGACAAGCTGAAATAGCTTGGAGTGCCCCAAGGGTGAGAATGCTGGGGCCAACGGTGCGCCGACAGTCTCATAGATGGATTTAGACCAGAGATCCATCTGTCTGTCAGTGGCATCTTTAAGTGCAGCTCCATCTCCCACTGCAACTATGGATCTAGCTACAAGCCTGGAGATTGGAGGATGCCGCTTGGGACACTGGGTCCAGTCCTTGACCACGTCAGGGGGCAGGGATAACGTGTATCCTAAGCCGTTTGGAGAAGCGCATATCTGGATAAGTGTGGTGTTCCTGGACTGCCTCTCTGAAGGCAGAGTGGTCCAGAAAAATACGTGAAGCTGACTCCTCCACTGGAGGAGCTGGGTGAGAAATAACCAACATTCTATTGATGGACGCTATAAGATTATTCACTATGGCGTCACCATTAGGTGTATCCAGATTGAGAGCGGTCTCAGGATCAGAATCCTGAGCCGCTACTTCCGCCTCATTACACAGAGAGTCCTTCTGCTAGGACCCTGATGAAACCGAGGGCCGCTCATAGTGAGCCCGCTTAGGCTGTCTGGGACTGACGTCTGTGCAGAGCCGTGACTCTGGGATGCGTGTGACATTCCCGGAGCTGTTAGTTGTTCACACTGAGGGGGGCCATGGATCAATGATTCAACAGTGCCCATGTTGTGAGAGACATGTCCGGACTGCTAGGCTTCTAGTATCATAGCCATAGTCTCAGAAAATCTGTCAGTAAATACTGCAGACACCGTCCTCATCCTCTGGCCATTAGCAGAGACTCCGGCTGAGTTAGACATAATGGGGGTCTATGTAACCTGCCGGCCGTATAGCCGTACATGCTGTACCGGCTGCATAGAAAAACATGTGGTTCTGCACCTTTGTTTTACACAGAGAATATGCTGATAACTCCTCCGCACAATCCAGGAGGGTATATACAACGTGCGACCAAACAGTGCAATGTATATAGTACAAGCATATCTATAAGTGCACTTCTGCACTAGTGGGGTTAGCACCACAGGTGCTGCTTAACGCCTGTTGCAGCGATTGTGTGACTATCAGAATGCCAGGGTCTTCCACACTTGTCTCTGTATCGTACAGAAACTGACACTAATGGCTGCCGGCGTCCTTGTAGAGAAGGAAGCCGTGGGCGTGCCTGAGAAAGTGCGGGAATCCGGTTTCACAGTGCACACAGTGAGAGGGGTGGAGTATGCAAAACATACTCCAGCTCTCAGCGCTGCTGTGCTATGCAGCGTCACGCCCCTACCCTGACTGTCAGGCCTGTGGGCGGTAACGAAGGGAGACTAGGCCCAGAAGCCGGGGACTCGAGTTAATAAGCGCGGCCGGCATATCAGTGCTGGCCGGCGCGGAAGTCCCCGGCGCACCACAAATCCCAGCGGCACCTTAAATAAAAGTGGCAGCGGCGGTTAGCGCAGTAGTCACCCAATACACTAACACACCCAGCAACGCTGTGGTGTGCGATGGCACTAGTGCGGACAGCGCCGCTGTCCCTGGCGCACTAACACACCCAGCAGTGCTGCCGTGTGTCTGCGCGGTCCCCACAGGGACACAGAGTACCTCCATGTAGCAGGGCCATGTCCCTGAAGATACTCCGCTCCATGTCCAGCAGATACCAGGGGCTGTGGATGGAGCACGGCCTCAGTGCCTGGAGACCGATAGAATCCCACTTCACCCAGAGCCCTGTAAAAAGGGATGGGGAAGGAAGCAGCATGTGGGCTCCAGCCTCCGTACCCGCAATGGGTACCTCAACCTTAACAAACACCTCCGACATGAAGTGGGGTGAGAAGGGAGCATGCTGGGAGCCCTGTATGGGCCCTCTTTTCTTCCATCCGACATAGTCAGCAGCTGCTGCTGACTAAACAGTGGAGCTATGCGTGGATGTGTTGCCTCCTTCGCACAAAGCACAAAACTGGTGAGCCAGTGATCCCACTGGGGGTGTATAGCCAGAAGGGGAGGGGCCTTACACTTTTAAGTGTAATACTTTGTGTGGCCTCCGGAGGCAATAGCTATACACCCAATTGTCTGGGTCTCCCAATTAGGAGCGAAAAAGAAATATTATTTTTTCCATTCTTAAGAATGAAAGGATTTTTAATAAGCATAAAATTTCAAAATTAATTGTTTTTAAATCACTTTGCAATTTTCGCATTTATAATGATGAGACAACTGTGTATATTAGAAATAAGTACAACATTTCACCCGGTTGGGCAGCCAGATCAGTATTCAGAGACTGCTGCACAGGAGCCCTTAGAGCGCCTCCTACCTGCCGACATCCCTGGCTCCTCTTTTAATTAGCAAGCCTGGCGTAACATCACGCCACAACAATAACGTCGTGCCAGGCCGGCTAATCATAAGAGGAGTTGGAGATGTCATCCACCGACCACAAGATACTGACCTGGCCACCGGACCAGCGTCCTGAGAATCAATTTGCTCATCCCCAGTGCATATTCATCTTGTTGTGTGAGGCTGCAGTTAGGCAGACCGTATCTGCTGGCATGATTTACCGTAGCTTATTGTCTCTAAATGCCAATTACATGAGATCTACCATAATTGGGACAAACTCTTGAACCGCATCTTTCCACTAATATTTACTAACAGCCTCTCCCCCTTTCTGGATCTGTATCTGTCAGTTTGCTTCTAACGATAAGATCCATGTGCACATCTGTTAGATTTACTATTCACCCACATTATTTTCTGTGTTCTCCTGTAGTTCTTGTATGGCCATTCTGTAAACACCAGCATCTACTCCTCCAGATCTACGGTAAAACCACCAATTCTTTAGATTTCGCTTACTCTTTCTATTGTAGAACTTTAGTGGTGACCCATACTTGCCTGAAATAGGTAAGTATATACAGTAGATGATTCCATGTTGACGTGCAAAAACAAACCTGCATAACTAGGAGCCTTCAGTGAATAAGCGCTATTGAAAAGCTATTCCACCTATTTTCATCATTTCGTTGAAAGAAGTTGATATTCTATATTTCAGTCAGGTAATGGTTTGCCAGTTTGGGAAGGAAAGGAATTCTAAGATCCTGACCCAAGACAAAAATGTGAGACCAGTTTTGTGAAGCGCTGCCTTGGCTTGATAAAGACCTATCTGTCTTGTAAGGTCGAAACGTTGTCTCCTTGTGTTATGTGATGCATTAAAGGGAACCTGGAACGCTGTATATCGGAGTTCACTGGTGGTGGCCGAAGCTCATAAGGGAAAAACCTGCTGACGGGTTCCCTTTAATAAAGAAGAGGATGCTTTTTTTCTACCATGGATGTTGTCGCTCTCTTCATCTCTTGTGAAGCACTGCTGTATGACCATCCCAAAACTTGGGAACAACATTTTTTATAAACCTCCATGTTTGCATGGGTAATGATTCTGCTCATTTATAAATGTTGTGTAAGTTTGTCCACACATCGCACTCACACACAGACATATAGAATGCACATACAAATCAAACGGACATATAAAAATAAACAAACGCGGGCTCCGCCGTATTTTTACCTTCCAGCCGAGGTAAACACACAGTGGCGGCCCGGTATTCTCAGGCTGGGAACAGCGAGGGGCAGGGTTAATGAACCCCTCCCCCCCCCCCCCCCCCCGCAGCCGAGAATATCAGCCCGCAGCTGCCCTAGGACTGTCGCATCCATTATGTGACAGTCCCGGAGTGTCCCCGGCTCTTCCTGTTGCCGTGATGCGGTGGAAATCAGGGTAATAATGAGTTAATGGCAGCGGATCGCCGCCACTAAGTCCAGGCTTTAATCATGGCAGCGTCTATGAGACAGCTTTCATGATTAACCTATAAGTAAAGTGAGTAAACGCACACACCGAAAAATCCTTAATTTTAAATAAAACACAAAAAAGCCCCTCTTTCACCATTTTATTAACCCCCCCAAACACACAGCTCCGGCGTAATTCACGGAGGTCCTATGTTGCTTCCATCCAGCCGCGACTGACACACTACTGAATGCAGCCTCGCAACGAGACAGCAGAGAGGTAACCACAGGTCATTTTCCACGGCCGGTAATGTGAACACACTACAGCTCGGGAGAAATGCAGCGTGTCAATTTTTGATTGATCTGTCCTCTATCTATCTATCCCTCTATCTATCCCTCTATCTATCCCTCTATCTATTCTTCTATCTGTCTATTTATCTATCTACTATCTATCTCAGAAGGAAATGACTTTTTTTTTTTTCTTTCAATGTGCTTTATTGCATTGAATGCATTAAAACACATGTACCAACCCGCATGAAGCAATACCTCGGTAAAACTGCGGCAAACCGCATGCGGTTTTTGGGTGCGGTTTACCGCGTTTTTTTACCGCGAATGCGGTAATCTTTCAGACCCTGCGGAATTTTCTGAATAAAATTCTGTTTTCCAGTGCGCACAGGGCCTAAATATTCTATTGTGTTCTGTTTCACCATAGAGGTGATTTATCATCTTTATGGATTCCAAAGATTTACTGCTGTATTTTATTATATTATCAATTTCTCACCAAATTATTCTTATAAGTTAGTTGATTATCATATATTAATTGTTTGTGTGTGTATACAGCGGGTGATATAAGTATTGAATATGTCGCTAATTTTCTAAGTAAATTTATTTCTATAGGTGCTATTGACATAAATTTCTCAGCAGATATCAGTAACAACCCATCCAATGGTGTCTTGGGGGTGATATGCAGTGCCTTTTGGACTCCAAAAAAGTGTGTATTATGACATTCAAATAGATCAATTTTGATCTCATCTGACCAGATTATATTCTTTCAGTAGTTCACAGGCTTGTCTAAATGTTACTGAGTGAATTTTTTAATCACGCTTGAACCTACGTTTTCTATCACAGTGGAGTCTTGCATGGTGAGCATGCATACAGGCCATGAAGGTTGAGTTCATTACTTATTGTTTTCTTTGAAAGAATTGTACCTGCTGATTCCAGGTCTATGTGTAGCTCTCAATAGATGGTCATTGGCTCTTGGACAACTCTTCTCATAATGCTCTTCACTCCTCCATCTGAAATCTTGTGGGGGGGGCACCTGGTCGTGGCTGGTTTATGGTGAAATGATGTTCTTTCCACTTCCTCATTATTGCCTCAAGAGTGTTCTCAGGAATCTTCAATAGTTTAGATATTCTTCTGTAAACCATGCCATCAGTATGTCTTGCAACAAAAAAGTTGCCAAGGAGACAGCTCACTGGTTTTACCCATCATGAGATGTTTCTTGTTTGGCACCTTGGTAATGAGACACCTTTTTATAAACAATCAGTTGAACCAGCTGATATAATGTTTCACTAAGTGGCAGGGTTGCTTTCTAATTACTAATAGAGTTTAGCTGGTGTCATAACGTCCATGGCTTTTGCACCTCACTCTCCATGTGATCAATATTTTTTCTCTGTGTGATTTCTCTTTATTACACATAACTTAATGTATGAACATTTACGGTTTGATTTCTCGTTGTGTGTGGATTGGTTGGATTGTTACCGACATCTTGTGAGAAATGTATGTCAATAGCACCTTTTAGAAATATACTTACCAAGACAATTTGTGACGTGTTCAACACTTATTTCACTGTGTGTGTGTGTGTGTGTATATATACACACCGTGTGCCGAATTAGTAGGCAAGTTGTATTTTAGAGGATTTTTTTTTAATACTGATCAACAACTATGTTCTCAATCAACCCAAAAGACTCATAAATATCAAAGCTTACTATTTTTGGAAGTTGGAGTGGTTTTTTAAATTTGGCTATCTTAGAAGGATATCTGTTTGTGCAGGTAACTATTACTGTGCAGAATTATTAGGCAACTTAATAAAAAAACAAATATATTCCCATCTCACTTGTTTATTTTCATCAGGTAAACCAATATAACTGCACAAAATTTAGAAATAAACATTTCTGACATGCAAAAACAAAACCCCAAAAAATTAATGACCAATGTAGCCACCTTTCTTTATGATGACACTCAACAGCCTACCATCCATAGATTCTGTCAGTTGCTTGATCTGTTTACGATCAAGATTGCGTGCAGCAGCCACCACAGCCTCCCAGACACTGTTCCAAGAGGTGTACTGTTTTCCCTCCTTGTAGATCTTACATTTTATGAGGGACCACAGGTTCTCTATGGGGTTCAGATCAGGTGAACAAGGGGGCCATGTCATTATTTTTTCATCTTTTAGACCTTTACTGGCCAGCCACGCTGTGGAGTAGTTGGATGCATGTGATGGAGCATTGTCCTGCATGAAAATCATGCTTTTCTTGAACGATACCGACTTCTTCCTGTACCACTGCTTGAAGAAGTTGTCTTCCAGAAACTGGCAGTAGGTTTGGGAGTTGAGCTTCACTCCATCCTCAACCCGAAAAGGTCCCACAAGTTCATATTTAATGATACCAGCCCATACCAGTTCCCCACCTCCACCTTGCTGGCGTCTGAGTCGGAGTGGAGCTCTATGCCCTTTACTGATCCAGCCTCTGGCCCATCCATCTGGCCATCGAGAGTCACTCTCATTTAGTTACTCTCATCAGTCCATAAAACCTTTAAAAAATCAGTCTTAAGATCTTTCTTGGCCCAGTCTTGACGTTTTATCTTATGTTTGTTGTTCAAAGATGGTCGTTTTTCACCTTCCTTACCTTGGCCATGTCCCTGAGTATGGCACACCTTGTGCTTTTTGATACTCCAGTAACGTTGCAGCTTTGAAATATGGCCAAACTGGTGGCAAATGGCATCTTGGCAGCTTCACGCTTGATTTTCCTCATTTCATGGGCAGTTATTTTGCACCTTTTTTGCCCAACACGCTTCTTGCGACCCTGTTGGCTATTTGCCATGTAATTCTTGATTGTTGAGGTGATCACGCTTCAAAAGTTTGGCAATTTCAAGACTGCTGCATCCCTCTGCAAGACATCTCACAATTTTGGACTTTTCAGAGCCCGTCAAATCTCTCTTCTGACCCATTTTGCCAAAGGAAAGGAAGTTGCCTAATAATTAAGCACACCTTATATAGGGTGTTGATGTCATTACACCACACCCCTCCTCATTACAGAGATGCACATCACCTGATTTACTTAATTGGTAGTTGGCTCTGAAGCATATACAGCTTGGATTAGGACAACATGTATAAAAAGTATCATGTGATCAAAATACTCATTTGCCTAATAATTCTGCACACAGTGTATATATATATATATATATTTGTATGCATCTATATATATATACCTAAGAGTTTCTGAATATTTAAGCATATTTAGGAATGTTCACATTAAGTGATAGCCATATGAATTTAAGTTTCTTTCCCATGCTTTGGCTCAAAAATCTTGGAGTAGCATTATAAACAAGAGTAGGATACAAATTGAAAATTAAATTGTAAATGATCTTTTCATGTTTTTTTACAGAGATGCAGTAGTCCTTCCTCTCCTACTGGAACTTTGTCTCCTATTGCAACCTCAGGACCTCAGCTCGTTTGGGATGATCACCAAGGCCAGTGGCTCAGAAGAAGGAGGTTAGATGGAGCTATTAACAGGGTGCCTGTTGGTTTCTATGAAAAAGTGTGGTCTCTTCTCCAGAAAGTGAGTCTGTTTTTATATTGATCATATATTATCTACTTGCACACAATCTATTGTATTTTGGTGTCTTGCATAAATGAATTATGCCTCGGGTGTCATACCCTCCATCTGGTGTGTCATTCACCTTCAAAAATATTCTGAATGTTTTTAATTTTACTCTGAATGTTATGCTCCATATGTGTCTTCAGCAGTACACATCTCACACAGCTCCAGTCTTTTCATTTTGATGTTGCTGGGGACTGCTCTGGCCATTATTCTTCTGCTGAGCTTACCATGCCATTATATAGACTGAAGACTGAAGCCCCCATCACACATAGCGATATCGCTGTGTGTGACAAGCAGCAGCGAGCAGCCCCTGCTGCGAGGTCGCTGATCGTGACAAAACAATCAGGACCATTTTTTGCTTGTTTGTCTCCCGCTGTGCAGCACGCATCGGCGTGTTTGACGGCAGGAGACCGATGAGCGCCGGTTCTGAGTGTGCAGGGAGCCGTCGTTACACGGGTCACTGATGGCTCGTCACTGGTTGCTGTGGAGATCTGCCTGATTGACAGCTCAACAGCAACCATGTAGCGACATTCCAGCGATCCTGACCAGGTCAAATTGCTGGTGGGATCGCTGGTACGTCGCTATGTGTAACGGGACCCTAAGGTCTGTTACTAATTGTTCTGAAGTCTACAATGTTATCATTGATTTTGCACATAGAGAGAATATGGTCTTTGAACAAGCAATGGCCTCTGAAAGTGAGAGCACTGATTAGGAGAATTGCTGATGGTGAAAGCATGGTACTACTGATTTTGCAGGACTGATACCAGCTTTAGGTTAGAAGATGACAAGGAGTGGGAGGCGAGCAGTTATAAAGAAATTTAAGGTTCTGTCCACTACTCGGACTACCCCTTCTCAATCACTTTATTCCTCCACTTAAGATAATAACAGCCTGTACTTACCTCCAGTATTTGGCCAATCCAGCATTATCAGCGCTGGGGCTCACATGGCGTTATGTTATGTGGGCCCTGCAGCCAGTCAACAACCGCTAATGGACCACTTCACTCTCACTTCCTTCTGAAAAAACTGACATCTGTAAGAAGTGAGAGCTGCTGCTTTCTAACTTCTTACAGATGTCAGTTCCATCCAAAGAAAGTGAGTTTGATGAGGCCCCTGACTGACTGCAAGGCTGTTGTGACATAACAACATCATGCGAGCCCAGGAAAATCTGGTGCTGATGTTACTGAAGCTGTTCAGGCACCAGAGATGAGCACAGCCTGTTATTGTTTTATGTGGAAGAATATGATAATTGACAAGGTGTTGCCTGAGTAATGGACAGTCCATTTAAACGGTTGGAGAGAGGTGACTGGGATGTCAAAATTTAACTTAATGGTCTGGTTGACGGTTGTCTTGCCAATGAGCTATGACTATGTAAGACAAAAGCTCTCATAGCAGGAAAATGACTGCTGGTTGGAAAAGCAAGTCAATTGAAAAAAAATGCTTATTTTCATGCTGGCTAACAAACAATACAAATTTCATAACATCATATCCCATGAAACGCAATACAAGAGTCAGTATGAATCAGACCTAAATCACAGGTATAAATAGATTTTATCCAATTGTTCTTGAAAGGCACATGTATCAAAATACATGTGCACTTTGCCATTTTCCTTATAGTCTTGATGATATAAACAGCATAGTCTTTACTGAAGTTATAAAGGACTGTTGTTGTTCATGTGTATTCATCCTTTTTATATTTACAAAATGTTTCCTCATTATATCTTTGTCTTCAGTGCCATGGTTTGTCCATTGATGGATACGTACTTCCCTCTTCAAGCACAAGAGAGGTAATGTCAAATATCTATTGGCCATAAAGGAAACTAGACTCAAATCTATTACAAGTTAATTGATCACTGATCTGCTACTGACGTGAATTGAGTAACTCGATTATCCTGTTGTGATCTGTCAAGGGTAGAGATGCATTAGGCAAGTGAAAATCCGGTTGTTGACATTGATGTGTTGAAAGTAAGAACATTTTGAGAGACTAAAAATCTAAAGAACTTTGGCAAGTGCCTGAATTGTGATGGTTGAACGACCAGGTTACAGCATCTCAAAGTTGTGGAACTATCCAGCTGGGCAGTGGTTAGTGTACTTATCATTAGTGGAAGAAGAATCAGTGAAACAGATAAAAGGGGTTTATTCACAAATAATGTTAATTTTAATCAATAGATCTTGTAATAATAATAACTTCCACAATCGGATGTGATTAAAAAAAATGTTCCTGTCCTGGGATAATCTTATATATATGAGCCCCTGCTATGTACTGTGTAATGGCCGTGTCTTGACCGTACCAGGTCTGATTATACCACCACACCTGGGCAGGAGTAATGCACAAGTAAAAATGTAGACATTACAGCATGGAATCACAAATGATTCTTTCTTTGAGGTAAAACATTGGAAATGTTTTACCTCACAAAAAGAATCTTCTATGATCCCCCTGCTGTAGTGTTTTTATAGTTTTTTTGTATCCTCCCCAACCCAGGAGCTGTGATATGATCAGACCATGTCCATGTCCCTGTATGGTCAAACACAGCCATTACACAGTACATAGCAGGGGCACATGTATAAATTATCTCAGCACAGGAACATTTTTTAGTTTATTTTTTTTATACACATCCAATTATGTATATTATTATTCCAAGATCTATTGAGTAAAACAAACTTTAAAATTAACTTTGTGGGGAAACGTCTTTAAGGCTTTGTTCACATATTGCGTTTTCGCAGTGCTTTTTCTATGAGTTTTATACAATTTAAAAACTGCAAAAATGCAGCAAAAGCTGCTTTTTGGAAACAGCTTTATTGCTGATAGAACAGCGGGTTTTGTTGCTGAAAAAAGCAACGTGTGAACATAGCCCAGGTGTTATGGGAACCCACAGCTCATTGATGTGAGTGCAGGCTAGCCCACCTGGTCCTATCTTACCATTTTAACAGAAATTAACCATTTATTGTGCTAAATCTTTCCTCTTAGAGTATACTGTGAATTTTTCGCAAATTCAAAGTTGCACTTTTTTTTGTGTTATTTTTTTTTGTGCCTTTTTAAAGTAAAAACTCACACAATCCTTTAAAATTTCTCTGGTTTAAATTAAATTCTACAAAACTAAAATTGGACAATTGGAATACAATTACTGCAAAATGTTGCGGCATTTTAAAAAAAGCTTTAATTCATGAATTGTGCTAATACATTGTGATAAGGGAAGCCACATCTACATTGTCAAACATAAAAAAAAAACAATTGTTAACATCAAATATAAAAAAAGCTAATTTAATTTATTTGGATACTTCCCAATTATTCACTATTAAAACCATTTTTACTCCAGACAGAAGGTGCCAAGACAATGATGGGCCTTAGTGTATGTTATAGTAGAAAGCCATAGTGCATAGCATGATATACAGTTTTATAACAAAAATAGATCGGAGGGCACTCACCAATTGAAGGCAGAAATCTTGTGTTTATTTTTTATATGGAGCAGGCGTAAAAGGACGGAGGGGAGAGGGACCCACCATCCACGGGCGACCGTGGGTGGTCGGTCCCTCTCCCATCCGTACTTTTATGCCTGCTCCATTTAAATAATAAACACAAGATTTCTGCCTTCAATTGGTGAGTGCCCTCCGATCTATTGATTTGATGTACTGCTTTCAAGTTTTCCTGTGAGGTGCACTCCTTGTGGCAGTTCCACACTAGCGAACATTGTTCCCGTCTATTGAGACAGGTGATACTTTGCACTAATTGCCGGCTGGGAGCTGTGCCCGGTTTTTCCTTTTACTTTCTCCGCCTATTGATAGTTTTATTATAATGACATATGTGGCTGATCAATGTAATGGCAGAGGCCCCATTATGATCGGGTGTTGCCGATTCCGTCAGATTTAGCCGTAATAATTTCAATTCTTGTTTCCAGTGAAGGGAAAGTCAGCAGAACCCGGTACGATTTGCCATTACAGTCATCCCTGATTTTTGAAACTTCCACTTAAATCAATGACATGAATTCTGACCCAGTGGTGACGTGTGCCGTTGTTTTGTATGAAAGTTAAAGAGGCTTGTGAGCTTTATCAAGTATTACAACCCTCCTAACACTAGGAATACGTGGTGGTCCCAAAGGGTAGCCAGACTAAGAAGACATTTTGCTTCATGCAATCGATTTGCCATGGGTGCTTATAGTGAGAAAACACCATCTAACACGACAGCTGGAAGAGAGATATATTTGCGCCCTGCTCTTCAGTTTGTCCAGATACGACACGTTGCGTTTAGTCTTTGTAAGCAGTTTTATTGCCTGAAATTACTTTTCTTTCAATCAGATGACTGCTTGTGAAATCAAATTTGCTGTACACGTCGAGTCCGTCCTCAACCATGTCCCTCAGCCTGAATACAGACAGCTGCTGGTGGAAGCCATTCACGTGCTCACACTGGTATCCGACATGGATATTGATAGCATTGGAGGGATCATCCTTGTGGATCGCATTGTACATATGGCCAGTGACCTCTTTCTTCAGGACCAGGTATGGACTCCTTTTGTTAGGAAACTTTTTGGATATAAATCATTGGACTGTTCTGTTTACTGTTATGTTTTAACCTGCTAGTTGATCTCTCTTGTAATCTATGATAGAGAATCTAAGTGTATAAGACATGTACTATTGGAGAAAACACAGTTACCATTTAAAACTGTTATTGCTTGTTAGCCTATACTTGAAGGGGCGCTTTAAAGGAATAATAATAGCAGACGTGTGGCGTCAGTAGACAAGCAATCTGCATCCTGCAATGTGTTAGGTGTGGTTGCCGTAAGCACACCCCCTCTTTAATGCTGTTGTGTAAATTGAAAGTGTCATCCAAGGCTGTGCGACCATGATCAGTGTTTGTAGTATTTTGGACACAGTGTGTTTTTGCTGCTTCCAAAACGCTGTGTTGTACAGTGCAAGCACACTGCATGGGATTTCTAGAAATCCCGTGCCCACTGTGCGTGTATGGCCCGCAGCGAAAACTGACCTGCGGTGCGGCTTTCCGTGACGCAAGCATGGCTATTCTTTGCTGCTGAGTCGCAAGCGTTCTCTGTAGGGCGAACACAAGCAAAAGACCGCAGTACCCCAATCCCTGATCATGAGCATGGGCAGCTGTGGTCTCCTGCAGGGGATACTTGCAGCCCCACAGGTTAGGACCCGCTGTGTTCTGGACACGGCGGGTCTTGATCATGGGCATGTACCCTAAGACAGTAAGCTGTTGGAATAAAACCTAACTTTTACACCAACATTTAAGAGGGCTTTACACGCTACGATATCGTTAATGTTTTATCGTCGGGGTCACATTGTTAGTGACGCACATCCGGCGTCATTAACAATATCGCAGCGTGTAATACTTACCAGCGACCTTAGGCGACCTCAAAAATGGTGAAAATCGTTCACCATGGAGAGGTCGTCCCAAACTCAAAAATTGGTAAGGGTTGTTTAGCGTTGTGGTTCATCGCTCATGCAGCAGCACACATCGCTATGTGTGACACCGCATGAGCGAGGACCGTCTCCTTACCGGCCGCAATGCAGAAGGAAGAGGTGGGCGGGATGTTTACATCACGCTCAGCTCCGCCCCTTCGCTTTCATTGGCCGGCCGCTTAGTGACGTTGTGGTGACGTCGCTGTGATGCCAAACGTCCCTCCCCCTAGAAGGAGGGATTGTTCGGCAGTCACAGCGATGCCGCCGACCAGGTATGTGTGACGCTGCGTAGCGATAATGTTCGCTACTGCAGTGATCACAAACAATCGCATGCGCGACGGGGGCGGGTACTTACACGCTCGCTATCGCTAGAAATTGCTAGCAATATCGCTACCGTGTAAAGCCCCCTTTACTCTTTAGAGGCGGCTGTATAACACTGCCAGCACCTGTGCTGTATGGAGTGGGCTCAGTTCCTGAGTCCGCTCCATACTATTAGTGCATTTATCTGCATAAGGCTACGTGCCCACGTTGCGTGTTTACATGCAGTTACACTGCGATCTGCACCGCAGCGTAACTGCATGCGTCCTGCGTCCCCTGCACAATCTATGGAGATTGTGCAGGAGCTGTGCCCACGTGGCGTATTAGAGCGCAGCGCTTCGGCTGCTGCCCGAAGCGTGCGTTCTAAGAAGTGACATGTCACTTCTTCCGTGCGGTTTGCATGCTGTCTATAGGGAGAGTTAGCATGCAGAGCGCACGTTCTCTGCCGGCACCATGCGCTTCAGAACGGAGCTTTTCAGCTGCACTCTGAAGCGCACCTTTTAGCTGCGGTGCAGAGCACACACGTGGGCACATAGCCTTAAAGGGATTGTCTACTAGTTAGGGCAATGATTTCTTAAACACCATATTTCCCCACATAAAATAACACCAGCCTTGTACTTGCCACCAGTGTTGGCACTGTTCCGGCAATATCAGTGCTGACTCTTCCAGAATTCATGTAACATTATCATGTGAACCCTGTAGCCAATCTGCGGCCACATCACTCGCACTTCCTCTGATGAAGGAAGTCAGAGAGCAGCAGATCCCACTTTAGGATGTCCGTTTCATCTGCAAAAGAAGGGAATTTTGTTTACTTACCGTAAATTCCTTTTCTTCTAGCTCCTATTGGGAGACCCAGACAATTGGGTGTATAGCTTCTGCCTCCGGAGGCCACACAAAGTATTACACTTTAAAAAGTGTAACCCCTCCCCTCTGCCTATACACCCTCCCGTGCATCACGGGTTCCTCAGTTTTGGTGCAAAAGCAGGAAGGAGGAAACTTATAAATTGGTCTAAGGTAAATTCAATCCGAAGGATGTTCGGAGAACTGAAAACCATGAACCAAAAGAACATTTCAACATGAACAACATGTGTACACAAAAGAACAAACTGCCCGAAGGGAACAGGGGCGGGTGCTGGGTCTCCCAATAGGAGCTAGAAGAAAAGGAATTTACGGTAAGTAAACAAAATTCCCTTCTTCTTTGTCGCTCCATTGGGAGACCCAGACAATTGGGACGTCCAAAAGCAGTCCCTGGGTGGGTAAAAGAATACCTCGATAAAAAAGAGCCGAAAACGACCCCCTCTTACAGGTGGGCAACCACCGCCTGAAGGACTCGCCTACCTAGACTGGCGTCTGCCGAAGCATAGGTATGCACCTGATAGTGTTTCGTGAAAGTGTGCAGACTAGACCAGGTAGCTGCCTGACACACCTGCTGAGCCGTAGCCCGGTGCCGCAATGCCCAGGACGCACCCACGGCTCTGGTAGAATGGGCTTTCAGCCCCAAAGGAAGCGGAAGCCCAGAAGAACGGTAGGCTTCAAGAATCGGTTCCTTGATCCACCGAGCCAAGGTTGACTTGGAAGCCTGCGAACCCTTACGCTGGCCAGCGACAAGGACAAAGAGGGCATCTGAACGGCGCAGGGGCGCCGTGCAAGACACGTAGAGCCGGAGTGCTCTCACCAGATCTAATGAGTGCAAATCCTTTTCACATTGGTGAATTGGATGAGGGCAAAATGAAGGTAAGGAGATATCCTGATTGAGATGAAAAGGGGATACCACCTTAGGGAGAAATTCCGGGACCGGACGCAGAACCACCTTATCCTGGTGAAAAACCAGGAAGGGGGCTTTGCATGACAGCGCTGCCAGCTCCGACACTCTACGGAGCGATGTAACTGCCACTAGAAATGCCACCTTCTGCGAAAGACGTGATAAAGAGACATCCCGCAGCGGCTCGAAAGGTGGTTTCTGAAGAGCCGTTAGCACCCTGTTAAGGTCCCAGGGTTCCAGCGGACGCTTGTAAGGTGGGACTATGTGGAAAACGCCCTGCAGGAACGTGCGGACCTGCGGAAGCCTGGCTAGACGCTTTTGAAAAAATACGGATAGCGCCGATACTTGTCCCTTGAGAGAGCCGAGAGACAAACCCTTGTCCATTCCGGATTGAAGGAATGAAAGAAAAGTGGGTAAGGCAAAGGGCCAGGGAGTAAAACCATTATCAGAGCACCAGGATAAGAAGATCCTCCAAGACCTGTGATAGATCTTGGCGGACGTTGGTTTCCTGGCCTGTCTCATAGTGGCAATGACATCTTGAGATAACCCTGAGGACGCTAGGAGCCAGGACTCAATGGCCACACAGTCAGGTTGAGGGCCGCAGAATTCAGATGGAAAAACGGCCTTTGTGACAGCAAGTCTGGGCGGTCTGGGAGCGCCCACGGTTGACCCACCGTGAGATGCCACAGATCCGGGTACCACGACCGCCTCGGCCAATCTGGGGCGACGAGAATGGCGCGACGACAGTCGGACCTGATTTTGCGCAGCACTCTGGGCAGCATCGCCAGAGGAGGAAATACATAGGGCAGTCGAAACTGCGACCAATCCTGAACTAATGCGTCCGCCGCCAGAGCTCTGTGATCTTGAGACCGGGCCATGAATGCCGGAACTTTGTTGTTGTGCCGTGACGCCATGAGATCGACGTCCAGCGTTCCCCAGCGGCGACAGATCTCTCGAAACACGTCTGGGTGAAGAGACCATTCCCCCGCGTCCATGCCCTGTCGACTGAGAAAATCTGCTTCCCAGTTTTCTACGCCCGGGATGTGAACTGCGGAGATGGTGGAAGCTGTGGCTTCCACCCACTGCAGAATCCGTCGGACTTCCTGGAAGGCTTGACGACTGCGAGTACCGCCTTGGTGGTTGATGTATGCGACGGCAGTGGCGTTGTCCGACTGGATCCGTATCTGCCTGCCCTCCAGCCACCGATGAAAGGCCAATAGGGCTAGATACACTGCCCTTATCTCCAGAATATTGATCTGAAGGGATGACTCTATCGGAGTCCAGGTTCCCTGAGCCCTGTGGTGGAGAAAAACCGCCCCCCACCCTGACAGGCTCGCGTCCGTGGTGACCACAGCCCAGGTGGGGGGTAGGAAGGATTTTCCCAGAGAGTTGGGAAGGAGCCACCACTGAAGTGACATCTTGGTTGCAAGGGAAAGAGAGACGTTCCTGTCGAGGTAAGTCGACCTCCTGTCCCATTTGCGGAGAATGTCCCACTGGAGTGGCCACAGATGGAATTGCGCGAAGGGCACTGCCTCCATCGCTGCCACCATCTTCCCCAGGAAGTGCATGAGGCGCCTCAAGGGGTGTGACTGACCCCGAAGAAGAGATTGCACCCCTGCCTGCAGCGAAAGCTGTTTGTCCAGCGGTAGCATGACTACTGCTGACTGAGTATGAAACTCCATCCCAAGGTACGTCAGTGATTGGGTCGGTGTCAACTTGGATTTTGGGAAGTTGATGATCCACCCGAACTGCTGGAGAGTCGCCAGAGCGACGGAAAGGCTGTTTTGACACGCCATCTGAGAGGGTGCCCTGACCAGAAGATCGTCTAAGTAGGGAATCACCGAGTGGCCCTGAGAGTGTAGGACCGCCACAACAGATGCCATGACCTTGGTGAACACCCTTGGGGCTGTCGCCAGGCCGAAGGGCAAAGCCACGAACTGAAGGTGTTCGTCCCCGATGGCGAAACGCAAAAAGCGTTGATGTTCGGGTGCGATCGGCACATGGAGATAAGCATCCTTGATGTCGATCGATGCTAGGAAGTCTCCTTGTGACATCGAAGCGATGACCGAGCGGAGAGATTCCATCCGAAACCGTCTGGTGCTCACATGTCTGTTGAGCAGTTTGAGGTCCAGAACGGGACGGAACGAGCCGTCCTTCTTTGGCACCACAAACAAGTTGGAGTAAAAGCCGCGACCATGTTCCTGGGGGGGGAACAGGGATCACAACTCCTTCTGTCTTCAGAGCGTTCACCGACTAAAAAAGTGCATCGGCTCGCTCGGGGGGCGGAGAGGTTCTGAAGAAACGAGTCGGGGGACGAGAGCTGAACTCTATCCTGTAACCGTGAGACAGAATGTCTCTCACCCATCGGTCTTGAACATGTGGCCACCAGGCGTCGCAAAAGCGGGAGAGCCTGCCACCGACCGAGGATGCGGTTCGGGGATGCCGAGAGTCATGAGGAGGCTGCCTTGGAAGCAGTGCCTCCTGCGGCCTTTTGGGGGCGTGACTTGGACCGCCACGCATAGGAGTTCCTCTGGCCTTTCTCCGGCCTGCTGGACGAAGAGGATTGGGGCTTGGCGGAGGGACGAAAGGACCGAAACCTCGATTGTATTTTCCGTTGCTGAGGTCTCTTCGGTTTGGACTGGGGTAAGGAGGAGTCCTTTCCCTTGGATTCCTTAATAATCTCATCCAATCGTTCGCCAAACAAGCGGTCGCCAGAAAACGGCAATCCGGTTAAGAACCTCTTGGAAGCCGAGTCTGCCTTCCATTCGCGCAGCCACATGGCCCTGCGGACTGCCACAGAGTTAGCGGATGCCACCGCTGTACGGCTAGCAGAGTCTAGAACTGCGTTCATGGCGTAGGAAGAAAAAGCTGACGCCTGAGAAGTCAAAGACGCAACCTGCGGAGCAGAATTACGTGTGACCGCAGTAATCTCAGCCAGACAAGCTGAGATAGCTTGGAGTGCCCACACGGCTGCAAAAGCCGGGGCAAAAGACGCGACCGTGGCTTCATAGATGGATTTCACCAGGAGCTCTATCTGCCTGTCAGTGGCATCCTTTAGCGATGAGCCATCTGCAACCGATACCACAGATCTAGCCGCCAATCTAGAGACTGGGGGATCCACCTTGGGACATTGAGCCCAACCCTTAACAACGTCAGAGGGGAAGGGGTAACGTGTGTCAGTAAGGCGCTAAGTAAAGCGCTTGTCCGGAACCGCTCTGGGCTTCTGGACAGCATCTCTGAAGTTAGAGTGATCGAAAAAACGCACTCCGTGTACGTTTAGGGAACCGAAACTGGTGTTTCTCCTGCTGAGAAGTCGCCTCCTCTACAGGTGGCGGCGGGGGAGATATATCTAACACCTGGTTGATGGACGAGATAAGGTCATTTACTATGGTGTCCCCTTCAGGTGTATCAAGATTGAGAGCAACGTCAGGGTCAGAGCCCTGAGCTGCGACGTCCGCCTCGTCCTTCAGAGAGTCCTCAAGCTGGGAACCCGAGCAGCGTGAAGAAGTCGGGGAAGATTCCCAGCGGGCCCGCTTAGCCGGTCTGGGACTATGGTCCGGGCCGGAGTCCTCCACATGAGACCTAGGGCCCCCCCTGGGAACGTGCTGCGGCGCGGACAGAGAGGGGCCTGGAGGCGAAGATCCAACAGGGCCCGGGGCCTGTGGAAGGACCGGTCTGGACTGCAAAGCTTCAAGCAGCTTGGCAGACCATTTGTCCATAGACTGAGCCATGGATTGTGAGAGTGACTCAGAGAGTTTTTCAGCAAAAACTGCAAACTCTGTCCCTGCCGCCTGGACAGGGGGAGCAAGGGGTTCTACCTGAGCCGAGGGGCCCACTAGTGACCGAGGCTCCGGCTGAGCAAGCAAAACAGGGGTTGAGCATTGCTCACAGTGAGGGTAGGTGGAACCCGCAGGTAACTTAGCCGCACAAGAGGTACAGGTCGCAAAATAACCCTGTGCCTTGGCACCCTTGCTCCTTGTGGACGACATGCTGTTGTCTCCTAGGAGAGTGATCACTGAGGGTATATGGGAAAGGGTATACAGCCCGACCAAACAGAAATATATAAATATATATATAGTATCTATTCCGGCACCCTAAGGGGACCAGCACCGGGTGACCGGTGTGGCTTACCGACCGCTAAAAAGCGGAGTGTGTGTCCTCCAGATTCCCTGCCTTAGGTCTCCCAGCGTTGCAGACCTCTTTCCTGGAAATCCTCCACAGGCAGAATGCCAAAAAAATGGCTGCCGGAGCTCCCTGGGGAGGAGTGGGGCCATGGGCGGCGCTAGAAAAGTGCGGGAATCTGGAGTCCCCACAGTGATCAGTGAGGGGGGAGGAAACATACAGGATGCTCCGGCCCTCACAACCGACGTCAGGTCGGCAGTCCCGCCCTTACCCCTGATAGACAGGCCCGGGGGCGGGAGTTTTGCTACTAGGCCGCAATTGAAGCCGGGGACTAAATTTAAGACCGCGGCCGACAAACAGGCGCGGTCGTCGCGGAAGTCCGCCGGCCGTCACAAATAAGCAGCTGCTGCAGCGTCCGGGATGAAGGCGCTCCATGCACATCCCCCATGGGGATACAGAGTACCTTAGTGATGCAGGGCCCGGTCCCTGAGGATAACTCAACTCCTGCCCACAGGGGCTGCGGAGGGAGCACGGTCCCAGTGAATGGATGACCGCTCAGGATCCCACTTCTCCCAGAGCCGCTAAGGGATGGTGAAGGAGACGGCATGAGGCTCCGGCCTTTGTACCCACAATGGGTACCTCAACCTTAACAGCACCGCCGACGTAGTGGGGTGAGAAGGGAACATGCCGGGGGCCCCGTGGGGGCCCACTTTTCTTCCAACCGATATAACTAAAATGAGAATGCATGAGTGGATGTGTGCCTCCTTCCACACAAAGCATAAAACTGAGGAGCCCGTGATACACGGGAGGGTGTATAGGCAGAGGGGAGGGGTTACACTTTTTAAAGTGTAATACTTTGTGTGGCCTCCGGAGGCAGAAGCTATACACCCAATTGTCTGGGTCTCCCAATGGAGCGACAAAGAAAATGAAAAGTAAAGAGGCCCATTAGAAGCCACTGATTGGCTGCATGGGGGAATATGGTGATTAAGAAGGGCATGTCTGAGAAGTGGACAACCCCTTTAAGTAATGGCAGCCTATTGCCAAGGTTTTACACAAGTTCTGTTCCCTAATTTCAATATATTTTGTGTATTGTCCAACTGGCTCTAGTAAATATCATTACTTTTATATTTTATTCTCTCTCTTTTTGTCTTTTTTTTTTTTTCTCCTGTTGGTGAAATAAATAAATACCTATGATTATCATGCTTCTCCGTTACATCTCAAACCTAAATTGTTATTCCTTTTCCAGAAAGCCCTGGGAGCCGGAGACTTTTACCTCGAACAAGACCCAGCAACTGGGATCTGCAACTTCTTCTATGACAGCGCTCCTAGCGGAGCCTTTGGTACAATGACTTACCTGACCAAGGCAGTGGCCACTTACTTGCAGGACTTCTTACCAAGCTCCAGTTGTATGATGCAGTAAAATGTTAACTATGAAGACTTAAACCAAATATTGTAGATGTATTGCAGCTGCGCAAGTGCTTTGTTGTAGATGTGGCTAAATGGTTAATATTACAAGATGTTTTCAGTTGTTACTTGAAAATTAATTGCAACTTATTACTTATGGAATTTTTTAAATTATAGTTTCAACTGAAAACTATTCTTGTAAATTTTCAGGCCAGTGTTGGGAAAAAAAGAATGTTACTAGAAAATATATACACATTATATTTATTATAATATATACAATAATTTGATTAGAGTTTATTATTTAAATTGTTAATATATTTGATGTAAATTAAATTAAAAATCAGCACAAAGTAGAAATAGAAACAAAACCTTTCAAGTTGTATACACAAATACCCACAAATCTAGCTTGTATCAGCAACCTGTGGAATATGGAAATTGCTTAAAAAGGTTATTAATTGGGCAAAGTGTGGAAATGCTGTAAAATTACAAAATGACCATTCATTACCCTATTGCATGCTTTGCTGTTTTGCTGTTCCCTGATGGGCATTGTTTAGTGGGTTGCAGCGGTAATGTCTTATGTACAACACTTGACTGATGAAGCGAGGTGTTAGGCTCAGTAGTGTTGCTGAGATAGGAGTCACAGGACTGCTGAAGTCAGTGATTGGCTGCAGCGGTTACGTTTTGTAGACTGCACTGAAGCAGAAGGAGGTACAACATGTAAAGCCTGCTTTACTCGGGACGACCGATCGTACCCGCCCCCGTCGTTTCTGCGTCACGGGCAAATTGCTGCCCGTGGCGCACAAACTCGTTTAACCCCCGTCACACGCACTTACCTTCCGGACGACCTCGCTGTGGGCGACGAACGTCCACTTCCTGAAGTGGGAGGGACGTTCGGCGTCACAGCGATGTCACATGGCAGCCGGCCAATAGAATTGGAGGGGTGGAGATGAGCGGGATGTAAACATCCCGCCCACCTCCTTCCTTCCATTAAGTGTGGTGTCACACGGAGCAACGTGTGATGCCACGGAAACGATGAACAACCAGCACCCATGAAAATAAACGAGATTATGAAAGTTAACGACGAGTACACGACTCACGATTTGTGAGCGATACTGCGTCGCTCAGAGGTGTCACATGAGAAGACGTCGTGCGCTATGCCGGATGTGCGTCACGAAAACTGTGACCCCCGACGACATATCGCACAATCTATCGTCTCATGTAAAGCCCGCATTAGTATTGTTTATTTTGTTATTTTACAGCCCTGCCTTTGCACCAGTTTTGTATGATTTGAGGTAAGCTATTAAAGGGATTGTCCATGAGTTTTACATTGATGGTCTGTTCTTGTAATGGTAACAAAAAGGACACAGTTGCACACTGCAGTGCTAAGATATGTGGAACAATGAATATGGGAATATAGACATGCATTACTGCTATGAAAAACGTAAAAATGTAGGTACTTGGCTCACAGAATTGGCCAGATTTTATGTGAGTTCAACATGCAGTGGCAAGCCAACCTCTTTTTTTGTTGGGTCCCTATCAAACTAATGCCTCTGTTTGGGTTAAAAAACCTACAATTTATGAGCAAACAGGAACCTGCAAATGGAGGTACTATGTTTCATATTCAGTTTGCACCTGTTCACATTAGAAAGATAGGATGTGTCATCAGTCTTTTTCTTGTTCTTGTAATGAGTCATCGGTTTCTGATTGATGGGGGGTACGACACCTGGCACCCCTGCCAATTAGCTGTTCCTAGTTCGAGCAGCAGGTGTAAGTGCTCGGTTGCAGAGCTGCATAGCTCCATCAACGGCATATCCACCCTCTATTCGAACCAGTAGGTCGAATGTGCAGTACCCGCAGTGGACAGATGTCGCACTGTGCAACTCTGAAAATGAACACCTCCACCTGTCAGAAATAACAGCGAGTGTCACATTCCCACCTATCAGATATTGATGATCTTTCCTAAGGATGGGCTCTCAATGTATAAGTACCAGACAACCCATTAGAGGATTGAGGATGAGACCGTTTCTGGCATAAAAGTGTGATATTAAAAACATTGGCCATTTTATCTTTATTTAAACTAATGTGTTGAGGTCATGAATTTGTGGCATTTACTAGTATTTAACTAGTTTCACAAAGAAATATAGAAAGTGTTGCACTCTTTTCATATAATCATTATGGAGCCCAGGAAACTGAACAATTTTGTCTTATGAACAATAGAAGCACCTTTTCTCCTCCTTAGGCTATGTGCCCATGGGGACAGTGTCCTGCGGATATATCCACAGGACATTCCGCAGGTGCTCCCAGGAAACAGCACCACAACTTTTGTCTGTTTCCATGCAGCGGAATGTCCTCCGGATATGGTGCGGGCATTCTGCATTGAGGATACAGTACCATGGCTTCGGCACTGCATCCTCAATGCAGAACAAGTGCTGCAGTGATCGGGGGAGTTCATACTTGCCTCCATCACGCAGCACCTCGCTTTCCGACACCCGGGTCACTCTCTCAGCGTCTGCAGGAGAAGGTGGGCGGGCCTGAACTAGCTCCGGCTGTCACATGACCGGAGCTTGTACAGGCTCCGCCCACCTCTTCCTTCCTGTACCTGGATTCACCGCGCTCCTGTACACCGGATGGAGAAAGTGACTCCGGTGAGGCAGGTAAGTATATGGGACCCTGCGGAGAAATCCGCAACAATAATTGACATGCTGCAGATTTTTCCGCACGAAAATCCGCACGATTTCCGCTGCGGAAACATCCGCAGCGTGGGCACAGCATTTCCCAAATGCCTTAGAAATGGCTGGGGAGTAGCTGTGCTGCAGATTTCTGGAAAATCCGTGGCTTTTCTGCGAGAAATCCGCGGCAAAATCCGCGCATTTTCCCCAGCGTGGGCACATAGCCTTAGTAACCGTGTGTTCCTCCATGAAAGGACCTGTCTCATACTAGCTTTCTCCTAATCATGTATCTGTAGTAAACCTAGGCTGAGTTGAGTATGGATCGAACATAGGGACACCCATCTACTGGAGTGAAAGAAAGGGGCAGCAATGAGGGAGCAGCATAAAGTATGACATAGGTTGAATCAGGTAAAGGCCCTGTCACACACAGAGATAAATCTGCGGCAGATCTGTGGTTGCAGTGAAATTGTGGACAATCAGTGCCAGGTTTGTGGCTGTGTACAAATGGAACAATATGTCCATGATTTCACTGCAACCACAGATCTGCCAAAGATTTATCTCTGTGTGTGACGGGGCCTTTATACATTATATTACAAAGTAGATTATAATGCTTAGATCTTCTGTATTATTTTATGAAAATCTGACCGTTACTTTTAACCATTTCTGGTCCTCCTGAATTTGCCAATACAGCATTCCACTCAGATTGACCAGCACTTCTGTCCATACAATTACAGCTGGTGGAGGAGCAGTGACCTGACCTGTTCATCAGCTCCTCCAATGAAAAAAAAACATCTCACTTAGGAATGCTGCTTTTCTATTGGGGCAAGCTAAGACAGATCTGGTCACATGAGCCTCCACCATCAGCCATTTGGTGAGCAGGAGATCTATGCATCCTGAGAGAAAGAAGTGCAGCAAGAGAACCTGTAATGTTCATATATCAGTCAAATCATGTTGCTAACACCTTTGCTATATATTGATTACGCGGTTGACCCCTTTAATGAACAGCAGCCAACTTCTACAATGTAGAAAGAATATGATTACATTGAAAACCGGTTGTCCCAATACCTTATGATCCACGGAATTCCACAAAGCCTGTATGTTTATGGTTAGAGATATTATCTTAAGGCATCTTGATGCACTAAACTTCTAAAAGTAATGTTGCGGTAAGGGTTTTTATGCAGAGAGTTGGATTTATTTGTATCCATCCTTATAACATATAAACACAGTGTATTTCTAAAATGTTAGGACTGGCTATTGATTAAAGGGAATCTGTCAATAGGATGAACTCTCCTGAGCCATCTATATGGTCATGTAGATCGTAGGAAGCGGAATAAGATACTGGCGATCCTTGTTTTTTTCTTATAAGAAAATGAGCTATTAAGATCTCTGGATGGGAAACAGATCTCCCTGAGACTCTGCCTATGATCTACTTGCCCATATAGACGGTTAGGAGGGTTGACCCTACTGACAGGTTCCCTTTAAAGAGAAGGATCCTTCATGAAATGATAATGCGTCACTCACTGATCTTACAGTCCTCCTCTTTCTTTCTGTTTTTAGACCGGTTTTCCTGGGTTTTCAGTACATTTTGCTATTTTTAACACCGTTCGAAGCAGCACATCTATTAACACATAGAGGTGCCAGTATATGAATAAAAAAATAATTACAGCTGACTCAGCCAGGGCTATTTTTCACTTCTCTGATTCCAGATAATGCAGTGTGACAACGTATATCTGGTTTGGAACCTTATTAGCCCAAAACTGTACCTAAGCCATTCATCTGAGCGTCTCTGTCCTCTCCCTGCATCCACCTAATAGCACAGTGCTCCTGCTGAATCCCTCTTCTTTTAATAGGATTATAACCTCACACTGTGCACAATGCTGCAGCCCTATTTCCGCTAATGAGACCAACGACTACATGGCAAGTCCTTTATGCTGTTTGTGACTCTTGACCCCTGGGTGCCAGCGGTGAAAAAATCTGACCCAATGTAAAACTCTCGGAGTGTATTGTTAGCTACTCTCTGCTCAGAGGAAATCTTCTTTTGGGAATTATTTTTTAGATATCGCTCGCTGTTCTCAATTATCTGAGATACATGTTCTCTTCAAATAGACTTAACTAAACCCTTCCCGGTTAAAGTAAAGTTAACTTCATATTTACTACTACAATCCTTTCTCAGTTCAGCGTCATAAAATTTTAAAGTGATAAATATTTTTGATTCTTGAATAATCCATTGGTCATTTATTAGGATATTTCCTTTAAAAGGATGTTCTCAAGTTTGAATGTTATCCTCTATCCATTGAGTAGGTGATAACTTTCCGATCACTGGTGGTAGGACCTATGTGCCCCCCACTGATCCCTGTCTGGGCTTCCCAGCTGAATGGAGCAGAGGTTGATTAAGTGTAGTCTCTCCATTCATCCAATGGGAGTACCAAAGATCAGACAAGCATGGTAACCTCTAGGCCTCATATGAAGAATGAATTGAGTGATAATGCGCATGATCGACCACCACTCCATTCAGCCAGGGTTCTTCAGAGCCCCGGCTAAGAGTTAGTGCCGGGCAGTGTGGTCAGACCCTCAGAGATCGGAGAATTAACAACTATCCACTGGGAAATAAGGATAACTTTCAAACTTGAGAACACCCTTCATTTCTCCTCCCACTCAAACCATTTTTATAGACCAAGAAACTGCAGCTGCATCCCCCTACTCACAATTTAGTTACTGTTTTAATTTAGACAGATTTGGGGGGAACTTGGATTGTGGGATTTCTAAGCATTAGCGGAGAGAGTTGAACTAATGCCATTCATTTTAGCTATCCTCCGTATATGAAATCATGCATTGTGTATGCCACCTAAAGTCGGGTATTAGTAAGAATAGCATGGCCACACACACATGAAAGTATGACTGAATAATCATTGAAAACAGCAAGATACATACATATTGGTTGTGGTAGTTGTTCAACCTTTCCATACATGTCAAGTGACTCCAGACAAAGAACAAATGATCTTACTGAAAATATTCTGGATTGTTTATGGATGAGAGATCATCCGACTAGCAGAGGAAAAAAAAATAAAAGATGGCCAACTATATTTCACGTGATGCCAGCCTGTCATGGGTCTGCTATCGATCGTTCATTGTTACATTTCACCAGATACACATTGTTATGCTTGTTCTGCCAACTTTAGTCTAATGTGTTTGGGCATCTTTACAGCCCCAATATTCTAATATTCCTTATCATCCTCAACTCCATGTAGTCCGTGAAGCATTACTTAGATTCTTAAAATGTTAATATATAAACTAAGTTCAGATGGCGCATGTATGAACGTCACAAGACTTCCCAACTGAGAGGTCTTACACACGGTCTCCGTAAAGCCAGATGGCACTGATTGTGTAAATCTCTGGTTTTCTGTGGCGCTTCATGTAGCCAGGTAATACGATTCTGTTATTTATCATTATTTCTTTCTAACAATGTTATTGGAAAAGCTGTCTAAGGTATTTCTGCAATATGAATGTGTTTTATTTCCTACGAGCTGATACAATAAGTCACTTATGTCCCTAGGGTAACTCTTCCTGTCTCGGTTCATCTCTATTACCTATATTTGATTGTACGAAGCGTTGTCTATAATTCATGTTTTTGTTTCTATTTACGGAATAACATTAAATATTTTAGGAGATCATTTATAACAGTAGTGTAAGATGTATAATCAGATGCATATTCTTGTAGGATGTGTTCTATTTCTTAAGCTGGGGTCACACTAAGCGACAGCGACAACGACGTCGCTGTTACGTCACCATTTTCTGTGACGTAACAGCGACCTTGTAAGTCGCTGTTATGATCGCTGCTTAGCTGTCAAACACAGCAGAAGCAGCGATCATAACGTCGCTGTGCTACATGTGCAGAGAGCAGGGAGCCGCGCTTAGCGCTGGCTCCTTGCTCTCCTAGGTACAGTACACATCGGGTTAATTAACCCGATGTGTGCTGCAGCTACATGTCACACTGCAGAGAGCAGGGAGCAGCGCGTACTGCTTAGCGCTGGCTCCTTGCTCTCCTTGCTACAGTATACATCGGGTTAATTACCCGATGCGTACTGCAGCCACATGTCACAGTGCAGGAGCCGGCGCTGGCAGCAAGAGCGGAGGCTGGTAACGAAGGTAAATATCGGGTAACCAGGGAAAGGTCTTCCCTTGGTTACCCGATGTTTACGCTGGTTACAGCTTCGCAGCTGCCAGACGCCGGCTCCTGCTCGCTTCATTTCGTCGCTCTCTCGCTGTCACACACAGCGATGTGTGTGTGTCACAGCGGGAGAGTGACGACCAAAAAATGAAGCTGGACATTCAGCAACGACCTGCGACCTCACAGCAGGGGCCAGGTCGTTGCTGGATGTCACACACAGCGACAGCGACGGGACGTCGCTGCAACGTCACAGAAAATGGTGACGTAGCAGCGACGTCGTTGTCGTTGTCGCTGTGTGTGACACCAGCTTTACACTTGATGGTATATTGACTGATCTGTGATTTTCTAATGAATGAGAATTTATCAGGGAATTTATGGTCTAAATGTGTTAGTTTGGGTGGTCGAGCGCTTGGGTTGTTAGCGTACACCACTACCTTGCGTGACACTATATTTGAGTGCACCAGTTTTAGTTTTTATGCAAATTATACATGTAGATTTGGTGCTCATTTTCCACAGCATTTTGGTAATGTTGCAATTTGATTTTTTGAGATTTTCACCTTATGTGAAAGACCACAGTGATATTCCATACACAGAATTGACAAGTTGCAGATTTTAAAATCCTCACAGCAGGTCATTTTATGTGCGGGAAATTTCCGGAATGTAGAGATGACATTTGTAAAATCTAACTCTTCTGGTACTATATTACACTGCAGGTTTTCTGCACACAAATCCGCTCTAAAAATATGCACTGTGTGCACATGCCCCTATGGATGGATTTCCATGTACGCAGAAAGTAACCACACAAACTAATAATCCTCTTATTTCTGTAACTCCTGTACTTCTACAATGGATTATTGAATCGGATCTGTTAAAATACTTGTACTGCTGTAACCTATGATTGAAGGCTTTTCCCTGACTTGACACTTATGCCACATCAGTCAGGGACTGTACGTTACAAGTTGGGAAAATTACTCAGAGGTTTCTGTAACTCTTATTTATATCAATAGACAGGGCTGAACTTGTTGGACCATTTTTCTACTGAACAGAGTGTGCGACATCGTCCTCCCCTAGGTTGCTGTCTGGTTGACATGTCATAATTGTGAAACTTGGGCAGAGCCATTAAGATATAATCCACATTGTAATCTGGTATCCTTTCATCTTTGATTCTGTGTATTCTGACTGTTGTTACAGACAGACATATTGTCACATGATAGAAGTGACAATACACAAGTACTTTCATGAGATGCTCACAAACCTAAGAGCTCTTAATATACCACTTACAGAACCAGATTTTGGGGAAATCTCATTAAAAACGACACGAAGACGTTTTTTGGGTTTGTTTTTTTTTTGTTTTTTTTTTTACAAACAGATGAGCTCATTGATATGTAAGTCTATGTAATAATTCTGGAGCATTATTGTTCATATCTCTATGTTGTGTCATTCTTCTATTATTCTTCTTACATAAATTTCTGAATAAATTGACAACTGGGTGTTACCATTCTCCTTATCTAAAGGGTGTGTCTGATACTGGAAGCACCGATTGGACATTGATAGGGACACGCCCCAAACTGGCAGTTGAAACACGCAGTTGAAAATGTATTCATACATATCTAGGAGGAATAACTGAGGAGCAGCACAATGCAGAAAAGATACATAAGAACTGTGAGGGTTTTTTGTATAAAGAATGAGTTACTAAAAGAAACATGTGACTTATCTTTAACCCCTTAAGGACCAGATTTTTTTTTTTTGTTGTTTCTGTCCATCTCTCTTCCGAGAGTCATAACTTTTATTTTTTTCCATTGATCTAATCGTATGAGATGTTGTTTTTTTAGGCAGAGTTGCAATTTTTAATTACACCATTTATTTTACCATGCAATTTCCTGGAAAATGGCAAAATAATTCAAAGTAGGATGGAATTTGTAAAAATAAATAGTAATTCCGGCATTGTTTTTGTTTTTATGATCTTCACGCTATAGTAAAAATGACCTGATAGCTTTATTCTATAAGTCAGTCTGGTTATGGTAATAACCGTAACATATTTTTTATTTTTAGGTTGATAGTGGTATGACGGTTTTTGGGGGTTTTTTTGCAGCACTATATGCATTTTTGATCTTTTTATTCTATTTCTTCAAAAGGAGGTAACGTGTCCAAAACACTGCAATTCTACCATTTCCTTTAGTAATTTGGTGTTATACCAAGTTTTGTTTTTCAGATTTTGCTATTTGCATTGTGGGAAAATGGGGCATTACACTTTTACATTTCTTGCATTAAGAGTTAAAATGCTGCTATTAGAACTAGTAAATCCAAACACATTTGTTCTGTTCACATGACCTGTATGTAATGTAGACAACACCTGTGCTGTATGGACTGGGCTGCAGGTCGACAAGTAGTAATCTAGAACTACAATATCTTCATTAAAGCAATAGTAGAAATAAAGCAAGTATACTAGGGAAAGATTAAAGGGAACCTGTCAGATGTAATATGCACCCAGAACCACGAGCAGTTCTCGGTGCATATTGCTAAGCTCTTCCTAACCGTTCTTGTATACACTAGTATAGATAAAGAGATCTTTAGAAAAAGTATTTCTAAAGATCTTTTACCATATGCTAATAAGCGCAGGGACTAGTCCCCTGGGTGTTAGTTCCCCTTGGTAGTCAGCCCCCTTAGCATGTTAGTACGCTCCTGTGGGCGTGCTATCATACTAATGAATGTGCAGCATCAGAGGATGATCTCACTCCCTTCGCCGCCGCCATCGCGTCCGAGGGGGGATTTCAACTCAGTGCGCGTGACCCTGTAGTTTGGGTCATCCACACTATGAAGTCGGGTGTACACGTCCTGGCTTCAAACTGAAGTAGTGCACATGACCCAAACTCCGGGATCATTCGCACTGAGCCGAAATCCAGCGTCGGACGCAATGGCAGAGAGGTGAGTGAGATCATCCTGTGTCGCTGCTTGTTCATTAGCATGTTAGCACACCCACACGGGCATACTAACATGCTAATGGAGCTGACTGGCAACTGGAACTAACGCCCAGGGGACTAGTCCCCTCGTTCATTAGCATACGATAAAAGATCATTAGAAATACTTTTTCTAAAGATCTCTTTATCTATACTACCAGATACAGGGACAGTTAGGCAGGGATTAGAAATATGCACCCAGAGCTGCTCATGGTTCTGAGTGCTTATTACACCTGACAGGTTCCCTTTAAGAACTTGTGGTCTTAAAAAAAAAATATAAGCGAGCCTTCTTCTTAGCCAGAGCTCAGTATTCCTGGTCATGTTTTGAATGGTGCTCTGTGCTGACAGATAGGGTCCACGTTGTCTATGTGGTAGTTGGTCGGCCGATGGATACCAACTACCACATAGACTGTAGCACTGGAAAATTTGGCTTTAAGAGCTTTACTGCGAGAGCCGTAGCTTCACCTATTTTAACCCTTTATCGGAGTCTCTTATACAAAGTGAATACAAAGCATCCACAAGGAGTTATGTGATGACCTTGAGCTTAGTTGTGGTACCTAATACTGGTCACCCTAAAAACACCTTTTAATATAGTTTTTATTCCAGGCATAAAACATAAAGCGATAGTGATGCATCTGCACTTGTACATTAATTACATACTGTATAGGTTAGAGCGTCCTGTGCGCTCTGCAGTGACACTGAATGTAGATTACTGAACTGCTGAAATACAAGTACTGTATATTGAATGTATGAAGAAATTGAGAATCAGAAATGTATTTTAGTTACTGAACATTTCATATGGCCAGCATGCATAGCTGAACTTGCAGAAACGCATGTCTGTGTATTCTTTTTCGTATCTGCCCTTAATAAAGTAATATTTCTTTTAAATTTGGTGTTTTATTCTTATTGTAAATTAATATTGCATTGGGGTTCACAGAGATGGTACATGCTTTATGTGCTTTTAACCTTTACTTTGTGTACAAACCTTTTCAAGTGGTTTACTGATCGAGCAGCTTATTCAATCTTCAAAGGACCAGTTTCATTTGAACATCTGTTTTCCTATCTGGTATATACCGTACTATATATTGAGAGCGCAGACTCAGCCTGTGCTAATTACTGCTGACTGATGAGGGGGCCTAGTGTCAGATATCCAGAGAATCTCTTTAACATTGGGAAATAGTGTACATGACTATAACAAGAGGCTGAAGTTCTGATCTGATCTGCTGTTCTTCTATACTGAAAAAAAAATTGACTTGTGTAGTGATGTTTTTGCATCACTGTTTGTATCAACGCTTCAAAATCAACAGATTCATGTAGGAAACAGGTTTATGAATTTTTAGGTCATTACTAGAGATAAGCGACCCCGAACTTTAGGGGTTCATACCAATCACTGACTTTGGGGAAAAAAAAAATCAGTGTTCCAGTTCAGAGTTCAGGTTCTGTAAGTATTCTAACCACTCGATCGATCATCAGTGTGCTCGTCCCAGTGTGAGACGCTTGCAGTCTCTGAATGGCTCTCACTGGTGGTAAAAACAATGTTTTTGAATGTAGTGTGTCCCCACCAAAAAAACCCTGCCCCCTTTCCTCTGAAAGTATTCTATTTATGGCAGGTTGTATGTGGGCAGAGAGCCAAACTGCCCAATTAGTGACTTCCAGTGGGGTTCATTTCAAGTCCAGGGCCCAAACTGAACTTTTATCTAAAGTCTGGCTGAACACGGCGAAACCAAACTTCCACAGGTCCGCTCATCTCTAGTCATTACCAATCTTGAACCGGTGCCAATATGATAGGTAGTATAGATTTATGCAGCCTGGATATATATGTTCTGATGTGTTATCTAAAATTATAGCTCAGCAATTTTATAGTTTTCTAAAGAATTAGAAATCACCCTGGAGTTCTCTGGTGGCAGGGAACGTCATAGTATTTCCTACTGTAAGTATATTCTCCTCCAGTTCACATACTGGGGTAAGACCACTCCATTCGCCATTATCCTTGCAAAAACTAAGCAAATCTCCTGTAGACATTGTGTAGCCTGGATAACAGGAGTACTTTATGTAATAAGGGTACTGGTTTGGGAGTGGATCCTTTATAGTGAGAAAACGGAATGTTCCATAACTGGGTAATGGTGGGTAAACACATTGGACTCTTCTTCTAAAAGCTCTTATTAGTATGCCAAGGTTCATTCTGTTTCTCCTAGAGTTATTTGTGATGGTGGTAGCTGTCGTAGCTTCTGGAGTTCTTGTTAATGATGTCTTCTGGGTGCTGTAAAGCTTTACATCAGAAAGTTTAGATACATTTGTACTTTCAGTCAAAGTTTCTTTATATTCTATATTCGCAGAAGTGACATTGTGTCCTGTATCATGACCAGTGGTATTCATAACTTCCAGGTGTGCATTATTCACCTCAACTATGGGCGTCTGTGCCGTTTGCACCTGCACAGGTGATGATGTGATGCCGGTCAACATTTCTACTGCACTCTGTTCATTTGCTTTGATGTCGATATTGGTGTCCTCTGGAAAGTTTGTGATGCTTGTCATTATTTGAGTGGCGTTGTAGAGTTGAGATAAAGGTGTGATTGTCTCTGAGATTGTTTCTAGTACACCAGCTAATACATTTGCAACAGAATTGTTAGGACTGAATTTTGCTGGTGGTTTATTTTCTGACAGGGTACTTAGGTATTGAGCTGGTATCTGTTGGTGTAATTGTGGAGAATTTGATGCTGTCTTCCTTAGATTTAATGGAGAGTCAACGGATGAGGCGGTAGAAACCTTTTTTTCATGTGTTAAAAAATACGAATGCTGTGTTAAAGGATTCTTAAAACCTAATAATCCAGGAGTTGTACTATAAATCCTTTCCGTTAGGTGTGGAATAGCTTTTATCTGTGATGTTTTTGAGTTTGATATTTCTGTAACAGTAGAAGACCAGCTATATGAACTGGTAACGTGATTTCTGAAATGAGGCTGTGCTATATTTTCAGCAGTAGATGTGATTTTAGTCACTTTTAGTAATTCTTTAAGACTTGGCTGAGTTGGATGTTTTTCTTCTTTAAAACCCAGAAAGGTCTTTGGTGACTGTAGCTGTCTTTGCTGTCCCCACATTTTTAACAAAACTTGGTCATAATAGGATCTTACTGTATTTTTTAAAAAATTTTCTTTTTTAGGTGCTGCTAAATCTTCAGGAATATAAACTATTTCTGAATGCTTGTGTATGTTTTGTGTGTCGTTAAACAAACACCTTTTGGGGTCTTTTTTGAACGTGTTTTTAACTACTAATGTCCTTTCTGTCTCTGAATTCTTCTTTGGTAAGCTGGAACCCCTCACATCTGTCTCTAGAATAAAAAGAAATGAACCATTATATATTGTTAAAAAATAAAGGTATTGATTCCTACTTTTTTTTTTTTTTTAGCGTTCTTCAAAACTTTAATGATTAAGTTGCGTAGACTGAAATTGAATTATTGATAGATTCTTTAGAGATAGTCAACAAAATTACCTTTATAGGATTTAGGCTATGAACACATTAGTCTTATTATTTCCATTTATAACCAACAGTTCCAAACTCACACAGTTCCATTGACCTGGGCTCCTCTTTGGATTACTAATCTCTAAGATGTCATTACATTATGTGAGACCTAGTCATCACAAGGGACATCCAGGATCCTGGCATTCGAGTGCCAGATAGGAACTTCCTACTGCCCTAGTCCCACTGCCACAAAGTGTCAAAGTCATCGCCAGACCAGAACAATCAGAATCTTTTTGCTCATCTCTAATTTTAAATGTCACATTTTAATTTCTACATATAAACATATATATCATTCCATATAATCTAGTTATTATAGTACCTCTACAAGTGGGAATTGTGGTGTTCCACCTCTTTCCATCACAATAGATCATAGACGAGCCAATAAGTTTGTATCCCTCTTTGCATGTGACAGTTATGATAGCATCATTATTACTTGTTTGCAGAATTCCATGTGCAATACCTGCTGGCATGTGACAACCACTTGCTAGGAGAGAATTAAGAAGGAAACTCAAATTAGGTATCTGTTCAAGTAATAGACTACTAAAAATATGGAACAAAAAGTTCTGTGCTGCTTCCTTCCAATAGTAGACTTGGTCTACAGTCAGGCTGTTGATGATTAGGATTCTATGGATCTAATGGCTGACTTCCCCCAAAAATTCTATCCAAACATCATCAGCATACTAATGTCCCATTGGTCCATATCTGAGTTTAAAAATTGACTGCCACATACTTTAACCACTTTGACCTCTGGTTTCTTCCATGAACAGAACTAAGAAATCTGATTTATACACGGTTGGATCACTTCCAATTCGAAGAAGACTAATGAAATAAATGTAATACAGTGGATTACAAAACATTATGCCCAATGTGATAAAATTCTAAAGTTCCTACCCTAACTTTTCCAAAATATTGAAATCGGATTTGTGAGAGCATGACACCTGCCAAGCCCACCGCCCTGCTGTTACCAGCTCCGGATGTGGTAAGATGGAGTGGAACACCAGTTTCGTCACAATGTTTAGTGGCAGCAGCCAGCAGACCACCTCCTAATCATTTGCCAGGGGTGATAATTGATCAGTGGGGATGCAGGTGTTGGTCCCCAACCGATATATTAATGACCTATCTAATTGATCATCAATATGTTGTAGAGGAAAACTCCCTTTTCAAACTGCACGCTTTCTGAAAAGTCTTTTTGTTTTCTTTTTTATTCACAGACACTAGATGGCATTTGGGTTTTTTGTACTTTACCCCAAACAGATTATAAGCAGTGAAGGTAATTTACAACATGACGTACCTATACACACTGGTAATGATTTTCTCCACCTTCCTCGGACACAGCTGCTACTCACATGTCCAAAAAGACTGAGTCCAGGATTACATGCAAAATTAGCATAAATTCCTCCATAGCGGAAAAACGTTCTTCCGTTCTCCAGCTGTCCAAGTCCAGAACATGAAACTGCTGAAGAGACTAAGAGGCAGATATTCTAGTAACATTTATTCCTAAAGCTTTTGTGAGATGCAGGAGATCTAATAGGAAAGAGAAATCTGTATCGTTAAAGATTTCTTTATCTATATATTATCTAAGATTCTTTAGCTATTGGAACCACTCCAAACTTTTAAATCTATAGAGTCAGGTTTTATTTAAAATATTTTACTAAATCTATCTTTGTTGCCTATAGCAAACAGAGTGCAGTATTTATTTGCCATGAGCATTATTATTGATGAAAGACTTATTTTGTGAGTTACAGGCCACAGACAATTTTTCTTCTATTTCTAAAAGGCTACGTACACCATTTGCATATTATTTCTTTTATGGTTCATTTGCTTTCTAAATATACTAAAAATGTTCTACCATTTTGCTCCTGTAAGTCCTTTATCTAGCCGAATGGACTGCAAAACTGAGATACACTACTCACAAAAAGTTAGGGATATTTGGCTTTCAGGTGAAATTTATGTAAAATGTAAAAAGTTCACACTTCAGTGATATTTTATAATGAAAGTAGGGCATTTAAGTAGGAGCAGCAATGGTGATTTTCTCATCTCAAACAATTTATTGAAACAAAAGCCAACAGTGGTGGGTATAACCCCCCAAAAATGGCAATGTCTACAAAACTTATGTGGCCTTAAGCATCAATTATAGCTTGACAACGACCTCTCATTCTGTTCACAAGTCAAGTTATTGTCTGCTGAGGCATCCCTCTCTTGTTGAAGCGCGGTTCTCAGGTCAGTGTCTATTTAAATACCAATTCCAATGGAACCACAGAATTTACTGGGCGTATCACCTGTTGTGAATTTTGCCACTAAGCTTCTTGTTAGAGAACAAGTTAGGCAAAAAGTACTGAAACATTGAAAAGTTGGACATGAGCATACAAACATTTAGAGAAGGTCACATAAGTTCACCTGAAAGGTTTAGAGTGCATTATAGGATTATCCTGAAATTTTCACCCGAAAGCCAAAAATCCCTAACTTTTTGTGAGTAGTGTATGTTGAACAGAGATCCTGCTTGATTCTGGTGCTTTCTCTGCTATCACATCCCTCTTCTTGGTGCTAGAGATAGCAGCAGTAAAGGTCCAGTCACACTAAGCAACTTACCAGCGATCCCAACAACGATAGGGATCGCTGGTAAGTTGCTAGGAAGTTGCTGGTGAGCTGTCACACTGCGACGCTCCAGCGATCCCACCAGCAACCTGACCTGGCAGGGATCGCTGGAGCGTGGCTACACGAGTTGCTGGTGAGCTCACCAGCAACCAGTGACCAGCCCCCAGTCTCCTAGTTACAGCACACATCAGGTTAATTAACCCGATGTGTGCTGCAGCTAAATGTGCACAGAGCAGGGAGCAGCGCACACTGCTTAGTGCTGGCTCCTTGCTCTCCTAGTTACAGCACACATCGGGTTAATTGCCTGATGTGTGCTGCAGCTATCTGTGCACAGAGCAGGAGCCGGCAGCACAGGCAGTGAGAGCGGAGGAGTCTGGTATCAAAGGTAAATATCGGGTAACCAAGGACAGGGCTTCTTGGTTACCCGATGTTTACATTAGTTACCAGCCTCAGCAGAAGCCGGCTCCTGCTCACTGCACATTAGTTGTTGCTGTCTCGCTGTCACACACAGCGATCTGTGCTTCACAGCAGGACAGCAACAACTAAAAAATGGCCCAGGACATTCAGCAACAACCAAAGACCTCACAGCAGGGGCCAGGTTGTTGCTGGATGTCACACACAGCAACATCGCTAGCAACGTCACAAAAGTTGTTCGTTACCAGCGATGTTGCTAGCGATGTTGCTTAGTGTGACGGGGCCTTAAGGGAGAGGAGATACTAAACTGATTTCCACAGCCTGGAGGAGAGAAATTATCTCACAAAAGCAACAGATTGAAAATGAAGCAAGAAAGAGAAAAGCACATGAAGAAGAGAGAAGTGCAGGGCAGAAGTTGTACTCATCTATGAGCAGTGAAGACAGCAGTTCCCGGCCCCACACACAGCTCATATCCAGCCTGTATTACTGGGTGAGACACTCCCACAGTAGAAAAATCTGAAATTTGGATCAGGCTGCAAATTACATGTTAGGACCTTTAAAATTGAAAATTAACAAATATAGATTGCAACCTGAAACTAAATGCTCTTTTAGAATTTAAACATAAAAAGGAACATGTATTATTATTATTATTATTATTTATTATTATAGCGCCATTTATTCCATGGCGCTTTACAAGTGAAAGAGGGTATACGTACAACAATCATTAACAGTACAAGACAGACTGGTAGAGGAGGAGAGAGGACCCTGCCCGCAAGAGCGCACAGTCTACAGGGAATGGGTGATGGTACAATGGTTGCACAGTGGTCTACTGGACTGAGGGCTATTGTAGGTTGTAGGCCTGTTGGAAGAGGTGGGTCTTGAGGATCCTCTTGAAGCTTTCCACGGTAGTGGAGAGTCTGATGTGCTGAGGTAGAGCGTTCCAGAGTATGGGGGATGCTCGGGAGAAATCTTGTACGCGATTGTGGGAAGAGGAGATAAGAGAGGAGCAGAGAAGGAGATCTTGTGAGGATCTGAGGTTGCCTGCAGGTAGGTACCGGGAGACTAGGTCACAGATGTAGGGAGGAGACAGGTTGTGCATGGCTTTGTATGTCATGGTTAATGTTTTGAACTGGAGTCGTTGGGCGATGGGAAGCCAGTGAAGGGATTGGCAGAGTGGCGAGGCTGGGGAGTAGCGAGGGGAGAGGTGGATTAAGCGGGCCGCAGAGTTTAGGATAGATTGGAGGGGTGCAAGAGTGTTGGAAGGGAGGCCAGAGAGCAGGAGGTTGCAGTAGTCGAGGCGGGAGATGATGAGGGCATGCACTAATGTTTTTGCAGATTCTTGGTTAAGGAAAGCATGGATCCGAGAGATATTTTTGAGTTGTAATCAGCATGAGTTGAAGAGGGCTTGGATGTGTGGCTTGAAGGATAGAGCAGAGTCGAGGGTTACTCCAAGGCAACGAGCTTGTGAGACTGGGGTGAGTGAGCAACCATCAAGTTTGATGGAAAGGCTTGTTGGAGGAGATGAGTGAGGAGGAGGAAAGACAATGAACTCTGTTTTGTCCATGTTAAGTTTTAGGAATCGTGCAGAGAAGAAGGATGAAATAGCAGACAGACATTGTGGAATTTTGGTTAGTAGAGAGTTAATGTCAGGTCCAGAGAGGTAGATCTGTGTGTCATCGGCATAGAGATGATACTGGAAGCCGTGGGACTCTGTGAGCTGTCCCAGGCCGAAGGTGTAGATGGAGAACAGCAGGGGTCCAAAAACTGAGCCTTGGGGGACACCGACAGATAGGGGGCGAGATGAGGAAGTGGTGTGAGAATAGGAGACGCTGAAAGTTCGGTCGGTTAGGTATGAGGAGATCCAAGATAGGGCCAAGTCTGTGATGCCCAGAGATGAGAGAATCTGTAGTAGGAGGGAATGGTCTACTGTGTCGAAGGCAGAGGACAGGTCCAGGAGGAGGAGGATAGAGTAGTGTCGCACAAGTTTTTTTTTTAATAGGTGTTTATAGCCTTTAAATCTCCCCGAATATTCAAACTTCATGTATAAGAAATTTTCTACTAATATATAAAAATAATGCAAAAAATAACGTCTAGTTTACCATGCACCAGCTGAATACAGATATAAGTAAGGCAGCTATCTTCATCACATTTTAGGCCTCACCTCAAGGGTTTTTAGGACCTATTTGGGTGGTTGGTTTATCGCTAGCACTTGACATCATCAAAGAATGTTTTTCTATACAGGTCAACTTTCTAACCTTCTATGACCTGCAGTATACCCAGTGTCAATTCTAATTAGTAGGTACTCAAATAGTTGGCAGAGCTGGCCAGGTTGGAAAAAGTCACAATGTTTTTACCAATATACAAGTTGCACAGAAATTCTGCAACATTTCAAATAGTTTTACGGCAGAGTTCTGGGTGGCAAAAATACTTATTTTCTACTTTTTTTTTTAACCCCATACTAAACTATTTCTTACAAACTTGTACTTTGTGTAACATATGGCACATTTGCCACTATTCTACCAGTAATTTGACAATAAATCCTAGCGCAGACACCTGTAGATTAATATTTCCACGCGAACATCAGAAAATTAAATTTAAAGCAATCTCCTTGTTTTAACTCAGTTTGCAAAGATTTATATTAAAAACTGCATAACTATTTATCTTGTTACTGATTTATATTTCTCATGTGAAGAAAAACCCATATTACTCACAGTTGACTTATGTTTATGACTTAGTATTAATACAGAGTAAAAACAAGTAAACCATTAAATTGCACTACATATTTGGAGATGTGTGTATATATTACATTGTGTAACATTACTCTTACTGTAGATAGAAAATTGATTAGATCGGTAGTTAAAAAAAAACCACAACACAATTGATAGAAATACTTACTGTGCTTCATCCTGAATAAGAACCAAATTATAAGGATGTGTGACATCTTCCGGGAAAAAGAGGATTCCATCATGGGTGTTTGTGTGAAAACTAAACTACACAGGTCTTTATAGTCACAACACTTCAATATCTCCATACAATATGTTGAGTAGATATTTTTCGCATGGTTACAAAACATATACTACGACTCTTTGCTTCTGGTTGTTTGGCTTCTTGGGGCTATATCCTAGGACTCTTAAGTATATGTTCTCAGGTATAATCTATGCTGAGCTGCCTAACATAGTTCACATAATAAATAGCTACCACCTTCCCCCACCTGTGACAGCCTGGTAATAAAGTGGAGAAACCCTCAGGGTATAACTTCTATCACTGAGTTTTTACACATACCACTGTTAATAACGGAAGAATTAAAGGTTTGTTTTGCTTTGGATGGAATTTTTTTTTTTAAAAGTTCTTATTAAGAATTATTTACTCTATTCTATTCTATTTTATTACCATCTTTTCAGTTAGCCATTAAAAGTTATCAACCACTGAGGACTCTCAGTTCTTTTAAACAATTTTTTTATCTCTACTGGCTAACACGGTACAAAGATATATTTTACTTACTCTATTCCTACAGTCTACAGTATGCATATTTATGTTTTTTTTTTATATATATATATAAGATTAAATAAGCAAATGCCCTGATGGATGTAGCCTTGACAAATACCAGTGGTCTATTATTTCATAATGCTTCCTCCATCCTATAAAGGTAACTGTTCCCTAAGTTGATAGTGCACATCGTAGACAACCTAGGTTGTATAGAATTCCATCACAATTTTATGGCAAATCTGTACGTCAAACCCCCACTGATCCAAGAACAATTAAGCTGAAATTACCAAAACGTTTTTACTGGAGGAATGGCAACACCAAGTTATCAAGTTATTGATTCAAATAGAGCAGAAGAAAAGACACTCCAGAATCATTATTTCAAAGAGAATATAAGTACTTGCTTCAATAGGCATGTCAGAAGAGTAGAAATGTGCTCAAGTATTTTCCAGCTATAAATGTTTTATAAGCCTAAGTTCAGTTATTAACACTAGAAGTCCCAGAAATTTCGAGCTCCCCCCCTGAAATCCCGAAAGAGGGTCAAATGACCCTTAGTCCAAACTGAATAGAATTAACTAGAAACTAAATGGCTAAACTCAATGGAAAACAACAACCTCCTGTGGTGTGACAGTAATGGCCTTAATTACAGAACAAAAGACGGTGATTATAGGATGTTAGCTAAAATCCTTCAGGTCATTTGACCTGTCTCTGGGTTCCAAAGGTAGAAATGTTAAATGACCCCTCTCTGGGACGTCTAGTGCTAAAGGGATAGTCTAGGGAGATAAAAACGTATTCTATTGGCCATGCCATCAAACTATAAAGATGCGATCCATAGTGCTGAAACCCACCCTCACAGTACTTGTAATTCAGTGTGACGCTGGAGCTGCTCCTTGGCGCTTCCCCCTTCTGGGACAGTGCACCATACATCAGTGGGCGTGGGCTGCTCCTGGTGTCTAGTAAAAGAGAGCCCCTTGATGGCATCTGTTTTCCTGCAGTCAGAGATCAGGGGGAATGGCTGCACCCCCATCACGCCCCCTGTTCTTGGACAGAACAGAAGTAGATACAGTTATCAGGGGTCTGGCAGCTACTAAACCCCAGGAAGAGGCCACTCTCTCTGATGTGTGATGTAATGTACAGAAGGGAGGTGGAGCAGGGTCGGAACACGGCATTTTGGTGCCCTAGGCAGATGAAGCCGATGGCACCCCCTCTCCCTCCACCCCCACAACAAATGAATGGGTCAGACACTAAGGTAATAAGATCCCAAACACCTCCCCCCTCAGGGGGGTTAGATAACAAGCTCTGACAACCACTTTCACTAGAATTGTTACCTTTTTCACCAAAAAATACCAGCTAAAGGAAAAAAAGTGGTGTACTTTATGGATGAGGCTCGGCTGGGAGTCCAGTTTCAAAGATGGGTATAAAATCATTCATTGTTTGTGGACCATTTCCATAATATAAAGGACAAATAGTGATATTCACCCCCCTATTTTCTAAAACTGTCAGACCCAAGGACCGTCATGGAAACTAATATAGCTTAAATATAATAGGGCTGTTTAATTTTAATTAAGGTGTCCAGTATTTGGCAAATACTCTAATGGAAACTAAACCTGACCCCATTATAGATGATGGTGGTTCACATCCATATTCTTGTATGCTTAGTGGTTCTGTTGATGTATTAATATTCTGATGGTGCATCTGGTGTCACATTCCTGTACTTATAGTGGTTCTGGTGATGTAGTTATGCAGTGATAATTCTGGTGCTGTATTCATCACTGGAACCATCATCAGTATATGAATACAAAACCAAAATCATCATCAGTACATAAACAAAACCAGAGCCATCAACAGTACATAAATAAGGCACCAGATCTATCAACATTAAATCAATAGGTCACTAGAACTGCCATCAGCACATGAATAATTTAGCAGACCCACCATCAGTACATGAATACAGCACCAGAACTACCATTAGTACATAATTGCATCACCAGAACCACCATGGATAGTACATAAATAGCAGCAGAATCATCATCAAAAAATAGTTTACTAGAACCAACATCAGTACATGAATACGGCACCAGAACCACCATTAGTACATAAATGTGTCACCACAAACCCCTTCAGTCCAGTATTCGAAAAAAAAAATACAACATTAGTATCACCATCAGTATATGTATATGTCACTAGAACCATCACCAATACATGAAACATTACCAAGCTTAGTACAGCAATCAATTGTAATGTCAAGTCAGCCCCATAGACATTTGTATCTCATAAACTTAAAACTCCCAATATGTCCTAAACAATGGTAAGGACATACTAGGAGTAGCCATCATCAGATTGTGGACCAAACAGGAACCACAGTGTTGATGAGATGTAGTCAGTAGCAACAAGTCAACATTTACATTCAGGCACCTTATAGGTGACATCTCTAATTGCAGTTGTTCTCTTTCTTTTTGTGTCCATCTTGTCCAGATGCCAGATGATTTTTTACAGCCACAGCTGATCTCTGTAGACTTCCCTCTTCTCCGGTCTTCTGCAGCACATCCCCACATGGTACTCTTTAAAACAAGTGTCATTAGAATGATCTCTGCATAAAAATATCTATCCATAATATGACGTAAATAAGCCTCCTATGGTATATGTCTTCCACACTGTCTGCCTTAATGAGCTATAGCCGCAACACTGTCTGCTTAATGAGCAATAACCACCACTCCATCTATCATTATTGGCTATAACTACCACAACGCTCGCCCTCCACTGTTTCCCTTTACATGCTCTATTGTCCCCTTGCCATGCTAACCTCTCTCCATACTGTTCCACATTTCATGCTGTGCCGTTTCTATTTCCATTCTGTGCGCTATCTTCACACTATGCCCTCATACTGCACACTATGCCCTCATACTGCCCACTATGCTGTCCTCTCCTAACTGTACACCCTCATCACACTGTGTTCCTATCCACCCAAACCCCAATATAAAATCTAAGGTCTCTAAAGTCCCCTATACAGTATAATGCTCCCCATAGTGCCCTAAACAATATGGTCACCACAAACCCCAGTATGTCCCTTATAGCCCCCAATATAATTTCCCCCACACGCCCCTGTATGATGTCCCCCATAGACCCAAGATATAATGTACCCCATAGGTCCCAGTGTAATGTCCTCCACATACCCTGGGTAGAATGTCCACCCCAGACTCTAGATATATTCCCCACATGCCCCAGTATAATATCCACTATAGGTCCTAGGTAGAATGTCCACCAGAGGCTCCAGATATAATATCCCCCATAGGCATCAGGTATAATGTCACACACAAGCCCCAGTTATAATGTCCCCCACATGGCCCAGTATAATGTCCTCCACGGCTCCAGGTAAAACATCCCCCCATGTATATAACCTCCATTCAGAGGCAAAATAATATAAGAAAAAATAAAAAAAAACAGCTTGTACTCACCTAATCCAGGCTTCCCTCCAGCACAGCCTCCATTTCCTATTTCAGTGTGGATAGCAGTGGGCGCTGGACAGCGCGATGACGTCACTGCATTGCGCTGTCCAATATCCCCTGCATACACTATATCCACCAGAGCACAGGCTGGAAGTAGCCTGCATTCTGCTGCAGTTTCCAGAGGGACAGGTAACTCATTACAGCTCCTTTGCTCCTGTCCCGGTTGCAACTCCCACCAATTATGTTTGCCTGTGACAGACATGTATACAATTAAGTGCAGGGAGGGAGCGACAGCCGGGGCTCAGGCAGAGCGAGAGGTGACTGACACCTGACACTGGTAACCTATGTGCCTGCGCCGCAGTCATGCTGAATGTCTGTGGCTGGAAGAGAGTGCTGGGCGGCTGCAGACATTCAGCATTTTTTTTATCGAAGTGCACCCCCCCTTGTAGAGGTAGAAGGTAGTGCTCTAGGCAGGTACCTACCCTGTCTACCCCTCATCTCGGCCCTGAGCGGTAGCAGCAATGGGCAGCTCCAGCGTCACATTGAATTACAGGTACTGTGAGGATGGGGACTGTGTATATGGAGCATTTAGGAAAAGACCATTTTGGACAAAGAGTTCCCTGTGCAAGGAATATGTTTGGGTTCGCCCTCCATACAGCAGCACAGTTACCTAAACATATAAAAGGACAAATTTGTATTGTACATTTTATTACTCGTTCTTACAATGCAAGCTCATTCATTTCCACTATGCTGCGATGTAGCAGCGATGTAGCAGCGGTGTATACATGATGGATGTTAAGGCCAAATTCCTTGTGTAGGCTCAGTCTTATATGCAGTGCTGAGAACAAGAAAGTTAAACCTTTATTATTGTTTTGGGGTTTTTTTCTTCCCCTTTTTCCAAGAGCCAGAACTTTTTTTTGTTGTTGACATTGCTGTATAGGAGGCTGTAGTTTTGTCAAATAAGTTACAATTTTGAATGACTCCATTCACTTTACCATGTAATGTATTGAAGACCAGTTTAGGCCGCTGTATGGGAGGTCTGATAACCGCAGCTCTCCTTTTGATAAGCCGGCCTGGAGCGATGCTATATATGCATCATGCCACAACAATTATGTTGCGACAGGTCAGCTAGTCAAAAAAGGAGCCTTGCATGCTGCCAGGTACGAGAAATTTCTTGGGTGTCCCATCCAGCGACCACAGATTACTGATGAGGCCAATGGTCCTGTAAATTGATTCACACTAACTTTATTAAAGGGAATCTGTCTACAGGGTCTTGCTATGTAATATGAGGACAGCATGCTATAGGGATTACAATAAAAAACCCCAACAAAATCAACTATGCCTCCCTTATCAAGCTGTTGTTATTATTTACATAAACTAAAGGCTTTATCTCCTGGTGATTATCATTGCTGGGCTACTTTGTCTGGTGAACAGCAGTCTGACCCCCCCCCCTCCTCTGATTGACACCTCACTGTCTATGTACAATCTCTATAGAGAGCTTGGTGTGGGCAGGATTAGTTTTCCTAGCTCTGCTGTGTTGCTAAATCTAAAAGCTCTGATTGGGTCATAACAGCTACACCCAGTAATCTAAGTGATATATTGTTGGATTTAGAGTCTCTTTGCCTACTTTATGTTTTTCTCAGATGAGGTAACACAAACTTGCTGACATATTCCCTTTACTTAGCATTACTATAGACTGATATTTTTTTTACTTCCTGTTTAAGCTATTACATTATCATTAAGTATCTTGTCATTTAAATATTGTCCTGTGTCTAAATAAAATAAATGTTTTCTTACACTGGTTCAGACCACCATATTCTCAAAAAGCCATTTTGTGATTCATGCCATTCCCAGTATGTACTCTGTGAGTGCAGATATACGATTTATATTACTTTATGACACTGCTTTGAGGCTGGCACAGCTGTAATAGTAAATCTTTCTCTGTCATTGGCTATTTTAACTGTGAACATTATTAAAGGTTATATTATTCTGCCTATTGTACATTATATTCATTGCAGTGTTAGAAGGGAACTGTACTTCCAACAAACTCTGCATAAATGAATAGTCCAGGAGTACAGGCAACTCTACGAATCTTTGTAATTTATTATATTCGAGAAATCAGCTTCCTTCCCACTTATCTTACACTTCTTCCCCTGCCTCCTGAACTTAATATCCACTGTGAAAAGCATCTCGTGTCCATGTTGCTCAGAGTAGACGGACTGCAAGTGTCACCTGACACAGCCCATTATACTCTATGTAGAGGGAAAGTGGAAAAGGAGTAAGCAGAAGGCAAGGGACAGGCAAAAAAAAAATCATGCAGCGCTTTGTAACAAGTGTTTTATCTCACTTCAGAGCTTGATTCAGATCAAAACCACTCAGCTCTGCTGCATAATGTTCTAAATGTGACTGCAACTTATCTCTGTGACTGAAAAAGTGAATAAAGAGCAGGAATCCCTCATTTCTTTGCGGAGTTGTATACAGGGAAAATCACTGCTTCTCATCTCCTGCCCCAGCCAATATCATGGAAAAGAGAAAAGGGGTGAAATGCAGGATATAGGTCTAATAACAGCCACAAATAGTGTTATCCTCACGTAGACGCACAGGACAGCTTATTCTGAAAAGTTACTTGAAAGGAGAGTTTCTCATTAAGTGAAAGCATTCAATTCTATATAATGTTTACAAGTCTTATAAACCTGGTATTAAATGTTTGTTCCAAAAATCCAATGTAGCAGTCCATTGTAGAATATTTCAGTGTCATTTATTAAGGCCCCCAATGTTCAATTACTGACTTTTGCTCCATGATTGTACATAATTCTCTTCTCCTTCATCATATCTGACAAGCATTGCCATCCTTTGCTACTGGCAGGCACACATCATGCTGAGAAAGACCGTTGACTTTAATGTTTAGAGACAATCACCTGCCTCTAGGCGGTATCGACCAGGAAATTCTTCTCCGAGCGTTAGTGTAACCGCTTTCATCTTCTGTTACTATCCTTCCTTTCAAATTTGTGAACTACTTGAAAAGCTTCCAAAAACTCATTAAAGTCAATGCTACCATCTTTATTGGAATCTATGCTATGAGCCAAGTCATCTATAGTCGCATCATCTATACTGATATGAAGGTGGGAGGTGAAAAGCTTCCATGTCTGACGAAATTCATCAATGGATATCAAACCTAAAAAAAGGTATTAAATTAGGGCTCTTATTCTTCAGATGCTAATATTGTATGCAATAAGAAGTTCGATCTCAATTCTACAACGTACAGAAGTTAAGGGTACTTTACACGCTGCGATAACGGTACCGATATCGCTAGCTAGCATACCCGCCCCCGTCGGTTGTGCGACACGGGCAAATCGCAGCCCGTGGCGCACAATATCGCTAACACCCGTCACACGGACTTACCTTCCCTGCGACTTCGCTCTGGATGGCGATCCACCTACTTTCTAAGGGTGCGGCTCGTGCGGCGTCACAGCGACGTCAGACGGCAGCCGTCCAATGACAGAGGAGGGGCGGAGATGAGCGGCTGGAACATGCCGCCCACCTCCTTCCTTCCTCATTGCCGGTGGACGCAGGTAAGGAGATGTTCGTCGTTCCTGCGGTGTCACACATAGCGATGTGTGCTGCCGCAGGAACGACGAACAACATCGTACCTGCAGAAGCAACGATATTAAGGAAATGAACGACGTGTCAACAAGCAACGATTTTTCACGTTTTTGCGCTCGTTGATCGTCGCTCATTGGTGTCACACGCGATGTCGCAACGACACCGGATGTGTGTCACTAATGACGTGACCCCGATGATATATCGTTAGCGATATCGCAGCGTGTAAAGCACCCTTTAGACTCATTGTATTCCAGGGGAGGACATATCATTGGTCCAACCTGTGCACCTTTTTATGGTTCTGCGGTGACCCCAAAAAATGCATTTTTGGCATTTTAATTTTTTGGTTTATGGTGCATATCAATCAGGCTAATTAATTTTATATTTCGATAGATCAGATATTTATGTAAGCACTGCAGTGTTACCAAATACAGTTAGTTCCAGAAATATTTGGACAGTGACTGAATCTTTATGATTTGGGGTCTGCATGACTATTTTTTTAATTTAAATGAAACCACTGAGATGCAGTTGAAGTGTAGACTTTCAGGTTTAATTAAAGTGGTTAAACTAAAATATTCTATGAAACGTTTAGGAATTGCAATCATTTTTCCACAGAGGCTCCTTATTTCAGAGACTTAAAAATAACTGAACAAATTTACTCTACCATAAATAAAATGTTCATTTTTAATTCTTTGTAGAGAATCCTTTGCATGAAATGGCTGCCTGAAGTCTGGAAGCCATGGATGTCACTAAACGTTGGTTTTCCTCCTTTGCAATGCTTTGCGAGGCCTTTACTGCAGCTGACTTCAGTTATTGCTTGTTTCTGGGTCTTTCTGCCTTTTGTCTTAAGCGTGTCAAATGCATGCTCAGTGGGGTTCAGATCTGGTGATTGACTCAGCCGTTGCAGAATATTCCACTTCTTTGCCTTATAAAACTACTGGGTTGTTTTCGCAGAATGCTTTGTCATTGTCCATCTGTAGGGTGAAGCGTCGTCCAATCAACTTTTCTGCATTTGGTTGAATCTGAGCAGATAGTATTGCCCTGAACAATTCAAAATTCATCCGGCTGCTTTTGTCTTCAATCACATCAATAACACTAGTGCCATTGGAAGACATGTATGCCCGGCCATGACACTGCCTCCACCATGTTTTCCAGTGGATGTGGTTTTGTTTAGATCATGAGCCATTCCAGGCCTTCTCCATACTTTCTTCTTCCCATCATTCTGGTACAGGTTGATCTTAGTTTCATCTGTCCATAGAATGCTTTTCCAGAACTGGGCTGGCTTCTTTAGATGCTTTGTGATAAATTCTAATCTGGCCTTTGTATTTTTAATGCTGATTACTGGTTTCCACCTAGTCGTGGAACCCTCTGCATTCTCTTTATGATAGACTTGTATACTAAACAACCCACTTCCTGGAGAATGTTCTTTACTTGGGTGGATTCACTACGGAAAGGATTCTGTGATCATCCAACACTATTATCTTCCTTGGACATCCAGGCCTCTTTGAGTTCCCAAACACTCTAGTGTGCTATTTTTTTCCCCAGCATATACCAAACTCTTTATTTTACCATCCCTAATAAGAATTTTTTTCTATTTTTTTCAGCCTAATGATGGTCTGTTTTTCCTCCATTGAGAGCTCCTATGACTGCATGTTGTGGGTTCACAACAGCAGCTTCCAAATGCATATGTCACACCTGGAATCAGCTCCAGACCTTTTAATTAATTAATTGAATATGGATTAATGAAGGAATAGCCTATGTAGCCGATTAAAGAGTTTTTGAGAGAATTGTCCAATTACTTTTGTCCCTTAAAAAAAAGAGGCAGCTACATGTTAAAGAGCTGTAATTTCTAAACCCTTACCCCAATTAGGATTTGAATACCCTCAAATTAAACTTGAGAATATGCACTTCAAAATGCATATTGATTGCATTACAGTATATTGAATATGTTTGGATAAATAGGTAAAATGTCAACATTTGTGTCACTGTCCAAATATTTCTGGACCTAACTGTATGTGTATTTTTTTTTAATTTGTTTAAAATCTTTATTTTTAATAGGGGGAAAAAGTGTGTGATTTACACTTTTACGCTTTTTTTTACTTTTTTCATATTTTTCCTTTTAGTATATTTGGTATTTCCCCTTAAGTACTTGAACCTACGATGGTCTGACTGGTTGTGCAATATACAGAAATAGTACAATATTAATGTATATAGCAAAAATCACAGTCTCTTTTGAAACAAAGCCACAGGCTGGATTTCAATGGCACTCCGTGATGACAAGCATGAAGGTGATAAACAGTCCCATAGAAACCCATTTGCACCCTGTAATAACATTGTGGGCCAGCAGATGGGTGCACATAGTGATGTACACCCATGCCAGCATGCTGTTAATGTCGCTGTCATTCTCAACATCTCGTAAACATTATCTGCCTGATCTGAGGCGGGCTCACCCGCTCATGACTTGCCCCATACATACACGCCAGATGCCAAGAAGAGGTTAATGTTCATAACCCCGCTGGGGAATTTAACTGAATCACGTTTTTCAGGCTTTCAGACATAAGCCCAGGGCCACTGATGTGGCTAAAACATGATGTGGACATAGCCTTAGTCAATCCCATAGATACTGCATAGAGCAATAGTGCATTAGCATTATTATAGCTACAATCAAGCAGGGGACACAAACCCCCTATTCTCATGATCAGTATAGGTCCCAGTGGTGGTACCCCCAGTGAAAACATATCTATCACCTATATTTTAAATAGATTGTATGTGTTCATAGGTCAAGCTCTTTAAATAGTGTATATTTTATACTTATGCAACTACTTTTAAAAATATAAATAAAATAATCAGCATATACGTCCTGATTTTTATGTTGAGTCATATCAGTAGTTGTCAAGAAACATTAAAAAAGCCATAATATGTGACATATTAGAGTGATCACCAAAACCAGTCCTCATGAGCCACAAACAGATCATGTGTCAGGATTTCCTTATCATTGCACACAGTGTCGGACTGGCTACCAGAGAGCCGCCAGTAATACCAGGCATGGCTGCTGTTACCTGCATTGAACTCCGAAGCTCTCATCTGAGCCCCGGAGTGCAGCCTGGACTGAACTCCGGGTTTGCAGGACTGAACCATGAGCGCAGTATGATTCCCCGGCGATTGCGGTTCAGTTCATGACAGCTGTGGACAGGCCGGGCTGAACTCCGGAGGTCAGGTGAGAGCTCTGAGTTCAATGCAGGTAACTGCAGCAAGGCCTGGTATTACTAGCGGTTTCTCCGGTAGCCAGTCCGTCACTTATTGCACAGATAATAATTCCATCACCTGGGCAATACTAAGAAGATCCTAAAACATGATCTGATGGTGGCTCTTGAGGACTTGAGTTGAGGAATGGTGACCTAAATGTTATAACTACGATACCTGAGTGATCCTTGTCAATTATGTTGAAGACGATCTCAAGGTCTGCTTTGTATCTGTATAGTGTCTCAACCAAACTAGGCTGAACCTAATAAAAGTAACATATACAGTATATTAAACATTGCATTGATATAAAAAGGATAAAGGGGCAGTATAAAAATTTACACGCTTGAATTACATCTCCACAGTAAATAACGTCTTGCAGTGCAAAAATTACATTTGCTCTTCCACTTTTTTTCTCTCACAACAATTAAAGAGCCCTAAGGCCCCGTTACACGCTGCGATATATCTAACGATATGTCGTCGGGGTCACGTCGTTAGTGACGCACATCCGGCAACGTTTAACATATCGTAGCATGTGACAGCTACGAGCGACTTTGAACAAGCAAAAATACTCAACTTATCGTTGCTCATTGACACGACGCTCATTTTAAAAAATCGAGCGTCCTTCTGCGCGACGGTTGTTCATTGTTCCCGAGGCAGCACACATCGCTCCGTGTGACACCCCGGGAACGATGAACTGCAGCTTACCTGCGGCCGCCAGCAATGAGGAAGGAAGGAGGTGGGCGGGATGTTACGTCCCGCTCATCTCCGCCCCTCCGCTTCTATTGGGCGGCCACTGTGTGACGTCGCTGTGATGCCGAACGTCCCTCCCCCTTCAGAAAGAGGATGTTCGCCGCCCACAGCGAGGTCGTTCGGGAGGTAAATATGTGTGATGGGGGTTACCGACTTTGTGCGACACGGGCAACAAATTGCCCATAACGCACAAACGATGGGGCGGGTGCGATCGCTCATGCGAATGCACGATAAATCGACACGTGTAAAGCGGCCTTTAAGAAGAAACACATTTCTACTCTACATCTTGTAAGATGTGAATATTTGAAATACTTCGGTCATTAAACAAGACTACACCATGAGACTGTGGAAATTATAACAGTCATGGAAGGGTTATTTCCCTTTATAACTTTACATTGGATCCTACTAAAAGTCATTGGAGTTTTGATACAGAATAGTTTCTCTTGATTCTGACCAATGATCATCCATAACCATTCCAATCCATATTCTCAAAGAGGAATATTAAAACTAATTAATTATATAACATAAAACAATATAATCTCAGCTCTTTAAAGAAGAATTGCAATAAACATGGATTTTGTTTACCTGGTATAAATACCGCTGTTCATAATCTAGCCTTTTTTTTTCTTGTTCCTCTCCATTCCTGAGATTTGTCTCTATCTTCACTGTATATAAAGCTACACTTTTTTTCACCCCAAGTGGGCTTGGTCCTCGTGAAGATGAGGAAGAGTTGAAGCCCATAACCCCCTTAGCTAAAAACATTTGTATACATGATGCTACATTTCAGGAACGCAGCGGCACAGGAACAAAAGAAGAACAATGCCAGGTTCACGGGAACAGCAGCATTTACAATCGGTGAAAAAAGATCTATGTTTATGTCAAGTAGTTACCGTACATCAAATTTTATGGATTATATATAACGTACATATGTAGCATAAGAACCTATAAGTAAATAAGTAAATTAGCTACACTTACTGCTTTAATGGATTTTTCAATATGCAGATCTTCAAAACATGAAAGATATTCCACCCAGCCATCAGAAACCAATCGTGCAAGTCTTGAGCGTAATGTCCTCCAAGGTAGATCCAGATGGAGCACTGCCTCCATTGATGAAGCCCAATCACTAATGGAGATTTTCCCTGTTAAATGTAAAATTATTTGCTGTATGATGACTACATCATTTATCAATGTTCAGATTTTAGAAGAATCAGAACTTAGACGTTTTATGGAAGACATACACCAACTATCTTTATGATTACAGGAGAGAACTGACACACAAACGAGAGAGGTCACACATTACAGTATGAATACTCTCTAATATTTAGGATAGCGCCATATGCAGTCAGGTCAACCAGGTCCCCCTGAAGCTATTGTATCCACCAATAATTACCAGAAATGAAGCGTGACCAAAAAACATTGTCCAGTTTACAGTATATGAAATATACAAGTGCATATCAATAAATTAGAATATCATCAAAAAGTTAATTTATTTCAGTAATTCAATACAAAAAGGGAAATGCAAATATTATATAGAGTCATTACACACAGAGGGATCTATTTCAAGTGTTTATTTCTGTTAATGTTAATGATTATGGCTTACAGCCAATGAAAACCCAAAAGTCATTATCTCAGAAAATTAGAATAATTGCCACAAAACTCCTGCAAAGGCTTCCTAAGCATTTAAAATGGTCCCTTTGTCTGGTTCAGTAGGCTACACAATCATGGGGAAGACAGCTAACTTGAAAGATGTCCAGAAGGCAGTCATTGACACTTACCACAAGGAGAGTAAGCCACAAAAGGTCATTGCTTAAGAAGCTGGCTGTTCAGAGTGCTATATCCAAGCATATTAATGGAAAGTTGAGTGGAAGAAAAAAAAAGTGTGGTAGAAAAAGGTGCACAAACAACTGGGATAACCGCAGCCTTGAAAGGATTGTTCAGAAAAGGCCATTCCCATTGGGGGGAGAATCACAAGGAGTGGACTGCTACTGGAGTCAGTGCTTGAAGAGCCACCACAAACAGACGTATCCAGGACATGGGCTGCAACTGTCGCATTCCTTGTGTCAAGCCACTCATGACCAATAGACAACGCCAGAAGCGTCTTACCTGGACCAAGGAGAAAAAGAACTGGATTGTTGCTCAGTGGTCCAAGGTGTTATTTTCTTATAAAAGTAAATTTTGCATTTCATTTGGCAATCAACGTCCCAGAGTTTGGAGGAAGAGTGGAGAGGCCACAATCCAAACAGCTTGAGGTGTAGTGTGAAGTTTCCACAATCAGAGATGGTTTGGGAAGCCATGTCATCTGCTGGTGTAGGTTCACTGTGCTTTATCAAGACCAAAGTCAGCACACCCGACTACCAGGAAATTTTAGAGCACTTCATGCTTCCCTCTGCCGAGAAGCTTTATGGAGATGGAAATTTCATTTTCCAGCAGGACTTTGCACCTGTCCACACTGCCAAAAGTACCAATACCTGGATTAATAACCACAGTATCACTGTGCTTGATTGGCCAGCAAACACGCCTGACCTAAACCCCATAGAGAATCTATAGGTTATTGTCAAGAAGAAGATGAGACACCAGACCCAACAATACAGGCGAGCTGAAGGCTGCTATCAAAGCAACCTGGGCTTCCATAACACCTCAGCAGTGCCACAGGCTGATCGCCTCCATGCCATGCCGCATTGATGCAGTAATTCATGCAAAAGCAGCCCCGACCAATTATTAAGTGCATTTACAGTAAGGGCTTTTCAGTAGGCACCAACATTTCTGAGTTTAAAATCATTTTTTCAGTTGGTCTTATATAATATTCTAATTTTCTGAGATAATGACTTTTGGGTTTTCATTGGCTGTAAGCCATAATCACCAGCACTAACACAAATAAACACTTGAAATAGATCACTCTGTGTGTAATGACTCTATATAATATATGCATTTCCCTTTCTGTATTGAATTACTGAAATAAATTAACTTTGATGGATTTACCATGTAAAACAATACTTTATTTACCTGTATCATCCGGGTCATACTCTTTAAAAGCTTTTATAAGGTCAGAGCGATGGGCAAACAATTGTTCCTGAAGTGCTCTGAGGGCAGAATCTTCAACAGCACTCATCCTTAAGAAAGAAAAAAGAGCAAACATTTATTAAAGAAATTCTGTCAGCAGATTTTTGCTACATAATCTGAATATACAGTGAGGTAGAGGTTAAAACACTGAATTCAATGTGTAACTTATCAGGCTGTGTGCTGTTGTTTACTTATAATGAAGGTTTTATCACCAGGACCTTTTCACTGCTTGGACTACAACTAAGTGAGACCTAGTCCGACAACCACATCCTTCCTCTCACAAGCAGCTCAATGTCTGTAGACAACGTACACAGAAAGCTGTGGTGTGAGTGGGGTTAGCTTTCTAAGCTCTGGCATATGCCACATATAAGAATACTGATTGTGTCACATTTGCATCTTTATTTCAGGGGGCATAATTTTGGAATAGAAGGGCACAGATACAAAAGAAAAACTGTTCCAGGATCAGTGGAGCCGCCCCAATTGGAAGAGGTACTCAGTTTAAATAAAGAAATCCATTATAAAGCGGTTAACTTCGAACATTTAATATCAGGGATGAACTTAGTGTAGTCTTTGTTGAAAAAAAGTTAATAAAATTATGCAATTGACATACATCTCTCACTCAAATCACCAAATCCCCCATTCAGTGCTTAGTGTAAATAATATAAGTTACAAGAAGCAAGCCAAGTGGTAAATTTAACAAAATAACATAAAAAAAATATTTGAGGCAAATTGTCAGGTCCCCTGATTGTCCCCGACAATGACTTTGGCGGTATGGGTGTAGATTTCTCTAATGCGTAAGATGTTTTATGTGGTTACTAATGCTGCACCTTTTGAAAAATGAACTTTTATTGCGCAGCATCGTATATGCTAATATTTGTAGGACTAGTCTCTTTCCCGAGACTGCTGAGACTAGTCCTGCCTCCAATCCTCTTATGACATCACTATGTAGGCTGTGAATCTTACACAAGTACGCGTAATTTAATGACGCAAGGCAGGACCAGTCCAGGGGATAGAGACACCTTGCCTGACTAATCCCCCCTCATTAGAATATGTGATGCTGCAGAATAAAAGTTTATTTTGTTAGTACTACAGCATTAATAATCACACACCACGTCAGATTAAATAAATGGGCACTCATACCACTATAGTTGCGGTTAGGGACAGGGAGCTGACAGATTCCTTTTAACCACAGTTATCTATGACTTATGTGATGTTCCTGATTGTACGTAGAACATTTTTCCAAATGTTGTAACCAGCATAACTTCTGTTACCATTCAGATATTAACCTCTTACCGACATATGACATATTGGTATATGGGCCTTTAACAGTCGCGGGTGAATCGGAGTTAAGCCCATGGCTGTTTACCTGGTAAAATGCCAGTATTAATCTCTAACACAAGTCAGCAAGGGGGTGCGTCATTCCATGTTCCCATCAGCGTGTGCGTTATGTGATCGCAAGACACCAATGGTTGTCATGACGGCTTGGGGTCTGCTGATAACCCCCATGCCTGTCACTATGATTCTCCCGTAAACACCAGCCCACAGCCAGCGTTCATAGGAGGTTGTGATTTCTGTTATACATATAAGTATATCAATGATCGCAGCTTCAAGTCCTCTAAGGAGACTAGTAAATACAGAAAAAAGTATAAAAAAAAACCCTCCCCCATTTTTTAAAAATATGAACCCCCAAAAGTTCAAATCATCCTCCCTTTGCCACATAAAAATAAAACAAAACATACACCTATTTGGTATCGCTGTCTTCATAAAATTCCAATCTATCAAAATATAAAATAAATTAATCCAATCGATAAAAAAAAATCAAACCGCCAGAATTACGTTTGTCTGGCCAATGCAACATTGCAATAAAGTACAATAAAAGGCTATCAAAAATATTATTTTCCAAAATTGGTTTCAGTAAAAACGTCAGCTTAGGGTGCAAAAATTAAGCCCTCACACAGCCCCATACCCTGAAAAATGAAAACGTTACTGATCTCGGAAAATGGAAACCAAAGCAAATTAAAAATTTCTTACAAATTTCTGTACTCATACTGAAGCATTTATAGAGAATAGGCTAAAGCTGTCCAGGTTGTAGCCAACTCATCATCCGGTAAATAATTTGTACATTTAAGACCATCAAAATACCAAACTAAGCTAGTCTATAGGAAGACAGCGTACAATTTTTTCTCTTTTATCTTTTGGCTTCCTATTTGCCAGAGAAGAGTGTGCTCATGATGACTGTCTGCATGACCAGTGGCATGACAGAGCCGCTGGCCCAAACTATGCACACTCCGATACTGCAGAAGGAAGGAGCGCCAGGGCATTAAAGCTACCTACACCCTATCAACCAGACAGTTTCAGTGCAGCTCCTTTAGGCCGGGTACACATATTCGGCTTTTCGCCGGTTTGATGGATGCGGTGCACGCCAGTACAGTGTATACAGTATACAGTATACTGGCAGCGCAACAAGCGCCGGTCACATGCTGTCATGTGACCGGAGTATGTGACCCGGAAGTTGCGGCGCTGCCACTGTACTGTATCATACTGTACTGGTATGCGCCGCATCCATCAAACCGGCGAAAAGCCGGATATGTGTACCTGGCCTAAAGCTCTAAAGCAAAGAGCTTGCAAGAGATACACTCCTTGCCTTAGGAAATCGACCATCTCTGATAGACTTCAGAGCAAGCCGGTAAACAACGAGCAGTACACAGTAAAAGTAAAAATCCCTTTAAGTCTATAGGAAGTTTAAAAATAAGGTGTTACAATTCCTATCATTGTCATTCATGGCTTATAATGTGGATATTACAAAAAGCACAGGAGTGGACAATCTCTCTAAGGCCAGGATCACACGAGCATATGAATCGGACTAGTGCAATGCAAGAAAATCTCAGAATGCTTTCGGACCAATGTTAGTCAATGACACAGGTTAGATCTGCGAGTTTTTCCTCAGCGCTAATGGATTGAAGAAAAAAAAAATCACAGCATGCAGCGTGTCTCGGATCATGTGCACTCATACAAGTCTATGGGTGGGTGTGAAACATTGGACTGCACTGATGTAATCTGAGTGCAGTCCAATATACGCTGAGACAAGTAATGGAGAAATTAATCTCTTCATCTGCATCTGTGATCCAATGCTTGCATGCGATAGAATCTTATCATAGTGAAAGACAATCGTCTCACGCTTTGAGCCAAGTGTCATTAGCATATCGCAACTGATTCTCTCAGATGCTATACGCCCGTGTGACCCCATCCTCATCTCTACAGTTTATATAGAAGGTTTAGAATCTTCTTGGCCCAGACATAATTGGAAATAGTTGAGGTGCTGGGCTTAGGAAACAATTCTAAAACTTTCACGGTGATCGGGGGAGAGCAGGGATTGGGGTCTCCTAGACTGTCCCTCAGTGTTTTACCACCAACAGTGATAGACAAACAGGGGAAACGAAAACTCTATTAAGGCCCCGTCACACTAAGCAACATCGCTAGCAACATCGCTGCTAACGAACAACTTTTGTGACGTTGCTAGCGATGTTGCTGTGTGTGACATCCAGCAACAACCTGGCCCCTGCTGTGAGGTCGTTTGTTGTTGCTGAATGTCCTGGGCCATTTTTTAGTTGTTGCTGTCCCGCTGTGAAGCACAGATCGCTGTGTGTGACAGCGACAGAGCAGCAACTAAATGTGCAGGCAGCAGGAGCCGGCTTCTGCGGAGGCTGGTAACCACAGTAAACATCGGGTAACCAAGAAGCCCTGTCCTTGGTTACCCAATATTTACCTTTGTTACCAGCCTCCGCCGCTCTCACTGTCAGTGCCGGCTCCTGCTCTGTGCACATGTAGCTGCAGGATACATCGGGTTAATTAACCCGATGTGTGCTGTAGCTAGGAGAGCAGGGAGCCAGCGCTAAGCATTGTGCGCTGCTCCCTGCTCTGTGCACATGTAGCTGCAGCACACATCGGGTAATTAACCCGATGTGTGCTGTAACTAGGAGAGCAGGGAGCCAGCGCTCAGTGTGCGCTGCTCCCTGCTCTCTGCACGTGTAGCTCCGTGCGCTGGTAACCAAGGTAAATATCGGGTTGGTTACCCGATATTTACCTTAGTTACCAAGCGCAGCATCTTCCACGCGGCGCTGGGGGCTGGTCACTGGTTGCTGGTGAACTCACCAGCAACTCGTGTAGCGACGCTCCAGCAATCTCTGCCAGGTCAGGTTGCTGGTGGGATCGCTGGAGCGTCGCAGTGTGACATCTCACCAGCAACCTCTTAGCAACTTACCAGCGATCCCTATCGTTGTTGGGATCGCTGGTAAGTTGCTTAGTGTGACTGGACCTTTACACAGCATGCTGACACACAGTTATCAGACAACTGATAAGGAGAAAAACAAGGAGCACAAAGGAAATAACTAGATGACAGGAGGAACTCCACAGCACACCAAGCAACATGCAGTAAATCACCAGCTACTGGAACACCATAGCACATGGACCGGTTTAGCAATAAGCTATAGACTGCATAGGACAACAAATTCTTCCATCTTAAAAAGGCGTGAAGTAACTGTGATGGATCTCCTGCAACATATAATCCAAAAGGTAACTAGTAGACTAGCAGAAATTAACTTCTGCTTGTCCGATCACTAATGAACACACAGCTGGTCGTCACCCGAGCCTGCCTGTGCAACTCAGAAACACCAGAGAAAGCATAGAGAGTAGTGTTAGATTCTGTAGTCTGAACAGCTTCTGACGTCGCCATGACACGTTTAGTCTGGAGCCAAACACTATGTGACAAAAACTCATTTAGAAATTCTGAAAATAATTATTGAATTAAGACATTAAAATGTATTTGACCAAAGACCGGACAATGTTATAGTCTAGTCTGACAGACACAACCATGCAATTCTAGTCACTACAAAAATGTTCTGGCACCGTGTTGGCAGGCTGAAAGAAGATTTATTGCTATCAGTAAGTAACAAAACAATAACCTTGTAGATATGATAGCTTTTAATGGCTAGCAAAAATAGAATAAATATTACAATGCATTCTTTTAAGACTTCATTTCTCTTTATCAAGGACAGTATAACAGCGTATCTGTATAAACTCAGTGTGTATGTGCATCTTCAGATACCCCATTCTACCATGCCTGAAGAAGAGACCTAAGCATTGTTGAAAGCTCGCTTTGTAACGTTAATAATTTTATATTCATTAGTAATTAAAAGGTATCAAATGTAGAAGATTTTGTTTCTCTTACTGAGATCTTGTCCCAAATGGAGAAATCAAATTTCTCTACAAATGTATCAGTTTGAATAAATAATGGTTTTGAAGTACAAAATACTTTTTTTTAGCTTATGTATCTGTACAAAAGATATGTTAAAGCAATTCCCAATAAATACATAAAATGAAAGAACGTATGCTTACCGTTGATTAAGTGTAAGTTTTCGTGTGCACTTACTAACTTGATATTGAACAAATCGTGGAATTAGATCCGGGCACAACTTGAGATATGCCCCTCTGTTACTTCCTTCATCATAGTAATTAGATGCTGAAAATATGGTTATGACCTAAGGATGAAACAAAGATCTATGTGTTCTTATCAATTTTGGGGGGATTTATATAGAAATCCCAATGTTGGTGTGCAGCATAGAGCACAAAATAAATGTGGTCCCAGCCTTCTATTGAAAGCAATCAAAAAAATATTATGCAGCCCAAAATGCTGCCAATAAAATCCAATAAAAACTTCAACTTATCTTGCAAAAAACAAGTCCCCATTCGTACCCGTCATCTATCCATACATGTCTTCCACCCACACCTCCAAATAAAATCTAGTGAAATTTGTGCTCCCAAATCCAAGTTTCCTTTCTTTTGAACCCCACAATGCACCTAAACCGCTGTTATTGACCACATGTTTGGCACTGCTATAGTGGGAACAGTCCACCTAATGTATACAGTCCCCGACAGAAGTTCTGTCGCTTATCCATGTTATATAAATAAAAACTTATAACCTGACTTTAAATTTATCCATTGGTTTTATAAATTACTCTTTTGAAAGCTGAAACCCTCCCAAATTTGGTTTAGGTTTTGAAAATAAAGTTGTTGCAAAGCTGAAATATTGATCATTTAATGACCACAGAAAGGTCAGATTTTGGCAAGACAAAAGTTGTTGCCCACAGAAAGTAATGTGAAATTCAAACAAATAATTAACTTCTAATACAAAGATATGTTGCATAACATTGGTGAATGAAGTTGTGGTGCTATTAGAGCCATATTTAATATTTTGTGTGACTGCCATGAGCTTGAAGGACTGCATCCATGCGGTTCAACAATGATTCTTCCATTTTTTTGAAGAAGTCATCAGGAATAGCAAAGAATGCAGTCTTACATGCCTCCCAGAGTTCATCTAGATTCTTAGGGGTAGGATGAAAGAGGAAGCTTGGAAGACGAAACCAAACATGCTCAATGATGTTCATGTCTGGTGACTGGGCTGGCCAGTCCTTGAGCACATTGATCTTTTTTACCAGGAGGAACTTTGTTGTAGAGATGGATGTATGAGATGGAGCACCATCCTGCTGCAGAATTTGACCCCTTTTATGATTGGGAATGTAAGAGGTAGCTAATACTTCTTGATATTTTAGGCTATTAATATTGCTTTCCACCTTGCAAATGTTTCGCACACTCCCATACTGAATGTAACCCCAGACCATGATCTTTCCACCACCAAAGTAAACTTTTCTGGATTCATACAGGCTCCAGTAGGTCTCCTGCAGTATTTGCGGTGGCTGTGGTGTAATTCAACTGAAGATTCATCAGAGAAATCTACCTTCTGCCACTTTTCCAGCATCCATCTGTTTAGCAGGCTGTGGGACTTGGCAAATGCCACACGTTTTTTTAATTGCCTTTTGTTTAGTGCTGGCTCCTGGTCACTGATTCGACCATGGAGGCCATTTCAAGACAGAATCCTACAAACTGTTCTAGTTGACACAGGGACTTGAGGTGACCAGGCCTTTTAGAGCTCTGCTGCAGTGGAAGAGGGTCTGTCTTTGGATTTTCTAACCAACAAACGTTCCTCTTGAGCAGTTGTCTTGCGGGGTCTGCCGGACCTGGGCTTGTCAAAAACATCTCCAGTCTCTTCAAATCTTTTTTTAATTCTTTGTACTTGACACTGAGACACATTAAAGGTGCCAGCCTCCCCTGCAGTGGATCTGTTCTTCAGCCTCTTGATATTCAACGCTTTGGTCACAGGGTGGATTTTTGGCATGTTGTCAGAGGTCAAGTTGCAGTTCAACTGAAGGTCTGGGGTGCTGGGGTTCTTTGTATACACACTCAATAACTAACCGATCATTTAGTGAGCACAGGTGAGGATGTCAAGGCAACAAAACTTTGTCTTGCCAAAATCTGACCTTTCTGTGTTCATTAAATGATCAATATTTCAGCTTTGCAGCAACTTTATTTTCATAAACTAAACCAAATTTGGGAGGGTTTCCGCTTTCAAAAGAGTAATTTATGAAACCAATGGATGAATTTAAAGTCAGGTTATAAGCTTTTATTTACATAACATGGATAAGCGACAGAACTTCTGTCAGGGACTGTAGGGTGCATGTTTCCAAAAGTGAATGCTGGGCACTAAGCTGCCATATTTATAGTTTTCTGGTATTTTCCCAGGTGTTGGGAGCGTTTTGGAGGCAGCGCGTTTTCGCTGTGTCCAAAATGCTGCTAACACAGATTGTGGGAACATACCATAAATTACAAATATGCCAGCTGTGATATACAGTTACAAGCACAGTGGATCAGTTTTATAAAAAACCCATGCTTCTTTTTTTCACTTTGTAAATTGACCTGCAGAGCTGTATTCTGAACTGCAGCATGTTGAGTTGTTTGTGGAGATGCAAATGTTTTCAGCGGGAGAACATAGCGAAAATCCGAAGCGCCCAGAATCCTGATCGCGGGCTTGGACGCTGTGTTTTCCTTACGAGAACACTTGCACCTCCTGAAGAGGAATGACACTGCATCCGTAAAGCAGTGTCTTCCAAATCATAGGCACATACCTTTACAAAGAAAAAACATGGAGTGGATGTTCTAGAGTGAAAATACCTGTGGGGACCAAAGTTTAATTACTTTTTTTTTTACCTTTCCATTGTGGCTCAACTCATAACCTTCCTGTTTGCATTCGTGTGACCTGATCAACATTTTTAAATTATATCGGTCAAGTAATTTTTTTGTTATATCTGGACCAAAGTAACAACCTCCACCTCTAAAACTGTTTGGTAAGCAGCCATTTTGGTTCTTTGGATCGCTCCACATTATGTCCACAACCTTAGCCAATAAAGAACAAATGTTAGTACAGTACACTATCTATCAATGAATGGAACAATAAGCTAATGGCTGAAATATTTTAAACAAGTCATATAAGAATTAATAGGAAAAAAAATAAAGTTGCCAGCTTCTAAATAACAAAAAATAAATATTCAACATAGAAGCAATCAGCTGAAGCTAAGCACACAAAACATGAAATTTGAGTGTCTACTTTGTATACTGTGAACTTTACCTGCTTTCATCAAACTGATTAAAAAATAGTTTGCCTACAAATCCTAACATTGAGTTCACTGCAATACTACAGAACGTGTAGATACATTTGTGTAGGATACATACAAATGAGTACTGGGCACAAGGATGAGCCCATGGATACAATATTGGGCTGTATGGTTTACACATTGCTACTGGTTTTGTACATCCTAATTATTAGAAAGGAGCTTGTTTTCTAGTTATCAGTTGGTTTCTGGAAGAAAAAGGGACTGAAGGGGTTAACTCATAAAATGCATTTATCACCTACTCACAGAATAGGTGATAAGGCTTAGATTGCAGAAGGGCCTATAGCTGGAGCTCACACCAATCTCTAGAACAAGAATTAGTATGAACAGAACAAAGGTTACACATGGCCATGCATCTCCATTCATATCTAAAGGGCAAGTGTACTAAGCTTGTTTTTGTCAACCCTATACAGTGCCTACAAGTAGTATTCAACCCCCTGCAGATTTAGCAGGTTTACACATTCGGAATTAACTTGGCATTGTGACATTTGGACTGTAGATCAGCCTGGAAGTGTGAAATGCACTGCAGCAAAAAAGAATGTTATTATTTTTTTTTTTTTTTTTTTTTAAATTGTGAAAAGTTTATTCAGAGGGTCATTTATTATTCAACACCTCAAACCACCAGAATTCTGTTTGGTTCCCCTAAAGTATTAAGAAGTATTTCAGGCACAAAGAACAATGAGCTTCACATGTTTGGATTAATTATCTCTTTTTCCAGCCTTTTCTGACTAATTAAGACCCTCCCCAAACTTGTGAACAGCACTCATACTTGGTCAACATGGGAAAGACAAAGGAGCATTCCAAGGCCATCAGAGACAAGATCGTGGAGGGTCACAAGGCTGGCAAGGGTTACAAAACCCTTTACAAGGAGTTGGGCCTACCTGTCTCCACTGTTGGGAGCATCATCCGGAAGTGGAAAGCTTATGGAACTACTGTTAGCCTTCCACGGCCTGGACAGGCTTTGAAAGTTTCCACCCGTGCCGAGGCCAGGCTTGTCCGAAGAGTCAAGGCTAACCCAAGGACAACAAGGAAGGAGCTCCGGGAAGATCTCATGGCAGTGGGGACATTAGTTTCAGTCAATACCATAAGTAACGTACTCCACCGCAATGGTCTCCGTTCCAGACAAGCCCGTAAGGTACCTTTACTTTCAAAGCGTCATGTCAAGGCTCGTCTACAGTTTGCTCATGATCACTTGGAGGACTTTGAGACAGACTAGTTCAAGGTTCTCTGGTCTGATGAGACCAAGATCGAGATCTTTGGTGCCAACCACACACGTGACGTTTGGAGACTGGATGGCACTGCATATGACCCCAAGAATACCATCCCTACAGTCAAGCATGGTGGTGGCAGCATCATGCTGTGGGGCTGTTTCTCAGCCAAGGGGCCTGGCCATCTGGTCCGCATCCATGGGAAGATGGATAGCACGGCCTACCTGGAGATTTTGGCCAAGAACCTCCGCTCCTCCATCAAGGATCTTAAGATGGGTCGTCATTTCATCTTCCAACAAAACAACGACCCAAAGCACACAGCCAAGAAAATCAAGGCCTGGTTCAAGAGGGAAAAAAATCAAGGTGTTGCAGTGGCCTAGTCAGTCTCCTGACCTTAACCCAATTGAAAACTCGTGGAAGGAGCTCAAGATTAAAGTCCACATGAGGCACCCAAAGAACCTAGATAACTTGGAGAAGATCTGCATGGAGGAGTGGGCCAAGATAACTCCAGAGACCTGTGCCGGCCTGATCAGGTCTTATAAAAGACGATTATTAGCTGTAATTGCAAACAAGGGTTATTCCACAAAATATTAAACCTAGGGGTTGAATAATAATTGACCCACACTTTTATGTTGAAAATTTATTAAAATTTAACTGAGCAACATAACTTGTTGGTTTGTAAGATTTATGCATCTGTTAATAAATCCTGCTCTTGTTTGAAGTTTGCAGGCTCTAACTTATTTGCATCTTATCAAACCTGCTAAATCTGCAGGGGGTTGAATACTACTTGTAGGCACTGTAGATATTAAAAGGAGAAGCATGTTGCATTGGGTCGTGTAGTGTAGAAGAACATGGGAAATACCCAGATTTGATAATCGCAGGGGTCCCAAAGTTAGGGTCTAATGCACTTATCTTTGGATCAGTGATATTTTCATTTTCTTGTAGGATAACCCTTTTAACAGACTACTGCAGATTAAACTGTGTAAGGCTTACTACAGCATCTCTGAGGGCAAGTAACCACTTAGCTTTAAGGAATACTGGAGATGCAAGACATAATCTTCCCCTTCAAGATCTACATTCTTCAGGACAAATTCAATTCCTAAAATACCCCTTTAAATTGTTGAAACTATGTCTCAATACTTTTCAGAAGAAGCCAATGTTTCATTAAAACAAAAACAATGGGGTTTCTAAAAGGTCATCTGTTACAGGAATACATGTTATAAACCTGTTTCCATTCCTTTTGTTCATTGACTGTTAACTCTGCGGTCATATCAGGTAAGTGAAGACTGGAATCCAACAAACGTATGTCCACAATGGCCCCATTTCTGACATCATCTTGCTGTCCACCAGAACCTGAGAATATTTGTGTAGAGGCATTTATCAGGGCTAAGCTTCATGGCTAGAAGATCCTGTAGCTTTACAACTACTGTATCAACATGCAGCTCATTACCTTTATGTATTAGAATGTTTCTTTCTGAATCTGGTCTTGGAGGTTTCAAAGACGATTTATACTGGAATTGAAGACAAAATGTAGAAAACTAAAAGAGTCAGATACATTACAGTGATAAACATAGAAAAATGGAGAATTTGTAGTAACGATAGAGCAAACACCAGGATTGGACTTCCTTTATGGTGCTGCATTCCGAAACCCAATACAGAAGAAATAAGTACAGTAACTCTTTGCCCATTTCTTGACTTTTGGATCTTTCCTGCCTACTCCTTTGCTCCTTTAGAGAAACAAGCAATGCAGATAGATGTTCCCACTACTCAAGATTAAAAACATTTCTAGCATCATTGCTGCCTCTATGATTTAAACGTACTTGGGACAAAGATCATAGGGTATCTAAATTGGGAGTGGAGATGCGGACAGATCACTAAGTTTTGTGGTATGCTTTAGTGATGAGTGAGCACTACTATGCTCGGGTACTCGTAACGAGTAGTCACATCCTCAGATAGGCTCGACTTTAGTACTCGAGAATAATGGCAGTCAATTTTGAGTTCTCCATTGACTTCTGGCACTTTAGTTGCGCCCATACGAGCATCCGACTGTTCGTTACGCGTACCGAGCACCCAAGCGTAGTAGTGCTCGCTCATCACTACTAAGCTTTTGTTTGGAGGAGATCCAATATAATGTGAGAATAAAGGCAAGACAAGGCAAACCTAAAGTATCACTGGGACAACCATTTGGTTGAAGAAATGATCACCGGTGTACAGTCCAGCTAACTGAAGTAACTGCAGTAAAAAGGTTTCTATGGATTAAAAAAAATCTAACTGGTGATGAGTCAGATCCCAGGCTAAAATAAATATACAGTTCAATTACATAAAAAGACGCTGCAAAAACGACTTAAAAGATGCCAAAGAAGATACTTCAGGAAAAATATTTTCTGCTTCAAAAACTCAGCGGGTCTTATTAATTTGTTGGGTAAACGACTTCCGTTTTATATAATTAGGCTTTCAGATCTTCAGGCTTTCAAAGACACCAAGTGTTTAAACTAAACTAATATATATATATATATATATATAATATGTATTCTTCTAGCATTTTCCGCTAGGAAGACGCTCAATACTTTATAATAGAATTCAATAGGAAAGCTAAAAATGAGTCTTAGGCAATGTCACATGTTGAGTATTTGTTTTTTACCTCAACATTTGTAAGCAAAACAAGGACTGGGTATAAAATACAGAAGTAAATAAAATTATTTATTTACATATTTAAACAAAAACAAACAAAAAAAAAAACACATGCGGTTCTTTTAATTTTGATACACAGCCAAGATAAGTGAACAACTGGACGCTCAGCCTTATGCTTTATCTGTGCTGGGTATCATAATATGTGGGGACCCTATGCCAATTTTTTTATTTATATATTTTTACAGCAATAGATAGCGTGTGTGATTGAAAGCAGTCAGACCCGCTGTCACACAGGCCGGGGGTGCTGTCTGACTGCAACCAATCAGAGATGCACGGACTGCTGGAGGGTGGGGGAAGCAGTGCTTATGCATGAAGATAATGAGCGGCCCCAGTAGAGTGAGCGGCCCTGGAAGCAGTGTGCAGTCGTGCAGAAGCTGGTAAGTATGAAGTGCTTGCTTCAATCTACCTGTTCTTTCTACCACCATTTTTAGGCGACTGATTTAGGTCCCCATAGAATTATATGGGGACCGGCATCCAGACAGATTTCCGTGATCAATAACAGCCTAGACCGGGTTTTTTTAAACCTGGTTGGATCCGCCAATCCCGGGTATTTGTGGATCCACCCATCACTATTCAGAAAGAAATAAATGCTAAGGAAAGATACCTCAGGATTCCAAAACTCCAGCGAAAAACAGAGATTCCTTAAGAGTCTTCTTGAAAACTTAACATGTTTTTACTGCCAAAAAAATATACAGTGTAAACATACGTTTTGCGATGTTTTAAAAACCGTATCTGAAAATCTCTCAAAAATTTCACCATATGAGCAGCAAAGCAGATTTTCCATTATAATGAATAGAAAGACTATCCAAGTAATATTTGATGCATTTGTTATGTGGATTTTTTAATTGATTTGTTTCAAAATTCTCAAAAAAATCCATTTGAACTTATCCTAATTCATTCACGCTAAATTTAGACCTTTATTTATAAGTGGAAATAATGCTCGAAGTGATATGCTGAAAATGAAGCAATAGTGCCATGTGCAATACAAGCATGTTTTCCTATCGAAATCAATATCTTTTTAAAAAGTATCGGAATTTGTTTCAAAATTTTAGTAAAAAAATTTCAGTGTGAACATGAAAGAGTTAAAAAAACGTCAAGGCTGAGGAGGGAGAAATAATCACAGAAACCTGGTGCTTTGTTGTTTCACCAGTCATCGCCATGTAGTCCTAACTAGTGTTGACCACCCCCCTAGTGTTCGGTTCGTCGAACGGCGGCACCATTCGGCGAACACCTCTCATCTCTCATTCCTATTTTTCATAGCAGTTATGCAGATACCATTTTCATATTTTTCACTTATTTCACATAGTCCATTGTATTTTTCAGTCTAGTATTCCTATAGCAGTTATGCTTTTCATTATTCCCCTATACATTGTGACTGGTGTGCAACTCTTTATCCTATTGTTTAGTTGTATATTTTTGAGTCTTGCACCCTGTTCACACCATTGGTGTTCCAGACATACATTCTTTAGTTAGTATGCACTTTTTGTCTGAGAACCCTGCCCCACCCATAGCCATGTGTCTTATTTCACACACATATATAGCTTGGTCCCTTGCTTCCCATACAGAGCAAGTTTTTTAACTGCAGGTGAGGTTACACATAGGTTAGGGACCCCAAAAATAGAGATTACCTTGGCGTTTGGTTTTGGGGCTCCTTTGCATTGATCAATACAATGGCTAAATATCTCTCATTCCTATTTTTCATAGCAGTTATGCAGATACCATTTTCATATTTTTCACTTATTTCACATAGTCCATTGTATTTTTCAGTCTAGTATTCCTATAGCAGTTATGCTTTTCATTATTCCCCTATACATTGTGACTGGTGTGCAACTCTTTATCCTATTGTTTAGTTGTATATTTTTGAGTCTTGCACCCTGTTCACACCATTGGTGTTCCAGACATACATTCTTTAGTTAGTATGCACTTTTTGTCTGAGAACCCTGCCCCACCCATAGCCATGTGTCTTATTTCACACACATATATAGCTTGGTCCCTTGCTTCCCATACAGAGCAAGTTTTTTAACTGCAGGTGAGGTTACACATAGGTTAGGGACCCCAAAAATAGAGATTACCTTGGCGTTTGGTTTTGGGGCTCCTTTGCATTGATCAATACAATGGCTAAATATCTCTCATTCCTATTTTTCATAGCAGTTATGCAGATACCATTTTCATATTTTTCACTTATTTCACATAGTCCATTGTATTTTTCAGTCTAGTATTCCTATAGCAGTTATGCTTTTCATTATTCCCCTATACATTGTGACTGGTGTGCAACTCTTTATCCTATTGTTTAGTTGTATATTTTTGAGTCTTGCACCCTGTTCACACCATTGGTGTTCCAGACATACATTCTTTAGTTAGTATGCACTTTTTGTCTGAGAACCCTGCCCCACCCATAGCCATGTGTCTTATTTCACACACATATATAGCGTGGTCCCTTGCTTCCCATACAGAGCAAGTTTTTTAACTGCAGGTGAGGTTACACATAGGTTAGGGACCCCAAAAATAGAGATTACCTTGGCGTTTGGTTTTGGGGCTCCTTTGCATTGATCAATACAATGGCTAAATATCTCTCATTCCTATTTTTCATAGCAGTTATGCAGATACCATTTTCATATTTTTCACTTATTTCACATAGTCCATTGTATTTTTCAGTCTAGTATTCCTATAGCAGTTATGCTTTTCATTATTCCCCTATACATTGTGACTGGTGTGCAACTCTTTATCCTATTGTTTAGTTGTATATTTTTGAGTCTTGCACCCTGTTCACACCATTGGTGTTCCAGACATACATTCTTTAGTTAGTATGCACTTTTTGTCTGAGAACCCTGCCCCACCCATAGCCATGTGTCTTATTTCACACACATATATAGCTTGGTCCCTTGCTTCCCATACAGAGCAAGTTTTTTAACTGCAGGTGAGGTTACACATAGGTTAGGGACCCCAAAAATAGAGATTACCTTGGCGTTTGGTTTTGGGGCTCCTTTGCATTGATCAATACAATGGCTAAATATCTCTCATTCCTATTTTTCATAGCAGTTATGCAGATACCATTTTCATATTTTTCACTTATTTCACATAGTCCATTGTATTTTTCAGTCTAGTATTCCTATAGCAGTTATGCTTTTCATTATTCCCCTATACATTGTGACTGGTGTGCAACTCTTTATCCTATTGTTTAGTTGTATATTTTTGAGTCTTGCACCCTGTTCACACCATTGGTGTTCCAGACATACATTCTTTAGTTAGTATGCACTTTTTGTCTGAGAACCCTGCCCCACCCATAGCCATGTGTCTTATTTCACACACATATATAGCTTGGTCCCTTGCTTCCCATACAGAGCAAGTTTTTTAACTGCAGGTGAGGTTACACATAGGTTAGGGACCCCAAAAATAGAGATTACCTTGGCGTTTGGTTTTGGGGCTCCTTTGCATTGATCAATACAATGGCTAAATATCTCTCATTCCTATTTTTCATAGCAGTTATGCAGATACCATTTTCATATTTTTCACTTATTTCACATAGTCCATTGTATTTTTCAGTCTAGTATTCCTATAGCAGTTATGCTTTTCATTATTCCCCTATACATTGTGACTGGTGTGCAACTCTTTATCCTATTGTTTAGTTGTATATTTTTGAGTCTTGCACCCTGTTCACACCATTGGTGTTCCAGACATACATTCTTTAGTTAGTATGCACTTTTTGTCTGAGAACCCTGCCCCACCCATAGCCATGTGTCTTATTTCACACACATATATAGCTTGGTCCCTTGCTTCCCATACAGAGCAAGTTTTTTAACTGCAGGTGAGGTTACACATAGGTTAGGGACCCCAAAAATAGAGATTACCTTGGCGTTTGGTTTTGGGGCTCCTTTGCATTGATCAATACAATGGCTAAATATCTCTCATTCCTATTTTTCATAGCAGTTATGCAGATACCATTTTCATATTTTTCACTTATTTCACATAGTCCATTGTATTTTTCAGTCTAGTATTCCTATAGCAGTTATGCTTTTCATTATTCCCCTATACATTGTGACTGGTGTGCAACTCTTTATCCGATTGTTTAGTTGTATATTTTTGAGTCTTGCACCCTGTTCACACCATTGGTGTTCCAGACATACATTCTTTAGTTAGTATGCACTTTTTGTCTGAGAACCCTGCCCCACCCATAGCCATGTGTCTTATTTCACACACATATATAGCTTGGTCCCTTGCTTCCCATACAGAGCAAGTTTTTTAACTGCAGGTGAGGTTACACATAGGTTAGGGACCCCAAAAATAGAGATTACCTTGGCGTTTGGTTTTGGGGCTCCTTTGCATTGATCAATACAATGGCTAAATATCTCTCATTCCTATTTTTCATAGCAGTTATGCAGATACCATTTTCATATTTTTCACTTATTTCACATAGTCCATTGTATTTTTCAGTCTAGTATTCCTATAGCAGTTATGCTTTTCATTATTCCCCTATACATTGTGACTGGTGTGCAACTCTTTATCCTATTGTTTAGTTGTATATTTTTGAGTCTTGCACCCTGTTCACACCATTGGTGTTCCAGACATACATTCTTTAGTTAGTATGCACTTTTTGTCTGAGAACCCTGCCCCACCCATAGCCATGTGTCTTATTTCACACACATATATAGCTTGGTCCCTTGCTTCCCATACAGAGCAAGTTTTTTAACTGCAGGTGAGGTTACACATAGGTTAGGGACCCCAAAAATAGAGATTACCTTGGCGTTTGGTTTTGGGGCTCCTTTGCATTGATCAATACAATGGCTAAATATCTCTCATTCCTATTTTTCATAGCAGTTATGCAGATACCATTTTCATATTTTTCACTTATTTCACATAGTCCACTGTATTTTTCAGTCTAGTATTCCTATAGCAGTTATGCTTTTCATTATTCCCCTATACATTGTGACTGGTGTGCAACTCTTTATCCTATTGTTTAGTTGTATATTTTTGAGTCTTGCACCCTGTTCACACCATTGGTGTTCCAGACATACATTCTTTAGTTAGTATGCACTTTTTGTCTGAGAACCCTGCCCCACCCATAGCCATGTGTCTTATTTCACACACATATATAGCTTGGTCCCTTGCTTCCCATACAGAGCAAGTTTTTTAACTGCAGGTGAGGTTACACATAGGTTAGGGACCCCAAAAATAGAGATTACCTTGGCGTTTGGTTTTGGGGCTCCTTTGCATTGATCAATACAATGGCTAAATATCTCTCATTCCTATTTTTCATAGCAGTTATGCAGATACCATTTTCATATTTTTCACTTATTTCACATAGTCCATTGTATTTTTCAGTCTAGTATTCCTATAGCAGTTATGCTTTTCATTATTCCCCTATACATTGTGACTGGTGTGCAACTCTTTATCCTATTGTTTAGTTGTATATTTTTGAGTCTTGCACCCTGTTCACACCATTGGTGTTCCAGACATACATTCTTTAGTTAGTATGCACTTTTTGTCTGAGAACCCTGCCCCACCCATAGCCATGTGTCTTATTTCACACACATATATAGCTTGGTCCCTTGCTTCCCATACAGAGCAAGTTTTTTAACTGCAGGTGAGGTTACACATAGGTTAGGGACCCCAAAAATAGAGATTACCTTGGCGTTTGGTTTTGGGGCTCCTTTGCATTGATCAATACAATGGCTAAATATCTCTCATTCCTATTTTTCATAGCAGTTATGCAGATACCATTTTCATATTTTTCACTTATTTCACATAGTCCATTGTATTTTTCAGTCTAGTATTCCTATAGCAGTTATGCTTTTCATTATTCCCCTATACATTGTGACTGGTGTGCAACTCTTTATCCTATTGTTTAGTTGTATATTTTTGAGTCTTGCACCCTGTTCACACCATTGGTGTTCCAGACATACATTCTTTAGTTAAAAAAACGTCAAGGCTGAGGAGGGAGAAATAATCACAGAAACCTGGTGCTTTGTTGTTTCACCAGTCATCGCCATGTAGTCCTAACTAGTGTTGACCACCCCCCTAGTGTTCGGTTCGTCGAACGGTGGCACCATTCGGCGAACACCTTCGAACCCCATTGAAAACAATGGGAGGCAATCACAAACACATAGAAAACACCTTCTAAGGTGTCCAAAAGGTGACAAACAACTCACAATACACCACAAACACAAGGAAAAGTGACAAGTACATATACTCATGTGAAAACAAAAGAGCTGGACGAGTAAAAGGAGGAGGAGACACAGATATAGGAGTATCTGCAAGTGAACATCAATGCCATTACTGTACAACTTGAGCCTTGCTCATTTTGGGCTTCCAATCAGGAAAAATGGCCTGAGCTCGTCACTTACGCCTTGGGGATCTTGTCGTGTCCCACAGCCAGCGTTCTCTCGGAACGTGTCTTCAGTGCTGCTGGTTGTGTGCTGACAGATAAGCGCACGCATCTGTCCACCATCATATCGCACACAACATCACCGCTTCCTTGAGAAACTCTGTGTGCGACAGGGTGCATTTCACCACAGATACTTGGCCCAGTCACCATGGACAGGGGCGTTACATGTCGCTAACTGGGCACTGGTTAACTATGGTGAGAGATGGACAAGGGTCTGCTGTACAAGTCTTGCCGGGCCTACAAGTTGTGTGTCAATCCCTCCTCTTTTATGTAGAAGTTCCTCCACTGATTCTGCCTCCTCAACCTCGTCTTGGTCCTCCACCTCCGCTCAAATCCTGTCTAGTAAGGCCACCTACATTGTAACTGTGCACAAGGAATCCCGCACACCTCCTTACTATGCTGGCAGCAGAGCTCAACACCATCAGGCGGTCGACTCTTTACTTTGAAATGTATGGGAAATGTGAGTCACACCGCTGAGGAGTTGTGTACAGTTAGCTCTGGAGACCGAGTTTCATCAATGGTTGTCTCCACTCAACCTGCAGCCATGGAAGGCCCTGTGCGACAATGATGCAAACCTGCATGCGGCCCTTCGCCTTGCATGGCTCACGTGTTCAACCTGGCTATCCAGCAATTTTTAAAACAATATCCCGGCCTAAATGGCCTTCTGCAGAGGGCACAGTGTAACGCCTGCCTGGATCCACACACTCAGACGGGCTGTAAAGGATAGGCTACAGGGAAGCCACTTACCAAGCAGGACCCCTAAAACCCTGAAATCCTTTAACCCCTATACAGGGATTTGGAATTACACAGGGCCCAAGGTGATCAATACCTGTAGAAGGCTGTAATCCAAGAGAGTAGTAGTCAGGCAGGGTCAAACCATGAATTGAGTAACAGGAACAGAATCTTACGGCAAGGACGTAATCAGAAAACAAGCAGAGGTCAAATGCGGATCGGGCAACGAGGTACATAAACAGCAGGCAGGAGACGTAGTCAGGAAACAAACGGTAGTCAGCACACAAAATCACAAAACAGAAGTAAGCAGAACAGGAATCAGAAGTTCAGAACTATGTCTGGCAGTGGTCTGCAGACATGAGGGGCATAAAAAAGGGTGTGGTGTCTTCCCATTGGTTGTAGCTGAATGATTGTACTTCAGCTGTGAGACACCCACCACCTACAGACAGCCAGTGGTACTGCAGATCTTAAGGTAACCCAGCCCAGTGGATGAGTGGAACCTGCGCCCACCGGCGCTGCTGGCATCGACTCCTCTCCCATCACCAGCACTATCTACGAAAGGAACACCTGGCGATCAGAGTACAAGTTGCTGGAGCGGACTCCGGTGGTGACGTAACAGCCGTGTGCGACAATGATGCAAACCTGGGTGCGGCCCTTCGCCAGGGCAATGTGACACACGTGCCTTGTATGGCTCACGTGTTGAACCTGGTTGTCCAGCAATCTTTAGACCACTATCCCAGCCTACATGGGCTTCTGCAGAGGGCACGTTCGCTATGTGCTCACTTCCGCCATTCACACTCAGCAGCTCAACGACTTGCATCGCTCCAGCAGTCTTTCGGCCTGCCGGTTCACCGGCTGAAATGCGATGTGCCGACACGCAGTAAATTGATTCTGCTCATTTTGCAGCAACTGTGGCAGCACCAAGCACTGGTTCAATATGTTATGAGGTATAGCCTGGGCTAACGAGATCTAGAGGTGGGCATATCACGCTGCTGGAGTGTTCTCAGATCAAGGACCTATGCACCCTTCTTCACAGTTTAGAAATGTCTATGAAGATGTTTATCGCTGACGATGCCATTATCAGCATGACAATTCCGGTCATCTACATGCTGGAGCACACTCTAAACATTATTCGGAGTCAGGTGGTGGGACAAGAGGAAGGGGAGGAAGTACAGAAGGAGTCATATGCGGAATCTACAAGGTCCAGACGGTCAGCAGCACCAAGGCGGCAGGCATGGGACGGTGGGGGAGAGGGATTTTCAATGGCGCATGGTAGCAGCCAAAACGTTGAGGAAGGTGAAGGAGCCCAGGAAGAAATGGATGACGAACTGGCGATGGGCATGGAAGATTCAGCAGATGAGTGACACCTTAATCACATTTCTGTTGTGCGAGATTGGGGGGAGAGGGCAGAGAAAGGAAGCATGATTCTCACCTTGCCGCCAACAACACACCAAGGACTTGTTCCTCCTGGATACGCAAGATACATGAGCACCTTCTTGCTGCACTACCTACAAGATGACCCTCGGATTGTCATAATTAGGAGTAATGGTGACTACTGGGTTGCCACACTCTTAGATCCCCGGTACAAGACAAAATGTGGAGAAATAAGTCCTGCCATAGAAAGGGACGCATGTATGCAGAACTATCAGCAGAAGCTGGTACGCAATGTTAGAGCGGCTTTTCCACTAAACACCTGTGCTGCACAGAGTGAATCTCACATTTCTAACTTGCCAAGCATGGTACTGTCGAGTCATCATCACTCAAACCGTACCAGCCACACCGTATCTGTTGTTAACAGCAATTGTATTGAACCGTTTCATGAATTTTTTAGACCATCCTTTGCAAGGCCACAAGACACAAGAAGTCTGACACACAGTCAATGCCTGGAGAGGATGATACAGGAGTATCTCCAAGTGAATATCGATGCCATGACTGTGCAACTGGAGCCTTGCTCCTTTTGGGCTTCCAATCAGGAAAAATGGCCTGAGCTAGCCACTTACGCCTTGGAGATCTTGTCATGTCCCGCAGCCAGTGTTCTCTCAGAACGTGTATTCAGTGTTGCTGGGTGTGTGCTGACAGATAAGCGCACGCGTCTGTCCAGTGACAATGTGGACAGACTAACGTTCATCAAGATGAACAAGTCATGGAACCGCAAGGACTTTTCTACCCCTGTGTCAACCTGGGGAGACGAAAGGCTTGTGGCTTTTTGATTGTGCTTCATGCAAATCAACATTTTAAATTTGCAACTGGGGGACAATTTATGTCACTTAAGTGGTGTCTGTGGCCAAATTTTTGGAAAACATGGAGACTCTTTTTGGAGTCCCCTTTCTGTGTTTTACATGATTTTAGAAGGGCATGACATGCCTAAGAGGTTGACTTTCTGCATCTGCAAGCTGTTGGCTACAGAAATGCTGACTTTCCACCCGGTGGACACAAAGGATTTTCGAGACCTTATGTCCATCGCAGTGCCCCAAGAACAGATGCCCAGTTGCCACTACTTCTCCAAGAAAGGCATGCCTGCGCTACACCATCATGTCGCATACAACATCACCGCTTCCTTAAGAAACTCTGTGTGTGACAGGGTGCATTTCACCACAGATACTTGGCCCAGTCACCATGGACAGGGGCATTACATGTCGCTGACTGGGCACTGGGTAACTATGGTGAGAGATGGACAAGGGTCTGCTGTACAAGTCTTGCCGTCCCTACGAGTTGTGTGTCAATCATTCCTCTGTATGTAGAAGTTCCTCCACTGATTCTGCCTCCTCAACCTCATCTTGGTCCTCCACCTCCGCTCAAATCCTGTCTGGTAAGGTCACCTGCATTGTAACTGTGCACAAGGAATCCCGCACACCTCCTTACTATGCTGGCAGCAGAGCTCAACGCCATCAGGCGGCCGACTCTTTAATTTGAAATGTATGGGAAATGTGAGTCACACCGCTGAGGAGTTGTGTACAGTTAGCTCTGGAGACCGAGTTTCATCAATGGTTGTCTCCACTCAACCTGCAGCCATGGAAGGCCCTGTGCGACAATGATGCAAACCTGCGTGCGGCCCTTCGCCTTGCATGGCTCACGTGTTCAACCTGGCTATCCAGCAATTTTTAAAACAATATCCCGGCCTAAATGGCCTTCTGCAGAGGGCACAGTGTAACGCCTGCCTGGATCCACACACTCAGACGGGCTGTAAAGGATAGGCTACAGGGAAGCCACTTACCAAGCAGGACCCCTAAAACCCTGAAATCCTTTAACCCCTATACAGGGATTTGGAATTACACAGGGCCCAAGGTGATCAATACCTGTAGAAGGCTGTAATCCAAGAGAGTAGTAGTCAGGCAGGGTCAAACCATGAATTGAGTAACAGGAACAGAATCTTACGGCAAGGACGTAATCAGAAAACAAGCAGAGGTCAAATGCGGATCGGGCAACGAGGTACATAAACAGCAGGCAGGAGACGTAGTCAGGAAACAAACGGTAGTCAGCACACAAAATCACAAAACAGAAGTAAGCAGAACAGGAATCAGAAGTTCAGAACTATGTCTGGCAGTGGTCTGCAGACATGAGGGGCATAAAAAAGGGTGTGGTGTCTTCCCATTGGTTGTAGCTGAATGATTGTACTTCAGCTGTGAGACACCCACCACCTACAGACAGCCAGTGGTACTGCAGATCTTAAGGTAACCCAGCCCAGTGGATGAGTGGAACCTGCGCCCACCGGCGCCGCTGGCATCGACTCCTCTCCCATCACCAGCACTATCTACGAAAGGAACACCTGGCGATCAGAGTACAAGTTGCTGGAGCGGACTCCGGTGGTGACGTAACAGCCGTGTGCGACAATGATGCAAACCTGGGTGCGGCCCTTCGCCAGGGCAATGTGACACACGTGCCTTGTATGGCTCACGTGTTGAACCTGGTTGTCCAGCAATCTTTAGACCACTATCCCAGCCTACATGGGCTTCTGCAGAGGGCACGTTCGCTATGTGCTCACTTCCGCCATTCACACTCAGCAGCTCAACGACTTGCATCGCTCCAGCAGTCTTTCGGCCTGCCGGTTCACCGGCTGAAATGCGATGTGCCGACACGCAGTAAATTGATTCTGCTCATTTTGCAGCAACTGTGGCAGCACCAAGCACTGGTTCAATATGTTATGAGGTATAGCCTGGGCTAACGAGATCTAGAGGTGGGCATATCACGCTGCTGGAGTGTTCTCAGATCAAGGACCTATGCACCCTTCTTCACAGTTTAGAAATGTCTATGAAGATGTTTATCGCTGACGATGCCATTATCAGCATGACAATTCCGGTCATCTACATGCTGGAGCACACTCTAAACATTATTCGGAGTCAGGTGGTGGGACAAGAGGAAGGGGAGGAAGTACAGAAGGAGTCATATGCGGAATCTACAAGGTCCAGACGGTCAGCAGCACCAAGGCGGCAGGCATGGGACGGTGGGGGAGAGGGATTTTCAATGGCGCATGGTAGCAGCCAAAACGTTGAGGAAGGTGAAGGAGCCCAGGAAGAAATGGATGACGAACTGGCGATGGGCATGGAAGATTCAGCAGATGAGTGACACCTTAATCACATTTCTGTTGTGCGAGATTGGGGGGAGAGGGCAGAGAAAGGAAGCATGATTCTCACCTTGCCGCCAACAACACACCAAGGACTTGTTCCTCCTGGATACGCAAGATACATGAGCACCTTCTTGCTGCACTACCTACAAGATGACCCTCGGATTGTCATAATTAGGAGTAATGGTGACTACTGGGTTGCCACACTCTTAGATCCCCGGTACAAGACAAAATGTGGAGAAATAAGTCCTGCCATAGAAAGGGACGCATGTATGCAGAACTATCAGCAGAAGCTGGTACGCAATGTTAGAGCGGCTTTTCCACTAAACACCTGTGCTGCACAGAGTGAATCTCACATTTCTAACTTGCCAAGCATGGTACTGTCGAGTCATCATCACTCAAACCGTACCAGCCACACCGTATCTGTTGTTAACAGCAATTGTATTGAACCGTTTCATGAATTTTTTAGACCATCCTTTGCAAGGCCACAAGACACAAGAAGTCTGACACACAGTCAATGCCTGGAGAGGATGATACAGGAGTATCTCCAAGTGAATATCGATGCCATGACTGTGCAACTGGAGCCTTGCTCCTTTTGGGCTTCCAATCAGGAAAAATGGCCTGAGCTAGCCACTTACGCCTTGGAGATCTTGTCATGTCCCGCAGCCAGTGTTCTCTCAGAACGTGTATTCAGTGTTGCTGGGTGTGTGCTGACAGATAAGCGCACGCGTCTGTCCAGTGACAATGTGGACAGACTAACGTTCATCAAGATGAACAAGTCATGGAACCGCAAGGACTTTTCTACCCCTGTGTCAACCTGGGGAGACGAAAGGCTTGTGGCTTTTTGATTGTGCTTCATGCAAATCAACATTTTAAATTTGCAACTGGGGGACAATTTATGTCACTTAAGTGGTGTCTGTGGCCAAATTTTTGGAAAACATGGAGACTCTTTTTGGAGTCCCCTTTCTGTGTTTTACATGATTTTAGAAGGGCATGACATGCCTAAGAGGTTGACTTTCTGCATCTGCAAGCTGTTGGCTACAGAAATGCTGACTTTCCACCCGGTGGACACAAAGGATTTTCGAGACCTTATGTCCATCGCAGTGCCCCAAGAACAGATGCCCAGTTGCCACTACTTCTCCAAGAAAGGCATGCCTGCGCTACACCATCATGTCGCATACAACATCACCGCTTCCTTAAGAAACTCTGTGTGTGACAGGGTGCATTTCACCACAGATACTTGGCCCAGTCACCATGGACAGGGGCATTACATGTCGCTGACTGGGCACTGGGTAACTATGGTGAGAGATGGACAAGGGTCTGCTGTACAAGTCTTGCCGTCCCTACGAGTTGTGTGTCAATCATTCCTCTGTATGTAGAAGTTCCTCCACTGATTCTGCCTCCTCAACCTCATCTTGGTCCTCCACCTCCGCTCAAATCCTGTCTGGTAAGGTCACCTGCATTGTAACTGTGCACAAGGAATCCCGCACACCTCCTTACTATGCTGGCAGCAGAGCTCAACGCCATCAGGCGGCCGACTCTTTACTTTGAAATGTATGGGAAATGTGAGTCACACCGCTGAGGAGTTGTGGACGTTTAGCTCTGGAGACCGATTTTCATCAATAGTTGTCTCAACTCAACCTGCAGCCAGGGAAGGCCGTGTGCGACAATGCTGCAAACCTGGGTGCGGCCCTTCGCTGGGGCAATGTGACACACGTGCTTTGTATCGCTCACGTGTTCAACGTGGTTGTCCAGCAATTTTTAAACCACTATCCCAGCCTACATGGGCTTCTGCAGAGGGCACGTTCACTAAGTGCTCACTTCTGCCGTTCACTCCCAGCAGCTCAACGACTTGCATCGCTCCAGCAGTCTTGCGGCCTGCCGGTTCACCGGCTGAAATGCGATGTGCCGACACGCAGTAATTTCATTCTGCTCATTTTGCAGCGACTGTGGAAGCACCGCCGATCACTGGTTCAATACGTTATGACGTATAGCCTGGGCTAACGAGATCCAGAGGTGGGGCATATCACGCTGCTGGAGTGTTCTCAGATCAAGGACCTATGCACCCTTCTTCACAGTTTATAAATGTCGACGAAGATGTTTATCGCTGACGATGCCATTATCAGCATGACAATTCAGGTCATCTACATGCTGGAGCACACTCTAAACATTATTCCGAGTCAGGTGGTGGGACAAGAGGAAGGGGAGGAAGTACAGGAGGAGTCATATGTGTAAGGGATAACAAGATCTACAAGGTCCAGACAGTCAGCAGCACCAAGGCGGCAGGCATGGGATGGTGGGGGAGAGGGATTTTCAAGGGCGCATGGTAGCAGCCAAAACGTTGAGGAAGGTGAAGGAGCCCAGGAAGAAATGGATGACGAACTGGCGATGGGCATGGAAGACTCAGCAGATGAGTGACACCTTGATCACATTTCTGTTGTGCGAGATTGGGGGGAGAGGGCAGAGAAAGGAAGCATGATTCTCACCTCACTGCCAACAACACAGCAAGGACTTGTTCCTCCTGGATACGCAAGACATATGAGCACTAGAGTTGAGCGCGGTTCGTGGTTCGTGGTTCTCCAGTTCGCGGCTCGAGTGATTTTGGGGCATGTTCTAGATCGAACTAGAACTCGAGCTTTTTGCAAAAGCTCGGTAGTTCTAGAAACGTTCGAGAACGGTTCTAGCAGCCAAAAAACAGCTAAATCATAGCTTGGTTTCTGCTGTAATAGTGTAAGTCACTCTGTGAATCAAACTATTATCACATTTCAGTGTATAGTGTGCGTGAACAGCGCCTTCAGATCACTGCTGTTTCTATAATGGCGATCGCCATTTTTTTTTTTTTTTTTTCTTGTCTTCCTTCCCTAAGCGCGCGCGTCTTGTGGGGCGGGCCAGCATGTCAGCCAATCCCAGACACACACACAGCTAAGTGGACTTTGAGCCAGAGAAGCAACGGCATGTGTGATAGGATCTGCATGTCACATGTCCCTGCATTATAAAACCGGACATTTTCTTCACGGACGCCATTATCTGCCTTCTGCGTCTTTGGTGTCAGACATCACTGTCGCAGCTCCGTCTTCCTGAGTCCTATAGCCGATACAGCTGTATGCGCTGCATACACAGCGTTAGACAGCTTAGGGAGAGCACTTTATAGCAGTCCTTTTAAGGGCTCCAACCGGCAGGGTCAGAGAGCCATAGGTGACAGGTCCTGCAAACAGCAACAGCGTCTGTGTAGCCCAGGTCAGGGATTTCCTACCTGCATTTCACCATTAGGAGGGAATAGAAAGGCAGGCTTCCATTCCTCTACCCAGAGCACCACAATCCTGCCACTGTACCCTCTTGTCCTCTGCACACTCCAACTGATAACTAAGCCATTATACTAGCAAACACTCAGTGTACCTAGTGGCATCCTATACGTGGCTATTGGACTTTGCTATAGTCCCACTAGTGCAAAGACATTTGCAGAGCGCGTCTGCCTGCATTGCACACTACAACTCATTCTAACCAAGCCATTATACTAGCAAACACTCAGTGTACCTAGTGGCATCCTATACGTGGCTATTGGACTTTGCTATAGTCCCACTAGTGCAAAGACATTTGCAGAGCGCGTCTGCCTGCATTGCACACTACAACTCATTCTAACCAAGCCATTATACTAGCAAACACTCAGTGTACCTAGTGGCATCCTATACGTGGCTATTGGACTTTGCTATAGTCCCACTAGTGCAAAGACATTTGCAGAGCGCGTCTGCCTGCATTGCACACTCCAACTCATTAAAACCAAGCCATTATACTAGCAAACACTCAGTGTACCTAGTGGCATCCTATACGTGGCTATTGGACTTTGCTATAGTCCCACTAGTGCAAAGACATTTGCATAGCGCGTCTGCCGGCATTGCACACTCAAACTCATTTTAACTAAGCCATTATACTAACAAACACTCAGTGTACCTAGTGGCATCCTATACGTGGCTATTGGACTTTGCTATAGTCCCACTAGTGCAAAGACATTAGCAGAGCACATCTGCCTGCATTGCACACTACAACTCATTCTAACCAAGCCATTATACTAGCAAACACTCAGTGTACCTAGTGGCATCCTATACGTGGCTATTGGACTTTGCTATAGTCCCACTAGTGCAAAGACATTTGCATAGCGCGTCTGCCTGCATTGCACACTCAAACTCATTTTAACTAAGCCATTATACTAGCAAACACTCAGTGTACCTAGTGGCATCCTATACGTGGCTATTGGACTTTGCTATAGTCCCACTAGTGCAAAGACATTAGCAGAGCACATCTGCCTGCATTGCACACTACAACTCATTCTAACCAAGCCATTATACTAGCAAACACTCAGTGTACCTAGTGGCATCCTATACGTGGCTATTGGACTTTGCTATAGTCCCACTAGTGCAAAGACATTTGCAGAGCGCGTCTGCCTGCATTGCACACTCCAACTCATTAAAACCAAGCCATTATACTAGCAAACACTCAGTGTACCTAGTGGCATCCTATACGTGGCTATTGGACTTTGCTATAGTCCCACTAGTGCAAAGACATTTGCATAGTGCGTCTGCCTGCATTGCACACTCAAACTCATTTTAACTAAGCCATTATACTAGCAAACACTCAGTGTACCTAGTGGCATCCTATACGTGGCTATTGGACTTTGCTATAGTCCCACTAGTGCAAAGATATTAGCAGAGCACATCTGCCTGCATTGCACACTCCAACTTTTTTAAACTAAGCAATTTTACTAGCAAACACTCAGTGTACCTAGTGGCATCCTAAACGTGGCTATTGGACTTTGCTATAGTCCCACTAGTGCAAAGACATTTGCAGAGCACGTCTGCCTGCATTGCACACTACAACTCATTGTTACTAAGCCATTATACTAGCAAACACTCAGTGTACCTAGTTGTATCCTAAACGTGGCTATTGTACTTTTGTCTATTCACAGTATTGGAACGATATTTGCAGCACGTCTGCCTGCATTGCACACTCTAACTTTTTTAAACTCAGCCATTTATAGTAGCAAACACTCAGTGTACCTAGTTGTATCCTAAACGTGGCTATTGTACTTTTGTCTATTCACAGTATTGGAACGATATTTGCAGCACGTCTGCCTGCATTGCACACTCTAACTTTTTTAAACTCAGCCATTATACTAGCAAACACTCAGTGTACCTAGTGGCATCCTATACGTGGCTATTGGACTTTGCTATAGTCCCACTAGTGCAAAGACATTAGCAGAGCACATCTGCCTGCATTGCACACTACAACTCATTCTAACCAAGCCATTATACTAGCAAACACTCAGTGTACCTAGTGGCATCCTATACGTGGCTATTGGACTTTGCTATAGTCCCACTAGTGCAAAGACATTTGCAGAGCGCGTCTGCCTGCATTGCACACTCCAACTCATTAAAACCAAGCCATTATACTAGCAAACACTCAGTGTACCTAGTGGCATCCTATACGTGGCTATTGGACTTTGCTATAGTCCCACTAGTGCAAAGACATTTGCATAGCGCGTCTGCCTGCATTGCACACTCAAACTCATTTTAACTAAGCCATTATACTAGCAAACACTCAGTGTACCTAGTGGCATCCTATACGTGGCTATTGGACTTTGCTATAGTCCCACTAGTGCAAAGATATTAGCAGAGCACATCTGCCTGCATTGCACACTCCAACTTTTTTAAACTAAGCAATTTTACTAGCAAACACTCAGTGTACCTAGTGGCATCCTAAACGTGGCTATTGGACTTTGCTATAGTCCCACTAGTGCAAAGACATTTGCAGAGCACGTCTGCCTGCATTGCACACTACAACTCATTGTTACTAAGCCATTATACTAGCAAACACTCAGTGTACCTAGTTGTATCCTAAACGTGGCTATTGTACTTTTGTCTATTCACAGTATTGGAACGATATTTGCAGCACGTCTGCCTGCATTGCACACTCTAACTTTTTTAAACTCAGCCATTTATAGTAGCAAACACTCAGTGTACCTAGTTGTATCCTAAACGTGGCTATTGTACTTTTGTCTATTCACAGTATTGGAACGATATTTGCAGCACGTCTGCCTGCATTGCACACTCTAACTTTTTTAAACTCAGCCATTATACTAGCAAACACTCAGTGTACCTAGTTGTATCCTAAACGTGGCTATTGTACTTTTGTCAATTCACAGTATTGGAACGTTATTTGCAGCACGTCTGCCTGCATTGCACACTCAAACTTTTTTAAACTCAGCCATTTATAGTAGCAAACACTCAGTGTACCTAGTTGTATCCTAAACGTGGCTATTGTACTTTTGTCAATTCACAGTATTGGAACGTTATTTGCAGCACGTCTGCCTGCATTGCACACTCAAACTTTTTTAAACTCAGCCATTTATAGTAGCAAACACTCAGTGTACCTAGTTGTATCCTAAACGTGGCTATTGTACTTTTGTCTATTCACAGTATTGGAACGTTATTTGCAGCACGTCTGCCTGCATTGCACACTCTAACTTTTTTAAACTCAGCCATTATACTAGCAAACACTCAGTGTACCTAGTTGTATCCTAAACGTGGCTATTTTACTTTTGTCTATTCACAGTATTGGAACGATATTTGCAGCACGTCTGCCTGCATTGCACACTCTAACTTTTTTAAACTCAGCCATTATACTAGCAAACACTCACTGTACCTAGTTGTATCCTAAACGTGGCTATTGTACTTTTGTCAATTCACAGTATTGGAACGTTATTTGCAGCACGTCTGCCTGCATTGCACACTCAAACTTTTTTAAACTCAGCCATTATACTAGCAAACACTCACTGTACCTAGTTGTATCCTAAACGTGGCTATTGTACTTTTGTCAATTCACAGTATTGGAACGTTATTTGCAGCACGTCTGCCTGCATTGCACACTCAAACTTTTTTAAACTCAGCCATTTATAGTAGCAAACACTCAGTGTACCTAGTTGTATCCTAAACGTGGCTATTGTACTTTTGTCTATTCACAGTATTGGAACGTTATTTGCAGCACGTCTGCCTGCATTGCACACTTTAACTTTTTTAAACTCAGCCATTATACTAGCAAACACTCAGTGTACCTAGTTGTATCCTAAACGTGGCTATTTTACTTTTGTCTATTCACAGTATTGGAACGATATTTGCAGCACGTCTGCCTGCATTGCACACTCTAACTTTTTTAAACTCAGCCATTATACTAGCAAACACTCACTGTACCTAGTTGTATCCTAAACGTGGCTATTGTACTTTTGTCAATTCACAGTATTGGAACGTTATTTGCAGCACGTCTGCCTGCATTGCACACTCAAACTTTTTTAAACTCAGCCATTTATAGTAGCAAACACTCAGTGTACCTAGTTGTATCCTAAACGTGGCTATTGTACTTTTGTCAATTCACAGTATTGGAACGTTATTTGCAGCACGTCTGCCTGCATTGCACACTCAAACTTTTTTAAACTCAGCCATTTATAGTAGCAAACACTCAGTGTACCTAGTTGTATCCTAAACGTGGCTATTGTACTTTTGTCTATTCACAGTATTGGAACGTTATTTGCAGCACGTCTGCCTGCATTGCACACTCAAACTTTTTTAAACTCAGCCATTATACTAGCAAACACTCACTGTACCTAGTTGTATCCTAAACGTGGCTATTGTACTTTTGTCTATTCACACTACTGCAAATCTATGTGCAGCACCTCTGCATGACAACCTCGTGCTCTGTTTTTAATAAGCTATAATGATAGCACAAAATACTGCCATTTTGTGGCATCATAGAACTGGCTGTTGTATTCCATTAGTGCCCCACTGGTGACAAGCTATTTCTAGCACCTCTACATCACACCCTCATGCACATTTAGCTACGCTAATGTTATAGCAAACTCATGGAATTCATTGCTGCATTTCATAATTCGGAGGGATAGAAAGTCAGGCTTCCTTTAGCTTTTCCTTCTGTTCATAGACAGCATCTCCAAGACAAATTTCCCCTCCACGTCTAAGTGTGGAGAGGCAGCTAGTGCGCATGCGTGTGCCGATGTACCCCAGCTGCAGCATAATTACAGTGTTTCGCCTAGTGAGTATGCTCAGCCTGACTGTGCCATTCCTGACGCTAAGTCTTCATTTCGGGATACAGCGCATGCTCCCACACTAAGTGTGAAAAGCCTCTTTGCACAGGTGCTTGCATTCTGTGCCGGGTCTAAGTCCTGTTTTGTGCCTAGACACCATGCTAAAGCTGATAGTCTTTTTTCAGAGACTGTATTTCATGCTACTGAGCATGCTCAGGCACTTCCTGCATCAGAGACTAGGTCCGGTAATGAACTCTTTGGCCCTGGCCCTGATGTGGGGGTCCCATATAGACCACAGGGCATCAGGTGTCCTCCCAAATGGCTTGCAGAGGCCCACACCTATGACTTGTCACCGCATTATTGATGGTCAGACGATGACTGGTGAGGTGTTTGGGTCATGGCAGCCATGAGGTCATCATTGAAGTTGCGTTTCCAAATAGGACGCTAGTTATGCCACTCATGACGTGTCACTCTGCTTTTGTCTCCAGGAGGTGCATTGTGGTTCACCCTGGTTTGGGGCGGACCCAGGTTATAAAAGGGGCTGGAGCCAACAAGGAGGTGCGCAGTCTTCTATTATGCTCCGAAAGAGCACACCTCCATGTGTTGAACCCATTGCGGCTTTAGGCCAGAGGTAGGCAGGGATAGGGTGGTGGATGCAGGCCACCACCACAGTTGGTAACGCAGAACGGTTAAGACCAGCTCCTGTCCTAACAGTCCTGCTTGTGCAGCCCAGTGGCATTAACAGGCCTGCTGCTGCTGATGCGCCTGCTGTCCACAGGTGTGGCCCCTACGCACACGGTCAGCGTACTCAATGGCCCCTGTGTTGTTAACAGGGAGTTCCTGGGCTGGGTGGGCATGTGGACCCTGTGACGCTAACAGGGCTCACAGTCTCCAGATCCGAATGGCGTCTAACTCGGTTCAGGCTACTATTAGTTTCATAGCCACACAGCTCTGTATCCTCCACCAAACCTTCAAGTTGCCAACCTCTCCTTTTCCAACTGGGAGCACGGTGGACACTGACTGCTGAAGGTGATATATACCTTTCTCTTTCTTTTCTTATTAATTTTTGTTATATAGCGGTCACAGATTATATACCACTTTATCCAAATCTGCCAGTCCCACTGTAACAGATGTTGTTTCTTCAGCAAATGTTACAGTTGTTTAACCACCAAATCCACGGACCAAAATTTTTTTCCCCTTTCCAACACACCTGTTCCCCTTTCCAACAGCATCTGTCCTTTTTCAACTCATTTTGGGATATGACCAAAAGTGCAACTGTGCAGGGACACCGTACTCAACGCCATCTCAGCACAGCAGCCATCCCTCGGTCCCTCCGATGTGGACAAGTAAAAGACCATTTCCTCCTATCCATGACAAAGTGTTGAGATTCACTCTGTGCAGCACTGGTGTTTAGTGGAAAAGTAGATCTAAGATTGCGTACCACATTCTGCAGATACTCCTGTATACGTGCGTCTATTTCTATGGCAGGAATTAGTTCGCCAAATTTTGTCTTGTACCGGGGATCTAACAGTGTGGCAACCCAGTATTCAGGATTACTTCAAATTCATACAATCCGAGGGTCATGTAGGTAGTGCAGCAAGAAGGCGCTCATGTGTCTTGTGCATCCAGGAGGACCAAGTCCTTGGTGTGTTGGTGGCAGAGAGGTGAGAATCGTGCATCCTTCCTCTGCCCTCTACCCACAACCTCGCACAACCGAAATGTGAGCAAGCTCTCACTCATCTGCTGAGTCTTCCATGCCCATCGCCAGTTCGTCCTCCATTTCTTCATGGGCTCCTGCACTTTCATCAACACTTTTTGCTGATACTATGCGCCCTTGTTAATCCCTCTCCCTCACCATGACTGCCGCATAGGTGCCGCTGACCATCTGGACCTCGTAGATCTTGTTATCCCTTCCGCATATGACTCCTCCTGTACTTCCTCCCCTTCCTCTTGTCCCAACACCTGACTCCGAATAATAATTACAGTGTGCTCCATCATGTAGATGACCAGAATTGTCACGCTGAGAATGACATTGCCAGTGCTAAACATCTTCGTCGACATTTCAAAACTGTGTAGCAGGGTGCATAGGTCCTTGATCTGACACCACTCCAGCAGCGTGATCTGCACCACCTCTGGATCAACTTATCCCAGGCTATATGTCTTACCGTATTTCAGCAGGGCTCTGCGGTGCTGCCACACACGCTGCAACATGTGCAGATTCCAATTCCTGCGTGTCGGAACATCGCATTTCCGGCGTTTAACTGCCAGACCCTAAGACTTCCGGAGTGATGAAAGTTGTTGAGCTGCTGTGTGCGCACGATGGAAGTGAGCACATAGCGAGCGTGCCCGCTGCACAAGGCCATGTAGGCCGTGATGGTGTTTTAAAAATTGCTGGAGAATTCGGATCAACACGTGAGCCATAAAAGGCACGTGTGTCACATTGCCCTGAGGATGGCCCGCAGCCAGGTTTGCATCATTGCCGCACACGGCTGTTAAGTCACCAACGGAGTCCGCTCCGTCAATTTGTACTCCGGTCGCCAGGTGACAACGTGTTCCTTTCATGAATAGTGCTGATGATGGGAGAGTAGTCGATGCCAGCGGCGCAGGTGGACGCAGGTTATGCTCACCCACTGGGCTGCATTACCTTGACAGATGCAGAATCTCTGGCTGAATGTAGCTGGTGGGTATCTCACAGATGAAATACCATCATTCAGCTACAACCAATGGGAAGACACCACACCCTTTTTTATGCCCATCCTGTCTGCAGACCACTGCCAGACATAGCTATGAACCTCTGGTTAATTTTACCCCCAGTTCAGTTTTATGATTTTGTGTGCTTGTTACCTGACTACTTTTCCTGCTTGCTGTTTATGTACCTTGTTGGCCGATACGCATTTCACCTCTGCTTGTTTTCTGATTAAGTCCTGGCCGTCCCATTCTGTTCCTGTTCCTCAATTAATGTTTTGACCCTGCCTGACTACTATTCTCTGTAATAGCGGTGTGACTCACATTTCCCATACATTTCAAAGTAAAACTTTGACCGCCTGATGGCATTGAGCTCTGCTGCCAGCATAGTAAGGAGGTGTGTGGTAGTCCTTGTGCGCAGTTGCAAGGAAGGGTGGCCTGACCACACAGGGTTTGCGCAAAGGTAGAGGACCCACACGAGGTTGAAGAGGCAGAAGCAGTGTATTAACTTCTACATACAGAACAAGGATTGAAACAACTCGTGGGGACGGCAAGACTTGTACAGCAGACCCTTCTCCATCTCTCACCATAGTTTGCCAGTGCCCAGTCAGTGACATGTAATGACCCTGTCTATGCTTACTGGTCCAAGTATCTGTGTTGAAATGCACCCTGTCGCACACAGATTTTCTCAAGGAAGTGGTGATGTTGTGTGCGACATGCCGGTGTAGCGCGGGCATGCTTTTCTTGGAGAAGCAGTGGTGATTGGGCATCTGGTACTGGGGCACAGCGACAGACATAAGGTCTGTAAAATCCTGTGTGTCCACTACGCGTAAAGGCAGCATTTCGGTAGCCAACAGCTTACAGAGGGATAGAGTCAACCACTTAGCTTTGTCATGGGTCGCAGTAAGTGGCCTTTTATTTGACCACATCTGAGGGACAGAGATCTGGCTGCTGTCTGTAGACGGTGTTGAGTAGGGTGTCCCTGGAAAAATGCAGGTTTGTGAGAAAAGTGCAGGCGGAGACATGATGTTGGCTTCATCTTGCCTTCAGATCTGTTCATCTTGTATCATTTTTAAAAAACACAGCAAGCAAGGGTTACTCCAAGCGGAGTCTCCCTTTTTTTCCAAAAATTGGGCCCCACACAGACACCTTATCAGTGGCAGCACTTGTGCCCTAGTTGCAAACAGGATGTTTTGATTTGCATCAAGCACATTCCAAATCCACAAGCATTTACTCTCCCCAGGATGACACAGGGGTAGTAAATTCCTTCTGGATCCATGACTTGTTCATTTTGATGAACGTCAGTCTGTCCACATTGTCACTGGACAGACGCGTGCGCTTATCTGTCAGCACACACCCAGCAGCACTGAAGACACGTTCAGAGACAACGCTGGCAGCTGGACACGACAAAATCTTCGAGGCGTAACTGGAGAGCTCTTGACATTTTTCTAGATTTGAAGCACAAAAGGAGCAAGGCTCCATTTGCAAAGTCATTGCATCGATGTTCATTTGGAGATACTCCTGTATCATCCTCTCCATCCGTTGACTATGTGTCAGACTTGTTGTCTCTGGTGGCCTTGCAAAGGAGGGTCTAAAAAAATTATGAAAAGATTCCATAAAATTGCTGTTACCAGCACCAGATACGGTCCTACTGGTACGGGTAGACTGTTGAAGATGACGAGGCCGTCCCATGTTTGTCAAGTTACAACTGGGAGAATCACTCCCTTCACCTGCACGGTTGTTTGGTGGAAAAGCCGAGCTAAGATCGAGTAACAGCTTCTGCTGATACTCCTGCATACGTGCGTCCCTTTCTATGGGTGGAATTATGTCACAAAATTTGGACTTGTCCCGGGGATCTAATAGTGTGGCAAGCCAGTAGTCATCATCACTTCTAATTTTGACAATACGAGGGTCATGTTGGAGGTAGTGCAACAAGAAGGCACTCATGTGTCTTGCGCAGCCATGCGCACCAAGTCCACGCTGTGTTTGTGGCATAGAGGTGCTAACCGTTCTTTCTTCCTCTGTCATCTCCCCCCAACCTCTTTCAACTGAAATTTGACCAAGGTCCCCCTCATCTGCTGAGTCTTCCATGTCCATGGACAGTTCGTCCTCCATATCTTCATGTCCTCCTGCACCTTCCTCAACATCTCACCTGCTACCATGCGCCCTTGTTGATCCCTGTCCCCCATGGTCCCATGCCTGCCGCGTTGGTGATGATGAACGTCTGGACCTTGGTGATGTTGTTGTGTCTTGCGCATATGAATCCTCCTGTAGTTCCTCCCCTTCCTGTTGTCCCACCCCCTGACTACGAATAGTGTTTAGCGTGTGCTCCAGCATGTAAATGACTGTAATCGTCATGCTGATAATGGCATTGTCAGCGCTAAACATATTCGTCGCCATGTCGAAACTGTGCAGAAGGGTGCATAGGTCCTTGATCTGAGATCACTCCATCAGGGTGATCTGCCCCACTTCTGCATCTCGTTGGCCCAGGCTATACATCATGACGTATTGCACCAGGGCTCGCCGGTGCTGCCACAGTCGCTGTAACATGTGGAGAGTTGAATTCCAGCGTGTCGCCACATCGCATTTCAGGCGATGAACCGGCAGGCCGAAAGACTTCTGGAGCGATGCAAGTCGCTCAGGTGCGGCGGTTGAACGGCGGAAGTGAGCACTGCAGACAGTTTCCGTGCCCTGGTCAGAAGGCCATCTAGGCCGGGATAGTGTGTTAAAAATTGCTGGACAACAAGGTTAAACACGTGAGCCATACAAGGCACGTGTGTCACCTTGCCCAGGCGAAGGGCCGCACCCAGGTTTGCAGCATTGTCGCACACGGCCTTACCAGGCTGCAGGTTGAGTGGAGACAACCATTTATCAAAATCAGTCTCCAGAGCTGCCCACAACTCAGTCGCTGTGTGACTCCTATTTCAAAGACATGTCAAGCTAAAGACCGCCTGATGCCGTTGCGCTCTGCTACCAGCATAGTAATGAGGGGTGCGTGATTCCTTCTGCGCAGTGAGAACGCTGGTGGCCTGACCAGGCAGGCTTGGGGCGGAGGTGGAGGACCCAGATGAGGTGGAGGATGCAGAAGCAGTGGCGGAACTTGGACAGACAGAGGATTGACACACAAGTCGTGGGGACGGCAAGACTTGTGCAGCAGACCCTTCACCATCTATCACCATAGTTACCCAGTGGCCAGTCAGCGACATGTAACGTCCCTGTCCATGCTTACTGGTCCAAGTATCGGTGGTGAAATGCACCCGTTCACACACAGAGTTTCTCAAGGAAGCGGTGATGTTGTGTGCGACATGCTGGTGTAGCGCGGGCACACCTTTCTTAGAGAAGTAGTGGCGACTAGGCATCTGGTACTGGGGCACAGCGACAGACATAAGGTCTCTAAAATCCTGTGTGTCCACTAGGCGGAAAGGCAGCATTTCTGTAGTCAACAGCTTACAGAGGGATAGAGTCAACCTCTTCGCTTTGTCATGGGTCGCAGGAAGTGGCCTTTTATTTGACCACATCTGAGGGACAGAGATCTGGCTGCTGTGTGTAGACGGTGTTGAGTCGGGTGTCCCTGGAAAAATGCAGCTTTGTGAGGAAAGTGCAGGCGGAGACATGATGTTGCCTTCATCCAAAGTTGGTGCTATCGATGTCTGAGAGAGCTGTACACACTCACTTGTTTCCCCTTCCAAACCAACTGACGACCTACCAAGCAAACTGCCTGTTGCGGTTACAGTGGTGGAAGTTGTGGGTGGAAAAACAGGTGTGACAGCTGTCCCCACAGTCCTAGAAGATGACGAGCGCGCGGATGCACTGGAAGGGGCAGGCGGTGGATGGTTCGCTCCGCTAGGCCGCATTGCAGCACGGTGAGCTTCCCATCGGGCCATATGATATTTATTCATGTGACGATTCATGGAAGAAGTTGTCAAACTGCTGAGGTTTTGACCTCTACTAAGAGAACCATGACAAATTTTACAGATCACATAATTTGGGCGATCTTTTTCTATGTCAAAAAAGGACCTGGCTAGGCAAGGCTTAGAGGCCATGCGACCTGTTGATCCACCCCGAATAATGCTCAGAGGCAGAGTGGTGGCTGAGGATGCAGTTGTAGACGTGCTACCAGTGCTCCGACTGTGTCCAGGAAGGCGCCAGGTTACTTCGACGTCGGTTGCATCCTCCTCCACCGCCTCTGTTGACCTCCTCGAGTGTCTGACTGTGGGTTGACAGTAGGTGTGATCTAGAACTTAATCATCAATTGTTGTGTTTGCACTCCCCTACCCCTCAGACCGAGTTTCTTCTTGCCCTGACCGAATATTTAAGTTGTCATCCCAATCGGGTATCTGCGTCTCATCTTCATCAGTATGTTCCTCATTGCCTATAACCACAGTTGTTGGAAAGGCAGCATTTTGGTAGCCAACAGTTTGCATATGATGAAAGTCAACCTCCAAGCCATTTCATGCCCTTCTAAAAGCATGTAAAACACAGCGAGGGGACTCCAACCACAGTCTCCCTCGTTGCCACTAACTGGGCCACACACACCCCACTTGACTGGCATCGGTTGAGCCCCCTTTTGAAAAAGAAAAAGATGCTTTGCATGAAGCACTCTCAAAAATACGCGTGCCTTTCCCGTCCCCTGGCTGACCCAGGGGAAGAAAAGTCCTCTGAGAGCCATGACTTGTTCATCTTGGTTCTTTTAGAGACACAGCGAGGGGACTCCAACCACAGTCTCCCTCGTTGCCACTAACTGGGCCACACACACCCCACTTGACTGGCATCGGTTGAGCCCCCTTTTGAAAAAGAAAAAGATGCTTTGCATGAAGCACTCTCAAAAATACGCGTGCCTTTCCCGTCCCCTGGCTGACCCAGGGGAAGAAAAGTCCTCTGAGAGCCATGACTTGTTCATCTTGGTTCTTTTAGAGACACAGCGAGGGGACTCCAACCACAGTCTCCCTCGTTGCCACTAACTGGGCCACACACACCCCACTTGACTGGCATCGGTTGACCCCCCCTTTTGACAAAGAAAAAGATGCTTTTCATGAAGCACTCTCAAAAATACGCGTGCCTTTCCCGTCCCCTGGCTGACCCAGGGGAAGAAAAGTCCTCTGAGAGCCATGACTTGTTCATCTTGGTTCTTTTAGAGACACAGCGAGGGGACTCCAACCACAGTCTCCCTCGTTGCCACTAACTGGGCCACACACACCCCACTTGACTGGCATCGGTTGACCCCCCCTTTTGACAAAGAAAAAGATGCTTTGCATGAAGCACTCTCAAAAATACGCGTGCCTTTCCCGTCCCCTGGCTGACCCAGGGGAAGAAAAGTCCTCTGAGAGCCATGACTTGTTCATCTTGGTTCTTTTAGAGACACAGCGAGGGGACTCCAACCACAGTCTCCCTCGTTGCCACTAACTGGGCCACACACACCCCACTTGACTGGCATCGGTTGAGCCCCCTTTTGAAAAAGAAAAAGATGCTTTGCATGAAGCACTCTCAAAAATACGCGTGCCTTTCCCATCCCCTGGCTGACCCAGGGGAAGAAAAGTCCTCTGAGAGCCATGACTTGTTCATCTTGGTTCTTTTAGAGACACAGCGAGGGGACTCCAACCACAGTCTCCCTCGTTGCCACTAACTGGGCCACACACACCCCACTTGACTGGCATCGGTTGACCCCCCCTTTTGACAAAGAAAAAGATGCTTTGCATGAAGCACTCTCAAAAATACGCGTGCCTTTCCCGTCCCCTGGCTGACCCAGGGGAAGAAAAGTCCTCTGAGAGCCATGACTTGTTCATCTTGGTTCTTTTAGAGACACAGCGAGGGGACTCCAACCACAGTCTCCCTCGTTGCCACTAACTGGGCCACACACACCCCACTTGACTGGCATCGGTTGAGCCCCCTTTTGAAAAAGAAAAAGATGCTTTGCATGAAGCACTCTCAAAAATACGCGTGCCTTTCCCGTCCCCTGGCTGACCCAGGGGAAGAAAAGTCCTCTGAGAGCCATGACTTGTTCATCTTGGTTCTTTTAGAGACACAGCGAGGGGACTCCAACCACAGTCTCCCTCGTTGCCACTAACTGGGCCACACACACCCCACTTGACTGGCATCGGTTGAGCCCCCCTTTTGACAAAGAAAAAGATGCTTTGCATGAAGCACTCTCAAAAATACGCGTGCCTTTCCCGTCCCCTGGCTGACCCAGGGGAAGAAAAGTCCTCTGAGAGCCATGACTTGTTCATCTTGGTTCTTTTAGAGACACAGCGAGGGGACTCCAACCACAGTCTCCCTCGTTGCCACTAACTGGGCCACACACACCCCACTTGACTGGCATCGGTTGACCCCCCCTTTTGACAAAGAAAAAGATGCTTTTCATGAAGCACTCTCAAAAATACGCGTGCCTTTCCCGTCCCCTGGCTGACCCAGGGGAAGAAAAGTCCTCTGAGAGCCATGACTTGTTCATCTTGGTTCTTTTAGAGACACAGCGAGGGGACTCCAACCACAGTCTCCCTCGTTGCCACTAACTGGGCCACACACACCCCACTTGACTGGCATCGGTTGACCCCCCCTTTTGACAAAGAAAAAGATGCTTTGCATGAAGCACTCTCAAAAATACGCGTGCCTTTCCCGTCCCCTGGCTGACCCAGGGGAAGAAAAGTCCTCTGAGAGCCATGACTTGTTCATCTTGGTTCTTTTAGAGACACAGCGAGGGGACTCCAACCACAGTCTCCCTCGTTGCCACTAACTGGGCCACACACACCCCACTTGACTGGCATCGGTTGACCCCCCCTTTTGACAAAGAAAAAGATGCTTTGCATGAAGCACTCTCAAAAATACGCGTGCCTTTCCCGTCCCCTGGCTGACCCAGGGGAAGAAAAGTCCTCTGAGAGCCATGACTTGTTCATCTTGGTTCTTTTAGAGACACAGCGAGGGGACTCCAACCACAGTCTCCCTCGTTGCCACTAACTGGGCCACACACACCCCACTTGACTGGCATCGGTTGAGCCCCCTTTTGAAAAAGAAAAAGATGCTTTGCATGAAGCACTCTCAAAAATACGCGTGCCTTTCCCGTCCCCTGGCTGACCCAGGGGAAGAAAAGTCCTCTGAGAGCCATGACTTGTTCATCTTGGTTCTTTTAGAGACACAGCGAGGGGACTCCAACCACAGTCTCCCTCGTTGCCACTAACTGGGCCACACACACCCCACTTGACTGGCATCGGTTGAGCCCCCCTTTTGACAAAGAAAAAGATGCTTTGCATGAAGCACTCTCAAAAATACGCGTGCCTTTCGCCTCCCCTGGCTGACCCAGGGGAAGAAAAGTCCTCTGAGAGCCAGGTCCACATTGTCAGTGGACAGACACGTGTGCTTATCTGCCAGCAGACCCCCAGCAGCACTGAAGACAGGTTCCGAGAGAACGCTGGCTGCAGGACACGACAAGATCCTCAAGGCGTACGTGGCGAGCTCAGGCAATTTATCCAGATTGGAAGCCTAAAATGAGCAGGGCTCAAGTTGCACAATAATGGAATCGATGTTTCTTTGCATATACTCATATATCTGTGTGTCTCCCTCTTTTTCCTTGTCCAGCTGTTTTGTTTTCACATGAGTATATGTCCTTGTCACTTTCCCATGTGTTTGTGTTATGTTGTGAGTTGTTTGTCACCTTTTGGACACCTTTCAGGGTGTTTTCTAGGTGTTTTACTGTGTTTGTGATTGCCTGCCATTGTTTCCTATGGGCTCGAGTTCGGTTCGTCGAACGTTCGACGAGCCGAACTCGAGCCAGACCCCCCGTTCGGCGAACCGCCTCGAGCCGAACCGGGACCGGTTCGCTCATCTCTAATGAGCACCTTCTTGCTGCACTGCCTACAAGATGACCCTCGGATTGTCATAATTCGAAGTAATGCTGACTCCTGGGTTGCCACACTCTTAGATCCCCAGTACAAGACAAAATGTGGAGAAATAAGTCCTGCCATAGAAAGGGACGCATGTATGCAGGAGTATCAGCAGAAGCTGGTACGCAATGTTAGAGCGGCTTTTCCACTAAACACCTGTGCTGCACAGAGTGAATCTCACATTTCTAACTTGCCAACCATGGTACTGTCGAGTCATCATCACTCAAACCGTACCAGCCACACCGTATCTGTTATTAACAGCAATTGTATGGAACCGTTTCATGAATTTTTTAGACCATCCTTTGCAAGGCCACAAGACATAAGAAGTCTGACACACAGTCAATGCCTGGAGAGGATGATACAGGAGTATCTCCAAGTGAATATCGATGCCATGACTGTGCAACTGGAATTTTGCTGCTTTTGGGCTTCCAATCAGGAAAAATGGCCTGAGCTAGCCACTTACGCCTTGGAGATTTTGTCATGTCCCGCAGCCAGTGTTCTCTCAGAACGTGTATTCAGTGTTGCTGGGTGTGTGCTGACAGATAAGCGCACGCGTCTATCCAGTGACAATGTGGACAGACTAACGTTCATCAAGATGAACAAGTCATGGATCCGCAAGGACTTTTCTACCCCTGTGTCAACCTGGGGAGACGAAAGGCTTGTGGCTTTTTGATTGTGCTTCATGCAAATCAACATTTTAAGTTTGCAACTGGGAGACAATTTATGTCACTTAAGTGGTGTCTGTGGCCAAATTTTTGGAAAACATGGAGACTCTTTTTGGAGTCCACTTGCTGTGTTTTACATGATTTTAGAAGGGCATGACATGCCTAAGAGGTTGACTTTCTGCATCTGCAAGCTGTTTTCTACAGAAATGCTGCCTTTCTGCCCGGTGGACACAGAGGATTTTCTAGACCTTATGTCCATTGCAGTGCCCCAAGAGCAGATGGCCAGTCGCCACTACTTCTCCAAGAAAGGTGTGCCTGCGCTACACCCGCATGTCGCACACATCACTGCTTCCTTGAGAAACTCTGTGTGTGATATTGTGCATTTCACCACAGATACTTGGCCCAGTCACCATGGACAGGGGCGTTACATGTCGCTGACTGGGCACTGGGTGACTATGGTGAGAGATGGAGAAGGGTCTGCTGTACAAGTCTTGCCGTCCCCACGAGTTGTGCGTCAATCCTTCCTTTGCATGTAGAAGTTCCTCCACTGCTTCTGCCTCCTCAACCTCGTCTCTGTCATCCACCTCCGCTCAAATCCTGTCTCGTAAGGCCACCCGCGGTGTAACTGTGCACAAGGAATACCACACACCTCCTTACTATGCTGGCAGCAGAGCTCAACGCCATCAGGCGGTCGACTCTTTACTTTGAAATGTATGGGAAATGGGAGTCACACCACTGAGGAGTTGTGTACGGTTAGCTCTGGAGACCGAGTTTCATCAATGGTTGTCTCCACTCAACCTGCAGCCATGGAAGGCCCTGTGCGACAATGATGCAAACCTGCGTGCGGCCCTTCGCCGGGACAATGTGACACACGTGCCTTGCATGGCTCACGTGTTCACCTGGCTATCCAGCAATTTTTAAAACAATATCCCGGCCTAAATGGCCTTCTGCAGAGGGCACAGTGTAACGCCTGCCTGGATCCACACACTCAGACGGGCTGTAAAGGATAGGCTACAGGGAAGCCACTCACCAAGCAGGAACCCTAAAACCCTGAAATCCTTTAACCCCCTATACAGGGATTTGGAATTACACAGGGCCCAAGGTGATCAATACCTGTGGAAGGCTGCAATCCAAGAGAGTAGTAGTCAGGCAGGGTCAAACCATGAATTGAGTAACAGGAACAGAATCTTACGGCAAGGACGTAATCAGAAAACAAGCAGAGGTCAAATGCGGATCGGGCAACGAGGTACATAAACAGCAGGCAGGAGACGTAGTCAGGAAACAAACGGTAGTCAGCACACAAAATCACAAAACAGAACTGGGCGGAACAGGAACCAGAAGTTCAGAACTATGTCTGGCATTGGTCTGCAGTCTTCCCATGAAGATGGTGTCTTCCCATTGGTTGTAGCTGAATGATTGTACTTCAGCTGTGAGACATCCACCACCTACAGACAGCCAGTGGTACTGCAGATCTCAAGGTAACCCAGCCCAGTGGATGAGTGGAACCTGTGCCCACCGGCGCCGCTGGCATCGACTCCTCTCCCATCACCAGCACTATCTACGAAAGGAACACCTGGTGTCACCGGTGTCACCTGGCGATCAGAGTACAAGTTGCTGGAGCGGACTCCGGTGGTGACGTAACAGCCGTGTGCAACAATGATGCAAACCTGGGTGCGGCCCTTCGCCAGGGCAATGTGACACACGTGCCTTGTATGGCTCACATGTTGAACCTGGTTGTCCAGCAATTTTTAGACCACTATCCCAGCCTACATGGGCTTCTGCAGAGGGCACGTTCGCTATGTGCTCACTTCCGCCGTTCACACCCAGCAGCTCAACGACTTGCATCGCTCCAGCAGTCTTTCGGCCTGCCGGTTCACCGGCTGAAATGCGATGTGCCGACACGCAGTAATTTCATTCTGCTCATTTTGCAGCGACTGTGGCAGCACTGCCGAGCACTGGTTCAATACGTTATGACGTATAGCCTGGGCTAACGAGATCCAGAGGTGGGGCATATCACGCTGCTGGAGTGTTCTCAGATCAAGGACCTATGCACCCTTCTTCACAGTTTATAAATGTCGACGAAGATGTTTATCGCTGACGATGCCATTATCAGCATGACAATTCCGGTCATCTACATGCTGGAGCACACTCTAAACATTATTCCGAGTCAGGTGGTGGGACAAGAGGAAGGGGAGGAAGTACAGGAGGAGTCATATGCGGAAGGGATAACAAGATCTACAAGGTTCACACAGTGAGCAGCACCAAGGTGGCAGGCATGGGATGGTGGGGGAGAGGGATTTTCAAGGGTGCATGGTAGCAGCCAAAACGTTAAGGGAGGTGCAGGAGCCCAGGAAGAAATGGATGACGAACTGGCGATGGGCATGGAAGACTCAGCAGATGAGTGACACCTTGATCACATTTCTGTTGTGCGAGGTTGGGGGGAGAGGGCAGAGGAAGGAAGCATAATTCTCACCTTGCTGCTAACAACACAGCAAGGACTTGCTCCTCCTGGATGCGCAAGACACATGAGCACTTTCTTGCTGCACTACCTACAACATGACCCGCAGATTTTCAGATTTAGAAGTAATGCTGACTACTGGGTTGCCACACTTTTAGATCCCTGGAACAAGACAAAATTTGGTGAAATAAGTCCTGCCATAGAAAGGGGCGCACATATGCAGGAGTATCAGCAGAACTGGTACGCAATCTTGGATCGACTTTTACACTAAACACCAGTGCTGCACAGAGTGAATCTCAACACTTTGTCATGGCTAGGAGGAAATGGTCTTTTACTTGTCCACATCTGAGGGACCGAGGGCTGGCTGCTGTGCTGAGATGGCGTTGAGTAGGATGTCCCTGCAGAGGTTGCAAATTTAGGCATATACAAAATGAGTGGAAAAAGGCCAGATGCTGGTGGAAAGGGGAACAGGCGTGTTGGAAAGGGAAAATAAGTTTGTGTCCGTGGGTTTGGTGGTAAAGCAACAGTAACATCTGCTGAAGAAACACCATCTGTTACAGGGGGACTGGCAGATTAGGATAAGGTGGTATATATCCCAATCGCCAGTCGGGGTCCACCGTGCTCCCATATGGAGAAGGAGATGCTGGCAACCCGGAGGTTAGGCAGAGGATACAGAGCTGGGTGGCTCTGAAACTAATAGTAGCCTGAACCGAGTTAGACGACACTCGTATCTGGACACTGTGAACCCTGCTAGCGTCACAGGGTCGACACACCCAGCACAGGAACTTCCTGTTAACAACACAGGGGCCATTGGCTACGCTGTCCGTGTGCGTAGGGGGCACACCTGTGGACAGCAGGCACAGCAGCCCAGTTAATGCCACTGGGCTGCACTAGCAGGACTGGTAGGACAGGAGCTGGTCGTAACCGTTCAGCATTACCAAGTGTGGTGGCGTACTGCACCGACGCCCTATCCCTGCCTATCTCTGGCCTAAAGCCGCAATGGGTTCAACACATAGAGGTGTGATCTGTATGAGCATAATAGAAGACTGCGCACCTTCTTGTTGTCTCCAGCCCCTTTGATAACCTGGGTCTGCCCCAACCCAGGGTGGACCACAATGCACCTCCAGGAGCCAATAGAAGAGTGCCACGTCATCAGTGACATAACCAGCAGACTATCCGGAACCGCCACTTCACTGATGACCTCATGGCGGCCACGCCCCAAACACCTCACCAGTCATCATCTGACAAACAATGATGAGGTGCCAAGTCATAGGATCGGGCCTCTGCGAGCCAGTCCGGAGTGGCCACATCATCAGGACACCTGATGCCTTCTGGCCTATCATGGACTGCCACCTCACGGACATGACCAGTGAGTTCCTTACCGGACCTATCCTCTGATGCACTAAGTGCCTGAGCATGCTCAGTAGCCTGAACAACAGTCTCAGAAAACAGACTATCAGCTTCAGCATGCTCTGTAGGCACAAAACAGTACTTAGACACGGCACGGAGTCCAAGTATCTGTGCAAAGAGGCTTTTCGCACTAAGTGTGGGAGCCTGCTCAGTAGCACGAACTGAGGACTTAGCCTCAGGAATGGGACAGTCAGGAAGAGCATGCTCACTAGGCGAATCACTTGACTTAGGCTGCGGCTGGGGTAAATCGGCACACGCATGCACACTAGCCGGCTCTCCACACTTAGACGTGGAAGAGGAAGCAACCAGCTGGACGACCCAAGGTACGGCCAAAAATGACAGCTGACGCCTGGGCGCAACTGGAACCGCAGCTGGCTGCTTGTGGCTACGGCGGCACCGATTCATAACACCATCTTCCAGCCAAAATAAAATGTCTACTTCTTCCAGTGGATAATCTGATATGATCCCTTTGTTACGGACATGACCATCGCTACCAAATGTAGATGAGGCACCAAAAAAGCAGGTGCTTGAATGGATCTCAAGTGCTCCATCAAGTGGCCTCTCCTCCACCTCAAGTTCAAAATCCCAAATACTCCATTCCTCTGTGGTGTAAACCCAAACGCACTTGCTTCCTACCAGCTCTCAAGTTTCCACCCACCCTGCTGAGTATGGAGTAACAGAGATGGTTGAGTCTGCAGAGCTGTTTAGTCACACTATAGCCTGGGAATCAGAGGTCTGCTAAAAAGCTGCAGTGAGTCCAGATAAGGAAATGATCTGCACTGATGCCCAGAAGCTTTGTGAGTCGGATCCAGGCTCCAATGAAGAAGGTTCTGAGCATAATGTAGACCCTCATTCCCAAACTGTAAATCCTCTTGGTGGAGACAATGGGGAATATGCTGATGAGACTCACGTAATATCCCTGACAATGAAACTATAGCCCTAAAACTGGCAGCACTTTTTGCAATTAAAATTGCGCAGCAAAAATCGACAGGTGGTGTACAATGCAGAGGTGGTCTAGCTTTATTGACAGCTGAAGAACCAACACTGACTATACCTGACAATGAAACTATGGCCCTAAAACTGGCAGCACTTTTTGCAATAAAAATTGCGTAGCAAAAATGGACAAGTGGTGTACAATGCAGAGGTGGTATAGCAAAATTGTCAGCAGGGGAACCCTCACGTAATATCCCTGACAATTAAACTATGACCCTAAAACTGGCAGCACTTTTTGCAATTAAAATTGCGTAGCAAAAATGGACAGGTGGTGTACAATGCACAGGTGGTGTAGCTTGCTTGTCAGCAGAGGAACTCTCACTTTCTATCCCTGACAATGAAACTATGCCCCAAGGAATTGCCTGAGCTGATTTAGCCAGACGCTGTGATAAACCCCTGCACAGCGCTGGCACAGACTTGCAAAAATGGCTATGAACGGCTGTAATGTAGCCCTGAAAAGGGCTGAAATTAGAAGTAGTCCCTAATACCTAAACCGATGTGTAGATTGCACTGTATAAATCTATAGCGCACACATCACCAGCAGCGGGAGCGGTGACTGTCACACACCCACAGCAGAGAGATAATGGCGGCGAAGGGGAAAATGTCCGGGTCTTATAGGGCAAGGACATGTGACATGCACAGCCTATGACATATGCCCTTGCTTGTCTGGCAAAAATCCACTTTGCTGTGTGTGTCTCTGTGATTGGCTGACAGCCTGGCCTGCACCACTGTACGCGCGGTTAGGAAAAAAAAAATGGCGATCGCCATTCTTTCAGCACTCAGCAGCACTGATCTAAACCCTGTCACCCCCGCACACTATACGCTGAATTTTGATAATATCATTATTAACAGTGACTGACACTAATACAGTGAAAAGCCAGCTAGTAACTAGCTACGCTTTTGGTGATTGAACCGTTATCGAACGGTAACTCGAACTGCCGAACTTGAAGCAAATCATTCGAGTTCGTCGAACGACTCGAACACCCCCCAAAATCACTCGAATTTGAAATTGGCGAACGGTTCGAATCAAACATCGCTCAACTCTAGTCCTAACCTAAACCAGAATATGTGTCGCATGAGACTCACATCACATCCTATGATTTCTTATGGTGCTCTACTATGATCTATGATCTCCTGTTACTGCGAGTCGCAAATGTTTACAAAAGTGTTGGATTTTCTGATTCAAAGTTTCACACAACTCATAAACTATAGACTTCATGTGACTGCAACTAACGAACAACTTATCTGCAACTTGCCCATTTATTTTACAGCTAAATCAAATAATTTTTATAAAAGTCATGCGACAGCAAGTAACAGACGGATTGCTCCCTTTCAATACACCTACATCCGCTTCTGGGCCCTGACGGCTGTCTAGTCACATGACTTCCCTTAGCCCGCCAAGGTGAGCCATAGAATCTGGACCTCATTAAGTTACCACAAGGTTCCCTGACGTGCCCTGATACCATAGCCACGTCTTCTCTTACTCAAACCCTATCCAGAATTGGCATTCCTTGAGGCCTGCACCACTAGCCAAACCACTTGCCATCTGTCACTCCTCCTCTACCTCGACTTAACCCTATCTTATCTAACGTCTAATCTACTGCTTCTCCAGCCCAACAGTAGGTGGCGCCTGCTGGCAAATGGCTCCGTCTATGCTACATAGAAACCTACACTCCTCTAGCAGAATTTACATGTTAAAACACATTTCTAACAATCATCACCATATAATACATACATTTAGTATGAAACACCTTTTGCAATACAGGTAGATAGCATATAACATAAAACAGAGTAGGGATTCAACCACCTTCTGTGTTTCACTCACCTTGCTTCTTTCAATAGAAGTAAGGAAATCCAGGTCTGTTGTGTCTGATATCCCTCCATGTAAAATGAGAACCTTGCTGTCAATAATGGTGGCGAGGGGTAGTAGACTGTATATGTCTTCAAGTAGACATAGTATTTTCTTAGCATGAATCTGCAACAAAAGGTTTTTCAATGATTTATGGTAATATATTTTTAATAATGTTCTGTTTAAATATATTTCTTCACAAACTATAAACTTTTAAAAAGAACCTGTTAGCACAATTTTGTAACGTAAATATTGATATAATGGCGCTGTAATACTGATTAAACTGATACCTTTGGTCAAGTAATACGCTTTGTAGTTTGTTTTAATGAACATTTGAAGTTTTATGCTCATTAGATTTTGGTGCACAGGGGCGGGCTGTACATTGAGTCTTCTCCTCCCTGTCTGTGATTCTTCAGCCCCTCCACCTGCCTCCTCTCTTCGAAGTGCAGATTTCAAACAGAAGAAGCTAATCACTAAGAAAGCAATGACCACTTATTCAAAGATTGGAGGCAGGCAGAGGGTATGGGGAATCACAGACAGGGAGGACAAAACAAATTATACAGTCCAGCCCCTGTACACCAAAATCTAATTAACAGAAAACTTCAAATGGTGATTAAAGAAGAACCACAAAGTGGATTTCTTCACCAATAGGTATCAATTTAATCAGTATAATAGCACAATTACAGTCATATCTATACATTGCAAAATTGTGCTCACAAGCTTTAACTACTGTTACTCTGTCAGTATTGTCATAACTATAATAAGTCTAAATTAGTCTTAAAAGGGTTGTCACATATAAGCTACACCCATTTCATATGGGCAATTGTACTTCTTTAGAAGATGGTCTCTGCTAAAGACACCCATCTATGCTCTAGATTTGCAAAGCGTGGGTCCTGAGTGCCACAATGCCTGACTTTACCTACTGCGTGCATTACATGGTCACTAATTCAGTTGAGTACAGGGGAAATGAGTGACCTTACACACCAATTGCCGAAGCTGGACTCCAAAGTGATTGCCAGTTGTCTGCTATCAAATAAGGAATAATCCAGTTGAGACAACCCCTTTGTATACATTCATGCACTTTATAATGACACATAAACTGACCTTGTACTTTAGCATTACTTCTTTTGTGAAGCCATACCTGAATAAAGGGATAAAAAAATGAAAAACACGTCTCGATTTCCAAATTGCTGCAATGTTCCTTGTCTATTGAGCCTTAAGGGTGCTTTACACGCTGAGACATCGCTAGCGATGTCGTGCATGATAGCACCCGCCCCCATTGTTCGTGCGACATTTGGTGATCGCTGACGTAGTGAACATTATCGCTACGGCAGCATCACACGCGCATGCCTTTTCAGTGACGTCGCTGTGACCACCGAACAATCCCTCCTTCAAGGGGGAGGTGTGTTCGGCGTCATAGCGACGTCACTGCGGCGTCACTAAGCGGCCCCCCAATAGCAGAGGAGGGGCGGAGATGAACGGCCGGAACATGCCGCCCACCTCCTTCATTCCTCATTGCCAGTGGACACAGTTAAGGAGATGTTCATCGATCCTGTGGTGTCACACATAGCGATGTGTGCTGCCGCAGGAACGACGAACAACATCGTACCTGCAGCAGTAACAATATTATGAAAAGAAGCGATGTGTCAACGATCAGCGATTTTTGACGCCTTTGCGATCGTCGATCGTTGATCGTTGCTCCTTGGTGTCACACGCTGCGATGTCACTAACGGCGCCGGATGTGCGTCACTAGCGATGTGACCCCGACGATATATCGTTTAGTGATGTCGCAGCGTGTAAAGCACCCTTTACACGCAAAGATTATTAAGACTGTCCAACATTGCAAAAAGCATTTTCAGATACTGATGCGTTTAAAATAAAATAAACAGTAACATACTCTCCTCCATCACCTCCGGTGACTTTGGAATCAAGAGGACTGCTTTGTTCATAAGTCAGAGAACTGCTCCAGCCTCTGATTTCCTGTAGTTGCCAGGTGACTGACAGTGTCAATCAGAAAACATCTAATAATGCGGTCTTATAGTCACCGCTGCAGACAATCACATGAGCTTTGAAGCAGCTTGTGCTGGATCCGAGGGGGTGCTGGAAAATGAGTCTGACACCATTTTTATTTTTAAGTGGATACATGCCTATATTAGTCAATCACATTAAGATTTATTTTCTACCATTAGAAGTAATAGCACACTGCTTGGATATACCATCAATTCTCATCATTGATGGTTTAACTACCTGGTACTCTAAATAAAACAATCCCTCGATCTAACAGATTAGAGGACCAGTTTGTCACATTGTTAATTTTTGTTTGATTTGAATACGACGTAACCAATTAGTTACTATGGAGTACAATAGAGTATTCAAGCACTCCTATTCTCTGGAGGCCCAAAGGTGCCCCAGTCAGTTTTAAGGCTGGATCGCATCGCTCTGCCCAGAACGGCTGTCCACTCTCCTGTCAGCAGCATGTCACCTGCTTAGAAATACATAAAGCTGATTTGCTCGGGTGAGGAAATCTGCCGGCTGGTCCAGGTAGTGGGATGCAATCCTTACATAACTGTGACTCCAGCATAAAATCTTAAATAAAAAGAATGAGGCAGGTTTATCAATACTGTCTAATTCTTGGGCAATGTAAATGTAAGGTTCACATATACATTAGACTAATGTCATCCCAAACTATATGATGATTGTGAAGTGAGGGATCCAGCATGCCTGATATTGGACTACTCATCCTTTTGTTCTTTGGAAGATTATCTGCTGCCAGAGGAGTCTGATAGCGACTTTTTCATAGAAAACAAAAGAGCACTCGTGTGAGCAAGAGCTCCTGAGTATGTGGGAATCGGGAGAGAGAGCTGTCAGCTGACTGTTCGGCCAACAGCTATTTATCATGTATGGGGTCTTTACACTGGACAGTCTTAAAATGTGCCAGATTTGGAGATTTCCTCCAGGACGAAGCTCTATGCGAAACGCGTCGAGGTGCAGGGTGACGTGATCCACATACTTGTCATCCCCATATTGGTGGGTTTTCACTATGAATTAATTGTCTTACCCCCAAGTCATGGTTCAGTGGTGAGCTTGATAATATTTGCCCTGTGCAGCTGATTACGGCAGCACAGGACTCTGTGTATATGTTTACAGTTTATGCTGCTCCGCACTAAGCACTTTATATATATTTATATGCAATCTTGACCAGTATATGTTGAGAATTATGTGAACATTGTATTGTACTAAGCACTTTTTATGTACCTATGTCTTAAGGAAATTTTGTCACCTATTAAATGAACCAGTGATGTTAATGGGATATGTGGATCATGCTACCCTCTCATTTAAATACCCTCTGAATGTTTTTAAGATTTTTTAGCTACTTTTTCACCCCTTGTGCACTGTGTGACATGTATTTTTTGGATTAAATAAAAATTATTGATAGCAATTCTACTTAGAATAATTTATTTTATAAAACAACTACATATATGAAAAATGTGGGATAATAGGTCAGTTATAGGTTTTATATGCTTATTCAAGGACCTAGTCTGAGGAAACATAGTTGAAATGGACCTAAGTGCTTTTTTGGTTAAAATGTGCCAGATTTGGTGTTTGATGTTGGAGTTGCATCATAGGCAGGCCCGGACTGACCATAGGGCAATTCTGGAAAATGCCAGATGGGCCGGTCCCTGTAGTGGGCCGGTGCCTGTAGTGGGCCGCTGAATCTGCAGTCACCGCCGCGCTCCTCAGCAGTGTGTGTATGCCATGCACACTAGCTGCAGCAGGACCAGGAGGCAGCACGCTGCACTGTGCCGGCCCGTTGTGTGATAGTGTGCCCAGCATGCACACACTGCTGAGGAGCACGGCGGTGACGGGGACCGCAGCTTCCTCATTCCTATTCAAATGTATTTCCGTCTTTCAGACAAAAATACATTTGAACAGTGCACCGGGACTGGGCCCCGCCCCCGACATGCAGCAACGTGATGAGATCAGCACCTTGCTGACGTCATCACAGTGCTGCGGGCGCCACACTGGATGCATCAGGCAGCGGTAAGCGCTCCATGGAGGAGCAGGAGAGACAGGTTTAATTAATAGGGATGAGTGGGGAGGGGCTGAGGACACATAACGGGGAACATTTGTGAAGGAACACAGCTTTGTGACAGGCAGAGGGGGGGTAGTGTATTCTGAGGGAGGGGGGGAGGCAGGAGTGTGTAGTGATGGGGTAGTGTATTTTTCTGTGTAGGGGCTGATGGGTGGTGCATTGTATTATGTCTGGGGAGGGAGTAATGGAGGGTGCATTGTATTGTGTGTGTGGGGGAGGGATAACGGAGGGTGCATTGTATTGTGTATGTGTGTAGGGAGGGATAACGGAGGGTGCATTGTATTGTGTGTGTGGGGGAGGGATAACGGAGGGTGCATTGTATTGTGTATGTGTGTAGGGAGGGATAACGGAGGGTGCATTGTATTGTGTGTGTGTGGGGAGGGGTAATGGAGGGTGCATTGTATTGTATTGTGTGTGTCTATAGGGGTAATGGGGGTGCATTGTATTGTGTGTGTGTGTGGGGGGGTAAAGGAGGGTGCATTGGATTATGGAGAGAAGCTGTGTATGGGGACATTATGGAAAGAGGCAGCGTGGGGGTATATTAAGGAGAGAGGCAGTGTGGGAGGTATTTTGGATAAAGGCAGTGTGGGGGGATATTTTGTGAAGGAAGCACAGCAATTATTTATTCAGGGGCACAGCATGGGAGATATTTATATGTATGGGGCAGTATAATGATACTTTTATTTTTAAAGGTACTGTGTGGGGAAGTGCTGCTGAAGAATAAAGCGGGAGGGCTTCAGAGACTAGCAGTGGGCACAAAACCTCATCATGGCGTCTGTACTGCGTGGAGACAAAAAGGATGGGATTGACTCAGAAGATTTCACCTATAAAAGGTACCTGGATGTAAATGATTATTTGTGATATTGCCTGCATCTTATCAGTATTGTGGTTCCTGTATGGTCCGCAGTCTGATAACAACAACTCCCAGCATCTCCTTACCATTGTTAAGGACAAGCTAGGAGTTGTAGATTCCAGCATCTTCCGAGCCTTCCCATTGATTTGCATTGTAAAATACAGAACATTTTCCGAGTGGAAAACACCAGAAGAATGGAGCGGTCACTTCTTTTAATCACTTGGTGGTTTTAGAAACCTGAAGTGGGTAAAAGATTCTCAAAATCCTGATCCTGTGCATAGCGAGGAGATGCCTATGGTCATTCGAGGATTTTTCATAGTTTCCATGGTGTGATCTGCCCCCAATAAATGTCATTGCACATACCCTAAGTGGTATGTGTCCAAAATTATCACCAGTGACAACAACAGCTTCCCTGATCACCTATCTGTAGAATAGGTCACCAATATTAATTCAGGGGGATCTGATTTAGTATCCCTGCCCATCAGCTATGTAACCGCAGCATTATGTGGAGAGCAGCATCCTCTTCATTATCTGCGAGACCCAGGTCTGTAGGGAAAATAGCGGCTTCACCAGGTCCTACTACTAAGAGCAATAAACAGGACTGAGCTGTAATACTGGACGCAGCCGTGACTGCATGTTATATGGTCGTGTTACACAACCTACAAGTGCACAAAGATATTACACATTCACCACCACGAAAAGTGGGACTGTGCACCCCTAAATGCCAGGGCTGAATTTTAGTCCCAGTCCGGCCCTGATCATAGGCCACACGTCTTTCCACTGAAACCACACCAATGTGCCACAAACCACACCTCTGTGTCACTTTAGATGCTATTTTGAGAGTCTTTAATGCAAGACAGTGTGGGTGAGAATATAAGCAAAACTGCAGCATAATGGATTGCTGGAATGCAGAAGTTAAGGCCCCGTCACACACAGAGATAAATCTTTGGCAGATCTGTGGTTGCAGTGAAATCATGGACATATTGTTCCATTTGCACTGATTGTCCACAATTTCACTGCAACCACAGATCTGCCGCAGATTTATCTCTGTGTGTGACAGGGCCTTAATTAGAGTTTTCACATAGTGAACCATGAAACAAAGTACAAGGAGTCTCAAGCTTCTTCTAGCAATTAAGCAGAAATCATGTGCAATTCAAATGGCATTACTGTGCTGTTAGCTTTTATTTTGATGGAGGATCATGTAATGACAAATTTCCATAGTCTCCTCCAATTGAAAAACACCTCACATGAGAAATCAGTTCCTTAATTGCAGGTGGATGATGGACAAGTCTGGTCACATGACTCTATCAGCGGCTGTTTTGAGAACAGAAGAACTGAGCAGTCTTTTGCTAAGGCTGCACTAAGAAGCAGATGACTTCACAAAGGAGGAGAACCTGTAATTTTTATTTCATAAATCAATAGTGCACATGAAAATAAGTAACACTGTAATGTATCTAATGAGACAAATCTGCTTCTTTCTCTGCAGAATTGATCAGTCATTATCAACATTCTCAATTCTGAGGTAAAATCTCTATTCAGTGAAGACTTTCCCATCACTGAGAGGAGATGGAAGTTGTTACTGATGAGATTCTTGATGATGGGAAAAGGGAGCAGCTAGAGCAGAGGGGGGATCTAGAGACAGAGGCAGGATTTAGAAGCAGAGGACGGGAGCTAGAGGCAGAGGGAGGGATCTAGAGGCAGAGGGAGGAGCTAGAAACAGAGAGGAGCTAGAGGCAGAAAGAGGAAGCTAGAGACAGAGGCAGGATTTAGAGGCAGAGGACGGGAGCTAGAAACAGAGGGAGGGATCTAGAGACAGAGGGAGGAGCTAGAGGCAGAGAGAGTAGCTAGAGCAGAGGGAAGGAGCTAGAGGCAGAAGGAAGGAGCTAGAGGCAGAGAGAGGATCTAGAGGCAGAGGGAAGGAGCTAGAGGCAGAGAGAAGGACCTAGAGGCAGAGGGAAGGACCTAGAGGCAGAGGGCAGGAACTTGAGGCAGAGGAAGGAGCTAGAGGCAGAGGGAGGCACTAGAGGCAGAAGGATAGGAGCTAGAGGCAGAGAGATGAGGCAGAGGGAAGAAGCTAGAGGCAGATGGAGGAGCTAGAGGTAGAAGGATAGGAGGTAGAGGCAGAGGGAGGAGCTAGAAACAGAAGGAGGAGCTAGAGGCAGAGGGAGGAGGTTAGAGGCAGAGGGAGGAACTAGAGGCAGAGAGAGGAGCTAGAGTCGGAGGGAAGGATCCAGAGTCAGAGGAAAGGAGCTAGAGGCAGAGGGCAGGAATAGAGGCAGAGGAAGGAGCTAAAGGCAGAAGGATAGGAGCTAGAGGCACGGCTCCACCCGCTTCTATCCACATAAAATCTCATCAGTAGCAGCTGCCATCTCCTATCTCAGTAATGGGAAAGTCTTCACTGAATACAGATTTTTACCTGATAACTGAGAATTATGATAATAACTGATCAATTCTGGCAGAGGAAGAAGCAGATTTGTCTGATAAGATATATTACAGCGTTACTTATTTTCATGTGTACTGTTGATTTATGAAATAAAAATTAAAACAACGATTATATTTTAAATATTTTCAAGTACCACAAAATCATCAACACATTTTTCAAAATAAAGATACAGTTGAAAGCCCCATAAGTGGTTGGAATACAATACCAGACACCTCCCATGGAAAATATATCTGCTGTTTACAATTTCAAATATCAGACCCAGTTTTCTATTTTTCCTTTATTTAGGTCTTTGCGTCAAGTACATTGGAAAATCTATATTATTTACCGACACATTTTCATAGTTAGGTTCTACGAACTGCGAAGATTTACATCCTGAAAAAATCAGCATCACTTAAGGGTGCTTTACACGCTGCGACATCGCTAACGATATATCGTAGGGGTCACAGTATTTGTGACGCACATCCGGCGTCGTTAGCGACATCGCAGGGTGTGACAGCTAGGAGCGACGATCAACGATCGCAAAAAACGGCAAAAATCGTTGATCGTTGACACGTCGCTCAAAATCATAATGTCGTTGGTGTTTCATTCCACAGGTTGTTCATCTTTCCTGCGGCACCACACATCGCTGTGTGTGACACCGCAGGAACGACGAACATCATCCTACCTGCGTCCATCGGAAAGGAGGAAGGAAGGAGGTGGGCGGCATGTTCCGGCCGCTCATCTCCTCCCCTCCTCTTCTATTGGGAGGCCGTTTTGTACCGCCGCTGTGACGTCGCTGTGACGCCAAACGCATCTCCCCCTTGAAGGTGGGATTCGGCAGCCACAGCGACGTCGCTGAACAGGTATGTGCGTGTGACGCTGCCGTAGTGATATTGTTCGCTACGGCAGCGATCACCACATGTCGCACGAACGACGGGGGCAGGTGCTATCGCTCGCGACATCATTAGCAATCGCTAGCGATGTCGCAGCGTGTAAAGCACCCTTAAGTCCAATCATAATAAAAAAATATTTCTGAGAAATTTTAGAGGCTGAAATATTATATGCGTTACCCAAAGATGGATGAAGAACTCGTCTACCACAACATTACTGCTGTTGACTTCTAGAAGACTAAATACAGGTGGGATTAGAAAACATAATGGCTGATGTACCTTAGATTCATTATGGGGTCCTCATGGTTACCTCTGTTCATATGTAAATTATTAGGGTAGACGAGGAGGAATGCAAAGAGGATTATTAATATTTCTGTTGAGTTCTTCCCTCTGTCTACAAAATCCCCATTAAAAAGATAAGTATTCTCTGGTGAGGGGAGACCGTTCTGCAGAACACAATCATAACATAAATTAATCAGATGAGGAGCTACAAAGTGACACAAGACAATCAACAAAAGTCCCTGCATGCAGAAACCGGCTCCGCCAGCGATTCTCCAGCATGATGTAGGGAGGGCATGGTCAGTGATCCTCAGCAACTTATGAATGATTGGGGATGTATATAGGGATGGTGCTGGTTGTTCCACAGTTATATAATACATTAGAATAAATTAATACATTATGATTAGTGATGAGCAAGCACTACCATGCTTATGTGCTCGGTACTCATAACGAGCAGTCCATGGGCTCAACTCATGTACAGAGTATAACGGAAGTCAATGGGGAACTCAAACATTTTTCCAGAAGATCTTCTGGAAAAATGCTCAAGTCAGGCCTATCTGAGCCTCTGATTGCTCATTACGAGTACCAGTATCATTTCTCTCCCACAATACACTGAGCCTGTGTGATGCCAGTGTCCACACAAGAAACATTACTGGCTTCAGCAGAGACTTAGGCGGGCTTTGCACACTACGACATCGCAAGCCGATGCTGCGATGCCGAGCGCGATAGTCCCCGCCCCCGTCGCAGCTGCGATATCTTTGTGATAGCTGCCGTAGCGAATATTATCGCTACGGCAGCTTCACATGCACTCTCCTGCCCTGCGACGTTGCTGTGGCCGGTGAACCGCCTCCTTATTAAGGGGGCGGGTCGTGCGGCGTCACTGTGACGTCACACGGCAGGCAGCCAATAGGAGCGGAGGGGCGGAGATGAGCGGGATGTAAACATCCCGCCCACCTCTGTCCTTCCGCATAGCCGACGGGAGCTGCGGTGACGCAGGTAGGAGATGTTCCTCGCTCCTGCGACTTCACACACAACGATGTGTGCTGCCGCAGGAGCAAGGAACAATATCGGACCATCGCGTCAGCGTAGTTATGGAATTCGCCGACGCTGCACCGATGATACGATTACGACGCTTTTGCGATCGTTAATCGTATCATCTAGGATTTACACACTACGATGTTGAGAGCGACACAGGAAGTGCGTCACTTTCGACATGACCCCACCTGCGATGTCGTAGTGTGCAAAGCCCGCCTTAGGATAGCACATATTAGATGAAGTGGGTGGAGGGTTAGGAAAGAGAAACTGTAGGCAGCAATTTAACCATCCTGACACCGAATAGGAGTCTCAGGATGGTGGATTGCAGGAGTGTGTAGGCTCATAAGGGTGCTTTACACGCTGCGACATCGCTAGCGATAGTACCCGCCCCCGTCGTTCGTGCGACATTTGGTGATTGCTGCCGTAGCGAACATTATCACTACGGCAGCGTTACACGCACATACCTTTTCAGCGACGTCGCTGTGACCACCGAACAATCCCTCCTTCAAGGGGGAGGTGCGTTCGGCGTCATAGCGATGTCACTGCGGCGTCACTAAGCGGCCGCCCAATAGCAGAGGAGGGGTGGAGATGAGCGGCCGGAACATGCCGCCCACCTCCTTCCTTCCTCATTGCTGGTAGACGCAGGTAAGGAGATGTTCGTCGTTCCTTCGGCGTCACACAGAGATGTGTGACGCCGCAGGAATGACGAACAACCAGCGGCATGCACCACCAACGATATTATGACAAGGAGCGACGTGTCAACGATCAACGATTTTTGATGTTTTTGCGATCGTTGATCGTCGCTCCTTGGTGTCACACGCTGCGATGTCGCTAACGGCGCCGGATATGCGTCACTAACGACATGACCCCGACGATATATCGTTAGCAATATCAAAGCGTGTAAAGCACCCTTTAGTCTCAGCATGGTGCTTTGCAGTAGGAGTGTGTAGGCTCTTAAGGGTGCTTTACAAGCTATGACATCACAAGCGATTGCTAGCGATGTTGTGCGCGATAGCACCCGCCCCCGTCATTCGTACGACATTTGGTGCTTGCTGCCGTAGCAAACATTATCGCTACAGCAGCATCACACGCACATACCTTGTCAGCGACGTCGCTGTGACCGCCGAACAATCCCTCCCTCAAGGGGGAGGTGCGTTCGGTGTCATGGCGACGTCACTGCGGCGTCACTAAGCAGCCGCCCAATAGAAGCTGAGTGGCGGAGATGACGGCCGCCCACCTCCTTCCTTCCACATTACCGGTGGACGCAGGTAAGGAGATGTTCGTCGTTCCTGCGGTGTCACACATAGCGATGTGTGATGCCGCAGGAACGACGAACAACATTATACCTGTGGCAGCAGCGATATTAAGGAAAGGAGCGACGTGTCAACGATCACTGTTTTTGAACGATTTTGCGGTCGTTGATGTCGCTTCTTGGTGTCACACGCTGCGATGTCGCTAACGGCGCCAGATGTGCGTCACTAACGACATGACCCCGACGATATATCGTTAGCGATGTCGCAGCATGTAAAGCACCCTTTAGTCTCAGGATGGTGCTTTGCAGGGGGAGCGTGTAGGCTCTTAAGGGTGCTTTACACGCTGTGACATCGCTAACGATATATCGTCGGGGTCACGTCATTAGTGGCGCACATCCGGCTTCATTAGCGACATCGCAGCGTGTGACACCAAGGAGCAACAATCGCAAAAATGTCAAAAATCATTAATCGCTGACACGTAGCTCCTTTTCATAATATCGTTGGTGGTGCATGCCGCTGGTTGTTCGTTGTTCCTGCAGCAGCACACATCGCTATGTGTGATGCCGCAGGAACGACGAACATCTCCTTACCTGCGTCCACCAGCAATGAGGAAGGAAGGAGGAGGGCTGCATGTTTCGGCCGCTCATCTCCGCCCCTCCTCTGCTATTGGACGGCCGCTTAGAGACGCCGCTATGACGCCGAACGCACCTCCCCCTTGAAGGAGGGATTGTTCGGTGTCTCCAGCGACGTCGCTGAAAAGGTAAGTGCGTGTGACGCTGCCATAGTGATAATGTTTGCTACGGCAGCGATCACCAAATGTTGCACAAACGACGGGGGCTAGCGATATCGCAGCGTGTAAAGCACCCTTTACACTATTTACTGTTATAATACATATATTTATACCAGAAAACATTACTGTTACTACCTTTTCCAAACAATGTAAACGTACCAGTAATTTGAATGCTATCCACCCATAGAATTCTCAGTTTGATATGTATAGGTTAAATTCTGTACTATCAGATATACTAAAGTGTTGAAGCACCTGTCCAGAAACCAGTTGATTTGTGTGACCTTACTTGCACTAAGTATAGTAATTCTCTAAGGGCACCCCCAGCGGAGCTGTACTCTGCACATCGCTTCCACACCCTGGTGGATTTTGGTAATGGTTAGTCACTGGAGACCTTAATAATTGAACTAGCAAGCTTGCCAGCGGCAGAGGATATGAACCTCAGTGTTAGTAGACTGCTTGAAGTACATACATTTATAAAACCATTATATTTCATATTCTAGATTAACAGTTCTGAAAAAAAAAATAATATATTGGTACATAAACACCACAATACATTATTACATTGCCAGATGATGTTTCGGAAAAGAATGGAGTATATAGTGGAAGTATGATTAGTACATATAAATGAAGTACCTTATAGAATATTAGAAGTAGATCCTCCAACTTTCCATGTAGGTCACCTAATCAAAAATGGGTAGATGTATAAACAATAGTGACAGCAATGTCTAGATTACTTATTTTTGTAGTCCAAAATATTATATAAAGGGTCTCTGATACCCCAAACCTGCACTTCAAACTAATTATATAGCCTTGTAAGAGATGGAGCAACAATAAAAAGTGATATTTTCCATTTTAAATCTATTCCTATGTTGCCTCAAAGTCAACTTTATTTTAATATACAAATGAGCATGCTCAGTGTACCCCTGGTGTGGCTAAATGCAGTGCACAATTGCACCTACTTATTTAGATTATAGCTGAGTGGCAGGCGGTAAGGTCTGAGAATGATTTGTACTCTGTCCGCATTGAAGTGATAGCAGAGGAGACGAACAATGCCAGCAGCAAGGACAGCGTTATTTATGTGTCCTCTCCTGCACAGGGACAGTGTGAATATAAGGCAATGTGCACACGATGCAGATATGGTGCAGAAATTTTCTGCATCATATCTGCACCTTCTGGCAGAAAAAAATAATCAAAAACATGAGTTTTTGTGCCATGCATTTTTTTTAATGAAGTCAATGGGTGGAAGAGCTAAAAAATACAGGGATAGAGGTAACAACAATTGACATGCTGCAGATTATTTTCTGCACCAAATCTAGAAGGAAAAATAAGCAATATGTGCACAGCAATTCAGAATTCTCATTGACTTTGCTGGCATAACAATAGGCATGCAGATTTGGGCCACAATCTGCACCAAATCTGCACCCAAAAATGCATTGTGCTCACATAGAGATAAATAGAGGTTTATCTTCAGACATTGCTGGCTCTAAGTAAGGGGTGCTTCACACATAGCGAGATCGCTACCGAAATCGCTGCTACGGCACGGTTTTGGTGACGCAACAGTGACCTCATTAGCGATCTCGCTGTGTTTGACACTGAGCAGTGATCTGGCCCCTGCTGCGAGATCGCTGCTCGTTACACACAGCCCTGGTTTGTGTTCTTCAAAGGCGCTCTCCCGCTGTGACACACAGATCGCTGTGTGTGACAGCGAGAGAGCAACGAAGTGAAGCAAGCGGAGAACAGGAGCCGGCATCTGGCAGCTGTGGTAAGCTGTAACCAGGGTAAACATCGGGTAACCAAGGTGGTTACCCGATATTTACCTTAGTTACCAGCCTCCGCAGCTCTCACGCTGCCTGTGCTGCCGGCTCCGGCTCTCTGCACATGTAGCTGCAGTACACATCGGGTTAATTAACCCGATGTGTACTGTAGCTAGGAGAGCAGGGAGCCAGCGCTAAGCAGTGTGCGCGGCTCCCTGCTCTCTGCACATGTAGCTGCAGTACACATCGGGTTAATTAACCCGATGTATACTGTAGCTAGGAGAGCAAGGAACCAGCGCTAAGCAGTGTGCGTGGCTCCCTGCTCTCGCGGTTATGATCGCTGCTTCGGCTGCTGTGTTTGACAGCTAAGCAGCGATCATAACAGCGACTTACAAGGTCGCTGTTACGTCACAGAAAATGGTGACGTAACAGCGACCTCGTTGTCGCTGTCGCTTAGTGTGAACCAGCCCTAAGCCAGTGCTGTTAATCAGTACAGAAGGTTGGTTGTTATCTAAATAAGTAAGTGGAACGAAGCACCGAGGCATTTAGGCTATGTGCGCACAGTAAGTTTTTCGCGGCGTTTTTGCGTGTTTTTCGGGTGCATTTTTGGCCTCAAAACTGCATGACTTTGCTTCCCCAGCAAAGTCTATGAGTTTTCATTTTTGCTGTTCGCACACAACTTTTTTTTTAAGCTGCTTTTTTGAGCTTGAAAAAAAAAATGGACATGAACAAAACGCACAAAAACGCAGCGTCAAAAAAACGCAGTGTGTGAACTTAGCCTTAGGCTGTGTCCGCACTTTGCGTTGTCCTACTTGCAGTTCAAAACGCACCCTCTGGCAGTAATTGATTTTGCCAAAGTTGCTTTTGCCCACAAAATAGCGCTAAAAACGCATGCGTATTTACCGCGTTTTAGCCACGTTTTTTGCGCTTTTACATGCTTTTCAATTGCGTTTTGAAAGATGCGTTTTGAACATAAAGACACTGTTAAATAAAGTTTAAATAGTCAAACACAATGAAAAAAGGGGAAAAAAGGAACACATAAATATTGAAATGATAAAGAAAATAGTTATATTTCATAGAATTATAGCGGTTTTTAACTATTTAGCAGTAAAATAGCATTAAATTTATATTTTTCATTCATTTAAATGTCGGACTATGTGTGTGTGTAAAGGGACATATTATTCCATTATTTTGAAGTCAGCAAAGCATGCGTTTATGTAGTCCAAAATGCCTTGTTTCTGTAGCTAAAAAGCAGGTTAAACACTAGAATTTTGATATTTCTTGCTTTTTGCTACTTCTCATTGACTTCAATGTTAGCAAAACGCAGCCCAAATGGCAAAAACAATTGACATGCTGCTTCTTTGAAAGCATGGTTTTTGCCACAAAATATGCCAATTAAATGCTGTGTTTGGAAGCGCAAAGTGCGGACTAGAAATCCACATGTTCCATAGACTTTGCTGGAAAAATCAAAACGCATGCCTTTTGGCATGAAAACGCTGCAGTTCAAAATGGACCTAAAAAGCAGCTGAAACGCAGGTGGAAACGGAAGGTGCGGACACAGCCTAAGTCACACCAAGGGTGCACTGACCTTCATTTGCATACCACAATAAAGGTTGGGTTTATTTCAGCAACAGAGTAATTTAAAAACTTTAAGAACATTTTTTATTATTGCTGTTTCCTACAGGGCAATGTGGTTACTTTTAAATGTAAAATTGGGGCGACCACTCTCTTGAAAAAGGTATTTCTATTCTTAATTGATAAGATATATCGTCAGGATAAACCATAACATTATGATTAGTGGTGTCCCATAGGAGGGACCAGAAAATGAAGCCATAGAAGTTATGTTAGCAGTTTCTTTTTCAGTTCTCCTGCACAGCAAAACAGCAATACCCCGAGGAATGGTGAGCTTTCAGATTGGATTAGTAAGGTGGGGTTCAGATGACCGTTAAAATAATAGAGCCAGTCACATCTGCAAATTGCAAAGTATGAAAAGCTCTTTTATATACAGCTTTAAGAAAGAAGCTCAATACTGTTCCTTTATTCTACATCTCATCCTATGAAGTACGACACATGTATAGAATGCTACGTGATTACCAATCCTGTTATAACAATGTCATTACAATCCTCTCTTCTGCATAGTATACTCACCACATACCGTGATCTGTTTGGAGTAGGATGTCGTTAAATGAACAACATTTGGCATTTGTTTTAGGAACTTTTTGATTTCGTGAAAGAGCTGAAGAACATACCGGGCATGAAGAATCTGGAATATGAATAATTGTAATTTAGATGTAATTATGTCATACCATATTTTCCACTACAATAATATGTTGCATACTGTATTGTTTATAGATATATAACCAATGGAAGGATCTGGGATTTATACTGTGTTAACCTATTCACTGCCAATAATTTCTTTAATATAAAAGGACAATAAACGAGTGTCGAGATTACCCTGTCTCAGCGATCATGTGCCATACATACCAACATCACTGCGAGGCCAGCGATTAGCTTCATCAGTTATTTGTTTTTTATAATTTCTTCACATCCATAATTAGGGAAATATCTTTAAAATCTAAAACCGTCCTGTAGAGTACAGTTTAATATGCAACAGTGCCACAGCCATGATTGCTCGTAGGAGCGCTTGTTGCCGAAAATTGGCCTGTCTCTCTCAACAAGCCCGCCAATCACCCGACGAATAAATACAATCGTTGTTCTCCGTAGCATATCGTCCTGTGTAACCTCTATGTGCTGCTGATAACAAGATATTCTATATACACAGAACAATCATTTTAAGGATTGTTTTGTGCACACAGAATTGTGGTTGGCGTGTAGTAATAGGATATTAAATGACTGCTTGTAGTCGATCAACGGTCGTTTAATAACCAGTGTAAATGCACTTATAGAATAGGTGACAAAAAAAAGTTATTTGGAAAACTACTTTAACCCCTTTGGCGTCAAAGTTAGAGATAAGCCAACCTGAACTGTAAAGGTCGGGGTTCGTACTGAACACTGGGTGCCCTGTCTCTGTATGAGTTCAGGTGCTGTTCAGATGCTAACCACTTAATCCGAGCATCGTGGTGCTCGGGTACGCTCTGTGCTCGGCCCACTGAGAGCCACTTGCAGTCTCTGAACGGCTTTTACTGGTGGTAAAATCAACGATGTAGTATATCGAAAAAAAAGTGCTGCACTCTGTCCCCTGGAAATGCTCTTTTTATGGCTTGCTGTATGCAGGAAGAGAGACTTCCATTATACGAGGTGCTGCTGCTAAGTCTTTGGCTTTGTGATCTTTTTTTGTTTCTATGGTAACAAATGTTCCATCACATGAAAGCCTTATGTGTCTAACATATGTTTTCAAAATTCTGTGTTTGTTGCTTATGGTAACAGTGTTCTACGCACGCGGAAAAACAAAATGGCGGAGTCTAAAGCGATATTCACAGCAACTGAGAGCAGAGGAGTAATAAAATTCTTGTTTCTGCAAGGAAACTCCGAGAAGGATATTCATGATGATATGTTGCAGACATTGGGGGATCAATGCCCTTCATATTCCACAGTGAGGAACTGGGTTGCCAAATTTAAAACAAGCCACTTCAGCACCAATGATGAGGAATGTCCTGGATGACCAAGAGTGGTGGTTGTTCCGGAGATTGTCGATGCTGTGCACAACCTCATACTGGAGAATCGACAAATTTCATCTAACGCAATAACAAACATCATGGAGATTTCCCGCGAACGTGTTTGTGTCATTATCCATGAACATTTGGACATGAGGAAGCTATCTACACAGTGGGTGTCCAAATGTTTGACAACAGATCAGAGAAGCATGCGAGTAAAAACTTCCCGGTCCATTTGTCAGCGTTTCCGGACTGATAAGAACTTTCTGCTAGTGGACTACCTTCAAAAGGGTTCCACCATCAATGCAAGTTATTAGATTGAACTTTTGAACCAATTGAAGGCAGCTTTGAAGGCCAAAATGCGTGGCAAGCTGTCCAAAGCAATCTTGTTCCTGCAAGACAACGTTCACACTGCACAAGCGACCACTGCAAAACTGGCAGAGCTGGGCTTCCAGCTGGTTGACCACCCACCTTATTGACCATATCAAGCTCCCTCCGACTATCATCTGTTTCCAAAACTGAAGAAACACCTCAAGGGTACTATATTTCACACCATTTCTGATGCCATGGCTGCTACGGATGCCTGGTTTGAGGCACAACCGAAATCCTTTTTGCTAGGCTTATAGAACTTGGAATACCAATGTAAGAAGTGTGTTGACATAAGTGGAGAGTATGTGGAATAAATGTAAAGTTTCATCATCCTTTCTTGTTTCTTGCTGGTTAAAGCCAAAGACTTATCAGCAGCCCCTCGTACTCGTTACTCGAGTCGTGTCCGTTAGTTCGGGTCCTCATTAACTTATATGGGGTTTTGGGTGTGGGAACATGTTTAGGTCAAGTCTGAGTCCTGAAACAAACTTTTAACTAAAGTCAGGCCAGACGCGGCAAGCCCTAACATCCACGGGTCCGCACATCTCTAGTCACAGTAAATATTGGCTTTTATGTCAAGCCGTTTTATTTTTTTGCCTTTTTTATTGTTGTGATCCATAATTTTTTATCTTTTCGGCAATCTTGTCATATGGGGACTTGTTTTTCTTATCTGAATCTGGATGAACAGTTACGTCATTTTGCAGGAAATGGTTAAGAATGGATGGATCAAGTAAGCTCTGCCATTTGCAATTTCCATGGACCTACTGATCTGATCAGCTTACCTTTTCTTGTTTGAAAGCATGGAGAAGAATATTCGTGTCAGACACAGATAATGGAAATGAGAGCCGTGGTCCGTCATACGAATCAGGAACTTCAATTGTTTCATAGTCCAAAAGCTTCTTTTGTCCTTCTATGGAATTACTGAGTATGTCAGAAATTAAGTCTGGAAAAATCAAGCATTTATGTCACATGTATTATGTCCTAAACCTTTTGTTTCACACTTTAGAATTTGATACATGCTGTTACACTTGGTATAGGGGAATACCAGACAAATGGTGAAAGGGGAAAGGAAAACCCTCTCTCTCGGAAAGGGGGAAGATGGTGACCCATGGAAAGACCTACTGCTGGCCCCTGGCTCCACTGACATTCCTAGATAGGTTTTGCACCTATGCACCGAGCAGCATACCTGGCCCTTGCTGACCCTGAACTGGGCTCTAGGTAATGACCAGATGGTATGAGCACTAGTCAACCCACTAAGTCCTAAGAACACCCAGGGAAAACAAACAGGGAAATGCAAACAGACAACGTATCTGAAAGATGACTTTGGGAAAATGACAGCAATATACAACGAGTTTCCAGGAGAGTAAAAGCCAACTGCTTGCAAAGTGTACAGCTTAGGAGTAAAACTCTATCACCGGCAACAGACCAAAGGGAAATGTAAGTATTTAAAGACACAGGGAGTGGGGATAGGGATTTGCAGTTGAAAAGGTCAAGATGTCTGCAGGGTCTTAAAGAGAAAGAGTTAACCCTCATAGAGAAGATACCTAGAACTCCATTCATACCAAAGAAGAGAGAATGGAAATCAAAGAGCAGTTTGTGCAGCCAAACGCAGTGACTTTCTGCAGCCAGACACCACAGGGTTGCCTGTCAGTCATGACACACTCATGACACATGCTTTCACGTACTCTAAGGCGGGCTTTACACGTTGCAACATCGCTAGCAATTGCTAGCGATGTCCAGCGCGATAGCACCCGCCCCTGTCACACATGCGTTATGTGGTGATTGCTGCCGTAGTGAATATTATCGCTACGGCAGCTTCACACGCACATACCTGCTCGACGACGTCGCTGTGACTGCCGAACTATCCCCCCTTCAAGTGGGAAGTGTGTTCGGCGCCACAGCGACGTCACCGCAACGTCACTAATCGGCCGGCCAATAGAAGTGGAGGGGCGAAGATGAGCGGGACATAACATCCCGCTCACCTTCTCCCTTCCGCATTGCTGTCGGAACGCAGGTAAGAAGATGTTTGTCGCTCCTGCGGGTTTACACACAGCGATGTGTGGTGCTGCAGGAGCAACAAACAACATCGTACCTGCGGTCGACCTGACATTATGAAAATGAACGACGCTACACAGATCACCGATTTTCGTCGCTTTTGCGATCGTTTATCATCGCACCTAGGCTTTACACGTTGCAATATCGCTACCGGAGCCGGATGTGCGTCACTAACCACGTGACCCCGACGATATTTCGGAAGCAATGTCGCAACGTGTAAAGGAGTATATGTAGACGTTGACTTTTAGACCTGTGTGAACCTTCTGAGTTTTACTGGAAGAAGATGCTCCTGGACAATCCGGCATTTTTGGTTGTGAAGCGCCTTTTTGGCATCTATTTGTTTGCTTTATGTGCTATCTCTGGCCACCAGCATTTATTTAAGCTTCCATTGAAAAAAGTAGTGAGCAGCTTCTGTGACTGAAGAATGGTTAGGCTGCTTCATTTAACCACCTGAAACCTTTGGATTCCTGAAGAGTTTATAAGAAACTCAAAAGCCTAAAAATATGCACAGAAAGTGGTTTTTTTTACATATTAGTGTATATCGTCATTCATGTTAACGTTTTTCAGACAGTTTACAGAGTGTATCCACCTGAAAAAGATGTGGTCGATACTTTCAGACTAGCCTCAACAATGAAGATCTTCATAGCAGCTTCAATGCTGTGTTTGCTACTTCATTTTGAATATTTATTAAGTATCAGCTCAAAGGAACATTCATTAAAAATGCAGTTTGATAAATTTGGTTTATTATTAGACTGTGAAGTCAAATTAACACCATCTATTAGATGGCTTGCTTTGTGCCAGAAATTTGTGCCAAGATTATTGCACATTTTTTGCTCAATGTCACATTACATTACAGCCATTTCTGACAAACAATGCTTGTTTCATCCCCATTTCATGACCATTTCATTCTCTTTGACAGCTGGGGAGGTCAGGTGAGAGAATGGCTATGCCCATCAATTTCACCACTTGTGCTAGTGTTTCTTAAAACAGAAATGCTGCTCCAGTTCTTGACTGGAATAGCGTATCTGACGAGGAGCTCGGAGGTGCACACCACTGAGAAGATCCAGCAACTTCATTATGTGATGTAAACCTCTTAATGAATTCAGCATATCATTGTCCAGCGAGCCCCTCATTACGACTGGTGTGTGTGGCGCCCGTCTTAATGAATTGGCCCTAAAGTGCAAGAAACGAAAGGCAGCTGTTTTGGCACAAATTACTCCAGCATTTTGCTGCATTTTGCTTCTTAATGCTCCAATGTTTCTGTTCAAGGTTCCTACAGCCACTGGACCTCAACAAAACTGGTTTGTTTTTTGGCTGTAATTAATCCTATATTGCCAAGCATTTTAACATGCCTTTCTGTGCTACAAGCATGATATCAACAGCTTCTTCAGAATAAGACATATCTGGTAATTCTTACCTGGGCCTGGGTGTTGCTCATTCATCTGTGCATAGTGATCCATCATGAACGTAAAAAAATTGGAAAGCTGGAAAACAATATAGGTTGAATGTATGATCAGTGAAATAAGACCTATAGCTGTCTGAATGCAAAACATTCCATAAACCTTTTAAACAAACTTTAGTCTGAGACATGATATAAACATATGAATAATGTTTCCTAGTTTCCGCCTTAAGTCTATGTAAAGTTGCAGGTCCGCTTCAGTCATACCCTGACTTCAATATTTTCTACATGACCATGTACGATGGTCTGCCCTGGATGATGACAGTTATCCAGTTGATGATGAACAGTTAATTCGTTACCAGTTACTCAACCTTACTGAGTGACCCTTTAACAAGGTCATAGACCCTCACTATCCGTAGGAGGCCTACCAAGCAAGACTGCTCCAAATGGCTGTTAGCTCACGGGTCCACCTACTGTGCCGCTACAGGTCACTAAGGCTATGTGCGCACGTTGCATAGTGTCCATGCTGAAAAATCTGCAGCGATTTGGCAGTGCATGTGCGCTTCAAATCGCTGCAGAAAGACTGCGTAATGGATGCAGAATAGATGCCGATTTCATGCGCTCTGGATGCTGCCTCTCCCATAGACAGAGTGGGAGCAGCATCCAAAGCGCACCAAATAAGTGATATGTTACTTTTTTTGAGAGCAGCAATTTGGATCAAAATTTCAGCATGCAAATCACTGCGCTCTCAAACGCAACGTGCGGATGGATTATGCACAATCTTCATATACTGGGGACGCAGGACACATGCGTTTACGTTGCAGTGCCATATGCAGGGTAAACGCATGAAATTACGCTACGTGGCACATAGCCTAACACTCTACTCATGTCCTTCCATCCTAGCACTTTATGCCATCTCACACTAGCCCAAGACCTGCAGCCAGCCCTACATGGGCCTGCACTGATGCTGGACTCTTGGCGACCATCAACATTAAAAGGGCTCGGAGGTGCTGAAATATGTTGCATTCTGTAAACTGTTGAAACTTATTGTTGATGAGTTAGTTTGTCCAAACTAAGAAAAACGCTGCCCGTAACTAAAATAAATATATACTCACCCTCTGTTTGAGCGCTGTGTTCCTGATGATCCACAGTGGTATACTGTTTACATTGGCTGCAGACAATCACTGGACTCAGCAAAATGAAGTCCAAGGCCACAAAGACCATTGAAGACATCAGTTGTGGTATACAGGACTGACGTCTGCAGTAACCCATGACAGTATAGCTATGGTGGACATCATAGTCTAAGAACTGGAATAATGGGAGCTTATATATTTAATTATTTTAGCAGTATCACTGCCTGTGGTCATGTTTTTGCTTAGCTGGGACAATCTTTTAACATGTAGGATAGCACATATAAATAAAAATGTTACTGACCTGAAGCTGGGTCTGCTCTTCTGCATACTCTATAGACTGAAAAATATTAAGTGTGTAACGCCGTCTCATTTCTAATCTCGCCATGTAGCAACGATACCATCTCTGTATCAGAACTGCAGCTTTAATTACTGGTTGAAACAAAAAGAAAAGATTTATTAGGTAGAAAACTAAGCTAATTATTAGAGATGAGCAGTTTGATTCTCAGGTCAGTATACATCTCCACGGCAGCTGAGCTTCACTTCTGCACCCAGTATCTTCAATCCAGCAACCTGGATGCCTCTGGCACTTACTAGGCCCCACAACGTCATGGTGTTGCAGCACACCACACATCAATTCATAACATTGCGTGAAGCCTCAAGACGAGGGAGAGGGACCCAGGATGCTGGGCCTAGGATGATAGAGCAGAAGTGATGATTAGCTGTTATAGATGACCTGACTGGATTTTGGACCAGGGCAGCACAAATCAAATTGCTCATCAGTAGTTATAGCAGTACTTCTCGTAATAATATGTTTGTGCTAGGTCTAAAACAAAAAGTGTGCAGTCAATCTGTGTAACTGCAAACTTGTGAATCCTCACTTCTCGTGCACTACAAGGATTCCCCGATATCAGCATCAGGAACAACCTTCACATGATCACAAACAGATGATATTCATACGCCTGGCCAGAATTCAACTAAACTGTTTCCAGTCTCGCGTAACACACTTGCATTGAGCATGCTGGAAACAGTCATTGGATTCTGGCCGGGAGTAGGGATATCGCATATTGGCAGTTACATGACCACCGTTCTCATCAATGATACCAGAGAATCCTGAGAGCGCGCAGTGTGCGTGATGGGAGGATTCAAAGGTCAGCCATCACACAGAGACACAGAGTGATATCAGATTTGTCATTATAGACCAAACAACCCCTTTAAATGTGAAGATGAAAGTGAAGCATTTGTCAACCCAACATATATTTTTCATGTTTATGTATGGGAAATCTCCTTATATAGAGCACCCCATTACATAGAATTAGATTTGAACGTGTACCTAACTATTTGTACTCACTATACTCATAATGAGTACTGTCTAATACTCGCGTATTCATTCCGAATAGCGTGTGCAATGCAAGTCAATGGGGAAAATCTCGCAAAGTAACGTGTAACCTGAATGCCGCACTATTCTTGCAAGTAGCAAATAGTGCGGCATTCGGGTTACTCATTACTTTGCGAGTTTTTCCCCATTGACTTGCATTGCACACGCTATTCGGAATGAGCATGCGAGTATTAGACAGTACTCATTATGAGTATAACGAGTACGAATAGTTAGGTACTAGCTCAACTCCATCTTTTTCTTTTGAGGTTGAGATCTTGATAAATTTGCAGAATTAATATTCAAGCTAATTATAAGATTTTATCAGTCAGAGGTCTTTTACAGTTTGAACCAGAATCATGATATCTTACAAGAACATTAATATCCAAGAAGCCTTAAAGGGGTTTTCCCACGAACAGAGTTTATTTTAGTCAACGGATCTTGGAATAATAATAATTCCCACAATTGGATGTGTTTAAAAATATGTTCCTGTGCTGAGATAATCTTATATATGTGTCCCTGCTATGTACTGTGTAATGGCCATGTCTGACCGTACAGAGGCATGGTCTGATCATACTACATCTCCTGGGCAGGGGAAGAAGAATAAAAGTATACAGAAATTACAGCATGGGATCACAAATGGTACTCTTTGAGGTAAAACATTAATAAAAATACGCATAGAAATTCTTTACCTCACAAAATAAAATCAGCTATGATCCCCTGCTGTAAAGTATGTACAGTATATTCTTCTTTGCGTCTGTGAAGATCTGAAGTTGTGGGTTGTAGTAATCCCTAGGCAGGTTAACAATGCATTTATTTTTATTTCTTCTGTTCATGGTCTTACAGCACCTCCAGGTAAATGGTCAAAATGAGATGTCTCCAGTCCTCAAGATCCCAAACTGATACCAGTAGTTCTGCTGCCTCTGTACCAGGCAATACCCACTGTGTCCCGACTTTTGGTTGGCTCACTGTGATACCACGATCGTAGCACATGTATCCAGCTCTATCTATCAACAACAGTCCTTATGCTCCTCCAGACAACTCATAACACGACCATAATGCATATATCCAGCTCCAACCAGCAACAATAGTGATAGTTCTTTAAATCTAAACAATGGATATCATGACCGTAGCACGTGTATCCAGCTCCAATCTCTATAGTCCATTCATATGCACCAGGACCTGGCCACAGCAACAACTCCTTGCCCCTCCACGTCACAGCACCAACAACCTCACTAACCAAACATGTGGCTTATTGTTCTACCTCTCCTGGGATTGGCCCTTGGATGGACAAAAGTACTCATCACAATCCCCCTTTACACATGTTATTATTATTATTATTTATTATTATAGCGCCATTTATTCCATGGCGCTTTACAAGTGAAAGAGGGTATACGTACAACATCCATTAACAGTACAAAACAGACTGGCATAGACATACAGACATGTTCTACATGAAGCCCAAAGTATGAAGGTTCCAGAAGCCCAGTCTCTGGACCTGCCTGGAAGATTGTGTATTAGAGAAGCCCTCTGCAGAGAGGAAGACATGATTTATAATCCCTCACAGGACAATGAATCCTACTTTAGGCCTGATTACATTAGAGTTCATGGAGGCCAACTAGGATGACAAACTATTACAACTCTTTCCCATTTTAAATGGTATACGTTAAATGACAAGCAAGCAAACTCAAATAAAACACAACAATAAGATTGATGCAACCGGAGCTCCGTGCTGGAAAAAGTCTGAATCTCTTAGAGCTGTGGGTGCCGCTCTACGACCATTAACCCAATAGTCTTTAGTCCGCAAACAGCTCCTCACAGCATCCTCCCCTGCCTAGGAGCTGTGGTATGATCAGACCATGTTCCTGTATGGTCAGACACGTCCATTACACAGTACATGGCAGGGAAACATATATAAGATTATCTCCGCACAGGAACTTTTTCTTTAAACACATCCAATTGTGGAATGTATTATTATTCCAAGATCTATTGATTAAAATGAACTTTAAAATTAACTTTATGGGAAAAGCCCTTTAAGTTATGATCACTAAACAGAATCACAGTCCATGCCACTGACAGACTCTCTTTAAAAAAAAAAATTGAAAAAAACCCATAAATCGACTTTTAACTACGATTAGTAATAGTTTACTCTTCTGCCAGAATTAAGATGTATTTTCCCTATAATTTCCTAGAGGCAAAAAGTAAACATTTGCAATAAGAGCAAGAAAACAAACAAACACTTACCACAAAAAGAGACAAGATATGACTTGTTATGACCATGTAATAGGTGGAAAGTGAGATAAATAATATAATAACACATAGCACAGTACACACTTGTAATCTGTTTTGACTCACATTCCCTCCAGGTACAAATGTGTGAAGCAACATTATTTGCATTTCACAAGTATTTTCTTCTCTAATCCTAACATAACTACTTATTTTAGTCAATAGAGTTCATTTTCTTCCAATATATACTGTACAGACCAAAAGATTGGACACACTTCCTCATTCAAAGAGTTTTCATTATTTTCATGACTCTAAAAATTGTAGATTCACATTGAAGGCATCAAAACTATGAATTAAAACATGTGGAATGAAATACTTAAAAAAGTGTGAAACAACTGAAAATATGCCTTATATTCTAGGTTCTTCAAAGTAGCCACCTTTTGCTTTCATTACTACTTTGCACACTCTTGGCATTCTCTTGATGAGCTTCAAGAGGTAGTCCTTGGAAATGGTTTTCCAACAGTCTTGAAGGAGTTCCCAGAGATGCTTAGCACTTGTTGGCCCTTTTGCCTTCACTCTGCGGTCCAGCTCACCCCAAACCATCTCGATTGGGTTCAGGTCTGGTGACTGTGGAGGCCAGGTCATCTAGCGTAGCACCCCATCACTCTCCTTCTTAGTCAAATAGCCCTTACACAGCCCGGAGTTGTGTTTGGGGTCATTGTCCTGTTGAAAAATAAATTATGGTCCAACTAAACGCAAACCGGATGGAATAGCACGCCGCTGCAAGATGCTGTGGTAGGCATGCTGGTTCTGTATGCCTTCAATTTTGAATAAATCTCCAACAGTGTCAGCAGCAAAGCACCCCCACACCATCACACCTCCTCCTCCATGCTTCACGGTGGGAACCAGGCAGGTAGAGTCCATCCGTTCACCTTTTCTACAAAGACACGGTGGTTGGATCCAAAGATCTCAAATTTGGACTCATCAGACCAAAGCACAGATTTCCACTGGTCTAATGTCCATTCCTTGTTTTCTTTAGCCCAACAAGTCTCTTCTGCTTGTTGCCTGTCCTTAGCAGTGGTTTCCTAGCAGCTATTTTACCATGAAGGCTGCTGCACAAAGTCTCCTCTTAATAGTTGTTCTAGAGATGAGAAGGTGTATCCAAACTTTTGGTCTGTACTGTATATGTTTAGTATAGTGTTGCTTAGAATGGCATAAATATACTTGCCCACTTTAAAATAATTACTTTAGGACAGGGTTGGGAACTTTTTTGGCTGAGAGATCCATGAACGCCACATATTTTAAAATGTAATTCTGTGAGATCCATACTCACCAGGGGGAGCGGTGGTGGTGGAGCGGCTCAGAAGGTCCCAGGAGGCAGGAAAGGTGATGCTGTGGGCACGGAGGGGGTGATGCGGCTCAAAACGGTCAGTGTGCGGAGGGTCGGCGATACTGCTGTGGGCTCGTGGGGTGTCATGACAGTGGGCTCCATTGATCTGCAGGGCTGCTTTGAATCTCCCGCAGTTGACAAGAACGACTTCAAGAAAATGGCCACGACGCGTGCGCAGATCAACGCAATGGACTTGAAGAAAATAGCCTGGAGTCCTATCTGCGCACGCGCCACCTCCTCGGCCATTTTCTTGAAGTCGATCTCGTCAACTACGGGAGATTTAAAGCAGCCTGCAGTCCACTGCGACACCCCACGAGTCCGCAGTATTGCCGATCCTGTAACACCACTGCCATTCTGGCAAGCCATATGCGGTTTGTATGATGCACTCCCTTTTTTCCTTCCGTTTTGGGGAAACATAGTGCGTCTTACAAACCAAAAAATACAGTATTTATTTTTATTAAAGATTTGTCTGCGAGCCAGATGCAGTCATCAAAAGAGCCACGTTTGGCTCCATGAGCCATAAGTTCCTGACCCCTGCTTTAGGAGAAAGTGCCATACTAAGCTTATTGTTCTCACCCTAGCCTTGCTATCATTGCCTGAGCTAGATGGCACCATTGGGAAAAAAATAGGCTCCCAGAGGAAGAGTTTTGCAGAGAGCAGGAGGTTGCCTGGGCTGGAAGAGAGCTGCAGTGTGTGTAAATGTACAGTTGAAGCAAGGTTTGATATGGGCAAAAAAAAAAAAAAAACCCAGAAGAACTGCAAGAGTCCACAGGAGTGGAACAGAGTCTGAGCACTGGATGTACAGTAGCCTCTAAGTTGGTTGATTGGAATGACCTTTTATTCAGAAACTATGGTGTAAATGCAGCCACAATGCTCATTTTCAAGCGAATCAGAAAGACTTGTAAGCAAATGGAATGGGTCAGCAACAGAAAGCATCTGGTGTACCACTGACAATTGATTAAAAGAAACCATAGCAGACTGTGCAGCCCCTGTTTATCTGAAAGAACCTGTACTGTTCCAAATAACTTAACATGACTGTACTATTGTAGATGCTTCCTTCTCGCTATGCACTAATCCCTTCATCCCACAGATTCCCCTTCCAATGAAGACATGACACCCGCTTGGATAATTTGGCCAAATCGGCCTTTATTACACAAACATTACATTAAATAAATACCTTTCTTTAAAACGAGGAGGGTTCTTGGAGCTCCAAAACCTGGCGGACGTTCCCATAAAATTGATAAACCATCTGGAGTTGTCCCCAGCCGCAAACGACCACAAGCTCGGGGACACCATGACCGGAAAACCATTTCCCTAACACCGACTCCCAGAGGACCCCACCCTGGAGAGCCCAAAGTCTGCCAGGTAATTACCATTCCAAATAAAAGAAGGGGGGTTATCATCCACCTGATGTACAACCCCCCACCACCATTTTACCACCAACTCCAAGAACCCCACCTCACTACCGCAACATGACAGTAAATAAATAAAATACCCGGCCGAAATGACGCTGACACATTAATAAAATATACAAAACTTTCTCCTGATGAAACCCACACCCCCAGCATAATACAGGGCGGGAGGGCAGGACCTTTTCTGCTGGCTTCACATGCTGTTCTGATAGTACCCACCCCTTCTACTGATCCTATATTCCCAACTGACCACCCCTAGCACTTTTCCCAGCCCCTTAAACTTCTGACCCCCCACAGCCCGCGCTTTCTTTCCCTGCAACCAGTGTTAACCCCTCGTTGCCCTTCAAAGTCAGTCATGAGTCACTTTGCCCATGGCTCCGCTGTGGGCTCCGTTCATCCTTGACTGTACTATTATAGATGCTTCCTTCTCGCTATGCACTAATCCCTTCATCCCACAGTTTCCCCTTCCAATGAAGACATGACACCCGCTTGGATAATTTGGCAAAATCGGCCTTTATTACACAAACATTACTTTAAATAAATACCTTTCTTTAAAGTGAGGAGGGTTCTTGGAGCTACAAAACATGGCGGACGTACCCATAAAATTGATAAACCATCCGGAGTTGTCCCCAGCCACAAACGACCACAAGCTTGGGGACATCATCACCGGAAAACCATTTCCCTAACACCGACTCCCAGGGGACCCCACCCTGGAGAGCCCCAAAGTCTGCCAGGTAATTACAATTCCAAATAAAAGAAGGGGGGTTACCATCCACCTGATGTACAACCCCCCCACCACCATTTTACCACCAACTCCAAGAAACCCACCTCACTACCGCCACCACGAGCATTACCTGAGACCTCATAATGCGAGTCACCCCACCAAACAAAGCGCTCGCTCCACCTTCCTGAACACCTGCTAACCACAGGTGCATCCACCGCGCCGACCTGTCCGTTCAAAGCCAAGAAACTCCCCACTGCCCTATCCACCTTAATTTCAGTCCTGTCGATCCCCTCTATCGACCGAACCCCCAGTAAGGTTTTGTAGGCACAATATCCGACCGCACCGTCTTCACCTCTCGGGGAGGTAGAGCATAGCTGCAGTAAACCTTGGCAAATAACGCCAATTTAATCCACACAGGGGGATATCCCCCCATCATTTTCACCCGTGAGCAACACCAGCACATCGGGGGACACGATTCAACCTTAAAACGGTGAAAATCCAGTGCTACCTTAGACCAGTCATACCTGGAACCAGATCCAAAGCACTAGAACGTGATCTCTCAACCAACCCCGCTGGCACTTATTCCTCCACTCATCTGCCAGCAACCCCCCCCCCCCCAATTCAGAACAGTGACCCAATTATCCAACCAGTGGTGCACCGCCTAGGAGAATGTAGAAAACACAGGGGGGAAAAAAATTCCTTTTTTTTTTTAAATATATTATATTTTTGCAGGAAGCCCCTTACTTTTCTGCCTTGGTTGAGGCCCGAGACCACCAATGGTCCTGAGCGATCACCCCCCCAACAAAAATAAATACCCCCTGCAACACTCTACCGACCACCTTATCAACCTCTTTACTGCTCACAACCTGACCCCCCCCCTTTTTTTTTTTTAATATATATATTTAAGATGTATTCAGTTTGACCATTCCAACCAAACATTCCATGGAGTAGGTTAACCCCACCAACATCCTGACTCAACATGCTACCTCCACTTGACGATTGAGCCACCAATTCCCCTAATAACCCAAAGAGCAACTAAGAACAACTAGCCAAAACCACTTCACCCCAAATGGGGGAATTACTCACTGGTCTTGGCAGTGCCCACTGTTCCAAGCAATTAACCAGTCCAGTTAAAGGACTCATCCCGCAAACCCCTCAAAAAATTGCACTAAACAGTTTAATGACATCAACCAGACATTGAAACTTACAACCAGAAGTGGTATGAGCCATAAATTATTAACCTCAGACTCAGACCTTCCTTCAGCCGACACCCTGCGTAACCAACACAGCAGTGCCCCTACCAAATCCTCCTCAGACTCCCCCGTGCCGAATTCCTGACTCAGACCCCCGTTGCCTCACCAATCCACCTCATATGCTAACCTAGTACCCCAAGTAAAGGATACTGTAATTCATAATAAGCCTAGTGCCCAAATACCACCTCACAAAGCTCCTCCGGCCACTTGCAGCTGGTGGACTCTGCCTCTAGTGCCAGGCACCAAAAGCGATCCCACTACAATTGAAAAAGAGCATTAACGCTAATTTCCAAACATCTGGTACCTGCAATACCACTATCTACGTGCTAAAGCAAAAAGGCACTGTAACCCAAAGTGCCTCCATAGCGCCGTTAACGGAGAAGAAACACCAAAATTTAGTTGCCATAAACACCTGTTGAAGCAATGAAAACTGATGTTTTTATTGCTGAAGTAGTCCCCGCACATGGAACTGGCCACTACCAAGAAAAAAACTCCAACAAAATCCGAGTCCTGGTAAAACACTGCCTCCAGCCAAGATCGTGGCTCTAGGTCCATCCTCCATTTGCCCTGCTGAAAGCTCTGACAACTAACCCAACCTGCCGCTACAGTAAAAGTTCACAATCAAAATAGGCCACAAGCTCCAAAACCCTAACGACCATCCATTATAAATACCCAGGAAAATATATCCTGGCCCCTACTGCCAGGTCGTTGAAGAGTTCCTCCGGCAACAGTATACAAAGCGTGGGGGCCTTGCCCCCGCCATAGCCACCTTCCCACTACCCGAATAATTCTGGCTATGGGCACATGCAAAAGCAAATTAAAACATGCCCAGCAACAACCAAAGGTCTGCCACTGCATTTTATTTTACTTATTTATTTACTTTTTTAATATATAACTCGCTTTGCGCACTTCAGTGAGGAAAGCCACACTTCCTTTTCCCGTAATCTGTACTCAATCCTCCCCTGCTCTCCATCCTTATAGAATCAATGGAGATTCCCAAGATGTTCAGACAATTGCCAGGGCCCTTCCTTCTCTTGGTAAACTGCCCAGCTATCCATGCCCTAGCCCTTAGCAAAGATGGCAAAAATGGAGAGCTGACTGCCCATCATCAGCAACCCAGCCATACTGCAACCCCCCCATTCTAGAAATGAACCAAACCCTTCCAATAGGCACAAGAAAATAGGGCAAACTGTAAGTAAACACCAGACCACAAAATATGAACCATCCCAAAACAACCTAACAAATGCATGCTGTCAGGACGCCCTGGCAACAAATGGCATGTCAGAAACGACAACTCCCAAGTGACCCAGAATTTATTTGGCTCCTTCTTTTGCACCACCCCTAACGAAGAAAACCACCAGAACCAGAAATGGCAGAGATAAAACTGAACCGCCCAATACCTGCACGATACCTCGCGCCCAAATTATTATTATATTTTATATACATTTACTATTATTATGATTCAAAGCAAAAAACTAAAAGGAACGGCATGTGACGAGAAAGTGGCTTCACTCCCCCCTATCCAGTATCACCCCCAAATTCATTCTGCCTGGTACAAGCAACAAGGTGCTCCGGGAAAAGAACCCACCGCAGCCTGAACCCTGGTATCTGAACGAGCCGTAAGGCCCCGTCACATACAGAGACAAATCCCCGGCAGATCCGCGGCTGCAGCGAAACCCCAGACACACCGCTCCATCTGTACACAGCCACAAACCTGGCACTGATTGTCCGCAATTTCACCGCAACCACCGATCCTCCGCAGATCCATCCCCGCGCGCGACCGGGCCCCCAGAGCTTTCTGATCTTGCCTTATGCAGAGTCACCCATCCTTTCACTGCCTGAACTGCCCATCATTTCAACACCGGGTGTGATAGCCACAAAACCAATGAACCTTCCTTGTAGCAGAACACCCCTGAACAATATTCAGGGCCCCCCCCCTCTTTTCTTTTTTTTTTTTTGCGTGCCCATGATGCTTGCAGAATGGCAAGCACCTGAAGCCAGTTAACAAAATCGAAAGTTTAACCACTCGCCCTTCTCTGTCTGCCGTGACACCATGACCCCATCCACAAGATGTGGCCTAACTTGATGACCAACCGGAGACCTGCCTCAACGCCCGGCACCCAAAACAGAAACAGAGGACTCCACTGACCCGGCCTTCGCCTGCTCCACACGTTCCGGCAACTCCTTCCCAAACCCTAACATGCTGCAGACCCTACTAACTGACCCCACAGAGGCCCCCAACATGCTAAAACTAAGACCGCCCCCATTCCCCCTGGGCCTGATTAAACACCCACCCAGGAAAATTGCACTAGATGAACACACACAGAACATAGAATTAAACTCACCAGGGTGCGTGGGGGCATGGAACCCACCAGCCGGAACGCCCGATTCCAGCCGATGACTCTCCTCAGGATGTTGAGGCACTCAAGCCGCTTAAGCAGTTTGCCCAGGAAGACCCCAGCAAGCTGCCGCGCTCAAACCTAGCTGGACCACCAGGGAGCGGACTACCTGTTGAACGACCTCCCAGGACGTGGATCATCCCCTCCTAGATGACGACCTCTTCCTCGACACGCACCTCATCTGCGACGACGAGCCCCTTTGTGCTGCTGACCTCCAACATAAAGGCGACCTCCATCGTGATGACTACAGCCTCCTCCTCAATGCTAACCTCCTTCCAGATGCCGATCCCTGCGCCGACCTTCTTCCCGAGAACCATTACTGAGCTGAAAACGACCTCCACGCTGATCTCCAGCCAGATGATGACCTCCGCACTGACCACCACACTGAAAACGACCTCCACGCTGACCTCCAGCCAGATGATGACCTCCGCACTGACCACCTCACTGAAAACAACCTCCGCGCTGACCTCTTTCCCCGATGACGACCTCCGCGCTGACCTCTTTCCCCGATGACGACCTCCGCGCTGACCTCATTCCCCAATGACGACCTCCGCGCTGACCTCATTCCACGATGACAACCTTTGCGCTGACCTCATTCCCTGATGACGACCTCCACGCTGACCTCATTCCCCGATGACGACCTCCGCGCTGACCTCATTCCCCGATGAAGACCTCCGCGCTGACTTCTTTCCCCGATGAAGACCTCCGCGCTGACCTTTTCCTTGATGTCGACCTTTGCTTTTCTGACCTCAAGCCTAAAGCCACCCTCCGCGCTGACCTCTGTCTCTGGGTGTTTCTCCGGATGTCCAGTTGCTGCCACCACAAGCACTCCCCCCCCAACAGATATATCACTGGGAAGGACCGCCGCCATCTTGTTGAAGCCCTGATCACTAGAGGCCTGAGGCAGAGCCTCGGTCACGTGATACACCGAGGCCCCACCCACCTCCGCAGGTCCCGGCTGCCTTGTAAGATCCCTCCCCTGTTCCATCTAAAAGCACAGGATGGAGAGATGGACAGGTGTCACGGCCAGGTGGACGGGCAGACCCAGGAGGTGGATCCACTGGGCCGAACTCCAAGATGGTAGTAAAGAGTCCGGTAGCTGGAACACTATAAACAGCAGAACAGTCTGTGCACACGAGTATAGCGGAGAAGTCCATGGGACCACGGAGTCACGGGTGGTAGTCCGGGTGACGCAGCTCAGGTTCGGAAGCCGAGATGATGTCAGGCGGGGTCTGGAACCTTTGGAGCGAGATGACGGGTCACCGCAGGGATCCGAGATGGTGCGGACTGTCAGGATGGCAGATGGACAGCGTTCGGGGTTCAGGATACGGCAGGACTGGATGGCGAGGCAGGCACGGCTCTACAAGAGAGATAGGTGAGTATATGCACAGCGACACCAGGAGACCTGACTCCTAGCTTAGGAAACACGAAGATCAGGCCCCGCCCCCTTGGACAATAAACCCCTTTATACCCTGTACCTGTTTAGCCTCATTTCCTGTTAATGGACGCTGGCCCTTTAAGAAAGGGTCAGTGACCGCGCGCGCGCCCTAATGCACATGCGCGCGGCCCGGGTGCCAGAAGCCAGGGAAGGAAGCTGAGAGGAGGACGCAGGGGAGCCGGCCAGGGCCTGGGAAGCCGTCGGGCGCCGGGATCGGAGACCAGGGGGCCTGGGAAGGACGGGCACCGGAGGCTGGAGAGCTGGGGAGCGGGGCTGAGGACCCGGGGAGCGGAGCAGAGGACCCGGGGAGGGGAGCCGAGGACCCGGGGAGCGTGACAGTACCCCCCCCCCCACGCCCCCCTCCCCGCAACCGGGACATGAAGGCACGGATCAGAGGAGTGCCCACGTTCTCCCTGGGCTCCCAGGACCTATCCTCAGGACCATACCCTTCCCAGTCCACCAGGAAGAACTGTCGACCACGTACGGTCTTCACGGCCACGATATCCCTTACCGCATAGATGTCGTCATCGGCAATAGGTGGAGGAGCCGGACTGGCAGCAGCGGAGAAGGGACCAAGGACTACCGGCTTGAGCAGGGAGACGTGGAATGAGTTGGGTATCCTCATCGTGGCCGGGAGCTATAGCTTGTAGGAGACCTCATTGATCTTGTTGAGGACTTTAAACGGCCCAATGTAGCGAGGACCCAGCTTGTATGATGGTATCTTCAGGCGGACGTACTTGGAGGCAAGCCAGACGAGATCTCCAGGAGAGAAACACGGAGGGTCCAGACGTTTCTTGTCTGCGTGTCTTTTCATCCGCAGGGAAGCACGCCCAAGGGACGCTTTGACAGAGTCCCAAATGGTTGCAAAGTCACGGGCTACAGTATCTGCAGCAGGGACATCCGAAGAAGGGGATACAGGCAATGGGATGGAAGGCTGAAGTCCGTAAACGACATGGAAGGGAGAGCTGGAGGACGACTCACTGATGTGGTGGTTGTGGGAGAATTCAGCCCAAGGAAGAAGAGCGGACCAGTCGTCGTGATGGGCGTTAACATAGTGACGTAAGAAAGAGGTCAAGATTTGATTGACCCTCTCTACCTGGCCATTAGACTGAGGATGGTATGCAGATGAAAAGTCCAGAGTCACTCCCAGATGTTTACAGAGAGCCCTCCAGAAGCGGGAGGTGAACTGAGTTCCTCTGTCGGATACGATGTGTAATGGAAAGCCATGCAAGCGGAAGATGTGTTGTATATAGGCGTCTGCGAGTTCCTGAGCAGAGGGCAGTCCAGCCATAGGGACGAAATGAGCCATTTTAGAGAACCGGTCCACCACGACCCATATGACTGTGTGTCCGGAGGACAATGGCAAGTCCGTAATAAAGTCCATTGCTATGTGTTGCCACGGAACTGAGGGTATCGGCAGAGGCAGAAGACGGCCATATGGGAGGTGTTTGGGCGTCTTGTTCCTGGCACAAGAGGAGCAGGCGGATACAAAAGCAGCGACGTCCGTGCGAAGGGATGGCCACCAATAATGACGTACAATCGCACCCCATGTCTTTTTCTGACCAGCATGACCGGCTGTTTTCGAGGCATGACCCCAGTGTAACACTTTTTTCCTGTCTACCTCAGAGACATAGGTCTTCCCGGGCGGTATCTGGGCCAGGGTGACAGGGGCCACCGGAATGATTTTACTAGGACAAATGATGGGTTGGGTAGTCTCTTCCTCCTGCTCCATGGGCATGAAAGACCTGGACAAGGCATCAGCGCGTACATTCTTGTCCGCGGGTCGGAAGTGAAGCTGGAAATCAAACCTGGCAAAGAATAGGGACCACCTGGCTTGCCGTGGGTTCAGACGCTGAGCGGACCGTAGGTATTCCAAGTTCTTGTGGTCCGTGTAAATAATCACGGGGTACACTGCACCTTCCAGGAGGTAGCGCCATTCCTCCAAAGCCAGTTTGACTGCCAAGAGCTCTCGGTCACCGATGGTGTAGTTGCGTTCAGGCGCTGAGAAGCCCTTGGAGAAGAATCCGCAAGTCACCATCTTCCCGGAGGAGGACTTTTGCATGAGCACTGCTCCGGCTCCTGAGGAGGAGGCATCCACCTCCAAGGTGAACTGGCGGTTTAACTCCGGACGGTGGAGTACAGGAGAGGAAGCAAAAGCCCGCTTCAGAGAGCCAAACGCGGCGTCGGCCGCAGGTGACCAGTCCTTTGGATTAGCCTCCTTCTTAGTCAAAGCGGAGAGAGGAGCAGTCAAGGCAGAGAAGTGAGGGATAAACTGGCGGTAGTAGTTGGCGAATCCCAGGAAGCGTTGGATTGCCTTCAGTCCAGAAGGAGGAGGCCAGTTGAGAATGGCGGAGACCTTCTTGGGATCCATCTGCAGTCCAGTCTCAGAGATGATGTACCCCAGAAAGGGGAGAGAAGACTGCTCAAAGACACACTTCTCATACTTTGCGTACAGACGATTCTCCCTCAGTCTTTGTAGAACCAGCTGTACGTTTTCTCTGTGGGTTTGGAGGTCCGGAGAGAAGACAAGGATGTCATCTAGATATACTACCACACAGATGTAGAGAAGGTCCCGGAACACGTCGTTCACCAGTTCTTGAAAGACGGCAGGAGCGTTACACAGGCCGAAGGGCATCACGCAGTATTCATAATGTCCATCGCGCGTATTGAACGCGGTCTTCCATTCGTCACCAGAGCGGATGCGTACCAGATTGTAAGCACCCCGAAGATCCAGCTTGGTGAACACACGAGCTCCCCTAAGCCGGTCAAACAATTCGGGGATGAGCGGCAGAGGGTACTTGTTTTTTACGGTGATTTGATTCAAACCCCGGTAGTCTATGCATGGGCGTAAGTCGCCCTCTTTCTTCTTGACAAAGAAGAAACCTGCTCCAGCAGGAGAGGAGGATCTCCGAATGAACCCCCTTGCCAGGCTCTCTGAGATGTAAGCAGACATGGCCCTTGTTTCGGCTGGAGATAAAGGATATATCCGTCCTCGTGGTGGTGTTGTTCCTGGGAGCAGGTCGATGGCACAATCGTATGGACGATGTGGCGGCAGTACCTCGGATTCCTTTTTATCAAAGACATCTGCAAAGGACCAATAGGCCGAGGGCAGCCCCGGTAGGTTCTCTGGAACCGGAGGTCGTCGGATGGGTTGTATGGACTTTAGGCACCTCTCATGACACGAAGAGCCCCATCGGGTGATTTCGCCAGTGCCCCAGCTGACTGATGGTTCGTGTGTCCGCAACCATGGAAGTCCCAGCAGGATCTGATGGGACATGTGTGGGAGGACGTAGAAAGCGATGTTCTCGGTGTGAAGGGCACCGATACGCAGTTCGACCGGCCTGGTGATCCAGGAGATGGTGTCAGAGAGGGGTCTCCCATCCACAGAGGCAATCACTAGGGGCTTGTCGAGTGGAATAACAGGCACCTGGTACTTGTCCACCGTGGCCTGCTGGATGAAATTGCCTGCTGCCCCGGAATCGAGGTAGGCATCAGCCGTGAACCGCGTCTCTCCCGTTGTCACTTGCACTGTCCATGTAACCGGGTCAGAGAGAGTCCCAGCACCTAGGGTGGCCTCTCCTACCAACCCTAGGCTTTGGAGTTTCCCGGCCTCTCTGGACAGGAGCGTAGCAGGTGTGTGTCCTCTCCGCAGTAAAAGCAGAGGCCCTTGGCGAGCCGCTCTGCTCGACGTTGTTCAGACTGCCGCACTCGGTCGATCTGCATGGGCTCGTGGACGGGGGCCCCAGCTGTCGATGACTGAAGTACGGAGGGTTTCTGCGGGGGAGAGGAATGCCGTACCGGACGTCTCTCACGGGACACTTCCTTGGATCGCTCCTGAAAGCGAATGTCCACTCGAGTCGCTAGGGCAATCAGGGCATCCAGGGTGGTCGGTACGTCACGACCCGCCAGCTCGTCTTTAATTCGCCCTGAGAGTCCTTCCCAGAAGGCGGCGGTTAGGGCCTCGTTGTTCCACCCGAGTTCTGAGGCCAGGGTGCGAAACCGGATCGCGTATTGACCCACCGTCAGAGTCCCCTGACGTAACCGGAGAAGAGACGAAGCAGATGCGGAGGCGCGTCCGGGCTCATCAAAGGTACCACGGAATGCCTGCAGGAACTCCTGGATGTTCGTGGTCACAGGATCCCCCTTCTCCCACAAGGGGTTCATCCACGCCAGTGCCTCACCCTCTAGATGGGAGATGATGAAGGCGACCTTGGCTTGGTCGGAGGCAAACAAATGCGGCAGCTGCGTGAAATGGAGGGAGCATTGGTTTAAGAATCCCCTGCAGGTCTTGGGGTCTCCGGCGTACCGGGGTGGTGAAGCCAACCGAAGTCTGGTGGTATCTGAAGAAGTCGCCACAGGAGCTGGATCCGTGGATTGACTAGTGGAAGCCCGGGATGTTGAAGTCGTAACTGCCACTTGTAGCGTGTTCAGGCGGGCGTCTACAGAAGACATGAATTGCAGCATGCGGGTCTGGACTTCACGCTGGCGTTGGAGTTCCTCCTGTACGGCTGCTAGTGCTGCAGCGGGATCCATGGCCTGATCTTACTGTCACGGCCAGGTGGACGGGCAGACCCAGGAGGTGGATCCACTGGGCCGAACTCCAAGATGGTAGTAAAGAGTCCGGTAGCTGGAACACTATAAACAGCAGAACAGTCCGTGCACACGAGTATAGCGGAGAAGTCCCTGGGACCACGGAGTCACGGGTGGTAGTCCGGGTGACGCAGCTCAGGTTCGGAAGCCGAGATGATGTCAGGCGGGGTCCGGAACCTTTGGAGCGAGATGACGGGTCACCGCAGGGATCCGAGATGGTGCGGACTGTCAGGATGGCAGATGGACAGCGTTCGGGGTTCAGGATACGGCAGGACTGGATGGCGAGGCAGGCACGGCTCTACAAGAGAGATAGGTGAGTATATGCACAGCGACACCAGGAGACCTGACTCCTAGCTTAGGAAACACGAAGATCAGGCCCCGCCCCCTTGGACAATAAACCCCTTTATACCCTGTACCTGTTTAGCCTCATTTCCTGTTAATGGACGCTGGCCCTTTAAGAAAGGGTCAGTGACCGCGCGCGCGCCCTAATGCACATGCGCGCGGCCCGGGTGCCAGAAGCCAGGGAAGGAAGCTGAGAGGAGGACGCAGGGGAGCCGGCCAGGGCCTGGGAAGCCGTCGGGCGCCGGGATCGGAGACCAGGGGGCCTGGGAAGGACGGGCACCGGAGGCTGGAGAGCGGGGAGCGTGGCAGGTGAGCCGGGGAGCGGGGCTGAGGACCCGGGGAGCGGAGCAGAGGACCCGGGGAGGGGAGCCGAGGACCCGGGGAGCGTGACAGTACCCCCCCCCCCACGCCCCCCTCCCCGCAACCGGGACATGAAGGCACGGATCAGAGGAGTGCCCACGTTCTCCCTGGGCTCCCAGGACCTATCCTCAGGACCATACCCTTCCCAGTCCACCAGGAAGAACTGTCGACCACGTACGGTCTTCACGGCCACGATATCCCTTACCGCATAGATGTCGTCATCGGCAATAGGTGGAGGAGCCGGACTGGCAGCAGCGGAGAAGGGACCAAGGACTACCGGCTTGAGCAGGGAGACGTGGAATGAGTTGGGTATCCTCATCGTGGCCGGGAGCTGTAGCTTGTAGGAGACCTCATTGATCTTGTTGAGGACTTTAAACGGCCCAATGTAGCGAGGACCCAGCTTGTATGATGGTATCTTCAGGCGGACGTACTTGGAGGCAAGCCAGACGAGATCTCCAGGAGAGAAACACGGAGGGTCCAGACGTTTCTTGTCTGCGTGTCTTTTCATCCGCAGGGAAGCACGCCCAAGGGACGCTTTGACAGAGTCCCAAATGGTTGCAAAGTCACGGGCTACAGTATCTGCAGCAGGGACATCCGAAGAAGGGGATACAGGCAATGGGATGGAAGGCTGAAGTCCGTAAACGACATGGAAGGGAGAGCTGGAGGACGACTCACTGATGTGGTGGTTGTGGGAGAATTCAGCCCAAGGAAGAAGAGCGGACCAGTCGTCGTGATGGGCGTTAACATAGTGACGTAAGAAAGAGGTCAAGATTTGATTGACCCTCTCTACCTGGCCATTAGACTGAGGATGGTATGCAGATGAAAAGTCCAGAGTCACTCCCAGATGTTTACAGAGAGCCCTCCAGAAGCGGGAGGTGAACTGAGTTCCTCTGTCGGATACGATGTGTAATGGAAAGCCATGCAAGCGGAAGATGTGTTGTATATAGGCGTCTGCGAGTTCCTGAGCAGAGGGCAGTCCAGCCATAGGGACGAAATGAGCCATTTTAGAGAACCGGTCCACCACGACCCATATGACTGTGTGTCCGGAGGACAATGGCAAGTCCGTAATAAAGTCCATTGCTATGTGTTGCCACGGAACTGAGGGTATCGGCAGAGGCAGAAGACGGCCATATGGGAGGTGTTTGGGCGTCTTGTTCCTGGCACAAGAGGAGCAGGCGGATACAAAAGCAGCGACGTCCGTGCGAAGGGATGGCCACCAATAATGACGTACAATCGCACCCCATGTCTTTTTCTGACCAGCATGACCGGCTGTTTTCGAGGCATGACCCCAGTGTAACACTTTTTTCCTGTCTACCTCAGAGACATAGGTCTTCCCGGGCGGTATCTGGGCCAGGGTGACAGGGGCCACCGGAATGATTTTACTAGGACAAATGATGGGTTGGGTAGTCTCTTCCTCCTGCTCCATGGGCATGAAAGACCTGGACAAGGCATCAGCGCGTACATTCTTGTCCGCGGGTCGGAAGTGAAGCTGGAAATCAAACCTGGCAAAGAATAGGGACCACCTGGCTTGCCGTGGGTTCAGACGCTGAGCGGACCGTAGGTATTCCAAGTTCTTGTGGTCCGTGTAAATAATCACGGGGTACACTGCACCTTCCAGGAGGTAGCGCCATTCCTCCAAAGCCAGTTTGACTGCCAAGAGCTCTCGGTCACCGATGGTGTAGTTGCGTTCAGGCGCTGAGAAGCCCTTGGAGAAGAATCCGCAAGTCACCATCTTCCCGGAGGAGGACTTTTGCATGAGCACTGCTCCGGCTCCTGAGGAGGAGGCATCCACCTCCAAGGTGAACTGGCGGTTTAACTCTGGACGGTGGAGTACAGGAGAGGAAGCAAAAGCCCGCTTCAGAGAGCCAAACGCGGCGTCGGCCGCAGGTGACCAGTCCTTTGGATTAGCCTCCTTCTTAGTCAAAGCGGAGAGAGGAGCAGTCAAGGCAGAGAAGTGAGGGATAAACTGGCGGTAGTAGTTGGCGAATCCCAGGAAGCGTTGGATTGCCTTCAGTCCAGAAGGAGGAGGCCAGTTGAGAATGGCGGAGACCTTCTTGGGATCCATCTGCAGTCCAGTCTCAGAGATGATGTACCCCAGAAAGGGGAGAGAAGACTGCTCAAAGACACACTTCTCATACTTTGCGTACAGACGATTCTCCCTCAGTCTTTGTAGAACCAGCTGTACGTTTTCTCTGTGGGTTTGGAGGTCCGGAGAGAAGACAAGGATGTCATCTAGATATACTACCACACAGATGTAGAGAAGGTCCCGGAACACGTCGTTCACCAGTTCTTGAAAGACGGCAGGAGCGTTACACAGGCCGAAGGGCATCACGCAGTATTCATAATGTCCATCGCGCGTATTGAACGCGGTCTTCCATTCGTCACCAGAGCGGATGCGTACCAGATTGTAAGCACCCCGAAGATCCAGCTTGGTGAACACACGAGCTCCCCTAAGCCGGTCAAACAATTCGGGGATGAGCGGCAGAGGGTACTTGTTTTTTACGGTGATTTGATTCAAACCCCGGTAGTCTATGCATGGGCGTAAGTCGCCCTCTTTCTTCTTGACAAAGAAGAAACCTGCTCCAGCAGGAGAGGAGGATCTCCGAATGAACCCCCTTGCCAGGCTCTCTGAGATGTAAGCAGACATGGCCCTTGTTTCGGCTGGAGATAAAGGATATATCCGTCCTCGTGGTGGTGTTGTTCCTGGGAGCAGGTCGATGGCACAATCGTATGGACGATGTGGCGGCAGTACCTCGGATTCCTTTTTATCAAAGACATCTGCAAAGGACCAATAGGCCGAGGGCAGCCCCGGTAGGTTCTCTGGAACCGGAGGTCGTCGGATGGGTTGTATGGACTTTAGGCACCTCTCATGACACGAAGAGCCCCATCGGGTGATTTCGCCAGTGCCCCAGCTGACTGATGGTTCGTGTGTCCGCAACCATGGAAGTCCCAGCAGGATCTGATGGGACATGTGTGGGAGGACGTAGAAAGCGATGTTCTCGGTGTGAAGGGCACCGATACGCAGTTCGACCGGCCTGGTGATCCAGGAGATGGTGTCAGAGAGGGGTCTCCCATCCACAGAGGCAATCACTAGGGGCTTGTCGAGTGGAATAACAGGCACCTGGTACTTGTCCACCGTGGCCTGCTGGATGAAATTGCCTGCTGCCCCGGAATCGAGGTAGGCATCAGCCGTGAACCGCGTCTCTCCCGTTGTCACTTGCACTGTCCATGTAACCGGGTCAGAGAGAGTCCCAGCACCTAGGGTGGCCTCTCCTACCAACCCTAGGCTTTGGAGTTTCCCGGCCTCTCTGGACAGGAGCGTAGCAGGTGTGTGTCCTCTCCGCAGTAAAAGCAGAGGCCCTTGGCGAGCCGCTCTGCTCGACGTTGTTCAGACTGCCGCACTCGGTCGATCTGCATGGGCTCGTGGACGGGGGCCCCAGCTGTCGATGACTGAAGTACGGAGGGTTTCTGCGGGGGAGAGGAATGCCGTACCGGACGTCTCTCACGGGACACTTCCTTGGATCGCTCCTGAAAGCGAATGTCCACTCGAGTCGCTAGGGCAATCAGGGCATCCAGGGTGGTCGGTACGTCACGACCCGCCAGCTCGTCTTTAATTCGCCCTGAGAGTCCTTCCCAGAAGGCGGCGGTTAGGGCCTCGTTGTTCCACCCGAGTTCTGAGGCCAGGGTGCGAAACCGGATCGCGTATTGACCCACCGTCAGAGTCCCCTGACGTAACCGGAGAAGAGACGAAGCAGATGCGGAGGCGCGTCCGGGCTCATCAAAGGTACCACGGAATGCCTGCAGGAACTCCTGGATGTTCGTGGTCACAGGATCCCCCTTCTCCCACAAGGGGTTCATCCACGCCAGTGCCTCACCCTCTAGATGGGAGATGATGAAGGCGACCTTGGCTTGGTCGGAGGCAAACAAATGCGGCAGCTGCGTGAAATGGAGGGAGCATTGGTTTAAGAATCCCCTGCAGGTCTTGGGGTCTCCGGCGTACCGGGGTGGTGAAGCCAACCGAAGTCTGGTGGTATCTGAAGAAGTCGCCACAGGAGCTGGATCCGTGGATTGACTAGTGGAAGCCCGGGATGTTGAAGTCGTAACTGCCACTTGTAGCGTGTTCAGGCGGGCGTCTACAGAAGACATGAATTGCAGCATGCGGGTCTGGACTTCACGCTGGCGTTGGAGTTCCTCCTGTACGGCTGCTAGTGCTGCAGCGGGATCCATGGCCTGATCTTACTGTCACGGCCAGGTGGACGGGCAGACCCAGGAGGTGGATCCACTGGGCCGAACTCCAAGATGGTAGTAAAGAGTCCGGTAGCTGGAACACTATAAACAGCAGAACAGTCCGTGCACACGAGTATAGCGGAGAAGTCCCTGGGACCACGGAGTCACGGGTGGTAGTCCGGGTGACGCAGCTCAGGTTCGGAAGCCGAGATGATGTCAGGCGGGGTCCGGAACCTTTGGAGCGAGATGACGGGTCACCGCAGGGATCCGAGATGGTGCGGACTGTCAGGATGGCAGATGGACAGCGTTCGGGGTTCAGGATACGGCAGGACTGGATGGCGAGGCAGGCACGGCTCTACAAGAGAGATAGGTGAGTATATGCACAGCGACACCAGGAGACCTGACTCCTAGCTTAGGAAACACGAAGATCAGGCCCCGCCCCCTTGGACAATAAACCCCTTTATACCCTGTACCTGTTTAGCCTCATTTCCTGTTAATGGACGCTGGCCCTTTAAGAAAGGGTCAGTGACCGCGCGCGCGCCCTAATGCACATGCGCGCGGCCCGGGTGCCAGAAGCCAGGGAAGGAAGCTGAGAGGAGGACGCAGGGGAGCCGGCCAGGGCCTGGGAAGCCGTCGGGCGCCGGGATCGGAGACCAGGGGGCCTGGGAAGGACGGGCACCGGAGGCTGGAGAGCGGGGAGCGTGGCAGGTGAGCCGGGGAGCGGGGCTGAGGACCCGGGGAGCGGAGCAGAGGACCCGGGGAGGGGAGCCGAGGACCCGGGGAGCGTGACAGTACCCCCCCCCCCACGCCCCCCTCCCCGCAACCGGGACATGAAGGCACGGATCAGAGGAGTGCCCACGTTCTCCCTGGGCTCCCAGGACCTATCCTCAGGACCATACCCTTCCCAGTCCACCAGGAAGAACTGTCGACCACGTACGGTCTTCACGGCCACGATATCCCTTACCGCATAGATGTCGTCATCGGCAATAGGTGGAGGAGCCGGACTGGCAGCAGCGGAGAAGGGACCAAGGACTACCGGCTTGAGCAGGGAGACGTGGAATGAGTTGGGTATCCTCATCGTGGCCGGGAGCTGTAGCTTGTAGGAGACCTCATTGATCTTGTTGAGGACTTTAAACGGCCCAATGTAGCGAGGACCCAGCTTGTATGATGGTATCTTCAGGCGGACGTACTTGGAGGCAAGCCAGACGAGATCTCCAGGAGAGAAACACGGAGGGTCCAGACGTTTCTTGTCTGCGTGTCTTTTCATCCGCAGGGAAGCACGCCCAAGGGACGCTTTGACAGAGTCCCAAATGGTTGCAAAGTCACGGGCTACAGTATCTGCAGCAGGGACATCCGAAGAAGGGGATACAGGCAATGGGATGGAAGGCTGAAGTCCGTAAACGACATGGAAGGGAGAGCTGGAGGACGACTCACTGATGTGGTGGTTGTGGGAGAATTCAGCCCAAGGAAGAAGAGCGGACCAGTCGTCGTGATGGGCGTTAACATAGTGACGTAAGAAAGAGGTCAAGATTTGATTGACCCTCTCTACCTGGCCATTAGACTGAGGATGGTATGCAGATGAAAAGTCCAGAGTCACTCCCAGATGTTTACAGAGAGCCCTCCAGAAGCGGGAGGTGAACTGAGTTCCTCTGTCGGATACGATGTGTAATGGAAAGCCATGCAAGCGGAAGATGTGTTGTATATAGGCGTCTGCGAGTTCCTGAGCAGAGGGCAGTCCAGCCATAGGGACGAAATGAGCCATTTTAGAGAACCGGTCCACCACGACCCATATGACTGTGTGTCCGGAGGACAATGGCAAGTCCGTAATAAAGTCCATTGCTATGTGTTGCCACGGAACTGAGGGTATCGGCAGAGGCAGAAGACGGCCATATGGGAGGTGTTTGGGCGTCTTGTTCCTGGCACAAGAGGAGCAGGCGGATACAAAAGCAGCGACGTCCGTGCGAAGGGATGGCCACCAATAATGACGTACAATCGCACCCCATGTCTTTTTCTGACCAGCATGACCGGCTGTTTTCGAGGCATGACCCCAGTGTAACACTTTTTTCCTGTCTACCTCAGAGACATAGGTCTTCCCGGGCGGTATCTGGGCCAGGGTGACAGGGGCCACCGGAATGATTTTACTAGGACAAATGATGGGTTGGGTAGTCTCTTCCTCCTGCTCCATGGGCATGAAAGACCTGGACAAGGCATCAGCGCGTACATTCTTGTCCGCGGGTCGGAAGTGAAGCTGGAAATCAAACCTGGCAAAGAATAGGGACCACCTGGCTTGCCGTGGGTTCAGACGCTGAGCGGACCGTAGGTATTCCAAGTTCTTGTGGTCCGTGTAAATAATCACGGGGTACACTGCACCTTCCAGGAGGTAGCGCCATTCCTCCAAAGCCAGTTTGACTGCCAAGAGCTCTCGGTCACCGATGGTGTAGTTGCGTTCAGGCGCTGAGAAGCCCTTGGAGAAGAATCCGCAAGTCACCATCTTCCCGGAGGAGGACTTTTGCATGAGCACTGCTCCGGCTCCTGAGGAGGAGGCATCCACCTCCAAGGTGAACTGGCGGTTTAACTCTGGACGGTGGAGTACAGGAGAGGAAGCAAAAGCCCGCTTCAGAGAGCCAAACGCGGCGTCGGCCGCAGGTGACCAGTCCTTTGGATTAGCCTCCTTCTTAGTCAAAGCGGAGAGAGGAGCAGTCAAGGCAGAGAAGTGAGGGATAAACTGGCGGTAGTAGTTGGCGAATCCCAGGAAGCGTTGGATTGCCTTCAGTCCAGAAGGAGGAGGCCAGTTGAGAATGGCGGAGACCTTCTTGGGATCCATCTGCAGTCCAGTCTCAGAGATGATGTACCCCAGAAAGGGGAGAGAAGACTGCTCAAAGACACACTTCTCATACTTTGCGTACAGACGATTCTCCCTCAGTCTTTGTAGAACCAGCTGTACGTTTTCTCTGTGGGTTTGGAGGTCCGGAGAGAAGACAAGGATGTCATCTAGATATACTACCACACAGATGTAGAGAAGGTCCCGGAACACGTCGTTCACCAGTTCTTGAAAGACGTCAGGAGCGTTACACAGGCCGAAGGGCATCACGCAGTATTCATAATGTCCATCGCGCGTATTGAACGCGGTCTTCCATTCGTCACCAGAGCGGATGCGTACCAGATTGTAAGCACCCCGAAGATCCAGCTTGGTGAACACACGAGCTCCCCTAAGCCGGTCAAACAATTCGGGGATGAGCGGCAGAGGGTACTTGTTTTTTACGGTGATTTGATTCAAACCCCGGTAGTCTATGCATGGGCGTAAGTCGCCCTCTTTCTTCTTGACAAAGAAGAAACCTGCTCCAGCAGGAGAGGAGGATCTCCGAATGAACCCCCTTGCCAGGCTCTCTGAGATGTAAGCAGACATGGCCCTTGTTTCGGCTGGAGATAAAGGATATATCCGTCCTCGTGGTGGTGTTGTTCCTGGGAGCAGGTCGATGGCACAATCGTATGGACGATGTGGCGGCAGTACCTCGGATTCCTTTTTATCAAAGACATCTGCAAAGGACCAATAGGCCGAGGGCAGCCCCGGTAGGTTCTCTGGAACCGGAGGTCGTCGGATGGGTTGTATGGACTTTAGGCACCTCTCATGACACGAAGAGCCCCATCGGGTGATTTCGCCAGTGCCCCAGCTGACTGATGGTTCGTGTGTCCGCAACCATGGAAGTCCCAGCAGGATCTGATGGGACATGTGTGGGAGGACGTAGAAAGCGATGTTCTCGGTGTGAAGGGCACCGATACGCAGTTCGACCGGCCTGGTGATCCAGGAGATGGTGTCAGAGAGGGGTCTCCCATCCACAGAGGCAATCACTAGGGGCTTGTCGAGTGGAATAACAGGCACCTGGTACTTGTCCACCGTGGCCTGCTGGATGAAATTGCCTGCTGCCCCGGAATCGAGGTAGGCATCAGCCGTGAACCGCGTCTCTCCCGTTGTCACTTGCACTGTCCATGTAACCGGGTCAGAGAGAGTCCCAGCACCTAGGGTGGCCTCTCCTACCAACCCTAGGCTTTGGAGTTTCCCGGCCTCTCTGGACAGGAGCGTAGCAGGTGTGTGTCCTCTCCGCAGTAAAAGCAGAGGCCCTTGGCGAGCCGCTCTGCTCGACGTTGTTCAGACTGCCGCACTCGGTCGATCTGCATGGGCTCGTGGACGGGGGCCCCAGCTGTCGATGACTGAAGTACGGAGGGTTTCTGCGGGGGAGAGGAATGCCGTACCGGACGTCTCTCACGGGACACTTCCTTGGATCGCTCCTGAAAGCGAATGTCCACTCGAGTCGCTAGGGCAATCAGGGCATCCAGGGTGGTCGGTACGTCACGACCCGCCAGCTCGTCTTTAATTCGCCCTGAGAGTCCTTCCCAGAAGGCGGCGGTTAGGGCCTCGTTGTTCCACCCGAGTTCTGAGGCCAGGGTGCGAAACCGGATCGCGTATTGACCCACCGTCAGAGTCCCCTGACGTAACCGGAGAAGAGACGAAGCAGATGCGGAGGCGCGTCCGGGCTCATCAAAGGTACCACGGAATGCCTGCAGGAACTCCTGGATGTTCGTGGTCACAGGATCCCCCTTCTCCCACAAGGGGTTCATCCACGCCAGTGCCTCACCCTCTAGATGGGAGATGATGAAGGCGACCTTGGCTTGGTCGGAGGCAAACAAATGCGGCAGCTGCGTGAAATGGAGGGAGCATTGGTTTAAGAATCCCCTGCAGGTCTTGGGGTCTCCGGCGTACCGGGGTGGTGAAGCCAACCGAAGTCTGGTGGTATCTGAAGAAGTCGCCACAGGAGCTGGATCCGTGGATTGACTAGTGGAAGCCCGGGATGTTGAAGTCGTAACTGCCACTTGTAGCGTGTTCAGGCGGGCGTCTACAGAAGACATGAATTGCAGCATGCGGGTCTGGATTTCACGCTGGCGTTGGAGTTCCTCCTGTACGGCTGCTAGTGCTGCAGCGGGATCCATGGCCTGATCTTACTGTCACGGCCAGGTGGACGGGCAGACCCAGGAGGTGGATCCACTGGGCCGAACTCCAAGATGGTAGTAAAGAGTCCGGTAGCTGGAACACTATAAACAGCAGAACAGTCCGTGCACACGAGTATAGCGGAGAAGTCCCTGGGACCACGGAGTCACGGGTGGTAGTCCGGGTGACGCAGCTCAGGTTCGGAAGCCGAGATGATGTCAGGCGGGGTCCGGAACCTTTGGAGCGAGATGACGGGTCACCGCAGGGATCCGAGATGGTGCGGACTGTCAGGATGGCAGATGGACAGCGTTCGGGGTTCAGGATACGGCAGGACTGGATGGCGAGGCAGGCACGGCTCTACAAGAGAGATAGGTGAGTATATGCACAGCGACACCAGGAGACCTGACTCCTAGCTTAGGAAACACGAAGATCAGGCCCCGCCCCCTTGGACAATAAACCCCTTTATACCCTGTACCTGTTTAGCCTCATTTCCTGTTAATGGACGCTGGCCCTTTAAGAAAGGGTCAGTGACCGCGCGCGCGCCCTAATGCGCATGCGCGCGGCCCGGGTGCCAGAAGCCAGGGAAGGAAGCTGAGAGGAGGACGCAGGGGAGCCGGCCAGGGCCTGGGAAGCCGTCGGGCGCCGGGATCGGAGACCAGGGGGCCTGGGAAGGACGGGCACCGGAGGCTGGAGAGCGGGGAGCGTGGCAGGTGAGCCGGGGAGCGGGGCTGAGGACCCGGGGAGCGGAGCAGAGGACCCGGGGAGGGGAGCCGAGGACCCGGGGAGCGTGACAACAGGGAGGGTCCCCGGGGAGGGGGATCTTGTGGCACCACAGAGACCTCAGGAGCTGCTCCTGGTGGCAGACTGTCAGGCACCCTCGCCCTGTGTACACACTGGGGAAGTGTATCTTCTGCAGCATCCCCCACAGCCGAACCTCCCAATATCTCCAACACCTGTGCTCTGATGCAGCTGCTGCTGGCAGCACCCTGAAGCTCCTCCAGAAGTTCTTAAATCACCATGATCACAGTCACATCAGGAGACGAGGTGAAGAGAGCACAGGACCTTTTCTGCTGGCTTCACATGCTGTTCTGATAGTACCCACCCCTTCTACTGATCCTATATTCCCAACTGACCACCCCTAGCACTTTTCCCAGCTCCTTAAACTTCTGACCCCCCACAGCCCGCACTTTCTTTCCCTGCAACCAGTGTTAACCCCTCGTTGCCCTTCAAACTCAGTCATGAGTCACTTTGCCCATGGCTCCGCTGTGGGCTCCGTTCAGCCTTTAGAGATGAGTGAATGAGGTTTTCCGAGTAGTGAACATCCCCTTTAATATTAGGTAATATGAGAGATGCCTTTAGTTGCTCGCAGGTTACATTGGGTACATCTGTAAACTCGTGGACTATTGAACACCTTGATTTTGGAGTGATCTTTGATGGTCGATCACTCTTGAGGAGGGTAATAATGTTTAATTTCCTTCATTTGTAATTAACTGTAAATTGATGGAGTCCAAACTCTTAAGAGATGTGTTTACAACCCTTTCCAGCCTGATCAACATCAACAACTCTTCTTCTGAGTTGCTCCGAGCTCTCTTTTGTGCGTGCCATGATGCACTACCACAAACATGTTGTAAAGATCAGACTTTGATAGATCTCTATTATTTAAATAAAACAGGTCACTCACTGATACCTGTGTCACACCATTAATTGATGACAAAATACTCCAAGTTTTAGGTCGTGTATGCAAATTGTGGAAAATTCCGGTGGATTCACTCACCTTCAGGTACCACTGTTTATGTGTTGGTAAACAGTATATACACAAGATGTGCTGTTTGCAGCTCAATTCCAATTGCTGACCAATGGTGTCCAAGATATCCTTTATGTGAGGCAAGTTTGATCATGTTGCAGGACATGTTTAGGACACGAAAGCTGCTTGAAGTAGAAACATGCGGCCTAGTGTTGTGTTGAAAGATGTCCACTGAGACAATTTGGTGAAATAGCCAGACCACTGGTTTCATGATGAAATTAGTGAGGTTTTGTAAAGTTTGTCTCCATTATTTCATCACTTGCAAATCATCAAAGAGGACCTCCCACCAATTTTTTCATGTTTAACTGGACACAGGGCCGGCTCCAGGTTTTTGTAGGCCCTGGGCAAAAGAGTCTCAGTGGGCCCCATCCACACATAGACATGCACAGGTACATACACATACAGGCATATGTACACATATATATTTAAAGAGAAATTCCCAAAACCACATATAAATAGACATAAATCTATACACAGTCATATACACTGACATACATAGATACACATCATACATGCACACTAGTGATGGGAAATCTAGTTCATTTTGGTGATTAGTTCGCCATGAACTAGTTCACTGAAAAGATTAGTTCAAAAGATTAGTTCATTTAGTTCAGTATTTCTCTCCTGTGAGGAGCTGATAGGAAATGCATCATGTGACCTGTGAACTAAATGAACTATATGAACTGATGAACTAAATGTTCTATTGAGAATGAATCAGGACAGCTTAGTTCAGTCTGATGCATCTCACTGAGCCCAGCAGCGCCACCTGTGGTAGTGTAGAGTACTGACTTATAATAAATGTGTATGAGGAAGCCCAGCAGCGCCACCTGTGGTAGTGTAGAGTACTGGCTCATAATGAATGTGTATGAGAGAGCTGAGAAGCAGTTCAGCATCCACCATTTTGAGAACAGAACAGGAGCCAGTGGTAAAGATTTTAGCAAGACTGATCTTCTAGGCTACAGGAGGCTGATCCTCTACAGGAGACTGATCCTCTACAGGAGGCTAATCTTATCACAAAGACAGGTGAGGGGCATTAACCACACACAGAAACTCTCTCCCATACACACATATGAGCTGTGTCTGTCTGTCGCGGGCGGGGAGGACGCCGCCGCTGCGCGCTCGCTAACGCTCGGGTCCGGCGCTGCTGCGGCTGCTGCTCGGTGGCTCGAGCGGTGGGCCGGATCCGGGGACTCGAGCGGCGCTCCTCGCCTGTGAGTGAAAAGGGTGGTTGGTTTGGGGGATTAAGTCCGTGACGCCACCCATGGGTCGTGGTGAAGATGGGCACCACCGCTGCTGGTGACGGGGATCCCGGGAGCGATGGTAGGGAGCAACTGGGATGTTGTTTTCCCCCTCCGTGGGTAGGGGTCGGTGGTCCCGGGGCCCGGTGATGTGACGGGGAGGCTGGGTTGGTGAGGTGCAGGGTTGCAGGGACAGCTCGGCGCAGTGCCGGATGGCACAGGTGTACTCACTCAGTAAGAGATGCACAAAGTCCTCGGTAAACCAAACGGCTGGATGGACGGGTCCCGCAGCCGGCTGCAGTGTCTCTCCCCGGACAGGTGATGGTGGCTGTCTTTCCCTGCACCTTGATGTACTTATTTGACTACTATGGATCCCCAACGGTAGTCCGCTCCCCGGTGTATGGATGCCGGAGGAGCCCGTTTGCCCGCAGGCGCTGGCCCTTGGGTCTCTAGCCATAGGCGGTAGCTGTATACCCTCATGGTGTGGGCGGTTGCCTTCTATCGGGTCTTTGGCTGTTAGGAAACCCCTGGGGTTCCGGTCACACTCGGATTTGACTATTGTCGGCGGCTCCAAGCCTGGTCGGGGTCCGATGGCCCTGCCTGTGTGTGCTGGCTTCACTTCGCTCCCCCGTCGGTATCGGCGGGCCAACGCCCGACCCCGGTCCTACGGTTCCGCGTTGCTTCACCACTCCTGCAGACGGCCACCACCGTCTGCCAACCTTGCTGTCAGTGCCTGGGCCACAACCCAGACACTCAAGTGCTTGTTCCTCTCACTTCAAACTCCTAAACTGTTCTGACACTTTTCCCGCCTCCAGGCCTGTAAACTCATCGGTGGGTGGAGTCAACCGCTTGGCTCCGCCCCACCTGGTGTGGACATTAGACCCTGGAGGAAGGCAACAAGGGTTTTTGTTTGGCTGGTGTCACTGTCTAATGGGGGTGGGGGTGTGTGAGTGTTATCTGTGATGACCTGGCTAGTCCAGGTCGCCACATTCCCCCTTGGTGAAATGCAGACCGTCCGCGGGCTGCCCGTCCATCACCGGTTTTATTTTTTTTCTTCAAAAACTGTAAAACATAAATAACATGTAAACATTTCAAACATATAAGCATTTTTGTTAAGTCACTTAAACGTTGCACATATAAAAACATTTTTAATACTGACGGACGGACGGACGGATGTCGTCCGCTCTCCCACCCAAGCAACCTAGCCCTGATGCTGCCCCTAAGAAGTGGGCAGCACCCCTTGACCCCAGTCCAGGTTCAGGCTGCCCGAGCGGGAACGGGTACGGTTACTCGCACCCGGCTGTCACTTCAGGGGACCCCATGTCCAGGAGGACCCCTGAGCCCCGGAGGATGGCCACCGGTCCTGGTGGTGGCCGGGCCCCAACCTCCTCTGCTGCGGGCCCTTCCTCCAATCTGCCTCTCCGGAGGCGGCAACGGTTTCCATCCCACAAAACTATTTACAAACCCACAAGTTCGTGGGTGGCCTGCCAGTTCTCGGCCATGTCCATGAGTAGTTCCTCATGTGGGTGGTTAAACACAGAAAGTCTCTCCGGGGACAACTTGCCGGCAACGGCCGGAATAATCAAGTAGACAATCAGGTGAAGAGCTCGATTGATTTTTGGCATTCACTCAAACTGCTTGGGGTCCCAACGGGGGACAACTTGCTTGCAACGGAGGACCGCTGCCACTACTTGAGGTCGTACTCCTCCAGGACCTCTTCCAGCTCCACATCCGGACGGCTTGGCGGAGGAGGAGGGGGCTGGGGCCGCATCTGCTCTCCACGGCTTTTCCTCTGCTTAACGTCCAGGGTGAACCAGCCCCTCTCCCCGCAGTGGCGGGTGTAAGTCACCAGGTCACCCGGCAATAGATCGCGACCTGGGTGACCCGTTGGAAGATGCGAATTGACATCGCGGCCGGCCACAAACACTTCAGCCTCCAGGCCCGGCTCGTATATGAATTCGAACCCCCTCCGCGTGTCGAACTGTCGGACTTGGCCTTCGTACACCGGGCCCCGCACACGAAAGGTGGCATGGCAGAGTGCATCTTTTTCTTTAATCACCCACGCCATTACTTCGGCCCTCTGCTGCTCCCTGGCGGCAATCTCCCGGCCCAACGGGTTTGGTTCCCTGTCCCAGTAAGGGGTGTTGGCAGACCCCTGCGCCCGGGTCGGGCCCCGCTGGACCGCGCCCACACCGGCCACTACCGGTACTCTTTCATGGGGGTCCTGCGGTGAGGTGGCCTGTACTGCTGCTTTGCAGTGGCGGCCCGGCGCAGCCTCAGCCGAGGCGGGGGATTCAGAGTCAGTTGGCCTCACCGGTTGGGCTTTCGGGCCGGCAGCGGCCGGTTCTTCCACGGCCGGGCGGACTGCCGGAGCCGGGACGGTCTCAGGTGCGGCCACTTCCGGGGCCGACGGCTTCTCGTCGCGCACGGCTACTTCCCGCGGGGCCTTCCATGGCAGCGGGAGGGATACAGGCCGAACAACGCCCCCAGGCCGGTCCTCTAGGGCGAACGGGTTGGATTCCGCTACCGGTGTTGGGGGTAGCGAACCGAGCGGAGGGGCAACAGCAATCGGCACAGATGGCGGGGGAGGCAGGAGGGTGAGCGGGCGCAGGCCGGGCCCCTCAGCCGCAGCGGCCGGTCCTTCTCAGACACAGGGGCGTGGGTCGCTTACCCGCTCCTCCAACTCTGCCTACACCTCGCGTCTCCGCACGGCCGCCACCACTTCCTCCATTTCGGCCACCCAGCGCTCCATCAAGAACCGGACCTGGGCTTGAAGGCGGCAGCACATTTGTGCGGTCCGGGCTTCCACCCACGCCGCTGTTCCTGGCGTAGGCTCGGGGATCTCCGCGGTGCCGGACGGACGGGACATCGTATGCGGCCGTGTTCCAGGAACCAATTGGTTGCAGAGTCCTGGCGTCCCCGCTTTTATAGCCTCGGCTACATTAGGCAGACACACACCTGCCCCCCTTGGTTCTCTTCAGCACTTCCGCTTGTTGGGGGCGGGGCTTCGCTTTCGCATCTTCCCTGTTTGGAGAAGACGCTCGAGCGGGAGATTTTCGCGCCAAGATGGCAGCGCTTCAAAATTTTCGGCCGCACACCGCCGGCGGAGATCACAAGGCGCACTTCTACTGGTAAGTAGATGGGTTCAATCCTGTTCGTGACGCCAAGTTGTCGCGGGCGGGGAGGACGCCGCCGCTGCGCGCTCGCTAACGCTCGGGTCCGGCGCTGCTGCGGCTGCTGCTCGGTGGCTCGAGCGGCGGGCCGGATCCGGGGACTCAAGCAGCGCTCCTCGCCCGTGAGTGAAAAGGGTGGTTGGTTTGGGGGATTTAGTCCGTGACGCCACCCACGGGTCGTGGTGAAGATGGGCACCACCGCTGCTGGTGATGGGGATCCCGGGAGCGATGGTAGGGAGCAGCTGGGATGTTGTTTTCCCCCTCCGTGGGTAGGGGTTGGTGGTCCCGGGGTCCGGTGATGTGACGGGGAGGCTGGGTTGGTGAGGTGCAGGGTTGCAGGGACAGCTCGGCGCGGTGCCGGATGGCACAGGTGTACTCACTCAGTAAGAGATGCACAAAGTCCTCGGTAAACCAAACGGCTGGATGGACGGGTCCCGCAGCTGGCTGCAGTGTCTCTCCCCGGACAGGTGATGGCGGCTGTCTTTCCCTGCACCTTGATGTACTTATTTGACTACTATTGATCCCCAACGGTAGTCCGCTGCCTGGTGTATGGATGCCGGAGGAGCCCGTTTGCCCGCAGGTGCTGGCCCTTGGGTCTCAAGCCTTAGGCGGTAGCTGTATACCCTGACGGTGTGGGCGGTTGCCTTCTATCGGGTCTTTGGCTGTTAGGAAACCCCTGGGGTTCCGGTCACACTCGGATTTGACTATTGTCGGCGACTCCAAGCCTGGTCGGGGTCCGATGGCCCTGCCTGTGTGTGCTGGCTTCACTTCGCTCCCCCGTCGGTATCGGCGGGCCAACGCCCGACCCCGGTCCTACGGTTCCGTGTTGCTTCACCACTCCTGCAGATGGCCACCACCGTCTGACAACCTTGCTGTCAGTGCCTGGGCCACAACCCAGACACTCAAGTGTTTACTCCTCTCACTTCAAACTCCTAAACTGTTCTGACACTTTTCCCGCCTCCAGGCCTGTGAACTCCTCGGTGGGTGGGGCCAACCGCTTGGCTCCACCCCACCTGGTGTGGACATCAGACCCTGGAGGGAGGCAACAAGGGTTTTTGTTTGGCTGGTGTCACTGTCTAATGGGGGTGGGGGTGTGTGAGTGTTATCTGTGACGACTTGGCTAGTCCAGGGCGCCACATGTCTAATGTGCAATTTCAGTTTTTATTAATTTTATTAATATTATAATATTTGTATTTGATGTGTTTTACTACCTTCTTTTCCAGCATCAGGAGCTATAAACAGCCAGTGTGAGAGCAGGAGAGTCCTGGAGCTTGTAGAGGGATCACTCTCTGTCTCCTCACACTGCTGTTTAGTTCATAATGAACTAATCTCTGTCAGGATGGTGAACTAGTTCACTCTGAAGATTAGTTCATTTTGAACTACTCACTCACGAACTACCCATCACTAATGCACATACAGACACATTAGAGAGATTTCTAATATTGGGAAGCCGGCAACAGCCTCATTCACCTCCCCCACTTGTCTTCATCAGCTCCTCCTGGGCATGTGTCTGTGCCACGCTGATTGGTGGCTGTCACTAACAGACATTGCTGCATAGAAAGCACACTGACACTGCTGTATATACATCACAAGAGAGGCTGGGGACATACACATTACTGGGGGGAATGCATATTACTGAAAAAAGGGGTATAAAGCAATCGAGGGCATACAGCTCAAGAGGGGGGCATGAGTAGCGGTGGCATGATTTGCCACTGCGAGTGGGCCCCCCCCGGTGGCCAAGTGCCCCAGCATTTGACCGGGTGTGCCAGGTGCTGATGCTGGCCCTGACTGTACACACCATGTTATAGTGGCTACAGGGCAGAATAAAAAAAATGTGGCGCTAATTCCCCACTTCGGTGCTGTGCAATATATCTTCAGTGCTTATTTAGGCTGCACACTCTGGCTGGAAAGACCTTTGGACTTTGGTTATATGACCCTCATGACATCATCACAGGTCCTTCTGCACTCCTATATTACTGCATGGTTACGATTGGTTAGCCTCATACAGGAGGCAGAAGAATATATTGCCAGTGAAAACTCTGATAACACCTACTTGGACTTAATTAAAGGTAATGCATTAGGTGACAAATATCTGATTGCTAATATCTCCACAACAAAAAGGTGAAATAACAAAAACAAAACAAAAACAAAAAACAAACCATTAATAATCACACTTCAATCACAATTACATCATATGTCCAGTTTCATATGAAAAATTTGGTGAAAGCTATCAATCCTATAATTTAAATTACTTTTAGGTGTAAGTGAAAACTAAATTATTTGATTTCTTTCCTCCAGTCATAACTCTCACTCTACACAGTATTTTTTTTATTAAAGGGAATATGTCACCAGGTTTTTGCTCCCCATCTGAGAGCAGCATAATATAGAGACAGAGACCCTGATTCTGGTGATGTGTCACTTACTGAGGTGACTGCTATCATTTTGATAGAGTCAATGTTTTCTCTGCTGCAGATCTAGCAGTTATACAGAGCTCATGAATATGCTGGACTACCTGTCAGCAGGACAAATAGTCCTCTAATGAAATCTACTGCTGATTAAACAGTGATTTTATAAAAACCACACTATGCAACCCAGTAAGTGAATCAGGATCTTTGCCCTTACATTATGCTGCTCTCAGATTAGGTGTTAGAAACCTGGTGACAGATTCCCTTTAATTTTAGTAATATTGTATTTTTAAGAAAGTATAATGTATAAATACAAAAGAAAATAATACTGCAAATACATCCATATAATCTGATGACATACTACTGGCAAATAAGTTTATGATACTAATTGCATTTTATATGAAAAATTCATAACAATAAATATTGATTTCTATAAATACTTTAAGAACTTACTGTTTTCGGATTTTCGGCCTTGATACTCAGTCTTGACAGATGTCCCACATCCCATGGCTTATGCCCTTGGTGTGGTAGTGTGCCCACTACTATGGCTAGACTTCTGACTGATGTTGTTCCAAGTCCCCAAGCTTGTTTTCCTTTAACCGCTGTGGTCTGTATTACAAAGGGAAGGAGGTGTGTCAAGCACAAGAAGAATAGCGAGAAATTAAATTACATGGATTAGCAGAGTGTGGTTTCAAAGGGACTGCTGCATCGAAATCATTAAAGCTTGTTATGAAGCGTCTCACATGATGAGGATCTTGTAAACCAGATTGTCAGTGAAACATCTGCTTGACGTTACATCATTTCAATCACTGGAAATTGTAATGTATAAGAATAAAAATGTTGATATCACTATGTTTATTAGCTTATACTTTTCAAGATTTATTTTTTTTTAAAGTGAAGCAACAAAAATTAGTGTGGCGCCCCTGAGGCTTCGGTCGCCACAGGGTACCGTGCAGTGCCAATCTCAGGTAAGGGGGAGGTTTGTCACCAGTATTTTCACATTCACCATTCATACAGTCAAGGGGCTTTCCCACAGGAATCTGTCTTGGGGCAGACAAGGTGGTGGCCATCAGGAGTAATGAGACCTTTTAGTCGCCAGGGCAACATCCTGGGGGGCGGGAACCACATGGGGTAGAGGAGGCACAACCTGGACGCTTTAGTTAGTCTAGCCTGGAGTCAAGTCCAGAGTCAAGTCTGGACATCAGCTTAGGACAAATCTTGGGATACTTGATTCTCACACAGGAACTGGGGCTTGTAGCGGGAACTCAGCCAGGGACCCTCAACTTCCAAAGGGGACACCTGGAGGAAAGGACATTTCTTTTTATTTCTTCAACACAAGTGGAGGCTTCCACCTTGCTTGAGATAACCGGAGCGCTTCACGGCAGAGACCAGTACTCTAGGGACGACATTGGATTTAGTGAGTAAAAGACCTGGAACCCGCACTTACTGCCTGAGTCTCCATTCTTCGTCGCCTTGCACTCTGGCGCTCCCAGGGACTGCACTCCCCACCATTCTCCCGGGCTACGCTCCACCTGTGGCGAGCGATACCATCAACAGCTGCACCTGTCATCTGCCCCGGTGAGGAACCTTGCAGCAGCAGCCCCGTCCTTGGCCGCACACCACAGGTGGCGTCAAGATAGACACTTTCCACATTGACCCCCAACGCACTCCCCACTACTGTGTACACCTCGGGGCCACAGAACCACTAGTGACTTGATGAGGACTTGCATCACCAGGCCCAGCGACGAGTGACAAATGTATTATCCCCCTTTACGTCCCCCACGGGTGCTACATTAGGATACATGCATTATCTATTGTATTCTAGTAGAACTGGTCAATAGTATGTGCATTTTATCCAGAACTAATATTATGTTCACTTCTACCTTAAAGAGTATGTAAAAAGTACCAGACAAAATGCTATTTTGTCCAGTAAAATGAGGAATGCTGTAACAGAAAGATGTCAGACCCCGTTATAGTCCAGGGGCTCTACTGGGCAGTATTATGTGAAAGATCCTTATCTATCATTAATTTCTGTTCATCACAGAGCAAAACATTGGAAATGCTAAGAGCCGTTGTGAACTGAATCTGACAAGTGTGCAAAGAAAAGTTAAGGCCTAAAACAAGATTTTGGGAAATTTGGGGGATTATAATAGTTATACAAGACAGTTGAAAATTCAGACCTCATTTACAAAATTAAGGACTTATACCACCTTAATCCCACTGTTGTGTTCTGAACAGTTCAGGACTTAGGGTACCTTCACACTTAGCGATGCAGCAGCGATCCGACCAGCGATCTGACCTGGTCAGGATCGCTGTTGCATCGCTACATGGTCGCTGGTGAGCTGTCAAACAGGCAGATCTCACCAGCGACCAGTGAACAGCCCCCAACCAGCAGCGACGTGCAAGCGACGCTGCGCTTGCACGGAGCCGCCGTCTGGAAGCTGCGGAGACTGGTAACTAAGGTAAACATCGGGTATGGTTACCCGATGTTTACATTAGTTACCAGCGCACACCGCTTATGTGTGTGCAGGGAGCAGGGAGCCGCGCACACTGAGCGCTGGCTCCTTGCTCTCCTAGCTACAGTACACATCGGGTTAATTAACCCGATGTGTAATGCAGCTACATGTGCAGAGAGCAGGGAGCCGCGCACACTGCTTAGCGCTGGCTCCTTGCTCTCCTAGCTGCTGTACACATCGGGTTAATTAATCCGATGTGTACAGCAGCTACATGTGCAGAGAGCCGGAGCCGGCAGCACAGGCAGCGTGAGAGCTGCAGAGGCTGGTAACTAAGGTAAATATCGGGTAACCACCTTGGTTACCCGATGTTTATCTTGGTTACAGCTTACCTCAGCTGTCAGACGCCAGCTCCTGCTCCCTGCTCGCTTCATTTGTCGCTCTCTCGCTGTCACACACAGTGATCTGTGTGTCACAGCGGGAGAGCGCCTTTGAAGAAAACGAACCAGGGCTGTGTGTAACGAGCAGCGATCTCGCAGCAGGGGCCAGATTGCTGCTCAGTGTCACACACAGCGAGATCGCTAATGAGGTCACTGCTGCGTCACAAAAAGCGTGACTCAGCAGCGATCTCGGCAGTGAGCTCGCTGTGTGTGAAGCACCCCTTACAGTGGGGTAATAAATATTTGATATACTGCTGATTTTGCAAATTTTTCTACCTACAAAGAATGGAGAGGTCTGTAATTTTTACTGTGACTGACAGAATCCAAAAAAAAATTAAATTCAGAAATCGTATTGTAGGAATTTTTAAATAATCAACGTGCATTTTATTGCATGAAATAATTATTTGATCACCTACCAACCAGCAAGAATTCTGGCTCTCACAGACCTGTTATTTTTTTCTTTAAGAAGCGCTCCTACTCTGCACTCTACCTGTATTAACTGCATCTGTTTGAACCTGTTACCTGTATAAAAGACACCTGTCCACACACACTGTATATTACAGTCCAACCTCTCCACCCTGGTCAAGACTAAAGAGCTGTTTAAGGCATGGGTCCCAATTCCAGTCCTCGAGGGCCGCCAACAGTGCATGTTCTCAGGATTTCCTTAGTATTGCACATGTGATAATTTAATCACCTGCAAAGTTGATGATTCCAACACCCATGCAATGCTAAGGAAATCCTGAAAACATGCACTGTTGGCGGCCCTCGAGGACTGGAGTTGGGGAACCCTGGTTTAAGGGCACCAGAGACAAAATTGTAGACCTGCACAAGCTGGGATGAGCTGCAGGACAATAGGAAAGCAGCTTGGGGAAAAGGCAACAACTGTTGGCACAATAATTAGAAAATGGAAGAAACACAAGATGACTGTCAATCATACTCTATGCTCTATGCAAGATCTCACCTCATGGGGTAAGGATGATTCTGAGAAAGGTCAGGAATTAGCCCAGAACTACACAGGAGAACCTAGTCAATGACCTGAAAAGAGCTGGAACCATAATCCCAAAGATTACAGTTAGTAAAGGGCGCTTTACACGCTACAATATATCTTATAATGTGTTGGCGAGGTCACGTCGTAAGTGATGCACATCCGGCATCGCAAGTTACATTGTAGCATGTAACAGCTACGTGCGATTGTGATTGAACGGTAAAACATTCATCGCATGCAAGTCGTTCAATTCCTAAAAATTGAATGTCAGGTTGTTCATCGTACCCGGGGTAGCACACATCGCAGTGTGTGACACCCCGGGAACGATGAACAGATCTTACCTACGTCCTGCGGCTCCTGCCGGCAATGCGTAAGGAAGGAGGTGGGCGGGATGTTTACGTCCCGCTCATCTCCGCCCCTCCGCTTCTATTAGCCGGCTGCCGCGTGACGTCGATGTGACGCCGAACGTCTCCTCCCCCTCCAGGAAGTGGATGTTCGCCGCCCACATCGAGGTCGTATGGACGGGTAAGTACATGTGACGATGGGTTATTAGTTTGTGCGACACGTTCAACAAATTGAACGTGCCGCACATACGATGGGGGCGGGTACGATCGCATACGATATCGTATGCTGGATCGTATGGTGTAAAGCAGGCTTAACACAATACACTGTCATGGATTAAAATCCTGCAGGGTACGCAGGGTCCCCCTACTCTTGCCAGAACATGTCCAGGCCTGTTCGCCAATGACCTTCTGGATGATCCACAGAAGGCATGTGATCATATAAGACCAAAATAGAATTTTTTTGTATCAACTCCACTCGCCGTGTTTAGAGGAAGAAGGATGAGTACAACCTCAAGAACATTATCTCAACCGTGAAGCATGGGGGTGAAAACATCATATTTTGGGGGAGCTTTTCTGAAAAGGGGAGAGGACGACTGCACTGTATTGAAGGAAGAATGGATAGGGTCATGTATCACAAGATTTTGGCCAACAACCTTCTTCCCTCAGTAAGAACATTGAAGATGGGTCATGGCTGAGTCTTCCAGCAAGACAATGACCTGAAACACACAGCCATGTCAACAAAGTAGTGTCTCCATAAGAAGCATTTCAAGGTCCTGGAGTGGCCTAGCCAGTCTCCAGACCTGAACCCAATAAAACATCTTTGGAGGGAACTGAAAGTCAATGTTGCCTACTGACAGTCCTAAAACCTGAAAGATCTGGAGAAAACCTGTATGAAGTTTTTGACAAATCACAGCTGTTGCTAACCTTTTATATTACCCCGATTATCACCACTCCAGGGCAATCAGAATGAGCTGGGTAAAGTGCAAGGATTAGCACATCTAACATCTAAAAGATGCGTCAACTCTGGGGTACCTGCAGGCTGCTATTTTTCAGCTGGGGAGGGTCCAATATCCGTGGGGGATATCAATATTGGGGGGAGGACCACACGCCGTTTTTTAAAATTATTTATTTAAATAATTTAAAAAAGGCTCATGGGGTCCCTTGTATTTTCACACACACAAAAGAGAACGCACATATATGGGGACTGCAGCTTCCAGCTGTCTGTTTTATTTGCACTGCGTATGAAAATATGGGGGACCCTACGCTATTTTTTCAAATTATTTATTTATTTTTACACTGCACTTCGGTGTCCCAGACAGTTAGTGTGAGAGCAATCAATCACAGATGTCGGCAGTCTAACTGCAACCAATCACAAACAATGTCACAGAGGGTGGTCGGGGAAGCAGTGAATATGCATGAGAGTTAATGAGCGAACCAGTGAGACAGCTGTGCATAGACTCGGTAAGTAACTGTCCTTTAATCCCAATTTTGCTTCCATTTGCAGCCCCCTAGCCCTTACTAGCTCCTATTTAGAACATTTAACTTATGGTCCCTTAGACTTATATGGGGTTCCAAAACCATTTTTTTTAAGTCTGCCAAGACCTGCTGAACCTGGACATCCTCGGGTTCACCCATCTTTAGTCTTCAGACCGTTGGCAGGCATTTGATTTTTATGCATACTCTGTTATTATTCAAAATTTTTCAATTTAACAGTAAGAAACATACAACTACAAAACGCATAGGAACAGTGAAAAGAGATCTGAAAAATAAAAGCTTAGATATTATTAAAAAAAAAATCAATTTTTATACAGATTTAGCGAAAATTATCAATGACTGCAAGCTAGATTTTTCACATAGAAGGTGCCACTTTAAAGGGAAGGTGTCACTTTTTTTATTTTGTATTAAAAATAGTGATTATGAAATCAAGTATTTTTAATACAAAATTAAACTCACTGTTCATTTAGTTTTTATTTAATTCTAGTTTTACTGAAATACTGGGCGCTGCCATTTGGATTTGCTGTGTGTAACAACATGCCCAATGCGCATTTCGGTATTAACCTTCGTCAGGGGACGTATATATACTTTGACATCTTGTATTGTTCAGCATTAGAGATGAGCGAACCGGTCCCGGTTCGGCTCGAGGCGGTTCGCCGAACGGGGGGTCTGGCTCGAGTTCGGCTCGTCGAACGTTCGACGAACCGAACTCGAGCCCATAGGAAACAATGGCAGGCAATCACAAACACAGTAAAACACCTAGAAAACACCCTCAAAGGTGTCCAAAAGGTGACAAACAACTCACAACACAACACAAACACATGGGAAAGTGACAAGGACATGTACTCATGCGAAAACAAAACAGCTGGACAAGGAAAAAGAGGAGGACACACAGATATAGGCATGGCACGCCCTTCTAAAGTCATGTAAAACACCGCAAGGTGACTCCAAGCGGAGTCTCCCTTTTTTCCAAAAATTGGGCCCCACACACCCACCCCTTCAGTGGCAGCAGTTGTGCCCCAGTTGTACACTTCACAGCTAGATTTGCATCAAGCACATTCAAAAATACGCCATTCTTATCCGTCCCCAGGATGACACCGGGGTAGGTAGCAAAGTCTTTCCTGATCCCAGCTCTGTTCATCTTGGCTTCTTTTAAAAACACAGCAAGCAAGGGTTACTCCAAGCGGAGTCTCCCTTTTTTCCAAAAATTGGGCCACACAGACACCCACCCCATCAGTGGCAGCACTTGGGCCCTAGTTGCAAACAGGATGTTTTGATTTGCATCAAGCACATTCAAAAATACGCTATTCTTAGCCGTCCCCAGGATGACACTGGGGTAGGTAGCAAAGTCTTTGCTGACCCATGACTTGTTCATCTTGGCTTCTTTTAAAAACAATGTAAGCAAGGGTTACTCCAAGCGGAGTCTCCCCTTTTTTCCAAAAATTGGGCCCCACACACACCCACCCATTCAGTGGCAGCAGTTGTGCCCCAGTTGTACACTTCACAGCTAGATTTGCATCAAGCACATTCAAAAATACGCCATTCTTATCCGTCCCCAGGATGACACCGGGGTAGGTAGCAAAGTCTTTCCTGATCCCAGCTCTGTTCATCTTGGCTTCTTTTAAAAACACAGCAAGCAAGGGTTACTCCAAGCGGAGTCTCCCTTTTTTCCAAAAATTGGGCCACACAGACACCCACCACATCAGTGGCAGCACTTGGGCCCTAGTTGCAAACAGGATGTTTTGATTTGCATCAAGCACATTCAAAAATACGCTATTCTTAGCCGTCCCCAGGATGACACCGGGGTAGGTAGCAAAGTCTTTCCTGATCCCAGCTCTGTTCATCTTGGCTTCTTTTAAAAACACAGCAAGCAAGGGTTACTCCAAGCGGAGTCTCCCTTTTTTCCAAAAATTGGGCCACACAGACACCCACCACATCAGTGGCAGCACTTGGGCCCTAGTTGCAAACAGGATGTTTTGATTTGCATCAAGCACATTCAAAAATACGCTATTCTTATCCGTCCCCAGGATGACACCGGGGTAGGTAGCAAAGTCTTTCCTGATCCCAGCTCTGTTCATCTTGGCTTCTTTTAAAAACACAGCAAGCAAGGGTTACTCCAAGCGGAGTCTCCCTTTTTTCCAAAAATTGGGCCACACAGACACCCACCACATCAGTGGCAGCACTTGGGCCCTAGTTGCAAACAGGATGTTTTGATTTGCATCAAGCACATTCAAAAATACGCTATTCTTAGCCGTCCCCAGGATGACACCGGGGTAGGTAGCAAAGTCTTTCCTGATCCCAGCTCTGTTCATCTTGGCTTCTTTTAAAAACACAGCAAGCAAGGGTTACTCCAAGCGGAGTCTCCCTTTTTTCCAAAAATTGGGCCACACAGACACCCACCACATCAGTGGCAGCACTTGGGCCCTAGTTGCAAACAGGATGTTTTGATTTGCATCAAGCACATTCAAAAATACGCTATTCTTAGCCGTCCCCAGGATGACACCGGGGTAGGTAGCAAAGTCTTTCCTGATCCCAGCTCTGTTCATCTTGGCTTCTTTTAAAAACACAGCAAGCAAGGGTTACTCCAAGCGGAGTCTCCCTTTTTTCCAAAAATTGGGCCACACAGACACCCACCACATCAGTGGCAGCACTTGGGCCCTAGTTGCAAACAGGATGTTTTGATTTGCATCAAGCACATTCAAAAATACGCTATTCTTATCCGTCCCCAGGATGACACCGGGGTAGGTAGCAAAGTCTTTCCTGATCCCAGCTCTGTTCATCTTGGCTTCTTTTAAAAACACAGCAAGCAAGGGTTACTCCAAGCGGAGTCTCCCTTTTTTCCAAAAATTGGGCCACACAGACACCCACCCCATCAGTGGCAGCACTTGGGCCCTAGTTGCAAACAGGATGTTTTGATTTGCATCAAGCACATTCAAAAATACGCTATTCTTAGCCGTCCCCAGGATGACACTGGGGTAGGTAGCAAAGTCTTTGCTGACCCATGACTTGTTCATCTTGGCTTCTTTTAAAAACAATGTAAGCAAGGGTTACTCCAAGCGGAGTCTCCCCTTTTTTCCAAAAATTGGGCCCCACACACACCCACCCATTCAGTGGCAGCAGTTGTGCCCCAGTTGTACACTTCACAGCTAGATTTGCATCAAGCACATTCAAAAATACGCCATTCTTATCCGTCCCCAGGATGACACCGGGGTAGGTAGCAAAGTCTTTCCTGATCCCAGCTCTGTTCATCTTGGCTTCTTTTAAAAACACAGCAAGCAAGGGTTACTCCAAGCGGAGTCTCCCTTTTTTCCAAAAATTGGGCCACACAGACACCCACCACATCAGTGGCAGCACTTGGGCCCTAGTTGCAAACAGGATGTTTTGATTTGCATCAAGCACATTCAAAAATACGCTATTCTTAGCCGTCCCCAGGATGACACCGGGGTAGGTAGCAAAGTCTTTCCTGATCCCAGCTCTGTTCATCTTGGCTTCTTTTAAAAACACAGCAAGCAAGGGTTACTCCAAGCGGAGTCTCCCTTTTTTCCAAAAATTGGGCCACACAGACACCCACCACATCAGTGGCAGCACTTGGGCCCTAGTTGCAAACAGGATGTTTTGATTTGCATCAAGCACATTCAAAAATACGCTATTCTTATCCGTCCCCAGGATGACACCGGGGTAGGTAGCAAAGTCTTTCCTGATCCCAGCTCTGTTCATCTTGGCTTCTTTTAAAAACACAGCAAGCAAGGGTTACTCCAAGCGGAGTCTCCCTTTTTTCCAAAAATTGGGCCACACAGACACCCACCACATCAGTGGCAGCACTTGGGCCCTAGTTGCAAACAGGATGTTTTGATTTGCATCAAGCACATTCAAAAATACGCTATTCTTAGCCGTCCCCAGGATGACACCGGGGTAGGTAGCAAAGTCTTTCCTGATCCCAGCTCTGTTCATCTTGGCTTCTTTTAAAAACACAGCAAGCAAGGGTTACTCCAAGCGGAGTCTCCCTTTTTTCCAAAAATTGGGCCACACAGACACCCACCACATCAGTGGCAGCACTTGGGCCCTAGTTGCAAACAGGATGTTTTGATTTGCATCAAGCACATTCAAAAATACGCTATTCTTATCCGTCCCCAGGATGACACCGGGGTAGGTAGCAAAGTCTTTCCTGATCCCAGCTCTGTTCATCTTGGCTTCTTTTAAAAACACAGCAAGCAAGGGTTACTCCAAGCGGAGTCTCCCTTTTTTCCAAAAATTGGGCCACACAGACACCCACCACATCAGTGGCAGCACTTGGGCCCTAGTTGCAAACAGGATGTTTTGATTTGCATCAAGCACATTCAAAAATACGCTATTCTTAGCCGTCCCCAGGATGACACCGGGGTAGGTAGCAAAGTCTTTCCTGATCCCAGCTCTGTTCATCTTGGCTTCTTTTAAAAACACAGCAAGCAAGGGTTACTCCAAGCGGAGTCTCCCTTTTTTCCAAAAATTGGGCCACACAGACACCCACCACATCAGTGGCAGCACTTGGGCCCTAGTTGCAAACAGGATGTTTTGATTTGCATCAAGCACATTCAAAAATACGCTATTCTTAGCCGTCCCCAGGATGACACCGGGGTAGGTAGCAAAGTCTTTCCTGATCCCAGCTCTGTTCATCTTGGCTTCTTTTAAAAACACAGCAAGCAAGGGTTACTCCAAGCGGAGTCTCCCTTTTTTCCAAAAATTGGGCCACACAGACACCCACCACATCAGTGGCAGCACTTGGGCCCTAGTTGCAAACAGGATGTTTTGATTTGCATCAAGCACATTCAAAAATACGCTATTCTTATCCGTCCCCAGGATGACACCGGGGTAGGTAGCAAAGTCTTTCCTGATCCCAGCTCTGTTCATCTTGGCTTCTTTTAAAAACACAGCAAGCAAGGGTTACTCCAAGCGGAGTCTCCCTTTTTTCCAAAAATTGGGCCACACAGACACCCACCCCATCAGTGGCAGCACTTGGGCCCTAGTTGCAAACAGGATGTTTTGATTTGCATCAAGCACATTCAAAAATACGCTATTCTTAGCCGTCCCCAGGATGACACTGGGGTAGGTAGCAAAGTCTTTGCTGACCCATGACTTGTTCATCTTGGCTTCTTTTAAAAACAATGTAAGCAAGGGTTACTCCAAGCGGAGTCTCCCCTTTTTTCCAAAAATTGGGCCCCACACACACCCACCCATTCAGTGGCAGCAGTTGTGCCCCAGTTGTACACTTCACAGCTAGATTTGCATCAAGCACATTCAAAAATACGCCATTCTTATCCGTCCCCAGGATGACACCGGGGTAGGTAGCAAAGTCTTTCCTGATCCCAGCTCTGTTCATCTTGGCTTCTTTTAAAAACACAGCAAGCAAGGGTTACTCCAAGCGGAGTCTCCCTTTTTTCCAAAAATTGGGCCACACAGACACCCACCCCATCAGTGGCAGCACTTCGGCCCTAGTTGCAAACAGGATGTTTTGATTTGCATCAAGCACATTCAAAAATACGCTATTCTTATCCGTCCCCAGGATGACACCGGGGTAGGTAGCAAAGTCTTTCCTGATCCCAGCTCTGTTCATCTTGGCTTCTTTTAAAAACACAGCAAGCAAGGGTTACTCCAAGCGGAGTCTCCCTTTTTTCCAAAAATTGGGCCACACAGACACCCACCACATCAGTGGCAGCACTTGGGCCCTAGTTGCAAACAGGATGTTTTGATTTGCATCAAGCACATTCCAAATCCACAAGCATTTACTCTCCCCAGGATGACACAGGGGTAGTAAATTCCTTCTGGATCCATGACTTGTTCATTTTGATGAACGTCAGTCTGTCCACATTGTCACTGGACAGACGCGTGCGCTTATCTGTCAGCACACACCCAGCAGCACTGAATACACGTTCAGAGACAACGCTGGCAGCTGGACACGACAAAATCTCCAAGGCGTAACTGGAGAGCTCTGGCCATTTTTCTATGTTTGAAGCCCAAAAGGAGCAAGGCTCCAGTTGCACAGTCATGGCATCGATGTTCATTTGGAGATACTCCTGTATCATCCTCTCCAGCCGTTGAGTATGTGTCAGACTTGTTGTCTCTGGTGGCCTTGCAAAAGAGGGTCTAAAAAAATTATGAAAAGATTCCATAAAATTGCTGTTACCGGCACCAGAAAAGGTCCTACTGGTACGGGTAGACTGTTGAAGATGACGAGACCGTCCCATGTTTGTCAAGTTACAACTGGGAGATTCACTCCCTGCACCTGCACGGTTGTTTGGTGGAAAAGCCGAGCTAAGATCTAGTAACAGCTTCTGCTGATACTCCTGCATACGTGCGTCCCTTTCTATGGCTGGAATTATGTCACAAAATTTGGACTTGTACCGGGGATCTAATAGTGTGGCAATCCAGTAGTCATCATCACTTCTAATTTTGACAATACGACTGTCATGTTGGAGGTAGTGCAACAAAAAGGCACTCATGTGTCTTGCGCAGCCATGCGGACCAAGTCCATGCTGTGTTTGTGGCATAGAGGTGCTACCCGTTCTTTCTTCCTCTGACATCTGACCCCAACCTCTTTCAACTGAAATTTGACCAAGGTCTCCCTCATCCGCTGAGTCTTCCATGTCCATGGACAGTTCGTCCTCCATTTCTTCATGTTCTCCTGCACCTTGCTCAACATTTCGCCTGCTACTATGCGCCCTTGTCGATCCCTGTCCCCCATGGTCCCATGCCTGCTGCGTTGGTGATGATGAACGTCTGGACCTTCGTGATGTTGTTGTCCCTTGCGCATATGAATCCTCCTGTAGTTCCTCCCCTTCATGTTGTCCCACCCCCTGACTCCGAATAGTGTTTAGCGTGTGCTCCAGCATGTAAATGACTGGAATCGTCATGCTGATAATGGCATTGTCAGAGCTAAACATATTCGTCGCCATGTCGAAACTGTGCAGAAGGGTGCATAGGTCCTTGATCTGAGACCACTCCATCAGGGTGATCTGCCCCACCTCTGCATCTCGTTGGCCCAGGCTATACGTCATGACGTATTGCACCAGGGCTCTGCGGTGCTGCCACAGTCGCTGTAACATGTGGAGAGTTGAATTCCAGCGTGTCGCCACATCGCATTTCAGGCGATGAACCGGCAGGCCGAAAGACTTCTGGAGCGATGCAAGTCGCTCTGCTGCGGCGCTTGAACGGCGGAAGTGAGCTGACAGTTTTCGTGCCCTGTTCAGAAGGCCATCTAGGCCGGGATAGTGTGTTAAAAATTGCTGCACGACAAGGTTCAACACGTGAGCCATACAAGGTACGTGTGTCACCTTGCCCAGGCGAAGTGCCGCACCCAGGTTTGCAGCATTGTCGCACACGGCCTTACCAGGCTGCAGTTTGAGTGGAGACAACCATTTATTAAACTCGGACCGCAAAGCTGACCACAACTCCTCAGCTGTGTGACTCTTATTACCAAGACATGTCAAGCTAAAGACCGCCTGATGCCGTTGCGCTCTGCTGCCAGCATAGTAATGAGGGGTGCGTGATTCCTTCTGCGCAGTGAGAACGCTGGTGGCCTGACCAGGCAGGCTTGGGGCGGAGGTGGAGGACCCAGATGAGGTGGAGGATGCAGAAGCAGTGGCGGAACTTGGACAGACAGAGGATTGACACACAAGTCGTGGGGACGGCAAGACTTGTGCAGCAGACCCTTCACCATCTATCACCATAGTTACCCAGTGCCCAGTCAGCGACATGTAACGTCCCTGTCCATGCTTACTGGTCCAAGTATCGGTGGTGAAATGCACCCGTTCACACACAGAGTTTCTCAAGGAAGCGGTGATGTTGTGTGCGACATGCTGGTGTAGCGCGGGCACACCTTTCTTAGAGAAGTAGTGGCGACTAGGCATCTGGTACTGGGGCACAGCGACAGACATAAGGTCTCTAAAATCCTGTGTGTCCACTAGGCGGAAAGGCAGCATTTCGGTAGCCAACAGCTTACAGAGGGATAGAGTCAACCTCTTAGCTTTGTCATGGGTCGGAGGAAGTGGCCTTTTATTTGACCACATCTGAGGGACAGAGATCTGGCTGCTGTGTGTAGACGGTGTTGAGTAGGGTGTCCCTGGAAAAATGCAGGTTTGTGAGGAAAGTGCAGGCGGAGACATGATGTTGCCTTCATCCAACGTTGGTGCTATCGATGTCTGAGAGAGCTGTACACACTCACTTGTTTCCCCTTCCAAACCAACTGACGACCTTACAAGCAAACTGCCTGTTGCGGTTACAGTGGTGGAAGTTTTGCGTGGAAAAACAGGTGTGGCAGCTGTCCCCACAGTCCTAGAAGATGAAGAGCGCGCGGATGCAGTGGAAGGGGCGGGCGGTGGATGGTTCGCTCCACTAGGCCGCATTGCAGCACGGTGAGCTTCCCACCGGGACTTATGATATTTAGTCATGTGACGATTCATGGAAGAAGTTGTCAAACTGCTGAGGTTTTGACCTCTACTAACAGAATCATGACAAATGTTACATATCACATGAGTTGGGCGATCTTTTTCGATGTGAAAAAAGGACCAGGCTAGGCAAGGCTTAGAGGCCATGCGACCTGTTGATCCACCACGAATAATGCTCATAGGCAGAGTGGTGGCTGAGGATGCAGTTGTAGACGTGCTACCAGTGCTCCGACTCTGTCCAGGAAGGCGCAAGGTAACTTCGTCGTCGGTTGCATCCTCCTCCACCGCCTCTGTTGACCTCCTCGAGTGCCTGACTGGGGGTTGACAGTAGGTGGGATCTAGAACGTCATCATCAATTGTTGTGTTTGCACTCCCCTCCCCCTCAGACCGAGCCTCTTCTTGCCCTGAACGAATATTTAAGTTGTCATCCCAATCGGGTATCTGCGTCTCATCTTCATCAGTATGTTCCTCATTGTCTATAACCACAGGTGTTACAGTTTGTGACAAAGGGTCAACATTATGCTCAGAAACTTGGTCCTCACGGCCTGAATCTGAGTCACAAAGGTTCTGGGCATCACTGCAGACCATTTCCTGTTCTGTACTCACTGTAGCTTGGGAGCAGACCTCTGATTCCCAGGCTATAGTGTGACTGAACAGCTCTGCAGACTCAGCCATCTCAGTTCCACCATACTGTGCAGGGCTGATGGAGACTTCAGAGCTGGGAGAAAGCAAGTTTGATTGGGATGACAACTCAGAGGACTGGTGTTTTTTGGATGCGGTACTTGAAGTGGCAGAGAGGGCACTTGTTGGACCACTTGAGATCCATTCAAGCATTTTCCTTTTTTGCCCATCATCTACCTTTGTTCCTGTTGTTCGTGTCCGTAACAAAGGGAGCACATCGGATTGTCCACGGTAAGTAGTAGACATCTTACTTTTGCTGGTAGATGGTCTATCTTCAGCAGATGATAATGGAGCTTTGCCACCTTCCCCACGGACAAAACCTTTTTTGCCTTTTACACCACGCCTCTTCCCCTTTCCACCAGCATCTGTCATTTTGCCACTCATGTTGATTGCGACAAGATTGTGGACTGAAAATGTGGTAGTAAAAATTGAGAGGTGGTGAAGATTGCAGTGGTGGTCTAGCTTTATTAACAGCAGAATAATAAAGAATAAATATCCCTGACAATGCAACTTAGTTATAATTAGTTGGAGTGTGCAACGCAGGCAGACGTGCTGCAAATGTCTTTGCACTAGTGGGACTATAGCAAAGTCCAATAGCCACGTATAGGATGCCACTAGGTACACTGAGTGTTTGCTAGTATAATGGCTTGGTTAGAATGAGTTGTAGTGTGCAACGCAGGCAGACGCGCTCTGCAAATGTCTTTGCACTAGTGGGACTATAGCAAAGTCCAATAGCCACGTATAGGATGCCACTAGGTACACTGAGTGTTTGCTAGTATAATGGCTTGGTTAGAATGAGTTGTAGTGTGCAACGCAGGCAGACGCTCTCTGCAAATGTCTTTGCACTAGTGGGACTATAGCAAAGTCCAATAGCCACGTATAGGATGCCACTAGGTACACTGAGTGTTTGCTAGTATAATGGCTTGGTTAGAATGAGTTGTAGTGTGCAACGCAGGCAGACGCGCTCTGCAAATGTCTTTGCACTAGTGGGACTATAGCAAAGTCCAATAGCCACGTATAGGATGCCACTAGGTACACTGAGTGTTTGCTAGTATAATGGCTTGGTTAGAATGAGTTGTAGTGTGCAACGCAGGCAGACGCGCTCTGCAAATGTCTTTGCACTAGTGGGACTATAGCAAAGTCCAATAGCCACGTATAGGATGCCACTAGGTACACTGAGTGTTTGCTAGTATAATGGCTTGGTTAGAATGAGTTGTAGTGTGCAACGCAGGCAGACGCGCTCTGCAAATGTCTTTGCACTAGTGGGACTATAGCAAAGTCCAATAGCCACGTATAGGATGCCACTAGGTACACTGAGTGTTTGCTAGTATAATGGCTTGGTTAGAATGAGTTGTAGTGTGCAACGCAGGCAGACGCGCTCTGCAAATGTCTTTGCACTAGTGGGACTATAGCAAAGTCCAATAGCCACGTATAGGATGCCACTAGGTACACTGAGTGTTTGCTAGTATAATGGCTTGGTTAGAATGAGTTGTAGTGTGCAACGCAGGCAGACGCGCTCTGCAAATGTCTTTGCACTAGTGGGACTATAGCAAAGTCCAATAGCCACGTATAGGATGCCACTAGGTACACTGAGTGTTTGCTAGTATAATGGCTTGGTTAGAATGAGTTGTAGTGTGCAACGCAGGCAGACGCGCTCTGCAAATGTCTTTGCACTAGTGGGACTATAGCAAAGTCCAATAGCCACGTATAGGATGCCACTAGGTACACTGAGTGTTTGCTAGTATAATGGCTTGGTTAGAATGAGTTGTAGTGTGCAACGCAGGCAGACGCGCTCTGCAAATGTCTTTGCACTAGTGGGACTATAGCAAAGTCCAATAGCCACGTATAGGATGCCACTAGGTACACTGAGTGTTTGCTAGTATAATGGCTTGGTTAGAATGAGTTGTAGTGTGCAACGCAGGCAGACGCGCTCTGCAAATGTCTTTGCACTAGTGGGACTATAGCAAAGTCCAATAGCCACGTATAGGATGCCACTAGGTACACTGAGTGTTTGCTAGTATAATGGCTTGGTTAGAATGAGTTGTAGTGTGCAACGCAGGCAGACGCGCTCTGCAAATGTCTTTGCACTAGTGGGACTATAGCAAAGTCCAATAGCCACGTATAGGATGCCACTAGGTACACTGAGTGTTTGCTAGTATAATGGCTTGGTTAGAATGAGTTTGAGTGTGCAACGCCGGCAGACGCGCTATGCAAATGTCTTTGCACTAGTGGGACTATAGCAAAGTCCAATAGCCACGTATAGGATGCCACTAGGTACACTGAGTGTTTGCTAGTATAATGGCTTGGTTAGAATGAGTTGTAGTGTGCAACGCAGGCAGACGCGCTCTGCAAATGTCTTTGCACTAGTGGGACTATAGCAAAGTCCAATAGCCACGTATAGGATGCCACTAGGTACACTGAGTGTTTGCTAGTATAATGGCTTGGTTAGAATGAGTTGTAGTGTGCAACGCAGGCAGACGCGCTCTGCAAATGTCTTTGCACTAGTGGGACTATAGCAAAGTCCAATAGCCACGTATAGGATGCCACTAGGTACACTGAGTGTTTGCTAGTATAATGGCTTGGTTAGAATGAGTTGTAGTGTGCAACGCAGGCAGACGCGCTCTGCAAATGTCTTTGCACTAGTGGGACTATAGCAAAGTCCAATAGCCACGTATAGGATGCCACTAGGTACACTGAGTGTTTGCTAGTATAATGGCTTAGTTAAAATGAGTTTGAGTGTGCAACGCCGGCAGACGCGCTATGCAAATGTCTTTGCACTAGTGGGACTATAGCAAAGTCCAATAGCCACGTATAGGATGCCACTAGGTACACTGAGTGTTTGCTAGTATAATGGCTTGGTTAGAATGAGTTGTAGTGTGCAACGCAGGCAGACGCGCTCTGCAAATGTCTTTGCACTAGTGGGACTATAGCAAAGTCCAATAGCCACGTATAGGATGCCACTAGGTACACTGAGTGTTTGCTAGTATAATGGCTTGGTTAGAATGAGTTGTAGTGTGCAACGCAGGCAGACGCGCTCTGCAAATGTCTTTGCACTAGTGGGACTATAGCAAAGTCCAATAGCCACGTATAGGATGCCACTAGGTACACTGAGTGTTTGCTAGTATAATGGCTTGGTTAGAATGAGTTGTAGTGTGCAACGCAGGCAGACGCGCTCTGCAAATGTCTTTGCACTAGTGGGACTATAGCAAAGTCCAATAGCCACGTATAGGATGCCACTAGGTACACTGAGTGTTTGCTAGTATAATGGCTTGGTTAGAATGAGTTGTAGTGTGCAACGCAGGCAGACGCGCTCTGCAAATGTCTTTGCACTAGTGGGACTATAGCAAAGTCCAATAGCCACGTATAGGATGCCACTAGGTACACTGAGTGTTTGCTAGTATAATGGCTTGGTTAGAATGAGTTGTAGTGTGCAACGCAGGCAGACGCGCTCTGCAAATGTCTTTGCACTAGTGGGACTATAGCAAAGTCCAATAGCCACGTATAGGATGCCACTAGGTACACTGAGTGTTTGCTAGTATAATGGCTTGGTTAGAATGAGTTGTAGTGTGCAACGCAGGCAGACGCGCTCTGCAAATGTCTTTGCACTAGTGGGACTATAGCAAAGTCCAATAGCCACGTATAGGATGCCACTAGGTACACTGAGTGTTTGCTAGTATAATGGCTTAGTTAAAATGAGTTTGAGTGTGCAACGCCGGCAGACGCGCTATGCAAATGTCTTTGCACTAGTGGGACTATAGCAAAGTCCAATAGCCACGTATAGGATGCCACTAGGTACACTGAGTGTTTGCTAGTATAATGGCTTGGTTAGAATGAGTTGTAGTGTGCAACGCAGGCAGACGCGCTCTGCAAATGTCTTTGCACTAGTGGGACTATAGCAAAGTCCAATAGCCACGTATAGGATGCCACTAGGTACACTGAGTGTTTGCTAGTATAATGGCTTGGTTAGAATGAGTTGTAGTGTGCAACGCAGGCAGACGCGCTCTGCAAATGTCTTTGCACTAGTGGGACTATAGCAAAGTCCAATAGCCACGTATAGGATGCCACTAGGTACACTGAGTGTTTGCTAGTATAATGGCTTGGTTAGAATGAGTTGTAGTGTGCAACGCAGGCAGACGCGCTCTGCAAATGTCTTTGCACTAGTGGGACTATAGCAAAGTCCAATAGCCACGTATAGGATGCCACTAGGTACACTGAGTGTTTGCTAGTATAATGGCTTGGTTAGAATGAGTTGTAGTGTGCAACGCAGGCAGACGCGCTCTGCAAATGTCTTTGCACTAGTGGGACTATAGCAAAGTCCAATAGCCACGTATAGGATGCCACTAGGTACACTGAGTGTTTGCTAGTATAATGGCTTGGTTAGAATGAGTTGTAGTGTGCAACGCAGGCAGACGCGCTCTGCAAATGTCTTTGCACTAGTGGGACTATAGCAAAGTCCAATAGCCACGTATAGGATGCCACTAGGTACACTGAGTGTTTGCTAGTATAATGGCTTGGTTAGAATGAGTTGTAGTGTGCAACGCAGGCAGACGCGCTCTGCAAATGTCTTTGCACTAGTGGGACTATAGCAAAGTCCAATAGCCACGTATAGGATGCCACTAGGTACACTGAGTGTTTGCTAGTATAATGGCTTGGTTAGAATGAGTTGTAGTGTGCAACGCAGGCAGACGCGCTCTGCAAATGTCTTTGCACTAGTGGGACTATAGCAAAGTCCAATAGCCACGTATAGGATGCCACTAGGTACACTGAGTGTTTGCTAGTATAATGGCTTGGTTAGAATGAGTTGTAGTGTGCAACGCAGGCAGACGCGCTCTGCAAATGTCTTTGCACTAGTGGGACTATAGCAAAGTCCAATAGCCACGTATAGGATGCCACTAGGTACACTGAGTGTTTGCTAGTATAATGGCTTGGTTAGAATGAGTTGTAGTGTGCAACGCAGGCAGACGCGCTCTGCAAATGTCTTTGCACTAGTGGGACTATAGCAAAGTCCAATAGCCACGTATAGGATGCCACTAGGTACACTGAGTGTTTGCTAGTATAATGGCTTGGTTAGAATGAGTTGTAGTGTGCAACGCAGGCAGACGCGCTCTGCAAATGTCTTTGCACTAGTGGGACTATAGCAAAGTCCAATAGCCACGTATAGGATGCCACTAGGTACACTGAGTGTTTGCTAGTATAATGGCTTGGTTAGAATGAGTTGTAGTGTGCAACGCAGGCAGACGCGCTCTGCTAATGTCTTTGCACTAGTGGGACTATAGCAAAGTCCAATAGCCACGTATAGGATGCCACTAGGTACACTGAGTGTTTGCTAGTATAATGGCTTAGTTAAAATGAGTTTGAGTGTGCAATGCCGGCAGACGCGCTATGCAAATGTCTTTGCACTAGTGGGACTATAGCAAAGTCCAATAGCCACGTATAGGATGCCACTAGGTACACTGAGTGTTTGCTAGTATAATGGCTTGGTTAGAATGAGTTGTAGTGTGCAACGCAGGCAGACGCGCTCTGCAAATGTCTTTGCACTAGTGGGACTATAGCAAAGTCCAATAGCCACGTATAGGATGCCACTAGGTACACTGAGTGTTTGCTAGTATAATGGCTTGGTTAGAATGAGTTGTAGTGTGCAACGCAGGCAGACGCGCTCTGCAAATGTCTTTGCACTAGTGGGACTATAGCAAAGTCCAATAGCCACGTATAGGATGCCACTAGGTACACTGAGTGTTTGCTAGTATAATGGCTTAGTTAAAATGAGTTTGAGTGTGCAACGCCGGCAGACGCGCTATGCAAATGTCTTTGCACTAGTGGGACTATAGCAAAGTCCAATAGCCACGTATAGGATGCCACTAGGTACACTGAGTGTTTGCTAGTATAATGGCTTGGTTAGAATGAGTTGTAGTGTGCAACGCAGGCAGACGCGCTCTGCAAATGTCTTTGCACTAGTGGGACTATAGCAAAGTCCAATAGCCACGTATAGGATGCCACTAGGTACACTGAGTGTTTGCTAGTATAATGGCTTGGTTAGAATGAGTTGTAGTGTGCAACGCAGGCAGACGCGCTCTGCAAATGTCTTTGCACTAGTGGGACTATAGCAAAGTCCAATAGCCACGTATAGGATGCCACTAGGTACACTGAGTGTTTGCTAGTATAATGGCTTGGTTAGAATGAGTTGTAGTGTGCAACGCAGGCAGACGCGCTCTGCAAATGTCTTTGCACTAGTGGGACTATAGCAAAGTCCAATAGCCACGTATAGGATGCCACTAGGTACACTGAGTGTTTGCTAGTATAATGGCTTGGTTTTAATGAGTTGGAGTGTGCAATGCAGGCAGACGCGCTCTGCAAATGTCTTTGCACTAGTGGGACTATAGCAAAGTCCAATAGCCACGTATAGGATGCCACTAGGTACACTGAGTGTTTGCTAGTATAATGGCTTGGTTAGAATGAGTTGTAGTGTGCAATGCAGGCAGACGCGCTCTGCAAATGTCTTTGCACTAGTGGGACTATAGCAAAGTCCAATAGCCACGTATAGGATGCCACTAGGTACACTGAGTGTTTGCTAGTATAATGGCTTGTTTAGAATGAGTTGTAGTGTGCAATGCAGGCAGACGCGCTCTGCAAATGTCTTTGCACTAGTGGGACTATAGCAAAGTCCAATAGCCACGTATAGGATGCCACTAGGTACACTGAGTGTTTGCTAGTATAATGGCTTAGTTATCAGTTGGAGTGTGCAGAGGACAAGAGGGTACAGTGGCAGGATTGTGGTGCTCTGGGTAGAGGAATGGAAGCCTGCCTTTCTATTCCCTCCTAATGGTGAAATGCAGGTAGGAAATCCCTGACCTGGGCTACACAGACGCTGTTGCTGTTTGCAGGACCTGTCACCTATGGCTCTCTGACCCTGCCGGTTGGAGCCCTTAAAAGGACTGCTATAAAGTGCTCTCCCTAAGCTGTCTAACGCTGTGTATGCAGCGCATACAGCTGTATCGGCTATAGGACTCAGGAAGACGGAGCTGCGACAGTGATGTCTGACACCAAAGACGCAGAAGGCAGATAATGGCGTCCGTGAAGAAAATGTCCGGTTTTATAATGCAGGGACATGTGACATGCAGATCCTATCACACATGCCGTTGCTTCTCTGGCTCAAAGTCCACTTAGCTGTGTGTGTGTCTGGGATTGGCTGACATGCTGGCCCGCCCCACAAGACGCGCGCACTTAGGGAAGGAAGACAAGAAAAAAAAAAAAAAAAAATGGCGATCGCCATTATAGAAACAGCAGTGATCTGAAGGCGCTGTTCACGCACACTATACACTGAAATGTGATAATAGTTTGATTCACAGAGTGACTTACACTATTACAGCAGAAACCAAGCTATGATTTAGCTGTTTTTTGGCTGCTAGAACCGTTCTCGAACGTTTCTAGAACTACCGAGCTTTTGCAAAAAGCTCGAGTTCTAGTTCGATCTAGAACATGCCCCAAAATCACTCGAGCCGCGAACTGGAGAACCACGAACCACGAACCGCGCTCAACTCTATTCAGCATATTAATTGCAATTGTTAGCTGCAGTGATGTACACCGGTTTCTGACCCCCTCCACTTGTCTGCACTTAATATTAATAAAAATGTATTTGGACCTATTTGATCGCCTTTTTGTGTGGTTTTGGAAGTGTGCATGTGGCAGAGCATTGTGTGCGTGCATGAGGCAGAGCATTGCGTGCATGTGGCAGAGCATTGCGTGCATGTGGCAGAGCATTGCGTGTGTGCATGTGGCAGAGCAGTGTGTGCGTGCATATGGCAGAGCATTGCGTGTGGGCATTGCGTGCGGACGTGCAAAGCATTGCGTGTGGGCGTGCAGACCATTGCGTGTGGGTGTGCGTGCATGCAGAGCATTGCGTGCCGGCGTGCAGTGCATTGCATGTGGGCATGCAGAGCATAGCGTGCGGGCATGCAGAGAATTGTGGATGTGTATGCAGTACATTGCGTACGGGTGAGCAGAGCATTGCGTGCAGGCGTGCAGAGCATTGTGTGCGTGTATGTGCATGCAGAGCATTGCGTGTGGGCATGCAAAGCATTGCATGCGGGCATGTAGAGCATTGCGTGCAGGCGTGCAGAGCATTGTGGGCATGCATAGCATTGCGTGTATGCAGAGCATTGTGTATGGGCGTGCAGAGCATTGCTTCGGGTGTGCGGGCATGCAGAGCATTGCGTGCGGGCGTGCAGAGCATTGTGGACATGCAGAGCATTGTGGGCGTGCATGCAGAGCATTGCGTGCGGGAGTGCAGAGCATTGTGGGTGTGCGTGCATGCAGAGTATTGCGGGCGTGCATTCGAGTGGCAGAGCATTGCTGGTACGGGGCGTGCAGAGCGCTATGTGGGGAGCACTATGCAGCGGTCCTGGTGTCACTATAGACATTAGGATCACTTTGCGGACACCAATAAAATGGCTCCACACTGTGATCCTAAACTTCATCTTCCCTTTTTTATTTTGGAAACATCCAGATTGAGAGGGGGAGGTGTGACATCACACACAGGAGAGCAGATTCCACCCACTTTTACTGCATCTGTAATGTGAGCTAGTTCTACAGTAGCTCTAAGGGGTACTTTGCACGTTGCGACATCGCTAGCATCGGCTAGCGATGCCGAACGCGATAGTACCCGCCCCCGTCGCACATGCGATTTCTTGTGATAGCTGCCGTAGCAAACATTATCGCTATGGCAGCTTCACACGCACTTACCTGCCCTGCGACGTCGCTCTGGCCGGCAACCCGCCTCCTTCCTAAGGGGGCGGGTCGTGCGGCGTCACAGCGACGTCACACAGCAGGCGGCCAATAGAAGCGAAGGGGCAGAGATGTGTGGGACGTAAACATCCCGCCCACCTCCTTCCTTCCGCATTGCCGGTGAAGGCAGCTAAGGAGATGTTCCTCCTCCTGCGGCTTCACACACAGCGATGTGTGCTGCCGCAGGAACGAGGAACAACATCGTATCTCCTATTGGTGCGACATTATGAAAATGACCGACGCTACACAGATCACCGATTTCTGACGCTTTTGCGATCGTTTATCGGTGCATCTAGGCTTTACACTTTGCAACGTCGTTACCGGCGCCGGATGTGCGTCACTTTCGATTTGACCCCGACGATATCGCAGTAGCGATGTCGCAGCGTGCAAAGTACCCCTAAGGCCTCTTTCACACGTCCTTGTCTCCAGTACGTGTTTGGTCCTTTTCCTCACGTACCGGAGACACGGACACACGTAGACCCATTAAAATCAATGGGTCTGTGCTCACGTGCGTGTTCTGCCATGGACCGTGTGTACGTGTGGAGCATACGTGTGCCCGTGTGCTCCACACATTAACATGTCCATTTTTCTCCGGCATCACGGGTGTTACACGGAACGCAAACGGACCACACGGAGGTGTTCCATGTGACACACGCCGGAGAAAACACACGTGTTTGAGAAAATAAAAAAAAACTTTACTCACCTTCTCCAGCCCTCCTGTCTCTGCCGCTGCTGTCACTTGCTTCCGACCGCCGCTCATTATACTCATTGAATATTCACTTCACTGCGGCCGGAAGCTGCAGCAGCGGGGAGTTAGCAGGACTGGAGACCGAAGATCAGCACCACGGACAGCGAAGCCAGGGACAGGTGAGTAGAAAGTTCCCGTTCTCCGTGTGTTTTCACGGATAACACAAAGAGTAGGCCATAAACATGGCTCACGGAGGGCAAAATGCACCATGTCCGTGAAAAATGTGCGTGGTTTTTCACGAACTTGTGAAAGAGGCCTAAAGCAGGATTTCAGCAGCTGCTCCCCCTAGTGTTTAAGAATGGAAAATATCAAACTTTTTTATTTTTTTGTTATATTTTCCTCAATTAAAAACAAATAATATTATTTAAACAAAAGATTAAAACACTAATACTTTACATTTTTTTAGTTATTGATTTTTTTTTTGGACGAAACCTTCCTTTTAAGGATGAATGGGTCCTAGCAGGTTGCTTGATCTACTACTGTATGACAGATTAACTATAATTGGAAAAATAACCTTTTAAATCACTATTCAGTAACACATTTGAAATTTTTTTTTTTAAAGTTAATGTAGAAGATATTTACCTAATATACCCGGGTACGATGAACAATCTGACGTTCACTTCGTCAGGAATGAACGACATGCATGCGATGAATGGTTTTTCATTCAATCGCAATTGCACATCGCTGTCACACGCTACAACATACCTTACGATGCCGGATGTGCGTCACTTACGACGTGACCCCGCCGACACATCGTAAGATATCTTGTAGCATGTAAAGCGGGCTTTAGATGAGACGTAAATAATACTGTACCTTATTTTCCCATGTAGATTTCTTTTGTCACTGTAAGCGGAGGAAAAGCAATTGTTGAATGTTTATAAGGGTAATTTAATCAATGGTTCTGTAAAATAAAGCTTTCAATGGATAGACACAACTGTATCTGTGTTTTTCATAGTGACAGCATTGCAAAAAATCCCAAATACTGTTCTAGTATACAACAAGAGGTTTATAGATTTTGGAAATAACAGGATTCAGATTGTCTTTAATTAATGATTGCTGATTTAATGAGAAGCACAATCAAAGCATAAGAACGCTGTGAAGCCATTGACTAAAGAAGAGCAGTCGTATCCTCCATCCTTTCATGATAAAGAAACCGCTTGAGCGCTGAATTAATCAGAATTAACCTGAGCTTGGACTTTTACCATTTTTCCCAAGAACAGAATAATGATACATTTTCTAAATATCCTATGTATAAACAGAGACATGATCACGACAAACATTTATAAGAAAAATTTCAGTTACGGTACTTCTTTTAGGTTCTGTGTATAAATATACTCATATCCAGGGATGTGTCCACACTGGGTGTAAGCTAAGCAACCGCACTTGGGTCCTGTAGCCACGGAGGAGACCAAATGATCCATTTGTCTCTTTTGAAAAGATCAATACTAATAAAGACTCATCTTAATTGGGGGCCCAAGTTTCCCCATTTCTAATAGGTATTAGACTTGGGAGTCAAGTGAGCGGTCCCAGACATTGATTGAAAGCTTTTTCTTTATGCAAATTCAAACAAGAAAAGCGGTCAGTCATTGAACTAGACGCATATTAATCTGCTCAGCTCCTTTTGCTCTTTAGCATGTAGCACATAGAATGAACTGAAATCTGCAGTCAATTATTATTAAGTAAGGCCCCCTCATGTAAAGTTTTCATTTTTCAACATATGAAGTTACTAGCTGTTCCCAGCCAGCTATCGCTCGGTACGCCCATTATGATCAGCTCCTCAGTGTATGTAGAACTCTGCTGTGGGTATACAGGTCTCCCCCCAAGGGTATACAGCTTTCCCCCAAAGGTATACAGCTCTTCCCCCCTCCTCCAAATGTTTACAGCTCACCTCCCTGGTATATAGCTCCCTAAATGGTATACAGCTGTCCCCCTCAAGGGTATACAGCTCTCCTCCCCCCAATGGTATACAGCTCTCCTCCCCAAGCGTATACAGCTCTCTCCCCAAGGGTATACAGCTCAACCCCTTGGTATACAGCTCTCTCCCCAAGGGTATACAGCTTTCCCATACAAGGGTATACAGCTCCCCTCCCCCCAATGGTATACAGCTGTCCTTCCCCCCAAAGGGTATACAGCCCCCCGATCTGTATACAGCTAGTTGTATACAGCTCGGTCGATCTGTATACAGCGATCTGTATACAGCTCGGGGTGTAAGGGTTAATCACCGTGGCACTACACTGCAGAGTTGAATATTGGTGGGTTTCCCAATGGGTTGGGGGTGTAAGGGTTAATCACCGTGGCACTATACTGCAGCCTTGAATATTGGGTTTCCCGGCGGACTGGCGGTGTAAGGGTTAATCACTGTGGCACTCCACTGTAGCCTTGAATTTTGGCGGCTTTCATGTGGTGGTGTAAGGGTTATTCACCGTGACACTACACTGCACATGGAGGGGAGGAGTCAAAGGTCACATGATCAGTTCCTCAGTGTATGCAGGACTCTGCTGTGCTGGTTGTCATGGTGCTGGATAAGGTGAAGTTTATGTGTGAGGTCAGGAGGCATTTAGAGTATTGATGTAGCAGAGCTGTGTGTGTAATATGTGGGGGAAGCGGAGCCGCATGTGTAATGTGGGGGGTGAAGCCACGTGTGTAATATGGGGGGGCGGAGCCATATGTGTAATGTGGGTGGGTGGAGCCGCGTGTGGTCACGTGCGGGGGGCAGGATTAGCGAGTAACCATGAGTAATCACAACAGCTCTTATATATATAGATTCAAACAGTATGAATACGATATTAAGAGTTGATATAATAGAACAAAAACAATAGCAAATTGAATGAAGGCATGACAGTCCAGTTAGATATGGCATCAGGAGCACAGCATTGTGGTAGTGTCACAATGTGACTGTAGTATAGCAAAGGCCTGGGGGCTCCTATATTGTCCCTTACGCTAGGCTATTCCTGTCCTCAGGGTTACCCCTAATGGTGGAGATGTTTGAGTTTGTGTCTGATAATAATAATAATTTTCTCAACAGATACCTAGATGAATGAGGTTCCTGCTCACAGGCTTATAATCTATGAGGAAATATGGAAGGCACAAAAGGTAAATGGTAAAAAGTGCTTACGGTATATTGTAGGTTCTGGCCATCAATATAATAAATAGAGAATTCAAATAACGCTGCATGAACCGGTCACAAGCCAGTAGACTGCTATTAAGTGCATGGCAGGCGTAAACAGATATTAAAAAGGACCATTCTTTCGGTCTAATATAGCGCAATAAGGATATTTGCTGATATTAATTATTTGAACTTTATTGAATAGGCACTCCTATTATTACAACGCGTTTCAGCAGAATTGCTTTCATCAGGTAAAATAGGAGCAATTCTGCTGATGAAAGCAATTCTGCTGAAACGCGTTGTAATAATAGGAGTGCCTATTCAATAAAGTTCAAATAATTAATATCAGCAAATATCCTTATTGCGCTATATTAGACCGAAAGAATTATCCATATACCCCCTCCCTGTTGGGAATCGGTATTAGCTGCAAAGGACTTGCTGACATATCAAAAAAACCAGCTGGCTAGCTGGAGGATTGAGGAACAAAAACCTGAATTCCATGGTGCCGGTGGAAATCAGTAGCCGACAACGATACCCCTAATCTGGACTTTGGAAGCCTGGACATAGGATCTGTTCGGAGGAACTCCAGACTGATAAGCTTACACTGAAGTTGTGCGGGGGCGCACAACCAACAAAGGTGAGCAATTCTAATTTTATAAACGCTAAAAGGATTCCACGGGTGCTTCTCATAGTGCGCTTGTTTTATTATCTATTTAATTAAAAAGGACCAGACTTTTTAGAAAACATTGTAAGGGAAAAACGGGTATAGTTAGAAAACTGAGGTTAGGTGATAGGTGATAGGCTAGTCTTAAGAAATGCCTTTTTAAGGCACACTAAAAACTGTGGGTATTGTGAATAAACCAAATTGTCCTGGGTAGTGTATTCCAAAGAATTGGCGCAGTTTGCGAGACGTTTTAGAGATGGGAGTGTTTGGATTATAAATGATGCCAGTCATTAGGTCATTAGCAGAACAGAGGGCACGAGTAGAGTGATAGACAGAGATGAGGGAGGAGATATACAGTTAGGTCCAGAAATATTTGGACAGTGACACAAGTTTTGTTATTTTAGCTGTTTACAAAAACATGTTCAGAAATACAATTATATATATAATATGGGCTGAAAGTGCACACTCCCAGCTGCAATATGAGAGTTTTCACATCCAAATCGGAGAAAGGGTTTAGGAATCATAGCTCTGTAATGCATAGCCTCCTCTTTTTCAAGGGACCAAAAGTAATTGGACAAGGGACTCTAAGGGCTGCAATTAACTCTGAAGGCATCTCCCTTGTTAACCTGTAATCAATGAAGTAGTTAAAAGGTCTGGGGTTGATTACAGGTGTGTGGTTTTGCATTTGGAAGCTGTTGCTGTGACCAGACAACATGCGGTCTAAGGAACTCTCAATTGAGGTGAAGCAGAACATCCTGAGGCTGAGAAAAAAGAAAAAATCCATCAGAGAGATAGCAGACATGCTTGGAGTAGCAAAATCAACAGTCGGGTACATTCTGAGAAAAAAGGAATTGACTGGTGAGCTTGGGAACTCAAAAAGGCCTGGGCGTCCACGGATGACAACAGTGGTGGATGATCGCCGCATACTTTCTTTGGTGAAGAAGAACCCGTTCACAACATCAACTGAAGTCCAGAACACTCTCAGTGAAGTAGGTGTATCTGTCTCTAAGTCAACAGTAAAGAGAAGACTCCATGAAAGTAAATACAAAGGGTTCACATCTAGATGCAAACCATTCATCAATTCCAAAAATAGACAGGCCAGAGTTAAATTTGCTGAAAAACACCTCATGAAGCCAGCTCATTTCTGGAAAAGTATTCTATGGACAGATGAGACAAAGATCAACCTGTACCAGAATGATGGGAAGAAAAACGTTTGGAGAAGAAAGGGAACGGCACATGATCCAAGGCACACCACATCCTCTGTAAAACATGGTGGAGGCAACGTGATGGCATGGGCATGCATGGCTTTCAATGGCACTGGGTCACTTGTGTTTATTGATGACATACCAGCAGACAAGAGTAGCCGGATGAATTCTGAAGTGTACCGGGATATACTTTCAGCCCAGATTCAGCCAAATGCCGCAAAGTTGATCGGACGGCGCTTCATAGTACAGATGAACAATGACCCCAAGCATACAGCCAAAGCTACCCAGGAGTTCATGAGTGCAAAAAAGTGGAACCTTCTGCAATGGCCAAGTCAATCACCAGATCTTAACCCAATTGAGCATGCATTTCACTTGCTCAAATCCAGACTTAAGACGGAAAGACCCACAAACAAGCAAGACCTGAAGGCTGCGGCTGTAAAGGCCTGGCAAAGCATTAAGAAGGAGGAAACCCAGCGTTTGGTGATGTCCATGGGTTCCAGACTTAAGGCAGTGATTGCCTCCAAAGGATTCGCAACAAAATATTGAAAATAAAAATATTTTGTTTGGGTTTGGTTTATTTGTCCAATTACTTTTGACCTCCTAAAATTTTGAGTGTTTGTAAAGAAATGTGTACAATTCCTACAATTTCTATCAGATATTTTTGTTCAAACCTTCAAATTAAACGTTACAATCTGCACTTGAATTCTGTTGTAGAGATTTCATTTCAAATCCAATGTGGTGGCATGCAGAGCCCAACTCGCGAAAATTGTGTCACTGTCCAAATATTTCTGGACCTAACTGTAGGTCATTGCAGAACTGTGGAGCGCTTTGTGGGTGAGAGTGATAAGTTTATATTGGACTCTATAGCGGATGGGCAACCAGTGCAATGACTGGCACATGTTCATTAACTTTGTGTGCATTGGAACAACATAAAAAAATGGAAAAAAGGCAAATTGATTATAATTTCACATAAAACTCCAAAAATGAGCAAGACAAAATTGTTGCCACCTTTCTAAAATTGTGAGTAAACAACTTTCTTTCAAGCGTGTGATAATCATTCAAACTCACCTAGGGCAATTAACAGGTGTGGGTAATATGGAAGTCACACCTGAACCTAGATGAAAAGGAGAGAAGTTGACTCAATTTTTGCATTGAATGTGCCACACTAAGCACGAAGAACAGGAGAGGAGAAGAGAACTGTCTGAGAAAATGAGAAGCAACATTGTTTAAAAATATCAACAATATTTTCAAGGATACAATTTCATCTCCAGAGTTCTTGATGTTCCTTTGTCAATGGTGCGCAACATAAACAAGAAGTTTACAACCCATGGTACTGAAGCTAGTTTCCCTAGATGTAGATGGTAGAGAAAAATTGATGAAACATTGCAATGCAGAATAGTCCGGATGGCGGATAAGCAGCTACAATCATGTTCCAAAAAAAATTCAAGCTGTCTTGCAGGCTCAGGATTAGAGTTGAGCGCGGTTCGCGGTTCGAGATTCTCCAGTTCGCGGCTTGAGTGATTTTGGGGGCTGTTCTAGATCGAACTAGAACTCGAGCTTTTTTGCTAAAGCTCGATAGTTCTAGATACGTTCAAGAACGGTTCTAGCAGCAAAAAAAACAGCTAATTCCTAGCTGGCTTTCCGCTGTAATAGTGTAAGTCACTCTGTGACTCACACTATTATGACATTTCAGTGTATAGTGTGCGGGAACAGAACATTCAGATCACTGCTGTATGTATAATGGCCATTTTTTTTTTTTCCTTGTCTTCCTTCCCTAAGCGCGCGTATAGTGGGGCGGGCCAGCATGTCAGCCAATCCCAGACACACACACAGCTAAGTGGACTTTTAGCCAGAGAAGCAATGGCATGTGTGATAGGATGTCCATGTCACATGTCCCTGCATTATAAAACCGGACATTTTCCTCCAGCACGCCATTATCTGCCTTCTGCGTCCTTGGTGTCAGACATCACTGGAGCAGCTCCTATCGCCGATACTGCTGTATACGCTCCATACACAGCGCTGTACAGCATAGGGATAGCACTTTCTATCAGTCCTTTTAAGGGCTCATACCGGCAGGGTCAGAGCCATAGGTGACAGAGCTTAAAACAGAGTTTAACAGCTACACAAGATGACAGCGTCTGTGTAGCTAAGGTCAGGGATTTCCTCGCTGCATTTCCCCATTAGGAGGGATAGAAAGGCAGGCTTCCATTCCTCTACCCAGAGCCCCACAACCCTGCCAGTGTACCCTCCTGCCCTTTGCACACTCCAACTCATTGTTACTAAGCCATTATACTAGCAAACACTGAGTGAACTTAGTGGCATCCTAAACGTGGCTGTTGGACTGCTGTATAGTCCCACTAGTGCAAAGATATTTGCAGCACCTCTGCCTGCATTGCACACTAAAACTCATTGTTACTAAGCCATTATACTAGCAAACACTGAGTGAACTTAGTTGGATCCTAAACGTGGCTATTGGACTTCTGTATAGTCCCACTAGTGCAAAGATATTTGCAGCACCTCTGCCTGCATTGCACACTCAAACTCATTGTTACTAAGCCATTATACTAGCAAACACTGAGTGAACTTAGTGGCATCCTAAACGTGGCTGTTGGACTTCTGTATTGCTCCACTAGTGCAAAGATATTTGCAGCACGTCTGCCTGCATTGCACACTAAAACTCATTATAACTAAGCCATTATACTAGCAATTTATGCTGCCAGTTTAAGGGCCGTAGTTGCATTGTCAGGGATAATTATTCTTAATTATTCTGCTGTTAATAAAGCTAGACCACCGCTGCAATCTACACCACCTCTCAATTTTTACTACCACATTTTAAGTGCACAATCTTGTCGCAATCAACATGAGTGGCAAAATGACAGATGCTGGTGGAAAGGGGAAGAGGTGTGTTGGAAAAGGAAAAAAAGGGTTTGTCCGTGGGGAAGGTGGCAAAGATCCATTAACATCTTCTGAAGATAGACCATCTACCAGCAAAAGTAAGATTAGAGAAAAACTCCACAAAACCAGACTAATAATGCAGGGGATCCAATTAAAATTAATGGTCCGCCTGCTGCACAAGCTTATGTACATATTAGGGAAAGGAGGAACGACAAGCTTTTAAAGTGCAAAAAATGTGACAGGTTTTTATTATTATGGCAGGTGACAATTCATTACAAGATTAACCCCTTAAGGACAAAGCCAGATTTGTACTTAATGCCCAGGCCATTTTTTGCAATTTTGACCAGTGTCACTTTATGAGGTTATAACTCTGGAACGCTTAAATGGATCCCAGTGATTCTGAGATTGTTTTTTCGTGACATATTGGGCTTCATGTTAGAGGTAAATTTAGGATGATATTTTTTTATTTTATTTGTGAAAAAATCTGAAATTTGACAAAAAAATTAAAAATTTTGCAAGTTTCAAACTTTTAATTTTTATGCCCATAAACCGGAGAGTTATGTCACACAAAATAGTTAATAAATAACATTTCCCACTTGTCTACTTTAGATCAGCGCAATTTTTGAAACAAAATTTTTTGGGGTTAGGAAGTTAGAAGGGTTCAAAGTTCATCAGCAATTTCCCATTTTTTCAACAAAATTTACAAAACCAATTTTTTAGGGACCACATCCCATTTGATGTGACTTTGAGAGGCCTGGGTGACAGAAAATACTCAAAAGTGACACCATTCTAAAACCTGCACCCCTCAAGGTACTCAAAACCACATTCAAGAAGTTTATTAACCCTTCAGATGCTTCACAGGAACTAAAGTAATATGGAATGAAAAAAATAAAAATTAACATTTTACCTAAAAATGTTACTTTAGCACTAATTTTCTTACTTTTTCAAGAGGTAACACCAAAAATTGGACCTCACACTTTGTTACCCACTTTCTTATGAGCGCGCCGATACCCCACATGTGGTCAGAAACCTTTGTTTGGGTAAATGGGAGGGCTCAGAATGAAAGGAGCAATATTTGAATTTTGGAAAGCAAAGTTGGCTGAAACAGATTGCGGGCACCATGTTGCTTTTACAGAACCCCTAAGGTACCTAAACAGCAGGAACCCCCCTCAAGTGACCCCATTTTGGAAACTAGACCCCTTAAGGCTTCTATCGAGGGGTATATTGAGCATTTTGGAACCACAGGTACTTCACAGATTTTGATAACGTTACTTTGTCAAATTGAAAATTGTAATTTTTTTCTCAAAAATGTTGCTTTAGCATCAATTCTCTCACTTTTTCAAGAAGTAATTCCAAAAATTTGACCCAAATGTTTGTTACCCACTTTTTTATGAGCGCGGTGATATACCCTCACATGTGGTCTGAAACCTTTGTTTGGACAAATGGGAGGGCTTGGAACGAAAGGAGCAATATTTGAATTTTGGAAAGGAAATTTGGCTGAAAGATTGCGGGCACCATGTTGCATTTGGAGGACCCCTAAGGTACGTAAACAGCAAAAAACCACCACAAGTGACCCCATATTGGAAACTAGGCCTCTCAAGGAATTTATCTAGATGTTTGGTGAGTACCCTGAACCCCCAGGTGCTTCACAGAAGTTTATAACGTTGAGCCATGAAAATAAAAAAATAAAATTTTACCACAAAATTGTTACTTCAACCAGGTAGCTTTTTTTTCACAAGGGTAACAGGAAAAAATCACCATGAAATGTATTCTGCAATTTCTCCTGAGTTTGGTGATATCTTATATGTGGTGGAAATCAACTGTTTGGGCACACGGCAGGTCTTGGAAGGGAAGGAGTGCAATTTGACTGAACATTTGGCTGGAATAATTAGTGGACGCTATGTCGCATTTGGAAAGCCCCTAAAGTGCCTAAACAGTGGAGGCCCCCCACAAGTGACCCCATTCTGGAAACAAGACATCTTAAGGCTTTTATCTAGGTGTATATTGAGCATTTTGAATCCACGAATACTTCACAGAATTTGATAAGCTTAGGTTGCCATATTGAAAATTTTCATTTTTTTCACAAAAATGTTTCTTTAGCATCACATTTCTCACTTTTTCAAGAGGCAACAACAAAACGTGGACCCCACAGGTTGTTATCCAATTTCTTGTGATCGCAGGGATACCCCATATGAGGCCAAAAACCTCTGTTTGGATATATGGCAGGGCTTGGAATGGAAGGAGCACCATTTGAATTTTGGAAAAGTTGAAATAAATTGCGCGCACCCTGTCACATTAGGAGGGCCTGTTGGGTACCTATACATTAGAAACCCCCCACAAGTGACTCCATTTTGGAAACTGGACCCCTCAAGGATTTTATTAAGGAGTATAGTAAGCATTTTTAATCCACAGGTACTTCACAAAAATGTTGCTGTAGCAACAAATTTCTCTCTTTTAGGCTATGTGGCCATGATCCAGCGACACGGCGTCCAGTACACAGTGTCAGCCTTCCTACAGAGATGTGAGTGTTGTCCACGGGAGAACGCAGCTGCCCATGCCCACGATTTGGGTTCAGGCTGCTGTGGAGCTCTATGCTACCTGCAGAGCACACTCATCTCCGCAGCATAAATTGACATGCTGAGGCTCGGGAAGCTGCGCCACAGGTCGGTTTATGCTGCGGAGAAAAGAAGCACAGTGGGCACGGGATTTCTAAAAATCCTTCAACTGTGCTTCTACTGCACAACGCAGCGTTATGGACGCAGGGAAAACAATCTGCGCCCAAAACGCTGCAAACCCTGATTGTGGGCACATAGCCTAAAATGCTACAATGGATGAATGGATAGATGTCAAACATATATAACGTCCCACCCCCCTGCATATTCTAAGCTGGCGCCCTTTAGTGCCTTTCATGTGGCACTAAAGGGTGCCTAGCCTTGTATTTAGCCCAAAAAGAAAAAAAAAAATAATTAAAATAAATGACGTGGGGTCCCCCCTATTTTTGATAGTTCCTTTGCAGTTCCAGCAAAGGAAATAGATTTTTGATAACAATGAAAGATAATTACCTTTCACAAATGGTACAGGACCCCACAAGAGGGGGAGCACTACTAGACCTTGTACTAACCAATAGGCCAGACCGCATATCAAATATACAAGTTGGGGGTTACTTGGGGAATAGTGATCACAAAATAATAAGTTTTCATGTATTCTTTAGTAAGATGTCTAGTAGAGGGGCTACAAGGACACTAAACTTCAGGAAAGCAAATTTTAAACGGTTGAGAGATGATCTTAGTGCAATAAACTGGGATGATGTACTAAGTAATAAAAGTACACAAAGCAAATGGGAGACTTTTATGAGCATCCTGAATAGGGCTTGTGCAGAAAATATACCCTATGGGAACAAACATGCTAGAAATAGGAGGAAACCCCTATGGCTAAATAGAGCTGTAAGGGAAGCAATAAAAGAAAAACAGAAAGCCTTAAAAGAATTAAAGAGGGTAGGTAGTGATGAGGCATTATATAATTATAGAAAATTAAATAAAATATGTAAAAAGCAAATTAAGTTAGCTAAGTTTGAGACAGAGAGACTCATTGCGAGAGAAAGTAAAAATAATCCTAAAATATTCTTTGACTACATAAACAGTAAAAAACTGAAAAGCGATAGTGTTGGCCCCCTTAAAAATAGTCTTGGTGAAATGGTGGAAGGGGATGAGGGTAAAGCCAACCTGCTGAATGACTTTTTTTCTACGGTTTCTATACAAGAAAATGCCATGGCAGATGACATGACCAGTGATACCATAAATTCACACTTGAATATTACCTGCGTAACCCAGCAGGAAGTACGCCGCCGCCTCGAAATCACTAAGGTTGACAAATCTCCGGGCCCGGATGGCATACACCCCAGAGTACTACAGGAATTGAGTTCTGTGATAGATAGACCATTATTTTTAATCTTCTCAGATTCCTTAATAACAGGGTCGGTACCGCAGGACTGGCGCATAGCAAATGTGGTGCCAATATTCAAAAAGGGGACAAAAACTGAGCCGGGAAATTATAGGCCGGTAAGTTTAACCTCTACGGTTGGTAAAATCCTTGAGGGTTTCTTGAGAGATGCTATATTGGAGTATCTCAAGAAAAATAACCTTATGACAGAGTATCAACATGGGTTTATGAGGGATCGATCCTGTCAAACTAATTTGATCAGCTTCTATGAAGAGGTAAGTTCAAGTCTGGACCAGGGAAATGCAGTGGATGTTGTGTATATGGACTTTTCAAAAGCTTTTGATACGGTGCCACACAAAAGGTTGGTACATAAAATGAGAATAATGGGGATAGGGGAAAACATGTGTAACTGGGTTAAAAACTGGCTAAGTGATAGGAAACAAAGGGTGGTTATTAATGGTACGTACTCGGACTGGGTCTCAGTTCTTAGTGGGGTACCACAGGGGTCAGTATTGGGCCCACTTCTTTTCAACATATTTATAAATGACCTTGTTGGGGGCATGCGGAGTAGAATTTCAATATTTGCAGATGATACTAAACTCTGCAGGGTAATCAATACAGAGGAGGATAATTTTATATTACAGGGAGATTTATGTAAATTGGAGGATTGGGCTGAGAAGTGGCAATTGAAGTTTAATGTAGATAAATGTAAGGTCATGCACTTGGGTAGAGGAAATAACATTTATGATTATGTACTTAATCGTAGAACACTGGGTAAAACAGACACAGAAAAAGACTTGGGTGTATTGGTGGATGGTAAACTTCACTTTAGTGGACAGTGTCAGGCAGCTTCTGCCAGGGCTAATAAAATAATGGGATGTATTAAAAGAGGTATAAGTGTTCATGAAAAAAATATAGTTCTACCTCTGTACAAGTCACTAGTGCGACCACACTTAGAATACTGTGTACAATTCTGGTCACCGATATATAAGAAGGACATAGCTGAACTGGAGAGGGTGCAGAGAAGAGCCACCAAGATTATTAGAGGAATGGGTGGGCTGCAATACCAAGACAGGTTATTAAACTTGGGGTTATTTAGTTTGGAAAAACGAAGGCTTAGGGGGGATCTAATCACAATGTATAAATATATGAGGGGACAGTACAGAGACCTTTCCAAAGATCTTTTTACACCAAGGCCTGCGACTGGAACACGGGGGCATCCACTACGTCTTGAGGAAAGAAGGTTTAATCATAATCACAGACGAGGATTCTTTACTGTACGAGCAGTGAGACTATGGAACTCTCTGCCACATGATGTTGTAATGAGTGATTCACTACTAACATTTAAGCAGAGCCTGGACGCCTTTCTTGAAAAATGTAATATTACCAGTTATGTATATTAGATTTTATGACAGGGTATTGATCCAGGGAACTAGTCTGATTGCCGGATGTGGAGTCAGGAAAGAAATTTTTTCCCCATTGGAACTTGTTTGCCACATTGGGGGTTTTTTTGCCTTCCTCTGGATCAACATGTTAGGCTACAGGTTGAACTAGATGGACTTAGAGTCTCCCTTCAACCTTAAAAACTATGATACTATGATACTATGATACTATGATAGCCAGCTAGGGTAAAGCAGACAGCTGTAGCCTGCAAACCACAGCTGACAGCTTCATCTTGTCTGGTGATCAATTTGGAGGGCTCCCCAAGCTGTTTTTTTTTTTTTAATTATTTATAAATAAATAATTAAAAAAAAAAAAAAACATAGGGTCCCCCCCAATTAGATCACCAGCCAAGGTGAAGCTGACAGCTGGGGTCTGGTATTCTCAGGGTGGGAAGAGCCATGGTTATTGGACTCTTCCCAGCCTAAAAATAGCAGGCCGCAGCCGCCCCAGAAGTGGCGCATCCATTAGATGCGCCAATTCTGGCGCTTCGCCCCAGCTCATCCCGCGCCCTGGTGCGTTGGCTAACGGGGTAATAAATGGGGTTGATACCAGATGTGTAATGTCACCTGGCATCAAGCCCAGCAATTAGTTATGTCACGGCGTCTATCAGATACCCAACATAACTAATTGACAGTAATAAAAAAAAATTGACAACAAAAAAAATTTATTTGAAAAAACACTCCCCAAAACATTCCCTGATTGACCAATTTATTGAAAAGAAAAGAAAAAAAAAATCCACTGTAATCCATTTGGACATCCCACGTCGCCTCTGGACCTTCTAGAATATGGGGGACACGTTCAGGGAACGTATCCCCCATTTTCTAGGTGTGAGGACCCTCCATTTGAGGAGAGTGGGTGCAATGAATCTGCACCCACCCTCCCCGGGTCACAGCTGCACAGTGCCGAGCAGCAGCCAGCACAGCTCACACTGAACACAGTGCTGGCTGTCAGCTGCTCTGCACATGTGACCGGCGTCTGCTGAGAAGGAGCCGGAGGAGGGGGCCGCGGGGGATCAGCGCTCCGACAGGTACGTATGACACCGGGGAACACCGGGGGGGATAGGGGGGGACCCGGCAGGGCCTGGGGAGCAGGTTTCTGTCGCATGTGTTATGGCACATGCGACAGAAACCATAGGAAAGGGGGAAATGCGGCCGGCGCGCTGCTGTGATCGGCGGTGCGCGCGGCCATCTTGGATTTTCGGGAGGGGGTTGGGGGTCGGGGGGGGCACTTTGGGGATACCGAGGGGACCGGAGGGAACCGGGAAAAAGATTTATCTCCCATCTGGCATGTTTGATCATGCCAGATGGGAGATAAATCATTTTTTACCGGCGCGGTCATTTACTGTAAACTGATCATCGGTATACGGTGTATACCGGTCATCACGTGAGCGGGGACCGGAAAAACCGGCCAGAATCATGATCTCCAGGGTCTCAGCTACCCCCGGCAGCTGAGACCCCGGAAATTTTCTGACTCTGGGGAGCGCTAGACCCTTTTTTCCGACCGCCGTTAAAAAGCGGCGGATCGGAAGAAGTACCCTAATTTGCCGCCGTTAAAAGGCGTATCGGCGGTCGTTAAGGGGTTAAAAACACTTAAGAACAGAGACCTAAAAAAGGGGGACAATGTCCTGTTTCTCCCCACATCCCAACACACATGTATATATCTGTAAACATAAACATGGAAAAGATGGTAGCTGATTCTCGGTACAATAACCCAAATGAACACATATGCATTCCAGTGTTAAAGCCAATTACGCTGGTAGATGTTGCAGATAGTGCCCGGAAACAAGGTTAGGGAAATCATCACAAAGGATGATAAGGGGGACATGGAGCCAAAGGTGAACAGCTCTAGGTAGTAGCCATTAAGGTCTCAGAGCGACCCTCATACCAGCCCAACGTACGTTTCAATGCGATTTTCTTATCTTCTTCAGGGGAAAAAGGTGCTGTAAGGTATGCCCACCAAAAACCGGTTTTTAAATGCGCGCCGATCAAAGCCGGGATTCCCCGGAAGTGACGTATCGGTCCGTCAGTGGAAGAGAAAGATGTGCTGCGGATTATGTTGTTACATGCCACACAGTGGCCGCAAGGGTAGCAGCCACATAATGGAATCCTAGGGCCAAAAAAGTTAGAAAAGTTAGTTGCATCCTCCTCCACCACTCGAGGAGGTCAACAGAGGCGGTGGAGGAGGATGCAACCGACGACGAAGTTACCTTGCGCCTTCCTGGACAGAGTCGGAGCACTGGTAGCACGTCTACAACTGCATCATCAGCCACCACTCTGCCTCTGAGCACTAGTCGGGGGGGCTCAGCAGGTCGCATGCCCTCTAAGCCTTGCCTAGCCTGGTCCTTTTTTGACATAGAAAAAGATCGCCCAAATTATGTGATGTGTAAAATTTGTCGTGATTCTGTTAGTAGAGGTCAAAACCTCAGCAGTTTGACAACTTCTTCCATGAATCGTCACATGAATAAATATCATAGGTCCCAGTGGGAAGCTCACCGTGCTGCAATGCGGCCTAGCGGAGCGAACCATCCACGACCTGCCCCTTCCAGTGCATCCGCGCGCTCTTCATCTTCTAGGACCCGTGGGGACAGCTGTCACACCTGGTTTTCCACGCACAACTTCCACTACTGTAACCGCAACAGGGAGTTTGCTTGGTAGGTCGTCAGTTGGTTTGGAAGGGGAAACAAGTGCGTGTGTACAGCTCTCTCAGACATCGATAGCACCAACGTTGGATGAAGGCAACATCATGTCTCCGACTGCACTTTCCTCACAAACCTGCATTTTTCCAGGGACACCCTACTCAACACCGTCTACACACAGCAGCCAGATCTCTGTCCCTCAGATGTGGACAAATAAAAGGCCATTTCCTGCGACCCATGACAAAGCTAAGAGGTTGACTTTATCCCTCTGTAAGCTCTTGGCTACCGAAATGCTGCCTTTCCGCCTGGTGGACAAACAGGATTTTAGAGACCTTATGTCTGTCGCTGTGCCCCAGTACCAGATGCCCAGTCGCCACTACTTCTCTAAGAAAGGTGTGCCCGCGCTACACCAGCATGTCGCACACAACATCACCGCTTCCTTGAGAAACTCTGTGTGTGAACGGGTGCATTTTACCACCGATACTTGGACCAGTAAGCATGGACAGGGACGTTACATGTCGCTGATTGGGCACTGGGTAACTATGGTGATAGATGGTGAAGGGTCTGCTGCACAAGTCTTGCCGTCCCCACGACTTGTGTGTCAATCCTCTGTCTGTCCAAGTTCCGCCACTGCTTCTGCCTCCTCCACCTCATCTGTGTCCTCCACCTCCGTCCCAAGCCTGCCTGGTCAGGCCACCAGCGTTCTCACTGCGCAGAAGGAATCACGCACCCCTCATTACTATGCTGGCAGCAGAGCGCAACGTCATCAGGCGGTCTTTAGCTTGACATGTCTTGGGAATAAGAGTCACACAGCTGAGGAGTTGTGGTCAGCTCTGCAGTCCGAGTTTAATAAATGGTTGTCTCCACTCAACCTGCAGCCTGGTAAGGCCGTGTGCGACAATGCTGCAAACCTGGGTGCGGCCCTTCGCCTGGGCAAGGTGACACACGTACCTTGTATGGCTCACGTGTTGAACCTTGTTGTCCAGCAATTTTTAACACACTATCCCGGCCTAGATGGCCTGACCAGGGCACGAAAACTGTCTGCTCACTTCCGCCGTTCAAGCGCCGCAGCTGAGCGACTTGCATCGCTCCAGAAGTCTTTCGGCCTGCCGGTTCATCGCCTGAAATGCGATGTGCCGACACGCTGGAATTCGACTCTCCACATGTTACAGCGACTGTGGCAGCACCGCCGAGCCCTGGTGCAATACGTCATGACGTATAGCCTGGGCCAACGAGATGCAGAGGTGGGGCAGATCACCCTGATGGAGTGGTCTCAGATCAAGGACCTATGCACCCTTCTGCACAGTTTCGACATGGCGACGAATATGTTTAGCGCTGACAATGCCATTATCAGCATGACAATTCCAGTCATTTACATGCTGGAGCACACGCTCAACACTATTCGGAGTCAGGGGGTGGGACAACAGGAAGGGGAGGAACTACAGGAGGATTCATATGCGCAAGACATAACAACATCTCCAAGGTCCAGACGTTCATCATCACCAACGCGGCAGGCATGGGACCATGGGAGACAGGGATCAACAAGGGCGCATGGTAGCAGGCAAAATGTTGAGGAAGGTGCAGGAGAACATGAAGAAATGGAGGACAAACTGTCCATGGACATGGAAAACTCAGCGGATGAGGGAGACCTTGGTCAAATTTCAGTTGAAAGAGGTTGGGGGGAGATGTCAGAGGAAGAAAGAACGGTTAGCACCTCTATGCCACAAACACAGCGTGGACTTTGTCCGCATGGCTGCGCAAGACACATGAGTGCTTTCTTGCTGCACTACCTCCAAAATGACCCTCGTATTGTCAAAATTAGAAGTGATGATGACTACTGGCTTGCCACACTATTAGATCCCCGGTACAAGTCCAAATTTTGTGACATAATTCCAGCCATAGAAAGGGACACACGTATGCAGGAGTATCAGCAGAAGCTGTTACTCGATCTTAGCTCGGCTTTTCCACCAAACAACCGTGCAGGTGCAGGGAGTGAATCTCCCAGTTGTAACTTGACAAACATGGGACGGTCTCGTCATCTTCAACAGTCTACCCGTACCAGTAGGACTGTATCTGGTGCTGGTAACAGCAATTTTATGGAATCTTTTCATAATTTTTTTAGACCCTCCTTTGCAAGGCCAACAGAGACAACAAGTCTAACACATACTCAACGGCTGGAGAGGATGATACAGGAGTATCTCCAAATGAACATCGATGCCATGACTTTGCAAATGGAGCCTTGCTCATTTTGGGCTTCAAATCTTGAAAAATGGCCAGAACTCTCCACTTACGCCTTGGAGATTTTGTCGTGTCCAGCTGCCAGCGTTGTCTCTGAACGTGTCTTCAGTGCTGCTGGGTGTGTGCTGACAGATAAGCGCACGCGTCTGTCCAGTGACAATGTGGACAGACTAACGTTCATCAAAATGAACAAGTCATGGATCCACAAGGAATTTGCTACCCCTGTGTCATCCTGGGGAGAGGAAATGCTTGTGGATTTGGAATGTGCTTGATGCAAATCAAAAACATCCTGTTTGCAACTAGGGCACAAGTGCTGCCACTGATGGGGTGTCTGTGTGGCCCAATTTTTTGAAAAAAGGGAGACTCCACTTGGAGTAACCCTTGCTTACATTGTTTTTAAAAGGAGCCAAGATGAACAAGTCATGGTTCAGCAAAGACTTTGCTACCTACCCCGGTGTCATCCTGGGGACAGTTAAGAATGGCGTATTTTTGAATGTGCTTGATGCAAATCTAGCTGTGAATTGTACAACTAGGGCACAACTGCTGCCACTGAATGGGTGGGTGTGTGTGGGGCACAATTTTTGGAAAAAAAAGGGAGACTCCGCTTGGAGTAACCCTTGCTTGCTGTGTTTTTTAAAAATGATCCAAGATGAACAGAGCTGGGATCAGGAAAGACTTTGCTACCTACCCCGGTGTCATCCTGGGGACAGTTAATTATGGCGTATTTTTGAATGTGCTTGATGCAAATCAAAACATCCTGTTTGCAACTAGGGCACAAGTGCTAGCAATGATGGGGTGTCTGTGTGGCCCAATTTTTGGAAAAAAGGGAGACTCCGCTTGGAGTAACCCTTGCTTACATTGTTTTTTAAAAAGGAGCCAAGATGAACAAGTCATGGTTCAGCAAAGACTTTGCTACCTACCCCGGTGTCATCCTGGGGACAGTTAAGAATGGCGTATTTTTGAATGTGCTTGATGCAAATCTAGCTGTGAAGTGTACAACTAGGGCACAAGTGCTGCCACTGAAGGGGTGGGTATGTGTGTGGCCCAATTTTTGGAAAAAAGGGAGAACTCCGCTTGGAGTCACCTTGTGGTGTTTTACATGATTTTAGAAGGGCGTGCCATGCCTATATCTGTATCTCCTCCTCTTTTTCCTTGTCCAGCTCTTTTGTTTTCACATGAGTATATGTCCTTGTCACTTTCCCATGTGTTTGTGTTGTGTTGTGAGTTGTTTGTAACCTTTTGGACACCTTTGAGGGTGTTTTCTAGGTGTTTTTATCTGTTTGTGAATGCCTGCCATTGTTTCCTATGCGGTTCGAGTTCGGTTCGTCGAACGTTCGACGAACCGAACTCGAACGGGACCTCCGTTCGGCGAACCGACCTCGAGCCGAACCGCGACCGGTTCGCTCATCTCTACTCAGGATGTATCTTTGTCAGTGCGGACTATCAATTAACATTTGAAAAAAATGAAACACTATGGCAGGAGACCCAGGAGGACCCCACTGACACAGAGACATAAAAATGCTGGATTGCAGTTTGCCAAAATGTACGTGAGTCAGCTAAAATCCTTCTGGGAAAATGCAGACAGATGGGACAAAGATAGAGTATTTTTGGTAAAGCACATCGTTTTACTCTTTACTGAAAAATGAATGAGGCCTACAAAGAAAAGAACACAGTACCTACAGTCAAATATGGTGGAGGTTGAAAGATATTTTGGGGTTGTTCTGCTGCCTCTGGCACTGACTGTATGCAAGACACCCTAAAATTTAACTATTACCAAAGAATTTTGCGCCGCAATGTAGTGCCCAATGCCAGAAAGCTGAGTTTGTGTCCTAGGTCATGCGTCTTTTAGCAGGAGGAGGACCCAAAAAATACTTCAAGAAGTAAACTGAAATAGATGGAAACAAAGCATTGTAGAGTTCTGAAGTGGCCAGCAGTGAGTCTGGATCTAAATCTCATTAAACACCTGTGGAGAGATCTTAAAATTGCTGTTGGGAGAAGGCACACTTCAAATATAAGAGACTTGGAGCAGTTTGCAAAAGTGGTCAAAATTTCCGGTTTAGAGGTGTAAGAAGCTTGTTGATGGTCATAGTAAGCAATTGATTGCAGTTATTTATTCCAAAGGGTGAGCAACCTAATATTAAGTTGAGGGTCAATTTTGTCCGGCTCATATTTGGAAATTTGTGTGAAATTACGTCCAATTTGCATTTTTTTTTCTCTGTTTTTTTTGTGTTGTTCCAATACACAAAAAGAAAATTACATACATATATATATATATATATATATATATATACATATGAAAAATGTGTGTGTGTATATATATATATATATATATACATATGAAAAATGTGTGTGTGTATATATATATATATATATATATATATATATATATATATATTGTGAACGTTGCTTACCGCAGCCCGGGGGTTTTACTCGCTTGCAGCGGTGCAGGGTAGCTTAGGCATACACAGGCAACACAGTCTCTCTCAAAAATGCAGCAGTTTATTAGTAACCAACATAAGCTGCCCTTCCAAAACACAATGAAGCCTCTCCTGGCTTAAAGGAAAATATAACATCCACATACCGTGGGCTTCCAGTCCAATTAAGTGTCCATAGTGGATTCTCCACACTCTGGCTCCAGCCAGCGAACACAAGTCACTGTGGTTGCTTCCTGCAGCCTCCAGCCCTCTCCAGCCAGGCTGCAGTATTTTTCCCCAGTCATCACCGGGACTGATTTCCAGGAGTCTCTCTTCAGTCTTCACACAGACTGAGATCTCCAGCACACATCCTCCATGTGCAGCACTCTCAGGCTTCCCCCTGTTTCTAAAACTAACAGTCTCTTAAAACCCAACCGGATACACCCACAGGTGGAGGTATGTGATTCTCCAGCTCTGTCCATCACACTGGTCACAGTTTAAAGGGAACCTAACCCTTAATTACAACCCAAGTTCTGTGGAACTACAAGTCCCAGTCACACCTTCAGTTCAATATCACAGGGGGATCCTTCTCCACTGCGACCATCCACAACATTGGTGGTCGCTACCTCACATATCCCCCCCCTCTGTTCAAACTTGTAGGGTTGAACATTTGATAACCCACAGGGGCCCTGAGACAGGGCATTAGTGTTACCTTGCCCTACAAGTTGAGAGGGTCCTCTCTGATAAATTTGAGCTTTAGCTCCTGACAGAAAGTCGATCATTGTCACCAGACTCGTCTCAGTCAACCTCCTTGTCAGGTACGCCCCCCGGTCAGACCTATCTCTCCATGACTGTCTCCAACGGCTAGTGTAGTAGCGAAAGTCTCTTCCAGTCGAAACTACTGTCTGGTCTGACTCTGAGCTATCTAATCCACTAGAAGGGCTACTGTCTGGGCACCTCAGCACTGAGCGGATAGACGATCTGCTATATCTAGACCGTCTGCATTCTCTTTTTGCAGATATACTATGGCTTGTTCTGCCATGGCGTCTTCGGTTGTCATCGCTCTGTTGGTGTGTTCTTTCAAGACTATCCTTCGCTGTAGATACATCACTCCCTTCATCCATTCCTTTGGAGTTTAGAGTAGAGGACTTGGACCATTCAGAGTCTATGCTATAGCCCAAAGTGTAGTTAGGTCTTCCATGACCTTGGTTCCTTTCATTATAGGACCTACTTTCTGTGCCAACTGAAGCAACACCTTTATCAGGTGGGCAACCCTTCTCCTGGCCCCAGCCTGAAAGCGGTCTCCACCTCATACCCACTTGATGGAGTTGTTCTGCAATATTCTGCCTTTTTAGGTTCAACTGCCTTAGTTCTTCCAGGTAACCCAGGCGGTACTCTAGGAGGACTCGTACATTTTCAACACACTCCTTTGTTCCCACAATGACACATGGAACCATACCGACTTCACAGAGTATCTTGGCTTCATTATGAATATTAATTCTTACTCTCGTCACACCGGACTTGTCAACCATCTCCTGCATGACTCTTCCATTTCTTCCAATCAGCTTCTTAACCAGTTCTCTGGGCACTTGTGTGACCTCCTCCACAAACTCCAACAACTTCCGAGCTGTCTTGACTGCTCCTGCAGTTTTCCCATAGATTCGAAATGTTCCACTGGTTTTTTCCAATTCAATAGCTGTAATACCTGGAACCTTCCTGGCTTGCTGAATGTTACTTCTCAGCGCTCTTATTGCAAGCCCAATTAATGGTTTCTTCACAACCACCACTTCCTGAAACGCTGCGGTGAGCCGCTTCATATGCTCCAATCGTCTGGTGTCTTCTTCCATCTTTGTAGAGATGAGCCACTTCGTGCGAAGACACTGTAGGTGCATGCCACTCAGGATAGCCACCCGCTTCTTTGTGACATCACTTACAGAGCACACCAGCAACCGACAAGACTCTGGGGCAAAGTACACTTTATAGGCTCCTACGGCCGTCTTGAATTTTTCATGTACCGCCTCACTGGCACAGGCTTTTCTCAAGTCTGCAGGGACTTCTACCATGCACGTAAAGACTGGCCGAATTTCTTTACCTGTAAGGCCATCGGACCGTTCCTTGGGTCTTCCATATCCATCCTCTTTTCTTATCACAGGCTCCACCTTTGGAGTTGCATTCCCCTCAGGTTTTTCCATAGCCTCAGAGCCTTTGAATTTTTCCTCATCTTTGGCCTCAAGATTCTCAATCTTCTGTACCAAGTCCATCTTTATGGCCTCCATCTTGGTCTTACCAGTAAGTTCAGTTAAGCTCTCAGCTGCTGATGGGACTTCTGGGCTAGATTTCCCTACTTTAAGGGTTCTCTCAATTTCTGCAGCTTCAGCCATCTCTTGGGACTCTGCAGCATCTCCCTCAATTTCCTCTTGATTCTCTGCAACTTCAGAGGCTTTCTTGCACTCCATACCTTCAACCTCAGATTCTCTGGGGTCTACAACAGCTTTTGTGCCGTTTGCACTATTATTCACCCCAGCACTGGGTGGATCACTGGTCTGCTCACCATGACCTTTGTGGATTTTTCCTCCACCAACAGCCTCCAGGATTTCTTCTCCTATAGTGTTTTCACTCAACAGACCATCAGCTTCACACCAGGAAATCATAGGGGACATCACCAATACTGTTTTGGTCGGCTCCTTTTTTGCACTTTCACCCTGCTGATTTCTGTCGTTACAGTGTGTCTGTTCAGTTTCTGACTCTTTCTTTTTCAGGATTTCACTGTCTGACTCTACATTAGCGGTTGCTACTGTCAACGTGCCTTCCTCAACCTTCTCTCCCCACTCAGACGATATACATTGCACTACCCCTCGGCGCTTATTACGTCTTCGGCGTCGAGAGGAGATTTTATCTTTCTCAACTGTCTGTACCTCACTGTACTCAGTCGTCAGGTTACTAGAGTCAGTGTCACTCCCCCTGGTGTCCTGGACTAACAAGCCCCCACTTAACCAAGTGTTGAACCCCCTGTCTGGAGCTCTCCCATTTTTAACGGTCTTCCCCTTATTACACAATATCATACTACTAGGAACACTTTCAGCCTCCCGCTGTGATAGGGCTTCCTTTGAGCCTTTCCAGCTTTTACACAAGCAGCTGGCCATTTCTGCCATCGACCACAAGTCCTCAAAAAAATTAAAGTCCCGGCCTATTATAATGGGATGCGGTAAGTCAGGCACTACCCCAACATTAACGGATCCAAACACCCCATCCGTCTCAACGACCACTCGGGACCGTGGATACTCTCCAATATTCCCATGTCTGCAGCGGGCTTCCATCCTTCCAAGAATCGGGTAGGTATCGAGCGTGGCCCTCACCAGGGACACCAAGCTCACCGAGTCTACCAGCCCAGTCACACATTTGCCATCAACTTCCACAGAACACAGACGTGACTTCTCGTCAGCCGGGCAGTCTGTACCGCAGACCGGACACGAATAGCATGAACACCATTGTCCTTGGCTACTGTCCATTGGTGCCACTACACCTTCGGATTTGGGATACTCCGCCCCTTTTCGTGTCACCACCGTTTTCTGGGACCCCGCCCCCTTTTGGGTAACCACCCCTTTCCGGGCCTCTGTCCCCGTTTGGGTAACCGCCCCTTTCCGGGACTCCGCCCCCTTTTGAGCGACTACCCCTTTCCGGGCCTCTGTCCCCTTTTGGCTAACCACCCCTTTCTGGGACTCCGCCTCCTTTTGGGGTTTCTGTGGCTTCCTTGCAGTGTCTTTAGACCCGAATTCACACAGTTCCCCTTTATCTCGCTGGGCACCCTGTGTTCGTATTGGCCCCAGAAGGGAGTTCATCAACTGGTCCACTGCTGCCACATCAGTGCGCACTGACGGCTCCTGCTGTCCACGCACAAGGAACTGGTACAGCTCATCAATAGCATCCATTTGTGCGCCCTCCATGCTGAAACAAGAAAACAAACAGGAGGAGCGCTCCAATGGGTAATACCCAGTGGTCTAAAGAGGGGGGGGGGGGGTTAGAGAACCACTAACCTTTCCAGGTTGTACCGCCCGTACAACCAGGATCTCCAGCCTGTGGTGTATCACTGCTCACCAAACAGGGCCCCGCAATTCTGGGTTGGCCTGGAACCTCCAGTCACTGGTCTTTCGCCACTGCAGCACGGAACCCCGCAGACCCGCAGATTCACCGCCAGCAGCTGGAGTACGCTGTCCCTGTTCGTGGACCCACCGATCCACCGCCAGCTGCTTGAGTGCGCCAACACGATTTTCGTGGACCCGCCGATCCACTGCAGACAGCTTCGAAAATTGTTTTCGTGGACCCGCCAATCCACAGGCAACACTTCCTTGCAGTGTGTAGACAGCAGAAAAAAAAAAAAACCTTCGTGGACCCGGCTGATCCACAGGAACAACACCTCTGCAGTTGCTAGACGTGCTGCCTGGATTGCTGCCTGCATTCTCCACCATATGTGAACGTTGCTTACCGCAACCCGGGGGTTTTACTCGCTTGCAGCGGTGCAGGGTAGCTTAGGCATACACAGGCAACACAGTCTCTCTCAAACATGCAGCAGTTTATTAGTAACCAACATAAACTGCCCTTCCAAAACACAATGAAGCCTCTCCTGGCTTAAAGGAAAATATAACATCCACATACCGTGGGCTTCCAGTCCAATTAAATGTCCATAGTGGATTCTCCACACTCTGGCTCCAGCCAGCGAACACAAGTCACTGTGGTTGCTTCCTGCAGCCTCCAGCCCTCTCCAGCCAGGCTGCAGTATTTTTCCCCAGTCATCACCGGGACTGATTTCCAGGAGTCTCTCTTCAGTCTTCACACAGACTGAGATCTCCAGCACACATCCTCCATGTGCAGCACTCTCAGGCTTCCCCCTGTTTCTAAAACTAACAGTCTCTTAAAACCCAACCGGATACACCCACAGGTGGAGGTATGTGATTCTCCAGCTCTGTCCATCACACTGGTCACAGTTTAAAGGGAACCTAACCCTTAATTACAACCCAAGTTCTGTGGAACTACAAGTCCCACAGTCACACCTTCAGTTCAATATCACAGGGGGATCCTTCTCCACTGCGACCATCCACAACATTGGTGGTCGCTACCTCACAATATATATATATATATATATATATATATATATATATACACAGAGAGTGAGACAGAAAGAGACAAATATTACATGACCTTCACAAAATTAATGATCATCAATGGAAATCACAGAAGGAAGTAATAATGAGTTTTAATTCAAACCTCAGCCCCTTGAGGTGTAATTATCACTTATTAGTACTGCCAGATATATCTCCTTACTTAATGGTACACAATGTCTAAGTACAGCTTATCCTAAGTCTGATGTAATAACAATAATACGGAAGCTATTATATTTGTATTAGTGACCTGTCACTTTTAGCCCTATAATTAAATTTAAATGTGCAAAAAATGTAAAGATTATCAGATGCTTTAATATACTATGCATTCAGAAAGTATTTAGATCAACTAGGAAATACTGTACTGCATGAAAAACGTCTGCTATCTACACCCTGTGCAGAATTATTAGGCAAGTTGTATTTTAGAGGATTTTTTTTTATTATTGATTAACAACGATGTTCTCAATCAACCCAAAAGACTCATAAATATCAAAGCTTAATATTTTTGGAAGTTGAGAGTGTTTTGGGTTTTTTTTAGATTTGGCTATCTTAGGAGAATTTCTGTTTGTACAGGTAACTATTACTGTGCAGACTTATTAGTCAACGTAATAAAAACCAAATATATTCCCATCTCACTTGTTTATTTTCACCAGGTAAACCAATATAACTGCACAAAATTTAGAAATAAACATTTCTGAAATGCAAAAACAAAACCCCAAAAAATTAGTGACCAATATAGCCACCTTTCTTTATGATGACACTCAACAGCCTACCATCCATAGATACTGTCAGCTGCTTGATCTGTTTACTATCAACATTGCGTGCAGCAGCCACCACAGCCTCCCAGACACTGTTCAGAGAGGTGTACTGGTTTCCCTCCCTGTAGATCTCACATTTTATGAGGGACCACAGGTTCTCTATAGGGTTCAGATCAGGTGAACAAGGGGGCCATGTCATTATTTTTTCATCTTTTAGACCTTTACTGGCCAGCCACGCTGTGGAGTAGTTGGATGCATGTGATAGAGCATTGTCCTGCATGAAAATCATGTTTTTTTGAATGATACCGATTTCTTCCTGTACCACTGCTTGAAGAAGTTGTCTTCCAGAAACTGGCAGTAGGTCTGGGAGTTGAGATTCACTTCATCCTCAACCTGAAAAGGTCCCATAAGTTCATCTTTGATGATACCAGCCCATACCAGTACCCCACCTCCACCTTGCTGGCGTCTGAGTCGGAGTGGAGCTCTCTACGCTTTACTGATCCAGCCTCTGGCCCATCCATCTGGCCCATCAAGAGTCACTCTCATTTCATCAGTCCATAAAACCTTGGAAAAATCAGTCTTAAGATATTTCTTGGCCTAGTCTTGACGTTTTATCTTATGTTTCTTGTTCAAAGGTGGTGGTTTTTTAGCCTTCCTTTCCTTGGCCATGTCCCTGAGTATGGCACACCTTGTGCTTTTTGATACTCCAGTAACGTTGCAGCTCTGAAATGTGGCGAAAATGGTGGCAAATGACATCTTGGCAGCTTCACGCTTGATTTTCCACAATTCATGGGCAGTTATTTTGTGCTTTTTTTGCCCAACATGCTTCTTGCGACCCTGTTGGCTATTTGCCGTGAAACGCTTGATTGTTCAGTGATCACGATTCAAAAGTTTGGCAATTTCAAGACTACTGCATCCCTCTGCAAGACATCTCACAATTTGACTTTTCAGAACCTGTCAAATCTCTCTTCTGACCCATTTTGCCAAAGGAAAGGAAGTTGCCTAATAATTAAGCATACCTTATATAGGGTGTTGATGTGTGAGGGTGTTGACACCACACCTCTCCTCATCACAGAGATGCACATCACCTGATTTACTTAATTGGTAGTTGGCTCTCAAGCCTATACAGCTTGGAGTAGGACAACATGTATAAAAAGTATCATGTGATCAAAATACTCATTTGCCTAATAATTCTGCACACAGTGTATAATATACACTAATGAGCAAAAGCGTAACAATGCTTTGAACTTTGCCTTTCAGGCTCTATAGCTCTCCATCCACTACATCTTAGAGATTACATTTCATATACAATAATCTTGGCTATCTCATACATAAATTTGTCTTACAACTATTTAGCGCATGATTACTTATGCGGATTCTTGTCATGTTACTGCATTGTTACTGTTTTGCTCCTGGTGTTTGATTTTTTTTCTTCCTGTATAATACAAATTACAACCTGTTCTCACATTCCCAAGCAAAAGGTCACTGGTTCCATTCGAGGACAAGCCATGTAGATTTCCAAATAAACGACAAAGAGCATCATCCAGTTCATCGATAGCGGTCTCTCGGACAAGAAAATTGACAAACTGCATCATGTGAGTGTCACGACAGTTGGAACAATATGAAAGGAAGTCCGTCCATCTATGTAAATGCAAAGAGGTGTCCTTCCAGCCAAAATTTTGGAGTCAACAAGGTCTATCAGTTCTGGCACCACAAACATGAGAGTGGAGGAGGCTCGTATACCTCGTAATAGTGAGATCATAGATGTCCAGGCAAGCACCTTACACACGACTGGAATGGTGGTACGAAAGAAGGTGAAAAAGCCACAACTTCATTATCATCATAAGAAGTGTTGGCTTGAGTTTGCAAAGGAGAATGAAAAATGCACAGCAGAAAATTGGAAACGGGTGATTTCAAGCGATGAGACGAAAGTCTTAGGTTAAGCTTTGATGGGTGCAAATGAGTCTAGAAGAAACAAGGGAAAAAGAGCCTAACGGATAAAGAAATTGAAGGAACCGTCAAATTCGGTGGAGAAAGTCTGATAATATAGGGTTGCTTCACAGCCAAAGATGTTGGACACTTCACCAGGATTTATGGTGGTCTCAATGCTGAGCTATATATGAATATCCTATAAGATGAGTTAATTTGTACAAGTACCATGGGTATGAAAGTACGACATAGAGTTCCAGCAGGAAAACAATCCAAAGCATATGTTGTTGAGATTTGTGAAGAAATGGTTCAATGACAATGAAGTAGAGGTGTTGCATTGGCCCTCACAGTCACAAGACCTCAAATCAAATGAACACTTGTGGGTAGAGTTGAAGAAAAAGCTGTATACATACCCAAGAGAGTCGACCAGTATTCACCCACATTAGGACCTGTAAAAGAGACCTTGGATCAGATGAAGCATGCGTAAATCTGATCAAGAGCATTTCCAGAAAGATTCAGGCAGTGTTGAAAGGTAAAAGGTTGGTTTAGAAAATACTAACAAAATAATAAAAATATAAAATTTAGATTTTAGGAGTAAAATAGTAACAATGCAGTGGCATGACAAGAATCTGCATAAGTAATCATGATTGTTTATAAAATGAAGGTAGAATAATGCTCAGGCAAAAGTTGAAAACATTGTTACCCTTTTGCTTGTCAGTGTATGTATAAAATGAAAAGATGAGCAGAGATACAGTGGCTGATACAAACAGAACAGGACCCTTATGCAGAAATAGTATATGGTACCTTTTCAGTTTAATAACTCATCAAAATGTACAAGGGGCTGCTGATAAGTCTTTGGCTTTACCCAGAAAGAAACTAGAAAGGATAATGAAACTTTCCATTTATTCCACATACTCTCCACTGATGTCAACACATTTCTTACATTGGTATCCAAGTTCTATAAGCCTAGCCAAAAGAAAAATTTTGGTTGTGCCTCAAGCCAGGCATCCGCAGCAGCCATGGCATGAAATTTGGTAACCTCGAGGTGTTTCTACAGGTTTGGAAACAGATGATAGTTGGAAGGAGCTAGATCTGGTGAATAAGGTGGGTGGTCTGTAGGAATATGGGCACGAAGATCTATGCAACCTTGTGAGATTAATGATTTGCCACTGTCCTCTGCTGGCCAAAGAAATAATAGCAGCCAGAAGGCAAATAGCAGCCTAGGAATTGAAAACTTGAGGAACAGTTCCCAGGAGGAAGCCTTAGAGAGAGGGACTAGTTCAGGAAGAGACAAGGGACGAGGAGGTGAAGTGAGCCGGAGGAAGGACCCGAAGAGTAGCAGGGGAATGAAGCAAAGCAGCAGCGCGGGAACGTGCAGACACAGGGGAAGAAGGAAACCTCCCCTGCAGAAGACTGGTGCGGCAGCGGGCCGGTTCTGGAGGTGGCTGAAGCAAGTAGTATGCAAGACCCTCCAGGCCCCCACACCATCCTACGAGACTCCAGCTACGCCAGTCAAGATCCCTGAGATCCCCCCACTACGCAGGTCAAGACCCCCACTACACCGGTCAAGACCCTCCAGACCCCCCACACCGTCCACCGAGATCCCGCTACGCCGATCAAGACCACCGGTTCAGACTACATGGGCAAGCTGCAGATGTCGCCAAGCAAGATAGCCATCTTGACCCATATGTGGCGGGCTGCTGCCTTCTGCTTGGCCATGGGGTACTTAATGCGGAGATTATGATGATAGTGGTTTGAACTTAGCATCCAGTGCAACTCAGTTACTATAAGCCACAGAGACATATGGTTAGTGGCTAGGGACTACGGACATAGACCCTAACTGGTCCAGATCCTTTCTCATAGTGGGTAACGTGGGTCACGTGTAGAAAGAATGATACTTCCCTGAAGTCTGGTATACTGAGAGTTTATTGACTGCTGTTGTTGAGAACTAAGAATACTGTAATTATTCTCTTGTGAAAAGCAACCCCTGTATTTTCCTATCCCTACTTATGGATTAAAGGGAACCTGTCACCACTTTTTTGGCCTATAAGCTGCGGCCACCACCACTGGGCTCTTATATACAGCATTCTAACATGCTGTATATAAGAGCCCAGGCCGGGGGTATCCCAGAACATAGACGCCATCACCTTAGTGGCTGATTTTTGCACCCTTAACTTCTTTGGACGAGGAGAACCACTGTGCCCCTACTCTTTTGACTGCTCCTTGTTTTTAGGGTCATACAAATAAATCCAGGTCTCATCCATAGTCGATCGAGAAAGTTCTTATCAATCCAGAGATGCTGACAAATGGACCGGAAAGTTTGCACTCACATGCTTCTCTGATCTGCTGTCAAACATTTGCAGATAGCTTCATTTGCAAATGTTCATGGATAATGACACAAACACGTTCACGGGAAATCCCCATGGTGTCTGCTGTTGCTTTAGCTAAAATTCGTCGAATCTCCAGTATGAGGAAAAACAACCACTCTCGGTCATTCAGGACGTTCCTCATCATTGGTGCTGAAATGGACCGTTTTAAATTTGGCAACCCAGTTCTTAACTGTGGAATATGAATGACATCGATCCCCCAATGTCTGCGACATATCACCATGAATATCCTTCGCGGACTTTCTTTGCAGAAACAAAAAATTTAACACTCCTCTGCTCTTAAGGCCCAGTCACACACAACGACTTATTTGCATTCCCGAAAACGATACGACCTGATAGAGATCGCTGGTAAGTTGCTGGGAGGTCGCTGGTGAGATGTCACACAGTCAGACCTTACCAGCGATGCAGGAACAATACAGGTCGCAGTAGCGATCTGTATAACGATCTCAGCAGTCACTGTGACCCTGTCACACAGTGTCAAACACAGCGATGAGTCCTGCCCAGCAGGATATCGCCTTTGAAGAAAATGGCCTGGACCATTCGGCAATGACTAGAGATCTCACAGCAGAGGCCTGATCGCTGGTAGGTGTCACACATAACAAGATCGCTAACGGGATTGCTACTGCGTCACAGAAACCGTGACTCAGCTGCGATCTTGCTAGTGATCTCGTAATGTGTGACGGTATCTTTAGTTGCTGTGAATATCGCATTTAACTCTACTATATTGTTTTTCCGTGTGCATAGAACTCTGATAAGCAACAAACACAAAATTTTGAAAAGATATTTTAGACACATAATGCTTTCATGTGATGTAACATTTGTTACCATAGAAACAAAAAAGGATCATAAAGCCAAAGACTTATCAGCAGCTCCTCGTACAAATACAGCTGCTTTGGATGTAGAAGTGACCTCTTTACCTCTTGGACCCTTTGGCTGCACAGGTTGCACCAATGATATGTCCTCCTCTGCAGAGATATTCCTGATATAAATCTGTTCCACAACCCTCAAGACCACAGACTGGGATGGCAGTCTACCTATCAACAGGACAACAACCCTAAGGTAAGACAATACAGGAAAGTCATCAGAATAAGTGTTCTTGAATGGCCCAGCCAAAGCCTAGACCAGAGGCCAAGACTAGAACATCTGAAAATATCTGTGCATCAATGGTCCCTATCCAATCTGGCAGAACTTGTGAAGAGCCTCATAAAAATGAATAGAAATCTAGATGTGCCAAGATTGTAGTGTCATACTTATCAAGAAATTGCTGGAAGGGAACTTCATCAGTGTACTTAGATAATGAGAGTATAATTTTGTAAATTTGATGTTTTCCATTTGTTTTCTAATTTTGAATACTTATTACTATATTTCCACAAACTACTTTATACTAATTATTTATCATTATAAGTAATCCTGTGTTGAATGGTGGGAATGAATATTAACTATAACAAAATTATGGAAAAAGTAAATTCTTCCTGAAGGCGCTGTAAATGTAAAACAGATACATCATCCTGCATGTTATCGTGGTAGGTCAGTTACAGTTCATGCACTCAGTCAGTGGGTGTAACTAATATTGATGGATAACAGAACATAGCTGTGCACTGTTCTGCAGCAAAAATATTCAATAGCTATAAACACAGTCCTGAACTATAGCTATATAAATAAAAATCTTACGTGCGTTTGTAAAGACCTGCTTATCCCAGAAAGTTCCCACCAATTGTTGGCAAATTTTGACACAATGTCCCCCCAAGCCCCGCTAGTGTTTCGGTCCACTTATCACGATCCACGCATGTGCGCAACCACAGAAAATTTCAACTGTTCATGCTGTTCATGGTAGACTAACAACGACGCTATATGCTGGGTCTTCGCGATTCACTCATGCATCCAACCGCAGAAAATTTCAACTGCATGCGCGCAACCGCGAAAAATTTCAACTGTTCACAGTAGACTACAGTAGACTAACAGCCGCGCTCTATGGTTAGAACCGAGGTGAAACAACGCCAACAGATGCAAAATGACGGTCATTTTCTCACTCACTCAATTGACAGATGATTGTCCAAAACATGACCGTCCCGTCACAGATTTTGTTTCTGTGACTGGAATGGAAAAAATGTTATATGCTGGGAGCGAGGCGAAAACTTGCTACAGCTGATCAACAACACCAACAGTTGAAAATGACGCTCATTTTCTTACTCACTCAATAGTCCAAAAAAATTACCGTCCCCTCACAGATTTTGTTTCTGTGGAAAAAATGGTCAGCAATCACGTTATTGCCATCTAGGAAAATGGTTTCTATATTATTCGAATATTGAATCCGTATTGATATCGTATCCAATGTACTTTTATACATTTATTACATAAAACTGTATGTATCTGCTGAAATAGCCGCTTTAAACATTCAAAGTTTGATTTTTATCCGCTAGGGGCCCATTTGTCAACCTTAGTCAAGAATGTGTCACAGCGAAGCGTAGCAGGGTACAGCTAGTGTGTATATATATTATTATCACACTGCTGGAAAGCCGGGAACCAGAAGTGCTAGCCTGACAGTAGACCCATGAACATAAGTCACTGTTTTTGTGATCATCCCAATCCTGACACCATTACCCAGGTTGCTGCTTGGATGTTGAGCTTTAATTATTCGTCATAATTAGTGATCAGCAAGCACTAAAATGTTTGCGTTCTCTGTACTCGAATCGAGCAATTTGTAATGCTCAAGGGGTCGTCTCGACTATTGAGCATAATGGAAGTCAATGGAAAACTAGAGCATTTTCCAGCAGACCCTCCCAGGAGGATGAGGCCTGGAAATCACTGAAATGGCAAAGCTCGTTTAAAGGGTTGATAATGACTTTTAGGATTGCTACTTCCAATAAGTGGCACTAAAGTTCAAGTCCTCTTCCTCTCTGAAGATACAATTTGCATATTAAATTTCCCAGGGGAGCACTGCATGGCATTTAAGCCTCATCATACTGGCATGCCAGACCTGATGTGTCACTCTCCACAAGGAGAAAACTTCCCCCTTGGATCCAAAACTTAAGGCTGCTTTACATGCAGCAACATCGCTAGCGATGTCGCTGGTGAAAGCACCCGCCCCGTCGGTTGTGCGTCACGGGCAAATCGCTGCCCGTGGTGCATAATAGCCATAGGCTCCGTCACATGGACTTACCTTCCCTGCTACGTCGCTGTGGCCGGCGAATCGCCTCCTTTCTAAGGGGGCGGTTTGTGCGACGTCACACGGTAGGTGGCCAATAGAAGCGGAGGGGCAGAGAGCAGCTGAAGGAAAGACACGCCCACCTCGTTGCTGACTGGACACAGGTACGGTGCTGTTCCTCGCTCCTGCGGTGTCAGACATAGCGATGTATGCTGCCGCCGGAACGACAAACAACCTGCGTCCTGCAACAGCAACGATATTTGGGATTAGAACGAAGTGTCAACGATCAACGATTAGGTGAGTAATTTTGATCGTTAACGGTCATTCCTGCGTTTCACACGCAACAACGTCGCTAACGAGGCCGGATGTGCGTCACGATTTCCGTGACCCCAACAACATCTCGTTAGCGATGACGTTGCGTGCAAACCCCCTTTAGCCTCTCACCTAGCCAAACCAGATTTCATATATTACACTGATGAGGAGAAATACCACGAACCACGGTGTCTGTACACTGAGACTCTGGTATGGCTTATATATCCTAAGTCATATAGCAAGGCTCATTTAAAAAGTTAATATTGACTTTTAGGATTGCTACTTCCAATAGGTAGCATTAGAGTTCAACTCCTCTTCCTTCTTCAATTTACATATGAAATGCATGGAAACACCACTGAAATGAAATGGGAAGAGCATGAGGAAGACGCCTGGACACATCTCTGACTCCCAGGTCGCTGCTAGGAACACTATTGTCAGAGTATTACGCCACTTTTACGGACTGACAATAAAACTTTCCAAACAAAAGTTGACATGGATTTATAACGAAAAAATGTTAGGAAACTTGTATATAAAGCAATTTAACCAGAGAGTAAAACCACCTCCTCCACCTCTTAGGATATGTTCACACATACTGGTTTTGCACTCTCATTGCATGGTAAATAAAATACTGCAAAAATACTGAAAGCATTGACATGCTCCTTCTTTAAAAAATGCAGCATTTTTCCATTTCAGTGAGGGAAAAACGTAATTGTGTGCATGAGATTTCTCAAATTTTTTTTCCCATTTGTAAGGAGTGGGACTACTAGACTAGTGAAGCCTAAGTACTAAGTGTAAGGACTATCATAAATTGAAAAGAGGGATTGCAATATAACCTGGAATACACACAGAGGATGGCCTCACAAAACATTTTTTCTCCATTTTGAAGGAGTGTGACTCCTAGACTGGCAAAGAGTATGTGCAAGGGCTGCCAAAACTGTAAGGAAGAACTCCAATACACCCTGGAACACATGTAGATTAGAGCCTCAGAAAACATTTACATTTATAAGGAGTGGGACTTCTTTGGCCAACAACAAGCAGTCCTGGAGGCCACTACTCAGTGTACAAGTGGCACAATGACCTTCAGACATCCAACTCCGATTATGCTCCAGCTAAGGTGGCCGGCAGTTCTTCCTGTGCCAGCTCAGGGTATAAGGCAAATAGACTGGAGACCATTGTCAATGAAAATTCATGAACCATGTGGGAGGGAACGTCTCCAACCCATTCCGCAGGAAACAACACCACATGTCCTTTGTCCATTTATTCACACAAGTGATGCATTTGGGTCTTTCTCCCATTGCATGAATGCATCTTTTCTTTTTGTTATATACGATAACAAGGTGTTGAGGCAAACCTGAGGCCCACAAGCTGCAGTCACTGCTTCCTCCCTGCTTACGTTGATCGAATAGGTTTTTAGGGCTACTGGGGGCATAATAATTAATGGGCGCATCTGCCTATCAGATGAAAATGTTGACAGGCTGACTGTTCTAAAAATGAACAAGGCAAGGATCAGCCCCGACTTCTCAACCTCAGCAGATGACATTGGTGGAACATTAAGCCAATTTTCCCCTACCTCCTACACTAGTTTCTGCACCCCCTTTTCCTCCTCCACCATCTTCGAATTGTCTTCTTCGAGTACGTCATCCTTATCATTAACAAGCTGTAAGCATTGCAGCACTGCCTTGGTAAAGCGGCAACAGGCTATGGCTATGTGCACACAGTGCGTTTTTTCGCGGCGTTTTTGCGCGTTTTTCGGGTGCGTTTTTGGCCTCAAAACTGCATGACTTTGCTTCCCCAGCAAAGTCTATGAGTTTTCATTTTTGCTGTTCGCACACAATTTTTTTTTTAAGCTGCGTTTTTGAGCTTAAAAAAAAAATGGACAAGTCAATTCTTTCCTGCGTTTTTCTGCGTTTTTCCCTCATGTAATGCATTGGAAAAACGCAGAAAAACGCAGAGATCAAAAACGCAGCAAAACGCAGCCAAAAACGCACCAAATCGCTGTAAAAACGCATGCGTTTTTTGCCGCGGCTGCGATTTCGTGCGTTTTTAGCGGCCAAAAACGCACAAAAACGCAGCGTCAAAAAAACGCAGCGTGTGCACATAGCCTATGGTGAAACTAATTTCTTTGTATATATAAATCTTCAGCTCACCTCTGATCCTCCAGTGAATTGCAGACTCCCTGCTGGTGCTCGGAGCTGCCCTGACCTTGGGCAGTGTTGGACAATGCAAAAATAGAAGAAAGGATCTCCAGCAGGTCGGTAGAATAAGATAAAAAATATTTTTTATTGTAGTCCTCTAAAACCATAGAAGTAGTAAGGGAACACAGTTAGGTACTCAGCTTGATCCTACATGTTTCAGAATGGAGCCTAAAGGCCACGTCACACTAAGCAACATCGCTAGCAACATCGCTGCTGAGGCATGACTTGCTAGCGATGTTGCTGTGTGTGACATCCAGCAACAACCTGGCCCCTGCTGTGAGGTCGCTGGTTGTTGCTGAATGTCCTGGACCATTTTTTAGTTGTTGCTCTCCCGCTGTGAAGCACAGATCGCCGTGTGTGACAGCGACAGAGCAACAACTGAATATGCAGTGAGCAGGGAGCCGGCTTCTACGGACACTGGTAACCAATGTAAATATCGGGTAACCAAGAAGCCCTTTGCTTAGTTACCTGATATTTACCTTCGCTACCAGCGTCCGCCGCTCTCACGCTGTCAGTGCCGGATCCCTGCTCTCTGCACACGTAGCTGGAGTACACATCGGGTAAATAACCCAATGTATACTGTGGCTAGGAGGGCAGGGAGCCAGTGCTAAGCGGTGTGCGCTGGTAACCAAGGTAAATATCGGGTTGGTTACCCGATATTTACCTTAGTTACCAAGCGCAGCATCGCTTCCACGCGTCGCTGCTGGCTGGGGGCTGGTCACTGGTTACTGGTGACATCTGCCTGTGTGACAGCTCACCAGCAACCCGTGTAGCGACGCTCCAGCGATCCCTGCCAGGTCAGGTTGCTGGTGGGATCGCTGGAGTGTTGCTTAGTATGACGGTACCTTAAGGCTATGTGCCCATGGGACAACGTACTCGCGGATTTTGCCGCGGAAAACCTGCAGATTTATCTGGATTTTCCAGATAAATCCGCAGGTTTGCGCAAGTACAGACACTCCCCATGTTATCCTATGGGATTTGGGGAGTGCTGTACCAATGCTGCAGTATGTGCGGCTGCGGAAAATGCTGCGGATGTTCTGCAGCTGCACGTAACTGCATGTCAATTGTTCATGTGGAAATATCTGCGGATGTCTCGCCTTTCCACTATGGAGATAGAGCGGGACTTCCGCAGGTATTTCCGCACTTGTTCCGCAGGTTTACCGCAACAAAAATGCTCGACTCCCACAGCAATGGATAGCTGCGGATTCCGGCCAGTAGCTGTGGTAAACCTGCGGACAAACCTGCGGCAAAGTCCGCGGGTACGTTGTCCCATGGGAACATAGCCTTAGGGGCACTTTGCACACTACGACATCGCAAGCCGATGCTTGCGATGCCGAGCGCGATAGTCCCAGTCCCCGCCCCCGTCGCAGCTGCGATATCATGGTGATAGCTGGCGTAGCGAACATTATCTTCTGGATTACTGTATATGAGCCCAGGCCGCTCTGTATAACATAAAAAACACTTTTATTATACTCGCCTAGAATGCTGTATATAAGGGATCACTGGTGGTGGCCACATGTTATAGTCGCCAAATCTAGTGACAGGTTCCCTTTAAAGGTATAACAGACCCAAAAGAACTGTGACTTTTGTCGCTTAATCCACAACCAGGCATGGTCTTGTGTGATAATGTCCGTAACCTGGATTGCGGCTCTGAAGCTTAGCAAGCTCGCACATGTAGTATGACTGGCCCAAGTGCTCAAATTAGTGGTTCAGCACTTTCTGAAAACCTACCCAGATTTGCCTGAGCTACTTGTAAAGGTACGCAGCGTGTGTGCTCCATTTATGTCCTGCAGCCTTTCCCATGACCCTCACATTATATGCATTTTAGCCAAAACTGATTAATGGTTGTTCACCCTTTAACCCAGGCTACAAGAACTTTCCATCTCTCCTTAATAAGGCAGAGAGGGTCAGTAAAATGGTGCAGTACCAGAAGGATAGAATTGAACTATTCGTACAAAAATGTACTATCTAATAACGCTGGTGGCCAAGTTCATAGTTGGAGAAAGAAGAGAAAAGAATCCAGCTCTTGAACATGCAATTTTTTTCTAACTCCTCACGAGCCGCGATCCACCCACATCTGTTAACCCCTTAAATTACTATGTCAAAATGTGACCGCAATTTAAATAAATCGTCTTTCCCCGCCACCATCTGAGGCCCTGTAACGCGATCATGAGGAGCCGATGGTCGCAATGGTAGCACAGGGTCATGTGATGACTTCTGTCCCTATCATGATGTAGTTCCTGTTACAGCCGGCAGAGCAGTGGCTGTGAAAGGAGGGCAGCATTTCTGCTGATCAGAGCTGTGCAGTTCTGATAAACAGAAATGAATTAGCGATCAGACTGCTAATTATTATAGTTCCCTAAGAGGACTAGTAAAATTTAAAAAAAATACAAAAAAGTTTTAAAAATGAAAATGAAAAAAAAAAACCTAAAAGTTCAAATCACCCACATTCGCCCCATTGAAAATTAAAGGGTTAAATTTTTTTTAAAAATATACAGATATTTGGTGTTCAGAAATGCCTGATTTATCAAAATATGAAATCAATTCATTTGATCAGTAAACGGTGTAGTGTCAAAAAAATTTCAAAGGCCAAGATTATGTTTTGTGGTCGTCGCAAATTTTGTGCAAAATGCAATAACAGGCGATTAAAACGTAGCATCTATGCAAAAATGTTACCATTAAAAACGTCATCTCGAGGCTCAAAAAATAAGCCATCACTGAGCCCCATATCCCAAAAAATGAGAACACTACGTGTTGCGGAAAATGGGGCAAGAAGTGCGGTTTTTTGGACAAACTTCTGAAATTTTTTAACTCCCTAGATCAAAGTAAACCTATACATGTTTGGTGTCTACGAACTCGTACTGACCTCAGGCATCACACCCACACATCAGTTTTACTATATGTGAACACAATGAATAAAATACCCCCAAAACAATTGTGCAATCGCACTTTTTTGCAATTTTTCTGCACTTGGACGTTTTTTGCCGTTTTCCAGTACATTATATGGTAAAACTCATGAAGCCATTTAAAAGTACAACTTGTGCTGCAAAAATCAAGCCCTCATATGGCAAGATTGATGGAAAAATAAATAAGTTACAGCTCTTGGAAGAAGGGGAGCAAAAAACAAAAAACAAATGGAAAATTGCCCAGAGGTGAAGGGGGTTAATATTTCAAGGGAATTGCATTATAAACAGATCAATAACACGAGTAACATATCCATCTATATCTATATCCATCACTTCAAGTGCACATGGCACTATCAGACATGATGTCAGTTCTTTCAGCCTTTTTCACCCAAGGAAAAGGGAAAAACGCATAAAAAATACATTAAAAAAGCGCACATATTTTTGCAGTGTTTTTCCTGCCAAGAGATGTTGTTTTGGTGCAGAAATTTCTGCTGCAAATACTGCAGAGACCTGCGATGAGAATTTGGGGAATTTTGTATGCTGCAGATTTTCTGTACCTGGTAGGCTGTGTGCACACAGTGCGTTTGTGACACATTTTTGATGCGGTTTTGAGTGCAGATTTGTCACAAAACTACAAGCAAATCCTGATGCCAGCAAAGTCATTGAGAATCCTGAAGTACAGTGCACACGGTCAGGATCTTCACTGCAGATTTGGTGCAGAAAATAATTTTCAGCGTGGCAATTCTTTCTAGGTTTTTGGCAGTGTTTTTCATTGACTAAATTGGAAAAAGAAACATAGAAAATGCATTGAAAAACATGGCAAAATGCTGTTTTTCCTGCCAAGAGATGCAGTAATTGCTACACCAAATCTGCACTGTGTGCACACGGCCTTAGATTAGGTTCATTGCGTTTTTAGTGCATTTTACATTAATGTTTATCATGTCTTTAATAATAGTAATAATAATAATAATAACACTAGTAGTAGTAATAATAATAATAATAATAATAGTAATAATAATAATAATAATAATAACACTAGTAGTAGTAATAATAATAATATTAATAGTAATAGTAGTAATAATAATAATAGTAATACTAATAATACTAGTAGTAATAATAATAATAGTAATACTAATAATAATAAAATAATAAAAAATACTACAAGTAATAATACTAATAATAATACTAGTAATAATTATAATAATAATAATCATAATAATAATACTAACAGGACGAATAGTCACAACTACAGCTACCGATGTTATAACACTACTAGTAAGAATAGCAATAATATTAATAATACTACTAATAATAATGTGCTGCTGTCAGAGCAATGATAGGACACAGCATGACACAGCCTGTGACCTCCATGCTCCCTCCTTACTGTCTGGCCTCTCTATTTGACCACGCCCACCCCATGGTTACCGGAGCGTCAGTCCCGGCTGCTCCCTCAGTCTCTGAGCGCCATCTAGTGGTTAGTGGTTGTAGGTGCAATGATGTCCATCCAGGAAGTTCTCAGCTACAGAAATGCAAGTAACGTAATATACCTGATTAATAAATAAGTACATGAATCTCGCGGCTTTAGACTGAATGTATAAGAGTAAGGAATATACAAGAACTAGGACACATTACACTCTGCAGAGATATACAGCCGATTATAACCGAGCTGCTGCTTACACTTCTAGACGTCATTCAGTCGCTTTATGTACAATGTCTCGTGTTATGTGACATTACTGGGCTCGGTTACATCCACAAACCAGCTGGTATACAAATGTCCCTGAGGCGGCTCAGATTCCCTTTTATACGGAAGTTTGCTAACATCTTACACAGCGGTTCCATAGTGTAGTGGTTATCACGTCTGCTTTACACGCAGAAGGTCCTGGGTTCGAGCCCCAGTGGAACCACATTTTTTTTTTTTTTATATTCAAAAAATATTTTTTATTTTTTACTCTTTGTTGTTATTTATATTCCATATTCGTATATACATACATAAAATAACAGACTTCTTACTATTTGCTTTGTGGCACTGTAGTAATAGAAGTATGTTTTTGCTAAATATTTATATAAAAACTTGTTTCAGTGAGTGCGACATAATCATAAGTCATGCGACATTCCACTGTGGGGTTCTGGAAGGTACATGTGTAACGGTGTGCCAGGGGCGCCTCTGGGCTTGTAGTCGTGGCCCCTTCTGTCAGGCTTACCCCTGGTATCGCCGTCACTGGGGGGACAGGAGGTGCCTTGGTGGGGCAGAGTGTGGTGGTGCAGGTGTTGTCCGGCGCACAAATACTCTTCAGGCATGGTTCAATGCAAACAACAAACATGTTTTATTCTTCGCAATTCTTCACACTTGGCAGTAATAAAGCACAATGCTATGGCGCTTCCTTCAGCTGAGGGGAAGTCTACTCAGCTCCACACTCTGCCCCTGGCTGTTTCTTCTCTCCCGTCCCGGACACAACTGCCTTCAGCACACACTTCCTTTCCCCCTAAGCTGCCGGCTCCTCCTCCCTCCTCTACAGTTTCTATGGGGACAGCATTAACCACTTCAGAGAAAACCTGTGCTTCCTTCTAAGGGGTCTGCCCACCCCTTACATACCTCCCCTCTTTAAGCCTAAGCCTCCCGGCAAGGCACAAATCTAAAATCACATTTTAAAACTAAACAAAGTCATTTTAATGAAACTGCGAACATGTTCACCTGAGGGCACCCGCAAGGGCACACCAGTCCAGCGCCCGGAGTTCCTCCTGGAAGCTCCCGGTCTTAGTCGTGCCCGGAGGCCGTCGGCAGGCACTCCCGGTCTTAGTGGAGTTTCTGCCCGGAGGCTTTTGCAGCACTCCCGGTCTTAGACGTTAGCTGGCAGGAACACAACTCGGCAAAAATCTTCTTAACGACGCGGAGGGAGCCCCTGGCTCAGTCCAGCATCAGGCTCTCTTCCGGACTCAGCAACTTGAACGGTTACAAACAACACACCTTCTTCCGGCTCAAAACAACGCCGGTGTTGAACAAAAACAGGCCCGCCATCTTCCGGTCTTGAAAAGTCACTCCGGATGATATGCACGTTGCCATTCGGCTCGTTGGGCCTGCACGTACTCCGACAGGGACTGTCCGGGCAACCGGCGCAGCCTCCGGAAGGGCTCGTAGTTGGCGGGTTGCTCCAACGTCTCGGGTGGGAGAGTTCAGCTAGCACCGGTCTTTGCTGCGACCGCCGCCGGTATTGGCATTCCTCCCACTCGATTTCCTGTTGCCACTGTGCGGCCTCTTGTGTAGTGGGCCGCTCCGGTCCTCCTGGCACAGCCGGTAGGTTAAGGGTGGGTCCTTCCGCAGCCGCAGTCTGCTTCAGGCGTCCTCTGCCCAGGCTAGTCGCTACTAGTGCGGCTACCGCAGCTTGCTGTCTTCCTGGAGTCTCCATCTTGCTCGGAGTCAGCTTTTCTGGTAATGGCGTCGGGGTCAGTGGAGATGCTGGAGGAAGTGGAGGCGGGCTTACTTTTCCCGCTCTTGGGTATACTCCACCCCCAGTCTCACACATCAGGTCGACCCCTACGCGGCGGTTCTTCTTTTTCTCTGGAACACCGCCCACTTCACATATCTTCCTTCGTGCCCTGGGACCGGCACCTCCCCTCTTTGGGCGGAGTACTCCGAACTTCTTTTTCGGCACCGGCCAGCCCCAGGCTCTTCTTTTGGCGCCAATTCTGCGCGCGCTTTCTGTGTCTTCACAGACAACGGCCATCTTGCCGCCATCTTGTGCCCGGTCCAACGCCTTAGGCACTTCTTCCTCTTCCCACCATGGGATCGGGACTCTTTTCCAATAATCTGGATCCAGTGTCCTCGGCATCACTTGATCTCCTTCTTCTTGGAGCGGGTCCCCTTGCATACGATCCGGATCCTGCCGACTACGCCAAATGTAACGGTGTGCCAGGGGCGCCTCTGGGCTTGTAGTCGTGGCCCCTTCTGTCAGGCTTACCCCTGGCATCGCCGTCACTGGGGGGACAGGAGGTGCCTTGGTGGGGCAGAGTGTGGTGGTGCAGGTGTTGTCCGGCGCACAAATACTCTTCAGGCATGGTTCAATGCAAACAACAAACATGTTTTATTCTTCGCAATTCTTCACACTTGGCAGTAATAAAGCACAATGCTATGGCGCTTCCTTCAGCTGAGGGGAAGTCTACTCAGCTCCACACTCTGCCCCTGGCTGTTTCTTCTCTCCCGTCCCGGACACAACTGCCTTCAGCACACACTTCCTTTCCCCCTAAGCTGCCGGCTCCTCCTCCCTCCTCTACAGTTTCTATGGGGACAGCATTAACCACTTCAGAGAAAACCTGTGCTTCCTTCTAAGGGGTCTGCCCACCCCTTACACATGTACTCCTGTCCTTACTGGGGCTCTTCTATATGAAAGAGCTGCAAAACACAATCTGCAAGCAGCCTGTGCTCAATGGTTTATCACCATAGGAGAAAAATAAACAGAAAAGGATAGATAGACAGACAGATAGATAGAGGGATAGATAGGTGGATAGATAATAGATAGATAGATAGATGGCTAGATAAATAGATAGAGGGATAGATGGATAGATAATAGAGAGATAGATAATATATAGATAGATAGATAGATAGATAGATAGATAGATAGATACTAGATAGATCTAATATATAAAGCTGAATGTGTGTGTGTGGTGTGTGGTGTGTGGTGTGTGTATGTGTGGGTGTGTATGTCCGGGATTGGCATCTGCATTGTCGCAAGCTACAGCCACAAAATTTCGCACACTCACACTTCTGGACCCCAAGAGCGTCATAGGCTATGTTTTGAGGGGAAATTTTAACCCCGCTCTTTACAGTTATTCACCAAAAAACCTGCCTCCATTAAAGAGAATGGAGCTGGGAGCCACAGTGCAGCCAGAACTTCAGAAGAATGCCCAGTCACGCCCTTATATGGAATGTTGGCGTGTCACAATGCAGCCAGGGAAAGAGATAGACACAGACAGGGAAAGAGACAGACTGTAATGCCTGATAGGAGCCACAGACTCAGACTGGCTGTAAGGGGAATCTAGTGAAAAGCCGCTCACAAAGCAGGACCCCAAGAACTCTGCAACCCTTTAACCCCTGTACAGGGATTTGGAATTACACAGAGCCTCAGAGATCGCTACCTGTGGTAGACTGTAGTCCGTGGTCGTCAGGCAGGGTCAAAATCCAGGAGATGCAAAACAGGAACAGAATCGGAAGGCAAGGGCGTAGTGAGGAGACAAAGCAGGGGTCAAATCCGGAACTGGCAGCAAGGGACAAAAATGACAGGCAGGAGGGTAGTCAAACACAAGCAAGGTCAGCGCACAGGAATCACAATACAAACAGCACATGAGCCAGGAGAACAGAACTATCACTGGCAGTGGTCATGTGACAGGAGGGGGAATAAGAAGGGTGTGGTATCTTTCCATAGGCTGCAGGTGAATGTTGGCCACTTCAGCCCGGAGACACATGCCACCTACAGTCAGCCAGTGGTACTGCAGGTTCCAGGGAAACCCAGCCTAGTGGATGAGCGGAGCCTGTGCTCCGCAGAGCCACGGGCACCGATTCCTCTCCCATCACCAGCACTATCCATGGTGGGAACATGGCGTCGTCTGGCAATCGGAGCAGAAGTCGCAGGAGCGGACTCCGGTGGGGATGTGACAGTACCCCCCCCCCTCCACGAGGGGCCACCGGACCCTCAAAACCCGGCTTGTCAGAGAACTGGAGGTGAAATCGCCTGTCAAGACCTTTAGCGTGGATCTCACTTGCTGGGACCCATGATCGCTCCTCAGGGCCATAACCCTTCCAATGTACAAGATACTGCACCGCCCCTCTAACAATACGGGAGTCAAGGATCCTCTGTACTTCATACTCCAGGTTACCCTTGACCAAAACAGGAGGAGGGGGTGGCCTGACTGGGTGAATGGGAACACGATACAACTTGAGGAGGGATTTGTGGAACACGTTCGATATTTTGAAGGACTGAGGGAGGTTCAGGCGGAAAGCTGTGGGATTGATGACCTCGACTATCTCGTAAGGTCCAATAAATCTGGGACCCAGCTTAGCAGAAGGGACCTTGAGTTTAATATGATGGGTGGACAACCATACCTTATCCCCAACTCCAAGGCTTGGGCCCTTGGAACGCCTCTTATCAGCAGCTGAGGCTTGACCACCCTGTGCCCTCTTCAAGTTTTCTTTCACCTCAGACCAGATAGCCTTCAGTTTGTTCACAGTGCTTTCAGCCTCAGGAGTATCCACCATAGCGGAAGAAAAGGAGCCAAAACGTGGATGCAACCCGAAATTGCAGAAAAAAGGGGTAGTCTGGATAGACTCCTGATACTGGTTATTAATGGCAAACTCAGCTAGTGGTAGATATTCCACCCAGTTAGACTGATGATCAGACACATAACACCGGAGATATTGTTCTAAGATTTGATTAGAACGTTCAGTCTGACCATTGGTGTCTGGGTGATAGGCGGAAGAAAAAGATAGCTCTATATTAAATTTTTTTACAAAAAGCCCTCCAGAATTTCGAGAAGAACTGTGTTCCTCTGTCAGAAACAATATTTTCAGGAACCCCGTGTAACCGCACAATATGCCTAATGAACAACCTGCTAAGCGTTTCAGAATTAGGTAAACCGGACAACAGAACAAAATGGCACTGTTTACTAAATCTATCCACTACTACCCAGATACAAGTCTTCCCTTCTGAGGGTGGAAGGTCAGTGATGAAGTCCATGGAGAGGTGGGTCCAAGGACTTTCTGGAATAGGTAGGGACTGGAGAAATCCAGCGGGACGGGTACTGGGTGTCTTGGCTCGAGCACAAGTTTCACAGGCCAGGACGTATTCCTTACAGTCCTTTGCTATGGTTGGCCACCAAAAGCTCCTAGTTACAAGTCGGAGGGTATTGCCTATACCAGGGTGACCTGCAAGGACAGAATTATGGGACTCCTGAAGAACCCGTAGACGAAGTGGGGGAGCGACAAACAGTTTACGGTCAGGAGTGGTTTCAGGGGCCTGGTCTTGGGCATCACGGATTTGTGCTATCAAATCTATGGATACCGATGATACCACAATGCCCTTACCTAAAATAGGGACTTGTCCTATGTTGTCTGACTGAGAGGGACAGAAGCTATGGGAAAGTGCATCAGCTCTTGAGTTCTTGGTACTGGGCCGAAACGTCACCACGAAATCAAATCTGGAGAAGAACAATGCCCACCTAGCTTGCCTAGGATTGAGTCTCTTAGCAGATTCCAGATAGGTGAGGTTCTTGTGGTCTGTGAGAACTGTGACCTTATGTTTGGCAGCCTCGAGGAAGTGGCGCCATTCCTCGAAGGCCCATTTAATGGCCAACAGCTCACGATTACCAATATCATAGTTTGTCTCGGTGGGGGAAAATTTGCGGGAAAAGAAGGCACAAGGACGAAGTTGAGTGAGAGACGGAGTACCTTGTGATAGCACTGCCCCCACTCCAATTTCGGATGCATCAACTTCTACAATAAACGGACGCATGAGGTCAGGCTGAACCAGAATCGGGTCTGAGGAACAACATTCTTTTAATGTAGAGAAGGCATGGATCGCCTCTGGCTTCCAATTTACCACATCAGCCCCCTTTTTAGTCAAATCAGTGAGGGGTTTGGCAATCTTGGAAAAATCCCTAATAAATTTGCGATAGTAATTTGCAAACCCAAGGAAACGCTGTAAGGCTTTCAGAGACTTGGGTTGCACCCACTCCCTAATCGGCTGTAGCTTAGAGGGATCCATGCGGAAGCCTCCTGCAGACAATATATAACCCAGGAAATTAACCTTATCAACAAAAAAAAACACATTTTTCATACTTAGCAAATAGGGAGTTCTCCCTGAGTCTCTGGAGTACAGTGCGGACATGTTTGACATGTGACTTAGCATCAGGAGAATAAATCAGGATGTCATCCAGATAGATCACCACATATTGACCACCACATATTGACCACAGATATCCCTGAAAATGTCATTGACAAAGGCCTGAAAGACCGCCGGCGCATTACTTAAGCCAAACGGCATTACCAAGTATTCATAGTGTCCCTCTGGAGTGTTAAATGCCGTTTTCCATTCATCCCCTTCTCTGATGCGGATTAGGTTATATGCACCCCTGAGATCCAACTTAGTGAAGTACCGGGCTCCTGTGAGCTGGTTAAAGAGATCGGGGATCAGTGTCAGAGAGTACTGATTCTTTATGGTAATGGCATTAAGTTCACGGTAGTCAATACACGGTCTGAGGCCACCATCTTTTTTCTCTCCACAAAAAAAGAATCCAGCGCTGACTGGTGACCTGGATGGTCTAATAAACCCTCTCTGCAGACTGTCTGCTATATAATCTTTCATGGCCTGACGTTCTGGACCAGAAAGATTATAAATCCTACCCTTGGGGAGTCGGGAATTGGGGACCAAATCTATGGGGCAGTCATATTCTGTGTGGAGGTAATTTTTCAGAGTCAGAAACAGAGAACACATCAGCAAAATCCCTGAATGCATGAGGTATGAGGACAGGTTCAGCTTTAGTCAGGTAACCAGATAACGACATACACGTCTCCTGACACTCAGGGCTCCAGTGCACAATCTCACCCTGGTGCCAGTCTATGACAGGGTTATGCTTGCGCGGCCATGGCATACCCAATACCACTGCTGCTGTCAGGTTCTCAAGAACAAAAAACTACACTGATTCTACATGCAGAGCCCCCACAAGCATGGAGATCTCTGGAGTTACAAAAGTAACCACACCCTGAGTGAGAGGGGTATTATCAATTGCAGAGATTTTAATGGGAGAGTTCAGTCTCAGCAAAGGCAAACCAAGCTCTCTTACTACATCAGAGTTTATGAAATTAGCCGCAAACCCACAATCAATAAAAGCCTGTAGCGACACACCTTTTCCTTGGTGAGACAATGAGACAGGTAACGTTAACTTCATAGGGTCTGCAGGGAGTACCTGGGCACCTGAGTGAGTATCCTGGGGCTCAATCAGGTGTGGTTGCTGCTCTGGAGGCGATTGTCTCTGACATCCAGGCTCTCCATGATGGTCTCCCCAATGTGATCTGCTCCCTTGATGTCGACGGGACTCTGGACATGATGAGGAAGGTGCTGCAGAAGCTTGGACCTGGGCAGACTGGAGCTCTTGCACCTGCTGTGCAAGTCCTTGAACCAAGCCAGACAGGGTCAGCACCTGGTCCATCACAGCTTGGAGAGGTTCCATTTTTTTTTTTTTTTTGTCTGTGTTAGTGGGCCAGTGATAATGTAATGCCTGATAGGAGCCACAGACTAAGGCGGGCTTTGCACACTACGACATCGCAGGTGCAATGTCGGTGGGGTCAAATCGAAAGTGACGCACATCCGGCGTCACTTGCGATGTCGTAGTGTGTAAATCCTAGATGATACGATGAACGAGCGCAAAATCGTCGTCATCGTATCATCGCTGCAGCCTCCGACATTTCCATAATGCCGGGGGAGCGACAGGTACGATGTAGTTCCTCGCTCCTGCGGCAGCACACATCGCTGTGTGTGAAGCCGCAGGAGCGAGGAACTTCACCTTACCTGCCTCCCGGCTGCAATGAGAAGGACGGAGGTGGGCGGGATGTTTACATCCTGCTCATCTCCGCCCCTCCACTTCAATTGGCCGCCTGCCGTGTGACGTCACTGTGACGCCGCACGACCCGCCCCCTAAGGAAGGAGGCGGGTCGCCGGCCAGAGGGACGTCGCACGGCAGGTATGTGCGTGTAAAGCTGCCGTAGCGATAATAATCGCTACGGCAGCTTTCACTATATATCGAACGTGCGACGGTGGCGGGACTATCGCTGCAGCATCGGTAACACATTGTTACCGATGTTGCAACGTGCAAAGCCCGCCTAAGACTGGCTGTAAGGGGAATCTAGTGAAAAGCCACTCACAAAGCAGGACCCCAAGAACTCTGCAACCCTTTAACCCCTGTACAGGGATTTGGAATTACACAGAGCCTCAGAGATCGCTACCTGTGGTAGACTGTAGTCCGTGGTCGTCAGGCAGGGTCAAAATCCAGGAGATGCAAAACAGGAACAGAATCGGCAGGCAAGGGCGTAGTGAGGAGACAAAGCAGGGGTCAAATCCGGAACTGGCAGCAAGGTACAAAAACGACAGGCAGGAGGGTAGTCAAACACAAGCAAGGTCAGCGCACAGGAATCACAATACAAACAGCACATGAGCCAGGAGAACAGAACTATCACTGGCAGTGGTCATGTGACAGGAGGGGGAATAAGAAGGGTGTGGTGTCTTCCCATAGGCTGCAGGTGAATGTTGGCCACTTCAGCCAGGAGACACACGCCACCTACAGTCAGCCAGTGGTACTGCAGGTTCCAGGGAAACCCAGCCTACTGGATGAGCGGAGCCTGTGCTCCGCAGAGCCATGGGCACTGACTCCTCTCCCATCACCAGCACTATCCATGGTGGGAACATGGCGTCGTCTGGCGATCGGAGCAGAAGTTGCAGGAGCGGACTCCGGTGGTGACGTGACACAGACACAGACAGGGTAAGAAACAGACATAGACAGGGTAAGAGAAAGATACAAAGAGACAGACACAGACAAAGAAACAGACTGTCAGGGAAAGAGACAGACAGGGAAAGAGACAGGGAAAGTGACAGACAGGGAAAGTGACAGAGATAGATAGACAGGGAAAGAGATAGATAGACAGACAGGGAAAGAGATTGAGACAGACGGAGAAAGAGATTGAGACAGACGGAGAAAGAGACAGACAGGGAAAGAGACAAAGAGATAGAGAGAGAGAGACAGAGAGATATATACAGAGGGGGAGACAGACAGAGAATGGGCAGCGTCGGGTGCTATGTTGTGAGGCGAAATTTTAACCCCGCGCGTTCCAATTTACCAATCAATTTTGCCACTATCTACATAATGGGGAAAAAGTGAAACGAAAAGTGTTGGGGGCAAATTGACAGCTGCCAGATGTGAACAAGGGGGACTTAAAGAATGAGAGCGATGGCGCCAAAGAGTATATACCGTACAGTTGCTAAGGTGGGGCCCCGACATGGGATACTCACCACACTCGGGGATATGAACACACACACAAAATGCACTACACACTATCACGTGCTTAAACACATATACCACCCTCAGCACACATTTCACCACACATACACCAACCTCACCACATAATCGCCCTAAAACACACACAAGTCTGGTATTATCCTTCAAAAGTAAAAATCTGATTAATAAGCAGCCACACTACAAGAACAACAAATGTACCATATAGGAAATACGGCAGCTGTCAGTCACATGACCTGTCTATTTTGTCATAGGCTATATTTTGAGGGGAAATTGTAACCCCGTGCTTTACAGTTATTCACCAAAAAACCTGCCTCCATTAAAGCGAATAGAGCTGGGAGCCACAGTGCAGCCAGAACTTCAGAAGAATGCGCAGCCACGCCCTTAAATGGAATGTTGGCGTGTCACAATGCAGCCAGGGAAAGAGACAGACACAGACAGGGAAAGAGGCAGACACAGACAGGGTAAGAAACAGACATAAACAGGGTAAGAGACAGACACAAAGAGACAGACTGACAGGGAAAGAGACAGACAGGGAAAGAGAGGGAAAGAGAGAGACAGGTTAAGAGACAGACAAAGACAAAGAGACAGACACAGGGAAACAGACAGACAGGGAAAGAGAGGGAAAGAGACAGACAGGGTAAGAGACAGACAAAGACAGGTAAAGAGACAGACAAAGAGACAGACACAGAGAAAGAGACAGAGGGAAAGACACAGACAGGGAAAGAGACAGACAGAGGAAGAGATAGACAAACAGGGAAAGAGATTGAGACAGATGGAGAAAGAGACAGAGTCAGAGATAGACAGGGAAAGAGACAGACAGACAGACAAAGAGATAGAGATACAGAGAGATATATACAGAGGGGGAGACAGACAGAGAATGGGAAAGAAACAGAGAGACAGTTACTATCCCGGGCAGTGCCGGGTGCTATGTTGTGAGGTGAAATTTTAACCCCGCGCGTTCCAATTTACCAATCAATTTTGCCCCTATCTACATAATGGGGAAAAAGTGAAATGAAAAGTGTTGGGGGCAAATTGACAGCTGCCAGATGTGAACAAGGGGGACTTAAAGAATGAGAGTGATGGCGCCAAAGAGTATATACCGTACAGTTGCTAAGGTGGGGCCCTGACATGGGATACTCACCACACTCGGGGATATGAACACACACACACAAAGTGCACCACACACTAACACGTACATGAACACATATACCACCCTCAGCACACATTTCACCATGTGAAACTTTTTAATAATTACATTTCTATCTATTTATTTTGTGGTTTTTGTGTGCAGAATACATTTTTGTTAAAACAGTCTATTTTGTTAACAGCAGTTATTAACCCCGGCGAAGCCGGGTAGTACAGCTAGTAGATAGATAAAGATAGATAGATAGAGGGATAGATAGATGGATAGATAATGGATAAATAGATAGATAGATAGATAGATAAAGATAGATAGATAGATAGAAGGATGGATGGATAGATAGATAGATAGAGAGATGGATGGATAGATAGATAGATAGAAAGATAGATAGATAAAGAGAGATAGATAGAGGGATAGATAGAGGGATAGATAGATAGATAGATAGATAGATAGATAGATGGATAGATAGAGGGATAGATAGATAAAGAGAGATGGATGGATAGACAGATAGATGGATAGATAGATGGATAGATAGATAATAGATAAATAGAGGGATAGATAAAGAGAGTTTGATAGATGGATGGATAGATAGATAGATAGATAGATAGATAGAGGGATAGATAGATAGCTAGATAGATAGATAGAGGGATAGACAGATAGATAGATAGATAGATAAAGAGAGATAGATAGATAGAGGGATGGATGGATAGATAGATAAAGATAGATAGATAGATAGAGGGATAGATAGATAGATAGATAAAGAGAGATAGATAGATAGAGGGATGGATGGATAGATAGATAGATAAAGAGAGATAGATAGAGGGATAGACAGATAGATATAGGGATAGATAGATAAAGAGAGATGGGTGGATAGATAGATATATGGATAGATAGATGGATAGATAGATAATAGATAGATAGAGGGATAGATAGATAGCTAGATAGATAGATAGCGGGATAGAGGGATAGATAGATAGATAAAGAGAGATAGATAGATAGATAAAGAGAGATAGATAGAGGGATAGATAGATGGATAGACAGATAGATAGAGGGATAAATAGATAGATAGAGGGATAGATAGATAGATAAAGAGAGATGGATGGATAGATAGATGGATAGATGGCTAGATAGATGGATAGATAGATAATAGATAGATAGAGGGATAGATAGATAGATAAAGAGAGTTTGATGGATGGATAGATAGATAGATAGATAGAGGGATGGATAGATAGATAGAGGGATAGATAGAGGGATAGATAATGGATAGATAGATAAAGAGAGCTAGATAGATAGATAGATAGATAGATAGATAATGGATAGAAGGATAGATAGATGGATAGATAAACAGATATAGATAGATAGATAGATAGATAGATAGATAGATAGAGAGATAGATTGTTAGATAGATGGATAACACTGGGGAACAAATTATAAACATTTTTTTATGCCTCAGGCATTAGGCTTGATTTGATTTACACTCAGTCTTCTGAATCAGCTTATGTCATTCATTGTCTTGTAGCAGCTCCATGTTTTGAAATAATGTACAGTTCTCCACACATGAATTTGGGATTTTATTTTCTCAATAGAGGTAGTAATTATGGAATCAAAGATAAGTGGGAATGAGCAAACCCCAACATTAAAGTTCGAGGTTTATACTGGACACCAAGTGTCCAAGCTTCAGACTTGAACACTGATTTTTTTTTTTTTTTTAAAAAAAAAGTCCATGTCTGAGTTCGGAGTTCGGATACTGTTCATAGAGTTTATGGTTTATTTAAAGGCTGCAGCACAACCCGTGAACAAGCTTTATTGCAGGACTGTATGCTGCTGTGAACAATAAAGATTAAAAAAAAATGACGTGTCTCCCACCTATTCTTGATAACCAGCGCAGGTAAAACAGAGAACTGTGGGCTGCAACCTTCAGCTGTCTGCTTTACCTGGTTATCAAAATTAAGGGGTATCCCCTGCCTTTTTATAACAAGGTAAAGCTGACAGTGGAGGTTGACAGCCCACAGTTCCACCTGCGCTTGTTATCAAGAATAGGTGGGAGTGACACGCCCACCGGGGCCCTGGGGGCACTCGTTACCGGGCCAGTTCTGTTCTTAGGGAGAGGATCACGGTGGCAAGGCCCGACTCCGTGACCCTGGCAGTGTCGTTTTAAGATAATGGGTGAAAAAGTTATTTACAAGGGGAGATGTTGTGACGCCACCACCTGTGGTGTGTGGCAAGATAGGTGCTGCCGCTGCTATTCAGTTCCCTTCGGAACGGTGGTGATGCAGCTGAGTTGGTATAACTCTCCACAGGTAGAGCTGGGCCCCAGGGCTGTTGATGGGGTCAAGATGTAATGGCGGGATGCAGGGCCGGAGGCGCAGCCAATAACTGGGCAACACAGGAATGCAGTCACAAGTTCTTTACTCACTGTTGATAGTTCCAGGTTACCACAACTCGTCAGAAGCTGCCCTTGGAGTGATGGGTCCTGCTGTGATGGGATAACCAGCGCCGGATAGTTCGGAGGCACAATCCGGTACAACCTTCTGTGTTCCTTCCCTGGTCATCTTCCTGCGCTGGCCTCTCCCGCCTTCCCCGCGCCTCACTCACAGTGCCTTGAGCCGGAGTCCTCGGATACCTTTTGTGGGTGTCTTTCCTGCCTTATCCCTTGGTCCTATGTGGTCATCTTTTCAGCAGGTTATGTGCGGTGGTGACTTCGATACTTGAAGTAACCTCGGCCTCTGGTTTACTAGCTGAGTCTTGTAGTCCTCCACTAGTCTAAGGACTGGTCCCCGTTGCGGCCAAGTTCCTCCACACCGGTATGCTGGCTGTGGATGCGAGCCCACGGGTGTATGCCGCACTTCCCACGGCTCTAGGACTCCTTCTGTGCTGATCCTGGGATGAGCTGCTCAGGCTCCAGACCCCAGGACCTTTTTCCTCCACGTCCACTTCCTGACTGACTAACGTTCTACAGTCTGCTCCCACTAACTAAACCCCACCTCCAGACTGACTTCGGGACTGTGCTTTCCCTAAGGTGCAACTCTCCCTAATCACGGCCTAACGGAGTGTCGCTAAATTAAGAGTGTGTGTATGTGTGCAACAAGTTATGGCTTCCTCCTTACCCGGGAATGGGATACCACACCTCTGGCTGAGGTGCAGTACCTCTGTGGTGACTGGACCCTCAGGGGCACCAGAGGTGCAGACGTCATTTTTTTTGTTTTAAATGTATTCCATATCCACATGTTTGCAGGACAATTGTCCCTTTTCAGCCCCCTAGCCCTCACTACGACCATTTTATAGCACAGAAGTTCAGATCCCCCATAACTTATATGGTGTCCGGAGTCAAGTCGAGGTCCCAAACCAAACTTTTAACTAAAGTCCGGCCGAACCAGAAATTCCATGGGTCCACTCATCCCTATCTGTAATGTCTTCTCAAAGGAAAGGGATTTTCTTTATTGCAACAATGTTCAAGACTTGCTGAAGAGCATAGGCATGTCATAATATCGACTAAGCAAATAGCGACTGTTCATAGACAATTCTAAGAGAAGTCTAAAATGTGTGCTTTACACAATGGAAACAAATATGGATGAATCCTAGTAGGCCACTCAACTAAGATGACTGAAGATCGAAACACAATTGCTCTGGTGCTATGGAAAATATCCGGTTACTAGGGGCCAATGTGTGTGGATCTAAACACGGTGAATATTTTCCCTGGACAGCAGAGTGGATACACTAAGGGGCACTTTGCACACTACGACATAGGTAACAATGTGTTACCGACGCTGCAGCGATAGTCCCCGCCCCCGTCGCAGGTGCGATATCTCGTGATTGCTGCCGTAGCGAACATTATCGCTACGAAAGCTTCACATGCACTCACCTGCCCTGCGACGTCGCTCTGGCCGGCGAACCGCCTCCTTCCTAAGGGGGCGGGTCGTGCGGCGTCACAACAATGTCACACGGCAGGCGGCCAATAGAAGCAGAGGGGTGGAGATGAACGGGACGTAAACATCCCGCCCCCCTCCTTCCTTCTGCAGAGCCGGCATGAGACGCGGTGACGCAGGTAGGAGATGTTCCTCGCTCCTGCGGCTTCTCACACAGCGATGTGTGCTGCCGCAGGAACGAGGAACAACATCGTACCTGGCGCTGCTGCCAAATAATGGAAATGTCGGACCCTACACCGATGATATGATAACGGCGCTTTTGCGCTCGTTAATTGTATCAAAAAGGATTTACACACTACAATATCAACTGCGACGCCGGATGTGCGGCACTTTCGATTTGACCCCACCGATGTCGCACCTGCGATGTCGTAGTGTGCAAACCCCGCCTTAGTGTTACTGTTTTATCTGTCTCTGGGATAGTAGAGCAAAACATGGGCCCTAGGTGAGAAAACACAGAGAACACATGGTAGAAGGAGAAAAGAAAGGAATTGCAGAACCATTGGTGACAGGAATAAGATCATTTTTCCACCACTGTACATCAAATTAGGTTTAATGGAGCAGTTTGTAAACGCTCTAAACAAAGAGGGAAGATGCTTCGAGTACATCTGCTAACCATGGGGAAGCTGAGGCATGTATTTTTGAAGGTACTCAACCAGAAAGGACTCATGAAAGAGACACATGTCTTCAAAAGCTAATTTGACAGAAAGCAATTAATGATTGCCAACATCATAATTTCTCTGAGCAGAAGAGAATTTTCTAGAAAAAAAAAGCACATGGCCACAAGCTGGTCAGTGTCTTGAGACCTTGAGACAACACAGCCCCTATCCCAATTTCAAAAGCTTCCACCTCCACAATGAATGGCTTTTGGAGATCTGGTTGGATAAGAACTGGAACGAACATTAAACACTTTTTTAATTTATTAAAGGGACTAACAGCATCCTGGGAACAAATACTAAGATATGGGAGAGGACTAACAATTTGGGAAAAAACCCTAGTAAATTTGATGTAGTAATTGGTGAATCCTATAAACCGTTGCAATGTGTTAAGGTCCCATGACGGAATCCAATGAATTATGGCCTACACCATCCCAGGATCCATCTTAATAAACCTTTCAGCCAATACAATGAACTCCAATAACTAAATTTCTTACACAGAAAAAGTATATTTCTCCAATTTAACAAGCAAAGAATTTTCACTATTCTTTTGTAAGACAAAATGGACATGTTGATAATGTGACTCCAGAAAAATTTGAAAAATGACTGGCTCATTGATTAATCCAAAAGTCATGACAATATTTTGAAATAGGCCCTTAGATGTTAAAAGCACCATCTTCCACTCATCATCCTTCTGAATGCGTATCAAATTAAAAGCCCTTCGAAGATAAAGTTTGGAAAACTATTTAGCCCCTGAAAACTGATTATATAGGTCGGGGATAAGTGGAAATAGATAGATATTCTTAACAGTAATTTTGTTTAATTCATGGAAATCAAGGCAAGGATGGAGACACCCATCTTTTTTTTAACAAAGATAATCCAACAGCTACAGGCGAGTACAAAGGACTAATGTGACCCGTCCATAAACATATTCTTTCACTCTGTTCAGGACCTGATAGATTATACAGGCAAGCTGTAATTAATTCGGCATTGGGAATCAGATAGTTAGTACAGTCATAAAGGCCGCTTTACACGCAGCGACATCGCTAAAGCGATATCGTTGGGGGTCATGGAATTCGTGTCGCACATCCGGCCGCGTTAGCGATGTTGTTGAGTGTGACACCTACGTGCGATCAAAAAAGGGTGCAAAATCGTGAAAAATCGTTAATCGTTGACATGCCCCCCTATTCCCAAATATCATTGCAGCTGCAGGTACGATGTTGTTCGTCGTTCCTGCGGCAGCACACATCGCTATGTGTGACACCGCAGGAACGAGGAACCTCACCTTACCTGTGGCCACCGGCAATGAAGAAGGAAGGAGGTGGGCGGGATGTTCGTCCCGCTTATCTCCGCCCCTCCGCTTCAATTGGGTGGCCGCTTAGTGACGTCACTGTGACGCCAAACGAACTGCCCCCTTAGAAAGGAGGCGGTTTGCCGGTCACGGCGACGTTGCTAGGCAGGTAAGTATGTGTGATGGGTCCGAGCGATTTTGTGCGCAACGGGCAGCGATGTGCCTGTGACGCACAAACGATGGGGGCGGGTACGCACGCTAGCGATCTCGCTAGCGAGATCGCAGCATGTAAAGCGGCCTTAAGGACGATGGGGAGGTAACAGCCTCGTAGTCTTTCAGGTACTCTGGAAGACCCTTCAGACTAGCAGAGAAAACCTGAAGAAAAAACAAAAAGCCAGCACCAAATGTGCACTACAGCACTAAACATTCCAAACTGTACTTATTATAAAAAATTTTTTGAGATTTTTGGCAAAAAATTGCAATTTCTTGAGCTGCTTCGCCACGTCACGGCAAATCTCATTTGAAGCAGTCCTACACTAAAATATTTTTATAAAATGTGCCATACGGCCTCACATATGAATAGTAGAACTGCTCTTAGCAGCACTCACCTGGTCTATTTCAATCCCGTACCCATGACTGAGTCATGGCTGTGGGCGGGACAGGTCCAAGCAAATGCTGCATGAAGTAAATAGCCTGTGGACAAAGCCTGATGACTTAATGTGAACAGTCACCAACCGCCAAAATCCAGACAGATGGAATACATCCCAAATTGGGGTGCATAGCAAGGTGGAGGTCAACCACCGACCAATTCAATGAAGAAAAAACAAAAAGCCAGCACCAAATGTGCACTACAGCACTAAACATTCCAAACTGTACTTATTATAAAAAAATTTTTGAGATTTTTGGCAAAAAATTGCAATTTCTTGAGCTGCTTCGCCACGTCACGGCAAATCTCATTTGAAGCAGTCCTACACTAAAATATTTTTATAAAATGTGCCATACGGCCTCACATATGAATAGTAGAACTGCTCTTAGCAGCACTCACCTGGTCTATTTCAATCCCGTACCCATGACTGAGTCATGGCTGTGGGCGGGACAGGTCCAAGCAAATGCTGCATGAAGTAAATAGCCTGTGGACAAAGCCTGATGACTTAATGTGAACAGTCACCAACCGCCAAAATCCAGACAGATGGAATACATCCCAAATTGGGGTGCATAGCAAGGTGGAGGTCAACCACCGACCAATTCAATGAAGAAAAAACAAAAAGCCAGCACCAAATGTGCACTACAGCACTAAACATTCCAAACTGTACTTATTATAAAAAAATTTTTGAGATTTTTGGCAAAAAATTGCAATTTCTTGAGCTGCTTCGCCACGTCACGGCAAATCTCATTTGAAGCAGTCCTACACTAAAATATTTTTATAAAATGTGCCATACGGCCTCACATATGAATAGTAGAACTGCTCTTAGCAGCACTCACCTGGTCTATTTCAATCCCGTACCCATGACTGAGTCATGGCTGTGGGCGGGACAGGTCCAAGCAAATGCTGCATGAAGTAAATAGCCTGTGGACAAAGCCTGATGACTTAATGTGAACAGTCACCAACCGCCAAAATCCAGACAGATGGAATACATCCCAAATTGGGGTGCATAGCAAGGTGGAGGTCAACCACCGACCAATTCAATGAAGAAAAAACAAAAAGCCAGCACCAAATGTGCACTACAGCACTAAACATTCCAAACTGTACTTATTATAAAAAATTTTTTGAGATTTTTGGCAAAAAATTGCAATTTCTTGAGCTGCTTCGCCACGTCACGGCAAATCTCATTTGAAGCAGTCCTACACTAAAATATTTTTATAAAATGTGCCATACGGCCTCACATATGAATAGTAGAACTGCTCTTAGCAGCACTCACCTGGTCTATTTCAATCCCGTACCCATGACTGAGTCATGGCTGTGGGCGGGACAGGTCCAAGCAAATGCTGCATGAAGTAAATAGCCTGTGGACAAAGCCTGATGACTTAATGTGAACAGTCACCAACCGCCAAAATCCAGACAGATGGAATACATCCCAAATTGGGGTGCATAGCAAGGTGGAGGTCAACCACCGACCAATTCAATGAAGAAAAAACAAAAAGCCAGCACCAAATGTGCACTACAGCACTAAACATTCCAAACTGTACTTATTATAAAAAAAATTTTGAGATTTTTGGCAAAAAATTGCAATTTCTTGAGCTGCTTCGCCACGTCACGGCAAATCTCATTTGAAGCAGTCCTACACTAAAATATTTTTATAAAATGTGCCATACGGCCTCACATATGAATAGTAGAACTGCTCTTAGCAGCACTCACCTGGTCTATTTCAATCCCGTACCCATGACTGAGTCATGGCTGTGGGCGGGACAGGTCCAAGCAAATGCTGCATGAAGTAAATAGCCTGTGGACAAAGCCTGATGACTTAATGTGAACAGTCACCAACCGCCAAAGTCCAGAGCAGAGAAAACCTGTACAGAATTAAGACATTTCTAATGACTATAGGTATGTCACTTACCAATATCCCACCAACCCCCTGCACCCTCTGAGGTAGTTTATTGTGTATTTTGATGTGTGTTTAGGATCATTATCCAGTTGTAAAAGCCATCTTCCTTTCAACGTCAGCTTTTTTTTTTTTACAGATGGTGTTCTTTGCATCAAGAGTTTCTTGAAATTGAATTGAATTCATTCTACCCTCTACCCGTGAAAGGTTTCCCATGCCATTGGCTGCAACACAACCCCAAAGCATGATTGATCCAACCCATGCTTAATGGTTGGTGATATATTCTTTTCCTGAATTTTTGTGCCCTTTTTTCTCCACACATAACTTTCATCATGGTGTCCAAAGAGTTCTATTTTAACCTCATCGGTCCACAGGTCTTGTTTACAAAATGCATTGGGCTTGTTAAGATTTTCTTTTGCATATTTCTGATGCTGAATTTTATGGTGAGGACATAGGAGGTTTTCTTCTGATGACTTGTCCATGAAGGCAATATTTGTGCAGACGTCACTGAATAGTAGAACAATGTACCAAAACTCCTGCAAAATCTTCCTGTAGGTCTTTTTCAGTCAAACAGAGTTCTGATTTACCTCTCTAATAGTGATGAGCGAGTATGCTTGTTACTACTCGGTACTCGCACGAGTATTAATGTACTCGGGCTACTCGGCGGGGACCGAGTAATCTCGCGATACTCGTGCTGTACTCGTGGTCTTCATGTTGGCGCTCTTTTTACAGCCATCCCTTATGCAGGGATTGGCTGGCAGACCACTGCAATGCCACAGCCCTGTTGTGGAATTGCAGTGATTGGCCAGCCCGCACAGCGTGACCGTGCCTTTAGCCCGACACTTCCCCGCTCGGCTACGGCCCCTCCCGCACTCCACTCCGCGTGTATATATATATGCACGCTTACACACACACGCACGTTTTTTTTTTTAATTTACAGTTTTATGGTTTCTACATGCTGCCGGGGGTCATTTCAGAAAAATACTCGGGTCTCCCATAGGATAACATTGGGCTCGGTGCTCGGGCCGAGTACACGAGTATTTTGAGATGCTCGGCCCGAGCCTCGAGCTCCCGAGCATTTTAGTACTCGCTCATCACTACTCTCTAACAATCCTACAAGCTGCTTTCACAAAAATTTTGCTTGATCTTCCAGACCTTATCTTGACCTCCACTGTTCCTGTTAACTGCCATTTCTTAATTACATTTCGAACTGATGAAAGGGCATCTTAAAAACACTTTACTATCTTCTTGTAGACTTCTCCTGCTTTGAGGACCTTCATCATTTCCATTTGCAGAGTGCAAGGCAGCTGCTTAGAAGAACCCATGCCTGCTCTTTTTTGGCACATGGTTAGAGGAGGCTGGGTTTTTATAAAGCTGTAAAATTTGCATCACCTGACCTTTCCTCATGATGATAGTGAACAAGCCATAACCCTAATAGGTTAATTGAGGTTTGAAACCTTGGTAAAAGTTATCTGAGCACAGAAATCTCCAAATGTGTCACAATCACAGTAATTTTGACCAGAGGTGCCCTAATATATGCATGCCACCATAGATGGATGGATGCATGGATAGATTTCTTTCATACAGGAATTTCTATGTTTTAGCTGCTCTTCCACACCCATACCTATCCTCACATATCACCATCTACGTAACCCTCAGGATATATTTCAGATTCCGTAGATCAATGTACCCTTTCTGGTTCATTTGGGGTATTTTTTTTTTTCCTTATCACTAGATTTGTTGCTCATCGTTTATATCCACATTGTTAATCATTTGTGGTTTTATCACCTTAAAACCATTATGAGAAACTGCATTCTGTCTCAACTCGTTTTCTAGATGTTTCACATGCAAAGATCTGTGTTTAAAAATCTTTAAGAAATTGACATGAAGGGAAAAAATGTACAAACTAGAAGCACATTAATAAAAACACTGTACGACCTCACGCTGCTTATTGTTCAGAAGTAGGAATGTTCAGTCCTATACCATGCATACATTACATATTAAAATCTTTTCTAGGAATTTTGTCAACATAAAGAAATAGTGAAATATGCAGTAATCATGATGAGCGTGTGGGTGGTGTTTAATCTCAGGGTTATATCTAGTAAATTGATCATTATACTATTTTTACAATGTAAAGCAGCGTGTGTGGAATTCAGAGCGTCACAATGCATGAAGTCATTTACAACAATCATTACCACTTTAACTAAAAGTAACGCATTTTACTGTATCTCATAATCATTATTTAAAAATACACTGGAAAGAAAAAGACTCCAGTCCATACATTAAGTCTTGAATTATGAAACGTCGCTCTGATGAGATCTATATTAGTGTTTTGTTCCTATGCGAGAAAACCGATCAATTAAGGCTTCAAGGAAAAAATCAGCGTCTTACAAGTGAAAAAACATTGACCTATTAGTTCAAATATCCAAAGCCTTCACTCACATGTTATTAGAATGCAGACATACTTAGCGATATTGTTAGTGCTTCATTAAAAGGATATTTAAGTATTAGGGTAAATGCCCACAATCAGGGTTATGTTGCGTTTTGCACTAACCACTAATCACTGTCTCTCAGCCAGCATAGGGTTAATAGAAATTCACAATTTGCCTAAGCAACAAATACCCTAACTAAAGATTATACTATATAAAATGTAATTTTTAATTCCCAAATGATTATAACAGCACACATTTAAAAGCACATACTGGGTGGGGGAAAGGTACTACACTATCCAACCAGTAATCCTGCGGGATAATAGTGTTTGTGGCCAAGGACCACAGTTATTAATTTCAGTATTGTATCCCCAGCACAAAGTATGCTACTAAAAATCAGCAAATAGCCTTCCCAACATGTTTCACCAAATACATGGTGTCATCAGGGTGTTGAGGCTGGAATCAGCTCATTTTAGCCTCAACACCCTCATGATGCTTGTACTGTACTACGCAGCGTTTTGGATGCAGAGAAAATATGCTGCGTCTAAAGCGCTACTACTCCCCGTCGTTCGCACATGCCCTGAAAGGTTATTCCCTATCACATGTTGCCATGCTGGGTGTGGGGAGAGACACCCAGCAAGTGGCCTCCTGGGAATAAGGGAGGGAGGCTGAAATACAAAGGGGGGTAACCAGGGGCTCCTGCACTGACACTGGGGGGCCCTGCGATTGCCCTCAAATCACAGGTACCTATAAGGGTTAGGCGGTGTGACCCGCTAACGTGTCCCTGTCTCCTAGCCAGACCCTATGACTAAATGCCACCACACACTAATCCACGGAGGGAAAAACAAACACAAGAATAAACAGCAAAAAGGGGAAAAAGGAAAAACAATAACTTATCTTGAGAGGGAATCTTCAGAATATACAGCAACAGTATTCTGAAGCAACATGCACTCCTGAGCAAGCAACTTCTCCAAGTGAAGAGTATAACCCGCACTGGAGGAGAGAGAGGCCCCAGTTATAAAGGCCCTTAGGCTATGTGCACACAGTGCGTTTTTCTCGGCGTTTTTGCGCGTTTTTCGGGTGCGTTTTTGGCCTCAAAACTGCATGACTTTGCTTCCCCAGCAAAGTCTATGAGTTTTCATTTTTGCTGTCCCCACACAGTGTTTTTTTTCAGCTGCGTTTTTGTGGTGACCACAAAAACGCAGCATGTCAATTATTCCCGCGTTTTTCACTGCGCTTTTCATCCATTGAGTTCAATGGGATGTTGAAAGACGCAATGAGAAACGTAAATAGCTGCATTTTGGTGCGTTTCTAAGACCAAAAACGCAGCTATAAACGCAGGAGGTGGGTAGTAAAGTGACGTGTACAGGAAGAGGATTCCTTCTGTCAGTATATACAGAAGCGTGAATCCTCCCGGTACCGTCACCGCCGCTTCCACCTCCCGTCCTGGGCATGTATGCTGCCGTGCGGCGCCATGTCTGGGCGGGAGGTGGAAGCGGCTGCGAAAACAAAAGTTAACAGTAGAAAAAAAAAAAAAAAAGTTATACTCACCTGTCTGCAGACTCCCGGTGCCATGCCCGCTCCCAGCTCCTCTCACGGTATCGCCACCCCTGCTCCGGCTGTGTGCAGACGGCCGGGAAACCTCCGATGGATGCAGAACCTGGCGATGGATCACCTGATGCAGTCACCTGACGCATCAGGTGATCGTAAGTATCGCGGTGACACGGGCGCCCGGCCGGTATCAGCGGATGCGTGAGGAGACTTCATCCCTGATTACCGGCAGCTGCTGCAGCGATCGGACAGGATCAGACTCCCGCCCCATCGCTGCAGGAGCTGCCGGTAATCAGCACATAAGTGAGTATTATTATTTTTTTTTTTTTTTCACGATGCATCAGCTGATTGTATAAAAGCCGATTATACAATCAGCTGATGTGTGATGGGATTCAGGCACTTGATCCTGACACATCATCTGATCGCTTTGCCTTCTAGCAAACCGATCAGATGATATTGGATCCGGATTGGACGGCGCGGGACCCTAACCCAGGATTACTGCGGAGGGGGGTGCTTTATTTCAATAAAGATGGAGTCACTAATTGTGTTGTGTTTTATTTCTAATAAAAATATATTTTTCTGTGTGTTGTGGTTTTTTTTTATCTTTACTAGAAATTCATGGTGGCCATGTCTAATATTGGCGTGACACCATGAATTTCGGGCTTAGGGCCAGCTATACAGCTAGCCCTAACCCCATTATTACCCAGCTAGCCACCCGGCTTCAGGGCAGCTGGAAGAGTTGGATACAGCGCCAGAAGATGGCGCTTCTATGAAAGCGCCATTTTCTGGGGTGGCTGTGGGACTGCAATTCACAGCGGGGGTGCCCAGAAAGCATGGGCACCCTGCACTGTGGATTCCAATCCCCAGCTGCCTAGTTGTACCCGGCTGGACTCAAAAATTGGGCGAAGCTCACGTCATTTTTTTTTTTAAATTATTTCATGAAATTCATGAAATAATTTAAAAAAAAAAGGGCTTCCCTATATTTTTGGTTCCCAGCCGGGTACAAATAGGCAGCTGGGGGTTGGGGGCAGCCCGTACCTGCCTGCTGTACCCGGCTAGCATGCAAAAATATGGCGAAGCCCACGTCATTTTTTTTGTTTGGGGGGGCAAAGAAATCCTGCATACAGTCCTGGAAGGAGGATGCTGAGCCTTGTAGTTCGACAGCTGTTGTCTGCTCTCCTGCATACACTATTGGATGGAGTATGCTGAGCCTTGTAGTTCTGCAGCTGTCTGCTCTTCTGCATACACTAGTGGAGAATGAAGAACACATTGAAGAAGGAAATGACATCAGACCTTTTTTTTTTGTTCACTGATAAAAAACGCATAAGGACGCAGTGAGCAAAAACGCAGCAAAACGCAGCAAAAAAACGCACCAAATCGCGGCAAAACGCGTGCATTTTTTGCCGCGTTTTTTCGACGCAGGTGCGTTTTTGTGCGTTTTTAGCGGCCAAAAACGCACAAAAACGCAGCGTCAAAAAAACGCACTGTGTGCACATAGCCTTAATTACCAGCTGGAGGAAAAGGCTCCACCAACCTGGCAAGGAAACAGAAAAAAACCTTAAATCAAGCCCTTAAAAGGGACAGCGTCCATTAACGTCTGGACGATCGCCGGGCCCTTCTGCACCTGTTCTCAGCAGCAGCACCTGAAGGTCCAGAAACATCCGTGACACATGTGTAGAATGACGAGGGGCGATAGTTGAGGGCGATGGATGACTCTTAACGCCCTGGCATGCTACATTAAATATCTGGTCCTGGCTGGATGTGTGGAATTTGGCTGTGTAGGCTGGGAACCCCTGTAGGCTGCATACTGCCGCTGGTGTCAGCTGCCCAGGACCGGATGATGACTCACATGCACAATTAGGCCAACTATTCACTTTAAGCCTAAACTCTTTACTGGACTATTCATTGTCATTCACAACTTTAAGTTCCACATAGTGGGCACACATCTTTCAGTACATTGCATTTTCACTTTGCAGTAACAGAAACAGTTAAACTTCCCATTGTGTCCACTCTAACTTGACCCATGAGTCCCAGTGCAACCCAGTCCAGCATTAGAATATACACCGTGACAATCACCTTCCTGAAGTCCTCTATCCAGTCTCTTCAGGGATTGCATAATGACCGGGGTAAGGTTTTGCACATATCAAGCAGCAGACTGCTCAGTTGGTTGGTTATTTCACATGACACTTGAGATTAATCCGGTACTGCAACAGTTAAGGTACCTGGCCACTAGAGTCCCGCACCAGTAGAAGTCACCCGGTACCTTGATGGTTAAGGGGCCTGGATGTAAGGATTCTGTTCAGCTCCTATTGACTGGGACCACTCCGTTCGATGATCGGTCTCTAGTTATAACACTGTTCACACCCTGTGTTTCTGGCCACTCCCGAGATTCATGTTATCCTGACTTATGTCTCCTTTGCTCCTTTGCCACAAATTACCCACAATACGTCTGTCACGTAAGCTTACTAGAACTTCACTGACTCTTTTTAGAATGAACCGTCCCTTTCCTTTCAACTGACCACTGCCATGGTGGTCCCAAAACTTAACTGTTTCTGTCCCTGCAGTCTATTGCTTGGCAGACATAACCTTTCACCTACATTCTATACAAACATTATATTATATTTCACATGACACAATATTTACAAAAGATGCAAGACGTTATTCACATTACACTACAAGACAATAATTAATGCAATTGGTGTCTTCAGGGGCAGGAACATGACCATCATTATCCACCACTCTTACACACGGAAAGGTGATAACTTTGTGATCACTGAGGGCCTATGACTACAGTAGATGACACAGTAGAGGGTAAATAGTATACACTATGTTTAAGAGCTGCCAAAAATTATAAGAAGGTACTACAATACACCCTGGAAGAAATGTAAAGGAAGGCCGCTGAAAACCTTTTGTTCCCATTTTCCCATTTGGAAGAAACAGGGCTGCCAGACTGGTAAAGATTATTTACTATGTGCAAAGAGGAAAAACATTTATATATATATTTAGAGGTAGGGCTATAAAAATTGGGTAGTGGGACATCACACACCCTGAAAAAAATTAAGGGTGACGGTTATCATGATCCTTTTGATATGGTGGAGGAGGAGGGGGACACAAAAGAGGAAATAGAAAATAAGAGCTGTATTCCCTCGTATGGGTGGGAATGTGTGCATGGGAATGCAATACAAAAAAAGGAAAGTTTTAGTTGACTTTATGTTCGGCTGATATCATCCGGTGGTGTTTAGAGGTCTGGGTCAATCCAGGCCTTGTTCATTTTGATAAGAGTCATCCTGTCAGCATTGTCAGTTGATAGACAGATGTGTATATCAGTTATTATGGCACTAAAAACTCATTGACAAAACACTAGCAGCAGTGCAGGCCAGCTCCTCCAAGGCACAGCGGGACGCTTCATGTCACATGTCAGGCTTGGAGACCCAATAGTTGTATGGCACAGAGGAATCACGAAGGTGGTACGGTCAGTTATGTACTCCTTTACCATCTTCATAAACTTTTCCCTTCTTGTCAATAGTATTCCATGCATCAGGACCTGGGCGATGGGAGGGTCAAATAAAACTTTTCCAGACATCTGATAGTGTTACCCTGCCTCTGATGAACCTGGTGTGTGTCTCCCCTCATCTCTCATCCTTAGTTTCCAAACAACTATCACCTCTGCCTCCAGCCTTGTCAGATGGGAGGGTTTTTTTTACCAATTCTTTAGGACCTTCTAGTATTACACCATTTTAGTAGCCTTCTCCACCACAGGAAGATGAGATAGAAAGTTCTCCTTAGACTCCAAAGTTAATTCAGACCATAGACTGCATCCAAAAATGTAATTAGATATTGCAAAATTGTTTTTTTCCCTCGTTTATGACATCTAGAACTGATTTACAGTTTTTTTTTATTAAGCATGTGTTTTTAATTTGTTTTTGCTAAGGTTTTTGTCATTTCTATTGTTTAGAATCTTTATACTCAAAGCAAAACTGCAAAAGCTTTTATGGAGCATCTTTGTAACAATATCTGTGACAGTCACAAGACTCATGTGAATACAGCCTTAAGCTTTTTAGTGGTTCAATCTCTAAATGACAATAATGTATCTGATGATTTGATGACCCTCAATAGCATGTTAAGAAGGTAGGCATAAGGTGCTTAATGAGGGACAGATTAGCTTAATCTCACTCTCATGCAATGCTTTTCACCACACAGATTTCGGAGTGAGAGAGAAATGCATTTCCACAGAGGAACATTGCTATTCTTCATTCTATTTTGTCTGGAAGGTAAGGGAAAGTCCTGCTGAAATCCCCTAGTAACTCCTTAATCATTATAGGAAATGCTATGAACACAAAAGAACAATGCTAACTGGCCTTGTAAGAAATAGCTCCATGTCTTCCTTTTAGATTCTGTACAGAATGTTGTGATATATATGGGCCGATTCATTAAGCATGGCATTGTACACCATAGTTGAAATGTATGGTGGGGTACGATGCTCCAAATTCATTGAGGTGAATACCACTTATTCGGCACATCGGTGAATTCGGCACATCTTCATAGTGGTGTGCACCAAGCCTTAAAAGCTACACTGGTCAGGGAAAAGAGTAACATTTCTGGCATAAATTATAACTTGTGATGTGCATGTGCCCATGCTTTACTAACCGAGGCTGGTGTAAAAATTCCAAAGTTGCCAAAAAGTTTGCAATTTACCAATAATTTTGTGATTTTTAAAAGTCGTTCACCGTAGAAAACTGGCACAAATTCTTTGATAAATTGGCCCCATAGCGTGTTACATTCTCTGTTACCAGTCATTTATTTTCAATTAACTAAAAAATTACACATATGTTATAAAGTAACTCACGGACTGTAAGAATTAACAATAAACAAGAATACCATACAGTGCTTTAATTAGCCTTTAATAGTTCCTGGAATCCATTCTGTAAGATGACATATGCATAGTCAGTGACTACTTTGAGAAACTCAGTTTTCTGAACAAACTGGATTTGCATTTGAATTAAAGCAACAAATTAAGAGTTGAATTTCCATGTAATTATATGCATAAAAACACATTCACGTGTACTAGTTGGGCATTAGGTTTTATTATTCCTGAAGTCTAAAGCTAGAGGACCTTTAGGCATGTGAACACACTGCATTTTTAATGCATTTTTTGGTGCCGATTTATCCAAATCTGCTTGCCTATCCTTATGACAGCAAAGTCAATGAGAATTCTGAAGGGTTGTGACCATGTTGCCTATTTTTTCCTTGCAGATTTGGTGCAAAAAATAATCTGCAGCATTTCAAGTCTTGGTGCGTTTTTCAGCCCTCCCACCCATTGACTTCATTATGAAAAACCCATGCAAAAAAATGCACCAAAAACTAGGCAAAAACGTACTTTGTGGTGCATTTTTTCCTGCCAGAAGATGCAGATTTGGTGCAGAAAATTTCTGCACCAAATACTTAACATTTGCACATCGCATTAGACACCTGCTAATTTGTTCAACCTGCTTACATCTATACTCAATGGGGATGGGCAGCCAGAAAAGCTGAAATAGGATCTATACTTCTATCTATATGTTCGAGAAAAATGCCTCTTCCCCATTTATCAGTCACTTTTCCCCTGCACTGATAAATCACTCTCAAAAATGACTTAAATTTATGTACAGATTTGTCTTTAGTTAGTTTGTCGCACTATCCATAAAAGTCTATGGAGAGGGGAGGGACCTGGAGGGAGACAGAGGCAGAGAGAAACAAGGGTAAACTGCTGAGGCTTCTAGTGCAGCAAGAATAAAACGGCTAAAAATGCCGGACACAATACCGGAACAATCTGATAAAAAGATACATCGCCAGACTATCGACCACTCCAGCCGTAAAATTTTCAAAAATACTGGAGTGGTGCTTCAATGTTTGTTGTGAAAAATGTTCTAACGTTTTTTAGAAATCTATTACACAATAAATTCTACCGTTTTATGAGATAAACCCCTTTACCACTTGGCAGTTTTTCTTTTTGTTTTTCCCTTCCCTTCTTCCAAGAGTAAAAACTTTTTTATTTTTCAATCAACATAGTGGCATAAGGGCTTGTTTTTTGTGGGACAAGTTTTACTTTTTAATAAAACCATTACATTTACCATATAGTGTACCGGAAAATGGGAGAAAAAAACTTCCAAGTCCAGTGAAAATGCAAAAAAAAAAGTGCAATTTCACAATTGTTTGTTTCTTTTTGTTTTTATATTTATCATATTCACTATATAGTAAAACTGACCTGGCAGACTTTTCGAGATCAGTACGAGTATGTAGATAGCAAACATGTATAGTTTTTCTTTTATTGAATTGGTGGAAAAAATTCTGAAGTTTGGAAAAAAAAATTGTTTGGGCTGTGTGATGGCATTTTTTTTTCTTCCCAAGTTAACGTTTTTACTGATATTGGGTAGACGTGATGTTTTCATTGATTCTTATTGCATTTTATTGTAATATTGTGCCTACAAAAAAAAACATAATTCTGACATTTTGTTTTTTTTTTCCATTATGTTTAATGATCAGATTAATTTATTTTAGATTTTGATACATCGGACATTTCTGAACTATATCACATATATATACATCAGACTATTTCTGAGCGATACCAAATATGGGAGTGGGTTTTAATTATTTTATCTTCAATAGGGCAAAAATCAGGTGATTTGAACTTTTATGGTTTTTTAGCTTATTCATATTTTTAATGATGATTTTTTCCACATTTTATTGTATTTACTAGTGCCCTTAAAGGACTTGAAGCTGCAATCATCCAATTGCTTGTGCTGTACAGTGCACAGCATCAGCGCAGCTCTGTACAGCAGACATGATGACTTCCTGTGAATGTCGGCTCACAGCTGGCATTCACTGAAGTTCATCATGACAAGCACAGGAATGATCAGTGCCCTGTGATCGAGTCATGGGGCAGCTGCAGGGTGTGGGGAATGATGTGCTTCCCATCAGCGCGTGGTAAATCCTGCTATGAAATTGACAGCAAGATTTAACTGGTCAATAGCCATGGGGGATTTCCGATCTATTCATGGCTGTTAGAGGCACATGTAGGTTGATCAGATCAGCCAACATGGACAAGGAAAGATGTGGGCCCACATCAAATGAAGGGACACGACCTTGGACGTATTTCTACCTCCATGGTCGTGAAGGGGTTAAAAAGCCTCCACAATGGATACAAAATGCTAAAAAAAATGCCCAAGAATCTTTCCAGTGTTCTTTTTTGCCTTCCCAATGACTTCTATTGTAATGAATTAGTAAGGTGTTTTCATCAGTTTTTTGTCATAAAAAAAATTCAGTCAGCTCTGCCAAAGTGGGTGGAGGTAGGGCGAGATGGGGCGTAATAAAGCCCACACAAAAAAATTCAACGAAAAATTGAAAAGTCTTCACAGGAGTAACATTTCTGTTGTAGGAGCACAGAGTCTAAGTGAATTGGGCCTATGGTGTTTTTGGTAACTTGGTGCTAAGAAAATGTGATCAAAAGTTAGAACATAGGAACAGCAAAATAATTTTTCAAAGAGTCTTTTAGGCTATGTCCGCACGTTGCGGATTTGCCGCAGATTTGCTGCAGAAAATGTGTGCAGTAATTCCCCAGCAAACCCTATTGGTTTTAAAAAATGCTGTGCGCACACTGCGTTTTTTTATACTTGTGGATTTGCCCTCAGATTTTCCGCTGTGGAATTAATGGGCATGCCACTTCTTTACCATAGATAATGGTAAAAATCCGCAGGGACCAACTTGCGGTAAATCCACAGCAAATCCACGTCAAACCGAGGCAAACCGTAGTAAAACCGCATGCAGATTTTGTTGCGGTTTTTGTGTGTTTTTTTACTGCGAGTGCGGGATTCTTTAAGAGTGTCCGGATTTTCCTTACGAAAAAGTCACTTTCTAGTGCGCACATGACCTTAAGGGTTTTATTTTTTTCTAGCATCTTTTGAAATGGACTCTAAAAAGAAATCCTAAAAAACCCTCAGTGTACATATAGCCTAACGTTTGTCCACCAGCGGTTTCCACATGTCTCTGTTATTATATCCTACAAGAAAAACTGTGCAAACACAAACATAGAAAAATGTGGAAAACGTTATTGATCAACAGGTTAAATAAAAGACGCCCCTGTTGTGTCTATAAATTTTCTTTTGATTGTATTCCCTTTTAGGATATATTCGTATGGAGTATTTTAAGTGGTTTTCAGAGCAGATTACAAAATCCACATCGAAATTACTTCAAATACTCTTTCATTAAGCTTCATATAGATTATAAATCATACTGTTGTTCATACAAGAAGCTTTTTTTTCAGATGCAGGTTTTAAAAACCATGCCGTAGAAAAAACAAAGTGACATCACTTTTATGCAGATTCCCCATGGAATCTGCAGCACACTTTGTATTGAATTCAATAATCTGATAAAAAGCATCAAAAACTTCCTTAGGCCCTGTGCACATGCTGCGGATTTACCGCAGATTTTGCCGCGAATTTGCCGCAGATTTGCTGCAGAAAATGTGTCTAAGGCTATGTGCCCACGGGGACAGTGTCCTGCGGTTATATCCGCAGGACATATTCCGCAGGAGCTCCCAGAAATCCGCAGCACAACTTTTGTCTGCTTACATGCTGCGGATGTATTGGGGAATGTCCTGCGGATATGCTGCGGTCATTCTGCATTGAGGATACAGTACCATGGCTTCGGCACTGCATCCTCAATGCAGAACAAGTGCTGGAGTGATCGGGGAGTTCATACTTACCTTCATCACGCAGCACTTCTCTCCGGCCGTGTCTGCACTGTGCACAAAAGAAGGTGGGCAGGCCTGAACTAGCTCCAGCTGTCACATGACCAGAGCTCATGCAGGCCCCGCCCACCTCTTCCTTCCTGTACCTGGCTCCACCACGCTCCTGTGCACTGGACGGAGAAAGTGACTCCGTTGTCTTCTATCAAGGCAGGTAAGTATGGGACCCTGCGGAGAAATCCGCAGGAATAATTGACATGCTGCAGATTTTTCCACAGGGAAATACCGCATTATTTTTGCGGAAAAAAACACAGCATGGGCACAGCAGTCCCCAAATGCCATAGAAATCGCTGGGGACTCACTGTACTGCGGATTTTTGAAAAATCCGCGGAATTTTCGCGAAAAAATTGCGGCAAATTCCGCAAATTTTCCGCAGCGTGGGCACATAGCCTAACATTGCTGCAGTCATTCCCTAGCAAATCCTATGGGTTTTAAAAAAATGCTGTGCGTACAGTGTGTTTTTATATACCCGCGGATTTACCCTCGGATTTTCCACTGTGGAATTAATGAGCATGTCACTTCTTTTCTGCAGGTACCTGCGGTTTTTGCCATAGATAATGGTAAAAATCCGCAGGGACCAACCTGCGGTAAGTCCGTGGTAATTCCGCAGTAAATCCACGGCAAACCGCGGCAAAACCGCATTCGGATTTCTCTGCAGTTTTGGTGCGTTTTTTTACCGCGGGTGCGGGATTCTTAAAGAGGGTCCGGATTTTCTTTAAGAAAAAGGCATTTTCTAGTGCACACATAGCCTAAAGGCTGCTTTACACGTAACGACGTATCTAACGATATGTCGTCGGAGTCACGGAATTCATGACGCACATCCGGCCTCATTAGCGACGTCGTTGCATGTGACACCTACGAGCAACCGCTAACGATCAGAAATACTCACCAAATCGCTGATCGTTGACATGTCGTTCATTTTCATAATATCGTTGCTCGTGCTGGATGCAGGTTGTTCGTCGTTCCTGAGGCAGCACACATCGCTACATGTGACACCCCAGGAACGACGAACAATAACGTACCTGCGTCCTCCGGCAACGAAGTGGGAGTGACGTGAATGCGGCTGCTCTCCGCCCCTCCGCTTCTATTGGTGGCCCGCTGATTGACATCGCTGTGACGCCGCACGAACTGCCCCCTTAAAAAATAGGTTGTTCGCCGGCCACAGCGACGTTGCTAGGAAGGTAAGTATGTGTGACGCGTCCTAGCGATATTGTTCGCCACGCGATTTGCCCGTGACGCACAAACGACGGGTGCGGGTGCAATCGCTAGCGACATCGCTAGCGATGTTGCAGCGTGTAAAGCACCCTTTAGGCTACGTGCACACATTTTGTATTCTGGTTTTGGCTTACGAACTCACTTGTTTTGGCTTAAAAAAACTCACCAAATACTCAACATGAGAACGTGGCCTTGCAGTCCTAGCAAAGTGCTCACTGTGCTGCGGAAACACACTAAAAACACATGTAAACTGCACATGACTTTATCACTGAAGTTTTGTCAAAGCCAAGTACCAGAAAGCCTAAAAAACTAGCAACTTTTATTAAAACAAGACACAAAAAAAGAGACTGCAGCTTCAAAAACAATAAAAACGCAATGAAAAAACTTTAAGCAACCTATGGTAAATTACCTAATAGATGCAGAAATACTGCAAAAAATCTGCACCATCAAATACTCATTCTGTGAACATAGCCTTGAAAACCATGTTGAAAAGAAAAGCTTGTAAAAAAAAACAAGAAAACGCATGGATTCCTGACATGGATTTCTATTGAAAACCAAATTTCAATTTTAAAAGAAACTTGGTTTCCACATGTCTTTAATAAAGTGTTTGCCGTATTAATTGATAGATGCTACTTTACTAGAGACTATACTTTTTTGGTAAATATCCAATATTTGAATTTAAATCTAGCATATGTGAAACTTCGCATTGATAATAATTAATACTTTTTATATAAAGTTACAATTTTTAATTTTATTGTAATGTTGCCATGTGAGGGTAAATCATATTAACACAAACTTCTTAAAGGGATCCTGTCAGGTACCCCTATGCCCTCCAACCCAGCAGCATTCACATCTGTATGCCCAAATTTCCTCCCTAACAAGCCCTGTATAATGTTAATTACTAAAATCAAAATTTAAAACAAGGACTTATAAACCTCACTGTCCCTATGCTAATTAGCCCTTGGCTAGTCGATGGGGCATTGTTTCCCCAGACTAGTTGGCCCTCTTTCCATGTTATCACGCCCCTGTGGTGGGATAACATGATTTCCATGAACATCTGCTGGAAATCATGTGCATGTTCGCGGCTTTGTTCACTCACATTGAGCCTCTTCTGAAGCTGAGTGTACGTTTTGTGACTTCAGCGAGGCACACTGTACATGATATGATCGGAAGAACAGCTTCTGCATTACCAATCATGCACAGTGCGCCTCTCTGAAACCGGGACCGGTGCACCTGGCTTCAAAGGCTCAATGTCAGTGAACAAAGCCGCACGTATCTAGGAGCTGCTGGTGGCACTGGCGCCTGGAAATCAGGTTATCACCCCACAGGGGCATGATAACATGGAAAGAGGGCCAACCAGTCTCAGGAAATTAACGCCCATAGACTACTCAAGGACCTAATTAGCACAGAAAAAGCACGGTTTATAAGTTCTTTTTTTAAACATTGATTTTAGTAAATAACATTATACAGGGCTGGTTAGGGAGGAAATTTAGTCATACAGATGTGAGTGCTTCTGGGATGGAGGGCTCTGATGAACTGATGAACAGTAGACTGAAACAACCCTCTAAGCAGGTGGGATCGGGCTAAGGATTTCAGAAACTGACCGACCAGTCATATTAATTTGGCCCATCTTCCTTCAAACCTGAAGAAATAATTTAATATCAAATCTCCAATGTCTTGTCCTGTTTAGAAATATCTGAGACTTATCTGTTGTTTTCCTGGGAATCCTTGGAGCAATGTCAAAAGTCACTCAGGAAAGGTTTGAAAATGCACACAATGAAAATGCAGGTCATGATACTTCTCCTGAGAAAACTGTATTCTAGTAAACATTAAAAGGGTATAAAATCCAGCAAGGGAGAAAGTTTTCTCAAATTACCCTTTGATTCCAGGGAATAGGATTGTGGTTGGTCCTCAGGTCGCTCCCCTCTATTTTACTATAGTCAATAGGCTATCATAAGAAAGTCATTCTTCGCTTTTGTGTGACGGCTGCTCGTACAATGATTCCTCGATGCTAGAGGTCATCTCATACTCACACCATACTGGATTCATACAACAAAATGACTAATATTTGTGGGATGGAAGATTTCTCTGCTCATACTGTGTTTTTGCAAAAATAAGACACTGTTATACTTTTTTGCCTCAAAAAAAGCGCTAGGGATTATTTTCGGGTAGGTCTTATTCTTGGGGAAATGTAGTTGGGGGTAAGTTTACACCCTAAAAAATGCAAACCCACCTCCCTTCCCAGGAGACATACTTACCAGACCCTGGACATCTGCATGGCTCTCAGGTCCTCCCTATGATCTTCGGCAGTCGCTCCCAGCAGGTATGCTCCATGCGGTCCTCCACTGCTTCTGGCCCGCACACTCACATACATCAGATTGCACACACACACACACACACACTCATACAGACACACACATCAGGTCACACACGCAATCACACATCAGATCGCGCACACACAAACTCACTCACCACATCCGGCGATACGAATTGCTTCTGGTCAGCAGGGGAAGATGGGACGCAGTGCAATGGAACGCATGGAGGACGTAGCGATGGAAACATTGATGTGTTCCACCACAGATCCTCTATGTCTTCCACCACACTGCGTCCTAGGATTCTCTGCCAGCCAAAAGCAATCGGTATCGCTGGATTTGGTGAGTGTGTGCAATCTGATGTTTAGGGGGTGTTACACGCAGCGATATCACTAGCGATATCGCTGGTGAAAGCACCTGCCCCCGTCATTTGTGCGTCACAGGCAAATCGCTGCCCATGGCGCACAAAATCGTTTGGAGCCATCACATGTACTTACCTGCCGAGCGACGTCGCCGTTGCTGGCGAACCGCCTTCTTTCTAAGGGGGCGCTTCGTGCGGCGTCACAGCGGCGTCACTAAGCGGCCGCCCAATAGAAGTGGAACATCCCGCCCATCTCTTTCGTTCCTCATTGCCGGCGGCCGCAGATAAGTTGCAGTTCGCCGTTCCCAAGGTGTCACACGTAGGGATGTGTGCTGCCTTGGGAACGACGAACAACCTGCGTGCTTAACAATCAACGATTTTTTAAAAAGGAACGATGTGTCAACAATGGACGATAAGGTGAGTATTTTCCATCGTTAACAGTCGTTCCTTGCTGTCACACGCAACGATGTCGCTAATGATGCCGGATGTGCGTCATGGAGTCCATGACCCCGGCGATATGTCGTTAGATACGTCGCTGCGTGTAATGGGGCCTTTTGTGTGTGCGATCTGATGTTTGTGGGTATGCAATTTGATTGTGTGAACGATCTGATGTGTGTGGGTGTGCATTTCGCTGCAGGTCCTCCCATTCAGCATCTGGTGAGTATGATTGCGGGGTCTTTTGCCTTCTTTCTTTTGGGGTGTCTGCTTTCTATAATGAAGTGTCCTGCGGTATCTTTAACTTTTTTTTAGCTGCATGGACACTTCCTTGTTGAACCGCGACTACTGCTTATTTTTGGGGTAGGGTTTATAATTAAGCCTTGCTGTGAAAAGGCCAAAAATTCCTGCTAGGGCTTATTTTTGGGGAGGGCTTATTTTTGGAAAAACACCGTAGAAATTTAGGAAATTTGGATTCTGTTACAGGATTCATCAGAATTTCACAGATTTCTCTGAGGTTCTATGGGTCTTGCTGTGATGGACCTGGATTGGTGCTGTGGGTTTGGTGTTGGGACATATATTGAAACAATGGATCTCCCTCTCCCCTCTTCACTACCCTCTCTGTCCTTACCCCTTTATATTTTTATCTTTTTTTTTTTCTCCCCCTCCACTCCCCAAGGTGATACTTTCTTGAAGATTCTTTTTTTTCCATCTTGTTGTTGCATAGTACCATATTGGTTTGATATCTGACATCATCTATTTGGATAAAAATTTATATATATGATTTTCTATGAAGGCATTCATTTGCTACAGTTTGAAGGTTCTACACAAGATTGCCTTTATTGAAGCTTTGCCATGTCATAGTTTGATACTTGTATAATTAGGCGGGGTGCAGGAGGATTTCAATAAAAATAGATTGAACATAAAATCCACCAAGATAGTAAGGGGTACTTTGCACACTACGACATCGCAGGTGCGATGTCGGTGGGGTCATGTCGAAAGTGACGCACTTCCGGCGTCGCTCTCGACATCGTAGTGTGTAAAGCCTAGATGATATGATTAACGAGCGCAAAAGCGTCGTAATCGTATCATCAGTGTAGCGTCGGCGAAAACCATAATTACCTTGCTGCGACGGTCCGATGTTGTTCCTCGTTCCTGCGGCAGCACACATCGCTGTGTGTGAAGTCGCAGGAGCGAGGAACAACTCCTACCTCCTTCACCACGGCTCCTGTCGGCTATGCGGAAGGAAGGAGGTGGACGGGAGGTTTACGTCCCGCTCATCTCCGCCCCTCCGCTTCTATTGGCCGCCTGCCGTGTGACGTCGCTATGACGCCGCACGGCCCACCCCCTTAATAAGGAGGCGGTTCGCCGGCCAGAGTGACGTCGCAGGGCAAGGTGAGTGCATGTGAAGCTATCACCACATATCGCAGCTGCGACAGGGGCGGGGACTATCACACTCGCATCGCAGCATCGGCTTGCGATGTCGTAGTATGCAAAGTACCCCTAAGTTTAGAGCCTGCATGTTTTTGTGACTACCCTGCTCATCCGTATGATATAAAGAAAAGTGGATGACTACATTCAATTGGCAAGGTGGACTTCCATTTTTTTTAGGGTTAATGACTCGCCCACCCCAGGGCTATAGGACACCCGGTGCCGGGCCGGACTAGTCCGGTGGTAGTCAGTGGTGGCTGGGCCCGGCTCCGTGGCCCTGGTGGGTGTCAGTAGAATATGTGGCTAGGTGAATAAAGTTTGTGTTCGTGACGCCACCTGTGGTATGCGGCTATTAAGCCGCCGCTGCTGTGTGAGGCCACCGGGATGATGTTATGGCAGCAATGTTGGTACTGCTCCCCACAGGTGGAGCAATGCCCGGGGCACAGTTGGTGCTTGTGAATGTCTATGCAGCGGAAATAACAGAGACCACTTCAAGGGTGCAGTTCAAGTTCTTTACTCACAGTTCTTGTCACAGCTGTAGGGACCCTCAGACTGCTGGGACCACTGTCAGGGACCTCCGCCGTTTCTGGATGATTCAGAGAGTAAAAGCCGGTGCCCTTCTCTTAGTGTCTCTTTCTTCTGCTGTGTTCCTTAGCCTTGCCTTTGTTAGGATAAACCTGGCTTGGCCTCCACTACAGCCTCCAGGCAGGGGGGTCACCTGTCGGCTGATTACCCCTTTTCTGGAAATCTGCTATGGGTTCTGGCCCTGGGAGCTTACAACGTCCCTGGGCCTCGGTTTTTACTGTTTGGAGATGATTTTGCACTCCTCCAGTCTCTAGGGACCGTCCCCTGTCGCAGCTTGGTCCCTCCACCGATGTGACTGTGGAACAGGCCACCGCAGGCTACAACTACCCGTGGCACTTCTAGGGCCCTCTCCTTGGTACCTCTAGGCCTGCTCGTGATACTTCCAGGACTACCCACGGCCCTGCGACTCCTTCTGTCCCTTACGTGGTGTCACCTGGACCTCTGGGTCCCAGGATCTTCACCGGGAAGCGTCTCCTTTTGTTTCTCTGCTCCTGACTGACTTGGAGCTCTTTTCCTTCTTTCCTCCTTTCTTTCTTTCCTCCTCCTTGCCTGCCTCCAGCAGGCCTCCTCCTCCCTCCTTTCTCTCGTTCTTCTTCTCCAACTACATGCTCACTCTCTCACTCTCTGAGGTAAACTGAAACTAACTTGACCTTCCTCTCTGTGTCTGCTCTCAGATGGCTCCTCCCACCTCCCCAGTTGCTAAGCTACCACCCTATGGGAGCAGGGATGGGTCTTACGGCCCCTCTCAGCATGCAGCATGGGAGGGTTGCCTGCCACTTTCCCTGGTCCCAGTATGTACCTAACAATGGGTGTAGTGTGGATTTACCAGGGGACCGGAGTTCACTCTCTTCCTCTCCCAGAATGGGGCATCACACCGCTGGATGGGGTGCAATGACCTGTGGCGACGGAAGCCTCAGGGGCGCCACACTCCCCCACAGCAAATCCCAGCACGTCCTCGGGCTGAAAAACAACAAAAACATGTGGAAGAACTGCAAAACATTTTTGGTATGCAAAACATAAAACAATAAAACATTTCTTCCCTTTATGGGAGGCACAATTACTTTAATGTTGCAAACTTCTTATAAAGAAACTATGTGTGCACTTTCAGTTCATTGCACAGTTTGGGCACTTCCCCCATAATTCTGGTAGGGGGCACAACGGGTGCAACTATATACATTTTCGGCTACAACAAGTCCAGTAGCCCGGCAGTTCGTTTTTTTCAATCAAACAACAATGGGACAAAATCAACCAGCCATTAAGTCCAATGGCCTGGTTACATAAGACACATACACATCCACCGGGGCCCACATTCCAGTTCAGTGGCCCGGTAACACATAAACATGGGGGGGTGACGTCTTCAAAAAGCATGAGGGGCAGTACAGCAGGAAAGGGTGTCATCTTCGAAAAGAATGAGGGGAAAAACACAAGGGACTTCTTCAAAAAGAATGAGGGGCAGACAGGGGCTATGTACAGTTCAGCATCTCTTCATCTTTACTCACGAGGGTAGATGCGGGGGTCCCACTCCGGCATTGCTCCTGGCAGCAGGTACGCCGACGATATCATCGTCTGGGTCCCCTGGGCGCTGGTCCCTGACCTTCTGCGCTGTTCTGCAGCCTGGATTGGAGTGGGACTGCTTGCAGGTGTTGCACGGCGCTGCTGCAGAGGGCTGCTTGTCTGCAGGGGGCTGTTGCTGTGGTCTCTAGGGCCCTGCTTTGGCCAGGCTCCCTGCATCACACACGCCATGGAAATTCGGGTCTGCGTTTCCTGCGTGGCTGTTGCAGGACCTCTGCTTAGTTCTGTGGCCTGGGTCTGCCTTGAGGTGGTGCTGCTGCTAGGGGAGATGCTGCGCTCTTGCATTGTGCGGCGCCACTCTGGTTCTTCTGGGGCCGCTTCTTCCCGCAGGATATGTACATGCAGCGCGTACCATCCACGGTCCCCCATCAGCCGTGTATACTCCACCACATCACCCGGCTTGGCATCGCGCCCTGGGTGGCCCCTGGGCAGGTGCTCCTCGATGTCTCTCCGGGCCACAAACACGTCCTTGCCCAGACCGGGCTCCCGGATGAAGCCCCAGCCACCAGCTTGTCGGAAGTCCACTACTAGGCCCCGTCGCACTGGGCCCTCGGATCCCCTCAGGGCCTTCCTGACCTCTTCTTTGGAGGCCAGATTAGCGGCTTCTCGGGCCCTCCGTTTCTCCTCCCGGAGTTCCCGCTCCCTCTGGTACTCTACCACCAGCCTCCGGCATGTCAGCTCGCTGACCAGGGGAGTTTCCTTGGGGAGCAGCGGCCGCTGCAGTCCCCTGCTTTCAATGGGCGCTGCGTCCCAATTCACTCCCGGGGATGCCATTCCCAGGAGGCTCACAGGGGGACTCGGCAGGGGGCCCACTAGTTGTTCAGGGTCCACCCCTCCCCAGGCTCCGTCTGCGGGGGTCTCAGGCAGGCCTCCGGTGCCCCACCGGGCGTCCGCGGGGTAGGCTGGGAAGGCCAGGGGGTCAGTGAAGGGGCTAAGCGGGGGCGCATGGCGGGGCCCTGGGTCCGGACTGGACGGGGTTTCTGGTTGCTCACCCTGCTTCCGCTCCGCGGCATCCATCCACCGCTCCAAATCCTCCGGCACCCTCGGCGTTTCTTTCTGCCGGTCCGCTTCCACTTCCACACTATTCAGCCTCCGGGCCAGGACTCGCATTTCTTCTCTCAGCAGGTCCAGCTCGGGATCCACTCTTCCGGTCCCTGGTGCACCTTGCTGCAGCTCCTCCGCCATGCTTCCGACCTGGGGAATGCTGCCTGGGACACTGCTCGGGTGCTCGACCACGCCACTCGGCTGCTCCCTTTCCCTTCTCGGAGGCGGGGCTAGAGGCTGCACTAGCAACTGGCGCCAGACTGGCGCCCAGCCCATCACGGCCGGCACCGCTCCGCTTACTATCAGGTACATTTTCTTTATCTGCTGGTCTGGCATTTAGACTCTTTCTGCCAGCCGGCCAGCTTATCTTGTCGCCATTTCTTCTTCTTCTGCCTTCTCTGGCGGTCACCGCTTCGCGCTCTTTTCTTGGACAAGGGGGCGAGGCTTCTCTTCGCGCCCTTTCTTCTTGCACGCCCCCCTTCTTCCCGCGCTCAGCGACTTCAATGGCGGCAGTCTCTCAGTACAACACAGGTTTTTTCACGATTCTTCAGGCGCACAGTACCCGGTGAAACCGGGCACGAAATCCTGTTCGCAGCGCCAAAGTTGACTCGCCCACCCCAGGGCTATAGGACACCCGGTGCCGGGCCGGACTAGTCCGGTGGTAGTCAGTGGTGGCTGGGCCCGGCTCCGTGGCCCTGGTGGGTGTCAGTAGAATATGTGGCTAGGTGAATAAAGTTTGTGTTCGTGACGCCACCTGTGGTATGCGGCTATTAAGCCGCCGCTGCTGTGTGAGGCCACCGGGATGATGTTATGGCAGCAATGTTGGTACTGCTCCCCACAGGTGGAGCAATGCCCGGGGCACAGTTGGTGCTTGTGAATGTCTATGCAGCGGAAATAACAGAGACCACTTCAAGGGTGCAGTTCAAGTTCTTTACTCACAGTTCTTGTCACAGCTGTATGGACCCTCAGACTGCTGGGACCACTGTCAGGGACCTCTGCCGTTTCTGGGTGATTCAGAGAGTAAAAGCCGGTGCCCTTCTCTTAGTGTCTCTTTCTTCTGCTGTCTTCCTTAGCCTTGCCTTTGTTAGGATAAACCTGGCTTGGCCTCCACTACAGCCTCCAGGCAGGGGGGTCACCTGTCGGCTGATTACCCCTTTTCTGGAAGTCTGCTATGGGTTCTGGCCCTGGGAGCTTACAACGTCCCTGGGCCTCGGTTTTTACTGTTTGGAGATGATTTTGCACTCCTCCAGTCTCTAGGGACCGTCCCCTGTCGCAGCTTGGTCCCTCCACCGATGTGACTGTGGAACAGGCCACCGCAGCCTACAACTACCCGTGGCACTTCTAGGGCCCTCTCCTTGGTACCTCTAGGCCTGCTCGTGATACTTCCAGGACTACCCGCGGCCCTGCGACTCCTTCTGTCCCTTACGTGGTGTCACCTGGACCTCTGGGTCCCAGGATCTTCACCGGGAAGCGTCTCCTTCTGTTTCTCTGCTCCTGACTGACTTGGAGCTCTTTTCCTTCTTTCCTCCTTTCTTTCTTTCCTCCTCCTTGCCTGCCTCCAGCAGTCCTCCTCCTCCCTCCTTTCTCTCGTTCTTCTTCTCCAACTACATGCTCACTCTCTCACTCTCTGAGGTAAACTGAAACTAACTTGACCTTCCTCTCTGTGTCTGCTCTCAGATGGCTCCTCCCACCTCCCCAGTTGCTAAGCTACCACCCTATGGGAGCAGGGATGGGTCTTACGGCCCCTCTCAGCATGCAGCATGGGAGGGTTGCCTGCCACTTTCCCTGGTCCCAGTATGTACCTAACAATGGGTGTAGTGTGGATTTACCAGGGGACCGGAGTTCACTCTCTTCCTCTCCCAGAATGGGGCATCACACCACTGGATGGGGTGCAATGACCTGTGGCGACGGAAGCCTCAGGGACGCCACATTAATTAGCACAGGCATTTAAATACATTGAAGCATTACACAGCTTCTAGTGACAGCTATTTTTTTTTCTTTACAAATTGCATTAGTTCGGCTAATTTCACACGAGCATATAAAAATTAATCTAATCTTCATCTAGAAAAAAACCAGATAATTTTATATCTGTATTACTATTGCCATCCATACATTAGTTTTTAATATCCATACGGAATCCGTTTTTATTCATCAGTGGTAAATAAAATCTATAAGACCAAAGTACAGTTTCTTATGTTAATAATTGCAATGCATCTGTAACATCGAATGCAATACGGATGTTCCATATGGGATTCGGGGTTTTTTGCCCCCGTAAATTTTAGTGGGTGAGTCTTTGGAGGAAAAAAGTGCATGCTGGAATTTACTTCAAACATACATTTCGTCATGCAGTGACCACCAGATTTCCGCCAGGCAAAAGGGAACTCCTCACAACACACAGGGTAAACTAGGAACATGATATAGCGGTGTGTCCCGGCGCAAGGGAGAGGGGAGTGGGGTCACATCCTGCCATTTGACGCTGATACCTGCACTCCTTAGTGTCCATTCCCCCATCACCGATCACGTGCATAGGTACTCGCTTGCCTTGAACTCACCCTGGCTAGTGAGAAGGCTGGCAAGAGTAACAGTCTCACCACTGCAATAATACAACACAAGGGAAGAAAGACAGACAGGGAAAAACAGACACAAAAGGAAAACACTACAAGCTCCTCTGATGCAGCTAAACACCACAGTTGCAACTGTCATGCTTCCTCAGCTTCTTCCAGAGACTAGCTTCTTCAAAAGTGATCAGCATAAGAAGGAAGATTCTATCACCGGCATCAGATGGTAAGACACATGAGTTTTTGAGTTTTTGTAGTGAATGGCAGTGGTCACAAAAGAGCTGCACCTTGGATTAAGGCTACAAAGGACATCCAGATAGGAAAGGGTCCTTAACCTATACAACACTAAAAGCAAGTAGATTTCACTCAAATACAAGTTGTGGATCTGCGAGCAATAATGTATAGTGACCCTCTGATTCCAGACTCGCCAGAGGTCTCCCCAGAGTGGGACATACTGATGACACATTTGGATGGGACTGTAATCTGAACAGTCATATTTAATATTTATTAACATTGGTCAGTGTGGTGCCTGTGTTTTTTTCACAGACAGCACTTTGACTGAAAATACAGTCATGTGAATGTAGCCTTATGCAATGCTATATTTCCATATCAGCGGTCCTCTGCATGCTATACAATCATGTAACATTACAAATCAGCACTGGCCTAATCTGCAAATCATGGCATGTATGGAAATCATCCAACTCAGATTCTCTTATGAATTGTCCATGGCCTTTTCATGTTTTTTTTTTCCGATTCTAATAATGATACACAGCTTGGGTCCATATTGCTTCTCATTTATCCTTCTGAACATTATTTTAATGGCAATTTTAAAAGCCAAGATATGTAAAATTATCATCAAACCAACTTGTCCAAGGTGACTACCTCTGTGGAAAGATGATTAGCGTAATCTATAGACTAACCAAATAAAATGCCGACAGTCCATTATATGATAAATAAGCTTCATTATCTGGTTACTGGAAAGGACATTACCCTGCATGTAATGAACAATAATGGTAGGGTATGTCAGACGCTTCATCAAAGATTTATGTAGTGCTCTACGAGGCAGCAGATCTCCGCATGATGTCCTCTCAGCGTGTCTGCGGCTCCTGTGCGAACCCCTACACATTTTACTGCAGACACTATAATGTACTATTAGAAGAGTTAGCCTAATTACGCCCAGGTCGGAGACATTCTGTAGAGCACCTCTAACACGAGATTGTGGGGATCTCATTCTGTTACTATTGCCTAATGCCTAACATGTAATATTCAAGCTAACAATTCCCTTCATCCTGCAGTGGCTCAAGGAACTAAATCTTGGCAAGATGATTTACTAGCTGATGGTGAGAATGACACATCAACAAAAGGTCTGGTCTGGTGTTATCAAAGGTCCATTACTGTATCCATTGTTATGTAGGAATTGTCAAATATTTGATTTCCAAATTAAAGGGAACCTCTCACATGGTACATGCTGTCCAATCTGTAGAGAAAGAGAAGCATAGCAGAATAATATATAGGTGTGTTAGAGAATATTTAGTAGAACTTGTAATCGTATTCATGAGTCTAGAAGGCGGATCTGCTCTGTGATTGACAGCTATCTCTGCATGCACAGTAAGGCCGGCTTTACACGTTGCGACATCGCTACCGATATATCGGTAGTGACACACATCCGGCGCCGGTAGCGACATCACAATGTGTAAATCCTAGGTGCAACGATGAACGAGCGCAACAGTGACAAAAATCGCTGATTTGTGTCACGTCGTTCATTTTCATAATGTCGCTCCTGCTGCAGATACGATGTTGTTTGTCACTCCTGCAGCACCACACATCGCTGTGTGTGAAGCTGCAGGAACGTCAAACATCTCCTTACCTGCATCCACTGGCTATGTGGAAGGAAGGAGGTGGGCGGGATGTTATGTCCCGCTCATCTCCGCCAAACCACTGCTATTGGCCGGCCGTTTAGTGACATCGCGGTGACGTCGCTGTGACGCTGAACGCACCTCCCCCTTGAAGGAGGGATTGTTTGGCAGTCACAGCGACGATGCCGACAAGGTATGTGTGTGTGTGAAGCTGCCATAGCGATAATGTTCGCTACGGCAGCAAACACCTTATATCGCACACACGACAGGGGCGGGTGCTATCGCGCTTGACATCGCTAGCCGATGCTAGCAATGTCGCAGCGTGTAAAGCACCCCTAATACAGGGAAGACTGTCAATCACTAACTAGGACCACCCACTGGACCCCTACACATACAAGCACCAGAGATTTCAATGAATTAAAGTTTTACTGAAACATTTCCCAAAACAATGTACAGTATATCAATCTGCTCAGCTCCTGCTCTATAATATCCTGCCTGCATATTAGATACCATTTTCAACATGACAGGTTCTCTTTATAGGGAACCTATCAGGTCCCCTATGTCCTCCAAGCCAGCAGCATTGTAATCTGTATGTCCAAATTCCCTGCCAAACCAGCCCTGTATAACACTATTCACTAATATGAATGTTAAAAAAAGACTTAGAAACCTCGCTGTCCTTATTCTAATTAGGCCTGTGACTAGTCGCAGGAGCATTATTTGTCCAAGCTAGTCGGCCATCTTTCCATGTTATCACGTCCCTGTGGGCATGATAACATAATTTCGACGAGCCTGCATCAACGCCAGTTTATGGAAGTATTGTGCATGCATACAGTTCATCTCAGCCGCGTCAGTGCTCCTCAGGAGCTGGGTGTATACTTCTTGGTTCATTAGGCGCACTGCGCTTGACCGGAAGTTAAGAAGACGGCTCACGTACATGTCTTCAGATCTTCCGGTCATGCGCAGTGCAAATAATGAAGCCGGGACACCCAGCTTCTGGGGCACAATGACAAGGCCAAAATGAGAAGCGTGCATGTGCGAGAGTTCCATGAGCTGGAGGTAATGCCAGCTTGTGGAAATCATGTTACCACGCCCACGGGGGTGTGATAACATGGAAACAGGGTGGACTAGTCTGGGGAAACAACGCCTCTGCGACTAGTCAAGGACCTAATTAGCATAGAGACAGCAAGGTTTATAAGTCATTTTTTAAACATTCATATTAGTGAATAGAGCTATACAGGGCTGGTTATGGAGGGAATTTGGGCATAGAGGTTACAAATGCTGCTGGGTTGGAGGACATAGGGGACCTGACATGATCCCTCTAACTGCTCTCTCTATTAAAAAAAAAAAAGCACTTGTTTCATCCCTTGAATCAATAGGCAAAATTTTCCTATTTCTGGATATATCAATAGGTGATATAGTAAAGGCCGCTTTACACGCAACGACATCACTAATGCGATGTCGTTGAGTCATGGAATTCGTGATGCACATCCGGCCTTGTTAGCGACGTCGTTGCGTGTGACACGTACGAGCGACCGCTAACAAGCAAAAATACTCACCTTATCGTTGCTCGATGACATGCTGTCCTGTTCCCAAATATCGTTGCTGCTGCAGGTACGATGTTGTTCGTCATTCCTGCGGCAGCACACATCGCTGTGTGTGACACCGCAGGAATGAGGAACCTCACCTTACCTGCGGCCGCCGGCAATGAGGAAGGAAGGAGGTGGGCGGGATGTTAAGTCCCGCTCATCTCCGCCTCTCTGCTTCTATTGGGCAGCCGCTTAGTGACGTCGCTGTGACGCCGAACGAACCGCCCCCTTAGAAAGGAGGCGGTTCGCCAGTCACAGCGACGTCGCTAGGCAGGTAAGCAGTGTGACGGGTCCGAGCGATGTTATGCGCCATGGGCAACGATTTGCCCGTGACACACAACCGATGGGGGCAGGTATGCACGCAGCGTGTAAAGCGGCCTCAAGTGTGATATGATGATTCCCATATGTGAGACTAAAGGCCGCTTTACACGCAGCGACATCGCTAAAGCGATGTCGTTGGGGTCACGGAATTCGTGACGCACATCCGGCCGCTTTAGCAATGTCGTTGCGTGTGACACTTACGTGCGATCGAAAAAGGTCGCAAAATCATTCAAAATCGTTAATCGTTGACATGCTCCCCTATTCCCAATTATCGTTGCTGCTGCAGGTACGATGTTGTTCGTCATTCCTGCGGCAGCACATATCGCTATGTGTGACATCGCAGGAACGAGGAACCTCACCTTACCTGCGGCCGCCGGCAATGAGGAAGGAAGGAGGTGGGTGGGATGTTATGTCCCGCTCATCTCCGCCCCTCCGCTTCTATTGGGCGGCCACTTAGTGACGCCGCTATGACGCTGAACGAACCGCCCCCTTAGAAAGGAGGTGGTTTGCCAGTCACAGCGACGTTGCTAGGCAGGTAAGTAGTGTGATGGGTCTGAGCGATTTTGTGCGCCACGGGCAGCGATTTGCCGTGACACACAAACGATGGGGGCGGGTACGCACGCTAGCAATCTCGCTAGCGAGTTCGCAGTGTGTAAAGCGGCCTTAAGAGCTAAGTTTTCCGTGTGGTGGTCCTGGCCTCTGACCTAGTGGACTGCAGCCTGCCCCCATTCCCTGTGCTGCAGTTGTACCCCATAGCTGGTGGCTGGAAACTCTACTGTGCGAAGAGGCCATCCCCGAGGCATCGTACCACAGAGTGACGGCGTATCCTAGCTATACACATTCACTTTATGTGGTGATAAAACACTTTAAAAAAATTTGTAGAAAACACTGCTGTCCAACATTTATTTATTAACAAAATCACCGGTTGTTCCATACAAGTGTATTTATATGAAACTTGATTTCTTTAAAGTAAATTGATACTTTTTAGTAGCATTTTCTTTTCTGAAATTTTTAACTGGCTAATATCTGACTTTATCTTTGTAGTGTTAAAAGCCCTATTTTATTTTTAATTTTTTTTTAGAGAGAAATCTAAATCTGACCCTGCATCTTAATGAATGTGGTGTATCTTTCAGCTCCGTCAAGAAAGTACAACACTTATTATACTGTACTTTTCACCACTTTGGTGATATACACGATTATATTTTTTTGTGCTTTGCTGGGTTACGATCCCTCCTGGCAGAGATGACAAAACCAGGGTAAAAAAAAACACAAAAAGTTGCAAAATATTAGTGCAACTCCAAATCCAACCACACAAAAAAACATAGCTAAAAAGTTTTGGGTATAACTATCCTTAAATTACTTATTGTTTATTTTTAAAGATTTTTAACAAAATGAAAGCACTATGGGTTTATACAAGAACACTGCTCAATGGTTTTGCTAATTTTACCATAAAGCTAAGTATTGCTATTCAATGAAGACGGCTGTTCAGTACCCAGAAGGAAAGATTTTTGTCGATGCTTTTTTAAGTGAAGGAAGAATCTGACCACAAAGACCTTCCATCTCAGAGACAATGAGGATAGATATTGGTCTATGTGTTTGTTATTTTAGGTGTTATGCTTTTTGAATATGATTACCAATGACTTTACCCTAGACTATGTTGTCGATACAATATTATAAACAGATATATCTTATAATCGGTGTTCTAATGTAATAAGTGTCTTTATAGTTATCTCTTTCTCATTTTGTTATGTCGTCAGCCTTTGTTAATAATGAGGTAAGAGACACTCTCATTTTCACAGTTTTGTTTCTTTTCCTATTAGTCCACTTGACATGCATGCTAATGTAATGTGGCATATATATATTATACTAGCTGTAGTACCCGGCGTTGCCCGGGATAGTATGTCTCTCTGTCTCTCTCCCAGTCTCTGTCGGTCTCGCTCTCTGTCTGTCTCTCTCTCTATCTTTTTGTCTGTCTGTCTCTTTCCCTTTCTGTCTCTCTCGCTATCTCTTTCCCTGTCTGTCTCTCTCTTTCTCTTTGTCTGTCTGTTTCTTCCCCTGTCTGTCTCTGTCTCTTTCCCTAAAAGTGTAAAGAATCCGGCACACTCAAAAATTGATTTCAACAGATGATGTTTCGTTTCAATGATTTTATTGTTCTTGTGAGGATATCAAAAACGTAATGTGTGTACAAGTCCAACGTTTCGACCAAAACATATGGTCTTTTTCAAGGACTACGAAACAGAAAACAATATATCAGATAAGGCAATTTGCATTAGGTAAAAAATATGTGGAGAGCTGTTACATGATCTCATATAAAATTTATATACCCCAATGTAAAAGAAAGAGAGCTAAGAAAAACAGGGATTACACTGAATTTCATCACAAGAACTCACAATTTTTATATAAAGTGACAGTAATATTTCATTACGGTAGTATACATCAGATTTTCAATGAAAATAATAATAATAACAAACAAATAACAAAGGAAGTTTATAGAGTAACACCAACCTTAAAGGTTATGGTATGGTGTTACTCTATAAACTTCCTTTGTTATTTGTTTGTTATTATTATTATTTTCATTGAAAATCTGATGTATACTACCGTAATGAAATATTACTGTCACTTTATATAAAAATTGTGAGTTCTTGTGATGAAATTCAGTGTAATCCCTGTTTTTCTTAGCTCTCTTTCTTTTACATTGGGGTATATAAATTTTATATGAGATCATGTAACAGCTCTCCACATATTTTTTACCTAATGCAAATTGCCTTATCTGATATATTGTTTTCTGTTTCGTAGTCCTTGAAAAAGACCATATGTTTTGGTCGAAACGTTGGACTTGTACACACATTACGTTTTTGATATCCTCACAAGAACAATAAAATCATTGAAACGAAACATCATCTGTTGAAATCAATTTTTGAGTGTGCCGGATTCTTTACACTTTTTGGATATATATTTTTCCGAGCACCTTAAGCTTTTCATCCTGAGTGAGCCAGGCATTTCTATTACATCTGTCTCTTTCCCTGTCTGTCTCTCTCTTTCCCTATCTGTCTCTCTGTCTCTTTCTCTGTCTGTCTCTCTCTCTGTCTCTTTCTCTGTCTCTCTCGCTATCTCTTTGTCTGTCTGTCTGTCTCTTCTCTGTCTGTCTCTTTCTCTGTCTCTTTCCATCTGTCTCTCTCTTTCCCTATCTGTCCCTCTGTCTCTTTCCCTGTCTGTCTCTCTGTCTCTTTCCCTGTCTGTCTGTCTCTTTGTCTGTCTGTCTCTTTCCCTGTCTCTCTTGCTATCTCTTTCCCTGTCTGTCTCTCTCTCTGTCTGTCTCTTTCCCTGTCTGTCTCTTTCCCTGTCTGTCTTTCTCTCTGTCTCTTTGTCTGTCTCTTTCCCTGTCTGTCTTTGTGTGACGCCCTGGGCAAGCCAGGGGGTCACAGGTTATAACACCACCACACCCTACACCCCAGTTAGGAACACCAAGGCTAACCTAAAATCCTTGTTGCCTTCCTCCAGGGGCTGATGTCCACACCAGGGGGTGGGCCAGGCGGTTGGCTCCGCCCACCGAGGAGTTCACAGCCCTGGAGGCGGGAAAACCAGGCAGTTGAAGCCAGACTAGGGTCTGAGGAGGAGTTTAAGCTAGGGGAGTGAAGTAGAAGGAAGTAGTAGTGCAGCTAAGGAGAAGAGCTGAAGTGACAGAGAAAGTGAGAGTAGTAAAGCCTGAAGTTGTTCCGGGTGTGTGCCCCGGACAGTGACAGCAAGGTCAGCAGACGGCGGTGATAGTCCGCAGGGGTGACTGCTTGGAGGTTGCTGGAAGGACCGCAGACGGGTGGTGACCCGGCGGTCTGGAGCAGTATACGAAGAACAGTCAGCACCAGGGCAGGGGCCTTTCGGATCCCGGCAAGGCTAGGAGTCGCCATAATTTGCCAAATCCGTCAGTGAAGGGGACGTCTGTCTCCTAACAACCAAGTCCCGATTGAAGGCAACAGTCCAACCGTAACGGAGAGACACCGCCACCGCCAGGGCACCAGTTTCTCAGGGCCAGCGCCTGCGGGCAAAGTAGGGCTCCTCCGGCCCATATCCAAGCCGGGCAGCGGGTTACCGGTGGGAACCCATCGCAACCATCATCATCTTAGGTGCAGGAAAAAGGGACCGTCACCGTCACCTACTGGGGAAAGCAAGTGCAGCCGTCCGTGGGAACCGTCTTTCCAGCCATGTGTTTTACCGAGAACTGTGTCATCGTCTCAGGCTGAGTGAGTACCACAGTGCCGCAAGGCACAGAGCTGCCCCCGCGTCCCTGCACCCCACCAAGCCCTGCATCACCCACCTCATCACTGGGCCCCGGGACAACCAACCCCCTACCCACGGAGGGGAGGACTCACATCTAGCTGCTCCATACCACCACTCCCGGGCTCCCCATACAGAGCAGCGGTGGTGTCAACAAATCACCACAACCGTGGGTGGCGTCACGGACAATAAACTATCCCAAAACACCAATTCCCCTTTCACTCACGGGCGAGGAACGCCGCTCGAGACCCCGGGATCCGGCCCATCGCTCGAGCCACCGAGCAGCGGCAGCAGCGGGCCGCAGTAGCCGGACCCGAGCAGTAGGGAGGGCGCAGCGTCCCCTCCTCTGCCCGCGACAACTGTCTGTCTCTTTCCTTGTCTGTCTCTCTCTTTGCCTATCTGTCTCTCTGTCTCTTTCCCTGTCTGTCTCTCTCGCTATCTCTTTGTCTGTCTGTCTCTGTCTCTGTCTCTTTGCATCTGTCTCTCTTTCCCTATCTGTCTCTCTGTCTCTTTCCCTGTCTGTCTCTCCATCTCTTTCCCTGTCTGTCTCTTTATCTGTGTCTGTCTGTCTCTTTGTCTGTCTCTGTCTGTATGTCTCTTTCCCTGTCTCTTTCGCTATCTCTTTTCCTGTCTGTCTCTCTCTATCTCTTTGTCTGTCTCTTTCCCTGTTTGTCTCTGCCTGTCTGTCTCTTTTCCTGTCTCTTTCCCTGTCTGTCTCTTTCCTTGTCTGTCTCTTGTCTGTGTCTGTCTGTGTCTGTCTTTCTCATTATCTGTCCGTCTCTTTGTCTGTCTGTTTCGTTCCCTGTCTGTCTCTTTCCCTGTCTGTCTCTGTCTCTTTCCGTCTGTCTCTTTGTCTGTGTTTGTTTATTTCCCTTTCTGTCTCTTTGTCTGTGTCTGTCTCTTTCTCTGTCTCTTTGTCTGAATTATATATGGCTATTAAAGGGGATCTGTCAGCAGGTTTTTTTTTGCTATCCCATCTAAGAAAACCATAATGTAGGGGCAGAGACTCTGATCCCTGTGATATGTCACTTACTGAGCTGTTTGCTGCAATTTTGATAAAATCACTCTTATCTGCTGCAGATGTAACCATTTTCTGAATACTGAGCTCCACTCATGACTGATTGACTGGCAGATTATTTTGTACACTATGCATAGGTTGAAAGCTGCCAATCAGTGGTGGTGGTGTGGTTATATAGAGCTCATGAATATCAAGGACTATTTGACCACAGGTTTGCTAGTCCTCTAGAGATAATCTGTGGATAAAACACTGATCTTAATAAAAGTACTTCCAGCCAGCACCCCAGTATGTGACATCACTGGAATCATTATGTGCTCTAAGATTAGGTGACAACACCTGGTAACAGATTCCTTTTAATCCTTTCCTTTTCTAGTAGGAAATTGAATGATCAGAAATTTTAAACAGGCTGCAAATCTCTGCTGTGCACTGATGACTGTTTTGGATCACAGAGGACACTCGTTACTTGCCCCCTCCATGCTGTTGGATTTTGTAGTATTAAAGTATTAAGAGGATAAAATGTGACTTATGGTCAGATGATTATATAACAGTAAGAGCAATGATGAGCAATTAGAGATTAGTGTCTGACTAGCCCACCAGAATCATTGAAAACTGTATCAAATTTACAACTTATCCCTAAAAAGTCTCCATTTAGGCTAAATCCAGACTGTCCTCGCCAAAAGTACAGTCGGGAGCGTTTTCTGATCTTTATATAACATTCCTTATACTGTCATTTACCAGACTGAAGACAGCCCCTATCTGACACAGTAGCTCAGTGCTTACCAATGTGATTCACAGCATTGTGGTCTTGATTTCAAATCTCTACCAAGGACATCATCTGCAAGGAGTCTTTATGATTAGTGTTGAGCGGACCCGGACTTGCAAAATCCGGATCCACGCGGTTTCAGCGTTAGATCCAGGTCCGACCCGGATGCGGGATTCCGTTCCGGTTATACGATCCGGATTTTTTGTTTGTTTTTTCTCTCTCTCTCTCTCTCTCTCTCTCTCTCTCGTGGAGGGGACATACAGCTCTGGGGGTATAGTGGTATGCAGCTCCCATATTCCTCCATATAGTGTTATGAAGCCCCCATAGTCCTCTATATAGTATTATGTAGCCCCCATGTAGCATTATGCAGCTTCCATATGGCACTATGCAGCTGCCATATGGCACTATGCAGCTGCCATATGGCACTATGCAGCCCCCATATGGCACTATGCAGCCCCCATATGGCACTATGCAGCCCCCATATAACATTAACCAGCAACCATATATCACAATGCAGACCCAGATAGCATTAGGCATCCTCATGTAGTATACAGCCCACATATAGCACAGTGCAGACCCAGATAGCATTAGGCACCCTCATGTGGTATACAGCCCGCCTATAGCACAATGCAGACCCAGATAATATTAGGCATCCTCATGTGGTATACATCCCGCATATAGCACAATGCAGACACAGATAGCATTAGGCATCCTAATGTAGTACACAGCCCCTATATAACACAATGCAGACCCAGATAGCATTAGGCATCCTCATGTAGTACACAGCCCCTATATAGCACAGTGCAGAGCCAGATAGCATTAGGCATCCTCACATAGGGCACATCCCTATATAGCACAATGCAGACCCAGATAGCATTAGGCATCCTCATGTAGTACACAGCCCCTATAAAGCACAGTGCATGCAGACCCAGATAGCATTAGGCATCCTCACGTAGTACACAGCCCCTGTATAGCACAATGCTGTCGCTCACTCTGACCTCACTGCAGGCGCGCAGTGATGACGTCACCGTGCTCCGCTGTTGAGCTGTCAGAGCACCGACAGAGTCAGACAGAGCGGGAGAATCATGAGAGAGGCAGGTCGCTGCTCCATTCATCATTGCTCTCAATTATATCGTCAACTGCAATGCCGATACAATTGAAAGCGCGATCCTCGGCGGGGGGAGGCCAGTGACAGCGCGGGCACCAAGCACCCCTGACTAGCGGTACACCACTCCTGTCACCATGAGTGGGCCCCCCCGGCAGACCAGGGCCCCAGCATTTGACCGGGTTTGCCGGGTGCTGATGCCGGCCCTGCTTGTGAGCCCCAATGGGGACAGTATTGGTAATGTATGAAAAGTGCTGCAGATAATGTTCCTTGTTCTCAGTAAGAGAAACAAAATAATAATCTGATAGACACTAAAATATATAAAATCTAACAAAAATAATATAAACGATGCTACAAAGCGAACCAGCAAAATACTAAGGTCTCCCCATCAGGCATGGTATAACAAAGTATCTGAAGAAACACACACACACACACACACACACACACACACTCACACACACAGACACATGTATATATATATATATATATATATATATATATATATATATATACATACACAGTGTATATATATATATATATATATAAATATATATATATATATATATATATATATGTATATATACTAGCTGTAGTACCCGGCTTCACCCGGGTTAGTCGGATATATAAAAGACGTTCACTCTCAATCTTTGCATACATGTCAGCAATAAAATGGTGGAAGAGGTGTCTGCATTTCAAGATGTCATTTTCCTCTGCAAATCTTGTCATGATCCTATATGCATAGAAGTCCATGGCAGACGCTTTTTTTCCTGAAGGGTTTCCTGTTGTAGGATCTGTCTGAGGTATTCCAAAGTGATAGCCATCCTGTCTCTGCCAAAAGATGATTTGATATTGCAGAGCATCATAGGACTTGTGAGTTTCTGCTACTCGTTGCAAACTATTGTTCCTTTTCTGAAGCACAATGTCACGGCTTTGGAAATCATTACCTACAATCAAGATGGCTACCTCATCAAATGTGGGAGCATTGAAACGTCGCTGATGTTCACCTTGTGGTGTTTTGTCAGCTCGAATGACAACCTTGTAATCGTTATTTGGCATGCATTCAAATGCAGTCTTGAAAAGTTGAACATATGGATTGTTGGAGTGAAGGAACTGCTGTAAAATAGTGACAATATCAAGGCGAGTGTTAGGCATTAAAGAGCATCTCCGCTGAGCCTCTGCTTCTGCATTTCCCATGAAGAAGAGTTGAAGAAATTGAGGTTCTTCTCTTTGTAATGGAAGCAGTGACCCAATTGAGTGGTAAACTTGTTCTTGAACTTTAAATGTTGGCATAAATCCTGTTGTAAACATTTCTTTTGTTGCACCAAATGATGTCATTTGGAAGCAGGAGAAGTATTTCCTAATGTTGTCCAAGAAATGCTTTGATATCGTATTGGTACCTGTCATCAGAGACTTTAGGGGATCTGGTGGTGACAGGAGAGGTGGAAGTATTATCTTGCCATTTGCACAACATAAACCTGGCGGTTCATCTTTCCATTTCAGGGCACTGCAGTACATGCAGACCACAACCATTTTTCCTATCTGAACTTTAGGATGATCCTGATAGTTTATGTCTGACTGGTAACAAAAGGCAGCATGTTTCAAATCTCCAACCATTTCCTGTACCCTGGTGGAAGAAATAGCAATTCTCTTAGTGGCAAGTTGGCCTTCTCTCTGTTGAGATGACTCATTGGCCCTTGAGAAAGCAGTTCTTCTCTTATCTGCAATCCTCGCTTCCCTCTCCTCAGAAAGTTCATTGGCTCTTGAGGAACCAGTTCTTGTTTTCTTGTCTGCAAGCCTCTTTTCCCTCTCCTCAGAAAGTTCATTGGCCCTTGAGGAAGCAGCTCTTGTTTTCATGTCTGCAAGCCTCGCTTCCCTCTACTCAGAAAGTTCATTGGCCCTTGAGGAAGCAGCTCTTGTTTTCTTGGCTGCAAGCCTCGCTTCCCTCTCCTCGGAAAGTTCATTGGCTCTTGAGGAACCAGTTCTTGTTTTCTTGTCTGCAAGTCTCACTTCCCTCTCTTCAGAAAGTTCATTGGCTCTTGAGGTAGCAGCTCTTGATTTCATGTCTGCAAGCCTCGCTTCCCTCTCCTCAGAAAGTTCATTGGCTCTTGAGGAAGCAGCTCTTGTTCTCTTGTCTGCAAGCCTCGCTTCCCTCTCCTCAGAAAGTTCATTGGCTCTTGAGGAAGCAGCTCTTGATTTTATGTCTGCAAGCCTCGCTTCCCTCTCCTCAGAAAGTTCATTGGCACTTGAGGAATCAGCTGGTGTTCTCATGTGTGTCAGTCTTGTTTCTTGGTCTTCACATTTTTCATTAGCCCGTAATACAGCTTTTCTTTTTGCATCAGCTGACATTCGTGCCAAGGAATTCCTATTCTTATGAGGCATTATTGTGGTAAAAATAGTCTTTAACTGACAGTTTCTATATCCTCTCACATAGAGGTAATGTGACTGACATGCCTTTCCACTAACACACCCTAACTGACATCCTATTACCTCATACAAGCTTTGTTATTCTGAGAATGTCCTTTGTTGCCTATATTAACCAATCAGAGCTCAGATTAATTAACTGTAGCAAAATAGAAGCTGAGCTGTGATTGGTTGCTATTGGCAGCCTGATAAATCTCCAGGCAACAGAAAGCCCTCCCCCTGACAGTATATATTAGCTCACACATACACATAATAGACAGGTGATGTGACTGACAGCTGCCATATTTCCTATATGGTACATATGTTGTTCTTGTAGTTTGGCTGCTTATTAATCAGATTTTTATTTTTGAAGGATAATACCAGACTTGTGTGTGTTTTAGAGCGATTATGTGGCGAGGTTGGTGTATGTGTGGTGAGATGTGTGCTGAGGGTGGTATATGTGTTCAAGAACATGGTAGTGTGTGGCGCATTTTGTGTGTGTGTTCATATCCCCGAGTGTGGTGAGTATCCCATGTCGGGGCCCCACCTTAGCAACTGTATGGTAAATACTCTTTGGTGCCATTGCTCTCTTTCTTTAAGTCCCCCTTGTTCACATCTGGCAGCTGTCAATTTTCCTCCAACACTTTTCGTTTCACTTTTTCCCCATTATGTAGATAGGGGCAAAATTGATTGGAAAATTGGAATGCGCAGGGTTAACATTTCGCCTCATAACATAGCTTATGACGCTTTCAGGGTCCAGACGTGTGAGTGTGCAAAATTTTGTGGCTGTAGCTGCGACGGTGCAGATGCCAATCCCGGACATACACACATACATACATACGTACATACATACACACACCACCGTGTGTGTGTGTGTGTGCGTATGTATATATATATATATATATATATATATATATATATATATATTTATTTATACATATATATATATATATATATATATATATATATATATATATTTATATACATACATTTTTATATAAAACAAGAGGAGAGACCAGGTGTAATAAACAGACATATATATAAATAAATACATCAATAAATAAATGAGCTTGGATATTAAATTCTTGATTATTTTCAACAAGTGCTGTGAGAGTTTCATTTTCTCAAAATTGATGGGACAATTGAAAGCAATCAGTCTTTAACCGTCAACTCAGTATTTTAGCTGAAATATTACATCTTGCATTCAAGCTCCTTGTAGATGTTGTTTTTGGTGGGATTTCAGACCAAGACCCCAGTGCTGTAAAACACCATCGCTAACCACTGAGCCACTGTGCTTCAAGTACAATTCTATATTTATACAGTGTGGATATAAACACTTATATTTTCGTGTGGTAGAAGTGGATTTCTTAAAAATATGTTCACATAGGATGATTGAGAGTTACTTTTATAGTTTATCGCAATCATAGTAATAAGTAATGTATAAAAAATCATGAAAGATCATTTTATCTACGTTTGCTTTCCACAGTTGGTTACAAAGGCCTGCAAGTGTGACTGCCAGGGAGGAAGTGGATCAACTTTATCCTCAAGAATTGCTGCGATGGATTGTATGCCAGGTAATAATTATGTGCTGCCAACTTGTCCTAAGCTTGCAGCTATGTGATGGGTTGTCAGTGGACAGTGCAACTTTTAAATGGGTTTTCAAGTGTATAAAGCAAAATCTGCAGTCACTCTATATAACTGTGAAATACACACTGTCATAGTTTCCTTTTATAACCCCATGACCCCTGTGAGTGGGTGATCACATGACTGTATGTGTGCAATTTGCATACTTGCAATCCACATGCAGACTAGACTCATCTGGCTCCTATCAATTCATATGTTCACAGGTGAAGTAATATATGTGAGTGAGTTCTGTAATATACTGTATATTAGAGATAAGTACATTATAGAACGGGGGTCTCTCCATAGGGATCCCTTATATAATCCAGAAAAGAGGCATACTGTAAAAGTGTGCCGCCCCCGTGCCAGCAGCCGACGCTGCTCGGATCCGGGCCTACAGGGGTGGTGGCTCGAGGGTCTCCGGACCCAGGGGTCTCGCGGACATGCCGAATAAATGGGGGGACGTATATGTACGGGCTGGACCGTATTAAGTTTGTGACGCCACCCACAGTGTGTGGTGAGGTGGGACACCACCGCTGCTGTTACGGGGCACCCGGGGGAGATGTTGTGCAGCAAGTTGTTAACCCCTCTGTGGGCAGGGATGGTGGCAACGGGACCCGGTTGGCGCGTGCAGGGGATGGCGACTGCAGGGGGTGCTGGTGTACTCACAGTTAGTAAAACACACAAGTCTCTGACAAACCAAGGTGATGGTGGCCGATGCTGCGGCCGGTTGCGTTCTGGTCCCCCACCCGGCTGGTGGTTTCTATCCTTTTCCTGCACTGCTGTGTTAAAGGTGGACTTTCCTAGTGTGAAACTCAGGAGTCCGCTCCTGGCTGGATGTGGCCTAAGTTGCCGTGCCTGCAGACGCTGGCCCGTGGGATCTATGGGCCCTGGCGGTGACCTCTTATCCCTAATCGGTGGGCTGTTGTCTTCTATGAGGGACTTTGGGTGGGACAGAACCTCTAGTTCTGGCCTCAATCGGTTAATTAACCAGTCCATTTGGTTCCGGTTTCTGTCTTCAGGGTCCGAGTAGCCCCCTTTGTACTACGGTTTCCGGGTCGGTTCCCCGTGTCGGTACCGGCGGGCTACAACCCTGTCCCGGTCCACCTCGGTTCCAGTGAGCCGTCTTCCCGTCTCCTGCTGACGGAGACCACCGTCTGCCTCCTAGCCAGTGGCACCAGCGCTCCTACCCTGGTACCGTTCAACTTGGACTTCACTGCTGGAGCTACCCCTAGCTCCAGCCCACACTCCTCTCCAACTGAACTTCAGACTAATCTGAACTTGACTGCCTGTTTTCCTGCCCTGGGCTGTCTAGACCCATGGGTGGGCGTGTTTCAACCGCCTGGTCACGCCCACTGGTGTTTCTATCTTTCCCTAAGGGGGGGTGACTAGGGTTTTCAGGTTGGCTGTGTGTTTCCTAATGAGGGAACGGTGTTATGCAGGGGCCTAACTGTGACTACCTGGTTTTGCCAGGGCATCACAAGAGCGTCTCCCATTCTGGAGGCCTCCAGCAGCCTTATTGCTTGGACTGGTATTTATCTGAATAGCCACCATGTAGTGGCAACTGCAGAGAAAATGTCAGACTAGCTGTGGATTTTCCAAGCTATATAATCTGTGTCAGTCGTTCTCATACCAATCAGCCTGGCATTTGTATTCTAATATAATACAATTAGTCTAATATAGTTATAGCCAGTTTTGCCTTGTGCATACATCGTGCTTTTGTTAGGAGCCAGAGCTCCCACCCTCTGTGGCTCCCCCAGCATTTTAAGCAGAAACTGCAGTGATAATACAAGTTCTGTATTATCACTGCAGTTTCCAAAGTTATGACTACAGAAAGATCTTTGGTGACATCATGGTCACGTAACCACGATATCACCAAATGTCCTTAACAATGTAGGTGTCCGGACCTGCACAACATGCGGCGTGCAGGAACCTGGAGACCCTGTCTGCCGCCTTCTTATATTAAAGGGAACCTGTCAGCAGAAATTTCGCCCAAAACCTAAAAGATTCCCCCTCTGCAGCTCCTGGGCTGCATTCTAGAAAGGTCCCTGTTATTATTATGCCCCATGTGAGACCAAAATAAAGAGTTTATAAAGTGGTACCTTTTTGTATTCAGATACTGTAAATGTGACACGGGGGCGGGCTTTCTGGCATCCGTTATTCTGCCCCCTGGTCCTGTATGCCGTCCCCATCGCTCCTTTCCATAACTGATGCACCGCCCACTGCTCCAGCCATCCCTGCGCATGCCCAGTGCCAGTCTCATGGGACTGAGCAGTGTGACCGCTGGTGACGTGTGCGCAAGCAAGTGATTATGGGCGGGGCTGTGATTGTTATCAGCAAGTACCCGCCCATAATCTCGTGAGCGCGCAAACCTCACCAGCGGTCACACTGTGCTCAGGGTAGTGCTAGACTGTATGGGCTGCTTCCAGGGATGACGTCCCTTTTGTCACGTGATAGGGGCGTGTTCAAAATACTATCACGTGACAAAAGGGACGTCATCCCTGGAAGCAGCCCATACAGTCTAGCACTACCCTGAGCACAGTGTAACCGCTGGTGAGGTTTGTGTGACGCCCTGGGCAAGCCAGGGGTCACAGGTAATGACATCACCACACCCTACACCCCGGATAGGTACACCTTAGATAAACCAAAAATTCTTGTTGCCTTCCTCCAGGGGCTGATGTCCACACCAGGGGGTGGGCCAGGCGGTTGGCTCCACCCACCGAGGAGTTCACAGTCCTGGAGGCGGGAAACCAGGCAGATGAGTTTGCAGTTGAGTTGAGTTTGAGAGGGAAGTGGTAGAGGAGCAAGTGAGAGGAGTTGAAGTGAAGGAGAACGTGACAGTTTAGAAAGCCTGAAGTTGGTCCGGGTGTGTGCCCCGGACTGAGACAGCAGGGTTGGCAGACGGCGGTGACCGTCGGCAGTGTAGGCTGATCGGAGTTGCCGAAAGGACCGCGGACGGGTAGTGGCCCGGCGGTACCGGACCGGTACACAAGGAGAAGCCAGCACCTGTGGCAGGGGCCTTTCGGATCCCGGCAAGGCAAGGAGTCGCCGTGAATTTGCCAAATCCGTCAGTGAAGGGGACCTCCTGGGTCTCCAAACAACTAAGTCCCGATTGAAGGCAACCATCCAACCGTGAGAGAGAGACACCGCCACCGCCAGGGCACCAGTTTCTCAGGGCCAGCGCCTGCGGGCAAAGAAGGGCTCCTCCGGCCCATATTCAGGTCGGGGAGCGGGTAACCGGTGGGAACCCATCGCTACCAACATAGACTTAGGTGCAGGAAAAGAGACAGTCACCGCTAACTACCGGGGAAAAGCAACAGCAGCCGTCCGTGGGAACCGTCTTTCCAGCCGTGTGTTTTACCGAGAACTGTGTCACCGTCTCAGGCTGAGTGAGTACCACCGTGCCGTGAGGCACAGCGCTGCCCCCGCGACCCTGCACCTCACCAAGCCCTGCACCGGGCCTGCCATCCCTCATCCCCCATCTCATCACTGGGCCCCGGGACAACCACCCCCTACCCACGGAGGGGAGAAATAACAACAAGCTGCTCCCTGCCACCGCTCCCGGGATACCCATACAGAGCAGCGATGGTGTCCACCAAAATCACCACAACCGTGGGTGGCGTCACGGACAATAAACAATCCCAAAAACCAATCCCCTTTCACTCACGGGCGAGGAGCGCCGCTCGAGTCCCCGGGGTCCGGCCCATCGCTCGAGCAGCAGCAGGCAGCAGCAGCAGCGGCGGCCGGACCCGAGCAGTAGGGAGAGCGCTGCGTCCCCTCCTCCGCCCGTGACATTTGCGCGCTCACGAGATTATGGGCGGGTACTTGCTGATAACAATCACAGCCCCACCCATAATCACTTGCCTGCGCACACGTCACCAGCGGTCACACTGCTCAGTCCCATGAGACTGGCACTGGGCATGCGCGGGGATGGCTGGAGCAGTGGATGGTGCATCAGCTACGGAAAGGAGCGATGGGGGCGGCATACAGGACCAGGAGGCAGAATAACGGACGCTAGAGAGCCCGCCCCCGTGTCACATTTACAGTATCTGAATACAAAAAGGTACCACTTTATAAAGTCTTTATTTTGGTCTCACATGGGGCACAATAATAACAGGGACCTTTCTAGAATGCAGCCCAGGAGCTGCAGAGGGGAAATCTTTTAGATTTTGGGCGAAATTTCTGCTGACAGGTTCCCTTTAAAATGTATTCACGTCTTTCAGATGCAAATACATTTGAACAGTGCAGAACCAGGACTAAGGCAGAGAAGAGCTCCTCATCCCCTGCACCAATATGGAGCGGTATGGTGAGGTTAGCATGCTGCAGATGTCATCACACTACTGCCACCACCATGGCTGTAGAGGGGGAGAGGAGAGGGCGGGCAATGGTAAGCACTCCAGGAGGAGCCGAAGAAGTGATGTAGAAAAGGGCTGTGGTGGGGGAGGATTGGTGTTACTTTACAAGGGACATTACAATGCAATGGGGGACTTTATGGGCCAATGAGGGACATTATGTAGCAAATTGGGACATTATGGAGCAACTGGGGACATTAGGGAGCAAATTGGGACATTATAAGTCAATGGGGGACTTTATGAAGCAAATTGAACATTATGGAGCAATTAGGGTGGGATTGTGAAAGGGAGCATAGTATAAGGAGGAAGGGGGAGACTTTATGCAGAAATGTAGCATGGGCGAGATATTTTAGAAATGGGAAGTTTGGGGGGTACATTATGGAAAGCGGCAGTTTGGGTGCCTAGTTTTGAAGGTTAGTATGTGTTAAATATTATGGAGAGGGGCAGTGTGGAAGGATGGTATTATGGAGAGGGGCAGTGTGGGGGGGATATTATACATCGGGGAAGTGTGTGGAGACATATTATGGAGAGGAGCAGTATGTGCGGGAATATTATGGAGAGCAGCAGTGTGTGGATCTTATTATACAGAGTGGCAGTGTGTGGAGAGATATTTTATGAAGGAAGCACCATGAGCGGCAATTATTTATTCAGGGGCGCAGGATTGGAAATATTTATATTTCTGGGTCACTATAATGATACTTTTATTTTTAAGGGCACCATATCAGGACGTGCTACTGAAGACAGAGAAGAGAGAAATTTGGAGAGTAAAAGCTGTGGAGACAAAAAGGAACGGGAACAACTTCAATCTGAGATGACATCATCCATAACAGGGGTCGGGAACTTATAGCTCGCGAGCCAGATGTGGCTCTTTTGATGGCCGCATCTGGCTCGCAGACAAATCTTCCGGTTTATAAGACACACTTTTTTCCCACAAAACTGGGGTAAAAATGGAGGTGCATCTTACAAACCGCATATGGCTTACCAGGGCGGCAGTGGAGACGCAGGGTCGGCAATACTGCGGACTCATAAGGTACCATGGCAGCGGACAACATGGATCTATAGGCTGCTTGAATCTCCCGCATTTGACGAGATTGACTTCAAGAAAATGGTCATGGAGGCGGTGCATGCGCAGATAGGACTCCATGGCCATTTTCTTGAAGTTCATTGCATCAATCTGCACATGCAGCGCGACCATTTTCTTGATATCAATATCGTCAACTGCAGGAGATTCAAAGCAGCACACCGGATGGTCAATAGCGCCTGCCGCCGTGCCACCCCATGAGCCCAAAGCAGTATCGCCGATCCTCCGCACACTGACCCTCCTGACTCGCGACATCCACCCATCCATGCCCGCAGCATCGCCAACCATGCCTCCTGGGACCTTCTGAGCCGCTCCACCACTGCCGCTCCCCCCGTGTGAGTATGGCTCTCAGGCATTACATTTTAAAATATGTGGCATTCATAGCTCTCTCAGCCAAAAAGGTTCCCGACCCCTGATCTATAAGGTACTTGGATGTAAATGTTTATTTGTGATACTGCATACATCTCATCGGTACTGTGGTTTCTGTATTGTCTGCAGTCTCATGATGATTGTTAACAATAACTCACAGTATCTCCTTATCATCATTGATAAGGGCATACTAGTAATTGTAAATTCAAGTAATTCAATTATATATGGGGCTGACCTGACATTACAATTCATTGCTGTACTAAGCTTGGTGCTTTTTCTACCCCCAATCCAGTATGTGAAAGACTAGGAGTGAATAAGCACATGTAGTCTGAAACTAGTTCCTCTACTTAATTATTCATTGGATTTTTTTAACTCCTTTATGAACTGATGTGTTTTACTATGGATTAAAATAAAGGATTTTTATACAACCTGGACGTGATTGCTGGATATCTTCCTTTTTTCCTGCTAAGCTTGGTGCTATATACATGTACTGATGGTGGGGCTCTGGTGGTTTTGTGTCTGTATATATGTATATATGTGTGTGTGTGTGTATATATATATATATATATATATATATATATATATATATATATATATATATAAAATATATATATATATATATATTTGCGCTGTATAAGTGTATGTATGTTCTTTGTGAATATATATGTGTATTTGTGTGTATTTGTGTGTGTACATTTGTGCTGGAGATGCATGGGTCTTGTAAGATTCCTACTTCATTACGTGGTGTGAGCTTTTTAATGAAATAGTGAATAGTGAATATTACTCCAGTTGCTTAATTTATTTAGACTGACATGCACAATGCCAGTTTTAATGAATCAGGGACCAGGACCGTTGTTCTAGGCAGCATAATGTGATGTCTGTCTGGGACAACAGACACAGGGTGACTGTCACGGACAGACTAGAGGCAAGCCGCTCACTCAGCAGAACACTTTAACCCCGAAACCCTTTAATCCCTGTACATGGATCTGGAATTACTACAAGGTCCAGGAGATCGCTGCCTATTGAAAGGCTGAAATCCAGAGAAGAATAGTCATCAGGCAGGATCAAAACCATTAGGTACAAAAGGTGCAAAATCAGCAGGCAAAAGAGTTGTCAGTAAATCAGGCTATGGTCAAAACCGGAGATGGCAGCAAGGTACAAAAACAGCAGACAGGTGACTAGTCAGAAATCAGGCAGAGGTCAAAAAAACAGGGAACAGTAAATATACAAAGGCTATATCTGGCGGTGACCAGCATACTGAAGGCAGAATAAGAAGTGTGTGGTGCTTTCCCAGTGGCCATGACTGAGAGGTGGTAACTTCAGCTGGAAAGCACACACCACAACAGTCAGCCAGTGGTACTGCAGGTCCCAGTCAAACACAGCTTAGTGGATAGACAGAGCCTGTGCACACCAGACCCACTTGTACTGACTCCTCCCCTATCACCAGCACTGCACACAACGGGAATACGGTGGCACTTGGTAACCAAAGCAGAAGTCGCTGGGGTGGACTTTGGTGGAGATGTGACACATATTGCCCGGTGTAAACAGGAGATGTACTGCCAATAACATGATGTGTATGGAAACAGAATAATCTATTAGTGATCATTCTAACCTCATCGTTCGTTGTCAGCCTGTGTGAGGAGGCTTATACACGTTGGATGACATTACTATAGTCGATCGCGCTTATTTAAAGATCTAAAATTGGCTCCTGTAAATACAAATTAAATGTTTGTGTGTGACGCTGCAATGTGTGACCAGTTGGGGCCCCACTTTTAACTTTTGTCCAGAGTCACACTTTGTCTAAAACTGACCCTGTGCATACACAACATACAGTATATTCTTCATGTGTCTGTTTTTCAGAATGTCCTTATCATAAGCCTATGGGATTTGAGTCAGGTGCTGTCACAATCGATCAAATCAGTTGTTCCAACCAGGATCAATACACAGGCTGGTATTCATCCTGGACTGCAAACAAAGCACGGCTTAATGGCCAAGGATTTGGGTAAGCAAGTCATGTTCTGAAGTATGATATGCATACAACTATAAGAGACACAAAGTAAGATGATCTCTTCATGTTGGAGAATAATGAAACGATGCATTTCAGTGCCCTGTTTTGACCTTTTGAAGAGGTTTGGCTCTTACAACACTGGTCCTGTAGTAGGAAAAGAGAAAAGACAAAAATGTTAAATTTAGTATGTCTAAGGGCTCATCCAGATATAATTTATTTTTTTCATATGCAAAAAAAGGTCAGAGTTTCATCAGTGTTTTTGATCCGATTTTTATCAGCATTTGGTCAGCTTGGAAGCTTTTCCCGTCAGTGTTTCCTCAGTTTTTCTAGCTTGCTAAAAAAACCCAAAACATGGAGGTTTCTTAAGGCCCCGTTACACGCAACGACGTATCTAACGATATATCGCCGGGGTCACGGGTTCCGTGATATACATCCGGCATAGTTAGCGACGTCGTTGCGTGTGACAGCAAAGAGCGACTGTTAACGATGGAAAATACTCACCTTATTGTCCATCGTTGACACGTCATTCGTTTTCAAAACATCGTTGATTGTTGAGCTCGCAGGTTGTTCATCATTCCCGAGGCAGCACACATCGCTATGTGTGACACCTCGGGAACGACGAAGTACAGCTTACCTGCGGCCGCCGACAATGAGGAAGGAAGGAGGTGGGCGGGATGTTACGTCCCACTCATCTCCGCCCCTCCGCTTCTATTGGGCGGCCGCTTAGTGACGCCGCTGTGACGCCGCACGAACCGCCCCTTAGAAAGTAGGCGGTTCGCCAGCAACAGTGACGTTGCTAGGCAGGTAAGTCCCGTGTGATGGCTCCAAACGATTTTGTGCGCCATGGGCAGTGATTTGCCCGTGAAACGCAAATGACGGGGTGGGTGCTTTCACAGCGATATCGCTTTCGATATCGCTGCTTGTAACACCCCCTTTAAGCTTCTCCTATCAGTCTGTGAAAAACAGAGTGCATATGGAGCAGAGTGCTGATTTTTTTATTGAACCCATAGACTTGCCTTGGTGAGTTTGATGTGTGTCTTGGATTAAAGTCAGATAGGTCTCAGTGTTTTTGTGCGAACCACTCAGTCCTTAGACTTGTGCCCAGCTCCATAGACCATAATAGGCACAGAACTAATATATTTACATCTTCGAGTTCTAACTATTTTGCCATATCAAATTTTTGCTGTCAGTAAATGGTTTACATGCAGTGGATCTAATACTTCTGATAGCTGAGAAATTGCGCTACCATGGAATGCAATTTGCCCGGATTACCAAGTCTAAACGCGTCTGATGTGAGTCCTGCAATTCATCATGAACCTGCTATATCATTCATGAATTATGTGTAGTGTATTGATGATTTTAAAGAAAATTACCATTGAAGGCTGGATTTTATTGTAAAGAAAAGTATGGAAGCTGGATCATTTCCTTTCTTCAAATGTGCCCAGATTACCAACCTATTGGATAAAGCTTAGTGTATATGCTATAAGTGCCACTCCATATTCTGTATAGACAAGCATTGAAACTATGCTGTATTCTCTTTCCCTACATAAAGATGTGCATGGTTATCCAAATTCCAAGACATTGGACAGTGGCTTCAGATTGATCTGAAAGAGTTAAGGGTGGTATCTGGGATTATGACACAAGGAAGATGTGATACAGATGAATGGATGACAAAATACAGCGTCCAATACAAGATTGATGATAGCTTAAATTGGGTATACTACAAAGATCAAACTGGAAACAACCGAGTAAGTTCTTGCTTTACTAATGTTTGTTATACTGTATATACAGGTAAAAGCACAGAGGTAAAATATACAAAGTACCTTATGCTGCAGGACTTTAATGTCAGAGTCCATGCCCATCTCACCCTATAGGCAGTGCCAAGAGAGCTCACTGCATTCACTCAGATTGTGCTGCCCAATTCACCAATTTGGTGCAAAATTGGAAGCAGAGTAGATATCTTCATTCTGCAAAGAGGAAAAACTAGGTGCCCACTGTGTCTGGCATTACCTAGGGCTGTAGAGTTGCCTAAGAGCAGAAAAGGGCATCAAATAATAAAACAAAACACTTGGTAAACCCCCTGCTATTCCAGTGTGCCACTCTGGTGGTCTCCGTCAATCCTGAAGGAATGATGTCACATAAATCATTCACATGACCACGGCATCGAATCGCTTGCCTCAATAGTAGTCACATAAATGATGAGCTTGTGTTCACTTCAGGACCGGAGGCGAACACTGGAAACAGTAGTGATTTAATGGATGAGTAATGTTTTATTTTTTTTGTACTTTTTATTTTTCTTGCTCTTCAGGAATTTTTTAAAAATCTCAGACAGCCCTTTATATATTTTAGATGTTATTATTTTAGGTCAATTTTTCTAATGATCAGCTTGATGCAGTAAGGGATTTTTATGTTATTTTCTGTATGAACACATCTACTTTATATACAATATAATTCTCTTTTTTATACTAGGTATTTTATGGAAATTCAGATCGAACGTCTACAGTACAGAATTTTTTGAGACCACCAATCATTTCGCGTTACGTAAGGATCATCCCGTTGGGCTGGCATGTCCGCATAGCAGTACGGATGGAGCTGCTGGAATGCATGAGCAAATGCAGCTAAACTGCTGATACCGTCTCCTATAAATCCTAGAAATCACATTACTGAAATCTAAATAATGTCGGACGGATCAGGACACAACGTATTAGTTATAAACACATCACTTGGATCAGTTGTTTTGGGACTGTCAGTATGAAAAGATGTAAATGGAAATATCAGCATAGAAATGTGAAAAACAACTGGTTCCAGTATAGAAGAGTCAATGTTTTATCTAAAAATGTAGATAATTTTATCTTGGCTTGCATTTTTTAGTGGAATATTAGAATAAAGATGAATCCTGTCAGTAAAACTCTACACCGCAAAATGGTAATTTTTCTCATGCTTCATAATCTTTTCAACAGATTAGGATTGGAAGAATCAATGGGGCACCATATCACACTACCAAGACCACGGCTCACTCTCCGATAATGAATCACTTGTCATCCACACAGCAGAAGATATACAGTATCTTTGTGTGCACATGACCTTACTATATATCTACTAGTTTATCTATCTAATTTATCACATTATCTATATAAATGATATTCTTGCACCCTTTACTTGCTGGGAAGCGTCAAAATAGTGCCATATAGTACTCACATATGTATACAGTAATATGCACAAATAATAGTCATATACTATTCTATGGTAAACCTGTCCCTGTTGGAAGATAAGAATGGCATACCTATGTACAGTATGCTATGGAGGACCAAGCTGGATGCCGGAACAGGGCAGCACAAATCTTGTTGCTCAACTCTAGCTAATACTTACGTTCCTTGGTAATAACAATTCTGGATTAACTTTTCTTAGAACCGTGTTGTGCTGTGCCTCTGTCAAGGAGGATTTACATTACCGATTTTGCATTGTTGACGACCACTGACTCGTAAATATTTAGCAATCGGTAAAGTGAATAGGTCTCCATTTTTCTTGGCAGCGCAAGTCGTCTTTACACAAGAAGAACGTGTTGTCAAGAACAATGAGTTTTTTGTGAAAAACAAAAGATCATTCATTTCATCTGATAAATGAGCAGTTTATACATTGTACATTGGCAGCCTGTTTACACTGCAAGATAATCATGAAACGTGAATTCCTACATAGACACTTTAATCTTACTGTGTAAATGCACCTTTATCCTCATGGAAATGAATGAGTAGATTGACAACTGGATGTTACTATTTGCATGACCAAATAGTGATGTCACAACAATCTCTAACACTATGGATTATGGATTCAGAGCTGGATTATAATAGGGAAGGGGTTTCTATCACTTTATGTGCCAATGCTAACATAGGAGGGTATGTTAATAATGAAATAATATCCAGTATTCTATAGGGGGTTAAAGACAGGGAGAAAGATAACATAGTAGAGACGTTGATTAACATTCAACAACATACGTTTCGGGTATTAGTTCCTTAGTAATTTAAAGGGAGTGTCCACTACTCCGGCAACACCTTCTCAATTGCCCAGTATAATATAAAAACAGCTTATACACACCTCCAGTGCCAGCATTGTTCTAGAGATGACATCATTGAGTCTCTGATGTTTTATCATGAGACCCCCTGCAGTCAATTAGGTGTCCCTGCACTCTCACTTCCTTCAGATGTAACTGACTTTCGGAGGAAGTCAGAGATCAGCAGCAGCTTTCACTATATCCAGGTGTCAATTTTGTCTGAAGGAAATGAGAGTGTAGGGACAGCTGATTGGCTGCAGGGTTCGCTCCCCGGGAGACCATGCTGCCATTGCTGGACTAGTGCCTACACCAGAATAGAGTATGGGCTAATGTTATTTTTTTAAGAGGGAATATAGTATTTGAAAAGGGATTGTCTGAGTAGTGGTCAAGTCATAGAAAGAGGTTTTGACCCTATAAATACCCAGGAAATTCTATTAATATAACTGAAATCAATGTAGTTTCTTCTCTTCCATCACTATATAGCAGTACAACTGATCTATGGGACAATTGTATGACTGGTTTCCAACGAAGTTGGGGACTTACACCCAGATTCAGTGCACATGCCCCAGGAGCTGGTTGTCAGTGTGCAAGAGTGGGATTTACTCAGCGACTGCCGTGACTTTGGGGCACTCCAGCCCATCAATTAGACTGTGATAGGCATGACTATTATGAAGAAGACCGTGACTATAACGATCAAAGCCACCACCCATATGACCGAAAGAGAAGGTCTACTATGCAATTGCTAAATGATAAAAATTATTCACATGATAGATTTCCTTTAAAGGATGGTGTTGGAGGAGAGAAAATATAGTCAATTTAAACTTTAATTTCCCATTGTATTCTACTGTGAAAACACATGAATGCTTGGCTGAGCCGAGAGTGCATGTGTATGGGATAGATAGATACTGTACATGTGAGTAAAGACTGCATAGACTACAACAAACATAAGTGATGATGGAACACAAACGATGAACAACAATCGTCTGCATGGTGTTATTTGTCAAAAGCCAGGAGTTGCTTATTCTAGATGGACTCTCATCTACATGCAGTTGTATATGCTCCCTAATAAACTTGAAGATTAGTGTTCCAGAAGCACTGTAAGATAATGAAAGCATAAAAAGAGGAAAATGGGATTATCCTACATCTGGTAAAACCCATCACACCTATGTACACAGGGGGGTGCAAAGCTCACTCAGGGACAGAGTCTACTCAATACAGGGAAAATGTCAGCTTTATTATACAACTGAAAACCACAAGTACTGCAGTGATTAAGGCAAGCTTTAATCACTTTAGCATACCCCCTTAGAAGATGTGGTCAATAGTCACTGTGGCATCTAAGCAGTTAGATATGGGAGGTGCCGTCTTGGCTCTCACTGTTACTCCCAATAGTGCAATATCAAGGTCCAATGGGTTTTCAGGTCAGCCTAATTCCAGTGTCTAATATCTTTGCACACCTATGAAGCCCTGCCACACTGTTAATATTTTCATTTTAGTGTTAAAGAATATGAAAACTATCAAGGGAGGGAGCCACTCGTTAAATATTGGCACTGATCCCACCAATGTGGCAAAACAACCTTACTCAACGTACTGTATGAACTATCCCTAAGATAAAAAGGCAAGAAAATGATGCACATGGAGTACAGTATGTCCTTATTCCCATGTAATTTCACACCTGAAACAAATTTCTGCAGTGTAAAACAAGGGGAATGCAGAATGCACCAGAAACTCATTACCTAAAATTACCGAGAATGAAAAGAAACCATACAACAATGAAGGAAGCAAATTACTTTTTTTCAAAGCCTAAATTCTAGAAATAATATAACTAATTTCAGGCGGAATATATTTTTTTGACAAGTAATTTGATGTTGTTTCTGAATGAATTTAATTGTATGAATTCATTATTGTGTGATTGTGATATTCTTCCTCCAAGAAGCTTCCATGAAGGTTTCTACGCATATTTCATTGTAGACAAAAATAGATGTCTTACCTCATGCTGAGCTAATGACAAGAAACAAAAGAACAGAAGAAAAGAAGACTGATTTGCAGGTCAGTAATTGTGATTACGTATTGTATTCTTGTAAAGAATGTATTCAATGGACTACAGTAATTCTAAATGAAAGGAAGAATTTTAAGGTAGCCCATACACATTAGCCTAAAGTGGCTCAACATTTGACCCAAACTGAACATTCATTAAGTGAATTTAACATAGAATGGTTGACGTTCCCAATATTTTTCAAGGAAGAAGCCGGGTGTATTTTACATGTTTTGTCCAATAGTCGACAGAAAGAATGTCCCTGGAAAGATTAGTCGTCCTTCACATGGTGGCAATGAAACATATAGCCAGTCTGACTAACGGCCAAAATAGAAAACAACATGTATGGCTGATTGCTCACCAGACAATTGTTCATTCAACCAAGAACCTACCTTCAACCTAATCTGTAAGACCACCTTTAGGCTATGTGCGCACTTTGCGTCGAGGTAGATGCAATTCAAAAAGCATCCTCTGGCAGAAAGGATAATGCTTTTGGCTTTACAAATGCATGTAAAACGCAAAGAAAGTAGCCTATGCGCACCTTGCGGTTTTCATGCGTTTTTAGTGCTTTTCCGGTGCTTTTAGAAACGCTGCAGTTTTGTATTAAATTGAATGGATGGGAAACGCAGCCAAAATGGCAAAAACAATTGACATGTTGCTTCTTTAAACGCTGAGTTTTTGCTCAAATTTATGCAAATTAAACACAGTGTTTTGAACAGCATAGTGCGCACAAGAAAGCTCAATGTCCCATTGACTTTGCTTGAAAAGCATAACGCAAGCATTTTGGCATGAAAACGCTGCAGTTGAAAAAGCAGTGGAAAAGCAGGTAAAAAAAGCAAAGTGCGCACATGGCCTTAAACCATACTTGAAAGTATCATTTTTAATCAGCCTTTATTCCACCTTTTTTACTTTGCAGCTCGATATTAAAATATAATAAAATCCGCAACAATGGATTTTAGATTTTCTTGTTCCCCTCCAAAATCTAATTCTCTCAGTATGGTATTTTTTCGATGTTTTTCTCATAAGCACACATCAGACTGCAAAATGCCTGAAATAAAATGATGTTTATAATGTTAAACGAAAAACACAAAAATGGGCAGCACGATGGCCCTGGACTGAAATCCCAGCAAGGACAACATCTTTAAGTAGTTTGTATTTTCTCCTTGTGTTTTGGTGGGTTTACTCTCACACTCCAAACACATACTGAGCCAAATAATAAGTAAACTCTTGTAAAAAAATGATCTGAAAAACACTTGTGCCCTAATTCATTATTTGCATTTTTAGTCACTTTTTTTGTTGTTGTTTTGTGGTACTGTATTTGTAGCCGTTATTTTTTCTACAGTCTCCTAGCTGAGCATGTGGATCATGAATTTTGAGTAAAGTTAAAAATGGGCTTTATTTTTGCCTTTAAAGATGTTTTTCACTACTGGAGCAACACCTTCTAATTCCACAGTTAAAATAAAATGCACTCACCTCTCGTTCTGGCGCCATTCAAACTCTCTCGGTAACCGTGATTTGGGGCTCAAGTGACATCACCGGAGCCCATAGTCCAATCACTGTCAGCTTCTCTCCACGCCTTCAGACCAAATGAGCAATCAACAGGAAGTGGGTGGCAGCCGCAGCGTTACTTCCTGTTGATTAACTAATTTTATCCAAAGGCGGGAAGAGAGAAGTCGGGGGAGATTGGATATGATACTTGCTTGTCATCACATCACGTGAGCCCCAAACTGCAGTTACTGAGAGCGCTAGAATGGCGGTAGAATGTGAGGCGAGTACAGGGTCTTTTATTTTAACTGGGGCAAACAAGTGGAATCATAAGGGGTTGTCCTGGTAGTGGACAACCCCTTTAACCAGTAATGCTTCTTTTTAAAGCATAAAGCCTTATCTTCCACAACATTTGCACAAAGTTGACATTTCCACTAAAATTAAGCACATTTTTAAAAATTCACATTTGATGAATCAATCTAGAGGATCTCAAAAAGGCACAGAAATCAGATAATTAATAAAACAACTAAATGCAACTTTAAAAAACTGCACAAATCCTTTGATGAATTTGTCACAAATCAAAAAGTCAATAATTAAGAGTTATTAAAAAAAACTGGAAAAAAAGGAATAATGTATTGGATCTACTGTATGATGTTTAAAAAAAATTGTGTTTGAAGAAACCCTAATGAAAACGTACAGTTTATGTTCACAAGAACAGGTTGCGATTCCAGTTTTTTTCTTTTTTTTTTACTTGTTTCTTAGTGAAAATTTGGCAATAGTGCTGTTTCATTTCCTTCTTAATATGACAACTTTTGTATCCACATTTTGAAGCTTGACTGCTTTCATCCAAAAACAGCATCAACAGTCCTGTGTGATACTGCAGCTCATTCCCATTTACGTCCATGGAGTTAAACAGCAATACCAGACACAATACTTGTGGTGGCATTTTAAAAATAAAGAAGACATGGTTTTTTAATCTTATGTAACACCCTTAAAGGGAACCTGTCACCACTTTTTTTGGCTATAAGCTGCGGCCACCACCACCGGGCTCTTATATACAGCATTCTAACATGCTGTATATAAGAGCCCAGGCTGGGGGTATAACATTAAAAACACTTTATAATACATACCTAACGGTTGCGGTGTGTGCCTTATGGGTGTCTCCGTTGTCCGGTGCCGCCTCTTTTGGCCATCTTTGTTCTCCTTCTTCTCTAGCCGCGGTGCATGACGGGTCCGACGTCATACACACTCGCCAGCATTCAGGTCCTGAGCAGGCGCACTTTGATCTGCCCTGAGTACGGCAGATCAAAGTATTGTAGTGCGCCTGCGCAGGACTGGCGAGTGTGTATGACGTAGCCGCGTCATGCACACAGGCTTCAGAAAGAGGACGAAGATGGCCAAAAGAGGGAGGCGCCGGCACCGGACAGTGGAGACGCCCATAAGGCCCATCGCGCGACCGTTAGGTAAGTATTATAATGTGTTTTCTATGTTCTCACAGTGGCCTGGGCTCTTATATACAGCATGTTAGAATACTGTATATAAGAGCCCGGTGGTGGTGGCCGCAGCTTATAGGCCAAAAAAGTGATGACAGGTTCCCTTTAATGCGACCAGAAATTGTAAAAATACAGAAAATTCTGCTGCCTGTATGTGATCATTGTTATGAAGGCATCAGCTATGATGCATGAAATGGAAGCAGTCACATGGGTAAATCATAAGACTGTTCTACACATGCCCATATAAATTAAACAAATGACAGTGTCAGTGTAGGTGAAAAAAATGTGCAAAAAACTTCTTTAATCCACCATAAGTGCAACGTTTCAGCCTACCATAGGTCTTTATCAATTTCTACACATGCCATCTATGGGCAGCAGGCTACATTGGTTTTCTGAAGATGACACGACAGTTTATGGCATTATAGAACTTTTATTATAAAGTTGCCGAGCCACTGAAGGTCTGCACTTACATATGATGTAATAAAGGGATTCAATCACAATATTAAAGGGAACCTGTCAGGTCCCAAGTGCACCCAGAAACACAAGCAGGTCTGGGTGCATACTGCTAATCCCTGCCTAACAGTCCCAGCATTTACGAGCATACATAAACAGATCTTCAGAAAAAGTATTTCTAAAGGTCGTTTATGAGATGGTAATGAAGACTGTGACTAGTCGCAGGGGCGTTAGTTCCCTCTTTAGTCAGCCCACTTAGATTGTTATCCGGCCCCTTTGGGTGTGCTATGTTTTATAATGCCCAGCGTCATGGCAAAGCGATACAAAGACACGCATTCATGTAGCTTTGTACCTATGATGCCGGTGTATGCATCCCGGCTTTAAAGACGCTCACTGTCCATGATCGGCAGTTGTCTGCACTTCCGTTCATGCGCACTAGTCAGAAGCTGATTGTATGTATCCCAGCTTCAGAAAGGAGTAGTGCGCATGACCAGAATGGTGGATGACAGCTGATCATGGGCAGTGAGCGTCTTTGAAGCCAGAGTGCATACACCAGGCGACAAAGGAGCTCAATGCTAATAAGTACAAAGCCGCAAGCATGTGCAGCTTTGTATCATGTTGCCATCATGCTGGGCATTGTAAAGCATAGCACACCCACAGTGGCGGGATAACAAGCTAAGTGGTTCGACTAGCCAAGGAACTACCGCCTCTGCGACTAGTCACAACCCTGATTACCATCTCATAAATGATCTCAAGAAATACTTTTTCTAAAGATCTCTTTATGTATGCTACTACATGCTGGGATAGGCAGAGATTCTAGATATGCACCCAGAACTGCTCGTAGTTCTTGGTGCACTGGGGACAGACAGGTTCACTCTAATATAATAATCATGGGTAATAGCTATATATTTAGGAACCATGTTAAGGCCCTGTCACACACAGAGATAAATCTGTGGCAAATCTATAGTTGCAGTGAAATTGTGGACAATCAGTGCCAGGTTTGCGGCTGTGTACAAATGGAACAATATGTCCATGATTTCACTGCAACCACAGATCTGCCAAAGATGTATCTCTGTGTGTGATGGGGCCTTTATAGTTGAGGCGTAGCAGCAATTGCAAAACTGGAATTTTAAGTATTTTCCTGCCCTTGGAGGCGTTACAATGTCATAGGTAAGTTCTCCATAAAGTCCAGCTTTGACATAAGGAAATGCATCTTTATTCTTTATTATATAATATAAGGATACATAGAAATAAAACAAAAAAGCTGTCTTCTTTATGTTCTCTAAGCCGAAGTACAGCTTAACACATGGGGTTTTGTACTCAAACTAGTACAGAAAAAATATTGGATCAGCTGTTACATTTCCTAACCCGTGTTTGTAGAAAGATGGCAGCAATCTGATGGGTTACTGCTGCCTTCATCTTCAGGTGAATCTGTCAAGTTTCTGCTCATCAGAAATACTGTTGGCTATGTGAATATCACGGTGGTACATCATGTGGTGCAGAATGGTAAGAGATAAATGAATGACAGACACAAAAATTCTACAGGACATTTTTAATTGGAAATTCAATTCTGGATTTCATTTTTTCCCCATTTATTTTAGTATTTGAAATCTTTATTTTAAGCTTATATCAGACTCCTGTGTATTAATCCAATCTTTTTTGGTGTAGCAATGACAGATTTGTGTGCCCTAACAGCAGGCAACATGTACTGACCGTCCTGAGGTCCTTTTTAGGTCCCCATCGCTAACTGTACAAAGGTCATTCAGTCAACAATCATGTCATGGAAATTCCTTCAAAAGACAATGTCTGTGTTGGTCATGTCACAATTACTCTTGGCTGTGGCAACCAAAAGGTTTTAATAGAAAGGATTCAAGCAACATGTCCTCTTTCATTAGAAAGCCGAGCTCCTGCTTCAGGGCAACAGGGACTACCCCCATACATGTCCTAGAAAACAAGGCCCCAGCCCACCATAAAAACACATAAAGGGGAAGTTGCCATAGACTTATGCTGTTTAATAAAATTAATGTACAGTGGGTGCAGAAAGTATTCAGACCCCTTTAGATTGTTCACTCTTCTTTTCATTGTAGCCATGTGGTAAATTGAAAAAAGTTCATTTTTTTTCTCATTAATGTACACTCTACACCCCATCTTGACAGAAAAAAAACAGAAATGGAGACATTTTTGCAAATTTATTAAGCAAAAAAAACTGAAATATCACATGGTCATAAGTATTCAGACCCTTTGCTCAGTATTGATTAGAAGCACCCTTTTGAGCTAGTACAGCCATGAGTCTTCTTGGGAATAATGCAACAAGCTTTTCACACCTGGATTTGGGGATCTTCTCCATTCTTCCTTGCAGATCCTCTCCAGTTCCGTCAGGTTGGATGGTGAACGTTGGTGGACAGCAATTTTCAGGTCTCTCCAGAGATGCTCAATTGGGTTTAGCTCAGGGCTCTGGCTGGGCCAGTCAAGAATTGTCAGAGAGTTGTTCTGAAGCCACTCTTTTGTTATTTTAGCTGTGTACTTAGGGCCATTGTCTTGTTGGAAGGTGAATCTTTGGCCAAGTCTGAGGTCCAGAGCACTCTGGAAGGTTTTCTTCCAGGATATCTCTGTACTTGGCCGCAATCATCTTTCCTTCAATTGCAACCAGTTGTCCTGTCCCTGCAGCTGAAAATCACCCCTATAGCATGATGCTGCCACCTCCATGTTTCACTGTTGTTATTGTACTGGGCAGGTGATGAGTGTGGAGACACGGGGCTCAGTGGGTGATCTCGTCCACTAAAACCCGCCGCCTTTAGAAAGACAGCGTGGCTCAGGGCTCATCCCAACTGAACGCCGGCCTCCTTAACCGTGGGCGTAACACTACTCAGACAACACAGGATGAGGGAACCACAATAATTAGACTTTATTGGATCCCCAAACAATTAACGGCACATAACACATAACCAGCAAAACACACAAATGTAACAGGCAACAGAGTCTCACCCTTCCGCTGGCTCACCAGGGATTTAGAATGTCCTTGCCTCAGAGGTTCCAGGGCCGCTTACTCCAATCCAGCAGCACCCCGCTTTTGGCGGCCACCCACCGAGAAAGGAATAGCGCCAGATTTAGGAAGCTGGCCGAGGTCTGCAAAGTCTGTTCCAGGTGACTGAACTGTCCCAACCTGAGTGTCCTCCTTAGGTAGTCCTGTATGATGTTACAATCCTGGCAGCCGGAGTTGAAATCCCTAGGCTGTGGATATGGTCTCCAACCGGAACCGGAGTCCCTAGATTGAAGCCATAAGATATCCTGATCCTCTAGTCAGCTCCAAAGAGCTTAGACTGTATCCATCAGCATCCATCAACCTGGTGGCTTAAAGAAATCCCTTTTATAGCCACAGCCTTCCACTTGGATACACTGCGTCATCATCGATTGGTTGGACAAGATCGCCTCTCCGATTGGATGAATCTCAAGCTGCATGGACAATGTTCATTTAAATGATGTGCATAGAAAAACTGAAGATATCTACATGAAGTCTGCAAGTCACAGACTTGACAATGGCTACTAAGGTAATCACATTAGCAATACACAACTACAATACAATGGTTACTGGAAAAGTCTGGAGAACAATACGTCTGGCTTTCAGTGGCCAACACAATTACATTGAGACAACAAGAGTCTTGTAAAAACAATGAGGGACTTATCCCCCGTCTATAGACAATCTATCATGCTGTCTGGCTGAATTTTAAGAGACTTTAACCCATGAGAGTCCATGTCGTCACTATGAGTAGTGCCTGGTTTTCTCCACACATATCGCTTAGAATTATCACCAAAAAATTCTATCTTCGTCTCATCAGGCCAGAGAATTTTATTTCTCATTGTCTGGGAGTCCTTCATGTGTTTTTTTTGCAAACTCTAGGCGGGCTTTTATATGTCTTGCACTGAGGAGAGGCTTCCGTTTGGCCACTCTGCCTTAAAGGTCCGACTGGTGGAGGGCTGCAGTTATAGATGACTTTGTGGAACTTTCTCCCATCTCCCTACTGCATCTCTGGACCTCAGCCACAGTGATCTTGGGGTTCTTCTATTTCTTCTATACCTCTCTCACCAAGGCTCTTCTCCCACGATTGCTCAGTTTGGCTGGACAGCCAGGTCTAGGAAGAGTTCTGGTGGTCCCAAACTTCTTCAATTTAAGGATTATGTGTTAGGAACCTTGAGTACTGTGAGCTGTGAGATCTTATATAGACAGGTGTGTGGCTTTCCAAATCAAGTCCTATCAGTTTAATTAAACACAGTTGGACTCCAATGAAGGAGTAGAACCATCTTATGGAGGGTCACAAGGAAATGGACAGCATGTGACTTACCGTATTTTTCGGACCATAAGACGCACTTTTTTCCCCCCAAATGTTGGGAGAAAGTGGGGGGTGCATCTTATGGTCTGAATGTAGTGCTGTGTGGAATGAGGGTGCTGAGGTGGAGCGGGTCATCGGGGGCATGAGCAGGCTGTAGCAGCGCCTGCCGTGACCACGTGGACCCGCTCATTTAATATGCACGCCCATCATCCCGCCCATCATCTCTCAGTGCTGACAGGTGGGCGGGATGATGGGCGAGGGATAAACAGCCGGCCCACATGATCACCCCTGACAACTACAGCCTGGAGTGATCATGTGCGGCTGTATTCACTTCCCCCCGTGCATCATCATCAGTGCGGGGTGCAGTGAATCAGTACACTCACCTGTCACCATTCCCCTGCAGTACCGCGATCTCCTCCTGGCTGCCAGCGGCCGCTGAGTGGAGCCGTCCCCTTTCCCCTGTAGCACCGCGATGTCCTCCTGTCTGTGCCGGCGGCCGCTGAGTGGAGACTAGTGGTGCGCACAGCGATGACGTCATTGCTGTGCGCACGTGTCCACACGCAGCCGCCGGCAGCCAGGAGGACATCGCGGTACTGCAGGGGAACAGGGACGGCTCCACTCAGTGGCCGCCGGCAGCCAAGAGAAGATCGCTGCCGCTGACACAGACGGGAGGAGGAGCGATGCTGCAGGGAGTGAGGTGAGGTAAGTTGAGTATGAATGTTTATTTTTTTTATGTGCCACAGGATGCAGGCCGTATACCAGCATGGGGGTGTATAGCAGGATGGGGGTATATTATGAGCAGGATGGGGGTATATTATGAGCAGAATGGGGGTATATTATGAGCAGGATGGGAGTATATTATGAGCAAGGATGGGGGTATATGAGCAGGATGGGGGTATATGAGCAGGATGGGGAATATATGAGCAGGTTGGGGGTATATACTGTATATACAAGGCATGAGGATCATTACCAGGATGGGGTATCTTAGTAGAGAATTTGGGGACATTACCCCAATAACAGTGTCAGCAGCAGATCCTCACCCCATAACAGTGTGCCATGACTCCATTTTTTGCTTAAAATTTTATTTTTCTATTTTCCTGCTCTAAAACCAGGGTGTGTCTTATAGTCCGAAAAATACGGTAAATATGAGTGTCTGAGCAAAGGGTCAGAATTCTTATGACAATGTGATATTTCAGTTTTTCTTGATTAATAAATTTGCAAAAATTTCTACATTTCTGTTTTTTTCTGTCACAATGGGGTGCAGAGTGTAATTTATTGAGAAAAAAAATATTTTTGAATTTACCAAATGGCTGCAATGAAACAAAGAGTGAAAAATTTAAAGGGGTCTGAATACTTTCCGTACCCACTGTATGGCTATGTGCGCACAGTGCGTTTTTCGCGGCGTTTTTGCGCATTTTTCGGGTGCGTTTTTGGCCTTAAAACTGCATGACTTTGCTTCCCCAGCAAAGTCTATGAGTTTTCATTTTTGCTGTCCGCACACAACTTTTATTTTAAGCTGCGTGTTTGAGCTTGAAAAAAAAAATGGACATGTCAATTCTTTCCTGCGTTTTTCTGCGTTTTCCGCCCATGCAATGCATTGGAAAAACGCAGCAAAACGCAGAGATCAAAAACGCAGCAAAACGCAGCCAAAACGCACAAAACCGCGGTAAAAACGCATGTGTTTTTTGACACGGGTGCGTTTTTGTGCGTTTTTATCGGCCAAAAACGCATAAAAACGCAGCGTCAAAAAACGCAGCGTGCGCACATAGCCTATATGTCATTTCTATTTTTGGGAAAATGTAATGAAATCTAAATTACTGTATTGTCAAATTACTTAGTCTAATTGTCTAATTGCTTTGCATTTATATTTATAGACTATTTGAATAAAGAACAAATATTGGTATGTCCATATGTTAACAAGTAATCTTTACTCTTTAAATGACTGATGGAAGGAAAGAAGAGAGAACAAAGGAAGGGAGGAAGGTAAAAGGAAGGGAGAGAGAAATAACAGGTGAAATGGAGATAGTGAATGAAACCAATTAAAGAGGGGAGGAAGGAAGGGAGAAAGAAAAGGAGACAAAAAGAATAATAGAAGGAAGAAAAAGGAAGACAAAGAAAGAAAGAAAGAAAGAAAGAGAGAATGGATGACAGACAAACAGGATGAGAGGGAAAGGAAAGAAGAGAGAAAGTAAGGGAATTGAAGAAAGGAGGGAAAGAAAGGTAGAAAGAAAGGAAAGAAAGAAAGACAGAGAGAAAAAGAGAGAAAGAGAGAGAGAAAGAGAGAAAGAAAAAAACAACAATGAGAGGGAAAGGAAAGAAAGGGAGGGAAGGCAGGAAAGAAGGAGGGAAGTAAAGAAGGAATGGAGAAAGAAAGGGAGAAAGAGAGGGAAAGGAAAGAAGGAGGGATGGAAGTAAGAAAAAAAAGAGGAAGGAAGGAATGCAGAAAGGAAAGAAGGAAAATCATAAAAGAAAAAGAAAAAAGAGAGGAAGAAAGGGAAGGAAAGAAGAAAGAGAGTAAAGAAGGAATGGAGAAAGATAGGGGGAAAGAGAGGGAAAGGAAGGAAGGAACAAACGAAGAAAGGAAGGAAGGAAGGAAGGAAGAAAGGAAGGAAAGAAGGAAGGAAGGAAGCAAGCAAGGAAGAAAGGAAGAAAGGAAGGAAGGAAAATCATAAAACAAAAAGATTATTGGGTTTCCTTATTAGACAAAACTAACCATTACCAAAAATATATTTTTATAAATGCTAAATGTCCTCTATAAATGTTCTAATTGTGTCCAATATCTTCAGTCTACAGCATAGAAAGAAAAATTTCCATTGAACTTTTGTCACTGACAACGCAAAATGCCTTTGAAGCGGAGAGTAAGGAATATCTTCAGTGGAGCTGGGTCATTCTGACTTTCAGTGAGTTTCCCAGCAATAACATAAAGCAAACATCACAATAGCGCTGGCTGAGTTTCTAAAGTAACCTTCAGACCTGCTACTGTAGACAGACGAGATTCACACTGCTGCAGGGACATCGACATTTCTAGTTTACTCCCTTTTATTAGAAGTACATTAATACTGCACAAATGTATAAAAATATGGCAGAGTTGTCATCATAACAATACTTTCTTCTCTATATGCTCATAGTTATAAAAAAATGACAGTCATATAACATATAAACAAACTACACACACAAATGTCTGAGTGTGCAGGTAATATATATATATTTATATTTTTATATAATACTCTTAATGCAATATATAAATGTTATACCGTAAGATTTCATATAAACTACTTTAGCTGTTGTACGGGTTCACAATGTATTTAAACAGCTCAAAATAACTTGACATTGTAACAATGATATGACTTTATGATAATAATAATTATAAATAAATATTACAAAAAATATCAAATATGGAAGTGTTAGTTCCTTAAAAATCTCTTGCTCTGGATAAACCCACTTTTACAGTATATTTAAAATATTTTTTTTCCCTGGATAAGGCCATTCATTTGTGACGTATAAATATAATGGCGCCATTCTTTTCATTGTGTACAACTGGGGAGATCTTTTGGATCTTGACAATATCTTTTTATTACACATTCTAATGTCACAAAGAAACTGGTAGCAGGTAACCAGACAATCAACAAAAGTATTAGTGGGTGGGTTTGCGGCACAGTGTAACCTCACACAAGCATATTGCACATAATCAATATAACTATAGGTACTTGCTTATATATTCTTTCACGCTCCTTCACCAAGTCAGCATTCACCCAGAACTCATTTCATGTACACACTGCCTTCTGCACATGGGTCAACTAAAGAGCGGTCTCTTTTAAGTCATTTAAATTTGGCAATCTGGTTCTTTTTGTCCGGTTAAAAGGCATCCCGTTCTGGCCAGGCTTGGCGGCCAGCTGGTCAGGGAATGAAGCTCCCTCACTAGTTCCCCTATTTACCGGGGAGACATGCCACAGAGGTTCTGGTTGTCCTGGAATCTGCAGTCCAGATCGGCTTTTTGGCTGTGGCTCCTGACGATGGACAGAGCTGGAAGGCTGACTCATCGGGTGTATTCTAGCTTCTGCAAAGGAAGGTGTCTTAGGTGGCTGGGTTGGCAAAGGTTGGAATCTTGGATCTTGTGGTACTGAGTGATTTGAAGATGAAGAAGGGTGCAGAAGCTTCCACAGAGACTTTAACGGTTGACTCTGGAAACATAGATGGGTACAAAGATTAAATGGAATTTCTATTATTATTATTATTATACAATTCTGATAATGAAACATGAAATTGAGCAGCGGAAAGTAGAACTGTTAAAGGCCCATCACAGTGTTTTAAATGGGCATAAATCCCAAGTCATATGACAGGGCTTGTTAAAGGGTTACTTTTTACTTTTAGAATTGCTACTTCCAATAGGTGGCACTAGAGTTAGTCTACTTCCTCCCTGAAGAGACAATTTGCATATTTCCCAGAGCAGCATTGCAGCTATAAGTCTCCTCATTACAGGCATGCCGGATCGGTGTGTCAGTCTTCGCAAGGAGAAAAGTTTTCCCCTGAGAGCCCATCTTAGATTCTCATACAGTCAGATCAGGTCTCATACTTTGCACTGATGAGGAGTAATCACCACGAAACACTGCGTCTGCAAGTTGAGGTTCTGATCTGGCATAAATCCTAAGTCATATGACAAGTCTCGTTAAAGGGTCACGTTTAATTTTTAGAATTGCTACTTCCAATAGGTGGCACTAGAGTTTGTCTATTTTCTCCCGGAAGAGACAATTTAATTGAGTAGGACACTTTATTCTCATTTTTGCATACTTCTTTACAAGGACTGTCGTTTTTCTTGAATAACTTTGCTTACAGCATAGCACAGCGCTACTCGTGCTGTGTGCAGCGTTAAAGGAGGCTGGCAATGGACAGCTCTGGTCACACGCCTCCCCATCAGTGGCCTCTAGACAGGGGTGAAGGCAGGAGTAAACAAAGCAGTGACATCAAGATTTTGGCTGAGTAATCACATACACATGTGGGAAAATTGTTGGTACCCCTCGTTTAATGAAAGAAAAACCCACAATGGTCACAGAAATAACTTGAATCTGACAAAAGTAATAATAAATAAAAAATCTATGAATATGAACAAATGAAAGTCAGATATTACTTTTCTGCTTCCACAGATTTAAAAAAAAAAACCAAAACAACTCATGAAATAGGCCTGGACAGAAATGATGGTACCCTTAACTTAATATTTTGTTGCACAAGCTTTTGAGGCAATCACTGCAATTGAACGATTCCTGTAACTGTCAATGAGACTTCTGCACCTCTCGACAGGTATTTTGGCCACTCCTCAAGAGCAAACTGCTCCAGTTGTCTCACATTTGATGGTTGCCTTTTACAGACTTCATGTTTCAGCTCTTTCCAAAGATGCTCAATAGGATTTAGGTCAGGGCTCATAGGAGGCCACTTCAGAATAGTCCAATGTTTTCCTCTTATCCATTCTTGGGTGTTTTTAGCTGTGTGTTTTGGGTCATTATCTTGTTGCAAGAGCCATGACCTGCAACTGAGAGCAAGCTTTCTGACACTGGGCAGTACATTTCTCTCTAGAATCCCTTGACAGTCTTGAGATTTTATTGTACCCTGCACAGATTCAAGACACCCTGTGCCAGATGCAGCAAAGCAGTCACAGAAAATATCAGAGCCTCTTCCATGTTTCACAGTAGGGACAGTGTTCCTTTCTTGATATGTTTCATTTTTCTGTCTGTGAACATAGAGCTGAGGTGCCTTGCCAAAAAGGTGTCATTTTTGTTTCATCTGTCCATAGGACATTCTCCCAGAAACTTTGTGGCTTGTCAACATGTAATTTGGAAAATTCCAGTGTGGCTTTTTTATGATTTTTTTTTTCAACAATGGTATCCTCCTTGGTTACCTCCCATGAAGTCCATTTTGGCTCAAACAACGACGGCTGGTGCGATCTGACACTGATGTTCCTTGCACTTGAAGTTCACCTTTAATCTCTTTAGAAGTTTTTCACATAATAGGAGTTTTAGTATTCAGCAGTGACCACCAAAACTAAACAGTGTGACGGAGCTGTGGTGCTCCGCTCTGTACACTGTTTGCATCTGGCCAAACCTAAAGCCAATCAGTGGGGGTATCAGAACCCCACCAATGTGATATTGATGACCTATCCAAAGAATCTGTTATCTATAACATACTAGGCAAAAACACATTTAATGGGGATACCAATTTGAATCTATATAATGGGGTAAGCTCAAAAGAACTGCTCACTGAGGCCTGAAAATTCAGGCACTGATCACAAAGTTTACATCATACAAGTTGAAAACCCCTATAAAGGCTATTAAGTTTTTCATCACATAGAAATACGAATTTATCTACACTCTGTCATGACTAAGACTATGTGTCAAAACGCGTAGTTCGATGGGGTCCCTGTAAACCTCTCTATATCCTGCTGACTGCTTTGTATTCTACAATTTTTAATGGATTTATATGAATAAATGTTTACTATTTTTAAACCTACACTCTGAGGACTGCGCTGGACTTCTTTTTCCTTTATTGAGCAATTGGCAGTCAAGCCTTCCGTGCGCTGGGTCCGGACAGACAGCGGTGAACATCAAATCGGTGAGCTGAACTTTTTTCTTTTTTCAATGGCAAAATCAAAGTACTTACATGAGAGTGAATCTCCGCCATCTTGTCTGGACGCCACTCTTTGTGTCGGCTGCTTTTGTGGCTGGATGAGTGAGCGCTTTTCTGTATGTTGTGATGATCTTGACCATCTGTATTAGGCATCTATGTCACAATAAAACACCGGGGTCAGATATGAACAAGGGCAAAAGTAAAAGCAGCAGCATTATTTGTGGTCCTTTGGATCACTTGTTCTACATCGAAATGTTACTTAGACACAGGAAAAAATTTGAGGATTGTCATCTGTATTTATTATTCTATTTTCTTTAAAGCCTATAGAAAGCCAAAGTGAATGAGAACTGGGCGTTCAGCCATTCACAGCAAGTAGACACATCACTTTTGGAATCAATACATTTTAACATTTCTCTTGGTAGTTGCTCTTCTCAGAATGTCACCATCATGACTGAATCAATGATGACTCCTAGATCCAAAATGAGCCAGCAAAGAACACTGCTGCAATGGTACAATAAAGAAACAAAAAGATTCCCCTTCAGGTAGATGTCAGCCCACATATTACTCATTCTTCTGGAAACCTTTCTGTATTCCGCATGCAGATTTCACCATTTCCCATAGCATTTACATGCTGTTAGTTTTAAGCAGAGGAGAGAATGATTGAGCAGGAAATTTAATAATTTTATAGATTTATGGGTAAAATTAAAAAGAGTTTATGATGAAACAAGTATAAAAATCTGAACTTGGATAGGATTGACTTTGGGAACATGAAGTATTTGTGTTGCGTTCAGGCCAAGAAAAAAGTTGCCAAGCAATTTATGAAGGAACACATTCTGCCTGGTGCTTTTCTTCATAACCATTATTATTGTATGATAATATATCACATTTTAGATATTTGGAGGGATTTGGCTACATGTAAAAATGGTTGCTGTTTGCTTTATGAAATATTTCAGTGTATATGCAGTGCGCATTGGAGTTACACATGAAACTATGATAATTTACAATTTCATTAGTTTCTCTCCTATTGTAAGCATGAGCTACCAAATCTAAAGTTGGGATTTATATGCTTGCTGGCCCATCAAGTGGTTATACGTGGTTGTCTCTATATACAAACTAGAAAGAACCACATAAAGAATGGAAGAAATCCCAAGGAACTTGATTTCATTACATCTTGTATGCCATATCTTTAGGATGCAGGTAGCGATTTTGATGTTACAGTTAGTCAATGGATGAAGAACTCATGTGAGCCTCCTGACTGCCCACCAACATATCTCAGAGGACAATGAGATCGGTCACAAGAGTTAACTCACTGCCCAACGGTCTGGAAGTGTCTTATTCCACTATTCCCTTCAAATAAACATGTAGAGTATTATAAGTACACAGCTATCCCTATATGTTGGCATGTGTACCTCCAACCAGTAATACATTTTAAGATAAATAGTGCATATTGTATAGGTATAAGTTCATTCTTGTTCGACCATGATGCTGCATGGTACAGCTGACCATGGAAATCAATGTACTGTTATCATAAATGTCATGACAAATGTTACCCTCTTGGCATGCATTAACTGTTTAATGGATATGTAAGATACACATGCTGCATTACAAAAATACAGTCCTATGGTCAATAAGGAGTACTGCATATGGTAGTAAAATGACTCCCTAGTGATGATAAACCTTGGGGGTTGGAGAGTTACTAAAGTTCTCCATAGTTTACCGTCAATGTAATGTCTCGAGTTGTAAAAATTGGAGTTTTCTTTTATATGTGGTATAGACTCGGAAAGCAAAGGCTTTGACCCCCCAGGGGCTTGAGGTCACATTTGCCTGATCCCCCATATGGATGGATAAATAAAAATGTCCCATTGGAAAGCTATCATCGCTCTTTTAAAATAAAAGGAACACTTTTCCCTCAAGATGATGGTGTAGGCTTGTATAAAGCCTCGGGCAGTGCTGAGGAGCGCCACACTTCATTGTACATTCTTGTAGGAAAGATAAGAGAACAGTATTTTGGCAGTTTTATTTACTAAGTGTACGAGGGCTGCTGATAAGTCTTTAGCTTTGTGATTTTTTTTGTTTATGTGGTAACGAATGTTACATCACATAAAAGCCTTAGGTGTCTAATATATGTTTTCAAAATTTTGTGTTTGTTGCTTATGGCAACAGTGTTCTACGCACTGGGAAAACAAAATGGCGGAGTCTAATGCGATACTCACAGCAACTGAGAGCAGAGGTGTGATAAAATTCTTGTTTCTGCAAGGAAAATCCATGAACAATATTCATGGTGATATGTCGCAGACATTGGGGGATCAATGCCCTTCATATTCCCCAGTTAAGAACTGGGTTGCCAAATTTAAAACGGGTCACTTCAGCACCAATGATGAGGAACGTTCTGGATGATGGAGAGTGGTTGTTGTTCCGGAGATCGTCGATGCTGTACACAACCTCAGACTGGAGAATCGATGAATTTCAGCTAAAGCAATAGCAGACATCATATGGATTTCCCGTGAACGTGTTTGTGTCATTATCCATGAACATTTGGACATGAGGAAGCTATCTGCAAAGGGGATCCCCAAATGTTTGACAACAGATCAGAGAAGAATTCAAGTGAAAACTTCCCAGTCAATTTGTCAGTATTTCCGGACTGATAGGAACTTCCTGGATCGACTGGTCACTATGGATGAGACCTGGATTTATTTGTATGAACCTGAAAATAAGGAGCAGTTAAAAGAGTGGAGGTACAGTGGTTCTCCTCATCCAAAGAAGTTCAGGGTGCAAAAATCAGCCACTAAAGTGATAGCGTCTGTGTTTTGGGATTAGGAGAGCATGCTGCTAGTGGACTACCATCAAAAGGGTTTCACCATCAATGCAAGGTATTACATTGAACTTTTGGACCAATTGAAGGCAGCTCTGAAGGCCAAAAGGCGTGGTAAGCTGTCCAAAGGAACCATGTTCCTGCAAAACAACGCCTCCGCTCACATTGCACAAGCGACCTCGGCAAAATTGGCAGAGCTGGGCTTCCAGCTGGTTGACCACCCATCTTATTCACCAAATCTAGCTCACTCCGACTATCATCTGTTTGCAAACCTGAAGAAATACCTCAAGGGTACCAAATTTCACACCATTTCTGATACCATGGCTGTTACGGATGCCTGGTTTAAGGCACAACCAAAATCCTTCTTTTTGCTAGGCTTACAGAACGTGTAATACCGATGTAAGAAGCGTGTTGACATCAGTGGAGAGTATGTGGAATAAATGTAAAGTTTCATCATCCTATCTCGTTTCTTTCTGGGTAAAGCCAAAGGCATATCAGCAGCCCCTTGTACATGGGTCATCAGAAGATCATCTGTTGTTTAAATCAAATTTTTGTGTTACATTATTTTTTTTGCATCTTTTTTATATCATCATCATCATCATTAGCAAAAAAATAGCAATGTTATAATTTTCAAACTGGCTACTAGGGCTTTTCATATTCATACTTCCTGTCCTTTCAGAAACAATTTTCAGCACGTTTCTTATCATCAAAGACAGGGAAACTATTTCTATCGGTTGCAGTGGCTGCTATTAGGGGTAATGACTTGCAAACTAAAGGGAAGTTATTATGAGAAAATTACTTATTGTCAAATCAGGTGTATTTAAGCAAAAAGAAAAAAAACTTTTTAAAGTTTTATAAAATGAAAACAGTAATCTTGTCTTTTGAAGAAGACTTTTTAACAGTTTGCTTATCAGCAGAGGCAGGATTTCAATGACACTCCTATACACAGCTGATAACAGGATACACCAATCACAATAGGTGATGTCACAGCTGACCTGCTTCCCCTCCTTCGCACACTCTCATTAGATGCTTTAATATAAAATATAGGTTCTGACTCATTGCTCATTGCTAGGGTCTAAAAAAGTCCCATTGTCAGTATAAAAATTGCAAGATTTCTATTTTTTATTTTTAATAAAGATTGTGAAATGGAAAAACATTGTGAAAATTTTTTCAAAAATATATTTAACACAAAAGTCTAATTTAAATAATAAGGTGGGTAATTTTCTAATTCCTTTAAAATTATAGTGGGACTTTTCAAATATTTCTTGATGTATCATATCGGATAAACAGCACTTAATTCTACAAATAATCAGTCGATTACAAGGAAACAATTGGTTTAACCGTTTCGTACTGCAGCATGGTAACACTGGAGGAATGTAATGTAAAAAATAATGTAATGTCCTTGGTGACAGGCTGGTGGAAGTAAGCTGCCAATTGTGCCTCTGCTATGGAGATGGGCAGATTTCTGTTAATTAGCACATCTCGCTCCATCTGGTTCTGGTTCTATCAAAGTGTATTAAGATTAGGAAGTTGGAAAAAGGAAAGAAACCCTCTTGACAGCCCAGGTCCATGCTGTTTTATGTGATGGTGGAAGTTTTATTGCCAGCGTATTTAAAGAAAAGAATACCATCGGCAGATTGACTACAGGCAGCTTTTTCATAGAAGAGCTGCGCTTTAAACTGTTCTTTGAACTAAAAAGTGGAAAGAGGCTTTTCTTGATGTTCGGTTTTTCAGGATCTGTGGATTCTGTCTGCAATATAAGATACAAATACACTAATTGCATTGATGCAGCATTACTACTAATATTTAGTATTATCCGGTAATGATGACTTCTATTGCATTATATGAGTACAAGGTTAAAGCATAACCATTGTTTTCATTTTTATTACAAAAATCAATAGTACACATGAAAATAAGAAACTTTGTGATATATCTTAACAGATAAATCTGCTTCTCTCTATGCCAGAATTGACCAGTCATTATTAGTGATGGGCGGAGCCGGACTGTATAAGTTTGGATCCGCGTGGTTTCAAGGTCCAGAACTCTCATGGAATTCCAGCTAATGATGCGGATCTGGCACTCGGGTAATACAAAAAAAGAATAAAGGAAAAATAAAGAAAAAAATAATAAAGCAAGTGCTTCATATTTACCGAGGCTCCAGCACGACTGTAACTGCTTCCTGCTTCCTCGTGGTCACAGGTGGATGGCCATTGGAACCTCTAGCTGTAACCCCAACTAACCTGAGTGATGTCAACACTGATCACTGAGGCTCAGTCTTTGCCTGAAGTCTACAGCGGACGGGTATTTTCGATGATCGCATGTTGTAACTTCAGATGTAGCATAGCTGGAATTGTTGTTGGAACTTGTATGGATTGTGTCGGACCTGCCGGGGTGTTTTTGGGGTTAATAAACTGGTGAAAGAGGGTGTTATATTGTATTTTATTTCAAATAAAGGATTTTTTCAGTGTTTGAGTTTATTTACTTTCACTTACAGATTATTAATGGGGTGGTCTCATAGACGCCTCCCATTACTAATCTAGGGCTTAGTGGTAGCTTAGCTGCGATTAAGCCCTTATTACCCTGAATCCCACTCCACCAGGGCAATCTGGAAGAGATAAGTAAAGTGTTTCGAGTGTCACATCTAATGGATGTGACAATTCTGGGTGGCTGCAGGCTTCTATTTTTAGGCTGGGGGGCCCAATAACCATGGGTCTCCCCATCCTGAGAATACCAGCCCCTAGCTGTCTGGCTTTATCATAGCGGTGTATCAAAATTGGGAGGGCCGGATTCCGTTTTTTAATTATTTATTTTAATAATTTTAAAAAATCTGCATGCGGTTCCTCTTATTTTGATACACAGCCAACATAACTGCACGGCTGGCAGCTGCAGCCTGTAGCTATATGCTTTAGCTATGCTGAGTATAATATGGCAGAGGTTCCCAACTCCAGTCCTCAAGGCACACCAACAGTGCATGTTTTCAGGAGTTCCTTAGTATTGCACAGGTGATAATTTAATCACCTGCAAAGGTGCTGAATCCAACACCCATGCAATGCTAAAGAAATCCTGAAAACATGCACTGTTGGTGTGCCTTGCCCTTGAGGACTGGCGTTGGGAACCTCTGTAATATGGGATGACCCTATAACAATTTTTTTTATTTATTTATTTTTATACCACGATAGATGCAAATCTATGATTGGAAGCAGCCAGCTGACACAATACCACACAGGGTGGGGGCGCGCGTCTGAATGCAACCAATCACAGATGCCAGCGGGTGGGGAAAGCAGTACATGCAATGAAGGCAATGAGCGGCCTTGGAAGTGATTGAGCGGCCAGGAAGCTGTTACAGCCGTGCCGGAGACTCGGTAAGTACAGCGCGCTTGCTCTAATCCTCCTATCCCTTCCACCACCATTTTTAGTTGCCGAATTCTGGTCCCCATGGATTTATACAGGGACCAGCATCCAGCCACATATCCGGGATCAATTCCAGGCCTATCACTAGTCATAATCAAAATTCTCAATTCTGAGGTAAAATCTGTATTCAGTGAAGACTTTCCCATTACTGAGATAAGAGATAGCAGTTGTTACTGATGAGATTCTATGATGACGGGAGGAAGGAGAAGCTAGAGTCCGAGGGAGGAGCTAGAATCAGAGGGAGGGGTTAGAGTTGGAGGGAGGAGCTAGAATCAGAGGGAGGGGCTATAGTTAGAGGGAGGAGCTAGATTCAGAGCTCCGCCACTCCTCCCTCTTCAATCTACATAGAGTCTCATGAGTAAGAGATGCCATCTCCTATCTCAGTAATGGGAAAGTCTTCACTGAATATAGATTTTACCTCAGAATTGAGAATGTTGATAATGACTGATCAATTCTGGCAGAGAAAGAAGCAGATTTCTCTGATGAGATATATTACAAAGTTGCTTACTTTCATCTGTACTATGGATTTGTGAAATAAAAATTAAAATGCCAGTTACGCTTTAAACAACATATCCACTCATAAGAAATATTTATTAACGAATCTAAACTATGTATGCAAATTATTTTCCATTAAGTGAACAATATTTTGCAAATTATGCGACTTGTTAATAACCTCCAAACTGAAAGGAGTCCCACGAGACATAGGGTGATTGAACACAATTCAGCATGACAAACATCTTTTGCAATCACTAATCCCTTAAACGCAATCTGTCAGCAAGTTTTTGCTGTGTAATCTCAGGACGATGATGTAGGGGTTAAATAACCAAAAATCAACTATACCTCTTTTATCAGGCTATGTGCTGTTGTTTACTTAAACTATCATTGCTGGGTTAGACGGCAAGTGCAAAGCAGTCCAACATGTCCCCTCCTGTGATTGACACTTCACTGTTAATGAACAATCTCTATTGATAGCTTGGTGTGTGGGGGGACAGCTCCGAGCTCTGCTGCTTTGCTAAATCTATCTGAGAATGGCTGCACCCAGTAATCTAAGTGATACATCTTTGGATTCAGGATCTATTTGCCTACATCATGCAGGTCTCAGATGAGGGTGCAATAACCTGCTGACAGATTCCCTTTAATACTCAGTGACATGTATATCGGCTGGTAGGTGTTTAATCATGCTCAGATAAGAATATGATATGTTGGTTTCTGCTCAGTGTTCCTGTCATAAATGCCATGGTCAGAGATAAATCGGATCCTGGCTTCATAACCCCTTTGATGCTAAATGCAATAGAGCCAGCAGCATGTAAGGTGTTTCACAGCGGAAGGTGGCTTCATATAATATATTCCTAATTTATTCCTATAATGTATAACAGTAATATTGTGTGATGATGGACAATATTACTAACTGTGACAGGCCACAAAATTTTCAATCACTATGTGTTGGAAAGTATTTTTTTCCATCAATAAATCTCAGATTTACGTCTTTTAGTAGTAAAAACTAAACTAAACAAAGGAAAAATAAAGCATCATAAAGTTCTATACTGACCCGTATTACAAGGTAACATTATCTATGAGCTCAGTATAAAAAACCCCACAGTGGGTCTGCAGATATTTGACACCCATCACTTAAAAAATGAGTAAAAGCTTGTGAAAATGCACGCCAAAATAGCGCTAATAAAAGCTACAACCCGTCCTACAAAAAAACGATTTCATACAATCATGCCAACAGTTATGACTTTTGGGATGTGGTAACACAAAAATGACTTCTGGTTTGTTTTCTTTCCCAGATGTAACGGGTGATTAGTGGACATGTGAACTCGGCCTAATACTTGTGCAAAAAAGACATCTAAAAGTTATTTGTATTCAATATTCAGTAAAAATATATTTTAGGAGTACATACAGTTGAAACCAGAAGTTTATATACACTGTCTAAAAAGACACATATCCATGTTTTTCTCACTACCCGATATGAAATCAGAACAAAAACCCTGTTTTAGGTAGATCAGGAATAAAAATTATAAACTGTATATATTTGCCAAATGCCAGAATAATGAGAGAGAGAGAGAATGTTATAAGACATTTTTATTACTTTCTGCAAAGTCAAAAGTTTACATACACTAAGAGTACTATGCCTTTAAACAATATGGGACAGCCCATATGATGATGTCATGTCTTTGGAAGCTTCTGATAGGTTTATTGTTAACATCTGAGTTAATTAGAGACACACCTGTGGATGTATTTTAATGCATATTTGAAACCCACTGCTTCTTTGTGTAGCATCATGGGAAAGTAAAAAAAAAATCAGCCAAGATCTCAAGAAGAGAATTGTAGACTTTCACAAGTCTGGTTCATCCTTGGGTGCAATTTCTAGATACCTGAAGGTGCCTCGTTCATATGTACAAACAATTATATGCAAGTACAAACAAGATGGGAATATCCAGCCATCATACCGCTCAGGTGACGGGTTCTGTGTACTAGAGATGAACGTGCGTTGGTCAGACATGTGCATATCAGCCCAAGAACAAAAGCAAAAGCCTTTGTGAAGATGCTGGCGGAAGCTGGTAAGATTGTCTCATTATCCACAGTGAAACGAGTACTGAATCAATATGAGCTGAAAGGCCACTCTGCCAGGAAAAAGCCATTATTCCAAAAGAAACATAAAAAAGACAGATTAATGCTTGCAAATACACACAGGAACAAAGACCGTTATTGTTGGAGACATATTCTGTGGTCTCAAAAAACGAAAATTGAACTGTTTGGCCATAATTAGCATCATTACGTTTGGAGGAAAAAGGGAGAAGCTTTTAAGCCTAAGAACACCATCCCAACTGTGAAACACGGGGGTGGCAGAAACATGTTGTGTGGTTATTTTGCTGCGTGAGGAACTAGTTCACTTCACAAAATAGATGGCATCATGAGGAAAGAAGATTATGTGGCAATACAGATGTGACATCTCAAGACATCAGTCAGGAACTTAAAGTTTGGGTGGAAAAGGGTCTTCCAAATAAACAATGACCCAAAGCATATTGCCAAACAGGTTACAAAGTGGCTTAAGGATAACAAAGTCAATGTTTTGGAGTGGCCATCATAAAGCCCTGATCTCAATCCTATTGAAAATGTATACAAAAGGCAGGTGCGAGCAACGCGACCTACAAACATGGTTCAGTTACACCAGTTCTGTCAGGAGGAATGGGCCCAAATTAATACCAACTATTGTGAGAATCTTGTGGAAGGATATCCAAAACAATTGACCCAAGTCATACAGTTTAAGGGCAATGGTACCAAATGCTAATGAATATAAGTAAACTTTTGCAGAAAGTAATAAAAATGCCTTAAAACATTCTCTCTCTCATTATTCTGGCATTTGGAAAATATAAATAATTTTGGTAATCCTAATTGACCTAAAACAGGAAAGGTTTATTCTGATTTCATGTCATAGTGAGAAAAACATGCAGATGTGTCTTTTTAGATAGTGTATGTAAACTTCTGGTTTCAACCGTATGTATACATACAGTTGTGCTCAAAAGTTTACATACATCGGCAGATTTTTTTGCTTTCTTGGCCTTTTTTTAGAGAATATGAATGATAACACAAAATCTTTTTTTGTACTCATAGTTAGTAGTTTGGTGAAGCCATTTATTGTCAAACTACTGTGTTTTCAGTTTTTAAATTATAATGACAACCAAAAACATCCAAATGACCCTGATTAAAAGTTCACATACCACAGTTATTAATACAGTGTATTGCCCCCTCTAATATCAAAGACAGCTTGAAGTCTTTTGTGGTAGTTGTGGATGAGGTTCTTCATTTTCTCAAGATGGTAAAGCTGCCCATTCTTCTTGGCAAAAGCCTCCAGTTCCTGTAAATTCCTGGGCTTTCTTACATGAACTACGTGCTTGAGTTCTCCCCAGAGTGGCTCAATGATATTGAGGCCAGGAGACTGAGATGGCCATTCCAGAACCTTCACTTTTTTCTGCTGTAGCCAATAACAGGTCGACTTGGCCTTGTGTTTTGGATCATTGTCATGTTGGAACGTCCAAGTACGTCCCATGCGCAACGTCTGGAACGATGAATGCAAATTTGGCTCCAGTGTACTCTGATAACGTGCTACATTCATCTTTCCGTCAACTTTAACCAAGTTTCTCGTGCCTTTGTAGCTCACACATCCCCAAATTGTCAGCGATCCACCTCTGTGTTTTACAGTAGGAATGGTGTTCCTTCTATCATAGGCCTTGTTGATACCTCTCCAAATATAACGTTTATAGTTGTGGCCAAAAAGTTTGATTTTGGTCTCATCACTCAAAATGACCTTTTTCCAGAAGTTTGGAGGCTTGTCTCTGTGCTGTTTGGCATATTGTAGCCAAGATTTTTTGTGGCATTTGCACAGTAATGGCTTTCTTCTGGCGACTCGACCATGCAGCCCATTTTTCTGCAAGTGCTTCCTTATTGTGCATCTTGAAACAGCCACACCGCTAGTTTTCAGTGAGTCCTGTTTTTCAGCTGAAATTATTTGTTTGTGGGTTTTTCTTTGCATCTCGAACAATTTTCCTGGCAGTTGTGGTCGCAAATTATGTTGGTCTACCAGATCATGGTTTGGTTTTTACAGAGCCCCTGATTTTCCATTTCTTAATCACAGTTTGAACACTGCTGACTAGCATTATCAATTTCTTGGGTATCTTTTTGTATCCCTTTCCTGTTTTATACAGTTCAACTATTTTTTCCCGTAGATCCGTTGACAATTATTTTGCTTTCCCCATGACTCACAATCCAGAAATGTCACTGGCTGGATGAAAGATGCAAGTGTCTGTCTGAATCCAAGAAACTCACTCAGCTATTATGTGCACACATTGATTACAAGCAAAGAGGTCACAGGTGAGGATGTTACCTTTATTAGCCATTCAAACCTATTTGTGTCAACTTCTGTGCATGTGATCAGGCCAAAATCACAAGGGTATGTGAACTTTTGATCAGGTCATTTGGATATTTTTGGCTGTCATTGTGATTTGATAAGAGAAAACAGGATAGTTTGACAACAAATGGTTATGTAAACTTTTGAGCACAACTGTGTGTATATATATATATATATATATATATATATATATATATATATATATATATTACACATTTGGAAAATGTATAAGGACAAATATTTTTATGACTCTTTCTAATGCCTCTATTTTTCTTCAGGTATTCTTTGGCTGCCTGGCTTCCTGGAGAGAATGCTTTCATAATACTGTTCCATACAACCATACAAAGTATTAAAATGTCATAGCGACCATACACTCAGCATGTACAGAAATCTGTCAAGTGAACAGGCCTAATCCTGCATTTTGAGTTGAAAAACAGAAGGCAAAAATGTCACAATAACATTAATTGCAACAGAAGTAAATAAATAGGAGAAAAAAGCTCTATTGGTCAAAGAAAAAATAAAGTAGAAAGAGACAAGAAGATTAAGAAATCCCATAAAAAACATGGCTGTATCAAATTGATAAAAATTGATAGCAACAAAGATTCAAATTATTCTAATGATCCCAAGTGAACTAAACAGAATTTTAACAGAAAAAAAATAGCAAAACTGGATTGTAAATACACCCTCGACGTGTGCTGCATGAAAATACATTTGTAATTAAAATTATTAACCATTTTTTCTAGGAAGGAAAGACTGACTGGTTGACAAAACAAAAAAGTCATAACAAACTAACCTTGCTGCATGTGGAATTATTTTTTATGTGGCTATATTGTACATTTGTAAAACACAGAACATCGTTCATTTGGATTTCATATAAATTAATTAAAAACAAAAATTGAGCCATGTTCCATCAGATGCTTTATTATGGAGGAATTCCTGGTAGGGTTAGGATATCTCTGACACACATTGGAGCCACACAGTCCACTACAAAAGAGAGTTTCTGTAGCTCCATAGTGCAAAGCTGCACAACCTCCAGCACATATATATGTTTCAATGTCATATGGGTTATCCAGGACTTTGGTTTTTTTTGGCTATGGGGCTAAGAACTTACAGCATGTAGTTGCTGCCTTTTCTGCCCTTCAACAAAGTATTCTGGCTCAGAGAGGGTTACTCCAGATAAATTTGAACTCACTTTGAATGGCTCATCTCTTTCTCACTAGCGGTCTGCTCTTTCGATGTGGCATCACTGCTGACATCATGCTGGTTGACTACTGGCTCCCCACATTGAGGTAGGGAGGAGACGGTGGTCAATCAGCTTGACATCAGCAGTGACTCCCTGTCAACAGAGTAGAGCGGAAGAGAAGAAGCTGCTCTCCCCACGTGATGTGAATAAAGAGAATTGGTGGCCAGACTAGTCCATGATCAGTGCAGGGGAGATCAGACAAATTGCTCGAAACTACCTGCCAAGAAATTCTTAGCTTTGTGGAAAAAAAACCAAAGTACCAGATAAGTCCTTTAAGCTACAAATATGCAGATCAACATTGATAATAAATTGGGTGAGTTGGGTAATCTACTGTGTTCCATTTTTTCACAACACCTGATTTACTTTAGTCTTTAGCAAGGTTACACCCTATGGGAAGTTTTAGCCACAAACTCTTTGTATAAAAAGAAAATATTAAGTTACTCAATTAAATCAACTTACAGCTTGAGACTTCTTCTTTTTCTTTTTTATAACTCGGAAAAAACTTTGCTTTTCCTTGTCTTTAATTTGTTCTGAATGGCTTTTTTCTGTTGCTTTCCTATAGGAAAAAAAACATCACATATGAAACCATAGGCACAACTTTATTTCATTACTAAAGGTGCGTATGGTCAGTCACAAACGCATGGAAAGTAGCATATATGTCTTAATAATGTTTGCTTTTTATATTTGGTCCACCTGTGAAAGGTGTCCCGTCCTACGTATAAGAATATATTCTTTGTGCAGAATTCTTCCTTGAATTTAATTGTAGTCCAGACTTCTTGGATATTAGTTTTAGATAATAATATAATACTCTATCTAGATCTAAATACTAATTTTGGTTACTATGAGAAAGTCTTCAGACTATCCAAGTGACAGGGAGGTTGGCAGTAACAGTCTAGGGTCTAAGGTCTTGAGAAATCTTAAAGGGAACCTGTCATCAGAAATTTAGCTATAAAGCTAAAAGTTCCCCCCTCTGCAGCTCCTGGGCTGCATTCTAGGAAGCTTCCTATAGATTTTGTGTCACCTTTTATCCCAAAATAAACACTTTATAAACTGGTACCTTTTCGTATGTAAATTTCTTAATTTTCCATGTGGGCGGGCTGCCTGATGTACGTTGCTGTTCCTCCATCATATTGACGCCGCCCCCGAACGCTGAATTTGAAAGTTCAGGACACCGCCCCTGGGTGCCCGTGGTCCAGCGCATGCGCTGTTCCACTGTAGCGGTGCCGTGCACTGTGTGCACGTGCGACCGCTGTGACGCTTTGCGCGGGCACGAGGTTATGGGCGGCGCTGTTAGTGTCATCAGTAAGTGCCGCCCATAACCTCGTGACCGCACTTTCCCCTATTACTCCAGCGTTATGCGCAAGCGCTGGAGGAATGATGCCCGGACGTCCCCTCCTTCCCATCATGCTCAGCACGAGGTCACGAGGTTATGGGCGGCACTTACTGATGACACTAACAGCGCCGCCCATAACCTCGTGACCGCACTTTCACCTATTCCTCCAGCGTTATGCGCAAGCGCTGGAGGAATGATGCCCGGACGTCCCCTCCTTCCCATCATGCTCAGCACGAGGTTATGGGCGGCACTTACTGATGACACTAACAGCGCCGCCCATAACCTCGTGCCCGCGCAAAACGTCACAGCGGTCGCACGTGCACACAGTGCACGGCACCGCTACAGTGGAACAGCGCATGCGCTGGACCACGGGCACCCAGGGGCGGTGTCCTGAACTTTCAAATTCAGCGTTCGGGGGCGGCGTCAATATGATGGAGGAACAGCAACGTACATCAGACAGCCCGCCCACATGGAAAATTAAGAAATTTACATACGAAAAGGTACCAGTTTATAAAGTGTTTATTTTGGGATAAAAGGTGACACAAAATCTATAGGAAGCTTCCTAGAATGCAGCCCAGGAGCTGCAGAGGGGGGAACTTTTAGCTTTATAGCTAAATTTCTGATGACAGGTTCCCTTTAAAGATAATGCTCAGTAAGAAAAATCATGCAAATTACTGCTTCAATAAAAGGAAGCAAAAAGCATGTTGAGCGGCATCTGGCAATGGCTTGTGTGTAAGTCAACATCTGACCGATTTAAAGGCCTTGAAACACCACTAAGGATTTGTATCAAATCATAGAACCCCATAGATAGCTGTTTTGGCGTTCTTGGCCATCTTTACTAGATATTAGGGTACTGGGTGCCAGTTATGATGCTTCGTCTAGGTCACTCATTCAAAACATGGCTCTTGTCTCACATTTCTGCATTTCCCATATCCAATCTGACTGATCACTATTTCTACAAGGCTATTCAAAGCTCTATTAAAAGGGTTTTTCAGACATTAGATATTGATAACCTATCCGTAATGTAGCTAATCTATATCAGACCAGTCCGGTTTCGACTCCCAGGATTTCTACTGAGCAGCTGTTAGCAGCTCCAGCAATGGCTGGATGTACATAGGGTACAAAACTGTAACATAACAGCTCTGTGTACCATGTAGCGTCCGTTCACAAGTCTTGAGGCTCTGACCTCATTTACTTCAATGAGAGCTAAGCTGCAGTACCTGAGAATGACCACTACACAGTGCATGGAGCTGTTTTGTTATGGTACACAATCTAGCCATTGCGAGAGCTAAAGACGCTGATAGGTGAAGGTGCTAGGTTTTGGATCACCACAACTTTGATACAAATGATCTAGGACAAGTCATCAAAATCTAATCCCTTTAATTATATGTTTGCAAAGTATGTGTTGTTAAATATGGGATACATAGATAGCCCTTATTATTCTGCAGCAGAGAAGAAGCTTGCACGGCATACATAAAGATGTTTGATTTGTGAAAAACAGGGGTGTACGTGAATGTACCTTTAAACAGTTGAACAACTTGACGTTGACTTATTCTAGAATTATACTGGAGGTTCAGAAATGATAGCATGTTCAATTATTCACAGCATTAACTCAGCAGATATAGCAGGAATCCCAAGAGTAATGACTGCTAAGAGTCACAACCAGTGACCTCATTTTGCAGCTTCCCCTCCCAACGCAGGGAAACACGCTGATTATCTTAGCTCCACTTGTTTAAATTCATCAGGCGAGTGCGCTGCGCACGGCATCGATGCAATAAATAATACAGCACAGAGCAGATGTAGGTAGTGCACCTTTTTGTCCAACTCTGCAGGGATCTGCTATTATGACTCGTGATTTAATAACCTGGAGGATATTGGGGCTGACAGCGAGATCTTTATCACATTTCCTAACACTGCTCTTTTCCAATCATTTTTTTTTAGAACACTTTGAAGTCATTGAATATAATGTGTTACAATTATCAATTTGGATAACAATGTGATAATTACGTTTTCAGGATCATTTACTAATACTAAATATGGTCACTATTATTCCTACTTATACGTCTATCCATAAGTCACTAGATATACAGTCATGGCCAAAAGTATTGGCACCCTTGAAATTGCTCCAAAAATGAAGTATTTCTCCCAGAAAATGAATGTAATTACACGTTTTGTTATACACATGTTTATTCGTTATTGTTTACTTATAATTTTGGAAATGTGACCATTTTTGGAGTTTTGTGTGAAAGTATGTAAAATTTGCATTTTTTTCTCTTTTTTTGTTTTGTACCAATACACACAGGAAATAAACATGTGTATTTGCAATAATTTTTTGGGAGAAATACTTAATTTTCTGGAGCAATTTCAGGGGTGCCAACACTTTTGGCCATAACTGTATATCTATATCTCTATGCCGACCACAGGAGAGCAGGACTGCAGGAACAGTTGAGCAATCTGTGCCATGCTGTTCCTATATGGTAAGTCCCATAAAGGTGAATAGCATAGGGAAACCGTGTGGCTCCCTTGTTATTATGTTTCCTCCTGTGGACGATGCAAAAAGATAGATATTCTTGTCTAAATGAGCCTGTTGTAGCTGTTCTGCTCTGACTCAAAGGTCAGATTACGGGATCACCAGTGAGGTCTAAATTGAATTAGGGTATGTGCGCACGTTGCTTTTTACCTGCTTTTTACCTGCTTTTTTGCTGCTTTTTCTTCTGCGCTGTTTAATGCCAAAATGGATGTGTTCTTCTATTCAAGCAAAGTCTATGGAAATTTGGGTTTCTTGTTCACACTATGTTGTTCAAAATGCTGCCTTTTTGAGGCAGAACTTTGGTCAAAAACTCAGCTTTGCAGTGCAAAACCCAAATGGCAAAAACAATTGACATGTTGCTTCTTTGAAAAGCTGAGTTTTTGACCAAAGTTCTGCCTCAAAAAGGCAGCATTTTGAACAACATAGTGTGAACAAGAAACCCAAATTCCCATAGACTTTGCTTGAATAGAAGAACACATCCATTTTGGCATTAAACAGCGCAGAAGAAAAAGCAGCAAAAAAGCAGGTAAAAAGCAGGTAAAAAGCAACATGCGCACATACCCTTAGGCCTCTTAGATATCAAGCGCATGGAGAAAGGAAATGCACACTTGTTGTGAGCAAAATCAGTTTCTGTTTATTTGCCGATGCACGCATTATTTATACCATTTACAGATCAATGTGATATTGCATAAATGGTTCAGTGGAAATTTACCAGTTGTTCCCCTGCATCATATATAACATTTAAGTCTCAGAAACACAGAGACTAAGGCCACTTTCATATTGTGTTTTCGCCTATGTTTACTGGTCCTGTCGGGGCATCTGTACGAATCCCTCTCCCCCCGCAAAACATGTTTGGGACCCATGTGCCGACGGGGCCATTGACTATAATGGAGCAGATGGAGTCAACGTGTGCTCTCACGGGCATATACGTTTTCTGCAGCCGGACACCTGAACGTAGTCTACTACGTCTGGGTGTCCATCTGCAGAAAACATATATGCCAGAAAATGGAGCAAGACAGAGCACACGATGACTCCATCTGCTCCATTATAGTCAATGGCCCTGTTAGCACATGCGTCCCAAACACATTTTGCAGGGGGAAGGGGGTTCGGACAGATGCCCCGACAGGACCCGTAAACATAGGTGAAAACGCAAAGTGAAAGTGGCATTAGAGTCTTGCATATGAGATAAGAAAATATTTAAGATTTTGAATTTCAGACTATGAGAATAGTATGTACTAAAACAAAATGTAATAATTAAAACTAAATGTAAAAATAAAATATTTAAAATTTAGAAATATATAAACTATTAACACTTCTACATCAATTTACCCTTTTGGAAATGGTATAACCTTCACCACAGGGTCAGTAGGTATCCACACAGGAGCTTCTGTCTCATGGGCCCATGTCCCCATGAGGGGACATCCTACCAACTTCACCCATCCACCCTCATTGTGGACACCTACTCCCTGTCAGCGGGAATTTTTTTATGATGCTGTGAAATTCGGTTTGTAGTGTTCTGCTTGTCTAGTTAAATTTATAAAGAACAGCCACCACTAGGGGTAGCTAATTGTATGTGGATTTACAGGGGTATTCCCATGAACAAAAATGATGAAAGAGCTTGTAACAATAACAATTTACAAAATTTAATGTGTTTAAAAACAATATTCCTGTGCTGAGATAATCTTATATACATTATGTGTCCCTGCTATGTACGGTGTAATTGCCGTGTCTGACTGTACGGGGACATGGTCTGATCATACCACATCTCCTGGGTCGGGGAGGAACAAAAATAGAGTATACAGACATTACAGCTTGGGATCACAAAATAATTTTTTCTTTGAGGTAAAACTTTAAAAAAGAGGAAGAGAAATGTTTTACCTCACAAAAAGAATCATCTATGATCCCATGTTGTAATGTCTGCATACTCGTTTCTTCTCCTGCCCAGGAGATGTGGTATGATCAGACCATGTCCTGTACACAGCAGGGAGATACAGTGCCTTGCGAAAGTATTTGGCCCCCTTGAATTTTTCAACCTTTTCCCACTTTTCAGGCTTCAAATATAAAAGATAAAAATAAAAATTTTATGGTGAAGAATCAATAACAAGTGATACACAATTGTGAAGGTGAACGATATTTATTGCTTATTTTAAATTTTTGTAAAAAATAAATAACTGAAAATTGGGGCGTGCAATATTATTCGGCCCCTTTAAGTTAATACTCTGTAGCCCCACCTTTTGCTGAGATCATTGTCTTGTTGGAAGACAAATCTCCGTCCCAGTCTCAGGTCTTTTGCAGACTCCAACAGGTTTTCTTCAAGAATGGTCCTGTATTGGCTCCATCCATCTTCCCACCAATTTTAACCATCTTCCCTGTCCCTGCTGAAGCAAAGTAGGCCCAAACCATGATGCTGCCACCACCATGTTTGACAGTGGGGATGGTGTGTTCAGGGTGATGAGCTGTGTTGCTTTTACGCCAAACATAACATAGCATTGGGCCCAAAAAGTTTGATTTTGGTTTCATCTGACCAGAGCACCTTCTTCCACATGTTTGGTGTGTCTCCCAGGTGGCTTGTGGCAAACTTTAAACGATACTTTTTATGGATATCTTTGAGAAATGGCTTTCTCCTTGCCACTCTTCCATAAAGGCCTGATTTGTGCAGTGTACGACTGATTGTTGTCCTATGGACAGACTCTCCCACCTCGGCTGTAGATCTCTGCAGTTCATCTAGAGTGATCTTGTGCCTCTTGGCTGCATCTCTGACATGACATTTTTGAGGGACGATCAGGTCTTGGTAGATTTGCAGTGGTATGATACTCCTTCCATTTCAATATGATCACTTGCACAGTGCTTCTTCGGATGTTTAAAGTTTTGGAAATCTTTTTGCAACCAAATCCGGCTTTAAACTTCTCCACAACAGTATCACTGACCTGCCTGTTGTGTTCCTTGGTCTTCATGATTCTCTCTGTGCTTTAAACAGAACACTGAGACTATCCCAGAGCAGGTGCATTTATACGGAGACTTCATTACACACAGGTGGATTATATTTATTATCGTCAGTCATTTAGGACAACATTGGATCATTCAGAGATCCTCAATTATCTTCTGGAGTGAGTTTGCACATTGAAAGTAAAGGGGCCGAATAATATTGCACGCCCCACTTTTCAGTTTTTTATAAAAATTTAAAATAAGCAATAAATATCGTTCACATTCACAATTGTGTCCTACTTGTTGTTGATTCTTCACCATAAAATTAAAATTTTTTATCTTTATGTTTGAAGCCTGAAATGTGGGAAAAGGTTGAAAAATTCAAGGGGGCCGAATACTTTTGCAAGGCACTGTATATATAAGATTATCTCAGCACAGGAACACACCCTATGTTATAGAGTAGGATGAGCTGTATAGATTGATATATAGTTTTGTGAGAACATATTAAGTATAACTTTTATTTAGTCATTTAAACCTCTGCTTTTTCTGGTATTTTCAATCCAGTGGATGGTCCTATCAGTGACTGACAGCCATGTCTGTACGCACACTTATACAATGTAAGCTGTCAGTCACTGATAGGACTGCCCATTGGATTGAAAATCCCAGAGAAAGCAGAGGTATACTGAATCTTTTCTCACAAAACTATATACCAATCTACTCAGCTCTTCGTGTTCTATAACATGGTACCTTCAAGTTGGACTGCATTTTCATGGTGATGGGTTTCCTTTAAGCTCAGTGTGTCACGATTCACCTTTGGCTCTTCTCGTTGCAGAGCCATTGGATTTTGCCTATTGCTTGGTTGTTTGTATTCCCCGGGTCCTTGCCGGTGGGCAGGGCTTGTTTGGTGCCTCATGCCGGTAATCACCTTGCTTTATATCACCGGAACTTTGCCAGTGATAGTTCCTGCTCTGCAGTGTGCACTTTTGGTTCCTGTGAGTTCATGCTGATCCTCGTCCCGCTACCCCAACTCCTTATCCTGTCCACCCTCCGTCTATCTTGTTTGTGCTTTGTGACCTTCCACTTGTCTGGTTCCCTCAGCCCTGTTTCCCCCCTTTTGTACTGACGTTTCCCTTAGGCTTCTGACCTTGGCTTGCTCTCTGACTACAGTTCTGCTCCCCATCTGTATCTGACGTTACCTCCCGGTTAACAACTTTAGGCTTCCACATGACTTTGGCTCCTCTTCCTCCTTTGCACTGACATGACCTCCCAGCTCTGACTCTTGGGGTGTACAACCATTCTGCTATCTCCCTGTCTAGATACTGCTGACATCTAGTGGGCAGATGCCGCATTACACCTAGGAGCTCTACATATCTCTTGTGTACCTGTGCTGGTGGCAGCATTACACAGTGGAGTAGTAACAGGGAATGCAGCAGCTTTAGTACTGCAGGGACATTGCCATACAAGATCACTAATTATTAAATCGCACATTTTTATTACCTCCATTTTTTAATGGACTCTCTATGGAGTCCACTGATTTCCACATGCACCATTAAATGCCCCATTTTCCGAATGGCGGTGCTCCAAGTAAATAGTTGCTACTAAGTTGTCCTGCAAATTACAGTAGATTGCTGACAAAAGCATTGCGGCAAGATGTGACCAGGTTATTACTGAGGAGCTCTTCTAACAAAAAGAGATTGTATAAGTGGACAAGTGATTTTCTGTAAAATAAACTCCTTTAAGTTTGTTTTACAGAAAATAGAACTACAGTATAGAACAAAACAAGGAAAGTAGCAAAATGTCCCTGCAAATTGTATTCAATTATTGGCATCTATTGTACCTGTGCCTGCACTGAAGAGGAAGATGGAAAAATACACCCACTATTACCGGAGATTAAGGAATTTATATCTAAGTCAACAGCAAAAGAATAATAATGTGGAATAAAAGTATAAGGGAGCACGGAAGCATGTGCATCACATTTCCAATGAGTCACATTGTTCTGAGCAGGATTCTCGGGTTCATTAGTTATCAAAGCTAAACTTGTGCAGTTTGGTATTCTATTATAGAGATATAGTATGAGTACATATCCATATAATAACTCTCGCTCCTAGTTGTCAGGAGGAATAGCAGGCCATAGCCACCAGGGCTCCCCATACAGTGCTATAGATGATGGACATCTACCATCAATGCTTCATTGGAACCTTTCATGCGTCCTCTATGTCTGAATATACACACTATATACTCTATATATGTGTTGAGGAGAGCCATAAGATGAAATACTTAATTAACCTCTGGACATAGAGCACTGTGAGAAGTGTGTTCAATGAAATTAATTCTCTATACATAAGCCAGTCAGTCTTCAGAGGAACCCAAGATGGCCCCCGATGACATCACAGACCCTACCATCAGCATGGATCCACCAGATGACGTCCCTCCGATCACCATCACCATGGATTCATCCACTGAAGTCAGACCCACCCATCAACAGCAACACAGATCTCCCCATTGGCTAGCCCATGAACTGTCCCACTAAATGGGCATATATGAACTTGTGTACGCCCCTAGCCTATATCAAGAGGACGCATGCTCTGTACTCGCTCTGTTCGGTGCCATCTTTACTGTAGTCAAGAAGAGATTTCACATCCAACTGTGTCTACTGTGATTTCTTTACGCATGCACTTGATCCACACCAATTAGGCCAGGCAGTGGCAGTAGGCAACTAGTGATCTCTGATTAAGAGTTCATCTTAACATATGGAGAACAAAAAATATCACCACATATTGTCAGCAGGAAACTGTCACTTCCATCTGCTCAAAAGTAGCTGTGATAGTTATCAGAAGGAGCCGGTTACCTCTCCGAAACATGCACTACTGCTGCAGACTGTAAAGGAGATGTAGATTAGCCCAGCAGTAATTCAGTGCAGCTAAACAGTTTGGTGTCTATAATAAGGATGAGTATACAGTGGACCTTAAAATGTGAGAAGTCCTCACTTTTCTGTAATTAATTTTTTGAGGGAGCCGGTGTATGGTGTATAAGTGCTGGCTGTATGCTGGGAAATTCTGTATTTTCAAAGTGGAAGTAGAACCAAAAGACTTCCAGAGTCTTGGGGTAATTGTATGTACAGACGTTATGTGCAATAGGTGAAGCCTTCTTATAGTGTATTTAGCCAATTTCAGCTCGTTAACGAGTCCTGATTGACTATGCAGAAGCTGTTCAGCTCTCATTTACAAGTCTGTTTACGCAGGGCAAATAATGATGGGGACACCACATGATGTTATTGACAGCACATCTCCTGTTTACACGGTTGAGGTGCTGCCTAATTTTCTTGCTGTCATAAACGATCCGATCATTCGATGAACAAAGTGATCGTGAATGTGATCACAGGCTTGTATACACTGGCAGATAATTAAGAATGAATTTACAAGAAGCAAATTGCAAGCAAAAATTTACATTCTGGAGAATTCTACTTTTTGTACAATTCAAAGTGAATTACATTCACCTGAAACAGATTTACTAATCGCATTACTACAAACATACATACTTTTCTGCCTTTCATGCCTAACACAATTTGGAACACCAGTAGTGACCTCCATTTATAAGAATGCTTCTCTGTGCGGAGACCACCAGGCCAGGAAATGCTCTCCTCCAGCAGAGCTGACATTCTCAACAAGGGAAAACAGTACCCCATAGACATCAATCAAAGGCGTCTCACTTAGCCAATGAGTTCCCTACCCTGCACTGAAGAAGGTCAAGAACTCTGAAACGGTTGTCTGCAGATGGTGTCTTTTCTTCTTATGGAGAGACCTTGGTTTGCCTAAATATCCTAAGTCATGTGAAAAGGCTCGTTAAAGGGTTTAACATATATTCTTTTTTAGTAGCTACCTCTATTAGTTGGCACTAAAGTGTCAGTGTTATTCCTCTTGGAGAAAAACTAGCTTATCATCTATAATTAAACGAACATTACTAACCAAAAAGTGGATTATGTCATTGTATTGTTTGAATTTACTGGATTGTACAACTTATACTAGCTGATAACAGTTTTATAATATTGGTATTGTTGTCCTCTAACAGTATACAGAATAAACATGGAATTGAGATCACTGGTTACTAAACTGCATTTGTGGAGGTCCCATAAACTGAATCACATGCTGCCCATAGGGAGCTAGCTCTGACAAATTGGCTCATTATACATATTCTTCAATAAAGTAGATTAGAATGAAATCTAATTATTTTGATCTGGCTCTACTGAAGTTTTAGATTTTCACTCTAAAAAACTTGGTTTGAAACCATTTGCCATTAGTGTTTTAATGACATTGCCCAACCTCGTCCAATCTCCATCAGAAATATCTCTATGGTGAAGGGTCCAAGCAGGAGTCCTCAATGAAGATTTCATTAAAATAAGGGTATCTGCACACCTCAGGTGACCATTTTTAGGCTTGGAGTACCTTTATTAAAAATGGCTGCTCATAGAAACAAATAGGAATATTGTTGTTGGGTGGTATGTAAACTGAACAAAACATGTGAACGGTAACATCTACATGTACCTGCTTTATGATATTGTTCATTTTTTTGTAATACTTCTTGAATAACCAGAAATTATGAGCTATAATCCTCACCAGTGATCAAAAGTAGTTTGTCTCTTTGAGTGATTAGTTCCTGCACTGCTGTCCACTGGATGTGAGGAGCTTCGGTTTGACGCGCTATTTTCATGAAAAGTTCCCTCTGGCCGAGGGGATGGAACTGTAGATAAAAATATTGTTATGTGCATAAAAAAACAACAAAACATCAGAAAAACATCCAAAAAATAGTCTGAGTCTCCAATTCCCTCTAATATGGACTGTTAGGCGGGCTTTGCACGTTGCGACATCGCAAGCCGATGCTGCGATGTCGCACGCGATAGTCCCCGCCCCCGTCGCAGGTACGATATCTTGTGATAGCTGGCGTAGCGAAAATAATCGCTACGCCAGCTTCACATGCACTCAGCTGCCCTGCGACCGTCGCTCTGGCCGGCGACCTGCCTCCTTCCTACGGGGGCGGGTTGTGCGGCGTCATAGCGACGTCACACGGCAGGCGGCCAATAGGGCGGAGGGGCAGAGATGAGCAGGATGTAAACATCCCGCCGACCTCCTTCCTTCCATAGAGCCGCCGGCGGCAGGTAAGGTGATGTTCCTCGCTCCTGCGGCGTAACACACAGCGATGTGTGCTGCCGCAGGAACGAGGAACAGCATCGTACCATCGCTGCAGCAAAATTATGGAAAAGTTGGAGCTTGCAACGATGATACGATAACGACGCTTTTGCGCTCATTTATCGTATCATCTAGAATTTACACACAACCATGTCGAAAATGACGCCGGATGTGCGTCACTCTCGATTTGACCCCACCGACATCGCACGTGCGATGTTGCAACGTGCAAAGCCGCCCTTAATGTTCTTTACCATCTATAAATGCGAACGTTATGGTCACTGCAGATATCGCATTCAGAGAACAGATGTAAATTTATATATTTATATAGTCGGTAAAGATTTCGATAATGTTCCCTTTTTCTTAAGAAAAGAAATAGACTTCATGAGGCTAAAACATACTAAAGCCAAAAAGTCCATGATAAATTCTAAAAACATCAAAATCACATTAATGCTAAGTTTTTTCTATTTGCTGTGGATGAAAACACTTGTTGTAGACGTTAAAGGTAACAGGGTCGTGGAGGGCTGATACAAATGAGCCTTATTTAATGCTATATACTTACGTTAATAGAAGACCCACCAATATTAATTTTCTAATTACTTTTTATGCAAACAAAGCATTCAAACTATTTATAGCTTTGGCAAAGACCTATTCAATCTCAGGTTTAAAGGGGTTGTCTGGGACTTTTATATTGATGGCCCATCCTATAATCAAGGGGCAGATGTGCAGTGCCTGGTCGCGGCCACTATGAAAACCTGTAAATCAGCACATCTGGCTGTGGCCAGCACTAGGAAAGCTGATAGGTAGGGGTCACACCTCCACTGATCAGATCTTGATGATATAATCTAAATATGGGCCATCAATATAAAACTCCAGGACCACTCCTTTAACACTAGAAGTCCCAAACATTTCGAGCTCCCCCCTGAAGTCCCGAAAGAGGGTCAAATGACCCTTAGGCGTACTTTGCACGCTGCGACATCGCAAGCCGATGCTGCGACGTCGAGCGCGATAGTCCCCGCCCCCATCGCTGCAGCGATATCTTGTGATTGCTGGCGTAGCGAACATTATCGCTACACCAGCTTCACATGGACTCACCTGCCCTGCGACGTCGCTCTGGCCGGCAGACCGTCTCCTTAAGGGGGCGGGTCGTGCGGCGTCACATGGGAGGCGGCCAATAGCAGCGGAGGGGCGGAGATGAGCAGGATGAAAACATCCCGCCCACCTCTGTTCTTCCGCATTGCAGCCGGGACGCAGGTAGGAGATGTTCCTCGCTCCTGCGGCTTCACACACAGCGATGTGTGCTGCCGCAGGAACGAGGAACTACATCGTACCTGTCGCTGCAGCGGCATTATGGAAATGTCGGACCCTACACCGATGATACGATAACGACGCTTTTGCGCTCGTTAATCGTATCAAAAAGGATTTGCACACTACGATATCGGCTGCGACGCCGGATGTGCGTCACTTTCGATTTGACCCCACCGACATCGCACCTGCGATGTCGTAGTGTGCAAAGCCCACCTTAGTCCAAACTGACCTAACTAACTATAAACTAAATGGCTAAACTCAATGGAAAACAACAACCTCCTGTGGTGCGACAGTAATGGCCTTAATTACAGAACAAAAGACGGTGATTATAGGATGTTAGCTAATCCTTCAGGTCATTCCATCTGTCTCTGGGTTCCAAAGGTACAAATGTTAAATGACCCCTCTCTGGGACTTCTACTGTTAATAATGACCATCAAGTCCTTTTTTCTGAACTAGTACATTGACATTCAACTCAATTGTAAAGTTAAAGTGTAATGAAACTTTGATAACACATAAACAGAGCGGCTACAATAGAAAGTCTATAGACTTGTTAGCATGCTTTTGAGCAATCGGTGGGAGTCTCAAGACCTGGACACCCTCCGACCTAAAGTCAATTTAAGGGACTACAAACTATAAATATTTTTTACCAAAGATTAGTTAAACTTACCTCTGTAGAAGCTGCCAACACGTCTAGGGACTGTATCACTGTATATATGGCGGTTTTCTTTAGACGACGGATCATCTGGATGAGTGTCATGATAAGGTCCCTATAAATGAAAAACAAAACAGCTATGAAAAACAAAACAGCTTGTCGGTGTCATGTGGTTTTCAAGTCACATGATACAATATATGATATATGTGTAATATATGTAGAGGTGACTGATGCAAACAGATGAGCAGAATATTATAAATTCAGAGTTATTTTTCATACAAATAAATTATTGAATAATTTCTTTTATATATATATATATATATATATATATATATATATATATATATATATATATATATATATATATAGTTTTTCCCCTTTTACAGACATGTAATTATTGGATCAGTGGGTATCAGTGTGGCGCCCCTGAGGCTTCAGTTGCCACAGAGTATTGCACTGCACCCAAATTGGCTGTAATGCTCAACCCGGATCCGGAGGAGGCCAGTCCCGTTTTCATCACATTATACAGTCAAATACACACCAGGTTGCCCTGTTCCCACTGGGAACTGGGCTAGAGTAGGGTAATAAAGGGGGTCGCCGGCAGATAGGCATTTACAGGATGCCCTCACACAGGGGCCCCAGTCCCACTAGCTTAGGACCTGGGAGGGAGCAGGAGCAGCCAGCAGAAGGAGTCAGGAGCCTACACAACAGTTAGGGAGTTTTCCAGCAGGAGAGGAACAGAGCAGTCGCATCTTACAGGTGCTCCGGTGGGAAGGAGAAGTTCACACGATTGCCGTGGGGAGAGTGAACCTGCTCCCCATGGAATCAATGCCACACAGGGTGACAGGACCCTAGGGAAGATCATACTGCAAGTTGGTTTTCCAGAATCTGCCTGGACGGAGAATGTTTTAAAGGGAACCTGTCAGCAGAAATTTCCCCTAAAACCTAAAAGATTCCCCCTCTGCAGCTCCTGGGCTGCATTCTAGAAAGGTCCCTGTTATTATTGTGCCCCCTTTCTGACCAAAATACAGAGTTTATAAAGTGGTATCTTTTTGGATTTGGATTCTGTAAATGTGACACGGGGCGGGCTGCCTGGCGTCCGTTATTCTGCCTCCTGCCGCTTTAGGCCGTCCCCCATCGCTCCTTTGCATAGCTGTGGACGCCGCCCAGTGCTCCACAGGTCCCCGCGCATGCCCAGTGCTCATCTCTCGTGGATGAGCACTGTGCCCAGTGTCACCGCTGGTGACGTGCGCGCAGGCTTTAGATTATGGGCGGTGCTGGGATGTTTATTACCAAGCAACCGCCCATAATCGCGGGACCGCGCTTTCCCCCTTTGGCGTCCTTCGTTCTGCGCAAGCGCGGTGCTGCTGACCCCACGTCACCTCCTTCCCATCTTGCCCTGAGGCAGGAAATAGATGGGAAGGAGGTGACGTGGGGTCAGCATGTCACCTGTCATGACATGTCATGTCATGACAATCACCTCACTACTACCCCCATCATCCTTCCTCAGCCATCTTCTGTACGCCTCGGGGCAACGGGGCTGGGCTAGGCCGCCTGTGACAGCGACAGTCGAAGGCCCGGCGACGAGTAGGTTAACTGTCTGCCCCGTGGGGCGCTACATCAGCACATATAAAAGCCAGGAATAACATCAACATTAGAAAAAAAAACTTTTTAAAAACACCCTTTCAACATAAAGAGAATTATCCCAGAACTGTGTAGTTTTTCTGTAAAATCTATATTCAGTCTGCTATAAAGGATGGTATATGATGTCCAACAGTATATTTCTTGTTCTGTGACCACGAAAGATAATGTACCAGCATATCTCAGTGCATCTGTTCTTTCCTGACATGTTGTACCAGTTTCAAAGACAAAAAGCTTTCGTGTTGGAAACGCAGATGTGACCCACTTTTATGGAACAACTAATGTACATTTCGAAATGCGCCTGTCACCTACACAGCACAGCTACGGTACTCTACATTGGGATCAGATTAATAGAGTTTATAAATGACAGAACTGTCGCTCTGCGCCGCAAGAGGAGACTCACAGGGGTATGCTGAGGGTCCGGCTCCCCCTGGAGATAAAACAGTCTGCACATGTCATTGGACTGACACAATATCTGATATAGTGTGGTTCCTATTACATTATTATATTGTGGAGACTGAAGCAGCAGGGGACTGAGGAGAGGTGAATATTTGTTTATGTTTTTAAATCAGTACACAGTGGCCATAATACTACATGGATGACTATGGGCTATGCATTATATTATATTCAGGACTATGGGCTGTGTATTATACTATATGCAGGACTATGGGCTGTGCATTATATATGGAGGTGTATTATACTATATGGAGGACTATGCGCGTGCATTATACTATATGAAGGACTAAAAGGTACAGTATACTTTAAGGAGGACTATGGACTGTGCATTATACTCTATGAAGGACTATGGGCTGTGCATTATACTATATGGAGGGCTATGGGCTGTGCAATATACTATATGGAGAGCTATGGACTGTGTATTATACTATATGGAGGGCTACGGGCTGTGCATTATATTTGGAGGTGCATTACAATACTGTATATGAAGGACTATGGGGGTGCATTATACATGGAGGACTATGGAGGGTGCATTATATTATATGTAGGACTATGGAGTTTGCATTATATTACATGGACGACTATGGGGGGTGCATTATACAATATAGAGAACTATGGAGGGTGCATTATATTACATGGAGGACTATGGGGGGGTGCATTATACTATATGGAGAACTATGGAGGATGCATTATATTATATGTAGGATTTTGGCTTGTGCATTATATACGCAGGAATAAAACATGCACCAACAATTGACGTGCTGCAGATCTTTTTTTGCACCCAAAACTGCAAGGAAATAAGAAGCAACATCTGCACATCACTTCAGAATTCTCACTGCCTTTGCTGGCATAAGGATAGACATGCAGATTTGGGCAACAAACTGCGCCAAATCTGCAACAAAAAACTCAGCGTCCGCACACAGCCTAAGTGTGGCCATCCTATACAGGTGAATAGGAAAGTAACACTATATGCTTGCCCTGCTTCCTGGGTAAGAACATGGGTTTGAGCTCAATGTTCTAGAGACACTTACAGACCCAAATTTCCTTACTGCTTAACTCATAATTCCTTAAAAGGAACCTGCCACCAGGTTTTTCCCTTATGAGCTGTGGCCACTACCAGTGAGCTTTTATATGCAGCATTCTAGAATACTGTATATAAGAGCCATGACCGCTGTATAACGTAAAAAACACCTTTAACCCCTTCAGCCCCCGGGCACTTTCCGTTTTTGCGTTTTTGTTTTTTGCTCCTTTTCTTCCGAGAGCCGTAACTTTTTTATTATTCCGTCAATCTTGCCATATGAGGGCTTGTTTTTTGCGAGACAAGTTGTACTTTTAAATGAAACCATAGGTTTTACCATATATTGTACTGGAAAACAGCAAACAAATTCCAAGTGTGGAAAAACTGCAAAAAAAGTGTGATCGCACAATAGTTTTTGGGATGTTTTATTCACCGTGTTCACTATATGGTAAAACTGATGTGTTGTTGTGATGCCTCAGGTCGGTGTAAGTTTGTAGACACCAAACACGTATAGGTTTACTTGTATCTAAGGGGTTAAAAAAATTCACAAGGTTGTCCAATAAAAGTGGCGTACGTTTTGCGCCATTTTCCGAAACACGTTGCGTTCTCATTTTTCGGGATCTATGGCTCAGTGATGGCTTATTTTTTGCGTCTCGAGCTAACATTTTTAATGGTACCATTTTTGCGCAGATGCTACGTTTTGATCGCCTGTTATTGCATTTTGCGTAAAACATGCGGCAACCAAAAACCGTAATTTTGGCGTTTGACATTTTTTTGCCACTACGCCGTTTACCAATCAGATTAATTGATTTTATATTTTGATAGATTGGACATTTCTGAATGCGGCGATACCAAATATGTGTATATTTATTTATTTTTTAACCCTTTAATTTTCAATGGGGTGAAAGGGGGGTGATTTGAACTTTTAGGTTTTTTGTTTTTTTTTTTTACTTTTTAAAACTTTTTTTTACTTTTTTTTTTATTTTACTAGTCCCCCTAGGGGGCAATAGCGATCAGCAATCCGATCGCTGTTATCTATCTGCTGATCACAGCTATACAGCTGTAAACAGCAGATTCAGTCACTTCCGGTTTCCCTCTGCTTTGTGCCGAAGAAAAACGAAAGTGAAACTTCGTAGCTGCAGGCATCATCACATGACCCTGTGCTACGATGGCAACCACCGAACGTCACGTGATCACTCACGTGACTTCCAGTGGGGGCGGCGGTAAGTAAAAAACATGGCCGCACGCATATAGATCTCGCTGCCTGACTATGGCAGCAAGATTTAAGGGGTTAAATGTTGCGAGTGGAAGAGATTCCACTCGCAACATGCAGGCACACATGTCAGCTGTTGAAAACAGCTGATATGTGTGCCGACCGTCGCCGCCTGCCCGCGGCAGGGGGCGGGGCTTAACGGGACACGATCCTTGACGGATAGATCCGTCCAAGGTCGTGAAGGGGTTAAAATACTCACCTAGGGCGATCCGGTCCGATGGGTGTCGCTGCTCTCGGTCTTCCACCTCCTCTCAGCCCCGTGTACATGACACGTCCTACGTCATTCACACAGAGGCCTCCATTGCGAGAAAAGGTCAAAGACCACCCATGCAAGCGCACTACAATACTTTGATCTGCCCTCAGCTGGGCTGATCAAAGTGCACAGGCACAGGAGTGCAATGGAGGCCTCTCTGTGAATGATGCAAGATGCATCATGCACACAGCAAGAGGACGGCGATCGGACAAGATGGAGGATGTGCTGGACCCGCGACTCCCATCGGACTGGACCCCCTAGGTGAATATAATAAAGGCGTTATTTCCATTCTACAGAGCGGCCTGGGCACTTATATACAGTATTCTAGAATGGTGTATATAAGAGCCCACTGGTGGTGGCCGCAGCTCATAAGGGAAAAACCTGGTGACAGGTTCCCTTTCATTTCTAACTTAAAGTGAATCTATCACTAATATTTATTTTCTAATTAAAATCAGATTGTGATACAAATTCTGGTTCTGTACTAATTCTCATTTATGATTATATATTTAGTTTTTATATCTCAGCTTCTGTTGACATTATGTTGAAATCGCATGAATTACAGAGAGCAACAGTCTGCAGATGTTCATTGTCTTTTAGGGGGGGCTGTTCTCAGCATACTCTACAAGAAGAGGAGGTGATCTGATTGTAGGTCCTGTGTTCTCAATATGTAGGTGTCATCTTTCATTGTAATCCTACACGGAGAGATTATGAAAAGACTGCTGTAAATAGATATCTACAGAACAGGAAGTTTTAGTTAATTATAAGGGTCAGCGGTTGCAGTGAAAACTGCAAGATCTCAGGGCCTTTTTATATATAAACTGTTACAATAAATTTCAAAAAAGGCTTAGAGCGTACCTACCTATCTTTCCCTTTTTTAATATTTTTTCAGCAGGTGAACAGGGGTCCAGGGCTTGAGACCCACTATTGCTAAAAAAAGACGATGTACATACGGCTTAGGCTAGTGTCACACATCCGGCTTTTTGCCGGATTCGGCGGACTCCAGTACAGTGTGATACAGTACAATGGTAGCTTGGCCACTTCAGGGTCACATGCTCCGGTCACATGACAGCATGTGACCGGAGCTTGTTGCGCTGCCATTGTACTGTATACACTGTACTGGATTACGTCGAATCCGGCAAACCGGCGAAAAGCCGGATGTGTGAAACTAGCCTTCCTGTGCTCCAACATGAGCATATGCGCTAAGTGTTTTTTATGGGTATTTTTCTGTTAACACGTACCCTTTAAGCAGTAGAAATAACTGTGGTCCCATTGTTAAAGAGTAAATAAACTGTTTTTAGATTCAACTATTGATCAGCTTTTGTAAAGTTCTAAATCTTTATAATATACTCCGTTACTTTCTATGAATACCAAGCTGAAAGTGCTGGCCTATCTGCCTAGTTCGTGCTGATTTCAACTGCAGGTCTAGCCAAATGTGCACCCCCATGTGAGCTTATCCACACGCCTACCCATGATCAAACACCATTTAACACCAAACATGATCAAACACCTGCAAAACGTGTTTCTGACGTATGCACAGATGGGGCCATTGACTATAATGGTGAAGATGGAGTCACTGTGTGCTCTGTCGTGCACCATTTTCGGGCATATACGTTTTCCGGCGGCGGACACCCAGACATAGTCGACTGCGTAGACTTGAGAGGTCTGTAATTTTTATTGTAGGGAGACTTCAACTGTGACAGACTTAATAAAAAAAAATAATCCAGAAAATCCCATTATATGATTTTTAAATAATGAATTTGCATTTTATTGTTTGAAATAAGTATTTGATAAAATAAAAAAACAGAACTTAATATTTGGTACAGAAACCCTTGTTTGCAATTACAGAGGTCAGACATTTCCTGTAGTTCTTGACCAAGTTTGCACACACGGCAGCAGGGATTTTGCCCTCCTCCATACAGATCTTTCAGATTTCGGGGCTGTTGCTGGGCAACATTGAGTTTCATCTCCCTCCAAGGATTTTCTATTGGATTCAGCTCTGGAGACTGTTTAGGCCACTCCAGGACCTTGTAATGCTTCTTACAGAGCCACTCCTTAGTTTCCCTGGCTATGTGTGTTTCGGGTCATTGTCCTGCTGGAAGGCCCAGCCACGACCCATATTCAATGCTCTCACTGAGGGAAGGAGGTTGTTGGCCAAAATCTCACGATACATGACCCCATCCATCCTCTCTTCAGTATGGTGCAGTTGACATGTCCCCTTTACAGAAAAGCACCCCTAAAGTATGATGTTTCACCTCTAATGCTTCATAGTTGGGATGCTGTTCTTGGGGTTGCAGTCATCCTTCTTTTTCCTCCAAACATGGGAAGTGGAGTTCATACCAAGAAGTTTTATATTGATCTCATCTGACCACATGACCAACTCCCATGCCTCCTCTGGATCATCCAGATGGTCATTGGTGAACTTCAAAAGGACCAGCACATGTGTTGGCATGAGCAGGGGGAGCTTGTGTTTCCTGCAGGATTTTAATCCATGACAGTGTAGTGTGTTGCTAATGGTAATCTTTGAGACTGTGGTCTCAGCTCTCTTCAAGTCATTGACCAAGTCCTCCCGTGTAATTCTGGGCTGATACTTCACCTTTCTCAGAATCATCCTTACTCCATGAGGCATGATCTTGCATTAAGCCAAAGACTGAGTAAGATTGACAACCATCTTGTGTTTCTTCCATTTTCTAATATTGCACCAAAAGTTGTTGCCTTTTCACCAAGCTGTGCGGGTCTACAATTTTGTCCCTGGTGTCCTTAGACAGCTCTTTGATCTTGGTCATGGTGGAGAGATTGGAGGGTGATTGAGTGTGGACAGGTGTCTTTTATACAGGTAACAAGTTCAAACAGGTGCAATTAATACAGGTAATGAGTGCAGAGTACGAGGGCTTCTTAAAGAAAAATTAACAGGTCTGTGAGAGCCAGAATTCTTGCTGGTTGGTAGGTGATCAAATACTTATTTCATGCAATAAAATTGAAATTCATTATTTAAAAATGAGATGATGTAATTTTCTGGATTTTTTTTATTCTGTCACAGTTAAAGTGTACCTACGATAAAAATACAGACATCTCCATTCTTTGTAGGTGGGAAAACTTGAAAAACATCAAATAATTATTTTCCTCACTGTAGGTGCTGCCTTTATTTACTCTCCATCTAGATGAAATCTATCCATGTGTATTGTAAGGAGGTGAGTTCCCTGTTAAAGTGCACAATATTTTGTTTTTCATCATTTTCTATTAGGGATATTGTTTTTTAGGAAAAAGACAGAAGGACAGAAACATACTACAAAGGCACAAATATCTTGCAAAGCAAGCGAGCATTTATTAGTTTGCATGCAAATGAGGAACACTAAGAAAGCAAGCTGCTCTACTGCAAATTCTCCATTCATTTTTCTAAAGGTGGTAAGCTTTAAGAGAGAAGTTTAGTGAAGAATATTAGCAAATTCTCAATACTAAACTACTAAAATTGGAAAGGTAGCTGTAATTGATGTCCCTCAAAATAGACCTTCCTGGGTTGGCACCCAACTATTTTGTCACCTTAAGGGCTATGTGCGCACAGTGCGTTTTTCGCGGCGTTTTTGGGGTGCGTTTTTGGCCTCAAAACTGCAGGACTTTGCTTCCCCAGCAAAGTCTATGAGTTTTCATTTTTGCTGTCCGCACACATCTGTTTTTTTTACCTGCGTTTTTGAGTTGAAAAAAAAAAAAAAAAGGACATGTCAGTTCTTTCCTGCGTTTTTCTACGTTTTCCGCCCATGCAATGCATTTGAAAAACGCAGCAAAACGCAGAGATCAAAAACGCAGCAAAACGCAGCCAAAAACGCACCAAATCGCGGCAAAAACGCATGCGTTTTTTGATGCGTTTTTTCGACGCAGGTGCATTTTTGTGTGTTTTTAGCGGCCAAAAACGCACAAAAACGCAGCGTCAAAAAGACGCAGTGTGCGAACCTAGCCTAATTTACTATTAAAACCCTTATTGTGTCAGTAAGCCTCTTCCTCCCTCTTCTTTCTTGAGCAGATAAATTATTAACAAAAGACTAGGGACATGCTGTCTGACAACTCCACCGAAAAGACAGAGGCTTAAGCGGGCTTTACACGCTATGATGTATCTTACGATACATCGTCGGGGTCACGTCGTAAGTGACGCACATCTGGAATCGTTTGATACATCGTAGCGTGTGACAGCTACGAGCGAGTGTGATCGAGCAATAATACTCACCTTATCGTTGCTCGTTGACATGTCGCTCATTTTCTAAGAATCGAACATCCGGTTGTTCAATGTTCCCGAGGCAGAACACATCGCTCCGTGTGACACCCCGGGAACGATGAACTGCAGCTTACCTGCGGCCGGCAGCAATGCGGAATGAAGGAGGTGGGCGGGATGTTTACGTCCCGCTCATCTCCGCCCCTCCGCTTCGATTGGCCTGCCGCTGTGTGACGTCTCGGTGACGCCGAACGTCCCTCCCCCTTCAGGAAGAGGATGTTCGCCGCCCACAGCGAGGTCGTTTGGTAGGTAAATACATGTGACGGGGGTTACAACATTGTGCGACACGGGGAACAAATTGCCCGTGTCGTACAAATGATGGGGGCAGGTGCGATCGCACGATTAATTGAAGCATGTAAACCAGCCTTTAGAGGCAGCTTCATCGCTGTCATCCTCAATGACTCGGGCGCATAACTCTAATTTCTCTCATTTGGATTGGCATTGTGATTACAGGAGAGATATTGGAGGCACTCTATATGGCCTGGCATTTCTATCTCAGGATTTGGTAATATTAAAAACATCTTTAAGGGGTTGTTCAGCTGATAAGGGTCTGAACTGCATTTAGGTCCTGTGCGCACACTGCGTTTTTACCCGCATTTTTTTTGCGTTTTTGCTGCAGAAATTTCTTGAGAAAATAGTTGTAACCTTTCTGCAGACATTCCCCAGCAAAACCTATGAAAAAAAGAAATAGCTGCGTTTTTTTCTCAAGAAAATTCTTTCTGCAGAATTTCTTGAGAAAAAGAATGTGTATGTCACTTCTTTTCAGCAGGTACCTGCGTTTTTTGCCATAGATAATGGTAAAAAAACGCAGGGCCCAACCTGCGGAAAGAAACGCATAAAAAAACGAACAAAACCGCAGTAAAAACGCATGTGTTTTTCAGTGCATAATTGGTGCGTTTTTTTAACGCAAGTGGGCTAATTTTTCAGACTCAAGAAATTTCTTGAGAAAAATCCTTTTTTTAGTGCACACAGGGCCTTAAAAACAGAATATTCATTCCCCTCTTTAGTCCTGCTCCTGTCCCTGCTTTCCCGCTGGTCTCTCCCTCGTATACAGAAATGTCTGCCCAACCAATCACTGGCTGAGATGCGTCATTGTTGCTTCCAGTGATTGGAGTATCTGCCATTTCCTGCTTGTCAAGAGGGTCCAGAAAGTAGAGCTCAGTGTGGACCTAGAAGCACTTGCAGGGGGACAGTGAGTTGAATATCAATTCTTTTGTGGGGAAATTTTATCACTGTTATTTTTAAAAAAAATATACATTTAAAAAAATATATATTGGTTATATGGTGTGTGGACACATCATCCATGGAGCCAGTTGAAAAGAGACTGATGGAGGAACAGGGTACAGTCTACTTGCTTCCTCCCACCGCAAAGAGCGCGCTTCCTGGTTCCGGGGCAACACGTGACCGGCCTGTTTCCATGCAGTGCATATTATCTGGAAGAATGGATACACCAGAGATGACTGAGGAGATGAAGCAATGGATGGACAAAGCCTTTCAAATGGCTCAAAATGCCTTGGATAATGGTGAAGTTCCTGTTGGATGTCTCATGGTCCATGAGAAACATATCGTGGGGCAAGGAAGAAATGAAGTTAATGAAACAAAAAACGCTACACGTCATGCAGAAATGGTGGCAATTGATCAGGTATTAGACTGGTGTAAGGAAAATGGAAGGAACCCCAGTGAAGTTTTTGAAAACACCATCTTGTATGTGACGGTGGAGCCATGCATCATGTGTGCTGGTGCTCTACGTTTACTCCGAATTCCTTTAGTGGTGTATGGTTGCTGTAATGAGCGGTTTGGTGGATGTGGATCAGTTCTGAATGTTGCTGAAAATGGAATACCCAACACAGGAGCTTCATTCAAGTGCTTACCGGGATACAAAGCTGAGAAAGCCGTGGAGATGTTGAAGAGATTTTACAAGAAAGAAAACCCTAATGCCCCAAAATCAAAAGTCCGAAGAAAGGAATAAATGACTTTTCTGTTTTTGGTTTGGATAATTGGGATTGCCTTTGTGTGATCAGAGGCACGAAACTCCATGAAGACGTCTACTTCATACTGAGTAATTCTCATCTCTAGAATCTCATGCCGACGCTTTTATGGATCCCTGCTGTTTGCGAAGCTCCAGAGATAAGAACAGGCAACAAGAAAACCGCTTGGCACTACAGACAGACGTCCTCCATTAAATGCATGTTGATATACAAAGATGTAGTCCATACACATCGCAAGCTGCCCTAATCAATGCTGCTCTGTCATTATAGAAAAAGTCACTGAACGTCCAGGGTAGTGGAGGGGAGGATGACGGCACTCACCACATTATGGATGAGTCTTCTTTATTATATCATAGCCAGTAATTAAAATCAGGTGTATTGAGTACGAGGAAACGGCAGGCTATGGCAGTTTTGTGCCTACTTCTACAGGCCTATGAAGTGACAGTAGGCACGAAACAGCTTATTTTTTTTTTCCATTTGATATATGGTGTGTGGACACATCATCCATGGAGCCAGTTGAAAAGAGACTGATGGAGGAACAGGGTACAGTCTACACACGACAAGCAGAGGGCCAGTAAGATGAGTATTGCTCCTTTTGTTATAGTAGATTATTTTAAGTGATTTGAAAAAAAAAAAAAAAATTACGAGGTTTGACAGCCCCTTAAATATTATGCACTTGCAGCTCAAAATTAATCTATATTAAGGTTCTGCATGAGATGTGCATTGGCCCCGATGTCTGCCTAAGTTCGACGGGCTGACTAAGAGTGCCTTGAGCTGCTGGACCCAGGCACACTGCCAGCTGCCTGACCTGATAACTGCTCATACTAACCCTACATATTTTTCAATTGAAGATTTAACCATGATCATCGATATATACTGTCATCACTTTAATGCATCCTACTGAGGACAAAGTACTCTTTGGTATTAATGTTAAAGGGCTTGTCCCAGGAACAAAGTTCATTTTAATCAATAGATCTTGGAATAATAATAATTTCCACATTTGGATGTGTTTACAAAAAATGTTCCTTTACTGAGATAATCTTATATATGTGTCCCTGCTATGTACTGTGTAATGGCCGTGTCTGACCATACAGGGACATAGTCTGATCATATGACATCTCCTGGGTCGCGGAGTATGCAAAATAGAGTATAAAGACATTATAGCGGGAGATCACAGCTGATACTTTTTGTGATGTAAAACATTTCCCCGTCTGTAAAAATATTTCAGCTCAAATAAAGAATAATTTGCAATCCTGTGTGTAATTTTTTGCATCCTCCCCTGCCCAGGAGATGTGGTATAATCAGACCATGTCCCTATACGGTCAGACACAGCCATTACACAGCGCATAGCAGTGACACATATATAAGATTAACTCACTCTAAACATTATTTTAAACACATCCAATTGTGGGAATTATTATTAGTATTAATAAAAACTATTGATTCAAATTAACTTAGTTTGTGGAAAAACACCTTTAAGCACTGAGGCCTGAATTTACAGATCTAATTTGCAGTATATACAGAAAATTGGTAATAATTACAAATATACTTATACTTGGCAAAGCTTAAATTTTAGTTTGGTTCTTAATATCCCTCTTTACGTGATTCAGACCTCAGCCTTTTGTCGCGAATGATATGAAGCTGCGCCATCTCTGTTGGGCTCTTTAGCTAGAGGTCTTGAGTGGATGATCCCTTCTGATGGAGCTGGGTCAGCCTGCTAACAGCAAATAAAACAAATGGTTCATACAGTTTGTGAAGCAAGACAGCACAAATATTGCCTGCTAAACAGGCTAGGCTTATAAAGAGCATATTACACATAGGCACAACACACAATGACACACAAGACAGACTGGGTTTTAGTCAAAGGTTAAAACATTTGTCAAAAAAAGACCATTTTAGTAACAATGTTTGCAATTTTAGCATAGAAAATATATATGTTAAAAGCATCAGTATGGTGTTTAGTTAAAACCATTAGTAAATAATGGAAACCGGCTTTACTGTAAATTTAGTTTAAGTAAATATTAGAAATAAAGTGTCTTTAAGTTAAGAAATAAGCAAGGTATGTACAAGAAAACAAGGTTGTGAATGCTTGTACTACCAAGGACACTACTTTTATTTCAAAACCATATTATGGCATGGATAACATTACCACTTTCTTTTGCAGGGGTACTTAAAAAAAAAAGGTTTTCCTTAAGGTTAGCACTTCCTGAAAGGGAATCTGTCAGCAGGGTTTTGCTTCCTCATCTGAGAGCAGTATAATGTAGGCAGACAGATTCTGAATCCAACAAAGTACCACTTAGATTACTGGATGAAGTCATTCTGACACAATCAGAAGTTTAAGATTTAGCAAAGCAGCAGGCCTGAATGAGCTTCCCCACCCACACTAGGCACTCTATAGAGATTGTACATTGACAGTGAGGTGTGGTGTCAATCACAGGATCACGAGCTTGATCCTAACAATTGTTAACAGTTTTATTCAGACATTTCTTTGGCCTCTATAAATTTAACACGTGAAAGAAAAAAGATCCAAAGGTAAAGGAAGCCTGCCAGGTTCCCCCAAGCCTTAGAACTACCCCAGTACCATATAGAACATTTAAAGGGTTGTCCTGGACAATTTTATTTTTACTATGAGCCTAAAATCTAACAGGCACTCTGTTAACTTAGTTGTTAACTAACTGCCTGCTCTGCCCAGTACACATCTTTCCTGCCGCTGATTCAACTGATCTTTATTCAAAACGCTAGTCAAATGGTAACCTACGCCGAGCAGCTCTATGAATTGGTACGGACCAATGTCAATACCTGCTGTAAACCTACTCTGAGCGCCATTCAAATCTAGAGACCAATTAGTGAGCTCACAGCAGCTGCTAAGGTTGTTCTGTACCCAGCCATCGGGCAACATGGAGATGATTACCATACAGTGACAGAGGTGTACAAATGTCATTTTTAGAAGTATGCCACACTGCACAAAAAAGGATTTTTAGGATCCTAATTAGAAGGACTGACTGGTACTGACGGGTACAAGCGAGTTGACTGAGACAGGCTGGATAGGTGGCTATGGACAGGAACGGTGGGCACGGCAGACACAGACAGATATGGGAAGGCAGGTACAGGAGACGGACACAGGAGTAAAACGACCTGACAACTATCTAGCAGACTGAAACACTGACTAACTGAATGCATTGCGCAGGCACCTCCCCTAATGCGAGGGTGCCTTAACTACACAGTGCTTCTCAGCCATAGGCTGAGAGGCATTTCCGGGAAATGGCATGCCAGCCCTTTAAGAGGAGGGCCGGTGTGCGTGTGCGCGCGCATCTTAGGTGCACTCCCGGGAATACTGTGCGGCATGTACAGGAACCAGGAGGGAAGGAAGAAGGAGAGCATGTGGGAGGCCGTGCCGCAACAGTGCAGCATGGGACCCAACCAGGGCGGTGAGTATGTCGGTGTCCCTGCAGGGATGCCGGCGCTACACTGGCCCTCCAAACAAACAGCTAATCCTGTCAGGAAAACATGGGGCTGGCCAAGCATTTTAGATTAATGGTCCATGCAATTCAAAATCGGATCAAGCCTGGCATAATAGGAGACACTGTAATGAGAGGCTCTCATGTCTGGCTCATAGCCTTTCTATGAGTGAAGGACTGTTTATGGTGTCACTATAATCTAACAGGGCATGTAAATTAGGGCTGTCTTAATTAGAAAAACCTTTCACTGGTTACTGAAGCTACCTAAATTAATAATTTAATTTTAGAATCAAATAGATTTACCAGGAAACTTTATTGATTTGGGTGGTTGGAACACGGAAATGATAATGAAACAGCAGAGTAATGGCACTGAAGATTTGTAATGCCGATGGATCAATATGCAAATACTTATATATAGGGAGTCTCTTGTAAATTCATACTGTAAATGTAAAACCATCTCAAAGATCATATAAACTCCTGGAAAGTGAGTAACCCCTTGAACTGCTTTCTCTTTCTTTCATTTGACATGGTGGCTTAGTGGTTAGTTCTGTAGCCATGTAGCTGTAAGGTCCTGGTTAAAAGTCCAAAGGACAACTTCTACAAGGAGTTTGTATGTTCTCCCCGTGTTTGTGTGGGTTTCCTCCCAAACTCAAAAGACAAACTGATAACTTAAATTGTAAGCCCCAATGGGGACAGCGATGATGGTGTCTGGAAGGGTTTGTGGAATGAACAGCTCAATATAAGGGAGTAAAAATAAATACATTCTATACCGATCCCCAGTAGTTTATTATTATGGGTAAGAATACTTAAAAAGGTATGCAAGTTGTACAAGTAATTGGAAAATATTTGCACAACCCACACATTAACACCTACTCGCTCACACACGAAACACTAAGAGTGTTGTTTATTACCATAATACATTTGTTACTGTTTTAAGAAACAGCCTTACAAATGGAACAAATATAGAATGGCAAAGCAAAGCACAATTGAAGCCGAGCGTACAAAAAGCATGATTATAAAAAACTAGGCTAACGCTCCATTATAAACTAATTCCACCGAAATACAAATTATGCTCAGTGGTGCAAGATAATAGAGGTGTTTTGAGGCTGAAAAGTTTGCTATAGTCTAAAATTAAATTATTATGCTCTTTGGAAATGAATGAATTTAAAGAGAAACGATGTCCAAAAAATAAGAAGATGTAGTTTTCAAAAGGTGAAAACATAACAGTGCGAAAGGCTGATATGTAAAAGTGGATCTTTAAGATTATTCTACCGATCTTATACAGTTAAAAGGAAGGATTGGTGATGTGATATTAGGCCGGAAAATCCTTTTGAATATTATTATTTATTAAGAGCCAGGGGAAGACAGGAATAAAAACGTGGTTAATCCTGCGCTGCTGTCCGTGAAGGAATCCAATGAAAATAAATCAGAATTGAATATAAAAGGTGGTTTTTATTCAACGCGTTTTGAAGTAAACGTAACGTCTTCTTCAGGAAAGGCCACCAAAAATACAAAAATGTTATTTTTGGTGGCCTTTCCTGAAGAAGAAGTTAAGTTTACTTTGAAACGCGTTGAATAAAAACCACCTTCTATTTTCAATTCTGCTTTTACATTGGATTCCGTCACTGACAGCAGTGCTGGACTAACCACGTTTTTATTCCCGTCTTCCCCTGGATTTTTTATCAAAGCCCTTGTGGCTCGTGGTCCGTGCAGCAGCTGTACATGCGATATACACTGGTTGTGGATCACACAACCCCACCAGGTGAGCTGTTTTGCTGGGTTTTTTTTTTTATTAGCCTTCTGGTATGTTTGGATAAGACCCTATTGTGCTTTTTATCCACAGTTTTTTCTTCTCTATTTATTAAAAGCGTAACAGAGAAGAAATGAAATAGGGACCTCTGAAAACTGAAAGGTGGAACCCTTAATGAAAGGTCATAAGGATGTGTTACTCCCCTTTTCCCATGCACTAATTTTGTAAAAATTCCTCCCTCTGTGCTTGCTTTGCTCCCAAATCTATATAATGAACATTCACAGGGTAAGAATAACAATCCTACATGTCTGACAAAGGAAGGCTGGGTTCACATGTCCTGTAGTAATCTATTATCATGGATCCGTTAAAGATCCATTTGCAAAAAAGTTGTGCAAACACAACTTTTTTGTCTGTTGCTAAGTTGGTAGGATCCATTTTTAACATATAAGTGAATGATACCAACAGACACGGACAAACCCGTGTCATTTTTTCAATATGGGGAAAGCCATATACAGAAATGAAGATGAAAAGAAAAGAAAATTCTGTACAACAGCTTGATTACAAAAGTTACAAATAGTTTTATTAGATATTATAAAGGCATTATAGCAAATACAAAAAATACATAGAAATGTAAAAGCCGTGAAATTTCTAATTTCACGGCTTTTACATTTTTATGTATTTTTTGTATTTGCTATAATGCCTTTATAATATCTAATAAAACTATTTGTACCTTTTGTAATCAAGCTGTTGTACAGAATTTTCTTTTCTTTTCATCCATTTTTAACATGTGGAGTCTATGGACAACAGAGCCGTTAACGGATTGCAATTTATCATTCCTTTGTAACGGATCAGTTAAGAAAACAACGGATCCATTACAAATGCAAGTACAATGGCTGGCTAAATAGCAATCTATTAACGAATCTGTTGTCCATAGACTCCCATGTTTAAAAAAATGGATCCGGCAGAAATCAGTTTCCCAACGGATCCATTCTAACAGATGACTACAGGACATGTGAGCTTAGCTGAAAAGATAACCAGAAATGAGAAATTGACAGACTGATTTTTCTCTGTTAAAGTTATGCCTTATGATAAAACTGTATGGAAATATGTATATTAGATAGAGCAAAATAGTAGGATCCTTGTCCAGTGGCCACATTGCTATCCATAGCAGCCTGACCAGAGCCCTGTGTACCTCTTGCTGTCTGTCAGCATCCCTGTCATCTCTTCTAATAAGTGGGCCTGGCAGAATGTCATCATTGCAACGTTTTGTATGAATGATACCACATCAGGCGTATTAATCACAAGAAGCTTTGGGGATGCCAAAAAATAGGAGAAGGTTCATAGGGCTCTGGTCTGGTAGCCACAGACTACTGATCATTCAAAACTCCTTGACTTGGAGCTTCAGTTTTTAATTGTAATAAGAAGGTGGATAGATTGTAAGTATATACTATGATATCAAAATAAAAAAAATAAAATAAAAATTGCTTGAAAATGTAACCAACCCTAGTAGTATCTTCTGTGCAATCTTCACGTGAAGAACCAACAGATCTGGTCAATGTTCGATGTTGTACCTGAGGAGATAGCAACTGTAGACTGTTGGCCCTAGATGCCATGCCTTGCCCAACACTTAGTCCTGGGTCATTTCCCTTAACCCGCACTCTGTCCCGACTCACATACATGGAGTGTCTGTGAGGGCGTTGTTGGGAGGAGAAAGGACTAGTGTAACCTAGGCCATATGAAAATGATTCATGTGGAGCTGACAGTGAGTGAGTATGACTACCATCCATCTGATCCGGAAGTTTCAGCTCCTCCATAGTTCTGGAATGTCTTGTGGTAGGTCTTCTTGACTCCAAAGATCCTTCTTTCCTATTAGTCCTTCCAGAGGGGCTTAACATACCTCTATTGTCACCATGCCTAGGACCAGCAGGGCTAGTTGGAGAATTTAAGTCATGACAGCTGGATGGAAAATATCTACTGTTGGGCTCCAGTCCTTGCCCTCTACTTTCACTAAGATTTCCCACTGACTTTGAATCTGTCAGAACACCATGACTTTTTGAATAGCTCATGTAAGAACCGCTTTTCCTTGAAGACTGTGGAATTGTATCAATGTAGCTATGCCGAGCATGCTTTTCACCTGGCTGTAAGCTGCCAGTTTTCCCTTCCATGAATGAATGCCTGTTATGCTGGGAACGTGAACTTGATTTCATATATTTTGTTCCTGGCCCTTCACTGGTCTTTGGCTCAGTACCAAAATCAAACTCATTTTTAGACTTTGCTTCCTTTGGACTAAGGAGGTGTGGCAAATTGTTATTTGACATATCCTTGTTGCCAGACCCACTTTGGTTGCTCTTTTTTGGGTGGACTGTTGGACTGTGAGATCCTGCTGGATGACTTCCATTGATGAAAGTTTCATTTGGTGGATGAGTTTCCTCATTCCTTTTTGGTCCAACAGAAAGACTTTGCACATCTTTACTGTTTGATCTGTGATGTGGCTGAGAACTTTTAGTAGACGGTTTCCTAAAGAATAAGATTAACAAAGAAGGTTAGAGAAAAAATTCACAGTAATACATGCTAATTGCAAGATGACTACAGAAAGACAACTAAGAATGTACCTAAAAGAACTTTTCACTGATATTTTCGAAACATATCACAGGACAGAAATCAGTGGGAAAAAAGATGGAAGTACAGGTGATGGTATAGACAGGTAACACTTTTCTTAAGCATTTTTTAAACAATCACCTTCCCCTGGGCAGTTTTTAAAAAAATGGGGTTGTTTGAGACTTGCACATCGATGACCTATCATTAAGATAGGTCATCGGTATCTGATAAGTGGGGTGGGCATTCACGCCGATCCTTTTTCCCAGTGTCAGTTGTGGGTGGAAGTTCTAGTTGCAAATCTGCACAACACAGCTCTTTTAACTGTATAGCGGCCATGGCCGGGTACTGCACATCCGCCCCCATTCTCATAAATAAGTGGTAGATGTGCAGTATCCAGTCACAGCCACTGGATGGAGCTATGTTGTGCAGCTCTGCAACTGAGAAGTTTTGCCCGCCGGTTTAACCGAGAACTGCTGATTGTCGGGTTGGCGGGTGTTGCACCCCCACCAATAAGATATTGATGATCTATCCTAAGGATAGATCATCAATGTAAAATTCCTGGACAACCCTTTTACGTAATTTAAATCAAATAGCAGTGAAAGAATCTATAAAAGAGCATTCTGAAAAGCTATGTTCATAGGAACTGTTCTCCATACAATTTTTGATGATCCAGTAACGGCATTTAAAAAGAGGGATAGACATTCTATTTCAGTCATAAACAACTTTATTGGCACCCCTAAATATTAAGTATACCATGTAAAATAGCTCCTGAATTACAGGATTTAGTGAAATTGTCTGGATATACATAAAATTCTATGTGTGATACAGAAGAGCACACGTCAAACAAAATAAAAACATGGCAGGGGAAAGAATGCAGAACTGAAATCAATGTCAGGACCACCTGACATGGCGTACCTGGCACTTGTAGTTAGACTAGCCTGGGATAAATTAGATTCACCTGTCTCCAACTTGTTAGTGCCAATGCTTACATGACAAATTGGCATACTAATGATGACTTTGTAGCTTAATAACGCCAATTTTATTCCCTGTTCTTTGATTACAATGGAAAAAGACAAGATAACTGTCTGAGAAGATCAGAAATTTAATTATTACCAAATGCAAGCACTCTTAATGGTACAATACTTTTATCAAAAACCTTGTTATTCCAGTTTCAACCTTTGAAATGTTAAAAAGAAACTCATGCAGAAGTCAACTACCTATCAGGACACAATATAAAGAGGAAAATTGATTAGTAAACATTACAAAAGTTGGCTCAAACTGTGGGGAAAAAACTAGCGCTAAGGCTAAGGAGGACCCCATTGCTTAACCCTAGAATGCATACCTGGGGCCTCGCAGGTTACTTGTTTTCTATGGTAGATTTCAATTGTTGCGCGTTCTACGGTTAAAGGGAACCTGACACCAGGTTTATCCCCTATAAGCTGCGGCCACCACCACTGAGTTCTTATATACAGTATTCTGGAATGCTGTATATAAGTGCCCAGGCTGCGCTGTAGAACATGAAAATCACTTTTATAATACTCACCTAGGGAGTGGTCTGGTTTGATGGGTGTCGCTGCTCTCCGCTCCAGCGCCTCCTCTCTACGGCTATCACCATCCTCCTTCTACCCACCCGAGTGTGGATGCCGTGTTCTGTGCAGGCTTACTTTGTTTTGCCCTACTCAGGGCAGATCAAAGTATTGTTGAGCGCATGCACGGACGGTCATTAACCTTTCATCACAACTGTGCATTACAGTATTTTGATCTGCCCTAAGCATTGCAGATCAAAGGGCACCTGTGCAGGACCGCAATGCCAGCCTCTGAGGATGATGTAGGATATATCATCGCTACTTGGCTGGATAGAAGGAGGACAGCGATCACCATAGAGAGGAGGTCGGACCGGAGAGCAGCGACACCTATCGGAACGGACCACCCCCTAGATGAGTATAATACAAGTAATTTTTTTACGTTCTACAGAACGGCTTGGGCTCTTATATACAGTGTTCTAGAATGCTGTATATAAGACTTCACTGGTGGTGGCCGCAGCTTATAGTCACCAAATTTCGTGACAGGTTCCCCTTAAAGAAAGGCATAAAGATCCTTGAACATGTTAATGGACAATAATATGAGAAGATTATCAGCACATTCTAGAGCTAAACATTCTCCCAAGTTTAAGAAAACTATATTTGCATTTTAAAACATCTTACAGTAAGATAATGACCTAAAGCAAAAAAAACAAAAAACAAACCCAAAACAAACAGACTGTTTTAAACTGGCCAGCATTTGAAAATCTTTGGAGAGTAGAAATCTGCTATTGGGTAAAGGAATCCTGCACATAATGAAGACCTTGATACAATTGCAGTAGAAAGTGGAACTAGCTACCAGCAGACAGGTACAAGAAGCTCACAGATGGTTACAAATCATTCGTAAGCTGTCACGGATGCTAATGGTACTGAAACAAGATATTAGGGACGGATGACTTTAATTTTCTGTGTCATACCCCATGTTTCTTCTTTACGTCAATATTTGAAATGACTGCATGTTTGGTGACAGGTTAACTTATTTGTTCAATGTATTTGGACATGCTATTACAATTATCCAATGGTTCACGACTGGTAAATATCCAATTATTTCTGTAGATAATGCCTCTTTTTGAATAAACAATCAAAGGGATCAATAATGTTGACCATAACTGTATCTCTTTATGTAATGCACCATTTATTCTTCTGCTGTCCTCTAACTGGTCTGAAAATCTGAAAAAATGTATGGGGAACGAAACTTACTAGTGATGGGCGAATAATATTAACTATTCATGTTCAGATTATTCATAACAAATCACAAAGTATTATTCCGGTATTCGGCACGAATAAAGAACCTAAAGAAAGTGAATAGGGAACCCGAGCATATTCTTGTTGTGATGAATGCTAGAATAATACTCGGTATTCGGTGAGCAATATCCGAACACGAATAGTTACTATTCGCCCATCTCTAATTTATTACTACTACAGTATTATTATTAATGTGACTCTATGGGCTACTATTAGTTTCAATCTATTCTAAGTTACTCTAGAAAACAAACAGTGAATTTATTCTTAAAAATTACTTTGCTCAAGTCTGTTACCTCTAACGAGTTTTTCACGACCCAATAGTTTTTAAGATTAGGTGAAATATTACTTGATGAATTAACAACTTTCCATATTTTTTACCTGTTCAAGAAATTTTGTTGAAATCTTTAAAGTTTTACACCAATTAATTTTATTTGGAGCAAATAATGACATTTTAATGAAAGTGACAATGACCTGCTTGATGAGTTGCTGTCTGAGTGATGAGTTTTTCTCTTGGATGATCTTGAAGGAGAGCTCCCACCTCGATCCAAGAGTCTCTGAGTCTGAAATGCTGGGTGGTTCAAGCATTGTTCGGTCAAATATCTATCAGATGGATTTAGCTTTAATAAGTTCTAGAGAAAACAAAGTTTCATTTAAAATAAGGAAGACAAAAGACCTAGACATAATACATGGCAAGTGTAAAGAGGAGGTATTAATTGAGAATACAATTAAAAAGCTTCTGCCATTTCAAACCTTCCGACATAACATAGTGATGTGTCAGAAGTTTTGATATGGTACCAATACTGATACTGGCACCACCAGTTGCAGAATGATGAGGAAAATGTGTTCTCCTGAGCAATGCTCTTCTCGGTTACTGAAGGTAGACACATAGAAGCCAAATCATCAACATATTTTATGTCAGAAAACTGGGGAAAAAAAACCTTATATAGTCACAACATTGTGTGATTTTTGGCATTTTCACACCAGTATGAAGTAGCACTACCAAAATGGGTGGCATTGAGGCAGGATGGGACATAACTATGTCCACCAATCAAATTCAGCAACTGTGAGCGTAATTTCTTAACACAGAATTGTTACTCCAGTCTTTGATTGCATTAAACATCAGTAATAATGAATCGGGCCAATGTCTTTTATTGAGCCATCTTCAGTCTTCGAGGACCGTGGAACTCAAATGAGCACTTCCACCCCTTTACGTCAGTGATCAGTTAGGGTCTCAGCACCCAGACTTCCACAAATCAACAGCTGACATATAAAAAGTTCTTTGAAATGATAACAAGCAATCGATAACAAATAATGTCTGATGCAAGTTATAGCCTTATCAAAAGTATAAGTACATAGATGCGCTCATAAGACACATATACAATGGGTGAAATAAATATCAAACATGTCACCAATGTTCTAAGTAAATATAGTTCTAAAGGCACTATTGACATTTAATGCTCACAAGATGTTGGTAACAACCCATCCAATTCCCACAGGCAAAAAAATCAAACCATATATGACCATAAATTAAGCTATGTGTAATAATGAGAAATGGCAGTGAAAAAACACAGGTTTTTCTGAAGCTCTCCACAGGTGTTTGCTGGCTATTGGACAACTCTGCTGATAATTATTTTCCCTTTTCTGTTGAAATCTTGCAGAGAGCACTTGGTCATGGTCGGTTTATTGTGAGTTGATATTCTTTCAGCCTTCAGATTATGGTCCCAACAGTGCTTACTGGAGCCTTCAGCAGTTTAGAAATTCTTCTGTGACCAATGCCATCAGTATGTTTTGCAACAATAAGGTTGTGAAGGTCTTGACACAGCTCACTGGTTTTACCCATCATGAGATGTGTGGCACCTTGGTAATGAGACACCTTTTTATAGGCCATTAGTTGAACCAGCTGATATCATTGTTCTCTAAGTGGCAGGCTTGCTTTTTAATTACTGATAAATTTCATCTGGTGTCATAACTTTACATGACTTTTTGCACCTCTCTTTATTTATGTGTCCAACACTTATTTCCTGTGTCATTTTTCATTAATACACAAATTAATTTATCATCAACATCTGTTGTTTAATTTCTTTACCTTTTCTTTTCTTTCAAACACATACAGAGCATTTTAAAGAGACAAGTTGAGCATCTTTCTCCATCCAGCAATTAGTTTATGCAAAACCAAAAACAACTACCTCTAGCATTTTGTATGACCTCCATGATTTTTTATATAGTAAAGAAAGAGGGTAATCTGCAATGCTGGTTACATATCCACTGTAAAAAGTCCTATATGCAGTATGAGGATGTCTATGCGGCTTTATCTCAACGCATTATGAAGTTAAAAAACTTCTTCAGGAGAACCCAAAGGAGTCTACAGGATCCTTTTAATGACCAATTAGATATTATGAAAAAGTAGATTTTTTTTGATTGGCTGGCTTTTTTATGTTTTTACATTAACAACTTTGGTTGCATGTCATCAATTAAAGTAAAGCACCCGCCCCCGTTGTTTGTGCGTCATGGGCAACTCGCTGCCCGTGGCACACAATATCGTTAGGAGCCATCACACGGACTTACCTGCCTAGCGACGTCACTGTGGCTGGCGAACCGCCTCCTTTCTAAGGGGGCGGCTCGTGCGGCGTCACAAAGCGGCTGCCCAATAGAAGCGGAGGGGTGGAGATGAGCGGCCATAACATCCCGCCCATCTCCTTCCTTCCTCATTGCCGGCGGCCGCAGGTAAGCTGTAGTTCGTCGTTCCCGAGGTGTCACACATAGCGATGTGTGCTGCCTCGGGAACGACGAACAACCTGTGTCCTCAACAAACAACGATTTTTTGAAAATGAACGACATGTCAATGATGGACGATAAGGTGAGTATTTTCCATCATTAACGGCCGCTTGTTGGTGTCACACGCAATGACGTCGCTAACAATGCTGGATGTGCGTCACGGAATCCGTGACCCCAGCGATATATCGTTAGATACGTCGCTGCGTGTAACGGGGCCTTAACCAAAATATTTCCACAATTTGTCTACAGCTTGGGGTCATAAAACTATTTTTAAGTTGCAATTTGCCTGTAATATAAAACATATTTTTGTGGCAACAGTCCTGTCGTGTTATGTTGGATGCTGCATGCAATCACATTGACAGTCGTTAGAAATTATGTCACAATGCGAAAATGTGATCTTCATGGCAGTGACCTGAGTAACACTGGCCTAAATGACATGTTCATGGCCAGTTTATGTGATACTTCCTCTTTAACCCCTTAAGGAGTTTTCTTTTTTATGCGTTTGTTTTTTCCTCCCTATTCCAAGAGCTATAGATTTGGTATTTTTCCGTCGATATAGCCGTATGATGGCTTGTTTTTTGTACATTTGAATGACACCATTCATTTTATGATGTAACAGTAAATGGGAAAAAAAATACGTCTGGCAAAACAGTAAAAAAGGGAAATTGTTTTTTTATTTACAGAGCTCTTTTTACTTACAGGGCAGTATGATGGTCAGTACAATTACGTAGATACCTAACATGTATACATTTTATTTTAAGTGGTAAAATTTTGCAAAAAAAGTCTTTCGTGTGTTACAACTTTTTAAGAGCTTTAATGTTTTCAATTTTTGGTATCTGGTGCTATGGTAGGGCTTGTTTTTACCCCCCCCCGAGCTGATGTTTTTATTGATATGTATTTTGGAATATGTACGATGTTTTGATTGTATTTTTTTTCCTGTTTTTCTGCAATGGTGGCCAAAAAACTTTAATTCTAACAGTCCAGACAGGTACACTTGAAAAAAATCACACTGTCAAAAATCAAACATGGAAAAGATTTAAATGACTGAGAGGTTTGGCTAAATGCATCGTTATCATACTAAGAAGTTAACGTATTTTTCGCTTTATAAGACGCACTTTTGTTCCCCCAAATTTTGGGGGAAAGTAGGGGGTGCGTCTTATAATCCGAATATACGGGGGTGTATATATATATATATATATATATATATACACATATACATATATACTGCAGGGTCCGCTCTGGAGTGGTTCTGGGGGCTGGTGAAGCTGCGGGAGGGAGCCTTTGATAGCAGGTTTTATATTTTCTTCTTTTTGTCTTTGCTCCTGTTGCTCGCCCTTTCTTATCTTACTCTCTCACATATTATACCCCTATATTCTTCCTCATAATTCTCCCCCCATCCCCTTCCACTTTCTTCTTCTTCTTCTTACATTTCCTTTCTTTATTCCTGAAACCACCTGACAGTGTTATAAGTTGTTAATATACTTAATGTTTTTTCTGAATCCACATTGTTATAATTTGTAAGAAAATGTCATGATGGTTCCCTACCCATCTATGTTGTATTCTAAAATGTTAAACAAAGAATTTAAAAAAAAACAAAACAAAACATCTTATTTTTTTCTTGTTACGCTGTTTATCGATTAGTTTAATTTATTTTATATTTTGATAAATCAGACTTTTACGAACGCGGTGGTTCCAAATATGTGTTTTTTTTACCTCTAATTTTTAATGTGAAAATAGCAACATAAAGAGGAATAAATATCCTCCAAAAATTAAGCAATTACTTACAGCAAAGAAGGGCTGCAGTTGTAAACCGCTCAGGCCAAAAACTATTACCCTAGTAGGATGCAGCTAAACCCCCACTAAGTGGAGGCATCACAGGTGCAGGAGGAGCAAATCACACACCTCCAAAATATGGAGGAGGCGATAGCTAGATTATAAAACTGTACACTGATGGCTTGCATAGAGCACTGTTCACACATGCAGGTGCACAAACACAAGCCCGCAGCCTATTAGGTGACGCCCATACTATTAGATCAGGTGAGCTGCCAAGCCGTACTCCATCTGTGCACTATATATAGAAATAGCAACATAACGAGGAATAGTGTAGGGACCTACAAACATGAGGTCCCGTGACGTAGGCTTCCATATTTTGGCCATAATACCAACTAAAACCTCATATGTTTTGGTACAGGATGCAGCCAGGCCCCTTTCTGTTAGGCTTTGCATACTAGAGTCCTGTCCCTGTATGGTGCACAGATAAAGTACGGCTTGCAGCAAGCCTGATCTAGTAGTATAAACGTCACCTAATAGGCTGCAGGCTTGTGTTTGTGCACTATATGTGTGAACAGTGCTCTATGCAAGCCATCAGTGTGCAGTTTTACCATCCAGCAATCGCCCCCTCCATGTTTTGGAGGTGTGTGATTTGCTCCTCCTGCACCTGTGATGCCTCCACTTAGTGGGGGTTTAGCTGCATCCTGCTGGAGTAATAGTTTTTGGACTGGGCGATTTACAACTGCTGCCCTGCTTTGCTGTAAGTATTTTTTAATGTGGTAAAGGGGAGTGATTTGAACATTAATATTTTATTTATTATTTCAGATTTTTAAACCATTTTTTTCTACTTTGTACTGCAATTATTAGTCCCCTTAGGGGCCTTGAACCTGCAGTAGTCTGATCACTTGTTGTTCTATATACAGCAATGCGATAACATTGCTGTACATACAAGAAATCATAGTCTCCTATAAACGTCGGCCACGGGCTGGTTTTCACAGACGTACTGTGATGACAGACACAGGGGTCATCAGCTGACCCCTGTCTGTCATGTTAACTCATCATTGTCCCTTAATCCTGATGCGGCCACCCCGATAATTGCTCAGAACAGTGCACCTCCCTGTTAGCAAGCGTTAAATGCCACTATCAGAGATTGATAGCGGCATGTAAGAGGTTAACATCAATGGCCTGAGCGCCTCTCCACCAGCGGCTATTAGAGGCAGATGAAGGCTGAAAAATTCAGCCTTCATCTGCTAGGAAAGATGTGAATTTGACATGTATGCCCGCATCAAAGGCAGGGAGACAGCTTATGACGTACATAGCACGTCATGGGTCGTTAAGGAGTTAAGAGTGTATAAAAATAATTCATATAACTTACAGCTGGGAAAGGCACAAGGTTTTTGAAATCAGATATTTTTTATTTGAATGTTTTCCAACAAAACAGATATAACAACCGTGGGGATCACCCTTACCCCACCCCTCTCCCCCCTAAATTATCCCCCAACTTAACAAAAATAAACACTATAATATATAACATCAGAATCACATCTCTTTAAATAGAAATACATTGGTATATAAGAGGGTTTCTAAATGTGCTACATGTAGATAAGAATTCCCTTTAACTCAATAAAGTTATACTCATATGACACCCAAACGGAATCTCTGTAGTTCTCTGGAGGCAAGTCCCGAGCTGTCTATCCAAGGCACCAAAACCTTTTCAAATTTTGCGATACAGCCTCTTTTCAGGTAAATTGCTTTTTCCATATTAATCATCCAGTTCACCTTACTAATATATTCCGGAATGGAGGGAGTCTGATCAGCCAACCAATGCTGTGCTATCAGCTTTCTAGCCATATAGAGCATTCTAGTCACCGCTATTTTGTCATACTCATCTGTCATTAGATCTTCAACATATCCCAACACACATACCAGAGGTGAACTGACTAGCCCCCCACATAGACTTTGTTAATGATATCAACTACTTCTTCCCAGAGACGGTCAAACCTAGGACAAGACCACATCATATGAATAAGATCTGCAGACTGAGTCTTACATCTATTGCACATAGGGTTACCTCTGAGTCCAAGTCATGCAAGAATTTTGGAGTTCTATATTTTTGATGTAGCAATAGTATCTGTGAGTAATGGTGGGATTCACTCAAGGAAAAGTCCGGTACCCTCTCTAAAATTTCCATCCACTGACCATCTTCAATAGGACCTATTGCCCCTTCTTATTTTCCCTTGGACTTCGATGGAAACTTTGAAAGCATCAAATCCAGCACCATACAATAGATTACCGAAATTACTGTAAGCCCCCTGACCATTCAACCCCGACTATTCTATTTATAACCCTATTTTGTGGGATCCCCTGCTCCAGCTACATACCCTCTGCTCGCCATGCATGTCGTAATTGTAAGTAAATATAAAACTCCTGCTTGGGTAGATCGAACTCCCCCTGTAGCTGTACGAATTCCTTCAACTCACCGTTCTCCTCTAATATCTGAGCAAATCCACGAATCCCCCTCCTCTCCCACATACTGAATTCTTGCAATTTATACAAATTTGGGAGCCATGGAGTGGTCCAAATCGAAGTAAACCGCAAAATACCTTTTATGTTCTGCAGAAGTCTTAACTTCCACCACAATTTATGCAGCAACAAGAGTGGGGAAAGGCGCAAGGTTACCTGCTGCGACTCTCATTAGCTATATATCTGTCTGCTCATAAATGTATAATATCTTTTCATTTCTTAATTATGTTATGTGTCATATTCACTTTTACATAGAAGACAATTTGTAAAAAGCTAAAACTTCAAAGTCTTGCTATAAAAGACAGAAATAACCTTCAGTAGTATAGTACATATCGTATATATCATATGGAGCAATTATCTAACAATATATCTAGATATACTGTAGATAGTCAATGCATCCAGCTCTATGTATAATGTACAAAGATTTCTATGTAACTATAACTATATGTATCTATGGATTTTAGTATCTTTATAGCGCTTAACATTTATACAAGTCTAGTATCAATCTAAAAGGGATTAATAGTGAAGACACAATTTAAGCCTTATATATTAGTTTCTCAGAATTTCTATATGGTATAGTTCATGCCCTTACCTTCATGAGGTCAAGTAAAACACTGCTTATGATACCCAAGTATCGTCTTTCTAAAGACTGAGGATGGTTAACAGCTGGAAACTGGAAGACATAAGAAGCAGAAAAGAACAATTAATATATGTACAAATGGTAATAGGCACCAATAAATGTACTTAATAAAAACCTATGAAACTGGAACTATAACCAAAACATTAAAAAAACCTGTACATTAGAACAATAGAACAAAAATAAATAAAAACTTAACCGTACAAATATTAAACAATATTTGAAGAAGTCTACAAAAATGTTATCCACGTTGGGTAGGTGATAATTGGTAGATTGATGTGGCATTGATGAATGTAGCACAACAGAATAGGTAATAATTATTGTATATGGGAACAAATGCAAATATATCATTTATAGTGAAGGGTGAACCTGCAGATATCCAGGATCGGCGGGTCCAACCAAGTCTCCCGCACGGCTGTAACACTACTTATGGGGCCGCTCATTAACCTCATGCATATGCACTGCGCCCACTCACTGGCAGTCCCAGCGTCTGTGATTGGTTGCAGTCAGACCTGTGTGACAGCGTGTCTGACTGCTTGGAATTACACATGCTGTCTGCGTACCTATAATGTAAAAATAAATAAATAAAATAATTGGCATAGGGTTCCCCCATATTATGATACGCAGCACTGAAAAAGCATATAGCTACATGCTGCATCCCCCAGCCGTGTGCTTATCTTGCCTGTGTATTAAAATAAGAGGGACTCCAAGTGGCTTTTTTAAATTATTTAAATAAATAATAATAAAAAAAACAAATGGCGTGCAGTCCCCCCCCATTTTGATACCAAGCCATGATAAAGCCGACAGCTGGGGGTTGGTATTCTCATACTTGGGAGGTCCATGATTATTGGGCCCCCCCAGCCTGTAGCCATATGCCTTATCTGTGCAGGGTATCACAGTATGGGGGGACCCTATGCCAATTTTTTATTTATTTTTACCTTGCTATACATACGCAGACAGCGTGTGTAATTTCAAGCACTCAAGCACGCTGTAACACAGGGTGGGGTCGCGTCTTACTGCAACCAATCACAGATGCCCGCAGGACTGCCGGTGCGTGGGGGGAAGCGGTGAATAATACAGTTAGGTCCAGAAATATTTGGACAGTGACACAAGTTTTGTTATTTTAGCTGTTTACAAAAACATGTTCAGAAATACAATTATATATATATAATATGGGCTGAAAGTGCACACTCCCAGCTGCAATATGAGAGTTTTCACATCCAAATGGGAGAAAGGGTTTAGGAATCATAGCTCTGTAATGCATAGCCTCCTCTTTTTCAAGGGATCAAAAGTAATTGGACAAGGGACTCTAAGGGCTGCAATTAACTCTGAAGGCGTCTCCCTCGTTAACCTGTAATCAATGAAGTAGTTAAAAGGTCTGGGGTTGATTACAGGTATGTGGTTTTGCATTTGGAAGCTGTTGCTGTGACCAGACAACACGCGGTCTAAGGAACTCTCAATTGAGGTGAAGCAGAACATCCTGAGGCTGAAAAAAAAGAAAAAATCCATCAGAGAGATAGCAGACATGCTTGGAGTAGCAAAATCAACAGTCGGGTACATTCTGAGAAAAAAGGAATTGACTGGTGAGCTTGGGAACTCAAAAAGGCCTGGGCGTCCACGGATGACAACAGTGGTGGATGATCGCCGCATACTTTCTTTGGTGAAGAAGAACCAGTTCACAACATCAACTGAAGTCCAGAACACTCTCAGTGAAGTAGGTGTATCTGTCTCTAAGTCAACAGTAAAGAGAAGACTCCATGAAAGTAAATACAAAGGGTTCACATCTAGATGCAAACCATTCATCAATTCCAAAAATAGACAGGCCAGAGTTAAATTTGCTGAAAAACACCTCATGAAGCCAGCTCAGTTCTGGAAAAGTATTCTATGGACAGATGAGACCAAGATCAACCTGTACCAGAATGATGGGAAGAAAAAAGTTTGGAGAAGAAAGGGAACGGCACATGATCCAAGGCACACCACATCCTCTGTAAAACATGGTGGAGGCAACGTGATGGCATGGGCATGCATGGCTTTCAATGGCACTGGGTCACTTGTGTTTATTGATGACATAACAGCAGACAAGAGTAGCCGGATGAATTCTGAAGTGTACCGGGATATACTTTCAGCCCAGATTCAGCCAAATGCCGCAAAGTTGATCGGGCGGCGCTTCATAGTACAGATGGACAATGACCCCAAGCATACAGCCAAAGCTACCCAGGAGTTCATGAGTGCAAAAAAGTGGAACATTCTGCAATGGCCAAGTCAATCACCAGATCTTAACCCAATTGAGCATGCATTTCACTTGCTCAAATCCAGACTTAAGATGGAAAGACCCACAAACAAGCAAGACCTGAAGACTGCGGCTGTAAAGGCCTGGCAAAGCATTAAGAAGGAGGAAACCCAGCGTTTGGTGATGTCCATGGGTTCCAGACTGAAGGCAGTGATTGCCTCCAAAGGATTCGCAAAAAAATATTGAAACTAAAAATTTTTGTTTGGGTTTGGTTTATTTGTCCAATTACTTTTGACCTCCTAAAATGTGGAGTGTTTGTAAAGAAATGTGTACAATTCCTACAATTTCTATCAGATATTTTTGTTCAAACCTTCAAATTAAACGTTACAATCTGCACTTGAATTCTGTTGTAGAGGTTTCATTTCAAATCTAATGTGGTGGCATGCAGAGCCCAACTCGCGAAAATTGTGTCACTGTCCAAATATTTCTGGACCTAACTGTATGTATGAGGTTAATGAGTGGCCCTGGTAATAGTGTTACCGATGCACAGGAGACTGGTAAGTGTAACACACCCGAGTTATTCTTATTTTCTTTTTCCTTTATTTTAATTATCCGAATGGCCAGATCCGGATTAATTTTAACTCCAGGCCTGGGATCAGTGCACGGGTACTTGGTAACCCGCGTAGATCTAGACTATTACAGTCCGAGTACGCCCATCACTAATATTGTATTACTTTGCTTGTAGTGCAGAATTAATCCTGAGTATCACCCTGTATTATAGTCCTTAAGTCACAAGACATTTCTAACCCTCCACACCCTTGATTGCTCAATGTCTGTAAAGAGTTTATATCAAGAGCTGCACTGGACTGGGAATAAAAAAATATTTTAATATACCCTTTCAACCATGAGTGATTCCTAGGAAATGTTGTTTTTGTATCCCAAGAAAACCGAACTCAAGATCAGTGACATTTCACAATGGATACTCACAGAACATTGCACAGACATCATATATTGTACTTTTCTCAGCACTGCTAGATACTGTCAAAGTGACACAGAGAAAGCTTAGTGGAAAAACATTTACTAGGTTATAGTGTTTAACGCTAACATGGAAGTCCATGCAAGATCTTCTGATGAATAATTATTCATCACTCTTTATCTATCTATCTATCTATCCATCTATCAATCTCTAGTTATCTATCTATCCCTCTATCTATAATCCTTGGCTTAGCTAGATTTCTTCAGCACTAGATAGTTCATATTTGACAAATTCTCTGAGGCCTACTGTATATTGGCTGAGCTTTTGAAGACATTTCCACATGGCAAAAAAACCCCTGCCACACAACTATATTTGTAAAAGTGCTATTGACAAATTTCTCACCAGATGTCTGAAACAACCTTTCCGATGCACACAGGCAAAGAAATCAAACCTTAGATGTTCATGAATTAAGTTATGTGTAATAATGAGAAATGACAGAGGGAAAACATATTGAACACATGAAGAAAGCGTAGTGCAAAACACCATGAAAAGTCATGACACTAGATAAAATATATCAGTAATTCTAAAACAATCCTGTCACTCAGTGAAAAATATTAACAGCTGGTTCAACTGATGGTATATAAAAAGGTATCTCATTACCAAGGTGCCACACAAAAAATATATCATGATGGGTAAAACCAGTGAGCTGTCTTCACAATCTTATTGTTGCCAAACATTCTAGTGTTCTTGTGAGCAGAGTTGGGGCCATAATCTGGAAATGGAAAGGACATCAATTCACCATAAACTGGCTTCGACTAGGTGCACCCCGCAAGACTTAAGACAAAGTAGTGAAAAAAATGATCTGAAGAGTTGTCCAACAGGAGAGCTACAGAAAGATCCGGAAACAGCAAGTACAATTGTTTGTAACAAAACAATAAGTAATGCACTCAACCTCCATGGCCTGTATGCACACTTACCATGTAAAACTCCATTGCTGAACAATACACATGTTCAAGAGCGTTTAAAGTTTACTCAATAACATTTAGATAAACCTGTGAAATACTGGGAGAATTTAGTCTGGTCAGATAAGTACAAAATTGAACTCCTTGGATGCCATAATACACACCATGTTTGGAGGCCAAAAGGTACTGCAAATGACCAAAAACCCACAATATCACCAGTGAAGTTTGGAAGTGGGAACATTATGGTCTGGGGGTTTCTTTAGCCAACGACACTGGAAACTTCACAAAATTGAAGGAAGGATGAATTAACAAATGTACAGAGATATTGATAAAAATCTGTTGCTATCTACTAGAATGATGAAGATGAAATGAGGGTGGACATTTCAACAAGACAATAATCCCAATCACACAGCAAAGGAATCTTTTAATTGGTTTCAGAGAAAGAAAATAATGCTGCTAGAATGGCCCAGCCATCACCTGACATGAATACAATAGAAAATGAATGGAAGGAACTAAAGCTCAGAGTTCATAGAAGAACACGGAACCTTCAGGACTTTGAGGCTATGCGCACACGTTGCGCTTTTTTTCTGTGGAAACGCTGCGTTTTGAACTGCAGCATTTTCAGTGCCAAATTGCATGCGTTCAGCTTCCCCAGCAAAGTCTATGAGAAAGCCGAAAAATCAATGCACATGTTGCATTTGTAAACGAAGTGTTTTGGATGCCCAAAATCGCTGCGGAAAAAAAAGCAGCATGTCACTTCTTTTGTGCATTGTAGCTGCATTCTCCACCCATTGAAATCAATGATGTGGGTCAAAACGCAACCAAAATGCACTTGGACTGCATTTTTGTTGCGTTCTGCATGCTTTTTTGACAAGCAAAATGCAGGTCTTCACTGTCGGTCAATCTCTGTCTGTGGATGTCGGTGAATCTTCCTGTCGGTCGGTCTCTTTCTCTGTCAGTTGGTTGCTCTGTCTGTCTGTCTCTCTCTCTCTCTCTGTCGGTCTGTCTCTCTCTCTGTCTGTCCCTCTCTCTGTCCATCGGTCAGTCTCTCCCCCTCTCTCATACTCACCGATCCTCCTGCGGCGCTGTATGGCTGTCACACTGCTCCGGCGGCTTTTCCTCTTTTGAAAATGCCGGCCGCTCATTATTCAATCTGGTATTCCGTGCTTTCCCCGCCCACCGGCGCCTATGATTGGTTGCACTCAGACACGCCCCCACGCTAAATAAATAAATAATTAAAAAAAACAACATGCGGTCCCCCCAATTTTGATACCAGCCAGGGTAAAGCCACACAGCTGAAGGCTGGTATTCTCAGGATGGGGAGCTCCACATTATGGGGAGCCCCCCAGCCTGACAATATCAGCCAGCAGCCGCCCAGAATTGCCGCATCCTTTAGATGCCACAGTCCCGGGACTAAACACGACTCATCCCGAATTGCCATGGTGCGGTGGCAATCGAGGTTATAAGGAGTTAATGGCAGCAGCCCATAGCTGCCACTAAGTCCTAAGTTAATCATGGCAGGCGTCTCCCCGAGATACCTTCCATGATTAACCTGTAAGTTAAAGAAAATAAACACACACATCCAAAAAATCCATTCTATGGAATAAAAGACAAAAAAAACCACCCTCTTTCACCACTTTATTAAAATCCTCAAATACCCCTCCAGGTCCGACGTAATCCACACGAGGTCCTGCGACGTATCCAGATCTGCTACATGAAGCTGACAAGAGCGGCAGTAGAACACCGCCGCTCCTGTCAGATCCATGCAGCAACTGAAGTGAGCCGCGCGATCAGCGATGAAGTCACAGGTGAGTTGCGGTCTCGGGTGGAGGACTCCAGCTGGCCGCGGGTAACTTGAGTGACGGCAGCGCTAATCGCGCTGCTCACTTCAGTCACTCAGGGATTAGCGGTTGGTGAGTCCTTCACGGGTGACCGCTAATCAGGACGCCACACACAGACAGCCGCGGTATGACAATGAAGTCGGGTGAAGTTCACCCGAGTTCATTCTCATCACGCGACTCTGTCTGTGTCTGCTGTCAGCCGGCATGTAGCAGAGCTGAATTGCCGGGGGAACGCACTGTTAACAATTCATCCAAAACGCATGCAAAATGCATGGAAAAAGCATCCAAAATGCATGGAAAAAGCATCCAAAATGCATGCGTTGTGGATGCATTTTTTTTTACAAACACAGTGTCCAGTCTGCCAGAGTGTGCGTTCTTTTCTGCATTGCCCGGAACGCAATGTGCGCACGTACCCTAAGAATTGTTGTGTGAATGAGCCAAAATCACACCTAATGAATGTATGCTTCTAATTTCTCCACACAAGAAGGAGTCTTGAAGCTGTCATCACCAACAAAGGCTAATGTTCAACGTACGAAATAAATTTCAGTAAAAATGTTCAATACTTTTTCTTGGTGTAATCTCTCATTATTACACATCACTACATTTATGGACATCTATGGTAGGATTCTTTGCCTTTGTAGATTGGATGGGTTGTTACTGACATCTGGTGAGAAATTCATGTCAATAGCACCTTTAAAAATATATTTACTTACAAAAATTGGTGACGTGTGCAATACTTATTTCACCCGCTTTATATATATATATATATATATATATATATATATATATATATATATATATATATATATATATATATATATATATATATATATATATATATATATATATATATATTTATAGTGCCTACAAGTAGTATTCAACCCCCTGCAGATTTAGCAGGTTTACACATTCGGAATTAACTTGGCATTGTGACATTTGGACTGTAGATCAGCCTGGAAGTGTGAAATGCACTGCAGCAAAAAAGAATGTTATTTCTTTTTTTTTTTTTAAATTGTGAAAAGTTTATTCAGAGGGTCATTTATTATTCAACCCCTCAAACCACCAGAATTCTGTTTGGTTCCCCTAAAGTATTAAGAAGTATTTCAGGCACAAAGAACAATGAGCTTCACATGTTTGGATTAATTATCTCTTTTTCCAGCCTTTTCTGACTAATTAAGACCCTCCCCAAACTTGTGAACAGCAATCATACTTGGTCAACATGGGAAAGACAAAAGGAGCATTCCAAGGCCATCAGAGACAAGATCGTGGAGGGTCACAAGGCTGGCAAGGGGTACAAAACCCTTTCCAAGGAGTTGGGCCTACCTGTCTCCACTGTTGGGAGCATCATCCGGAAGTGGAAGGCTTATGGAACTACTGTTAGCCTTCCACGGCCTGGACAGCCTTTGAAAGTTTCCACCCGTGCCGAGGCCAGGCTTGTCCGAAGAGTCAAGGCTAACCCAAGGACAACAAGGAAGGAGCTCCGGGGAGATCTCATGGCAGTGGGGACATTGGTTTCAGTCAATACCATACGTAACGTACTCCACCGCAATGGTCTCCGTTCCAGACGAGCCCGTAAGGTACCTTTACTTTCAAAGCGTCATGTCAAGGCTCGTCTACAGTTTGCTCATGATCACTTGGAGGACTCTGAGACAGACTGGTTCAAGGTTCTCTGGTCTGATGAGACCAAGATCGAGATCTTTGGTGCCAACCACACACGTGACGCTTGGAGACTGGATGGCACTGCATACGACCCCAAGAATACCATCCCTACAGTCAAGCATGGTGGTGGCAGCATCATGCTGTGGGGCTGTTTCTCAGCCAAGGGGCCTGGCCATCTGGTCCGCATCCATGGGAAGATGGATAGCACGGCCTACCTGGAGATTTTGGCCAAGAACCTCCACTCCTCCATCAAGGATCTTAAGATGGGTCGTCATTTCATCTTCCAACAAGACAACGACCCAAAGCACACAGCCAAGAAAACCAAGGCCTGGTTCAAGAGGGAAAAAATCAAGGTGCTGCAGTGGCCTAGTCAGTCTCCTGACCTTAACCCAATTGAAAACTTGTGGAAGAAGCTCAAGATTAAAGTCCACATGAGACACCCAAAGAACCTAGATAACTTGGAGAAGATCTGCATGGAGGAGTGGGCAAAGATTACTCCAGAGACCTGTGCCGGCCTGATCAGGTCTTATAAAAGACGATTATTAGCTGTAATTGCAAACAAGGGTTATTCCACAAAATATTAAACCTAGGGGTTGAATAATAATTGACCCACACTTTTATGTTGAAAATTTATTAAAATTTAACTGAGCAACATAACTTGTTGGTTTGTAAGATTTATGCATCTGTTAATAAATCCTGCTCTTGTTTGAGGGTTGCAGGCTCTAACTTATTTGCATCTTATCAAACCTGCTAAATCTGCAGGGGGTTGAATACTACTTGTAGGCACTGTATATATATATACAGCTCTGGCAAAAATTAAGAGACCACTGCACAGTTTTATAAAAATCAGCTTCTCTACAGTCTGACAGCCATTCCATTCCAGTGTCAGTTGAATTCCAACCAGAGTACACCTCATTCTAATTAATGTGCTTCTGATTAGGTGATCACCTGAACCAAATCTTATTTAATGAGGGAAAATATAAAAAACACTGCTGTGGTCTTCACAATCCTCTTGCAATAGGACAAGCTGGGTGGCAAAACAAGTGCTAGTAATATCCCTAAAGTATTAGGAATGAAACAATAACTTTTAACCATGCCAAAAGGAGTTGAAAAGAAAAGTCTAGAGTTAGGAAAAGAAGGGCTCAATTCTGGCTGTACTAGCAGAAGGATACAGTGAGCCTCATGTTGCCTCCATCCTTAAATTTTCTAAGACGGCAGTCTATTACAACAAGGTCAAGCAGCAGACATTGGGGACAACAAAGCTACAGACTGGCAGAGGGCAAAAGCGACTCTCCATTGACTGGGATGACCGTCATCTTATTCGAATGTCACTCAGCAACCGCAGGATGACATCAAGTGTCCTAAAAAAGGAATGGCAAATGGCAGCTGGGGTGAAATGCATGGCAAGAACAGTTTGTGTTCGAGTTTGGTTCGGTTCGGTTCATCGAACGGCGAGTGAGTTCAGCGAACGTTCGACGAACACTTTCGAACCTCACTGAAAACAATGGGAGGCAAACACATACAAACTCATAGAAAACACCTTCTAAGGTGTCCAAAAGGTGACAAACAACTCACAAGACACCACAAACCCATGGAAAAGTGACAAGCACATACACTCATGCGAAAACAAAAGAGCTGGACGAGTAAAAGGAGGACGAGACACAGATATAGGCATGTCATGCCCTTCTAAAATCATGTAAAACACATCACGGGGACTCCAAGCAGTCTCCCTTTTTTCTACAAATTGGGCCACACACACCACTTCAGTGGCATCACTTGTCCCCCAGTTGCAAACTTGACATGTTGATTTGCATCAAGCACATTCAAAAATACGCCAACCTTTACTGTCCCCATGATGACATAGGGGTAGCAAAGTCCTTGCTGAACCATGACTTGTTCATCTTGGAACATTTTTAAAAAACCAGCAAGAGGACTCCAAGCAGAGTCTCCCTTTTTTCCAAAGATTGGGCCACAGACACCACTTCAGTGGCATCACTTGTCCCCCAGTCGCAAACTTGACATGTTGATTTGCATCAAGCACATTCAAAAATACGCCAGCCTTTACTCTCCCCAGGATGACAAAGGGGTAGAAAAGTCCTTGCGGATCCATGACTTGTTCATCTTGATGAATGTTAGTCTGTCCACATTGTCACTGGACAGACGTGTGCGCTTATCTGTCAGCACACACCCAGCAGCACTGAAGACACATTCCGAGAGAACACTGGCTGCAGGGCACGACAAGATCTCCAAGGCATAAGTGACGAGCTCAGGCCATTTTTTCAGATTGGAAGCCCAAAATGAGCAAGGCTCCAGTTGCAGATTCATGGCATCTATATTCACTTGGAGAGACTCCTGTATCATCCTCTCCACCCGTTGACTATGTGTCAGACTTCTTGTCTCTCGTGGCCTTGCAAAGGATGGTCTAAAAAAATCATGAAACGATTCCATAAAATTGCTGTTACCACCACATACGGTGTTGCTGGTACGGTTTGACTGATGATGACTCGACAGTCCCATGGTTGGCAAGTTACAACTGTGAGATTAACTCTGTGCACCACTGGTGTTTAGTGGAAAAGCCGAGCTAAGATTGCATAACAGCTACTGCTGATACTCCTGCATATGTGCGTCCCTTTCTATGGCTGGAATTATTTCGGCAAACTTTGACTTGTACCGGGGATCTAAGAGTGTGGCAACCAGTAGTCACCATTACTTCTAATTCGGACAATCCAAGGGTCATGTTGTAGGTAGTGCAGCAAGAAGGCGTCATGTGTCTTGCGCATCCATGCGGACCAAGTCCTTGCTGTGTTTGTGTCAGCGAGGTGATAACCGTGCTTCCTTCCTCTGACATCTCCCTCCAACCTCGAACAACCGAAAGTTCACCAAGGTCTCCCTCATCTGCTGTATCTTCCATGCCTATCGCCAGTTCGTCTTCCATTTCTTCCTGGGCTCCTGCACCTTCCTCAACATTTTGGCTGCTACCATGCGCCCATGTTAATCTCTCTCCCCCACCGTCCCATGCCTGCCGCCTTGGTGATGCTTAATGCGGCTTCCTTATTTTGCATACTTCCCAGGGGGCATTGCTCTAGAATCACTGCGTTGAGAAAACACGTGATGGTGCTCTGCGGTGCTGGATGTTGATCTCCGTAAAGTCAACCATCCTTACCTATATAGTCTTCTACTAGGCATTGCTCCCACTAGCCAGTTACCTACTCCACACTGATTAGGGGCAAATACCCCGAAACAGCTGTCTGTGGATGGATACCATGTTTTGGCATAGTTGGTTTCCTTGACTGGAGACTGCCCTTCCCATTGTTTTTCCTTCCCAGTGAAAGACCTGGCTAGTTACCTGCCAGCGTTGAGAAACATGTGATGGTGACTCCGTGGCTTCCTTGTTTTGCATATTTCCCAGGGGGCATTGCTCTAGAATCACTGCGTTGAGAAAACACGTGATGGTACTCCGCGGTGCTGTATGTTGATCTCCCTAAGGTCAACCATCCTTACCTATATAGTCTTCTACTAGGCATTGCTCCCACTAGCCAGTTTCCTACTCCACACTGATGAGGGGCAAATACCCCGAAACAGCTGTCTGTGGATGGATACCATGTTTTGGCATAGGTGGTTTCCTTGACTGGAGACTGCCCTTCCCGTGGTTTTTCCTTCCCGGTGAAAGACCTGGCTAGTTACCTGCCAGCGTTGAGAAACATTATGGTGTCTCCGCGGCTTCCTTGTTTTGCATATTTCCTAGGGGGCATTGCTCTAGAATCACTGCGTTGAGAAAACACGTGATGGTGCTCCGCGGTGCTGGATGTTGATCTCCCTAAGGTCAACCATCCTTACATATTTGGTGATGCTTAACGTCTGGACCTTGTAGATCTTGGTATCCCTTCTGCATATGAATCCTCCTGTACTTCCTCCCCTTCCTCTTGTCCCACCACCTGACTCTGAATACTGTTTAGCGTATGCTCCAGCATGTAAATGACTGGAATTGTCATGCTGATAATGGCATTGTCAGCGCTAAACATATTCGTCGCCATGTCGAAACTGTGCAGAAGGGTGCATAGGTCCTTGATCTGAGACCACTCCATCAGCGTGATCTGCCCCACCTCTGCATCTCGTTGGCCCAGGCTATATGTCATAACGTATTGCACCAGGGCTCTGCGGTGCTGCCACAGTCGCTGCAACATGTGGAGAGTCGAATTCCAGCGTGTCACCACATCGCATTTCAGGTGGTAAACCAGCAGGCCGAAAGACTTCTGGAGCGATGCAAGTCGGTCAGCTGCGCCGTTTGAACGGCGGAAGTGAGCAGATAGTGACTGTGCCCTGTGCAGAAGCCCATCTAGGCCGGGATAGTGGGTTAAAAATTGCTGGACAACAAGGTTCAACACGTGAGCCACACAAGGCACGTGTGTCACCTTGCCCCGGCGAAGGGCCGCACCCAGGTTTGCACCATTGTCACACACGGCCTTTCCTGACTGCAGGTTGAGTGGAGACAACCATTTACGAAACTCGGTCTCCAGAGCTGACCACAACTCCTCAGCTGTGCGACTCTTATTTCCCAGACATTTCAACGTAAAGACCGCCTGATGCCGTTGAGCTCTGCTGCCAGCATAGTAAGGAGGTGTGCAGGATTCCTTGTGCACAGTTACAACGCAGGTGGCCTGACCAGACAGGCTTTGGACGGAGTTGGAGGACCCAGACGAGGTTAAGGAGGCAGAAGCAGTGGAGGAACTTCTACATACAGAGGATTGACGCACAACTCGTGGGGACGGCAAGACTTGTACAGAAGTTCCTTCTCCATCTCTCACCATAGTTACCCAGTGCCCAGTCAGCAACATGTAACGCCCCTGTCCATGCTTACTGGTCCAAGTATGTGTGGTGAAATGCACCCTGTCACGCACAGAGTTTCTCAAGGAAGCGGTGATGTTGTGTGCGACATGCTGGTGTAGCGCAGGCACACCTTTCTTGGAGAAGTAGTGGTGACTGGGCATCTGGTACTGGGGCACTGCGACGGACATAAGGTCTCAAAAATCCTCTGTGTCCACCAGGCGGAAAGGCAGAATTTCTGTAGCAAACAGCTTGCAGAGGGTGAAAGTCAACCTCTTAGCTTTGTCATGGCTAGGAGGAAATGGCATTTTACTTGTCCACATCTGAGGGACCGAGGCTGGCTGCTGTGCTGAGATGGAGTTGAGTAGGGAGTCCCATGAAAACTGCTAGTCTGTGAGGAAAGTGCAGGTGGAGACATAATGTTGCCTTCATCCAAAGGTGGTGCTCTCGATGTCTGAAAGAGCTCTACACCAGCAGCTGTTTCCCCTTCCAAAACAACTGACGACCTGCCAATCACACTGCCTGTTGCAGTTAAAGAGGTGGAAGAGCTGCGTCGCAAAGCATGTGTGACTAATGTCCCCACAGTCATAGAGGATGAAGAGCGGGCGGATGCACTTGAAGGGGCAGACGGTGGTTGGCCCGGTCCGCTAGGCCGCATTGTAGCACAGTGAGCTTCCCACTGGGACTTATGCTTGTTATCCACGTGACGGTTCATGGAAGAAGTAGTCAAACTAGTGAGTTTTTGGCCTCTACTTATAGATTGGCGACAAATCTTACAGATGACATGAGTTGGGAGATCCTTTGCGATGTCAAAAAAGGACCAGGCTAGGCAAGGCTTAGAGCCCATGCAACCTGCAGAGCCACCATGACTTGTGCTCAGAGGCAGAGTTGTCGCTGAGGATGAAGTTGTTGTCGTGCTTCCAGTACTCCGTTTCTGTCCAGGAAGGTGCAAGCTAACCTCGTCGTCAGTCGCATCCTCCTCCACCGCCTCTGCTGACCTCCTTGAGTGCCTGACTGTGGGTTGACAGTAAGTGGGATCTACAACCTCATCATCAACCTGTGTGTTTGCACTCCCCTCATCCTCAGATCTGACCTCTTCCGGCCCTGACTGAATAGTTAAGTTGTCATTCCAATCAGGTATCTGAGTCTCATCGTCATCAGTATGTTCCTCATTGTCTCCACCAAGAGGAGTTACAGTTTGGGAATGAGGGTCTGCATTATGCTCAGAAACTTCTTCATCAGTGCCTGAATCTGACTCACAAAGCTTCTGGGCATCACTGCAGATCATTTCCTGGTCTGGACTCACTGTAGCTTTGGAGCAGACCTCTGATTCCCAGGTTAGGAAAAAAAGAAAATGGCGATCGCTATTCTTTCAGCACTCAGCAGCAGCACTGATCTAAACCCTGTCCCCCCCGCACTCTATACGCTGAATTTTGATAATATGATTCACAGTGACTCACAGTATTACAGTGAAAAGCCAGCTAGTAACTAGCTACGCTTTTTGGTGCTCAAACCGTTATCGAACGTAACTCAAACTGCCGAACTTGAAGCAAATCATTCGAGTTCGTCGAACGACTTGAACACCGACCAAAATCACTCGAATTTGAAATTGGCGAACCGTTCGAATCGAACATCGCTCAACTCTATTTGTAACAGGCTCCTAGAGGTAGGACTCAAGTCATGTAAAGCTAGAAAAAAGCCTTTCATCAATGAGAAGCAAGGAGAGCCAGGCTGAAGTTTGGCAAATAACATAAGGATTGGACCATAGAGCACTGGAGCACTGGTAATCTTCTCTGATGAGTCTAATTTTCAGCTTTGCCCAAAACCTGGTTGTCTAATGGTTAGACAGAGACCTGGAGAGGCGTACAAGCCACAGTGTCTTGCACCTAATTTGGTGGAGGATCGGTGATGATCTAGGGATGCTTCAGCAAGACTGGAATTAGACAGATTATACTTTGCAAAGGACATATGAATGAAGCCGCATACAAGGTTATTCTGGAAAAACAGTTGCTTCCTTCTGCTCAGGCAATGTTCCCCAACTTTGTGGACTGTTTTTTCCAGCAGGACAATCCGCTATGCCACACAGCTAGGTCAAGCTGTAGTAGGAGAGAAAAGGCGCAATAGGGTCTTACCCGATTTACAGGGCAGAGGGAAAAAGGGTTAAAACACACTCACCTGGCTGGGTTGTGCCAGTCACAACCCCTTAGAGAACGTGGATGAGTGCTTTAGTGGTTCAGCAGCGGCCTCGTGTCTGAGCAAAGGATATCAAAGTGTAGACTGGAGGAAAAACGGGTTTAAAAACCGCGCTAGGAAACCACGAGCAAGGATGTAAATGAATATTTTTCTTTTATTTAGATAATTCCAACGCGTTTCGGAGACCCATCTGTCTCCTTCCTCAGGGAAAAAGAATCTCATCTTTTTCCCTGAGGAAGGAGACAGATGGGTCTCCGAAACGCGTTGGAATTATCTAAATAAAAGAAAAATATTCATTTACATCCTTGCTCGTGGTTTCCTAGCGCGGTTTTTAAACCCGTTTTTCCTCCAGTCTACACTTTGATATACACAGCTAGGTCAATCAATGTGTGGATTATAAATACAAAATCTATTGCTTGGAAATTTGGTTACATGTTGTCAGTAGTTTATAGAATAAGAGAACAATTTACATTTTACTCAAAAATATACCTATAAAGAGAAAAATCAGAAAAACTGAACATTTTGAAGTGGTCTCTTAATTTTTGCAAGAGATGTTTATGTACTGCCATTGAAGAGGAATGGACCATCATTCCACAGGCCACAATCAACAACCTGATCAAGTCATTGCAAAGAAGATGTGTTGCACTGGTGGTCACACCAGATACTGACTGGTTTTCTGACCCCCCAGGAACCACCTCAATACTGTAAAACTGCACATTTTAAAATGCCCTTTTATTTTGACCAGCCTAAGGCACACCTGTAAACTAATCAAGGTGTCTAGTTAGCATCTTGATGTCACACCTGTGAGGTGGATGGATTACTTCTGCAAAGGAGAAGTGCTCACTAAAGCCTGTTTCACACGTCAGTGAAAAACACCGACATTTTTCACTGACATGTTAAAAACGAATGTGTCCCTCCGTGTTCCATGATTCACGGCACATGTGGGTTGTCCATGTACAATCTGTGATCCATACGCCATGATTGCACATGGAGATAACTCACCTGCCCCCGTTCCTGCTGTCCTTGGTGATGAAGTCTCTGCTGCATCCGACCGCTGTGTCTCTCACCTCTGCAGCTACTTCTGTGTTGGCTCTGGCTGCAAAACTGAATATGCATGCCATAATCAGCTGGCCAAGAAGAAGCAGAGAGCAGCTGTCGAACACAGCATCACTGGAAAGGTGAGTTGAGTTTTATTTTCAATATCCGTCTTTTTCTGATACGTGTTTCATGGATCACACCATAGTGTGGTCCGTGGTACATCAGTGATGAGAGAAAAAAATGGACATGTCTCCGTGCGGCAATCACGGAAACGCGTTTACGCCACATGGACACACAGTTAGTGAGAAATCACTGATATATGAGCAGACCCATTGATTTTAATGTGTCTGTGTATGTCAGTGATTCTGGTACGTGTAAAAACTAGCATATACGTACCAGAATCACTGACGTCTGAAACAGGCCTAACACAGATTTAGACAAATTTGTTAACAATATTAGAGAGAAAAAGGTTTTTTGAGTACATAGAAAAAGTCTTAGATCTTTGAGTTCAGGTCATGAATAATGCCAGCAAAAAAAAAAAAAAAAGTGTCACATTTAGATTTTTGTTCAATAAATTCAATAAATTATATATATATATATATATATATATATACACACACACACACACACACACACACACACACACACACATACATACATACATATATATATATATATATATATATATATATATATATATATATATATATATTTATTTATATGCAGATCTATATAATATAAGCACATGTAGAAAAACAAAGAAATACCATGGAGCGCCAGAAGAAATAGAACCCCAGGCTTATGATTATTCGTTTTGATCGTTATTTCATAAGATACCAAGCATTTTTATTTCTGCAGATCAAGGCAGAGTAATGTTTAATGCTGTGTGAGTTAATGTTCTTTGATCATTAGATTTTGGGTTCGATTCAAAGGCATACAGATTATCCAAAAATCAGTCTGCAACATACTGATACAGGTCACCTGGCATCCAGATATACTAAAAAACAGCCATTAGCAACATGTAAGCTAAAAGCTCCAGAAGCAACTGTAGGCTTCCATTCAATTATTTTATAGGGTAATTAACCAGGTGATGGCGCTCCTTCCTTGGTTTTGTAAATGATGCATGGCTTTGTTTTTATGTTTTTAAAAGGAAGGTGTGGTTAACTACTGGTCAAAATATATTTGGATTCAAGAGCAACATTTTACCCAAAATACAGAGGGGTTAATTGAAAGAAAAATGTGGGGAAATGCAGAGGAAATGTACACAGCACAGTAAGGCTGGGTTTACATGTCCTGTGGTCATCCGTTATCAAGGATCAGTTAGAGATCCATTTGGAAAAAAGTTCTGCAAAAACAATTTTTTTGTCCATTGTTAAATAATGGATGTCGGCCAGATTCGTTTTTAACACGTGGAATCTATGGACAACGGATCCGTTAATGGATTGCTATTTATCGTCCATTTGTAACAGATCCGTTAAGAAAACAACAGATCCGTTACAAATGCAAGAACAAGAGATGGCTACATAGAAATCCATTAAAGGATCCATTGTCCATAGACTTCCATGTAAAAAACGGATCCGGCAGAAACCAGTTTCCCAACGGATCCATTCTAACAGATAGACATGTGAACTTAGCCTAAAGAGCGCTTTATATGCAGCGACATCGCTAGCAATGTCGCTCATGAAAGCACCCGCCCCCGTTGTTTGTGCGTCACGGGCAAATCGCTGCCGTGGCGCACAATACTGCTAGTACCCGTCACACATACTTACCTGCCTAGCGACGCCGCTGTGGGTGGCAAACAGCCTCTTTTCTAAGGGGGCGGTTTGTGCGGCGTCACACGGCAAGCATCCAATAGAAGCGGAGGGGCGGAGAGCAGCCGCATGAAAGTCACGCCCAGCTCGTTGCTGGAGAACGCAGGTACGGTGTTGTTCGTCATTCCTGGGGTGTCACATGTAACGATGTGTGCTGCCTCAGGAACGACGAACAACCTGTGTCCAGTACCAGCAACAATATTTGGGAAATGGACGACGTGTCAACAATCAACAATTTGGTCAGTATTTTGCGTCGTTAGCGGTCGCTCGTACGTGTCACACGCAATGACGTCACAAACGAGGCCAGATGTGCGTCACAAATTCCATGACCCCAATGACATCTCGTTAGCGATGTCGTTGCGTGTAACGGGGCCTTAAGTCTCTCACTCCCCCTATATGACCAGTAGTTGACACAATACACTTGATTTTTTTTTTAAACAAAGACAAAATCTCATCATTCATTTAACAAACTACCCAGTGTATTATTATATAGAAGTATAGGTAAATATGTGAATGATATGTGGGTAATCAAATATTTGCATTTAGCTGAACAGTGGGCCCCCAGAGTCAATCTGTCAACACAATCTGACACCATTGCAGTGACCAATGCAGCCAATGGAATCAGTGTACACAGATGCATGAGACTGCAAAGCCCAGTGATGGGCTACAGTTATGTTAGAAGAGACCGGCAGTGAGCAGATGACAGTGGCATGGGTCTTCTATAGGTAAATGCTGCTTGGTTTGGTCTTTACAGTAAAAGTATCCTTAGTTTTACTAAAACCAGACAACCCTTTGTTGTTAGGTACCCTTTACTTAAAGCAGAGGTCTCAAACACGGCCACTGAGGCTGCTTTTTGTGGCCCACAGAACCCCGTGACGATCTCAGCTCCATGCCTGGGGCGGTGCAGGCAGGTCTTTACTACAATTGAATCATTTGCGGTGTCGCACAAAGGAGCTGTTTGCGTTATACCAATGGCTGCTGCCCGCCAATCAGATGCAAGGAAGTGACGTCGCTGTATGACGTCACATCCTTGAATCTGATTGGCCGGCGGTAGCCATTCGTATAACGCAGACAGCTCCTCTGCGCAGCACTGCAAATGATTCAATTGCAGTAAAGTCGTGATGGCGCCGGCCCCAGGCATAGAGATGCGATCGTCACGGGCCGCAACAAGCAGGTACGTGCTCACGATCAGGACTCGCTGCGTCCTGGACATAGTAGGTTCTGACCTGCGGGGACGCACGCATAAATAAATTCACATGCTGCTGCCTCTGCAAGCCGCACTGCAGGTCAGTTTTCACTGCGGGCCGCACAAGCACAGTAGACATGGGATTTCTAGAAATCATGTCCACTATGCTTGTACTGCACCGCAGCATTTTAGACACAGCTGAAACATGTTACCTCCAAAAAGCTGCAAACACTGATTGTGTGCATGCACCCTAATAAGAGGGAACGAAGGAAAGGTGAGGATATATATGTATTTTTTTTGCATCTTGCTAAAAGATGGCCACAAGGATGAGCACAATACTAAAATAGTACAAGGATGGGCACAATACTACAGGGCACAATACTACAGGGCACAATACTACAAGGATGAGCACAATACTACAAAAATGAGCACAATACTACAGGGCACAATACTACTAGGATGGGCACAATACTACAGGGCACAATACTACAAGGATGGGCACAATACTGCAGGACATAATACTACAAGGATGAGCACAATACTGCAGGGAACAATACTACAAAGATGAGCACAATACTACAGGGCACAATACTACAAGGATGGGCACAATACTACAAGGATGGGCACAATACTACAAGGATGGGCACAATACTACAAGGATGAGCACAATACTACAGGGCGCAATACTACAAGGATGCGTACAATACTGCAGGACAATACTACAAGGATGAGCACAATACTGCAGGGCACAATATTACAAGGATCAGCACAATACTACAGGGCACAATACTACAAGGATGGGCACAATACTACAAGGATGGGCAGAATACTACAACGAAGGGCACAATACTACAAGGACGGACAAAATACTACAAGGATGGGCACAATACTACAAGGATGAGCACAATACCACAAAGATGGGCACAATACTACAAGGATGGGCACAATACTACAGGGCACAATACTACAAGGATGGGCACAATATTACAGGGCACAATACTACTGGCACATTATCACAAGGATCAGCACAATACTACAGGGCACAATACTACAAGGATGAGCACAATATTACAGGACACAATACTACGGGCACATTACTACAAACATGAGCACAATACTACAGGGCACAATACTACAAGGATGAGCACAATATTATAGGGCACAATACTATAAGGATGAGGATGTTTTTCATGATTCCATAATTTTTTCCTCATAATTGAGTGATTTAATAATTTTTCCACCCGGTTTGGTCTTGAAAAGTAACCGTTACTGAAAAGTAACCGTTACACATTATGTTTCATGATTATTTTTTAGTGTTTCTTAAAGCCAGAAAGTTGACATTTGAAATTACTTTAGTTTTGTGCCATGTCTGTGATCTTCTTTTTTTAAACAAAAGTAAACAACTGAATGAACATCCTCAGAGCCAGGTGATTCCATAATTTTTTCCAGGGGTTGTATATATAAATTTAACTAAACAAAAAAGTGCAGATTTGTAATAATAAACAAGCAAAAAATGTTCAAAAAAGTGATCCAAAAAGTGTATAGAAAAAAAATCATGAAAATGGAATCATTAAAAACGGCACTTTGTCATGCAAATAATGCGGCCCCTCTCATTTTTTTTTTCTATATGCGGTCCATACACCCACCTGAGTTTGAGACCCTTGACTTAAAGTAGAATATACTTGCTTTACAACTCTTGATGAAAGAGCTAACTATGTAATTGTGTCTACAAAGAAACAGGAACTTTCTGTTCCCTTATTGTACAATAAATCAGAGGATTTGGAAAGATTTTTCCTTGGCTCTGTGTCATAACATACAATTTATGGCTCATCCTAAAATAATAGGTTTGGAAGGCAAGGAAATGGAAAAACCGTGTATTGCTAGGGTTCTTCTAGCAAGGAGGGGATGGATACACAACCTTAATGTCACCTTTTAAAATTCTAATGTCTGGTTTACTAGATGCAAAAAAGCAAACATTTTATTTAAAAAAGTAAATACTGCAAGGGGCCATTTTATTTGCTATACCTTTAGCAAACTTACAGAAGACTTTCATAGCAGAGAGATGTAAAATTACATATAAAAATATAGAAGTGACAAGAGTGTTTGATTTCAAAAAGGGACATGAGTGACCTTCACCCTTACTTATTGGTTAAAACACGATGTGGTATAATCGTATATTCATAAGCTTCAGCTGTTGTTTCATGAAATCTCAGGATTATAACGTAATATACAAAATTGCTTAGATCATTCTACATTATTTAGTTATATAAAACTATAAAGCATATAGTATATATAAAATCTTACTTAAATACAGTGGGGAAAATAAGTATTTGATATACTGCCGAAGTTTTTCCACCTACAAAGAATGGAGAGGTCTGTCATTTTTATCATAGGGAGACTTCAACTGTGACTGACAGAATAAAAAAAATTCAGAAAATCATATTGTATGATTTTAAAATAATTAATTTGCATTTTATTGCATAAAATAAGTATTTTATCACCTACTAACCAGCAAGAATTCTATCTCTCACAGACCTGTTATTTTTTTCTTTTAAGAAGCCTTCCTACTCTGCACTCATTACCTGTATTAATTGCACCAGTTTGAACTTGTTACCTGTATAAAAGACACCTGTCTACACACTCAATCATTCACACTTCAACCTCTCCACCATCACCAAGACCAAAGAGCTGTCTAAGTGCACCAGGGACAAAATTGTAGAACTGCTCAAAGTTGGGATGGGCTACAGGACAATAGGCAAGCAGCTTGGTGAGAAGGCAACAACAGTTGGTGTAATTATTAGAAAATGGAAGAAACATAGATGACTGTCAATGACTGTCAATCTTACTCAGTCTGGGGCTCTATGCAAGATCTCGCCTCATGGGGTAAGGATAATTCTGAGAAAGGTCAGAAATCAGTCCAGAACTACAGGGGAGGACCTGATCAATGACCTGAAGAGAGTCTCAAAGATTACCATTAGTAAAACAATACAATGTCATGAATTAAAATCCTGCAGGGCACACAAGCACATGTCCAAGCCCCTGCTCACGGCAGCACATGTCCAGGCCCGTTTGACGTCTGCCAATGACCATCTGTATGATCCAGAGGAGGTGTAGGAAAAGGTCATGTGGTCAGTTAAGACCAAAATAGAACTTTTTGGTATCAACTGCACTCGCTGTGTTTAAAGGAAGAAGAAGAATGACTGCAACCCTATAAACAACATCCCAACTGTGAAGCATGGGGGTGAAAACATCCTAACTTGGGGGTGCTTTCTGTAAAGGAGACAGGAGGACTGTACCGTTCTGAAGGGAGGGTGGATGGGGTCATGTATTGCAAGATTTTGGCCAACAACCTCCATCCCTCAGTAAGAGCATTGAAGATGGGTTGTGCTTAGGTCTTCCAGCAGGACAATAACCCGAAACACACAACAAGAGTAACCAAGGCGTGGCTGCGTAAGAAGCATTTCAAGGTCCTGGAGTGGCCTAGCTAGTCTCCAGACCTGAACCCAATAGAAAATCTTTGGAGTGAGCTGAAACTTAATGATGACCAGCGACAGCCCCGAAACCTGAAAAATCTCGAGTAGGTCTGTATGGAGGAATGGGCCAGAATCCCTGCTGCAGTGTGTGCAAACCTGGTCAAGAACTACAGGAAATGGCTGACCTCTGGAATTGCAAGCACAGGTTCTGTACCAAATATTAAGTTCTGTTATTCTATTGTATCAAATACTTATTTCATGCAATAAAATGCAAATTAATTATTTAAAAATCATACAACGGGATTTTATGATTTTTTTTCTTTTTGTCACAGTTGAAGTTTATCTACAATTAAAAATTACAGACCTCTCCATGATGTGTAGGTAGGAAAACTTGCAAATTGTCAGTGTATAAGATACTTATTTTCATTACTGTATATGTGTGCGCACAAACCCATCAATCGTAACATTAAAACCACTGATAAGAAATTAGTGGAATAACATTGGCTATAGAATAGAATACTGTATATTAGGCAGCAGGTGATCAGAGAGTTCTCAAAGTTTTGCCATTTATAATGTACTAGCTGTAGTACCCGGAGTTGCCCGGGATAGTAACTGTCTTTCTGTCTCTCTCCCAGTCTCTGTCTGTGTGTCGCTGTCTGTCTCTCTGTCTGTCTCTTTCCTTGTCTGTCTGTCCCTCTCTATCTCTGTGTCTGTCTACATGTGTCTGTCTGTCTGTTTCTCTCTTTGCCCATCTCTCTCTTTGCCCCTCTGTCTCTCTGCCCTTCTGTCTCTCTGCCCGGCTGTCTCTTTCCAGGGCTGTCTCATTGCCTGGTTGTCTCTTTCCAGGGCTGTCTCTTTGCCCGGTCTGTCTCTTTCCAGGGCTGTCTCTTTCCAGGGCTGTCTCATTGCCTGGTTGTCTCTTTCCAGGGCTGTCTCTTTGCCCGGTCTGTCTCTTTCCAGGGCTGTCTCTTTCCAGAGCTGTCTATTTCCAGGTCTCTCTTTGACCGTCTATCTCTCTGTCTCTTTCCCCGTCTGTCTCTGTCTGTGTCTGTCTGTCTTTTTCTGTCTCTCTCTCTATCCGTCTCCCCACCAACATCTTATTACCCCACACATAAGCTTCTTATATTAACAGTTTATTTTGTTCCTATAGCAACCATTGACAGTTGCCATTTATAGCCTGTAGCTCCCACCTCCATTCAGTTTAATAGAGGCAGGATTTTTTGAGAGTAAAGCGGGCTTTACACACTGCGATATCGGTCCCAATATCGCTAGTGTTAGTACCCGCCCCCATCTATTGCTTGACACGGGCAAATCGCTGCCCGTGCCGAACAACATCGCCCAGACCCGTCACACATACTTACCTGCCCGGCGACGTCGCTGTGACCGGCGAACCGCCTCCTTTCTAAGTGGGCGGTCCGTGCGGCGTCACAGCGACGTCACTGAGCGGCCGTCCAATAGAAGCGGAGGGGCGGAGATGAGCGGGACATAACATCCCGCCCACCTCCCTCCTTCCGCATTGTGGCCGGGAGGCAGGTAAGGGTAGCTTCCTCGTTCCTGGCGTGTCACATGGAGCGATGTGTGCTGCCGCAGGAACGAGGAACAAACTCGTTACTGCTGCAGTAACGATATTTGAGAATGGACCCCAATGTCACCGATGAGCGATTTTGCACGTTTTTGCAACGATGCAAAATTGCTCATCGGTGTCACACGCAACGGCATTGCTAATGTGGCCGGATGTGCGTCACCAATTCCGTGACCCCAACGAGTTCACATTAGCGATGTCGTAGCGTGTAAAGCCCCCTTTAGTGTAAAGCGCAGAGTTAAATTTTCCTGCCCAAACATAGTCTATGACGTTCCCTGAGTCAGTCACATGGGGTGTCTGTGCAAAATTTCGTGATTGTAAATGCGACGGTGCGGATTCCTTTAGCGGGCGGACACGGACACACACACACACACACACACTCAGCTTTATATATGAGATGTTGAAAGCAAGAAAATGGGCAAGTGTAACGATTTGAGGACCTCTGACACTAATCAAGTTACAGGGTCACAAACACAGAGATAATAATATTTATTCACTTATAAAGTGCCATTAATTCCACTGCACTTTATATACATCAGCAATACTGTCTAAATTGGGGCTCACAATCTAAAGTCCCTATCAGTATGTCTTTGACGTGTGGGAGGAAGCCCACACAAACATGGGGAGAATATACAAACTCCTTGCAGATGTTGTCCTTGGGGTGGATTTGAAACCAGGACCCCAGCGCTGCAAAACTGCAGTGGTAACCACTGAGCCACCACAATCTTCCTCTCCCACAACTCCAGGAAATTGTGTTTCACTTTCTAGACACTGAAAAGCTGTTAGGAAAAGAAGAAAAGGATGCTACACAATGGTAGACATGGCACTGTACTAACTATTTTTTAGATGTGCTGCTGTCATTTATTTCTAAATAAAGGGGCACTCTGATAAATGTAATAAAATTAAATAGCTAAAATAATTAAAGTACATTTAAATGTTACAAATTTTACTAAATAATTTTATTTAGCAAAACAATAATGTTTAGTTAGTGCAATCAGGATTTTAAATACATCAGCTCCCAGCAGTTTCCCAGGCGTCCCACATCTTAAGACAGGCTGTGCATTTCTCTGTTCATTAAACCTGGCAGGATAAGCGGAAGACCGTTTGTATAGTTTATTCCAGAATCTCCATGCTGCCCTCCTGCCCTCCAATATATCTGTCAGTTTGATGTGATACATTTTCAATCTCGGTGTGCACTCTGCTCCTCTGCTTGTCCTGTCAAGTTTGATGAACAGAGGAATACTCATTCACGATACCTGCCAGGATGCTGCCCTCACCTGATATCTGTGTAAAGCAGACATCTTTACGCAGCCCGTCCTAAGACGTGGGATGGCTGGGAACCTGCTGAGAATTGACATATTTCAAATCCTGTGCACTAACTAATTACATTTTTGCTAAATATAGGTATTTAGTAAAAGTTGTAATAATTAAATGTACTTTATTTATTTTAGTTATTTATTTTTATTACATTTCTTGGAGTAACCCTATAATAACCTGGGTCGCTCTTGTCCTCATCCGCTCTAGTTCATCTATGTCCTTCTTATGCTCTTCTGGCTGCACTTGTGAAGAGACAAAATGATGTTCTTGCAATGAATATCCCTGCAGGGACACCGATGCACACACCACTGTGGCCAGACTGCTTGCTCCTTCGCCTCTCCAAGGCTGTCCATGTGCTCCCCTGATGTCTCCTGGTTTCGGGGCCTGCGCACCCCGCAGAGGTCTCTCAGCAGTGTGCTTAAGGCACCCATGCCTTCCCTGCTCTTAAAAGCCAGCACACTATAACCCGGAAGTGCCTCTCAGTCACAGGTATTTAAGGCATCCTCCCCCTAGGGGAGGTGCCTGAGCAATGTGTTTAGTTAGATAGTTAGTTACCTGCTTACTAGCTAGTTGTCAGGTCCTGTGTATTCTTTCACTGTTACCTGTCCCTGTGCCCGCTTTTCCATACCTGTCTGTACCTGCTATACCATCTGTATCTACCTACCAGCAGTGTATCGTGTCCCCAATATCTGTCCCTGTGCCCACTTTCCCATACCTGTCTGTACCTGCTATACTCTCCATACCGGCCTACAAGCAGTACAGTCTGCATCAGCCATTTTGGCTGCACCTGCCTGCACCAGAGACTGTACCTGTCCATACCTAAGCCTGTCCCTGCCCTGGGGGTCAGCGGCCACAGTACCAGACACTACCCAGGGAGTGGCACCTGGCATCTACAGACAGCCAAGCCCATCCTCACCATCAAAGGCTTTGGCAAATATCTAGTAGGCGCTTAGCTAAGCCCTTACGACATCAGGGTAAGCCTGGGTCCCACCTTGGTCCAGTGGGTCCACTCCAGCTCCCCCTCCCGACGACTGTAACAGTATCTATGCCTCTTTTAATGCATAACCTGATTTAATTTGCATAGGTAGCACATACCCAGTTGCAGACAAAAACAGAAGAGGTCCCTGTGCGAGAACAATATTTAAGCCCTTGGTAATCCAACAGCTCATTATAATACACAACTACACTCTCTTTGAAGGTAGAAGTGGGCCCCCTATTTTCTTGGTCTCGTTACAGCTGCCTGACACTGGTGAATAAAGATGCATTTGCTCTCCACCATTATATACAAGTTTTTTGTTTTTTTTATGGCAGCTTTAGGCTATGTTCGCACGTTGCGTTTTTTTCCGCCTTTCTGCAGCGTTTTTAGCAGCAGCGTTTTTGCGCTAAAACGCATGCGTTTTTGATTGCCAGCAAAGTCTATGGGAAAAGCAGAAATCCTGTCTGCACTTTGCTTTTTTTTCTGCAGCGTTTAATTTGCATATTTGTGGTCAAAAACCATGCTGAAAAAGAAGCAGCATGTCAGTTGTTTTTGCCATTTCTGCAGCGTTTCCTTAACATTGGAGTCAATGAGAAATGGCAAAACGCAACCAAAATCACAATTCCTGCGTTTTTCATGCTTTTTACCTGCTTTTCCACTGCGTTTTTGGCTCCAAAAACGCATGCTTTTCTGGACAAAAATTAATGGGTTCTAATGTTCCTTTACACACACACAATAACCGAAAATTTAAATGTTAAAAAATTATAAACTTCACCTATTTTTCTGATAAAATGTGCTTAACCACTATTTTTTCATTAAAATTGATAATTTCCCATATAGTTTTATTAAAAGTTAATTTTATACTTTTTTTCTCTTTTTTCATTCTTTTTGACTAATTCAACTTTATTTCTCAGTGTCTTGATCTAAAAAACGCATCTGCAGAAACGCAGGTGAAAACGCAGGTAAAAAGCGCTAAAAACGCACTAAAAACGCGGTAAAAACGCATGCGTTTTTAGCGCTAAAAAATGGTCAAAAGCCATTTGGTCAAAAACCAAGGGAAATAAAACGTGCAGAATAAACTGCAGGTACTCCGACGCAACGTGCGCACATATCCTTACCCGATGGTTTGCAATATAATTGTTTGTTAATTGTTTTTGTTACTCTTACCAACAGATGTTTTAATTGAAAAGAATAATTTGGGATAAAAACAACATTCTAGTCATTTTTTGTTGCATTTATTTAGGGAGCTGTGTTAAGTCATGTGTGCACGTTGCGTAATTACATGCTTTTACACTGCGTTCTGCACCGCAGCGTAAAAGCATGCGTCCTGCGTTCCCAGTACAATTATGTAGATTGTGCAAATTCCATCCGCACGTTGGTTTTTAGAACGCAGAAAAGTAACATGTCAATTGTTTTGTGCGTTCTGGATGCTTTCTCCACTCTGTCTATGGGAGAGGCAGCATCCAGAACACACGAATTCTGCAGGAATTCTGCAGACACTAAACTTTCAGAACGCAGCTTTTCAGCTGCGTTCTGAATCGCACAAGCAGTGACTTTACGCTGCGGTGCAGAACGCACTTACATGCGCACATAGCCTTAACCCCCCCACACACACACACACCTTCCAAAATAAGAAAAAAAACAGAATTCAGGCTTCGGATTTTTTTTTCTCTTTATGGTGTTTACCATATGGGTTAAATAATTTTATATTTTAATAGACCAAACCTTTACGGACGCCATAAAACCAGATGTATATATTTGATAAATTCTTTATTTTTAACGGTAGGAGAAGGGGGGTAATTTGAGTTTTTAGATTTTTTTTTACATTTTTAAAAACTTATTACTTTATTTTTTTAGTAACGTTTGGAAATTTGAACCTGCGATTCTTTGGTCAATTGTTCTATTAAATGGAACCTGTCAGGTGCAATTTGCACCCAGAACCACGAGCAGTTCTGGGTGCATATTGCTAATCCCTGCCTAACTGTCCCTGTATACACTAGCATAGATAAAGAGATCTTTTTAAAAAGTATTTCTAAAGATCTTTTATCCTATGCTAATGAGTGAGCGGACTAATCGCAAGGGTGTTGCTTCCCTTGCTAGTCGCCCCCATTAGCATGTTAGTACTCCCCTGTGGGTGTGCCAACATGCTAATGAATCCGTAGCGTCACAGGATGATCTCACTCACCTCTCTGCTGCCATCGCGTCATACGCTGGATTTCAGCTCAGTGCGCATGACCCCGGAGTTTGGGTCATGCGCACTACTTCAGTTTGAAGCTGGGATGCGTATACCCGGCATCATAGTGCGTATGATCGATGTATGGTGGTGTGAGCAAGGCCTTAGGCTGAGCATCACAATAATATCAAGATGGCAGCCACAGGTCCTTTTAACAGGTCCCCAGGTGATACGGTAATCTATAAGTGGCCCAGAAGTGCATATCAGGAAGAAAATGGAAGCTAGCGATCACATGCTCTGTCAACGACTCAGTTTAAATGCCTTGTTAGAAAGTGACAGCGGCATGTAAATGGTTAACAGCAGCAATGGGAACTTAGCTCTGGCTGCTGTTATTAAAAACAAATGGCAGAATCCATTGCATGTGGATAGAGTTCAGCTCCTGAGCCCTCTTCACCCTTGAGAACCCAGCATGGATCTCCTAGTAGATTCATATGCACTAAGAGATTAATAAATATATTTTAAATGAACAAATCATCAGGATTTTTGTATATAACCAAAAGCCAGTGCTATACAGACACAATCATGCTGATTCTTTACATACCTTTAGTGGTTAGCTTGGATGTTTAGGTTTTGAAATCCAAAAAAGTAAACATTTTAAAATCTGCAGCTTGTTGAGTGACAGCAGCTGAGGATCAGCTAATAGCTGGGGGGATATTCATAGTGATTCCCGCCCCCTGCCTGCTGTTCCTCCCCCTCTCTGTTATTTATGTTAATTTTACTAGAAAAACCTTTTAGTAATTTCTTCACTGAGATGGTGTTGGAGTTGGTGCCTGTGCATAGAAATTATCGGCGAAATCTTTGTGAAGATCGTGTGACCCCCTTGCTATTCTTTTCTTGCGGCTGACAGGGCGGCGCATGCACCCTGGCATATTCTGCTCTCGTTGTAACCGCGGAAGCATCCACCCACAATATCGGCACCAGATCGCACGGCACGGGGTGAGGTGAGATGAGTTCACAATGCAATCACCTAAACCCATGATGTCAGTGCTGCGTGGCTCGATCACGGATAGCGATGTCACGTGACAGTGGCTTCACGGGGTCAGGTGAATTAACTCACTTGCCCCTTTGACATCATTTCCCCTGCAGGCACACACACTGTGTGCGCCCCTTCGGTGAACTGGGCTCACCTTATGAGGTCTAGGTCACCGCAGGGAAGCACACGCAGTAGTGTGTTTGTGCCTGCAGGGGCAGCTCTCACAGTCAATGGGAGACGTTATGTTCTCCATTGAATGTGCAATTTACACGTATAATGATCCCCAATCATATGAAATTTTTTATTTTTATTCAAGTAAAAAAATTTTTACACCACACCATTATGTGCACATAAACATAACACTAATCAATTGTCTTAAGCCAACTATATGGCAACCCCTGTTCTTGAATATCAAGAACAGGGTTTACAATGAAAATAGAAGACAAATTGATACAATTTAAACATACATAACCAAATGCTGGTTCACAACAGGACACTGAATGTATAAGCCAAACTTAACTTGGTAGCTCCCAATGTGACTATGCTGGCACATTAGTGCTGATTCTGTGGTCACAGTCAATTATATTCATCCAGGAGTATCCACACAAGGCGATTATATTTGATGACGCCTGGAGGACGGGAGCATGTCATCAAGACAGTATTTACTGCAGTGCTGCTGATCTGTTTGTCTGGCGCCATGGACCTGCATACCCCAAATTATATTATCTGACAACCTCCTGATGAACCACATGCCTGTGTGGGGAAACGCGTCGAGGTGGAGACGTCTTAAATTAATATGAAATGGTTGGCGGTTCACTATACTGATTAAAGGACTGATCTTCCAAACGCCTTGTGTGGATACTCCTGGATGAATATAATTGACTGTGACCACAGAATCGGCACTAACGTGCCAGCATAGTCACATTGGGAGCTACCAAGTTAAGTTTGGCTTATACATTCAGTGTCCTGTTGTGAACCAGCATTTGGTTATGTATGTTTAAATTGTATCAATTTGTCTTCTATTTTCATTGTAAACCCTGTTCTTGATATTCAAGAACAGGGGTTGCCATATAGTTGGCTTAAGACAATTGATTAGTGTTATGTTTATGTGCACATAATGGTGTGGTGTAAAAATTTTTTTACTTGAATAAAAATAAAAAATTTCATATGATTGGGGATCATTATACGTGTAAATTAGACTACTATTATCCCCGGGACCCTAGAGGTATTTAAACTTTCTCCATTGAATGTGCCAGCAAATATGGGATTGAAGTGGGTACCCCATATTTGGATTACGGAAGACCTGGATTAGGGATTTGACAGAGAATGAAATTGGAAAAGAGGGCGTCTTTTGTGTTTATTTATCTAATTTCTATTTTGATGTCTTTTCAAGTTCAACTTTGGGGGTTTTTGTTCTAATACATTTTTTTTTATTACTTTCAACTAATGGAATTCGTAATGGGGGTGTCTGCTAAACACCCACCCATTACTAATACCAGGGCTTGATGTAAGCAGGCAAGTCATAGCTGGCATCAACCCCATTTATTACCCCGTTTGCCACCGCATCAGGGCAATGGGAAGAGCCGGGTTAAGCGCCAGAATTGACGCATCTACAGGATGTGCCACTTCTAGGGCGGCTCCGGCCTGCTATTGTTAGGCTGGAAAGGGCCAAATAACTATGACCCTTCCCACCCTAATAATATCAGCCCCCAATTGAATTTAAAAAAATGGGGGGACCCCACGCAATTTTTTTATTTTTAAATATATAATTTAAAAAAAAAGCATGGGATCTCCTCTTTTTTTCGTAACCTGCCAAGGTACCAAGGTACAGAAGAAAGCTAAGGGTTGCAACCTGCCGCTGCTGCTGTTCCTGTGCTGGATATGAAAAATGGAGGGCACCTCACGTCATTTTTTATTCTGAATAAAAAAAATTAAAAAAGCATGGGATCTCCTCTATTTTTAATAACCAGCCAAGCTACAGCAGATAGCTGAGGGTTGCAGCCTGCAGCGCTGCTGTTCCTGTGCTAGATATAAAAAATAGAGGGACCCCAAGTAATTTTTTTTTTTTTAAATATATAATTTAAAAAAAAAAACAAAAAAAAAGCATGGGATCCCCTCTATTTTTCATAACTTGCCAAGGTACAGCAGATAGCTGAGAGTTTCATCCCATGCTTTTTTTATTATTTGATTTATAGAAAAAAATTATGTGGGGGTCTCCCCATTTTTCATATCCAACACAGGAACAGCAGCAGTTACAGGCTGCAACCCCCAGCTATCTGCTGTACCTTGGCTAGTTATGAAAAATAGAGGAGATCCCACGCAATTTTTTTTCATTATTTGATTTATTCAGAAAAAAAAAATTATGTGGGGTCTCCCCATTTTTCATATTCAGCACAGGAGCAGCAGCAGCTGCAGGCTGCAACCCTCAGCTATCTGCTGTAGCTTGGCGGGATATGAAAAATAGAGATTTAAAAAAAAAAATATATATATATAGATAAATCTATCTATCTATTTAAAAAAAAAAATGACATGGGGTTCCCTACATTTTTCTAAAACAGCAGACAACTGGGGGCGGATATTATTAGGGTGGGAAGGGCCATAGTTATTTGGCCATTTCCAGGCTTACAATAGCAGGTTGCAGCCACCCCATCCTATAGATAAAATAAAATTAAAAAAAAACACACACAAAAAAATCCTTTCTGTAACGCTAGCGTCTGACTGCAACCAATTAAACGCGGGGACTGCTGATAGGCATGGGAAGCAGTGCATGTATATGAGGTTAATGAGTGGCACGAAAGCAGTGTACAGCCACGCAAAAGAAATGGTAAGTATAACATGCCTGCTTTCCCATTTTTTTCTTTATTTTTTCTTTTTTTATTTTAATTACCTGAGCTGCCGGACCGTTACCCAGAGTTCCCTGACAACTCCGGGCCCAGGGTTGGTGCTCGGGTACTTTTGAACCTGCGCGGATCTGGACTTTTTACAGTCTGGGTCTGCCCATCACTATTTGTAAGCCGAAATCAGGAGTGGAACAATTAGTGTAAATATCTAATAGATACACATCACCACTTCTGTATTTTTAACCCACTACTGGTTTTGGCTACAAATACTGACGGTAACAAATAGGGAGGATCGAATATCACAAATATTCAGCTCTGCGAATATTTGACAAATAGGTCGCTGCTATGCGAATATTCGTTGCGCAATGTAAGGCTATGTGCCCACGGGACTCTGTATCTGCAGATTTTTCTGCATCAAAATCCGCAGCGTTCCCCTGGAATCCGTACCTTTTTATAGGTGCGGATTTGATGCGGATTTGACGCGGATTTTGTTGCGGATTTTGCGATTTTTTTAAATTCAATTGAATAGGCAAAATCCCCACGAAAATCCGCAACAATAATTGACATGCTGCAGATTTTTCCGCACGAAAATCCGCACGATTTCCACTGCGGAAAAATCCGCAGCATGGGCACAGCATTTCCCAAATGCCATAGAAATGGCTGGGGAGTAGTTGTGCTGCAGATTTCTGGAAAATCCGCGGCTTTTCCGCGAGAAATCCGCGGCAAAATCCGCGCATTTTCCGCAGCGTGGGCACATAGGTTAAGTCTATAGGAAGCCCGAATAGTCGCTATTCGGCAACTATTCGGATTTCCCACAGACTTACATTGCGCATTGAAAATTCGCAAATAGTCGAATAGCGGCGATCTATTCGTCGAATATGGGCGTAGCCGAATATTTGAGGTATTCGATCATCCCTAGTAACAAACTCACCAAACACTTAACACGAGAACGTGGCCTATATCTTTCAACTTACAGGACATTAAGAATATGCCGATAAGTTATTGATGCAGATACTATGCATCACTGTTGTTTTAGTGGCATAATGAGGACCTATGCAGCTTTGTGTAGGCATTTTCAATGTCATAGCGGATTAAATCCAAAGTTATCTGATCCCAAATCTGCAATGATGCAATGAAACCAATATTATAGATGCAGAGTCTGTGTTTACACTTGTTTTTTTCTGTTCCTGTAGGAGCTCTGGTGTTATTGATGGCAAGATGTCTGTTATTCTAAGCTATGCATCATTGGAACCTCAATCAAAACTGAAGAAATCCCAAGCCAATGGGATCTTTCACTACAGCCATACTAATCATACACTAGTACACGTAACACACATATCTATCTATCTATCTATATATATAGATATATATATATATATATATATATATATATATATATATATATATGTATATATATATATATATATATATATATATATATATATATATTCAGAAATAAAAAACATACACATTGGCCCCAATTCATCAAAGCAATTCCAACAGAATTATGGAGTAAATTGCTTAGAAAAGTCCCAAAAAATTTTGCAACTTTTAGTGTTTTTTATGCTAGTTTCTCAAGCTCCACCAGCAGAGCTGGGTAGGTACGGTGAGGGGACAGTGGAGACGTGACACCACAGTTCAGACTAACTGTGATATTCTCTATGACAGAAATTTTACTCCAGTCAGGGGCTGGAGTAAGATTTCTGGCACACGGAGGCGCATGCTTCTTGACAGAGGCTTCTGATTCATAAAGGCTATGTGCGAACGCTGCATCTAGGAAAATCGTTGGTGTTGATGAATGACAGCCATTCATTACTGGCTAAATATCTGGTGAACACTGGGCAGACAAGTTTACCATAAGAAGACATCGTAGAACATAGAAAACTAGAAAAACTAGGGTTTTCTTGGACTTTGATAATCATAAAATGTCCATTAAGATGTACAGCGGAACTGGATATATAAAGCTTTTTGTTCACAGTACTTTGAAATAATAGAGCAAAAAAAAAAAAATTCTCAGTAGACATTCACCAAAGCAACAAAAATAGTAATTGACCACTTTTCGTACTTACCCGCATCCCATGGAAACGAGGGTTGCTGTAGAAAAGCTTCATTTGCTCTGAAGGAAGAGGTCCCAACACCTTCTGGATCGTGAAAAGTTGATCAATTTCACTTTCTCCAGGAAAAAGTGGCTGGCCATCACTCAGCTCTCCGAGGATACAGCCCACAGACCACATGTCAACAGCCTTCCCATATGGTGCCCTAATTAAAGAAAGAAAAAAAATATGAAGAACATAAATTCTCTGATGGTTTCTCACCCTTTCTTAATCTATGAGAGAAGGAAAGCATGCATAATAGGGTCTTAATATGACAAAGGTGAGACCTTGGGGATATCATTGTTCTCACCTGGGAAGGTTGTGTTAGGGGTACTTCACACACAGCGAGATCGCTGCTGAGTCACGCTTTTTGTGATGCAGCAGTGACCTCATTAGCGATCTCGCTGTGTGTGACACTGAGCAGCGATCTGGCCCCTGCTGTGAGATCGCTGCTCGTTACACACAGCCCTGGTTCGTTTTTTTTATTGTTGCTCTCCCGCTGATAAGCACACATCGCTGTGTGTGACAGCGAGAGAGCAACAATCCTGAATGTGCAGGGAGCAGGAGCCGGCGTCTGACAGCCTACGGTAAGCTGTAACCAAGATAAACATCAGGTAACCAAGGTGGGTACCCGATATTTACCTTCATTACAAGCCTCCGCAGCTCTCACGCTGCCAGTGCCGGCTCCTGCTCCCTGCACACGCTAAGCTAAGCGGTGTGCGCTGGTAACTAAGGTAAACATCGGGTAACCATACCCGATGTTTACCTTAGTTACCAGTGTCCGCAGCTTCCAGACGCCGGCTCCGTGCAAGTGCAGTGTCGCTTGCACATCGCTGCTGGCAGGGGGCTGGTCACTGGTGAGATCTGCCTGTTTGACAGCTCACCAGCGACCATATAGCGACGCAGCAGCGATCCTGACCAGGTCAGATCGCTGGTGGGATCGCTGCTGCGTCGCTAAAGTGTGACGGTACCCTTAGACACAACCACTGGTAAAAACTTCAGAGCAAGCTGGACGGATTAAAAAGTTGCGCTGCTGTGGGACAAAGATGAATGCAGGATTTTCGATATGTGACTTAATTTGACGAGTTTCAGAGTAACCTTCTTCATCGGGATGAATCCTCATGAAGGAGGTTACTCCAAAACATGTCAAATAGAGTCACAAATCGAAGATCCTGCATTCATCTTTGTCCCATGGCAGCACAACTTTTAACCCTTCTAGTTTCCTTTCTTAAAGGGAACCAACCACAAGGATTTTGCCATATGAAGTAAAGGCAGTGTCATACTGGCACTAAAATGCTGAATCCAAGCATACCTTTTGTTTAAAGATCGGATGTTTGATTGCTGAAATATCTTTAATCAAATTTGCAGAAATTAACTGCACTTTGATTGCCGTGTGCATCGGGGACGGGCCTTTGTGGGTCGGGTCCTCAGCGTATATTACTCCTTTTGCGTCTTTTATTGTTTTATTGTATGCCCGCTTTTCCTTATTTAAATATAGTGCCACACCACTATTGCGTGCAATACAAGACGTAGGAGAAGGAATATACATTGAGGACCCAACCCACAAAGGCCCGCCCCCATGCACACGTCAACCAAAGTGCAATGCATTTCTGCAACTTTGATTAAATATATTTCAGCAACCAAGCATCCGATCTTTCTACAAAAGGTATGCTTGTAGTCAGCATCAGAGTGCCAATATGGAACTGCCTTTACTTCATACAGCAAAATCCTGGTGGTTGGATCCCTTTAAGCTAAACAGCCTTCAAAGGAGGAAGACTTGTGTTTTAGTAAAAACAGGGTCAGAAAGATTTTTAAAATATTAGATCCTGTTGTAATAATTTATCCACCATTTTCTGGGTTATTAAAAGACATTTAATGAATCAGGAATGAAAAAACTGTTTGAGCAGTGTAAGGATGCAATGTGGTAGATGGCCGGTATGTGTCACAGAGGGGGAAATCCTCTGCGATCTGAACCTGGAATGTTTCTCTGGGACTTGTAGTTCCATGAGGATTGTTGTACACATTCAGGGCTGGGTTCATGGGATGGTCAGAAGTGATGGGCGGGACTGACCATCCACATACCTCCCATACGTAGGTGTCTCATGGGATTTAATGGAGCTGTCGTTTGTCACATGATCTCTGTGTGCTGGTGGGAGCCATCTTGGTTGGAGCACATGTGCAGGAGATCCTGTGCATACAGAGCTAGTGAGGGCTCTGAAATGTCAGGGAGCTGCAGAATCCTCTGAGGCTGTGAGGAATTGGAACGTGTACAAGGGCCGGGATGTTGAGCCCAGTGTGAGAGTCTCCCTGGACTGGATGGAGGCAGACTGACAGCCTGCAAACCTACTGGCAGGTAACACCCCACAAAGGTGGACTTTACTGGCTGATGCCAGAGAATGAACTGTATGAACAATCAGCAGTTTAAACAGACAGTAAGACATTGTCCTGCGGGAAAGTGGCTGTGGCCCATTACACTGCGTGGTTTATGAGGATGTGAATAAATCACCGAGATTCTTTAAGTGACAAAGTGCTTGTGTGTGTCTTGATCCCGCTGCCAGACGTGTGCCCCAAGACGTTCAGGGCCCAGGTCGTCACATTATGTTGGAGAATGCGGGCATATGGCCTGGTTGCTAGGGGCAACGCAGCCTGGTTGCTAAGGGCAACGGCCTAGGACATATTCCTGTGAATACGGACTGCTTGCTGTGGATCGGCGGGTCCACGAAAAAAAATTTTTTGAAGCGGTTTGCGGTGGATCGGCGGGTCCACGAAAATTGACGGCGCACTCAAGCAGCTTGTGGTGGATCGGCGGGTCCACGAAGTTCCGGGAAAGCTGAGCGACCATGAGTGGAGCCGCAAGCCTGGACGTTATGGAGGAGCTGTAACAGTTCCTTGTGTGTGGACAGCAGGAGCTGTCAGTGCGCAGAGATGTGGCAGCAGTGGACCAGTTTGTGAGTTCCCTTCTGGGGCCGGTACGGGCACAGGGTACCCAGGGAGATAAAGGGGAACGGTGTGAACTGGGATTTAAAGACACTGCAAGGGAGCCACAGAAAGCCCATAAGGGGGTGGAGTCCCATAAAGGGGTGGTTACCCATAAGGGGATGGAGTCCTATAAAATGGTGGATGCCCAAACGGGGGAGGAGTCCCAGAAAGCGGTGGTCCCCCAAAATGGTGCAGAGCATCCCAAATCCAAGGGTGAAGTGGCGCAGATGGACTTTAGCCAGGGAAAATAGTGTTCATGCTACAAGTGTCCGGTTTGCAGTATAGACCACCCATCCGACGAGAAGCCACGTCTGTGTTCCGTGGAAGTGGATGGGGAATCTGTAACAGGAGTCGTAGACTCAAGGAGCTTGGTGACCCTGGTGAGGGCCACCTCTGATGTCCACTTGATTCCAGGAAGGAAGATCCACGCCGGCTGCACCCACAATAATGAGACAGAATACCCGGTATCCAGCGTGGTCATTAAGACAGCCAGGGACAGTGGTTCTCATGATGTTGGTGTAGTCTCAGATTTACTGCACCCAATTATTATAGGCTGGGACTCTAAGTTATTTGTGCACTTGTGGAAGCAGGGGGACGTATCCGGTTGCTTGTGTAAGAGCCAGAACAGCCCAAAGGAAACCCTAACACATTGGGTGGTGAAACGGGGTCCTGGTTGTGGAGTTATGTGTGGTAAAGAGGAGATAGTACCTTCTAAAATTGACTGTCCTAAGTTAGGGGTGACCAAAGAAAATGGACGGACCCAACTTAGTGACATAAGGACTAAGGGAATAACCAATAGTGTGACCGTTAAAAACGGGGTAGCTCCAGAAAGGGAGGCAGATATCTGGTTAAGTGGGGACATGATAGTCCAGGACGCCAGGGGGACTATCTGCACAAGAGAGTGCAGTGAGGTACAGACAATTGAGAAGGGTAAAACCTCCTCCAGACGCCGGAGACGTAATAAGCGCCAAAACCTCGTGCAAGGTATACCGTCTGAGGGTGCAGAGAAAGTGAAGTACCTGGTCGAGGAAAACACGTTTCCAGTAGCAACTGCTAAGGTAGAGTCAGACAGCGATGTCCTACACAAGAAAGAGGTATCAGAAACTGAACTGACACATTGTAACGACAGACATCAGCAGGGTGAAATGTCAAAAAATGAGCCAACCAAAGCAGTAATGGTGGTGTCTCCTATAGATTCCAAGCATGAAGCAGAAGGTCTGTCGGACGAGCGCGCTGTAGGAGGTGAAATCCTAGAGGGTAATACAGGACAAGGAATCCTGGAGAAAGTTGAAGTACAAATCCATAGAGGTCATGGTGAGCAGACCGGTAAATTACCCAGTGTTGGGGTGATGAACGGTGAAAATGGTGCCAAAGTTCTAAGAGGAACAGAGTACCACGCTAAAGGGTGTGACACCCTTGCAGGAAAAAACAGGACTGAAGGTGACACTGCAGAGACCCGCAAGGAAGTTGAAGGTAATGCAGTGAAGACCCAAGAGACAGCTGGTGCTGCAAAAGTGAAAAGAGTCTCTGATGAGGTGAAGTCTGGACCAGAGGTCTTATCAGGAACTGACAGCCTGAGTGACCTGCCTGGTAAGACCAAGATGGAAGACATAGAGATTGTCTTGGTTAACAACAATAGCAAACCCAAAGGCTCTGAGGCTGGAGCTGAACCGGAGGAGTGTGTAACTCAAGAGGTGGAGCCGTGCATGAGAGAAAAAGATAGATGCAAGAGACCAAAGGAATGGTCTAATTTCCTTGAAGGTCAAGAAACCTGTCCATTCTTTAAGTGCATGGTAGATGTGCCCGAAGACCTAAGAAAAGCCTGTGCCCATAAGTCGATGCATGAGACGTTTAAGAAGGCTGTAGGGGCCTGTGAGGTGTATTTTACCCCAGAGACTTGTCGGTTGGTGGTGTGCTCTGCAAGTAATGTCACAAAGAAGCGAGTGGCTATCCTGAGTGACATGCACCTGCAGTGTCTTCGCACGAAATGGCTCATCTCGGCACAGATGGAAGAAGACACCAGGCGCTTTGAGTGTATGAAGCAGCTCACTGCAGAATTTCAGGAAGTTGTGGTGGTGAAGAAATCATTAATTGGGCTCGCATTAAGAGCGCTGAAAAGTAACATTCAGCAAGCTAGGAAGGTTCCAGGTATTACAGCGATTGAATTAGAAGAACACAGTGGAACATTCCAAATCTATGGGAAAACTGAAGAAGCAGTGAAAACAGCTCGAAGGCTGTTGGACTTTGTGGAAGAGGTCACACAAGTGCCCAGAGAACTTGTCAAGAAACTGATTGGCAGAAATGGAAGAGTCATGCAGGAGATGGTTGATACATCCGGTGTGACGAGAGTAAGACTTAAGGTTTATCATAAAGCCAGGTTACCCTGTGAAGTTGGTATGGTTCCATGTGTCATGGCGGGAACAAAGGAGTGTGTTGAAAATGTACGAGTTCTCCTAGAATACCGCCTGGGATACCTGGAAGAACTAAAGCAAATGGATCTTGAAAGACAGAAGATTGCAGAGAAACTTTGTCAAGTGAGTTTGAGGTCACGACCGCTTTCGGGCCAGGGCCCAGAGAAGAAGTGTGGTCCACCTGATGAACGTCTTGCCTTCACTGGCAAGGAAAGTAGGTCCTGTAGGGAAAGGAGCCAAGGTCATAGAAGACCTACGTATAAATCAGGCTATGGCACAGACTCTGAAGGGTCCAAGCCCTCTAAGACAAAATCTAAAAGAAAAGACGGAGGGAGTGACTGGTCCATAGCCAAAACTGGTGGTGGGAAAAGGCGGAGATGGAAAGGTGACCTAAGACGTCATGAGAGAAGAGTCCATAGTAGATTGGCAAACAGAGAGTGTGCAGGGTCTAGTTATGGGAGATCTCCTGTCGGCTCGGTTGTGAGGTACCTGGACAATAGCCCCTCTAGTGGACTGGTTAGCGCAGAGTCAGGCCGCACGGTAGTTTTGACTGATGGGGTGTCTCACTACCACACTGACCATTGGAGACAGTTATGGAACGATATGTCGGACCGGCGGACGTGTCTGAGAAGAGGGTTCACTGAGGAGGGTTTGTTGACAGTGGCAGATGGTCGGTCAAGAGCGGAAACTCGAAGTTTTCATAGAGGGCCCATTCGACTGGTAGGGTATGGTTTCCCTAATGCCCTGTCTCAGGGTCCCTGTAGGTTGTCGAGTGTTCCACCCTACAAGTTGGAACAGAGGGGGGGGATATGTAAGGATGCAATGTGGTAGATGGCCGGTATGTGTCACAGAGGGGGAAATCCTCTGCGATCTGAACCTGGAATGTTTCTATGGGACTTGTAGTTCCATGAGGATTGTTGTACACATTCAGGGCTGGGTTCATGGGATGGTCAGAAGTGATGGGCGGGACTGACCATCCACATACCTCCCATACGTAGGTGTCTCATGGGATTTAATGGAGCTGTCGTTTGACACATGATCTCTGTGTGCTAGTGGGAGCCATCTTGGTTGGAGCACATGTGCAGGAGATCCTGTGCATACAGAGCTAGTGAGGGCTCTGAAATGTCAGGGAGCTGCAGAATCCTCTGAGGCTGTGAGGAATTGGAATGTGTACAAGGGCCGGGATGTTGAGCCCAGTGTGAGAGTCTCCCTGGACTGGATGGAGGCAGACTGACAGCCTGCAAACCTACTGGCAGGTAACACCCCACAAAGGTGGACTTTACTGGCTGATGCCAGAGAATGAACTGTATGAACAATCAGCAGTTTAAACAGACAGTGAGACATTGTCCTGCGGGAAAGTGGCTGTGGCCCATTACACTGCGTGGTTTATGAGGATGTGAATAAATCACCGAGATTCTTTAAGTGACAAAGTGCTTGTGTGTGTCTTGATCCCGCTGCCAGACGTGTGCCCCAAGACGTTCAGGGCCCAGGTCGTCACAGCAGTTATTACAGTATATTTATTTACCTAATGCACAGAAGTCTTGAGTCATCAAAGTGTTTATACCAAAAAACTGGTGTAAACACAAAAATCGCAATCTTTTTGTGTAATGTAAAGTGGGGCAAAAATGTTGAGACTTTTGGCGTGTTATTGCCAGTTTCAGGCAGCTCTCTAAAAATAGTTAGAGCTGGGGAAGAACCTGGATGTGGCTCCGCAAAAATGGGTCTGCCCCATTGCCTTCATATTTCTAATTCTCTATTATTTTTCCTTCTTACTCAATTTTTTTGCCTGAATATTTCACTAGTACAGAACTATAATATGACTACATAATCATGAACTGTTTTTAAAATCTCGGCAAAGCAGTCAACCCAAAAAAGTTATTTACTGTGACTGTTATAACACAGTTTGTCAAACTTCACACGTGTATAGCAGAACTGGGTATAAATGCTGCGTTAGAGGGATGTTACTTAAGCCGTACTTTCAAAGGTTCTTAAAAGGTGCAATTATACAGTATGTAACAAACACTGAAGCAAAACTGGGTTAATTAAATTAGCTTATTCCTGCTTGAAGCAAATGCTTGTTCTACTTTCTAAAGAACTGTTGAAACATTGTTCTATCCCCATAAGAGCTGAATCCAGGTGACTGCTCACCGCGCATCTCTACCATTCCCGATACGTGCTATAAAAAAAGTCAATAAAGATAATGGGGTGAAACGTACTTGTGCTAAAAAGCAGACAAACAGGAAACGGCTATCTATTGTGAAGGAGAACATGCTGTAGACACGTGTATTGTTATCCTCTATGGCAAAGCTTCACGACAGCTACCTGCTATTACTCCATTAGATGTCTTTTTCTCTATTACTTCTTTGTATTCCACATTGTGCATTAATTTACCAATTTATAACTCTTTACTTATAGCCAATAACGCTCCACAGGATCTCTGAGCTTTCATATAGTCACCCCAAGTAGTACAATCATGACCAAGCTTCCGAAGGGGAAGACAATGGTAAATGTATCTTCACATCTTCATTCATTTCTCACTTTTTTTTAACAAAATTAACATAGAATCACCTTGAAGACAAACGTACTTCATCACTGTGATAACAATCTAATGAAGAGATAGAGAAAATGCTAATTAATTTGCTATTTTTTGGAATAATTCCCAGACTGAAATGAGCCATGCGGGCAGAATATCTGGCTCTTCTGGACATGCCAATTATTTTAGTGAATTTTAATATTTTCTTTTTATATTTAATGATTCCCGGAACTACGGAAAGGGAACAGACCTCAGGAAACCAGGTAAAAGGTAGTGCTTAATGGTTTGAAGCAACAGGAAATGTTCCACTAACCATGAATATAAATAGGGATTATTACTGATTCGTTAAAAAGCCCTACTTTGCATCACTGACCAAGCACTTCTATGTTTACCGCAGGCAATTTTAATTAATCACATGGGTTAACAAGCATTTAGAGCCAGAATGGTCCATCAGAGAATCTAGAGGATCCAGTGGTGAACTCAGGCTCTATCAAAATAATGAGCGCCAACAACGGTGCTCCAAAACTTCAGCGGAAGAAAAGCCCATGTGACCGTGGATGACTGACTGCAAGAGGTAGTAATGGCAGTCATTATAACGGCATATAAAAAGGGCTGGATGCTTTTCTAGTGATAAAAATATATATAATATATAAAATAATACAGACCTTGATGAACCTGTGTCATTTTTACTCCTGTATTTAAAACATCCATAGTCATGAGATTCAAAGATTAAGAAACGTCTGATAGAATCACATCAAAAAGCCAACAAGAAACAAAATAAGAATTCACATTACTTGCTCTTTTAACTAATTAAAAAAAAACAGGGTTTCAAGGGAGAAAAATCTCACAAAATGACACAAAAATCACAATACCTAGAGCATGCTCTCATTTTGAAAAACTGCAACAAAAAAGCTTGCAAGTATGTTGAAAAAAAAAATGCCCCCTTGAAAAATTCAGTGTGTGTTCTTGAAATTAAGAGAGCAATCACTGAAGACAGAGAGCAATCACTGGAGTAGGACATCACGATCAGAAAAATAGAAGGATCAAGGCAAAGAGGAAGATCCGCAACCAAAAATCGCTTGATACTATCAAAATAACTGCAGAGAAGCCCCTGGTGGACCTCTCTAGGATGCACAAGATCAATCGTCTTACAAACCGTTAATCCATCAAGTCGCCATGGCTCGAGATCAAGTTGAAGGCTGTTAAAAGAAGAAAGTCCTTGAAATCATAGTTTCCTATTAACTTTTGTCTCCTGACTAGTGCTGCTGTTAGAAGAATAGACTTCCACATAAGTTGAAATCGTCCCTTCCTGATAGATAATGTCTATGTCACTTAAATTTCATCTTTCTAATGGTTAACTAAAATTCTCACCCCAGAAGCAGCTCCGGAGATCGATACCATCGAGTAGCCACGTATTCAGTGTAATTGGCATTGCTGCCTTCAGACAAATTCCGTGCAAAACCTGAAAAAATAAAACATTTCATTCTTTTCTTTGCAAACATGATAAACAGTTTATTCCCAAAATCACAAGTTATCCTGTATCTATACTCTCTATGGCAGCCCCATTAACAATGAATGGCGTGGAGGCCGAGCAAGCGTACCTCCACTCCATTCAGGACAGGACTACAAAGTCACATTTTTGGGATGTCAGAAAACTCTTTCTCGGGATCACTGGGGAGTCCCACCAGTTCGACCCTAGTGATATTCAATTTAACTCCCATAATAGAGAAGGGTTAGCTTAATTTTTGGGTCATAACACTTTGAATATAAAAGTAAATCATGACTTTCTTTCCCCAACACCTTTAGTGCACCTTTATTTCAAATACTTTTAGTATGATTATTGAAGAGTAGAGATGAGCGGACCCATTGAAGTTTGGGTTCGACAGGTTCAGCCGGACTTTAGATACAGTTCAGTTCGGGACCCGGACTTGACTGGAACCCTACTGGAACTCATTGATTGGGCAGTTCGGATTTCTTTTCCCACATACAGCCAACCACAAACAGAACACTTCCGGTAGAGGGAGGGAGGGCAGGGTTTTTCTTTGTACACACTACATCCAATAACGCTGATTTTACCCCCAGTGCGAGCCATTAAAACACTGCAAGCTGCTCTCACTAAGCTTACCAGAGCACAGCAATGCTCGATCGAGTGGTACATTAAGCACCCGAAATCCAAACTTGGACACTGATTTTTTTTGTAAAGTTAATTTTTGGTACAAACATTGAACTTCACAGTTTGGGTTCACTCATCTCTATTGAAGAGATATTTTTGTGATATAGATCTACCCCTTCCAGAACTGTTATAAGTGCAACATATGCAGCTGCTTACAGGCCACGACAACTTCACAGCACTGCATACTCAAATTTAGTTAGTGGGAAAGGACTTTGCTAATGATCCATTTCATTTACATGGGGAACTTTACTTGCTATTGGTCTCACAAATACTGCATCAGTGGAGTGTTCTAGAATTCAGATCCCCATCAAGGATCCCTTAAGGCCTCATTCACACATAAGGTTTCCCCCCCCCCCCAAATCAGTATATGGGCTCGCTCAGAACCCCGTATAACATGGATGAGTGCTATCCGATCTTTTATGTTTTAAGGATACCTAAGGCTGCTTTCACACTACGTTTTTTAACATGTGTCATGAATGTTTTTTTAATTCAAAAACGGATCCAGTGCAAATGCGTTTTCATTTCAATGCATTTGCAATGGACTCGCGTCAACATGCGTTCACCTGCGTTTGCGTACGTTATAGTGAGGATCCAGCGACTTGCATTGTTTTAACTTTTTTCAAAAACGCTACTTGTAGCGTTTTTGAGCTGCATCCAAATACTCTTTTTCACTGGATCCTGACTATACTGCACGCAAACGCATGTGAACGCTGGCATGCTGATAGACAGGATCCTGCTTGCTCTACTGAGCATGCCCAGAAACCAGCCTGGCGTGATCAGTCTCTCTCTCCCCCTCCCTCTCTCTCTCTCTCTCCCTCCCCCCTCTCTCTCCCCCGCATGAGAGCGGCGGACGTTCGTAACCAAGGTAAATATCGGGTAACCAAGCAAAGCGCTTCACTTAGTTACCCGATATTTACCTTGGTTACGTGTGCAGGGAGCAGGCAGCCCGGCTCCTAGCAGCTGCGGACGCTCGTAACCAAGGTAAATATCGGGTATCCAAGCAAAGCACTTCGCTTAGTTACCCGATGTTTACCTTGGTTACCAGCGTCCGCAGCTGTCAGATGCCGGCTCCCAGTCTATCACGTTCAGTTCCCCTCACTCCCGATCACATGACTTCAATGCCCGCCCATAAACTTCAAGTGACAGGATCCTGCAAAATAACACATGCGTTTGCATGCGTTTTTCTTTGTAAAAACAGGATCCACTTTTACAGCAAAAAAGCGTTCATGACGCATGTTAAAAAAAATGTAGTGTGAAAGCAGCCTAAGCTACTGTAATGCCCTGCACATGAGGAAAGTGACATAGCTAATCAGGAGAATTATATTACATTTCTAAAGATATTGATTATTTTTATTATTATACCTAATACATATTGGAGGTAAGCGACATAGCTAATCAAGAGAATTAGGGTATGTGTACACGCTGCGTTCTGTCAAGTGCAGAGAAAAATGCACCCTCTGGAAGACTGGACAACTGTAAACACTGCATTTGACAAAAAAAAAATCATCCAAAACGCATGCATTTTGGATGCATTTTTGACAGTGTGGTCCCACTAGGCTCTGTTACATCCCCATAGAGCATGGCTGGCTGCGAGACAGAGCCGCGCGATCAGCATGAACTCGGATGAAATTCACCCGACTTCATTGTCTTCGCGCGGCTCTGTCTCTGTGCCGCGGCCTGAATTGCAAATCCCCTGAGTGACTGAAATGAGCCGCGTGATCAGCGGTGCAGTCAGTCAGGTTACCCACGGCCAACTGGAGTCCTCCACCCGAGACAGCAAATCACCTGAGGGCACCGCTGATCACTTCAGTCACTCGGGCGACTTGCTGTCACAGTTGGAGGATCCAGCGGTGGCAGCCGTTCACCTGAGTGATGTCATCACTGATACTGCGACTCACTTCAGTTGCTCCGTGGAACTCACAGAGAGCAGTCCTGGCTCTATGACCGATCGCTGTCAGATTCCGATGTAGCAGAGCTGAAAGCGTTGTGGGACCTCATGTGGATTACGTCGGACCTGGAGGGGTGTTTGGTGGGTAATAAAGTGGTGGTTTTTTTTGGTCGTTTATTCCAAATAAAGGATTTTTTGAGTGTATGTGTTTATTTTCTTTAACTTACAGATTAATCATGGGAGGTGTCTCATAGACGCCTGCCATGATTAACCTAGGACTTAGTGGCAGCTATGGGCTGCCATTAACTCCTTATTACACCAATTGCCACCGCACCAGGGCAATTCGGGATGAGCCGGGTACAGTCCCGGGACTGTCGTATCTAATGGATGCAGCAATACCGGGTGGCTGCTGGCTGATATTTTTAAGCTTGGGGGCTCCCCATAACGTGGGGCTCCCTATCCTGATTAAACCAGTCTTTGGCTGTGTGGTTTTACCTTGGCTCGTATCAAAATTGGGGGGACCGCACACGGGTTTCTTTTTAAATTATTTATTTTATTGCACGATATAGACCGGCAGCTGTGATTGGTTGCAGTGAGACAGCTGTTACTCAGCGTGGAGGCTCGCCTGAAGGCAACCAATCATAGGCGCCGGTGGGTGGGGGAAGCAGTGAATATGAGATGGAATAATGAGCGGCCGGCATTTTCAAAAGCTAGAGAAGCCACCGGAGCAGTGTGACAGCTGTGCAGCGCCGTAGCGGTGATCGGTGAATGAAAGAGAGAGGGTGAGACTGACCAACAGAGAGAGAGAGAACGACCAACCAATAGAGAGAGAGAGAGAGACCGACCGACAGAGAGAGAGACCGACATCGACAGAGAGAGACTGAAAGACCTGCGTTTTGTTTGTTAAAAAAGCATGCAAAACGCAACAAAAATGCAGTGCAAGCACACAGCTAAACATTTTGGTTGCATTTTGACACACCTCATTGATTTCAATGGGTGGAAAATGCAACCAAAACGCACAAAAGAAGTGACGTGTTGCTTTTTTAAACACATTGATTTTGTCAAATATTTGGCAGCCAAAACGCTGCGTTTAAAAAAGCAAAGTGCGCATGGAATTTGCTGACTTCTCATAGACTTTGCTGGGGAAGCACAACGCATGCATATTGACAATGACAGGCTGCAGTTTTAAACGCAGCTAAAACGCAGCAAAAAAAAAAAATGCAACGTGCGCACATAGCCTAATAGTACATTTCTTAAAATATTGATTAATATTATTATTATTACACCTACTACATATTGGGATAGGATCTTGGAGATGAGAATACCCCTTTAAATGAGAATGTTTTTCTCATTGAGAAACATATGCAAAATGTTTGTGTTGTAAGTAACTTACCAAAATCACAGAGCTTTAAGATATCGTTGTAGCTAATTAAGAGGTTTTCTGGTTTGATGTCTACAAGACAGAAACAACAGATCAGAAGCCACAAAATAACATATTTATTACTTATTTATGTAAAGATAAATATTAAAAACTTTTCTATCATGTTAGTAATAACATATACATATATTTAAGCCACTTTGATATCCAGCTCTAGAGTTGAAACATTACATGTGCTTATTTAAACAAATACAAAGCAAACTGTCAAAATCAACAAGGCTTCCAAACAGCTGTGTGTAATGACCACTTACTTAGCGAGAAAGCAAGCAAGCTTAGGCTATGTGCGCACTAGAAAATGGACTTTTCTTCAGAAAAATTGCGTAGAATTCCCCACCCACGGCAAAAAAACGCTGTAAAACCGCATCCGTGGTTTTGCCGCGATTTGCCGCGTATTTGCAGCGTTTTTTCCGTGGGTTTGTCCCTGCGTTTTTTTACCATTATCTATTGCAAAAACCGCAGGTACCTGCAGAAAAAAAATAACATGCACAGTAATTCCACAGCGGAAATTCTGCGGCTAAATCCGCAGTTATAAAAAAACGCAGTGTGCGCACAGCATTTATTTATACTCTTAGGTTTTGCTGGGGAATGACTGCAGAAATATTAGACACATTTTCTGCAGCAAATCCGTGGCAAATCTGCGGAAAAATCCGCGGTAAATCCACAGTGTGCGCACATAGCCTAAAAGGACTCAGAACATGGTCGCATGACAGCACCTCAAAATATCAAAATTGTTTAGCGCTGTAATACAGCACATAACAATAGTGAAAAGCTAAATAGTATATACAACTTAGAAAAGATGTTTTAGAATTGTTCTTTTCATTCCTTTCACAAAAATGTTGCAAATAGTGATGGGCAGACCTGAACTGCAAAAGTCCAGATCTGCGCGGATTCAAAAGTACCTGAGCACCAACTCCGTGCCCGGAGTTCTCAGGGAAGTCTGGGTAAAGATCCGATTCCGGCAACTCGGGTAATTTAAAAAAAATAAAGTAAAAATAAAGAAAAAAAGTGGCAAGTAGGAGAGTTATACTTAAAGAGTCTCACGCACAGCTGTACAATGCTTCCAGGTCACTCACACTTCTTCCGTGGTCGCTCATTAACCACATGCATATGCACTGCTTCCCCTACCCACCAGCAGTCTTAGCGTCTCTGATTATTTGCAGTCAGACGCACCTCCACTCTGTGTGACAGCATGTCTGACGTTTTCAATCAGAGACGCTGTGTGTGTGTTTATATTGGTGTAAAAATAAAGAAATAAAAAACATTGGCAGAGAGTAAACCCATATTACGATACCCTGCACAGATAAAGGATACGGCTACAGGCTGCAGCCCCACCCGTGTGCTTATCTTGGCTGAGTATCAAAATAAGAGGGACTGCATGCAGCTTTTTTTGGTTTAAATTATTTAAATAAATAATTTTAAAAAAAGTCATGCTGTCCACCCCAATTTTGATACCCAGCCATGATTAAGCTGACAGCTAGGGGCTGGTATTTTCAGGCTGGGGAGGCCAATACTTATTGTCCCCCCCAGTCTAAAAATAGCAGCCTGCAGCTGCCCAGGATTGTCACATCCATTAGATTGGTGAGGTGGCAATCAGGGGGGTAATAAACAGTTATAACAGCTAACAGGTGACACTAAGCCCTAGATTACATAATGGGAGGCCTCTATGAGATGCCCCCATTGCTAAATTGTAAGTGAAAAGAATTAAACACAAACACTGAAAAATTCCTTTATTTAAAATATTTTTTTTTAAAAAACACTTTCACCTCTTTATTAACCCCCAAAACACTCAGGTCTGACATTATCCACACGAGGTCCTGCGACGATTCCAGCTCTGCTACATTTGAAGTGACAGATGAGTTCACTGACTTTACTGAGGTCATCTGAGGTTAGGTTACCTGCAATCAAAGGTGGAGGACCATGGGAATCTCCAGCTGTGACCACAAATAACCTGAGTGATGTCACCACTGATCGTTTGGCTCAGTCATTCTCTGCATGAGGCTTACAGCAGGCAGTTGTGATCTATGGCTGCCCCCTGTCACTTGAGATGTAGCAGAGCTGGAATTGTTGTGGGACCTCGTGTGGATTACATCAGACCTGGATGTTTTTGAAGTTAATAAATTGGTGAAAGAGGGTATTTTTTGTATTTTATTTCAAATAAAGGATTTTTTCGGTATTTTTGCTTATTTCTTTCCACTTACAGATTAGCAATGGGGAGGGGGCTCATAGACACCTCCCATTACTAATCTAAGGCATAGTGGAAGCTGTTGGCTGTTATTAACTCCTTATTACTCCAATTGAAACAGCACTAAGCAATCGAGAACAGCTGGGTAAAGTTCCGGGATTGTCACATCTAATGGATGCAGCAATCCTGGGTGGTTGCAGGCTGCTATTTTTACTCTAGGGGGCCCAATAAGCATGGGTCTACCCAGCCTGAGAATACAAGCCCCCATCTGTGGGGTTTTATCATAGCTGTGTATCAAAATTGGGGGGGCTGCATGCTGTTTTTTTAAATTATTTATTTAAATAATTTTAAAAAGCCGCATGCAGATCTTTTTATTTTGATACTCAACCAAGATAAGTACACGGCTGGGGGCTGCAGCCTGTAGCTGTATGTTTTATCTGTGCTGGGTATCATAATACGGGGGGACTCTTCGCCAGTTTTTTGTTTATTTTTATACCACGATAGTGACCAGCAGACAGGGTCTGTGATTGCAAGCAGTCAGACGCTGTCAAACAGGCTGGGAGTATGTCTAACTGCAAGCAATCACAGATGCCAGGACTGCTGGTAGGCGGGGGAAGCAATGAAAATGTATGAAGGTGAATGAGCGGCCCTGGAAGAAAAGTGAGTGGCCCGAAAGCAGTTAGATCCGCACCGGAGACTCAGTAAGTGCAGCGCGCTTGCTCTAATCCCCCTATCCCTTCAACCATCATTTTTAAGCGCCGGATTCTGGTCCCCCTAGACTTATATGGAAATCGGTGTCTGGCCAGATATTACAGATCAATGTCGGGTTGGCACCGTTTGTTTTGTTTTTTTTCGAGTCCTGGTAGTCCCACCGATCCCGGATATCTTCGAGTTTGCCCATCACTAAAAATAACATATCAGACTTTTCTTTCCTCCAATGTCATCTGTAGCGAGAGAACTAGGAAGCAGCTATACACATATAATATGATATTTATGATATTTGGACACTCCTATATCCACAATAATTAGTACTGCTGAAATAAACTTACAAAGCTGTGTCTCAGTGTTCCTTCTGGACACATGTTCAATATGTTTTATAAATAACTGATTGAAAAGGTAAAAAGTTTGCTAGTGTCCATAAAAAAAGTAAAATGTTTAATCCAATCCAGGTAAATCTATTCAAATAGATTTCCATTAAACTTGTTGCATTTGTTTATGGATGTTGGCAAACTTTTATGTTCTTGTTTTCTTTTTTTTTCAGAATGGGAAATCTGCAGAGTTAGGACTTTCCTATTTTTGCTGATGATTTTATGAATAGTGCTTCAGAATAAAATCATTAAAGAGAACATAACATAGTTACATAGATTTACAGAGGTTGAAAAAAAGACCTAGGTCCGTCAAGTTCAACCTTTCAACACCAATTACACATTTAGCCACTAAATCATTTATAACCGATAATCTTGTGTGTTCTCAAGAAATCATCCAGCCTTTTTTTAAATGCTGTTATAGTATCTGCCATTGCTACCTCTTGTGGTAGGGCATTCCACAGTCTGACTGCTCTAACTGTAATGAACCCTTTCCTATTTAGCTACTGGAATCGCCTTTCTTACACTCTAAATGAATGCCCCCTGGTCCTTACTTTTGTTATTGGAAAGAATAAGTCATGTGCCAGTCCTTTTATTGATCACACATGTGTTCATACATTTAAATGAGATCTCCTCTGAGACGTCTTTTTTCTAAGCTAAACAAACCGAACTTTTAACCTCTCATCATATTTATTCCTTGCAATTATCTAGTTGCCTGCCTTTGAACTGACTAACTTCTGAATATCCTATTTAAAATGTGGAACCCAAAACTGGATCCCCAACTCGACCAGTACTTTGCTATTGATGATGGCCTGTCAATAGTGTAGACCAGGGTTCCCCAACTCCAGTCCTCGAGGGCTGCCAACAGTGCATGTTTTCCGGATTTCCTTAGCATTACATAGGTGTTGGAATCATCAACTGTGCAGGTGATTAATTTATCACATGTGCAATACTAAGGAAATCCTGAAAACATGCACTGTTGGCGGCCCTTGAGGACTGGAATTGGGGACCCATGGTGTAGACCATCAATATCTGATCAGTGGGGGTTCTACACTCGGCATCCCTACCAATGATCTGTTACCGGCGTTGGCTAGAAGTTTCTGGATGCCAACGAAACACAGCAGCTCTATTAAAACTATAGTGGTCGTTGCTGGGTACTACAGTTCCACCCACAATTATTTGAATAGAGATGGATCTGCAGTATCCGGCTGTGGCTACAATGGGAATGACAGAGCTGCTGTATCGGCAGGATATAAGAACTGTTGGCCACCACCGGTAACAGCTGATTGGTGGGTGTGCGACACAACTGCCAATCAGATATTGATGGACTATGCCAAGGAGAAACATTAATAAAAAAGTAGTGGCCAACCCCTTTAAGTAAAAGTAATTTGATGCTAACAGTATAGGCTGTGCATTCCTTACAAGCTTTTTGTTTAAATTAAAATAAAAAATCTAGTAAAATGTATTAGCTTGGCTTATTCTATCACGTTACAACACTACTCAGGTATTTCTTAGTCATATCTCTTTTTTTTTTCTACTTTCCTAATGCAAAAGCATGACAAGATTGCCATTGCAGAACCAGTAGAGAGCCTAGTTTCCTTTATTGCAAATCTGCTTTTATCTTTTGCCTGTCCCTTCACAAATGTATAGCTTTAATTGTATGACAAACTATTACAACCTATGAAACAGTAAAAAGCCAGCACGTCCATTAAATGTAGAGTAAAACATCTTTTTTATTACGACATAGGTTAAAAAACGTGGAGCCAAACGACGTAAAACATTCCTGTTGCGTTTCCGGCTCAGCAAGCGCTCTTAGTCATAGGATAACACATGGAATTGTGGGAAAGTATTTAAACTAACAATAATCAATCAGAAGATATGATAAATCTAAACAAGGAAAAACGTGATATATAGATTAAAGTTTAATGTGAATATCTGAATGAAATCCAACCGTATACATAAAAAAGAATACACATATTAATAAATATAAATAGTGAAGAGCGAATAGTAACTACAGTGGAACCTTGGATTATGAGCCTAATTGGTTCCCGGAGTTTGCTCTTAAACCAAGTTACTCTTATATCAAAGCAAATTTTCCCATAGGAAATAATTGAAAGGCAGACAACTCATTCCACAACCCAAAAATATTTACTGCATTTATACAACTTTATTACAGTAATAAAAAATGTACTGTATTCATATAAAATTATTACATTACACTAATACAATATACTGTATAGTACAGTAAAAGCATATAAAACAAATTAAACTGCTTGTTGGCTTACAATAGATAGTATTGTTGCTGTGCGTGAGGTACTCTATAGAGAAAAAATGGTGTATAAATATGACAACCTTTATTCTAGTACAATACACAAAAAACACACCTCAAATCTATTCTCCCCAAAATAAGGGCAGAACTAAACAAATGTGGGGTAGGATAGGAATACTGCACAGTCCGATTACAGTATAAGCAATGTGCTGCACTGGTTAGCAGAAAGAAAGTACAATACTATATCCACAAATGCAAATTGATAGACATGCTATATAGTATATACTGTACTATACAAGTGGTATATTGTATACCATAAATATGTACAGAAAGTTATCTCCAGAGCGGGTCAGAGCGCGGTGAAAGACAGAACCGGAAGTGTGCATAGTGAGTATTTGCTCTTCTTGCAAAGCATTGCTCTTAAACCGAGTTACACATTTGTAAAAAGTTCTAAAACCAAGTTACTCTTAATCCAAGGATCCACTGTATTTGTGTTTGGATTATTTACAACAAATCCCAAAGTTCTTTTCCGGTATTTGTCACGAATAACAAACTGCAAGTCAGTTCGGAACCCGAGCATTTTCCTTGTTGTGGCGAATACTGGACTAGTACTCGGTAGCATTATCCAAACAACAATAGTTACTATTTGCCCATCTCTAAATATAAATAAATTTCTATAGTTCATACCATGTGGATATTTGTTTTTTAAAGTCAGAATCCAATACGCCTCCCTTAGGGCGAGGCATTTTTACCAATCGCCATCTCTTGCTGGGGAATTAACTTTTTCAACAGCATAGAAGGAAAACAAGGATAGAGTGCCCTTGCGTACAGTAACAAAATGCCTGATGGCTCCTGAATAGGATAAACTTTTGTTACCAATATTTGAAGTATCCTCAGCTATTGGCTTTTTTAGTTTGCGGTAGTATAACCTATAAACCACAGAACACTCAATAGAACACACGATATGATCAGCATCGCAGTTTATGATTGACTCTGTTTTATAATCCGTATTGTTGGGTAGAAGAACATCAACATATAAGAAACCGTATTGCTGTCTTCTGTTGTCACCTTGGGAAAACAAAGGTGTACCAAATAATTATAACAACAAAATGAAAAACAGTTACAAACAATATAAAATAGGAGGAACACTTATTTTATAATGTGATTTCTGGCTGTAGGTTGGAATGCTTTGTGCGAAAGTGGAAGTTATTTTTACCAAGGAGCAAAGAACTCATCAACTGATTGCATCTTGTAAATTTAGAAACACTAAAGATATAGGAACCTCTCACCTCTATGAACAATGTCATTCTTGTGACACCAGTGAATTGCCTTGATGAGCTGATAAATGTAGTTCTTGACTTTTTCCGGAGGAACTCCATTTGGCATTTCTTCCAATAACTCAAGCATGTTCTAAATAAAGAAAAGTAAAACAGGGTTCAGTGTTAATCTTATTACAATTTACCACGGCTCATTTCAGCTTCTTAAACCCACTCACAGCCTGGTGTATTTGCCAGCCAAAAGAATGATGCCAGTGCAATCATGCAAGCACAGCCTATGGGTCACAAGCCAGTTTCATACAATATACCGATGCAAAAATTGTTGATTAACTGGTCAAATTAGATGATACAGAGATTTTACCCTGTGCAGAATGAATAGAATGAAATATGACTCATGCGTGCATTCTGGCAATCTGTGCAGTTTACCCACTGTGGACTAATAATGAGGACTATGTAACAAAGGTAACTGCAAACTATCAGGGTGCACTAGCATTGTTTTATGAGAGAATTACAACTTTCTAATATATTTAACCTTTTAAAACACTGGTTCCCAACTCTGGCTTTACAGCTGATAGAAAACTACAGCTCCCAGGATATTACAATAATGAATGTACTACTATGGCTTTTAGCTAATAAAGCAATCACAAGTTGGCCCCATCAAAGTTGCGGAAATCCTTACGTTTGCCGATTTTTCCTACTTTCAACACTCTTAACTTCAAGAACTGACTGTGAACATGCTATACAGCCTAATACAGCCCACTTTTTGACAGATGCCACTGTCACAAGATAATTCATGTTATTTACATTACCTGTCACCTGGGTTTAATAGTATGGCTCATCATCTCAAAAATTTCAGGAGCTAATTTTTTTTTTTATGGATTTAAGGTATTTTTAAGGGTGCTGAATAGGGGCTGTAAAGTTTGAGGTCCCTGAACACGGACTTCACAGGGAAGTCCTTGTTACTATTCGGGTTCTGCCACTCGAGTAAACTTTTAAAAAAAAATAAAAGAAAGCAAAATAGACATTAAAACAAGACCGTTATATTTACAGAGTCTCCTGCATGGCTGTCACACTGCTTCTGGGTCCTCTCATTATCCCATATGCATATTCACTGTTTCCCCCACACACCCTCTGTGAGAGCGTCTGTGATTGGTAGCAGTCAGACTGCTGGCATGCCGGCGTCTGTGATTGGTTGTGGAGTGGTAAAATAAATAAATTGAAAAAAAAAATAGGGTGCCCCATATATTGACACACAGCACAGATAAAGCAGAAGACCACAGACTGCATATCCCTGCTGTGTGTGTTATCTTGCCTGTGTATCAAAATATGAGGAACTCATGCAGCTTTTTGTTTAATTATTTAAATAAATAAATTAAAAAACAGTTTTCTGTCTCCCTCAATTTTGATACCCAGTTAAGATACAGCAGACAGCTGGGGGCTGGTATTGTCAAGCTGCGGAGGCTCATGGTTATTGTCCTCCCCTTTTCTTTTTTTTTTCAAGTCCAGCCGGACCCAAACATCTGCGGATTCGTCTGTCTCTAATGCTAAATCTAACTATCCTGTACTATTCTGCAACATCTGTGAAGTGTACATGGTTGAAAAACAAAGAAGAAATATCACAGTCTTTGTGCATGGAGTATACCCGGCTTATGTTGGAGACCAGAATAAGTCTTGGGCTCAACATATGGTTTGCAAAACATGTGTGGCGCACCTATGACAATGGACAAATGGTGAAAATAAAGTTTAAACTCTAGAGTGCCCATGGTATGGAAAGAACTGAAAAACCTCTATGACAATTGTTATTTTTCTGTTGTAAAGATTAAAGGCTTTAACCGTTACAAAAAAGCTTGGTGGGATTCTCCTGATTTGGAATCGGGAGAGATGACCTATTCCACATGGCAATGACGTTCCCATACAAGTGTTTACCAGACTACCAACCATTCACTGTCAGACTCTGAAGAGAGGCAGGGATTGAAATGTATGGCAGGTAGTAGCAGTGGAAATGAATTTGAGGAATCTTTTTGAGGCCTCAACCTTTAAGCCAAAAAGAACTCAATGACCTGATGCAAGACTTAAATTTGTCCAAACCAGTATCTGAACTTTTAGCGTCCAGACTTAATGAACAAAAATCTTATAAAGGTGGAAGTTAAAACTACAGCATATCGGACAAGAAAAGAAAGGCTTCTCCCATATTTCAGCCAATATGAAGAACCTGCATACTGCAATGACATCCCAGAAATTGTACTTAAAATGGGACTAACAAAATATCAACCAGAAGACTGACGGCTTTTTATAGACAGCTCAATTAGAAGCTTGAAATGTGTTCACTTGCACAATGATAACTGTTGTCTATCTCTTCCCATTGCTCACTAAATAAAACTTACAGAAAAATATGAAATGTAAAATCGTATTACAGAAAATCCATTATCATCAGTAGTTGATTTGTGTTGACCTGAAGATGGTGAACTTCTTGCTTGGACAGCAATCTGGATACACAAGAGACTCATGCTTCATGTGCCTCTGCGATGGCAGGGCAAAACACGATCATTGGAGAAAAGTGTCATTGTCTACAAGGGACGAAATGATTCTTGACGCTGCAAATATCATCAACAAACCCGCTAATGAACAAGAACAAAATCATTCTCCCACAGCTTCATATTAAGCTATGAAGCAATTTGATAGGGCTTTAGCCAAATTAGGTAATTGCTTCATGTACATTTATAGCTCATTCCCTGGTCCGAGCATGAAAAAACTAAACGCTGGAATCTTTGATGGGCTTCATTTGTAAACTCGTGAACGATTCCAATTTTACCACATGCATGAATGACACTGAGGCTTTGGCCTAGTAGAGTTCTGTATCTATTGTAAAGAACTACTTGGGTAATCACAATTATGAAAAATTGGTGCAAGATATGCTAGACATCTTCAGAAATTTGGGAGCTAATATGATCATAGAGATACACTATCTCCATAGTCATTTAAGCAGATTGCCCTCCTAATAAATTGGGAGAAGTAGGCTCTGCTTCCTATAGATCTGCTTCCACCTAATTTTTATACTCTAGACCTGCCAATTCCAATGGTGGATAAATTTATAAATACCTTGGGATAGTGGTCAGTGCCTGACCACAGGATTATTATACTCAAAATTTACAGCCTGTGCTACTTCAGTTTAGGAACAAGATAGATGCTTGGTGCTGACTCCCGCTGTCTCTTACTGGCCGAACTAACCTACTAAAAATGGTGCTGATGCCTAATCTTTTGTATCTTCTCAACAATGCCCCAATATGGATCCATTGGAAATTCTTTCGCAATATCAACACTTTGTTTTGGGAGCTCTTGAAGACAAAGCGACAGGCCAGAATTTGTCTTGAGGCTCTGTAGAGAGGGAAGGAGGAGGGGAGTCTGAAAGTCCCCCAACCCATGGATTTACTGTATTGCGGCACAGATGCAGGCAGCATTTTAAGGGATGGAGAAAGGATGAAGCATATGATGTTGGCGGTAAACTGGTGAAGAGCCTTACAAAATAGAGATACCCAGTGGCCTTTTTGGAAGTGTGATACTATCCCAAAAACAGACCATGACACCCAACATTAGCACTGCTATACAAGGTGTGGGATAGAGGGAAGGTGTTGCTGGGAATATCAGGAGCGACAGAGTACTGGCCCTTATGGCACAATCACGGACTAATAGAGCTGCAGAAACTAACGGGCTCGAGAATGCGGGAGGGTAGGGGTGTGCATTTGGTTTCTCAGATATTTCAGAATAGCACATTTTAAAGTTTTGACCAGCTTCAGGCTGAATTTGAGATACTGCACAGTTCCTTCTATCAGTACTTACAACTTCGGCATGCCTACGAGACACAGACACGTCATGTGAGTATTAATATAGAACGGACTCACACCCTTGCTGACCTGCTGACCTCTGACCGCTCCTATGGTGTTATCTCTAGGTTATATATAGTGATGTTAACTAGTTATCTTAACAAATTTCCTCTGCAAGCTAGAGAGAAGTGGGAAGGGGATTTAGGTCCTATGATGGATGAACAATGGGATGACGTTCTATCTCAGACTCCAAGCTGAGCTGTTTCTGATATCCAACGACTGTCACAGCTATTTTTACTGCATAGGGCGTACAGGACACCCAGTCTATTGCATAAGATAGGGATCCGGATGGATGACCTTTGTCCTAAGTGCGGGCGGGAGAATGCTAACCCGTTGCATATGATGTGGTCCTGTGGGAATATCAAAGAACATTGGAAGGCAGTACTAGCTCTGATTGAGCAAGTTTTTTTGCATATGATTACAGCCAAGACCAGTTACATGTTTGCTGGGGCTCCTGGAGGAGGGGTCGGATTTGAGCTTGCCGGTGATGGTTGGTATTGCGTGTCTCTTATATCAGGCCAGGAAACTGTTTGTTTACCACTGGCTGGATCTGGCTTTTCCGGCCATCTGGGACCTCAGGGACAAAGTTAGCACTTTACTTTGGTTGGAGAGGTGGGTATACCTCAAAAGAAATGCACTGAATAAGTTCTATAAGATCTGGGGGGTGTGGTTGGATACTCAGGGCCTTCCCTCCTCAGCGCTGCTGCAAGACAGTATGGGAGACCAGGTCCTTCTTCTCATAACTGGTTAATGGCTTACCAAAACGGGTTGGAATTACGCATATCTGAAATGGATATGGTTGATGAAAATGATGTGGAGTATTTGGTGTCATGGGTAGCATATTGAAATGGAATATTGGGTATTGACTGCAGGTGCACTGTTTACTGTATAACTTAGGTGCTGTTCTTGTGACTGAATATTTTCTTTTCTCTGTACTGTTCTTGCAGGGGATAGACTATTTGTGTTGTGTAACTATGTTGGTTAATAAAAATAAACCTGATTAAAAAAAACAACAAAAAAACAAACAGATTTCCAGATAACCTTGGAGACTTCAACAAAGAACAAGGCGAGAGGTTCCACCAGGATGTGAAGGTGATACAGGAGAGATATCAAGGTAGATGAGACACATGATGGCAAACGTGAAATACACATGATGGCAGATTGGACATACACATGATGGCAGATGGGACATACACATGATGGCAGATGGGACATAAACATGATGGCAGATGGGACATACACATGATGGCAGACTACTGTAAAAGGGGCTTTACACGTGAAAGCACCCGCCCCCGTCGTTTGTGCGTCACGGGCAAATCGTTGCCAGTGGCGCACAAAATCGCTAGTACCCGTCACACTATACTTACCTTCCTAGTGACGCCACTGTGGGCGGCGAACAGCCTCCTTTCTAAGGTGGCGGTTCGTGCGGTGTCACAGCGACGTCACATGGCAGGCGTCCAATAAAAGCGGAGGGGCGGAGAGCAGCCGAAGGAAAGTCACGCCCACCTCGTTCCTGGGGAACGCAGGTACGGTGTTGTTCGTCGTTCCTGGGGTGTCACATGTAGCAATGTGTGCTGCCTCAGGAACGAGGAACAACCTGCGTCCAGCACCATCAATGATATTTAGGATTTGAACGACGTGTCAACGATCAACGATTAGGTGAGTATTTTGCATCGCTAGCGGTCGCTCGTACGTGTCACACGCAATGACGTCACTAACTAGGCTGAATGTGCGTCACGAATTCTATGACCCCAATGACATCTCGTTAGCGATGTCGTTGCGTGTAACGGGGCCTTTAGAGTCCCCAATGTGATTGTCCTGATGACACACATAAAAGGACATTGCATAGACAGTGTTTTTTAACCATTGACATTAAAAAACGTCAGCTGTAAGTCATCTAATATGTGACTGTACTGTAATCTCTTATATGTTCTGCAGGACTTGTGTTTACCACTATATAGTAACTATATGGCAGTGATATGAATCTTGGTCTTTTTATAGTGATTTATTTTCAGTAACAGAGTGGTCTGCTGACATTCTTAATTATTACATTCTCCTATACCCAGAATTAGGGTGAGCCACCGTATTTGTAATCATGGTCTCCCCCTGCTGTGTTGTGTCGCCTTTTTCAATCACTGTTTCTGCACCTTGTTTCTTAATTGATTTAAATAAAGTCTACATTTTAATTCTGGCTATTTGCTTTGGTTCTTTATTGGTGGTTTCAATTGATTTTTTTGCATATAGCCTAGGGTGGATTCACGCTCTACCGTTTTGATTACCATGCCAGGGTGTATTATTATTTTTTGATTCACATTATTTATTTAACCCTGTTGTTTGGCGTTTTTAAGGCCATTTGTAATTTACCTGTTTAGGAGCCCACCCAGAAGTTTCGCCCCCCTGATCTTAACCGTTAGCCACGCCTCTGCACAAATGTCATATTTAAATAGAATATCCCCATTAATACTTATTTCAGTAAAATGTAAAAAAAAAAATGATTGATAATAAAGGGGAGCAGTTGTGCTTTAGGAAACCCGAGAAACTAACAAGAGGGTAAACTTGTGTTTTAGATAAAGAAATAAAAAGATGTCATGTCCCTTTAAACTGTTCATGTTAAATTTCTATTTTCTGACTTCCATGCAGAGATTCCTAATTTGAATATGATTGCAATATGAAGCCACTAATCAGAACGCCGTGTAAAGGTTTGAAGGCTACAGGGTTTCTCCGTATCTAGGACACAAGTCACGTTGATTACTGTGTAGGAAATAAAATGAGAGGCTGCACAGCACTGAGATCCAAGCAAGGCGTCTTCATCTCCTGAAGCAGAACACTGCCATATGCCGTCCTAATAGAAGACATTGAGAGGCTAAAAATGCCCATAACAGAATAAAACTGTCACCGTTTACCAGTATTATACTGTGTGAGTCTTACAAAAAAAAAGCATAAGCAAACAAGCAACAAGCAAATAACCAGTGGGAATACAACTGTGAGAAAACAAACAGGACTGAAAGCATTTTCCAATCTTTAAAGTGATGACTAGGATATATCATTACTTTATGGTCAGAGGAGTCTGACCTCTGGGACTCCCACCAATTTTCACAATGAAGGAGACACCATGCAGGTTTAGCATTACATTGCCCTGAACGCTTTTCCACTTTATTTTCCATCACAAAGCCATGCAGGTACAGTATTTCTCAAAAATAAGTACACCCCTCATTTTTTATTATATATTTTCATGGGACAAGACTGAAGATATGACACTTTGATACAATGTAAAGTAGTCGGTGTACAGCTTGTATAACAGTGTAAATTTGGTGTGTCCTCTAAATAACTCAACACGTAGCCATTAATATCAAAGCCACTGGCAACAAAGTGAGTACACCCCTAAGTGAAAATGGACAAATTGTGACAAAAGTGTCAATATTTTGTGTGGCCACTATTATTTTCAAGCACTACCTTAACTGTCTTGGGCATGGAGATCACTAGAGCTTCACAATAGCCACTGGATCCTCTTCCACTCCTCCGTGACAACATCCCAGAGCTGGTGGATGTTAGAGACCTTGAGCTCCTCCACCTTTCCGTTTTAGAATGCTCCACAGATGCTCAATAGGGTTTCGGTCTGGAGATATGCTTCTCCAGCGCAGCAACTTTACCTTATGATGTAGTACTGCCCTGCAGCATAGTTTCCGAAGGGGGGATTATACTTTGCATTCGGTATGTCACAGTACATGTTAGCATCAATGGTTCCCTTAATGAACTGTAGCTCCCCACACAGATCCGGCACTCAAACTTGTAGAATTTGCAAAAAGAAAAATTTGTATTTTTTTGACAGGCGTAGTATTCTGTGTGACAATCAATATTCAATAAACGTTTCGGTCATATGTGAACTTCTTCACATTATTTCACACAGGCTGCCTGTGTCAAGGGTCTCTCCACTGATAAGCATGCTATTCTGATATGCTGCCACTCAGGTCCTCTTTGGTATGCGAAGCCACTGGATCCTCTTCCACTCCTCCATGACAACATCACAGAGCTGGTTGATGTTAGATATCTTGTGCTCCTCCAGCTTCTGTTTTAGAATGCTCCACAGATGCTCAATGCTCAATAAGGTTTCGGTCTGGAGACACGCTTCTCCAGTCCAGCACCTTTACCTTCATATTCTTTAGCAAGGCAGGGGTTGTCTTGGAGGTGTGTTTGGGGTCCTTATGTTGTAATACTGCCCTGTGGCCCAGTTTCCGAAGGGAGGGGATTATGCTCTGCATTCAGTATGTCACAGTACATGTTATCATTCATGGTTCCCTCAATGAACTGTAGCTCCCCACAGCCGGCAGTACTGGCATGCTTGACTGTAGGCAATAAACACTTGTCTTTGTACTCCTTACCTAGTTGACACCACACACGCTTGACACCAGCTGAACCAAATAAAATTATTTTGGTCTCATCAGACCACAGGACATGGTTCCGGTAATCCATGTCCTTAGTCTGTTTGTATTCACAAAACTGTTTGTAGGCTTTCTTGTGCATTACCTTTAGAAGAGGCTTCCTTCTGGGATGACAGCCATGCAAACCAATTTGATGCAGTGTGCAGCATATGGTTTGAGCACTAATAGGCTGATCCTCCCCTTCACTCCTTTAACCTCTGCGGCAATGCTGACAGAACTCGTACATCTATTTTGAAAAGACAACCTCTGGATATGACACGGAGGATGTGCACTCAACGTCTTTGGTCGACCATGGCGAGGCCTGTTCTGAGTGGAATGTGTCTTGTTAAACTGCTTGGCCATCATGCTGCAGCTCAGTTTCAGGGTGTTAGCAATTTTCTTATAGCCTAGGCCATCTTTATGTAGAGCAACAAAACTTTTTTTCCAGATCCTCAGAGAATTATTTGCCATACGTTGCCATGTTGAGCTTTCAATGACAAGTATGACAGAGTGTGTGAGCGATGACACCAAATTTAACAGACCTGCTCCCCATTCACACCATAGACCTTGTAACACTAATGAGTCACATGACACTGAGACAGAAAATGGCTAATTGGGCACAATCTGATCATTTTTAAGGGTGTATTTACTTTTGTTGCCAGCGGTTTAGACATTAATGGCTGTGTTCTGTTATTTAGAGGGCACCAAATTTACACTGTAATATAAGCTGTGCACTGACTACTTTACATTGTATCAAAGTGTCATATCTTAATTGTTGTCCTATAAAAAGATATACACTGAACAAAAAAATAAACGCAACACTTGTTTTTGCTTCCAGTTTTCATCAGCTGAACTCAAAGATCCAAGACTTTTTTTTAAGTACACGAAAGGCCTTTTTCTGTCAAATATTGTTCACAATCTTGTCTAAATCTGTGTTAGTGAGCACTTCTTTGTTTAACACGCTTACTGGCATCTCCACACTGTCCTGTCCGGTCGCTCAGCGGTGGCTGCTCTGTCCTCGGTCCCTGACGCCCTTTCCTGGGGCATGTACACACTGCAGAGGCCTCATGGAAGTGCGCTTAGGGTGTGCAAGTGCACCTTTTCTTAAAGGGCCAGTAAGCCCTAACCCAGAAGTGCCTATCAGCTGAGTATTAGATGGTATAGTCATGTTCCTTTAAAGGAACCTTACAATCAAACCAAATTCATGGGCACAGTGAATCAGAGCTTGGCTGCACGACTGGAGCCCAGTATGTTTTTATCTGAAGTGCATGACATTTCAGAAAAATCATAAGTTAAAAAGTTGGCCAGGGACCCTAGACAGAGAGTTAACTATTGTGGTGTGGCCCCTGGTTGGCTTCTGTCCACACTGCTCAAATTAATTGGCAGGTCTCTTCCGATGTGCACACACTAGACACGTGGTAATCAGCAGGAGCGTGACAAAACTAACTTTTCCCTAAAATGCGGACACGGTTTTATCGTGCCCCATACTCCAGATCCCCTGAGGACACACTTGGTGTAGAAACATGTCAGGAAGGAGTGACACAATTGTTGTATACTTTGCCATAGCCCGATGTGGCACCTCCATTTGTAGCCACTTCTACATGTTTTTGTCAGTGTTTTTGTATGTCATTGGGTACCTTCTTAATTGTATGCTAGTAAAAGCTAAGTTTTAAATGATTGATTATCTACCCTGCTGACTTACCTTTAAATACATGGTGGTTTTGTTTCAAACCCTGAGATACCTAAATTTTCACTAAAATGCCACATTTCACAGAAAAACATAATTGGCTGCAATCATTCGGTCAGGCTCCGATTCATGGTGTTTCTGGATTGAGCAGCAAAAATCAACTGATAGATACTCTTGAACAAGGATAATACTAACACTCAATAATCAATTTATTCACACATTGATTAGCCACTTTATTGGAGACACTTGCCACTTCACAATTGAAGGTTACAAATATTTAAAAACCTGGCAATCGTATGGGGTTTTCTTATGCAATGGTATCAAGAGGATACTAAGAATGTTTGCGCAGACATCAAGCAAGAAAGGAATGTAACAACTTGTCAACAAAAGGGGTTGGAAGAAAATATTAAAATAACACAGTCGAACACAAAGCTTATGTTAAAATCCAAAATGCAGTTTTCTGTTGCACCAGGTTGGTGCGAGGATTAGAATTTGGCACAAGAAGCATAAATTCCTGAACCCTTCTTATCAGGAGTTGACAATTAAGGGTACCTTCACACTTAGCGATGCAGCAGCGATCCGACCAGCGATCTGACCTGGTCAGGATCGCTGCTGCATCGCTACATGGTCGCTGGTGAGCTGACAAACAGGCAGATCTCACCAGCGACCAGTGAACAGCCCCCAGCCAGCAGCGACGTGCAAGCGACGCTGCGCTTGCACGGAGCCGCCGTCTGGAAGCTGCGGAGACTGGTAACTAAGGTAAACATCGGGTATGGTTACCCGATGTTTACATTAGTTACCAGCGCACACCGCTTAGCTGTGTGTGCAGGGAGCAGGGAGCCGCGCACACTGAGCGCTGGCTCCTTGCTCTCCTAGCTACAGTACACATCGGGTTAATTAACCCGATGTGTAATGCAGCTACATGTGCAGAGAGCAGGGAGCCGCGCACACTGCTTAGCGCTGGCTCCTTGCTCTCCTAGCTGCTGTACACATCGGTTTAATTAACCCGATGTGTACAGCAGCTACATGTGCAGAGAGCCGGAGCCGGCAGCACAGGCAGCGTGAGAGCTGCAGAGGCTGGTAACTAAGGTAAATATCGGGTAACCACCTTGGTTACCCGATGTTTATCTTGGTTACAAGCTTACCTCAGCTGTCAGACGCCGGCTCCTGCTCCCTGCTCGCTTCATTTGTCGCTTTCTCGCTGTCACACACAGCGATCTGTGTGTCACAGTGGGAGAGCGCCTTTGAAGAAAACGAACCAGGGCTGTGTGTAACGAGCAGCGATCTCGCAGCAGGGGCCAAATCGCTGCTCAGTGTCACACACAGCGAGATCGCTAATGAGGTCACTGCTGCGTCACAAAAAGCGTGACTCAGCAGCGATCTCGGCAGTGAGCTCGCTGTGTGTGAAGCACCCCTAAGGCTCACTGAGTTGGATAGGGGATTATTTCTTGGCCTACCTCGAGTCCTCTGACACTTGTGGAATTATGTCAGAACAATGAGACTAACCTAAACACTGTAGAAAGAATACATTTTTACCTTATGGAAGAAGGACACGTTCTGAAATGCAATGCACCCATGATACAACATCCACCTAGTCAGAGATTTTCTTGGCCTTAACAGTCCCTATAGCTTAATCCTATAGATCACCTCTAGATCATCTCTGAGACTATGTAGAAAGCAGTTCACAACATGTCAGGACCTTCATCTAATTTACAGCAATTGCAAAATGTTATACTCTCTGTATGGGCCAATAATCGTACAGAAACATTTCAATACCTAGTGGAATCTTGACCATGATGCATTGCTGTGGTTCTGTGGGGCAAAAGAGAACCCGTGTTTTATCAGCAAGAGATTATCACTGCAGACCAATCAGGCTAATCTGAATAACCCAACCCTCACCACTGGTTGGCAGCTTCATGTGGTCAGGGTTATACACAGCTCAACAATAACAGCACTGCTACATCTATAGCAGAGAAAACTGCACTAAGCAGTTCAGTAAATGATACATAGCTGGAATCAGGGTCTCTACCACTACATTATGCTGCTCTCTGTTTACATAGAAAAAACCTGCTAATAGATTCCCTTTAAGAACCCTCATGTGTCAAGGAACTTATTAAGAAATAACATATAACGGCACAATTAAGTGAGAATGAATATTTTATCTCAACAGTTGTGAAGAAGGTTGCAACCTCCCTCCTTGTGTATATGTACTGCCAGATAACTGTACTATAATTTTACCAAGCATGCATGCCGCCTAGATGTATTAGTAAGTAATCTGGCATGAAATAATTGACTGCATCCAAGGGTTACTGTGCCATGTGGTCCCAGCCTACTAAACATCTTCAAAGACACATTACTAACCTAGATCCCCCTTTTCTCCCACTCTTGAAATCTCCAGGTTTTTTCACAATTGCACATAGCTGTGGTATTTTACCATCTGCCATTATTATTGAGAAAAAAAACCCTGCCCAATAGCTGCATCCATAGAAGAACTTAAAGGGGGTGTCTTTCATGCGAGGCTTCTCACACTACTGTCCATCATATCTTTCTGGTCTATTAGTGGAGATAGCAGGGGTATTACAATAAAAGGAAGTAGCGCGCACTGCACTGCTGTACACTCTGTCTTTCTGATGTAATTCTGAAGATACCAGGGATGCTGAGGTAAGAAGAGGCTGCTCACACTGTTGTCCAGCCTGTCTTTTTAAATGCTGAGGGGCTTAAATATTCCCAAACCAAAAAACAACATGCTTGAGAGGTTACAATACAATAGTCAACAGTGTACATATTTTTTGGAGCTGCCCTAGAATCAGAAGCTTTTGGCAGAAAGTGTCATAATATACTCAAAATTAAGCTAACCCCACAATTAGCTCTGTTATCGATAGATTCAGATACGATAACTATACAATACAGGGCCATCATAATACCTATCCTTCTAGTTACCAGAACTGGCAGCACGTTGGAAATCCGATAAAATTCCAAATATTTACGACATAATAGAAAAAAAAATATTCCTTCATAGGTTCTATGAAGAGAAGCTCTGATTAATAACTCTTGGAACAGATTTCATCAAAAATGGGACCCATGGACAAACTTTATTAACAACTACACAAAATTTTAAATACAACCTAGTTCTAATTCTGTTATAAAAGTAATACAACACGATACTTATACAATTAGTTTGATAAGAAAATTGTGTGACTACTCCCATCTCCTGACATATTATTTGAAAATATTATACTATGGAAATTCTTAATTCGACTGTATGTCATAGTTTCTACGAATTTTAACATTTTGTTTGTTTCTTTTACTGTATATGTCTATAGTATTTGTATTTGACATTGCATGATGTAATGCGATACAAGTGTTTCATTTTGTTTTTGTTATAACTGTTCTATCTACAAAATTTGAAAACCTAATAAAAATTACTGAATCATAAATTGGGAGAGGTGGAGCTTCCTACAACACAACCTGTTCTAGTAAAACTTTAAGACAGGTTTTAAAGGGAATCTCTCAGGTCCCCAAATTCTATTGACCTGTAGATATGGGGTTAATATTCAGGGTAATAGCATTCTAAAGCTGTGTGGCCTCCACACTCAGTACACGGTGGGTGGTGGCTGTACTACACTGCTGGCTCATCAGTGCTGATCGAGCTGTCAGTTCCTACTTGCCCATACACAGGAGGTTTTTAACCCAGAGAGAGGCTTCAGCATAGTGTAGGTACCCAGTTACGAGATATGCCGTGACGTGGCAACGGGCAGATATACAAATGGCCATTTATATATGCTAAATATGTCATTTTTCTTATGGTAAAGTATGGTTTCCATACTTTAGCATTATCAGAGTGAAAACTGTCTATTTTTTTGTATTTTATGTCATGTTCAGTTAATGCACCTGTTCACACCTCAGTTTGGTGAGTGCCGTCAGTCTTTTTGTCAGGCCTGCAACACACATCCGTGCCGCCGGTACGTGTTTGGGACTTTGACACGCACCGGCGACACGAGCACACGTGCACCAATGTTACACTATGGTAGCAGGCACACACACGTAAAGCCACACGGAACGTGTGTCCGTGTGTGCGTTTTTTAACACGGATGACACGGACCCGCTAAAGTCAATGGGTCCGTGGCTGCACGTACGTGACACGTAGCATGTACGTATGCTATCCATCCCATACGTGTGCGTGTTCAGTAGTTAATAGTTTTGAGCTATTTTATAGGTCCCGTCAAACACAAAACGAGATCGCTAACGAGATCACTATACAGGTCGCTGATCACTACTGAGTCGTAGGTAAGGTCTGACTGTGTGACATCTCACCAGCGACCACCCAGCGACTTACCATCGATCCCTATCAGGTCGTATCAATTTCAGGATTGCTGGTAAGACGTTGTGTGTGACTGGGCCTTTAACCCTTTAAAATGAGTTTAAACAAAGGTTACCAAATAGTTGTGATTATGGCAGCTGTAATCCAATTAGACACAACAGAATCTCATGAATAGCAATTTTCATTGTCAATTTCCATCAGAAACGGATCAAGACAAACGGACTGCACACGGACATGACACATACGTATCTCACGCATACACGTACATTCAACACACATGGCGAGCATACGCCATCACACGGATGTCACACGTACCGGCGAAATGGACATCAAAAACGGAACACGGACCCGTAAAACGGAATGCGAGACACGCACGTGTTTTTTGCGGAAGTGTGTTTCAGGCCTCAGTGACAAGTTGATGTTACAGACAACATACAGGTGTGTCCACAGCACCATAGGTAGAAAAACCTTTTCATCAGGTAGGAAAGCAGGTCAATCCAAGGGATTCACCTGGCCAAATCATACCAAAATAGCAATGGAATTTGCATGCATGAATAAGCCCAATTGTAAGGTGAAACGTTGCATTTCTTCTGATGAAATAAATCACATTGAAAATACCCTCTGGGATGCTGTCTGCTATTTAGATTGATGTTACAGCCAACGCTTACTGTATACTGAGCAGTGGCTAAAGCCAAACCAGCCATGCCTCTATGACTGAAAGCTGGAGGCTGCCAGAAGGTATAAAGTTAATTTCTTCCCGATAGCAGGGCATGTTGTGCAGCGGATGCACTACTTTAGAATGCTATTAATCTGCAGATTAACCCAATATCTGTAGGCTATAGGGACTCTGTCATCACAGAATGACTGTTCAAACCAAGTACAAGTGCTCGTGCAACATGGTGGGGTCAAGCATTTACATACATCTTCCCATCTGCTTGTTTTCCATATATGTCCACCTATCTCTGGCTCTTTGAAACCAGATCTGTCAATCAAAGAAGAGGAGGTTTGGTGGAGATTGAGCGAAAACAAGCAGGTGGGAAAGTGTATTTAAAGGCAATCTGTCAACACGTTTTTGCGACTTCATCTGAGAGCAGCATGTTGTAGGCAAAGAGATTCTCAAACTAATCATGTTTAACTTAGTTTACACAGTACAGCATTTTTTACATTATCAAAGAATTGAGTTTAGCAGAGCTGGGAGCTGCTCCCCCCACACCAGGCTGTTAATAGAGATTGTGCATAGACAGTGAGGTATCACAGCAGGGAGTGTGCAGAACAAAGTGGTAGGAGACTTCTTAAAGGCCCAGTCACACACAACGACTAACCAGCGATCCAGAAAACTATGCAACCTGATAGGGATCGCAGGTAAGTCGCTGGGAGGTCGCTGTTGAGATGTCGCACACAGTCAGACCTTACCAACGATGCAGGAACGATACAGGTTGCAGTAGCGACCTGTATAACGATCTCAGCTGTCACTGTGACCCTGTCACACAGTGTCAAACACAGCGATGTGTCCAGCCCAGCAGCACATCGCCTTTGAAGAAAATAGCCTGGACCATTTGGCAACGACTAGCGATCTCACAACAGGGGCCTGATCGCTGGTAGGTGTCACACATAACAAGGTCGCTAACGGGATCGCTACTGTGTCACAGAAACCGTGACTCAGCAGCGACCTTGCTAGCGATCTCGTTATGTGTGACGGTACCTTAGTCCTCTAATGCTAATCATAACCCTTTAGTTTAGGTTAACAATAGCTTGCATATAAATAAGAAAAGCACAATTGTTTCTTTCTTTTTTAACCCCTGCAGCATGCTGTTCTCAGTTTACATTGCAAACTCCTACTGACAGATTCCCCTTTAAGGTTAAGGATACATGGGCATTTAGCATCCGATGCGAAAGCATCAGATGTGTTATTCTAATGACCCCCGACTCACGTTCTGCTGCAAGTGTAAGGCGGGCTTTGCACGTTGCGACATCGCAAGCCGATGCTGCGATGTCGCACGCGATAGTCCCCGCCCCCGTCGCAGCAGCGATATCTTGTGATTCCTGGCGTAGCGAACATTATCGCTACGCCAGCTTCACATGCACTCACCTGTCCTGCGAGGTCGCTCTGGCCGGCGACCCGCCTCCTTCCTAAGGGGGCGGGTCGTACAACGTCAGAGCGACGTCACACGGCAGGCGGCCAATCAAAGCGGAGGGGCGGAGATGAGCAGGATGTAAACATCCCGCCCACCCTCTTCCTTCCGTATAGCCGGCGGCAGATAAGGTGATGTTCCTTGCTCCTGCGGCTTCATACACAGCGATGTGTGCTGCCGCAGGAACGAGGAACAACATTGTACCTGTCGCGGCAGCGTAATTTTGAAAAAGTCGGAGCCTACAACGATGATACGATAACGACGCTTTTGCGCTTGTTAATCGTATCATCTAGGATTTACACACTACGATGTCAAAAGTGACGCCGGATGTGCGTCACTTTCAATTTGACCCCACTGACATCGCACGAGCGATGTTGCAACGTGCAAAGCCGCCCTAAGCCGAGTGCCATTTTACTGTGATGCGATCCTGTGATAAGATGCGGAGGAGAGGAAGCGACTAATCTCCCCATCTCCTTAATTATCAGCTGATACAATTATCACACTGCAATCCGCTGTAATGCGAGTGCAGTCCGATGTTTCTCTCGCACCCGTAGGCTTGTATGGGTGCGAGGAAAAATGAATTGGATTACATCCGCAGCACGCTGCGATTGTTTGCTTGGTTTGATTAGGACTGAGAAAAAAAATCGCTCATGGAAGCAACCCCATAGAGTACCATGTGTCCAAGTGGAATGAGATTTTTTTATTTATTTAGCTACGTTTTACTCTCCGTGTGTCCTTACCCTAAATGTTTGGCCCCACCATGATGCAATGAGCACCTGTACTTGCTTTGAACAGTCATTTTGTACTGACATATTCCCTTTAATAGTGTTTGGGGACCTGACAGGTTCCCTTTGATTTTATTGTACTAGTCTACATTAACTATATTTCTAAACAACACAAGTCTAATTTTCTAATAAAAGGTATGTAGCTATTTTTATAATAATATTTTCTTTTCTTTTGTTTTTTCATTCCTTACATAATAATAAGTATTCTGCCAACATGTGGTCCTTAATTGCTGAACTTTGGTATACAATATAAAGATACAGATATTTTCTTCAGAAAAGCCAGTATATGTGATGTATACGTGTTGGAAGCAATGACAAAAATAGCGCTCTACATTTGCCAATGACATTTACTCACAGACGGCCTTTTTGCAGACACAGGTGCTTGAGCTGGATTTCCGGATGACATTTCTATCCACTTACCTTTTCAACATATTCAAAGACTAGGTATAATTTCCCTCTTCTTCTAAATGCTTCTTTCAGCTCAACTATATTTTCTTGCTTCAAAGTGCGAAGCATTTTAAGCTCGCGCAGCGTCGTCTCCTTGACTTCTTCATTTTCTGACAAAACACAAAAGGGAATAGGTCAAAATTAGAGGTGTAGTGACAATACTGCTCTGTGAAATAAATTATCTCTCTTTAAGTTAGTGCCTTACTCCTATTCTTTTTCTTAAAAAAGGTGAATTGAGGAAAATCATCCTAATTCCCATTTTCAAACTTCAAAGTTTAAACTTGCTCTTAACAATAACCGTGTTAAACACCTACACAACAATTTTAAGTCTCTATTTAAGTTGACATATAATCTGCCAGCATCAATTACAGGTCTTGATGAACAAACTTTTCTTAGGGATATTGCATAAATCACATACAAATTACTATCTTAATTAAATATTAAATGAATACATTATTATATTATTAATCCTTATTATTGTCAAGCAGTAGTTCGTTACATCTGAGTGGGTTAGTTCCACCCTAGAGGGTACTTTACACGCTGCGATATCGGTACCGATATCGCTAGCGAGCGTACCTGCTCCCGTCGGTTGCGCGACACGGGCAAATCGCTGCCCGTGGCGCACAACACCACTAACACCCGTCACACGGACTTACCTTCCCTGCGACGTCGCTCTGGCCGGCGATCTGCCTCCTTTCTAAGGCGGCGGTTTGTGCGGCGTCACAGCGACGTCACACGACAGCCGTCCAATGGCAGAGGAGGGGCAGAGATGAGCGGCCGGAACATGCCGCCCACCTCCTTCCTTCCTCATTGCCGGTGGACGCAGGTAAGGAGATGTTCGTCATTCCTGCGGTGTCACACATAGCGATGTGTGGTGCCGCAGGAACGACGAACATCATCATACCTGCAGCAGCAACGATATTAAGGAAATGAACGTCGTGTCAACGAGCAACGATTTTTCCCCTTTTTGCGATCGTTGATCCTTGGTGTCACACGCTGCGATGCCGCTAACGGCGACGGATGTGCGTCACTAACGACGTGACCCAGACGATAAATCGTTAGCGATGTTGCAGCGTGTAAAGCACCCTTAGGACAAGATCTGCATGGAGTTCTCTCTGTACCTGCATAGGTTTTACTCCAGCTACTCTGGTTTATACCCCAAATCAAAAACATACTAGCAGTACCTGACTTCCGATTAAATTGGTGAATGCAATAAAATTTAGAGACACTAGATGGCAATGTACAAAAGTGACAACAATCACTGCAGACTATAATGGTATCCATTAAACAGTTATGAGCTTTTCAATAGATGGGTGATGGACGCCACTGTTATGCATCCATTTATCCATGTAACACATCCATCACCGATACATTATAACTAGATCCATTTGTCAGATACCATTTTTCATAGCTCTTCATGACAATCGTATTAAACAAACACCATCAAACACAGGCACCTGTCAAGATAAGCAGTAATGGCATCCATTTATCAGAAACAACATAAAAAGCTAGTGAAAAATTCAACATGTATATGCTTCCTGGATGCCCAACAGTGGCATCCATCACCGATAGTCTATGTTAAAAGAGATGTCCACTACTGCTAAAGTTTCCCACACATACTCAGCTGTAGCCTTCACAATTAGATACATATAGCTACTTAATTACAGAGGTTGAAAAAAAAAGACCTAGGTCCATGAAGTTCAACCTTCCTCCACAAAGTATACATTTTTGTCACTAAATCATCTAGACATAGTTTACAATGCATTTACTTCCTATCCAGGACTCATGAACTACTTATATTTCATGGATAATGTCTGGAGTCTAACGGCTTGGCCACAGTGTCTCTTTAGCCTCCATTTGTGCTTTATTGTGCACATGTCTTCATGGCTGTCATAACAACATCAACTGTAATGGTGGCTGCGGTAAATCCTTGTGAAAGAATTCGTGCCCGCATCAAAAGCTTGGACTGTCTGGTTTTGCCTTGCTTGAAAGTGATTAGCCCATACGTCAAAACTCCTGCAGTGGCAAGGCATCGGTCATGATGACTATGGGATAGTGGGAAACCGGGGATCCTAGGTTGTCCCTCAAGCTAGGGGGCCCTAAGCTATTCATAACATTAGGGATACTCCTGATGGTGGAGAGGACTAAGGGGTACATTGCACGCTGCAACATCGCTAGCCGATGATAGTGATGCCGAACGCGATAGTACCCGCCCCCGTCGCACATGCAATATCTTGTGATAGCTTCCGTAGCGAACGTTATCGCTACGGCAGTTTCACACGCACTTACCTGGTTGGCGACGTTGCTGTGACTGCCGAAGAATCCCTCCTTCAAGAAGGTGGTGCGTTCGAGGTCACAGCGATGTCACCGCGACGTCACTAATCGGCCGGCCAATAGAAGCAGAGGGGCGGAGATGAAAAACATCCCGCCCACCTTCTCCCTTCCGCATTGCCGGTGGACGGCGGGTGCAGGTAAGGAGATGTTTGTCGCTCCTGCGGCTTCACACACAGCGATGTGTGGAGCTGCAGGAACGACAAACAATATCATACCTGCGGACGCACCGACATTATGAAAATGAACGACGTGACACAGATCACCGATTTTTGACTGTTTCACGCTAGTTCATCTTCTCTCCTAGGCTTTACACGTTGCGACGTTGTTACCGGCGCCGGATGTACGTCACTTTCAATTTGACCCCGACGATATCGCAGTAGCGATGTCGCAACGTGCAAAGTACCCCTAAAGGGGGCTTTACACGCTGCGACATCGCTAATGCGGAGTCGTTGGGGTCACGGAATTTGTGACGCACATCCGGCCGCATTAGCAATGTTGCTGCGTGTGACACCGATGAGCGATTTTGCATCGTTGCAAAAACGTGCAAAATCGCTCATCGGTGACATGGGGGTCCATTCTCGATTATCGTTACTGCACCAGTAACGATGTAGTTCGTCGCTCCTGCGGCAGCACACATCGCTATGTGTGACGCCGCAGGAACGAGGAAGATCTCCTTACCTGCCACCCGGCCGCTATGAGGAAGGAAGGAGGTGGGCGGGAAGTTACGTCCCGCTCAGCTCCGCCCCTCCGCTGCTATTGGGCGGCCGCTCAGTGACGTCGCTATGACGCCGCACGGACCGCCTCCTTAGGAAAGAGGCGGTTCGCCGGTCACAGCGACGTCGCCGGGCAGGTAAGTATGTGTGATGGGTCTGGGCGATGTTGTGCGGCACGGGCAGCGATTTGCCCGTGTCGCACAACATTTGGGGGCGGGTACCCACGCTAGCGATATCGGGACCGATATTGTAGCGTGTAAAGTAGCCTTAAGTCTCCTTTTTGGCCTTGCTGCTGACCAGTCCTGATTTGATTCCCCCTCCCCCTAGGGAGGGATGATGAAACCCACAGATAATGACTGACCAGGGAAAAGCAAAACTTTGTCACACAGCATGCACACACAAAGGTAAAGACAATAAAAGGTTCAGGAAAAAAACAAGAGCAGGAAGGAAACTACAAAACAACAGGTATAAACTCCAGAACTTCACTTTCACCAGTAAAGGGGGCTTTACACACTGCGACATCGCTAATGCGGAGTCGTTGGGGTCACGGAATTGGTGACGCACATCCGGCCGCATTAGCGATGTTGCTGCGTGTGACACCGATGAGCGATTTTGCATCGTTGCAAAAACGTGCAAAATCGCTCATCGGTGACATGGGGGTCCATTCTCGATTATCGTTACTGCAGCAGTAACAATGTAGTTTGTCGCTCCTGCGGCAGCACACATCGCTATGTGTGACGCCGCAGGAACGAGGAAACTCTCCTTACCTGCCTCCCGGCCGCTATGAGGAAGGAAGGAGGTGGGCGGGATGTTCCAGCCACTCATCTCCGCCCCTCCGCTTCTATTGGGCGGCCGCTCAGTGACGTCGCTGTGACGCCGCACGGACCGCCCCCTTAGAAAGGAGGCGGTTCGCCGGTCACAGCGACGTCGCCGGGCAGGTATGTGTGACGGGTCTGCGCGATGTTGTGTGGCACGGGCAGCGATTTGCCCGTGTCGCACAACAGATGGGGGCGGGTACCCACGCTAGCGATATCGGGACCGATATCGCAGCGTGTAAAGTAGCCTTTAGTCTGGTACATCACACCTCACAGACCAACATAGAATAAACTATAGCTGGCATGGGTGAAAGGTTTCAACCAGCATAAATAGGGGAGGAGTAGATTTGAAACCCCCTCACCCCACGAGATGTGAGCAAGCAGACCAACAGAGATTACATTTACCTAGCTTGCCTATGAATCAGCACATAGGAGGTCGATGCCGAGTCTGCCTGTGTTGATTCCAGACATCAGAGAAACCATTGGGTGGAGTGTCAGAATCTGCAATCTGAACAGAGCCCAACGCTGCTATGACAGTCAGCGAAGTTTGTGCAAAACTCCATGTGACCGCATCTTTCAACTTTCCTACTGAACTTGCTGATGAACTGCTCCTTCTCCATGAAGGGTGTTGTGATGAAACCTTATATCTCCGGGGGCTGAGGCTGCACCATGTTTCTACTTCTACGAACTGTCAAGGATGCACTCCCAAATATCTGCAGAAGTCCTCTGAAAATGCTGCAGCCACTGATTGGCTTCTGCGGTCATGTAACATAATCTCATGTTATTGTGGGGAGACATCAGCAATAATGTCAGGTGGGTTTTGTGGTTTTTTGTTTCGTTTACTTATGTGTACCAGCCAGATAAAGGCCAAAAGAAAAGTGTTTGGACGCCATCTGACAATGGAGCCCATTGTCCACATTTATCGTATGTGCTAAATGTGAATGCAAAAAAGGCCCTTAGCAATGCTGGATTTCTAACTGCAATCAATGATGGCATCATGGCACAGCTTCATTTTTGAATATGACACTTAAAGACTCAACATATAATAGCAGCCTAATAAAATATATATATATTTTATGGACCATAAAAGATTTTCCTTGTAACCTGTATGATTGATTTAGATAAATAAAGTCATCTTAACATTAAAAATCTGCACACTAATTCATTTCCCAGTACAACTGAGTGGACAGAAATAATGAAAGCTTGCGGTAAAAAGATGCAAATCTGCACCTGTTACTATTGGGAAGATGTGAAAAAAAGCTAAATACGGTTATAGTTGTTACTAAAATCTGTCAGCCAGCAAAAAAATTCCTAGAAAATGACAAAAATGTAAAATCACACCTAAATATATAAATCTGTATTCATTTAATTTTTAATAATGTTCCACTTGTGGAAAACAAGTACGGTACTTCTCCCCACAAAAATACATATTGCTAAACAGAATACCTAATCATAGGCACCAGAAGAAAGTGACACTGTTTCACTTTCTCCTTAGATACAGTGCACTGAAAAAGTATTCATACCCCATGAACTTTTCCACTTAAATGTATTTTATTGAGATTTTATGTGATATACCAACACTAAGTGGCAAGTATTTGTGATTTGTAAAAAAAAAATTATACATGGTTTTCTAAATAATTTAAAAATATAAATCTGAAAATTCGACGTGCATTTGTATTCTGCCCCCTGAAGTCCGAAACCCATAAATAAAATCCAGAGTGACCAATTGTCTCTAGAAGTCACCTAATAATTACATTGGGTCCACCTGTGTGTAATTTATTCTTAGTATAACTACAGCTGTTCTATCAATGCCTCAGAGGATTGTTACACAACATTAGGGATCAAACAGAATCATGAAAACCAAGGAATACAGCAGACAGGATGGGGTTAAGGTAATGGAGAAGAGTAAAGTAGGGTTAGATTATACCCCCCCCCCCCCCCCACACACACACACACACACACACACACTGAATATCTCACAAAGCACTGTTCAATCCATCATCCAAAAATGGAAGCAGTATGGCACAACTGTAAACCTACCAAGATATGGCCGTCCACCTAAGCTGACATCTCAAGCAATACGAGGACTAATTACACAAGTAGCCAAGAGGCCCATGGTCACTCTGAAGGAGCCGCAGAGATCCACAGCACAGGTTGGAGAGTCTGTCTACAGAACAACTATTAGTTTTGTACTCCACAAATCTGGCCTTATGGAAGAATGGTAAGAAGAAATCCAATTTTGAAAACAAGCTATAAGCAGTCCCATTTGCAGTTTGCAAAAAGCCATGTAGGGGACATAGCTAGCATATAGACGAAGGCACACAATGTTCGGTAAATTTTGAGGTTTGTTTTATACTCTTCTCAGATTGAAGACACATGATCTGAGTGCCGCATGTTACTCTTCAACTGTGCAGAAAACAAAAATATATAAAAAAAAATATGTGAGGAGTAGTGGAGTATGTTTGGAGTACTTTTTAAAACTTGAAAATGAGGAATTAAGTGAATGCGACTGGAAATGGCTAACCATGTCCGCAATGACAAACAAAATGAAAAAAACTGAGCAAAAAAGCACAAAACATAATGAATTGAGCAAAAAAACAAAGCGAACATCGCTAATAAAAAGGGCAAATTCAATAATTATTAGACCCAGTTGTGCATGAACTACAAGCAAAAAAAAACCCTCAGTGAGGAAGGTAAGAGACAACTCTCCCAACAGTAAAGCGATATATAATATCTCTCTCTGCATATATATATATATATATTGTGACAAGGCAACTGGCTATATTGTGAATGACAGGTATGTACCACGGAAGTGGTGTGATCCTGGGAGTTCTTTCTGGTACTTGTAGTGCCACAGACATTTTCTATAGTTTTAAATGGGCCAGGACTACGGATGGCAAAGAGGTGGGTGGGACTGGCCATCCACATACCCCTGCCTATGGGTGTGTCTGACACAGGTCTTAATTAGCTTGTTTGGCACATGGAGCGAGAGTGTGTGGAGCAGTGTATGAGCACTGCATGAGGAGGTTCTTTACCTCAGAGAGGTCTGAAACCTCTGGAAGGAACCCATCTGAAGGAGAAGAGGGTTGGCTTCACACGTGAGTGAGTGGATGCTGAGAGAGCTCCACTCAGATCAAGGGTATCTGAACTGAGCGGGAGTACAGTGAGTTTAACGGACTTGAAATCCGTCTGTATTTGGGATTTTGTTTGGAGAAGCGGTTTATGGTTTTTTTTTTTTAATAAACCGTTTGGATTTTTAAGACTGTGTTCCTGTGTTACCTCGGAAATGCAGCCAAGTGAGTGTCCCCCATCACGTGAGCAGGCAATCGCTTACAATATATATATACACTGTATATATATGCATATATATACACACAGCGCTGGCAAAAATTAAGAGACCACTGCACAGTTTTATAAAAACCAGCTCCTCTACATGTCTGACAGACATTCCATTCCAGTGTCAGTTGAATTCCAACCAGAGTACACCTCATTCTACTTAATGTGCTTCTGATTAGGTGATCACCTGAACCAAATCTTATTTAATGAGGGAAAATATAAAAAACACTACTGTGGTCTTCACAATCCTCTTGCAATAGGAGAAGCTGGATAATAAAACAAGTGTTAGTAATATCCCAAAAGTAATAGGAATGAAAAAATAACTTTTAACCATGCCAAAGGAGTTGAAAAGTAAAGTCTTGAGTGAGGAGAAAAGGGTCTCAATTCTGGCTTTACTAGCAGAGGGATAGAGGAATACAGATCATGTTGCCTCCATCCTTAAAATTTCTAAGATGGCAGTCCATTACAATAAGGTCAAGCAGCAGACATTGGGGACGACAAAGCTACAGGCTGTAGAGGGCAAAAGCGACTCTTTACTGACCAAGATGACCGTCATCTTATTGGAATGTCACTCAGCAAACGCAGGATGACATCAAGAGACTTACAAAAGGAATGGCAAATGGCAGCTAGGGTGATTGCACGGCAAGAACAATTTGTAACAGGCTCCTAGAGGTAGGGCTCAAGTCATGTAAAGCTAGAAAAAAGCCTTTCATCAATGAGAAGCAAAGGAGAGCCAGGCTGACGTTTGGCAGAGAACATAAGGATTGTACCATAGAGGACTGGAGTATGGTAATCTTCTCTGATAAGTCTAATTTTCAGCTTTGCCAAATACCTGGTCGTCTAATGGTTAGACGGAGACCTGGAGAGGCGTACAAGCCACAGCGTCTTGTACCCACTGTGAAATTTGGTGGAGGATCGGTGATGATCTGGGGATTCTTCAGCAAGGCTGGAATTGGGCAGATTAAACTTTGCAAAGGACTTATGAGCTCCAACATTGCTTATAGACTTCTTTCAAAGGACTTATGAAACAAGCCTCATACAATGTTAGCCTGGAAAAACAGTTGCTTCCTTCTGTTCAGGCAATGTTCCCCAACTCTGAGGACTGTTTTTCCAGCAGGACAATGCGCCATGCCACACAACTAGGTCAATCAATGTGTGGATGAAGGACCACCATATCAAAACCCTGTCATGGCCAGCCCAATCTCCAGACCTGCACCACATTGAAAACCTCTGGAATGGGGCATAAGGTCACCCAAAACCAGCGTGAAAGACTGGTGGAAAGCATGCCAAGATGCATGAAAGCGGTCATTAAAAATCATGGTTATTCCACAAAATATAGATCTCTAAACGCTTCCTGAGTTAAAACATTAGTATGATTGTTTCTGATTATGATCTTGTTTCCTTTGCATTATTTAAGATCTGAAAGCAATGCATTGTTTTGTTTTTTTGACCATTTCTCATTTTCTAAAAATAAATACAAAATGTATTGCTTGGAAATTCGGACACGTTGTCTATAGTTTATAGGTTAAAAGAACAATTTACATTTTATTCAAAAATATACCTATAAAGAGAAAAATCAGAAAAAAATAAAATTTTGCAGTGGTCTCTTAATTTAAGTCATTTGTGGATGAATGGATAAAAAAACCCCTTCATTGATCATAAAAAAATAACACTGCAAAACACGTATTGATAATCAAGTAATGTAAACCCTTATGGGGGTCTACCAGTATAATTAAGAGAATTGTTGGGTACAATAGGAGTTTTTGTTGGATGCTCTGTTATAGTAAATAACTCATTTCTTGTTTCCTCTTGAATGGCAAAGAAAATATCATAGGAATCTTATTAATAAATCTGAGGTGGTCTAGAAACAGGCTTCCAGGTTGACAAATTAAAGTTCCCTTCACAAGTTCCAAAATGTCACATAACACATTCAGAATTTGGAATACCTTGTCAGGTCCATTCTGGCTACACAGTTGTCAAGCTGTCAGAAGGAAAGAATGAAATTGCTTCCCAGAACAGACATTTCCTTCCACGGCATAAGTAATAAATAACACAAGCTGCAACCTATTAATCTTCAAAACTTATGTTCAAACTTTGTATTTTCCTGTAAGTAAGCAACGAATGGCACTTTCCCGATGAAATGTCAGCCATGCTTTCCCTTCTAATCAAAATTACATGATGTGACAGATTTTGTTTCAAATGTGCGAAACGCGTTGGCAGCTAGTCTAGGAAATAACTGGAACTTGGAATCTCTACATGGGCGATATAGAAATATGACAGCCATACATTGATGGAAATGTCTTTACGCTAGAATAAAAACCTAAGACTGTGAATATAGCCATTCCTTTCATTCATCTTTTTGGGCATTTTATTTCATTGTTATAACAAATTATGCTGGAGGAAGGGCGAGAGCGTTGTACAACAGTCAACAGAATGTGTACATTGCAAAGAATACAGCGAGTATACAGATATTATTTACATATACACCAGTGAAGAAAGACCAATGATTATTACTAAATCGATGTATGAAATGTAAGTACTCAGTAAATACTGGTACTTGGCCTGAACCACAGCCTGCACAGTATTATTACAGGTTGTTACTACAGTCAACACATTTTTGACCAACATTAATGTAAAGTCCAACAATACAGCAGGTGAGCAGTATGGAAAGACTATTGTGATTGGGTTTTGGAGGTAAGCCATTAGTTGCTGCTATGGATGGAAGGAGTAAGGCTACATAGGAAGTTAGCAGAACCATGTTGAGCAACATTTTTCACTGGGGGGGGTGTCGATTTCCGTTTTTCCCCCCTTTCTTAAAAGAGACATAATATTTTATTTTTCATCCACATAGACATATGAGGACTTGTTTTTTGCCCAATGAGGTTTATTTTTGAATAAAACCGTGCATTTTATCATTGTACTAAACAGCAGGGAAAAAAAAATCGAAGTGCTGCGAAATTATAAAAACAGCTCAACTCTGCAATGATTTTTTTTTTTTAACAAACAGCATTTATTTTACAGTAAAGATCACCTGGCAATATGACTCTCCATGTCACTACGATTACGCAGATACCAAACATGCATCATTTTTTATTTTTTTTTTTAAGTGGTGAAAAGAAATTCAGAAATTTGTATAAGAAATAAATAATAATTTGCTTGTGTTGCTATGTCTGACACCCGTAACGTTTTCAATTTTTGGTTGATGGGGCTGTGTGCAGGCTTGTTTTTTGCGCCCTGAAATAAAGTTTTCATTCATACCATTTTGGGGCGGATACAATGTTTTGATTGCCTCTTATTGCATTGCTGCGATGGCCCCCCAAAAATGTATTTGTAGAGTAATTTTTTTTTTCCTCAATTCGCCATGTACTGATCGGGTTAATTAATTTTATAATTTGCTAGATTGGACTTTTTAATACTTTTTTATATTTAGTGGGACCTTTTAGAAATTTTTCATATTTTTATTTTTCACTTTTTACTGTAATTATTAGTTTTCTTAGGGGGCTTGAATTTGAGATCATTCGACCGCTTGTACTGTACAAAGCATTACTACAGTACTGCTGTGTATAGTAAAAGTAGTGTACATATATGTGAATATATTGTATTTATGGAGTTTTAGTGTTCCCAATAATTAATGTGTATGGCAAAAATCACGGTCTCCTATGAACACCAGCTATTATGGCAACCCATCGGCGCCCCGGAATCACGTCACGGGGGGCGCCAATGAGCAGATTAAGAATTGCAGTTGGAGAACGTTAGAGGCAGATGATGGCTGAATATGACAGCCGTCATCTGCCAGAAAAGATACGGGTTCGACTTATGAGCCCACATAAGAGTTAGAAAGCCAATGTATAATGTAAATGTACATCATATGTCGGTAAGAGGTTTAGGGGTAGATGGCAATTCATTATGGTTGTGTGTTTTGGATTCTCCAGCTATTTTTTTGGCTCTGCAGGGCAGGAACTCTTGAACTTGGTGTTCTGCTGAGGTTTGTACTATATTGTGATATATATGCCTTGGCTGGTAGGCTTTGGTGTTTAAGGATTGACAGCGATTACTTAATATTGTTATTTTACTACATGAAGGTGTCGTAGGATCAATATAATCTGAAATGTCTTGTCTTTATTTAAAATGGAGCTGCAGTTTCAACAAACTTTGCATAAATAAATAGAACAGGCAATTATAAGAAACTTTGTAACTCCGCGTTGGGCAGAGAGCCGCGGTTGACGGCAAAGGACAGGCCATTGGGCTGATTTATTACAGATGATACATCCATATGTGGTTGCATAGGAACCAGGACTGTGCCCTTGATTAGTTCCCTTCATCTGAAAAACTTTACCCTATATCTGCTGAATTGAGAATAAAAAAAGGGGGAACCTGATACCAGGTCTGTCAGTATTCCTGACACAAACTGATAGTATTGTGAGAGGCATGTGTGTGAATCACTATATATTATGTAAGACCCCTCATTTTAGTATAGCAGCACAAATTAGTCTGCAGTAAAGGGCCATTCAGGGCTAGTCTACGCTGAGTGGGGGCACCACGGCATCCAACTGAGGGTGCCGAACTCCACGGTTAGGAAGGGGGAGAGTAGGGATTGAGCCCAGGGACCCACCCCGAACCATAATCTATGCACCAATAGTTTTTAACTTGCACTTGTGTATGATGTAATTAATAAAGTTTATACATTTTATAAGTGTTTTTTTCTTGGTTTCACTATGTATAGAATCAGCCTGATGGTGCCAGTACAGCACTGGTTTTAGGTAATATACGAAAATCCTGGTGATTGGTTCCCTTTAAAAAAATGAAGGAAGAGTAGGAATCCCTCTCTGTGTGCTGTGCTATTTATGGCAGTGAGGATAGTCTTCTTCCTGAGCTCCCATTGGATTGCTAATTATAAAAAGAGCTGCAGAGGGGAAAACTGGTGAGGATGTGGGATGTAAGTCATATAATGGTCAGATATAATGGTATTCTTCAGTTACACACATAGGACAACTTATTCTAAAAAGTTACTTGAAAGTAAAGTTACCCTTTTGGACTCCTGACTAGTGCTGCATTCTTTCTTTATGAGGCTTGTGGAAAAATCTGAGAGCAACTCTTTGCAACCCCATAGGGTATTTATGGTACGGTGCTTGAGAAAAACACTGCCACTCCATTCTAATGGTTGAACCCCCACCGATCAAGTTATCCCCAATATTGTGGATAGGTGTTAACATGTTTTCACCAAACCCTGACATTACCACTGCACCAGTGTTGCCATTCCAATAAACCTGCAGCTAGGATATTATGTCAAACATTCAGGTGATTGCTGTGGCCAATGACTAGCGTCAGTACTGATGCTGACATGTATAACACGGGAATGCGGGGCCAGGGTTTGGTTGTGCCATCATCGCTGAAGAATCCAAGGAAATAATTCATGCTTATAGACATATTTTTTATCTCAGGCAGCCTTTATCACTTACTTCAGTAAACACTTCATTTGACATTTTCACTTTTAGAGCAGTATACAATGTAAAGTGTAAACTCCGTGAAATCTATAGAATAATCTCAACTCAGTCAGCGCCTTTCTTTAATACCGCACGCTGATACTCTGAAATAGATATACAGTACATGCTGTAGTAAGCCTCAGGTGAAATGTCATCAGCAAGAGTTAGAAAGAAGTTGTGTTCTGACAGGTCTCAAATGATTTAGCAGGGTTTTCGAAGAAACTTCCAGAATCTAACTATAGAATAGTATATTCACATTTGGTTACATTCATCTATTAATAATTCAGTTAACATACACTTGGGTAATGGCTCCCACCTAACAACAGTCACTGATATGGAGAGGAAGATGAATAAAAAACACATCTTATGTCAGGAGGGAAAAACACAATACAATCATAGGCCTCCTGGGGTCAGGCTCGGCCCAGGCACAATGTGCATCAGAAGACAACTTAGGACTGCAAATAAGTTCACAATACATGTTGTCTCTTCACAAATGTATGTAATGGAGGCACAGCAGACAGAGATGAGGAAGGAAAAGGATGTGTGAAGGATGTTTGGTACAGACAGTGACAACCACAGCCTCCTATATCAATGATAGTTACATCACCCATAACAGGACCAGCTATAGCCTTCTATAAAATGGTAAGGGCCGCCATCAGGGCACTACAACCATAACTGGTGTACCGGGCCCGATGAAGAGGGGGAGGGGCTAGGTAGGGCCCGGAGTAATTACTTAGCTTTGTTAAGCCCCACCCCCTCTTCACAGGGCCCACGGACGGCACTGTACCTCTAAATCTTCCGGTCTGATGCTTCAGACGTAGCTACGCAGCACATACAGACACAGAACTGTTGGCCAGTCAGAGGCTGGTAAGATGGATGTGTGGTGATAGCTCGTGACAGGGGTCCGGGTCTGCTATACTGTGCACTGTGGTGGGCTGGATGGAGGACTAACAGAGGGTCTGTAGCAGTGTATATTATTATATGGGGCTGGGTGGGCCTGAGCTGTGTATATTATTATATGGGACTAGGTGGCCTGAGCTGTGTATATTATTATATGGGGCTGGGGGTGCCTGAGCTGTGTATATTATTATATGCGGCTGGGGGGCCTGAGCTGTGTATATTATTATATGGAGCTGGGGAGTCTGAGCTGTGTATATTATTATATGGGACTGGGGGGCCTGACATGTGGATATTATTATATGGGGCTGGGGGGGCCTGACATGTGTATATTATTATATGGGGCTGGGGGGCCTGAGCTGTGTATATTATTATATGGGGCTGGGGGGCCTGAGCTGTGTATATTATTATATGGGGCTGGGGGACCTGAGCTGTGTATATTATTATATGGGGTGGGGGGCCCAGTCTGTGTATATTATTATATGGGGCTGGGGGGCCTGAGCTGTGTATATTATTATATTGGGCGGGGGGCTCGGGCTGTGTATATTATTATATGGGGTGGGGGGCCCGGGCTGTGTATATTATTATATGGGGCTTTAATTACAAAGAACCTAACAACTGCTCAAAAAAATTCAGTTAAATTCCCCAGATTCTTGTGTTTGCGCTGTGCTCTATACTGCAGAAATATTCATATCTGTTGCTTTTAGAGAGCAGTATGTGAAATCTCTGCTTGCAGTCAAACTGGGCTCTTCTTCAGAGTGATTTCTGGGGGTGTTTTGTTTTCATCTCTACCTCCCAGACACTGTCAATCACAACTCGGCAGCTGATCTAGCAATCTAACAGTTTCAGACACTGCTAAAGTATGTTAGCAGCATTTGGAAGAGAGGGGTAAAGCTATGTGCCCACGGGACCCTGTACCCGCGGATTTTCTAGATAACTCCACAAGTCTTAGCAAGTACAGACACTCCCCATGTTATCCTATGGAACATGGGGAGTGTCTGTGTCCATGCTGCGGTATGTGCGAGTGAGGAATATGCTGCGGATGTCCCGCAGCCACACATAACTGCATGTCAATTATTACTGCGCATTTACATGTGGCCCTCCACTATGGAGATAGAGGCCGGGACTTCCGCAGGTAAGTCACACGAATATCTGCAGGTTTTCCGCAGATATGTCGCTGGAATCCTGCAGCTATGTATAGCTGCGGATTCCGAGGAGCTGCTGAGGGAAACCTGCGGACGTACCTGCTGATATATCCGCAGGTGCGAGCTCCCGTGGGCACATAGCCTAAAAGTGAACGCACCCAGAGAAGATTGTTAAGAAATACACATGTGGATTGTAAGCAGAAATTTCCCATACTGTGCTCCACAAACAACAAATGTGAATATCTCTGCAATGGACAGACATAGCACTAAAAGAAAAAGAGCGTCAGAATCAGGAGACCGCAGGCAGTTATAAAAGGTATTGTTCTCAATTTTGAGCAAGTGAAAGGTCTTCCCAAAGGAATCTGTGCAGGAAGAAAGCTCTAATGTAAATGTGACCCCCAACCAAGTCGTAAAGTAGTGTTTAGAATTAAAGATCGAGAACATGGCTGCTTTATTCCAGAATGTTGCTGAGTATTAATGTAACGGGGTGCCGGGGGTGCCTCGGGGGGTGTAGTCGTGGCCCCTTTTGGCGACAGGCTAACCCCCGGCCCAGCCGTCACTATTGGGACAGGGGATTGTTTTGTGGGGCACAGTGTAGATGAAGGGAGCACGCTGACAGACTCAGGAAAATTCCGCAGGCAGGCATCAGTTGAACCAAAAGGCATTTTATTACACGTATCTTCACAACAGGCTCAATGCACAAATCTTGTAGCGTCAAATCACAATTCCTGCTGGGGAAAACTGTTCCTGTCTTCTCTTCTCAGGGGCCTTGCCCGGCTACTCTAGTTTTCTTCACCTAGGCTCCCGCTCCAGCTACTGCAGACTTGACCCACACAATTCTGCTTCACCGACTAGGCCTCTTCGGGTCCCACCTGTACACTGCTGGTTCCCGATCAGCACACTTTCCTTTTTTTCTTTCTTTTGCTATCTGCCACCATAGCTCCCACACTCTGCCCCCGTTGCTCCTTCTCCCCCGTCCCGGAATCTACTGCTCTCCAAACTACAGCAACCTCTCACCCTCCCCCTAGACTGTCCGGCTCCTCCTCTTTCCTGTACTGTTCCTATGGGGACAGCCGTCCCACTCTGACATCTAGGGGAGAAAACCCATTACTACCATAAAACACAATTAACATCAACATTAATATTAACATCTTTAGCTACCCCAGCGTGGGGTATCTTCAGGGGGGGAAAACTGCACCTCCGTGTAAGGGGTCCGTCCACCCCTTACATTAACACTACATAAAACTTGGGAGACAGGCGTGAAATTGGAAGACTATTGTTTATACAGAGGTTTATGTTGATTTTGAAGCAGATCCGCTTATAATCCTGATAAAAAGTATTCAAAAAGCATTTAAATCACATTTTTGTTGTGGATTTTGGAGCAGATCTATTTCCAAATCTACAACCAAAACCTTTGTGAGACCGTACCCTAAATTTCATATGAAAATAAACATAGATTTCTACACTTGCAGTGTGACAAGTTTGGATTTAGATGACCAGCGGCTAGATCAAGAAATACAAATTGGCCGATCTGTGCTGTAAATGTAAAAATGTTTTCATGGCCTTTAGACCCATTTCACTTCAGCAACAGCAATTGCTTTACTGTTTGTAATCAGTTTCAACAAAATCACTGGGATGAGCTAGGTGAAGTGAAGAATATTGCTAGAAGTCTGAGCATTTATTGGACTTCTTATAAAAACAGCTGTGAAAACACAGCAATGTCCTGAAGATAATGTAACATCAATATAAAAATATAATACCATAATTATCTGTAATGGATTCCTCTGTTTGGAACATATGACAAGAGAAAATAAAGACAGTTGTGTTCATTTAAAGACATGCTGAGACTCTTGCTTTTATGCCAGAAATCTGTTACAACAACTGGCAGATCAGTATGAAAGGCCTACTGTAATATGTGTACTGTAGACTGAATACAGGTCCTTTATGTCTGTGAACACTTTGCTTATGGCTATGTCAAAATCACATTCATCATATACACAGAAAATCATTCAGACTTTTTTATGGAGTAGAGGACAATTAGGGCTCATGCGCACGTTGCGTTTTTTATTGCGTTTTGTGCAGCGTTTTAAGCTGCAGGGTCACATTGTCAAAGTGCATGTGTTCTGGTTCCCCAGCAAAGTCTATGAGAATCATGCAAAAAGGACATTTTTGTGTACTCACCGTAAAATGTCTTTCTTGGAGCCTTTCATTGGGGGACATAGACCGTGGGTTATATGTTGTCTCCAGGGGAGGCTTGACACTAAATTTAAAAAAGAGTTAGCTCCTCCTCCCACAGCATATAACCCCAGCTAGGCGGACACTAGCTCAGTTTGGTGTAAAGCAGTAGGAAAAGGATAACCAAAACCACAAGGGTGGGAGCTGTGTCCCCCAATGAAAGGCTCCAAGAAAGACATTTTACGGTGAGTACACAAAAATGTCCTTTCCTTTCTCGCCTTTTCATTGGGGGATACAGACCGTGGGACGTCCCAAAGCAGTCCCTGGGTGGGAACTGAACTAATAACAGTGTATAACATCAGACTAAGAGCTGACTAACAACTGCAACTGAAGTGAACTCATATGAAAACACTGTCAGAACCGAGCAGTGGCCAATTATAAATGGACCACTGCCGCCTGAAGGACTTGTCTTCCAAGAGCAGCATCCACGGAGGCATGCGTATGCACTCTGTAGAATTTTGTGAACGTGTGCACACTGGACCAGGTAGCGGCCTTGCAAAGTTGGGCCGCCGAGGCCTGATGGCGGATAGCCCAGGAGGCACCCACTGCTCGTGTAGAGTGGACCCGCACAGATTGAGGTTGAACGGCACCTCGTGCTTTGTATGCCTCACAGATGGCGGTCCTGATCCATCGAGAAATCGTGGATTTAGACGCCGGGTCGCCCTTCTTGTGTCCTACTGGGAGGACGAAAAGGGCATCGGACTTGCGCAACGGCGCTGTTCTGGAGATGTAGATCCGCAGAGCTCTGACAAGATCGAGATTGTGAAGGGCTTTCTCAAATGAGTGGACCGGGGCCGGACAGAATGACGGCAACACAATGTCCTCGTTGAGGTGGAAAGAGGATACGACCTTTGGAAGGAAGGCGGGGGAAGGCCGAAGGACCACCTTATCATGATGGAATATCAAGTAAGGTGAACGACAGGAAAGAGCTGCCAGTTCGGACACTCGCCTGATAGAGGTGATAGCGACCAAAAAGGCAACTTTCCAAGACAGTCGCTGGAGAGAGATTTCTCTCAGAGGTTCGAAAGGAGGAAGTTGAAGGACTCCGAGAACCAGATTCAGATCCCAGGGATCTAAGGGGTGGCGATAAGGAGGGACCAAATGCGCTACCCCTTGAAGAAAGGTACGGACCTGAGGGAGAGAAGCCAGCTGCTTCTGGAAAAAAATCGACAAGGCAGAAACTTGTCCTTTAAGGGTACTGAGAGCAAGACCCGAGTCCAGACCGCCTTGCAGAAAGGCAAGAACATTAGGGATTGAAAAGGTCAGGGGTGACCGATTATGACGGTCACACCAGGAAAGATAGGTCTTCCAGGTCCTGTGGTAAATGCTGGTGGAGGAAGGCTTCCGAGCATTAAGCATGGTATGAACTACCCTGGAAGAAAAACCCGATTTGGCTAGAATCAGGGATTCAAGTGCCACGCCGTCAAATGCAGCTGTGCTGTATTCTGGTGGAGTATTGGCCCTTGCGACAGAAGATCCGGGCGGTCGGGAAGACGCCAGGGAGTGTCGCTGAGAAGTTGGAGGAGCTCTGGGTATCAGGCTCTCCTGGGCCAGTCCGGGGCCACGAGGATCACCGGAATTCTCTCCGCTTTGATTTTCTTGATTACTCTCGGAATGAGAGCAAATGGAGGGAAGATGTAGGGTAGGCAGAACTGCGACCATGGAAAGACTAGAGCGTCGGAGCCGAGCGCTAGCGGGTCTCTCGACCGAGATATGAAGGGACGTATCTTGGCATTCATTCGAGACGCCATGAGGTCCACATCCGGGAGTCCCCAACGTAGAGTGATCTGATGGAACACTTCGTCGTGGAGAGACCATTCTCCTGCCGCTAGACCCTGCCTGCTGAGAAAGTCTGCGGCCCAGTTGTCTACCCCTGGGATATGGACAGCTGAAATGATGGGGATGTGCTTCTCTGCCCAAAGAAGAATTCTGGATACCTCCTTCATCACTGCCTTGCTGCGAGTTCCTCCCTGACGGTTGATGTAAGCCACGGCCGTGGCATTGTCTGACTGGATCTGAACAGGGAGGCCCAGTAATAAGGGTTGAAGATTCTGAAGGGCCAGAAATATGGCTCTGATCTCCAGAACATTGATGTGCAGAGAGCGCTCGGAAGGAGACCAGCGTCCCTGAACAGTGTGATGGAGAAACACCGCCCCCCAGCTTATCAGGCTGGCATCCGTCGTGACTATCTGCCAGTGGACCGGGCGGAAGGACTTCCCTTGAGATAGGGATGAGGCTTGAGTCCTCCAGACGAGGGAGCTGAGCGCAGACCGAGACAGGCGGACTGACCGGTCCAGGGAAGCTGGATTCTTGTCCCAGTTGTAGAGGGCGCAGATGGAATTGGGCAAAGGACACGGCTTCTATGACCGCCACCATCTTGCCTAACACTCTCATTCCGTTCCGAAGGGATGTGTGACGGCGAGAGCGGAGGGATTGGGCAGCCCGGATCAGGGAAGACCTCTTGTCCTCTGGAAGGAAAACCCGGGACTGAGCCGTGTCTATCAGCATACCTAAAAAGGTGATGCGCTGATGAGGAATGAGGGATGACTTGTTGAAATTGACAAGCCACCCTAGCCTTGACAGCGTGTCTAGGCAAATCTGCACGCTTTCTGAGCAAATGTGAGGAGAGCTCCCTTTGACAAGAAGGTCGTCCAAATAGGGAACGACCAGGATTCCTCTGGGGTGTAAAATGGACATGACGGCCGCCATGACCTTTGTGAAGACCCGAGGCGCAGTGGCCAGCCCAAAGGGGAGGGCCCCGAATTGGAAATGACGGTGTCCTACGGCAAAGCGAAGGAACCGTTGATGAGAGACACATATGGGAATGTGTAAGTAAGCATCTTGAACGTCTATGGAAGCTAGGAATTCTCCAGGTTCCATGGCGGCTAGTACAGCTCTCAATGATTCCATTCGGAAAGTTCGAATCCGTACGAATTTGTTCAGCCGTTTGAGGCCCAAGATAGGGCGGACAGAGCCATCTTTTTTGGGAACGACAAAAAGGTTTGAGTAGAAACCTTTGCCACGCTGTTCCAGGGGCACTGGAATGATAGCGTTTGCTTTTTGTAAAGAAGCTATGGCCTGAAATAAGGCCAGGTTTTGCGTTTCGGACCTTGGGAGACGAGAACGCAGAAACCTGTTGGCCGGCAGGGAATGGAAATCGATCTTGTAACCTGAGGTGACGATTTCTCGAACCCAGGCATCGTGAGTGTGGTCCAGCCAGATATCCCGAAAAAGCAGAAGCCGCCCTCCCACAGGAGTCGGATCTGCGGGATACCTGGCGTCATGCTGAGGGGGCCTGTACATAGCGAGGTCCTTTGGATTTAGGCTGCTTGGAGTGGGAACGCCAAGACGAGCCTCTTGAGGGACCGGATCCTCGATCTGAGCGTTGGGATGGTCCTTGGGCCGTTGGCTTTTGGGAGGCAGGCTGAAAGGACTGCCTGCGCCAAGAAGATTTTTTGAAATTTCTGGCTACAGGCCGCTTTTGTGGTAGAATGGTACTTTTACCACCCGTCGCCTCAGATATGAGCTTGTTCAGGGATTCACCAAATAGACGAAGACCCTGGAAGGGAAGTGTGGACAGGGACTTCTTGGAGGCACTGTCCGCATTCCAGATCTTTAGCCACAGAACCCTGCGGGCGAAGACAGCATTGGCTGCCGTTAGGGATGACCAGCTGGCTGCATCTAGAGAGCCATGTAGAAGATAATTAGAGGCGAGAGAGAATAATCAAGAATCTCAAGAGCCTCCGGAGGAATATTGCAAGGGCGAAGCAACTTGCGCAGATTCCTACTCCACACGCTCATAGCTCTTGCCACCCATGTCATGGCAAACAGGGGGCGCAGAGATGAGCCCGAAGCCTGAAAAACAGATTTGACAGCAGCATCAACTGCGCGGTCGGGCGAGTCCTTAACAGGCGCGTTGTCTGAAACAGACATAACCGTGTGTTTAGCCAGTCTGGATACTGGCGGATCCACAACGGGGGGTACCGACCAGGGCTTAACCATTTCCGGAGGAAAGGGATAAGCGAATGAAGAGGAGGATTTTTTATTAAACCTCCTATCAGGGTGATCCCATCGTTTAGATACGATTTGATGAAAAATCGGATCCTGGGCAAAGGACTTAGGAGGCTTCTTGGCTCGCTTGATTGCCGACTGAGAAGTCGGGTCCGAGGGCTGATCAGAAATCGACAGAGAGTGATTGACAGCCGCTGTCAGAGTGTCTTCCATATGCCTAGACTCAGAAGGGACATCTGAATCAGAGTCAGAGTCTCGGGAATCGTGACTACTAAAGGTCACGGAGCCTGAGTCAGACTGACCATCGTGTGAGTCAGAAGAAGCGGAGCGGACGCAATGGCGCCTTTTGGAGACAGCCTTTTTACGTACTGGGGATGATACACCAGACGAAGGCGGGCTCCTCTGAGGGAGCTGAGCCGGGGGGAGGCTGCAGGAGCCTGTGGAAGGCTGAGATATCTGAGCGGCCAGGTCATCTAACCTTTTAGACATCAGAAGAGCCCATGCAGGGATAGCCTCATCAGACGGGGGTGCTGCCTGAATGGCGGCCGGGGCCGAACCCACAGATTGCACGACCCCCTGGTCCGGCAACGCCTGTTGTGACATTGTAGTAGGGGCATCGCAGCCTCGGCAGAGTGGATAGCTTCGACCATTGGGAAACGAGCTTCCACAGGTGGTACAAGCATAGTACAGGTCCATAGAGGACGCCTGGGAAGCTTTATCACCCTTGCGGTTTTTACGCATGTCAGCAACAAACGTACAATTATACTGTGAGCCTTTAGCAGTATTACACTACTGTGGGTGAGGAGCTAGTAGCAGTATTAGAAAGGGACTGCTATACAGAGCTGGTATATACCAATAGTAAAGTGGCACACACTGCCAAACAGTCAGTATATACCTGCAAGCACAGCTAGTATATACCGCTGAAAGCTGATATACACCGCCAGCCAGCAGGCACACACCGCTAGGAAGACAGCGATATACCACTGAAAAGAGCGGTATATAGTGTTGCAGAGCCAAGGAGGCGATTTCACCCAAGTCTGCTCTCCACGTGTAATTGGCAGCGTGGAGGGGAGAGACGGCCCACTAGAGGGAGCGGCATCTAGAGCAGTGGAGGGGGCGTTGCTAAACATGCAGGCCGACGCCGGGAGCTAAATTAATGCTGCTTCCCCGGGATCACGGCCTGCATCGCCCCACCGGCGCCTCCTCAGGCGGCGGTTTGGATGCAGGGGACGGGTACACGTCGTCTCCCTACCTGCTCTTGCTCCGTCTGAAGACGCGTCGGTCCTGGGATGCGGAGATCTCGGGGACGCATCTTCGGCTCAAGGCTAGCAGGCTCTCGGCTCTGCCTAGCTCTCTGGAGCTACCTCTGTGAGGTGCTTCCAGGGAGCCTGGAGGGGTACGCAGACCCGACCACTTGGGCGCGAGGGAAGACTGACGGCTTTTGCACGCCAGGTTTCCTCTGCCCGTACACGGGGGGAACGGGGGTGAGCACACCCTGGTATTGCCCCATAGTAAAAAATAGAATAAAAAGACAAAGAAAAGAAATAAATAAACAAAAAACATGAGCTGGCCTGGGGCTCAGGCCAGACGTGTCAGCCTCCCTGCTGACACTAAAAAGAACTGAGCTAGTTCCCGCCTAGCTGGGGTTATATGCTGTGGGAGGAGGAGCTAACTCTTTTTTAAATTTAGTGTCAAGCCTCCCCTGGAGACAACATATAACTCACGGTCTGTGTCCCCCAATGAAAAGGCGAGAAAGGAATCCGTGCACACGATGCATTTTTAAACGCAGCGTTTTGTCAAAAATTTGACAAAATCTCTGCGTTTAAAAGAGCAGCATGTCAATTCTTTTGTCCGTTTTGGCAGCGTTCTACACCCATTGAAATCAATGAGTTGTAGAAAAACGCTACCAAAATGCTAAGCAGTGCGTTTACACTGCATTTTTATTGCGATCCACATATTTATTTGACATAAACGCAGGTCTTTCGGTCTCTCTCTCTGTCGATCTCTCCCTCCCATCCCCTCTCTCATACTTACCAATCCCCGATCACCGACATGGCGCAGCACGGCGTTCACACTATGGCGGCTTCTGCGCTTTTGAAAATGCTCATTATTCCATCTTGTATTCCCTGCTTCCCCCGCCCACCGGCGCCTATGATTGGTTGCAATCAGACAAACCCCCACACTGAGTGACCGCTGTCTCACTGCAAACAATCACAGCCCCTGGTGTGTGTGTCTATATCGTGCAGTAAAATAAATAAATAATTAAAAAAAAAAAAGTGCAGGCCCCCCCAAATGATACCCATCCTAAAAATATCAGACAGCACCTGCCTGGAATAGCCGCATCCATTAGATGCGACAGTTCCAAGACTCTACCCGGCTCATTCCGAATTGCCCTGGTGCGTTGGCAATCAGGGTAATAAGGAGTTAATGGCAGCCCATAGCTGCCACTAAGTCCTAGGTTAATAATGGCAGGCGTCTATGAGACACCCCCAATGAAAGTAAGTGAAAGTAAATAAACACATACACCCGAAAAAAATCCTTTATTTGGAATAAAAGACGAAAAAAACCCCACCCTCTTCCACCACTTTATTAAAATCCCCAAATACCCCTCCAGGTCCGGCGTAATCCTCACGAGGTCCCGCGACGCATCCAGCTCTGCCACATGAAGCTGACACGAGCAGCCGTAGAACACCGCCGCTCTCTGTCAGCTCCACGCAGCAACTGAAGTGAGCCGCGCAATCGGCAGTGACGTCACTCAGGTGACCCGTGGCCACAGCTCTCAGGTGGAGGACTCCAGCTGGCCGCGGGTCACCTGAGTGAGGGCACCGCTGATCGCGCAGCTCACTTCAGTCACTCAGGGGATTTGTGGTCACAGGCGAGTTCTTGACGTGTGACCGATGTCAGTGAAATCGGGTGAAGCTCTGACGTCACTGCTGCGGACTCCTGTGTCCTGGCACTGACCTCAGAAGTTCATCTGAGTTCATGACAGCACACAGAGACAGAGCCGCGGGATGAAAATGAAGTCAGGTGAAGTTCATCCAAGTTCATTTTCATCGCCCGGCTCTCACTGTGTCTGCTGTCAGCGGGCAGGTACCAGAGCTGAATTGGGGACCGCACTGACAAAAATGCATCCACAACGCATGTAAAATGCATGCAAAATGCATCCAAAATACAAGCATTTTGGATGCTTTTTTTTGTCAAAACGCAGTGTCAAGTCTGCCAGCGGGTACGCTTTTTTCTGCACTGGTCAGGATGCAGTGTGCGCATGAGCCCAAACTGTGCGTTTTTTCTGCTCCAGGGTGTAACCCTTTTAGGCCAGAGCATCCATTCTGCTTGGACACCCCCTCTGTGAGTGGTGATGTGATTAGCATTTCATCAGCTTATTAGTACACTGAACAATCTGGGTGGCTCCCCAGCAAATATTGGCTTTACGAGTTGATAGTAGAAGCGCTAAAAGGCAGAAGTAAGAAAAAGTTCTGGATCTTTGTACAGTCATATGAAAAAGTTTGGGCACCCCTATTAATGTTAACCTTTTTTCTTTATAACAATTTGGGTTTTTGCAACAGCTACTTCAGTTTCATATATCTACTAACTGATGGACTGAGTAATATTTCTGTTTTGAAATGAGGTTTATTGTACTAACAGAAAATGTGCAATCCGCATTTAAACAAAATTTGACCGGTGCAAAAGTATGGGCACCCTTATCAATTTCTTGATTTGAACACTCCTAACTACTTTTTACTGACTTACTAAAGCACTAAATTGGTTTTGTAACCTCACTGAGCTTTGAACTTCATAGGCAGGTGTATCCAATCATGAGAAAAGGTATTTAAGGTGGCCACTTGCAAGTTGTTCTCCTATTTGAATCTCCTATGAAGAGTGGCATCAGGGGCTCCTCAAAACAACTCTCAAATGATCTGAAAACAAAGATTATTCAACATAGTTGTTCAGAGGAAGGATACAAAAAGTTGTCTCAGAGATTTAAACTGTCAGTTTCCACTGTGAGGAACATAGTAAGGAAATGGAAGAACACAGGTACAGTTCTTGTTAAGCCCAGAAGTGGCAGGCCAAGAAAAATATCAGAAAGGCAGAGAGGAAGAATGGTGAGAACAGTCAAGGACAATCCACAGACCACCTCCAAAGACCTGCAGCTTCATCTTGCTGCAGATAGTGTCAATGTGCATTGGTCAACAATACAGCGCACGTTGCACAAGGAGAAGCTGTATGGGAGAGTGATGCGAAAGAAGCCGTTTCTGCAAGCACTCCACAAACCGAGTCGCCTGAGGTATGCAAAAGCACATTTGGATAAGCCAGTTACATTTTGGAAGAAGGTCCTGTGGACTGATGAAACAAAGATTGAGTTGTTTGGTCATACAAAAAGGCGTTATGCATGGAGGCAAAAAAAACACAGCATTCCAAGAAAAGCACTTGCTACCCACAGTAAAATTTGGTGGAGGTTCCATCATGCTTTGGGGCTGTGTGGCCAATGCCGGCACCGGGAATCTTGTTAAAGTTGAGGGTCGCATGGATTCAACTCAGTATCAGCAGATTCCTGACAATAATGTGCAAGAATCAGTGACGAAGTTGAAGTTACGCAGGGGATGGATATTTCAGCAAGACGGTCATCCAAAACACCGCTCCAAATCTACTCAGGCATTCATGCAGAGGAACAATTACAATGTTCTGGAATGGCCATCCCAGTCCCCAGACCTGAATATCATTGAAAATCTGTGGGATGATTTGAAGCGTGCTGACCATGCTCGGCGACCATCAAACTTAACTGAACTGGAATTGTTTTGTAAACAGGAATGGTCAAATATAACTTCATCCAGGAACTCATTAACAGGTACAGGAACATACAGGTATGTTGAGGTGCCTATACTTTTGCACCTGTAAAATTTTGTTTAAAAGGGGATTGCACATTTTCTGTTAGTACAATAAACTTCATTTCAATCTAGAAATATTACTCAGTCCATCAGTTATTAGATATATGAAACTGAAATAGCTGTTGCAAAAACTCAAATTGTTGTAAAGAAAAAGGTTAACATTAATAGGGGTGCCCAAACTTTTTCATATGACTGTATATCCCACTTGGAATTGGTAAATGTGAACAGAATATGCAGTCACGGCCAAAAGTGTTGGCTTTCTTGAAATTGTTCCAGAAAATAAAATATTTCTCCCACATTTTGTCATACACATGCTTATTTCCTTGTGTGTATTGGAACAACACAAAAAAAAGGCTAATTGGACATAATTTCACACAAAACTCCATAAATGGGCCAGACAAAATATTTTGCACCCTCAACTTAATTGATTGAGGTTATTTATTCCAAAGTGTGTGCAATCAATCACTTCCTATAACCATCAACAAGCTTATTACACCACTCAACTAGAATTTTGGAGCACCCTTCTTTTGCAATCTGCTCCAGGTCTCTCATATTTGAATGGTGCCTTCTCCCAACAACAATTTTAAGATCTCTCTGCACGTGTTCAATGAAATTTAGATCCGGACTCATTGTTGCCACTTCATTTTTAATAAATCACTAACACTTGACTTTGTTCGCAGCCATAACAATAAAGTCTAAGTAGACCATCAATTATAAACATATAAAGTTTTATTGCACGCAACACAAATTGGATCACAAAGACAGAGATGGTTAAAAACAATACAAACAGTATTGTGAATCATGAAAGGCATAATATCATTATATTCTGCTAGTGCAGGTTTGTAGGCAGACGGAAGCTTTATGAGTAATATCAAATGCTTCCTAAAGTATGTTTGGTATCATTATACTGCAGGAAGGCCCATGACCTAGGGCGCAAAACCAGCTCTTTGACACTGGTCACTACATTGCGAGAAAAAATCCTTTGGTAATCTTCAGATTTTGATGCCTTGCACACACTCTAGGCATCCAGTGCCAAAAGCAGCAAAATAACCACAAAACATCTTTGAACTTCCACCATATTCAACTGTAGGTAATGTGTTCTTTTCTTTGTAGGGCTCTTTCCGTTTTCAATAAACAGTAGCGTGTTGTGCGTTACCAAAAAGCTCTTGGTCTCATCTCTCCACAAGACACTTTCCCATAAGGATTTTGTCTTACTTATATACATTCTGGCAAACTGCAGTCTATCTTTTTATTTGTCTGTGTCAGCAGTGGGGTCCTCCTGCGTCTCCAGCCATAGCATTTCATTTCATTCAAATGTCAATGCATAGTTTGTACTGACATTTAGGGTATGTGCGCACGTGTGCGTATTACATGCAGTTACGCTGCGTTCTGCACCGCAGCGTAACTGCATGCGTCCTGCGTCCCCTGCACAATCTATGGAGATTGTGCAGGAGCCGTGTGCACGTGGCATGTTAGAACGCAGCGATTCAGCTGCTTGCCGAATCGCTGCGTTCTAAGAAGTGACATGTCACTTCTTTCGTGCGTTCTGCATGCTGTCTATAGGGAGAGGCAGCATGCAGAGCGCACGAATCTGCCGGCACCATGCGCTTCAAAACGCAGCTTTTCAGCTGCGCTCTGAAGCGTACATTTTCGGTGCGGTGCAGAGCGCACACGTGCGCACATACCCTGATGCACCCTGAGCCTGCAGGACAGCTTGAATTTCTTTAGAATGTGATTTGGGCAGATTATCCACCATCCAAACGATCCTGTGTTACAATTTTTTATCAAGTTTTCTCTCCCGTCCACATCCAGGAAGATTAGCTACAATGTCATGGGTTGTAAACTTCTTAACTTATTATTAATGTTGTGCACTGAGGATAAAGGAACATCAAGATCTCTGGAGATGGACTGTAACCTTGATATTGCTGATATTTTTCTTTGGTTCTAAAGTCTTCAGACAGTTCTCTTCTCCTCTTTCTGTTCTCTATGCTTAGTGCAATTGAGGCAACTTCTCCCACTTTAATCTGGTTTCAGATGTGATTTTTATATTACCCACACCTGTTACTTACCAAAGGTTTGAACGAGCATTGCGTGCTTGAAACAAAGTTGTTTATCCACAATTTTGGAAAGGTGCCAACAATTTTGTCCAGCCCATTTTTATGGATTTGTGTGAAATTATGACTAATTTGCTTTTTTTTTCCTCTGTTTTTTTTTTTGCTGTTCCAATACACACAAAGGAAATAAACATGTGTATAACAAAACATGTGTAATTGCAATAATTTTCTGGGAGAAATACTTCATTTTTGGGAATAATTTAGAAGGGTGCCCACTAGGGCGGAGCGGATCCGAACTATAAAAGTCCGGTTCCGCGCGGTTTCAATGATGTCCGGGTGCCCGATCCGGAATTCCGGGTGCCCGATCCGGAATTCCGGGTGCACGATCTGGATCCAGCACTGGGGAAAATAATTGAAAAATAAAGAAAAACAGAAATAAAACAGCATTTCATACTTACCGAGACTTTTTGTCCCGGCGGCACACTGCTTCCGGGTCGCACATTCACTTCTTGTACTGTGCATCGTATACACACAGCTTTCCATGTTTTCCCTGCCCAACGGCCATCCTTTCGTCTGTAATTGGTTGCAGGCGAACGCAACCCCAGCCTGTGACAGTATCTGCTGTGCAGTCATCGCAGCTGTCATTGTCTGCACAGCCTGCGGTCGTGCTCTATGGCCGCTGGCTGTGTTATGTAGTAGAGCTGAAGTGGCATGGGACATCGTGTGGATTACGCCAGACCTGCAGGGTGTTGGGGGTTAATAAAGTAGTGAAGGAGGGGTTGTGTTTTGTACTTTATTCCAAATAAAGGGTTTTTTTTCTGTGTCTTATTTATTTACTTTCATTTACAGGTTAGTGTGATGCAGGTATCTCAGACGCCTGTGCCATCACTAACCTAGGGTTTAGTAGCAGCTGTGCGCTGCTATTAACTCCTTATTACCATGATTGCCACTGCTGCAGGGCAATCGAGAAGAGCTGGTATTGCACCGGGCTTGTCACATCTAATAGATGCAGCAATACCGGTCTGCTGCGGTGCTGAGACTACCAGCCCCCAGCCGGTTTTATCATGGCTGGGGAAGAAAATTCGAGGGGACCGCACGTCGTTTTTTTTTTTAAATTATTTATTTAAATAATAATAATAATAATAAAAAAAAGCAGCATCACCGACACAGTGGTGCACATTTCTGACAGGAGCGTGCATGTGTATCTGTGTACATGCACGATCATGTTCCGAAAGCGCAGGCGGTGACGTCTGATGTCATGTCAGACTTGTACGAGTCTGACAGCGCATCACCAGAACACAGCTGCACACTTCTGACAGGAGCGTGCATGTGTTTCTAGGTACATGCTGGCTCATGCTCAGAGCATGGCAGGTTGTACCGGCTGATGTCATGTCAGACTTGTACGAGTCTGACAGAGCATCACCGGCACAGCCGCGAACTCTGACAGGAGCGTGCATGTGTTTCTGTGTACATGCACGCTCATGCTCAGAGCATGGCAGGTTGTACCGGCTGATATCATGTCAGACTTGTACGAGTCTGACAGCGCATCACCGACACAGCCGCACACTTCTGACAGGAACCTGCATGTGTTTCTGAAAGACATGCACGTTCACCATACTGACCCGCAGACACTTGCACTGCTTTCCCCTATCACTGGCTGTCCTGCCGCCTGTGATTGATTGCAGTCAGCTGACACGCTGCCACTCAGGATGGGGGCTCATCTAGCTGCAACCAATTACAGGCACCGGTGGGCAAGCAAAACAATGAATATTGAATTGTCAGCTACGGAAGGGAAAAGCATGACGAGGAAGGAGTTTGCTGCCATGACACAGCCTCGGGTGAGTACATCGCGCGCTCTCCTACCCCCCTATCCCTTTCACCAACGTTTTTAATCTCCACATTCTGGTCCCCATAGACTTATATGGGCACTGGAATCCGGAGCAAATCCGGATTTTATTTTCAATCCGGCAGGGACCCGCTGGTCTGGATTTTGGTGGATTCGATCAACTCTAGTGCCCACACTTTTGGTCATTACTGTAAATTGTTGACCTGGTTGAAACTATTAGTTGATGAATCAGATGACCATAATGTAATGCATCTACTGCATAATTTTGTAGTGGTGGGATTGTCTTTTTGGGTCCTATTCTAAATTGTGATTTCTATTCTAGCCTATATGGCCATAGACAAAGCTTAGATCAGTAATGTTGATAAGCTTAGTAGGTATATTATGCTGCAGAAAACATAGTGATCTACAAGGAGCTTACATCAGAGACGACAATTTGCTTCCGTTAAGGATGGCTACTAAAAGGTAAAGAGCCAAAGTATGCATCCCTCACCCTGACTGTGAAGGTGTTGTCTGAAATCAACTAAGTATGAAAGACCACCCAGCTGCAATATACGACAAACTGCTGCAACTGTTTGGAAGGTTTAAGCCACTTTAAATGCCCACTTCTGAAATAAATAAGAATAAAAAATTAAAAAAAGGTAAGGAAAAATAATGTTGTATAATAAAGCTTTGTGTACTGCAATGATAAACATTTTATCCAACTTTAAAATAATTTGGGATTTTGTCATGCAGTATGGCATAGGATAGGGCATCAGCATCCACTAATTGACAAGAAGCAATGACCGCCCTAGATTGAAGGTAAGAAGGATTTTTTATAACATGCACAGCTGTGGATAAGTTTGATAACCCTTTTAAAGCATAAGAAATGATATCTAAACAGTGACTACAAAATGCCAAAATCAACAACTAGGATTTTATTTATGAGAATCACATTTGCATACAGTTAGGTCCAGAAATATTTGGACAGTGACACAATTTTCGCGAGTTGGGCTCTGCATGCCACCACATTGGATTTGAAATGAAACCTCTACAACAGAATTCAAGTGCAGATTGTAACGTTTAATTTGAAGGTTTGAACAAAAATATCTGATAGAAATTGTAGGAATTGTACACATTTCTTTACAAACACTCCACATTTTAGGAGGTCAAAAGTAATTGGACAAATAAACCAAACCCAAACAAAATATTTGTATTTTCAATATTTTGTTGCAAATCCTTTGGAGGCAATCACTGCCTTAAGTCTGGAACCCATGGACATCACCAAACGCTGGGTTTCCTCCTTCTTAATGCTTTGCCAGGCCTTTACAGCCGCAGCCTTCAGGTCTTGCTTGTTTGTGGGTCTTTCCGTCTTAAGTCTGGATTTGAGCAAGTGAAATGCATGCTCAATTGGGTTAAGATCTGGTGATTGACTTGGCCATTGCAGAATGTTCCACTTTTTTGCACTCATGAACTCCTGGGTAGCTTTGGCTGTATGCTTGGGGTCATTGTCCATCTGTACTATGAAGCGCCGTCCGATCAACTTTGCGGCATTTGGCTGAATCTGGGCTGAAAGTATATCCCGGTACACTTCAGAATTCATCCGGCTACTCTTGTCTGCTGTTATGTCATCAATAAACACAAGTGACCCAGTGCCATTGAAAGCCATGCATGCCCATGCCATCACGTTGCCTCCACCATGTTTTACAGAGGATGTGGTGTGCCTTGGATCATGTGCCGTTCCCTTTCTTCTCCAAACTTTTTTTCTTCCCATCATTCTGGTACAGGTTGATCTTTGTCTCATCTGTCCATAGAATACTTTTCCAGAACTGAGCTGGCTTCATGAGGTGTTTTTCAGCAAATTTAACTCTGGCCTATCTATTTTTGGAATTGATGAATGGTTTGCATCTAGATGTGAACCCTTTGTATTTACTTTCATGGAGTCTTCTCTTTACTGTTGACTTAGAGACAGATACACCTACTTCACTGAGAGTGTTCTGGACTTCAGTTGATGTTGTGAACGGGTTCTTCTTCACCAAAGAAAGTATGCGGCGATCATCCACCACTGTTGTCATCCGTGGACGCCCAGGCCTTTTTGAGTTCCCAAGCTCACCAGTCAATTTCTTTTTTCTGAGAATATACCCGACTGTTGATTTTGCTACTCCAAGCATGTCTGCTATCTCTCTGATGGATTTTTTCTTTTTTTTTAGCCTCAGGATGTTCTGCTTCACCTCAATTGAGAGTTCCTTAGACCGCATGTTGTCTGGTCACAGCAACAGCTTCCAAATGCAAAACCACACACCTGTAATCAACCCCAGACCTTTTAACTACTTCATTGATTACAGGTTAATGAGGGAGACGCCTTCAGAGTTAATTGCAGCCCTTAGAGTCCCTTGTCCAATTACTTTTGGTCCCTTGAAAAAGAGAAGGCTATGCATTACAGAGCTATGATTCCTAAACCCTTTCTCCGATTTGGATGTGAAAACTCTCATATTGCAGCTGGGAGTGTGCACTTTCAGCCCATATTATATATATAATTGTATTTCTGAACATGTTTTTGTAAACAGCTGAAATAATAAAACTTGTGTCACTGTCCAAATATTTCTGGACCTAACTGTACATGGCTTTTTGTAGGGCACTTGATAAAAATAGAATTCCACAATGTATATGGTTCACGAAATGTAAGAAATTCTTGTACGGGCACGTTATTGTACCTGAATTAGTAAAGGTCACAATTGTCAAATAACCATCGTATATTAATTGGAAGGTCATCAAAGTATTGAATAAAGGATTGAATGTACAGATCATCAAAATACATTTCAACAAAACTCATTTACATAGCAATTTTTTGAGAAAGAAAAATATAAAATAGGCGTTAAGGCCGTGCCCATGGCTGTACACTGCTAGCCTACATTATGTCAGACAATTCTTTGATTTTTTTTTACTGAAATGTGTAAGGCTATGTGCCCACGGGAGCCTCTTTGTGCGGATTTTACCGCGGAAAACCTGCGGATTTTTCTGGATTTTCCAGATAAATCCGCAGGTTTTAGCATGTACAGGCACTCCCCATGTTATCCTATGGAACATGGGGAGTGAGGTGTCCACGCTGCGGAAAGTGCAGCTGCCGACCATGCTGCGGATGTAGGCATCCGCATGTATAATTGCATGTCAATTATTCATGCGGAATTACCTGCGGATGTCCCGGACCTCCGCTATGGAGATGAGAGGCCGAGACATCCGCAGGTAAGCCGCGTGAATGTCCGCATGTTTCCCGCAGCTATTCCGCTGTAATCTAGCAGTTAAAAATAGCTGCGGATGCCGGCGGGCAGCTGCGGGAAACATGCGCTCGTACCTGCGGATACATCCGCAGGTACGAGCGCCCGTGGGCACATAGCCTTACGGTATGTGTCCACGATCAGGATAAGTAAGCATTCTGGACAGAGCGTATTTTCTCTCTATCCGCTGCGTTCTCCAGCGTCTCGGCAGGAGAAATTGACATGCTGAGGATAGGAAACTCGCACAGCAGGTCAGTTTATGCAACGTTAAAAAGAAGCACAGTGGGCATGAGATTTCTATTAATCCCATCCACTGTGCTTGTACTGTACAACGCAATGTTTTGGACTCAGTAAAGACATGATGTATCCTAACTGCTGCTAACACTGATAATGGGCACGGGCCCTTACCGTTTTCATTGATATTGTACATCCATTTTTATTTTCTCTTCCTATATTCTATTTGCAATGGCATACTATAAAGAACTTTCCTGTAAAAAATATATCTATATCTAAGCTGAAATAATCCTTCATTCAAACAATCCAAAGATAGCTAAATATCAATATTGTCAAAATGTGATAAGAATGATATTCTATTTCACAATGAATAGAAAATGCAAATGTGGTAATTAATGTCTGTTATAATTAGCTGAATGGAAAAATGAAATAAAAACAAACAAAAAAAAATCTAAAGTTCATTATGTGACATACAGAATGTGTAATAATTCTACCTGTTCAGAGAATATTTTAGTTAATAAGATAATAAAACCGTGTTTGATTACTTGAATTGACTTGCATTGTCCAGGCTCCCACCACATTGCAAAGTGCTCAACACCTCCTCATGCAGCTGTTTGAATTTCACTAACACGTACAGAGCAATTAATGGTCATTGTTTGGTGCCTCCACATATATAATTTACTGCAATTACACATAAATTAGAGACCTTGTGGGATGAAGGAAATGGCACATACAAGACAAGGCTCAGTTTTATGGCAACCACAGGAATATTCCAGATTTATATACATATAAAGATACATATCATGTTAGGTAAAGCGCACATAAAAAAGAGACTTAATAGAGAGAACAAAGAATAAGATCAATAAGTCTAAAGAATGTAATCATCAATGAGACATTAAAGTTTGCAAAAAGATAATTAAGTCAGTAGTTCAATTAAAAAACAACTTTATTTTCCTAAATTATAGGAGTTCACTACAGCTGTGAGCTCAGTATTGTCTGAATCAATGAGCCATTCTGCATAGCATTTTCCAGGGTGACCAGCTGACAGCCTCTGCTATGAGGTACAGTAGTTGCTTAGACCAACATCAAAAGCCCTTCACCCACACAACCAGTTCCATGTTTTGTACTGATATAAGGGTCAAGAACCCCGAAATAGATATCTCGAGAAGGAGATCTCTTTCCGTTAGAAAATAGTCTGGTTCCTTCAGTTTGCAAGGCCTGATAAATGTCTTATTGGGTAGCTACCTCCAAGAGGTGGCACCAGATAAACAGCTTTCTTCTGTTAAAGAGCTAATTTGCAAACCAACATTTTAAAAAAACAACAAAAAAACCCCAAACAACTTATTTGCCATAAATGTGTAATTCCTTTTCTTTGAAAGCAGTTCTCCGCATCTGACATTTTTCATTTGTTCCTGTGCCTTGTGTTCTGCCTGAAGGTCTTGACTTTTGCTTTGGCGCTACCATGGTTGGCATCCTGCTCACCCTTGCTGTGCTCTGCATTGAGCTTCAGCTTAAAGCTGCTCTCCTTGGTCCTTCACTGCTTCCCCCCCTTGTTCTCTTGTGTTGACTCTTAAGGGTACTTTACACGCTGCGATATCGGTACCGATATCGCTAGCGAGCGTACCCGCCCCCGTCGGTTGTGCGTCACGGGCAAATCGCTGCCCGTGGCGCACAACATCGCTAACACCCGTCACATGGACTTACCTTCCCTGCGACGTCACACGGCAGCTGTCCAATAGCTGAGGAGGGGCGGAGATGAGCGGCCGGAACATGCCGCCCACCTCCTTCCTTTCTCATTGCCGATGGACACAGGTAAGGAGCTGTTCATCGTTCCTGCGGTGTCACACATAGCGATGTGTGCTGCCGCAGGAACGACGAACAACATCGTACCTGCAGCAGCAACGATATTTGGAAAAGGAGCGTCGTGTCAACGAGCAACGATTTTTCACGTTTTTGCGCTCATTGATCGTCGGTCCTTGGTGTCACACGCTGCGATGTCGCTAACGGCGCCGGATGTGCGTCACTAACGATGTGACCCCAACGATATATATCGTTAGCGATGTTGCAGCATGTAAAGCACGCTTTAGGCTCTGTTCACACTAGAAAAATGATTTTTCTCAAGAAATTTCTTGAGAGTCTGAAAGATTAGCACACTTGCATTAAATAAACGCACCAATAACGCACCAAACAACGCATGCGCTTTTACCACGTTTTTTTCCGCAGGTTGGTCCCTGCGGTTTTTTACCATTATTTATGGCAAAAAATCCAGGTACCTGCAGAAAAGAAGTGACATGCTCATTCTTTCTCTCATAAAATTCTGCAGAGAGAATGTTCTTGAGAAAAAAAACGCAGTGTGCGCACAGCTAATTTTTTTTCCATAGGTTTTGCTGGGAAATGTCTGCAGAAAGATTACAACCATTTTCTCAAGAAATATCTGCAGCAAAAACGCAAAAAAGTGGGTAAAAACGCAGTGTGCGCACAGGGCCTTAGCTTTCAAATGGTGTCAGCTTGTGTCATTCCATCTCCATCCCAGTCAATGCCTCAAAGTTTTATAAAGGTTTAATATGGACTCTTTCCCAATCTTTCTGTGCCTAAGTAATTAAATTGTCTCTCAAGGACTGAGAGAAACTCTAGCGCAGCGCTACCTATTGGAAGTAGCGATCCTAAAAGTTAAATGTGGATTTTTAACAACCCTTTACATATAACTTAGGATATATATGCCAGATCAGAATCCCAATTTGCAGATACGGTGTTTCGGGGTGCTTGCCCCTCATCAGTGCAAAGTATGGGGTGTCTGATCTGGCTCATGAGAAAGCTATGTGGGGATCACGGGGGAACACTATTCTCCTTATGGAGACTTTGCAAGCCAGTCTGGCTGCTTTCAAGTAAGGTCTCCAGTGCTGGAGAGACAATTTGAATATTTTGCAGAGGGACGTGGCAGCTATAAGTCCCCTTACTTGAAAGCAGCCAGACTGGCTTGCAAAGTCTCCATAAGGAGAATAGCGTTCCCCCGTGTGCCTAAGTAATAAGGTTCTACTTCCTATTCCAGTTATTTTATCCAGCTTGCCTTTTGACCATGTCTTTCTGTCTGCTGTATGACCTGACCTCACGGACTACTGTTGTGGAGTACTTCAGCTGTCCTAAGCTTTACCGATCTGATATGTCTTCTGCCTGTTGATTTGGTGGTTGTGTGACCATGTCAGCTGTTGCTACTTTCAGAAACTCCTTTTTGGAGCAGTGACTCCCTACAGGGCGTTCCAGATCATTGTAGAAGGTTTTAAGGGTAAACACCAGTGAATCATGTAAACTCTGTTTCTGAGTTTAGCTCAAAGACAAATTGATAGCAACTTAGAGGGTCCACATCATCTACTGTAGGGTGCATAAGTGACGAATTACAGAATGCAACTTTATATTAAACAAGAGAGAAATACGGTCATACACCGCTTACTTCGCCGCCTCAACTATGCACTTCTTCTCAGGGTATCTGTGCCCACCACCCTGTTCACCACCACAGCTCTTTTGCTGTGGCTCTTCATATACATTACTTTGCACTTTTTTATATTTATCCCCCAGCCCAAAGGCCCCAATTTTCTGATGGAGCTCCCCTACGTTTTCCAGTTTGTGATTGAACCCTAAACTGTCTCAACCCAAGTTTTGAGTATTAATAGGCGTGCAATCAGCGTGATGGCAAGGTGCTGGCTGAACTGAGTGATAGACTTGTATAGATTTTCATTACCCCCCACAGCAATGTCCGTTTTCACATTAATTACTTCTGAATTTATACACAATTTTAATTGTACGGTTGTTTTCCTCTTAATCAACTCAAGTTTTGACTGTTCAGTTGGTATTGAAGGATCAGGGGTGAAAACATGAACAGCTGGCAATTGCTTGGACTTTGGGTTTACCCCTTTGGACCTTCTAAGCTGTGTGCTGTGGCACTTCCGCTCAACAATTAAATCTATTTATTGGCTTTTTACAATACAGTGATATCCAAGATGATACATACCTTCGCTGTCTTTAAACTTTTTAATTGCCACAATTTCCTTTGTTTCCTAGAAAAAGAAGAATGACATTTTAATCCTGATCTCATGTTTTACAGGGTGTTACTGTTCAATAATCCAAAAGGAAATGCATTACATGTGCTCGGGGAGCCGCCGGATATACACTTCTGTTATTCAGCATTAATAGAAGTCATCCTCAGCTAAGTGTAAAAAGTCAATGTTCAGACGTCAATTTAGATGTCATTACAATGCGGTGATGCTCCGATCTCATGTTTCACAAAATGTCTTTTAACTGTTACGCTTCCTTCTATACACAAGTAACACATTTTATACAGTCTTTCACCATTTCACTACTCATGTGGTAGCCACCTCCTCAGGATAACAGATGATTATGACAAACATTAATACTGCAAAATATATGTAGTAAGAGAGAAAATGGCAGAACAGGGGAACCTAAAGTGTCTAAAGCAGGGGTCTCAAACACGCGGCCTGCATGCGGCCCCTCAGGCTTCTTCTTGCGGCCTGCAGGCCCATGGACCCAGTGACGATTGCGGCCGGTGCCGGGTGCTGCAGCAGTAGTCAGTGCTTTATTTCATTTGAATGAACTGCTGGCACAGCACAGAGCTCTCTGCAGAACTATATCTAAGGCAGCCACCGGCCAATCACAGGCCAGCAGCTGATGTAGACATATGACATCACCTGTTGGCCTCTGATTGGCCAGTGGCTGCCATTAGTGTAGGGCTATAGAGAGCTCAGCGCGGTGCCAGCAGTTCATTCAGCCAAATGAAATCAAGCGCTGACTACTGCTACGGCCCCTGGCACGGACACAATCGTCATTGAGTCCAAGGGCCTGCGGGTCGCAAGAATCAGAGAAATGCATACCTAGCGAACAGAGGACAGGTGAGAAAATGTTCTTTTTTTCTTTTTTTTTTAGGTTTACGTGAAGAACGGCATATAAGGAAAGTTACTACAGAGGTCAATGATGGGCACATTACCAAAAGATGAGGGCAAGGATGGAGCACATTACTACAAGATGGGGACAAGGATGGGCACATTACTACAGGATGGGGACCAGGATGGACACATTACTACAGGATGGTAACAGGATGGGCACATTACTACAGGATAGGAACAAGGATGGAGCACATTTTGAGAAGATGGGGACAAGGATGGTGCACATTACTACAGGATGGGGACAAGGATGGGCACATTATTATAGGATGAGGAGAAGGATGGGCACGTTATTATAGGATGAGGGCAAGGATGGACACATCACTACAGGATGGGGACAAGGATGGACACATTACTACAGGATTAGGACAAGGATGGGTACATTACTACAGGATGAGGACAAGGATGGACACATTACTACAGGATTGGGACAAGGATGGGCTTATTTTTACAGGATGGGGAAAAAGATGGGCACATTACTATGGATGGGAATAAGGATAGAGCACATTATGAGAAGATGGAGACAAGGATTGTGCACATTACTACATGATGGGGACAAGGATGGACACATTATTACAGGATGGGGATAAGGATGGGCACATTACTACTGGATAGGGGACAAGGATAGGCACATTACTACAGGATGAACACATTATTTCAAGATGAGGACCAGGATGGGGACAAGGATGGACACATTACTATAGGATGAGAACAAGGATGGGCCCATTTTTACAGGATAAGGACAAAGATGGGCACATTACTACAGGATGGGGATAAGGATGAGCACATTATTTCAGGATGAGGACCAAGATGGGGACATTACTACAGGATGGGGACATTACTACTAGATGAGGACCAGGATGGGGACATTACTACAAGATGAGGACTCCATGAGAAAATGACCACAAGATGGTGGCTAAAATTATTATATGGTGCTAACTGTAAAACGATATTACTTACAAGAAGAGGGGAAAATGTAAAAAAAATGTAAAAAATTAAAAATTCTAAATAAAAGCATGGAATTTTTTTTTACCACTAAAAATTATTTTTTATATATCAACTAAAATAAACAAAAAAGTGCATGTTATCGCAACATCCATAACGATTCATGCTATAAAACCATACCATAACCCATACGATGAATGCCATTTAAAAAAAAAGAACACAATTTGTTTTAAAAAAAAGTGATCCAAAGGTGTATAGAAAAAAAATAGATGGTATTACTAAACATGTCACTTTGTACTGTAAAGAATGAGGCTCCCCCAATTTCTATTTTCTATGTGCGGTCCACATACCCAGCCGAGTTTGGGACCCTGGTCTAAAGGCTCATTTAGATTAGCTGAACATGGCTAGTTTAGAAAGGCTGGCCAGAATTCTATGTGCACAAAACGACCAATAATATGATCGCTCTGTGCACATAGAATATCATCACCGGCAGCAAATCTCCTGTTTCCACAAGATGTTGCTTTGAATGATGATTTTAATGACGGTATGAACAATTCACTCATCTGACGAGTGGTCATGTTTACACAAGCCATGTACCCTTAGGCTTCTGTAAAATATAGCAGAGTTCATAACCTAACTTCTAACCCACAGGGGTTTATGCCATTTTTTGTTAAAGCACAACTAAATCCCCCGACCCGTGTCTTAGGGGTACTTTACACGTTGCGAAATCGCTACCGATATATCGTTGGGGTCACGTCGTTAGTGACGCACATCCGGCGCTGGTAGCGACATCGCAATGTGTAAATCCTAGTAGCGACGATAAACGAGCGCAAAACAGTCAAAAATCGCTGATCTGTGTCACATCGTTCATTTTCATAATGTCGCTCAAGCTGCAGGTACGATGTTTGTCGTTCCTGCAGCACCACACATCGCTATGTGTGAAGCCGCAGGAACGTCAAACATCTCTTTACCTGCGTCCACCGTCAATGTGGAAGGAAGGAGGTGGGCGGCATGTTCCGGCCGCTCATCTCCGCCCCTCCGCTTCTATTGGCTGGCCGCTTAGTGATGTCGCGGTAACGCCGAAAGCACCTCCCCCTTGAAGGAGGGATTGTTCGGCGGTCACCGCGACGTCGCCGACAAGGTATGTGTGTGTGAAGCTGCCGTAGCGATAATGTTCGCTACAGCAGCAATCACCAGATATCGTATGTGCGATGGGGGCGGGTACTATCGCACTCGACATCGCTAGCCGATGTCGATGCCGATCGTGTCGCAATGTGTAAAGTACCCCTTACATCAGCCATCAGCACCTTCACCTTCTATCTTCGCAGCTCCTGTTGGTCTCCAGCAATTTGTGACCTGCCAGCAGCTCCAGTGTTTCACGGAGTACAACAGAGGTCACAATTCAAAACAAGTCTATGAGAGCATTGTTATTGCTCTCATAGACTTGTATTGAGACCTTGTGATGTAACGTCTCAATCTCAGCCATTAAGAAATTACAGGCACAAGGTAACGTCATGGGAGCAGAGAGACAACGAAAAAAGGTGAATCTGCTGGAGAGTGAGTATAGTACCGGGGAAAGGGAACTTACATTTAAATAACCACTCCACTGCTAAAATAAAAAAAAAATGCTGGAGTGGTGCTTTAAAACAATTTAAAACTATCATAAAATATGATTGCCTATAATGGTATCAGAAAAAGAATGAAGTATCTTATACAAGTTAATATACAGTAACTGGCAGCTTGGAAGATATTCTCTTAAAAAGGTCTAAATTACGCCAAAAATTACTCAAACTTCAATCATTTTGCCATTTGGATTGTACTTAAACTCTAGATGAGAATTCACACATATACAATATAGCTCCTTCTATAAATGACTGAAAGAATCCTTTAATTTTAGAGGCATGCTGCTAACCTACAGGCAAGATATTTTATTCATGCTTTCACAGTTTGATTTTCCAGGTATCACATTGATGTTCAGTGTATAGAATACAGAGTTTCCGCAGCCTACATGACTGTAGGTTGTGTACGGGCACTTATTTATAGCACAATGATATATCAGCACTGCATTCTAAAACCGTAACAAATGTAAAATGTACCATACATCAACAACTTCCATTCACCACTAAATTTAGACTAAATACAAGAAGCTGTTTTAGTTTTGCTTTGGTTCTCACATTGATTATTTAAAGGGATTGTCTGAAGGTATTAAATAATTAATATTGCAAAGTGGTTGTAAAAACAAGCAACTTTTCACTGTACCTGTTTAATTAAAAATCCTCTTTATTCTTAAGAATGGAGACATTTTTAATTCTATGCTTTACAGCTCGTTGCCACTTTGCAGTCTCAGAGTGGACGGTTACCTGGGCAAGAAGCACGCACCGCTTGCAGGCTCCATGTTCTAGAGCGCTGCTCTGAAGCTAGCCGGATGATTGCATCCAGCAAGCTTCAGTGCTAGGGATGATCGAATACTTCGATTATTCGGCTTCGCGAATATTTTCCGAATACCTTGCCGCTATTCGAGAATATTCGATGTGCAATGCAAGTCTATGGGAAACCCGAATAACAACTATTCGGTACTATTCAGGCTTCCCATAGACTTACATTGCGCATCGAATAGACTAATAGCGGCGAGGTAATTGGAAAATATTTGCGAAGCCGCACATTTGAGGTATTCGATCATGCCTATTCAGTACCCCTGTGCTTCTCCGATGTTGAAAAACAAGGCTGCCTCTGCTTGGCGCATGGAAGAGTATTGTTTGGATAAGCTGTCAATCTTCAGAAGAGCACCACCAATGACAAGCAGGAATCCGAAAGACAGTAGACCAGTGAATTCCTGAATACAGAAGATTAGATCATTCCCTTAATTTACCATATCTTTTAGGATGAACAAGTAGAAGATTACATACACTAGAAAGAGATCGAAGCTTACATACACTAGAAACAGATCCTTCAGCTCAGACCCGTGGAAGAGGCAATACACCAGGTTACACCAAGACCCCTTCCCATACAGTTATGTACAAATGAAAATAATGCAAATGATAAGTCTAATTTTCTCACTTTCTTAATGATTATCTGCTCTAAGTGAATCAAATTAATCAATTCAGCATTCTCCATAAAAATCTTGTTAGAAAAATCACTTCAAGCACTATATTAAAAAAACAACATGTGTTTCAAACAAGAAATAAAAACATAAAGCAAAGTAATAAAATCGTGAGAACATGCAACAGTGCAATACTTAAAGGAGGTGTCCACCCCTCGCAAAAATTCCGGCAAGTGCTTCTGCTTCCTGAATTCTAATGGTCTGTAATATACACATAGGATGCAGCTCTGCTTCCCAATTCTAGCTGTCAAGTAATCACAAGTGTGCAGACCCTATTCTCAGTCATGTCCGAAATGCCCAAATCTCCATATATTATTGCTAGTCCCAGATCTGGTCAGTTCCACTCCTAGTTTGAGTGTCACACAGGAGAGTGTTTCCAGTGTAAATGTGTGTCCTGACCTGAGTGTAAGGGGGGAAGGCTGACTGCTTGATTTCAATATATATATATATATATATATATATATATATATATATATATATATATATATATATATATATATATATATATATAATTTCAATATATACAGTGGGGAAAAAAAGTATTTAGTCAGCCACCATTGGTGCAAGTTCTCCCACTTAAAAACACGAGAGAGGTAGTAATTGACATCATGGGTAGACCACAACTATGAGAGACAAAATGAGAAAACAAATCAAGAAATCACCTTGTCTGATTTGGCAAAATTTGTTTTGCAAATTATGGAAAATAAGTATTTGGTCAATAACAAAAGTTCATCTCAATATTTTATTATATATCATTTGTTGGCAATGACAGAGGTCAAACGTTTTCTGTAAGTCTTCACAAGGTTGGCCAACACTATTGGTGGTATGTTGGCCTTGGGCAACACGGATTTTCAACTCCCTCCAAAGGTTTTCAATGGGGTTGAGATCTGGAAACTGGCTAGGCCACTCCAAGACCTTCATATGCTTCTTACAAAAGACACTCCTTCATTGCTCTGGCGGTGTGCTTGGGATCATTATCATGCTGAAAGACCCAGCAACGTTTCATCTTCAATGCCCTTGCTCATGGAAGGAGGTTGGCACTCAAAATCTTATGATACATGGCCCCATTCATTCTTTCATGTACACAGATCAGTCATCCTGGTCCCTTTGCAGAGAAACAGTCCCAAAGAATGATGTTGCCACCACCATGCTTTACAGTAGGTATGTTGGTCTTTCGATACAACTCAGCATTCTGTCTCCTCCAAACACGACGAGTTGTGTTTCTACCAAACAGTTCTACTTTGGTTTCATCAGACCATATGACATTCTCCCAATACTTTTCTGGATAATCTAAATGCTCTCTAGCAAACTTCAGATGGGCCTGGACATGTACTGAATTCAGCAGGGGAACACATCTGGCACTGAGTCCCTGGCGGTGTAGTGTTACTGATGGTAGCCTTTGTTACTGTGGTCTCAGCTCTATGCAGGTCATTTACTAGGTCCCCTGTGTGGTTCTGGGATTTTTGCTCACCGTTCTGGCATCATTTTGTGACCCCACGGGGTGGAGCCCCAAATCAAGGGAGATGATCAGTGGTCTTGTATGTCTTCCATTTTCTTATTATTGCTCCCACAGTTGATTTCATCACACCAAGCTGTTTGCTTATTGCAGATTCAGTCTTCCTAGCCTGGTGCAGGGCTACAATTTTGTTTCTGGTGTCCTTTGACAGCTCTTTGGTATTCATCATAGTGGAGTTTGGAGTGTGACTGTTTGAGATTGTGGACAGGTGCCTTTTATACTGATAACAAGTTCAGACAGGTGCCATTACTACAGGTAATGAGTGGAGGACAGAGGAGCCTCTTAAAGAATAGGTTACAGGTCTGTGAGAGCCAGAAATCTTGCATGTGTTTAGATGACTAAATACTTATTTTCCACCATAATTTGCAAAAAAAATCTTGCCAAATTAGAGAAGGGGATTTTCTGGATTTATTTTCTCATTTGTCTCTCATGGTTGTGGTCTAACCATAATGTCAATTACAGGCCTCTCCCATCTTTTTAAGTGGGAGAAGTTGCACAATTGGTGGCTACATAAATAAGTCCCCCCCCCCCCCCATTGTGCATATATATATATATATATATATATATATATATATATATATATATATATATATATATATATATATATATATATAAAGGGCCTCTTCTCTCAAGGCTGGTTCATAGGCAGAGAGGGGGGTTGGCTTACTTAAAGGGAATCTGTCACAATATTTCTGCTACTTCATCTGAGAGCAGCATAATGTAGGCAAGGAGATTCTGAAACTAACCATTTTTTATCTTTGATCACTGCGTGCAGCTGTTCTGACTTTATCTCAGAATTGAGTGTAGCAGAGCTGGGAGCTGTCCCCACCCACACCAGGCTCTCAATATAGATTGTGCATTGACTGTGAGGTGTCAATCACAGGACTGCTCTGCACCTACAGAGGAGTCTGACCAATGTTAATCACAGAGGTATAAACCCTTTAGTATGGGTAAGCAATAGCTCGCACATAGATAAGAGAAATACAGATGTTTTTTCTTTTTTAACCATCGCAGCATGCTGTCCTTAGTTTACATTGCAAAATCATGGTGACAGATTCCCTTTAATGAAGATTGCCCCCTTTACACACCACACTGATCAATGTTGAACCCAAGCTGGGAGTGGAATTATATATTCTGATATTGTGAGATCAGAGCTGCTTTGTTAATTCATGTATATTACGTTATATAAAAGTATACCGTATTCTATTTTAAACCCATTTAAAGATCTTTTTTGAGATGACAATCCATTTAACACTCTTTTGCTAATGGTTCATACCAATAATTTTCACCAAATTCCACATGTTCTAAGTGAATCGTACTGTCCACCATTTACCAGAAACCCCAATACTCAATTTGTGGCACTGCATGGGAGAGGCAAATTGTTTTAGGTATACTTCACACACATGATTAAATCATTCAATTCTTTCTTTTTGTCCTGTATCTACTAAGAATATGCCACCAATCTTCCTTGGCACAATAATCCTTTTGATACGCAGCCCCCCCCAAAACTCAACAAGACACTTAGCAATGAATGTCAAAGGGATGGAGGAAGCAGCTGCCTACGTGAGCCATGGTTTATGTACGCTTCAGTCTCTGACACAGCCACTCGTGCATCAATTAAGTATGGACATTTTTGTGACTAGAAAATGAGTCAGGAAAGGAAAATCAATCATTTATTAAAAAGACAATGACAAGATAAAACAGCCTGCTGTCACAGTCACAAATGCTGTGCTAAAAACAGGGATTTATAAATAACACTGTACATACAGCTGCCAGAGGTTACGCGGGAACGCAGTATAGATTTGTCTATTCTTCTTAAATTGACAGGGATAATTTGGGATTTACATTTGGTTTACAGTTTCCATTGCTATTATAGTCGTGAGAGTATTGAAATCCTTGCCAGGGTTTGTTTACTTCATTCTATGTGGCAAAATGATGTGTGTTGTATTAAAGGGCTTGTCCAAAAACACCAATCCAGCCATGTCAATGGACGTTCATGAGACATCATTGGTTGCAGTGCTCACAATGCACAATCAGTTAATGGGCTGCAGCGCCGTCACTTACCTGAGTCTTAAGCGGGGTTTACACGCAACGACATCGCTAACGGATGTCGTTGGGGTCACGGAATTCATGACGCACATCCGGCCTCGTTAGCGACGGTTGTTGCATGTGAAACGCAGGAACGACCGTTAACGATCAAAATTACTCACCTAATCGTTGATCGTTGACACGTCGTTCTAATCCCAAATATCATTGCTGTTGCAGGTACTATGTTGTTTGTCGTTCCTGCGGCAGCACACCGCTATGTGTGACACCGCAGGAACGAGGAACCTCATCGTACCTGTGGCCGCCGCCAATGAGGAAGGAAGGAGGTGGGCGGGATGTTACGGCCGCTGATCTCCGCCCCTCCGCTTCTATTGGACGGCCGCTTAGTGACGCCGCTGTGACGCCGCACAAACTGCCCCCTTAGAAAGGAGGTGGTTCGCCGGCCACAGCGACGTCGCTTGGCAGGTAAGTATAGTGTGACGGGTGTTAGCGATGTTGTGCGCCACGGGCAGCGATTTGCCCGTGACGCACAACCGACAGGGGCAGGTGCTTTCACCAGCGACATTGCTAGCGATGTCGCTGTGTGTAAAGCCCGCTTAAAGCAGCCTTAAGTTTCATTAGGTTATAGCACTTAATTGGCATAATAATGTCACGTAAGTACAGAGGAGACTTGGCACCAACACAACCGGGGGGAATTTATTTAGGGAGTGTGGTTTAACATGTTTTTACTTAGGGGTTTGTAATTATTTTGAGTGTCTAGTTTTTAGAGGTCTGGTCTGAGGGCTAAATTTATTATGCCAACTCTATTTATACTCTATTTATTCTGTGGTCTTTATTCTAGAGGTAATATACTCAGTATTGGGTATGTATTTATGTTGGTATATGTATGGTATTTCCCATGAAACTTAAGCTACAGATAGAAAAAACTAATATGGGACCACATAGTGTAAACTGAATGTTGAGAGCCTCACTGTATGGAGTAATTAAAATCAAGTTATCATCAGAAAATGACCTTTTGATGAAATATCATTTATTTTAAAAAAAATGGTTTCATTTTTTTTTTTCATACCAAGATCTTTATTAAAAAACAAAAAAAAAATCTTAAAAGTTAGTAATCTTGCAATTTTCACACTGACCACTAGGGCTTTTTTAGACTCGAGAAGAGGATCCTTCTCAGTAGAGGCAGGATTACAATGACAGAAAATACCTCTATATACACAGCTGAAAACAAAGGATCCATCAATCACAATAGGTGATGTTAAAGATGGCCCTGCTCCACATCCCATCACATTGACCTTTGTACAAGCTCATTAGGAAGTTCAACACAACACATAGAGTCAGGATCTGACTATTGAGGCTGTGTACATGTGTTGTTTCCTGAAACAGCTGGACGTTCAAATCTAACTTCATTAGACTGTGAAAATGGCTAAAGCTCCATTTGTTATTTTTAATATAGATTGTGACAAATAGTGAAATAATAATAATAAAAACAAACAAACATTTAAAAGGGAATCTGCCACCAGGTTTTAGCTACTTCATCTGAGAGCAGCTTAATGTAGGCAAAGAGATTCTGAAACTATCCATGTATAGCTTAGATTACTCGGTGCAGCCATTCTGACATTATCAAACAAATGAGTTTAGCAGAGCTGGGAGCAGACCCTGCTCACACCAGGCTCTCAATAGAGATTGTGCATTGATTGTACACACAGATAAGAGAAGCACAGTTGATTTTCTCTTTTTTAACCCTTGCAGCATGCTGTTCTCCGTTTACACTGCAAAATCCTGCTGAGAGATTCCCTTTCACACAAAAAGCTGATTTAAACAACAGGTAATTTCCTGATGACAGCTTCCCTTTAAAGGAAACCTAGCAAAAAAATTTGAAAGTGGTTGTTTCAACTTGATTTTTTAGGAGCGCAAAAAAAAAACAAGAAAGAAAAGAAAAGAGGGAGTCGGGGGGCAGGGGAGCGCTGAGATCCTGCATGACTAAGGCTACTTTCACACATCCGGTTTGAGCCCTGCGGCTCAATCCGGCTGTGAAAACTATGCAACGGATGCGGCGAAAACACCGCATCCTTTGCATAAGTTTTTACATGCGGCCGCATCGCGCCGCATCCGGCCTCCATAGGGATGCATTGAAAAATGCACCGCAGCGGCCGGATGCGGCGCGATGCGGTGTTTTTTGCCGGAGCAAAAAACGTTGCAGGGAACGTTCGATCCGGCCTCCGCATCGGCTAAATCTGCCGCATGCGGCAAAAACCGGACCGAACGCAAGCCCCTGCGGCACAATACGGCACTAATGTAAGTCTATGCAAAAAAAACCTCAATCGGCGTTACAAAAGCCGGTTGCGGTTTTTCTGCAGAACGCCGTATTGTGCTGCAGAGCAAAAATCCGGATGTGTGAAAGCAGCCTTACAGCAGTTTTGGAAGAGAGAATTTGCACTAAAGCTGGCAGGTATTGGGACCTAAAGGCCCCGTCACACACAGAGATAAATCTTTGGCAGATCTGTGGTTGCAGTGAAATCATGGACATATTGTTCCATTTGTACACAGCCACAAACCTGGCACTGATTGTCCAGAATTTCACTGCAACCACAGATCTGCCGCAGATTTATCTCTGTGTGTGACAGGGCCTTAACAGTGTGCTCCAGTGATCTGGCCAGTCTCAGAGCAGCTCTTACAAGCTTTATTGGAAAGAGCTTGTCAGAACTGTGCATGTTTAGCTACAGCTGATACACTGCAGTGGTGGCCAGTAACAGAGATATTGAAACAAACAATATTTCTTAAAAACAGAGAGGATTTTTAATGACAAGTAAACTCTAAAGTTGCTTGTTTTACAAGCACTTTGCAATATTACCCACTAAAGAACATGTGAGTAACCCTTTAAAAAGGCATATTCTGATACATTACATATATCTTACTTTTAAGATGATGGATTTTGATTGTTGCGGGCTTCACTTATCTGCATTATTCTTTATATAAGAGGCCATTAATTGTCTGTTTTCTTTTGCAAACATTATTCCTGTCAATTGGGCTTTGCGTCACCTCTTTTTTTTTGTATTTTACATCTCAACAGGGGATACGATGATCTGAATATGAAATATATAATATTATACTCTGCTATCTAATCTGCTCAGATGTCAGCACAGGTATTCCCCTATGCAAGAAACAATAAATAACTATGTTTACATGTCTCAATGAAAACAAGATTTTCATTTAATGTAACTGCTCGGATATTCTGCATAAAGCAGTAGCAAATTACAATATTGTGAGGCAGCGAGTGACTTGAAGGGGTTAGCCCATTAAGCAGCCCAATATATATTTATGGCTGGAGTCACTATGGAAACCAACTTTCTTGAAACTATGAATCATTCTTTATTCTTTGAGAAGCAAGCTGCAATTCTGTTCAGCTTCGGCTGTGCAGCTACAACGCCATGGATGCTGACTAGGTTTTAAAAAATAGTGCGCAATACTAACAATAATGTCGTTTCTTTAAAGGGGTCATCTGGTTTTAGAAGCAAAGTTTGCAGTCTCTATGTGTGACTGCAGACTGCCGAATCAGGACATTGTGTAACACGCACAATGTCAAGATTGCCTTGTTTTCACCAGGAGGATGATCAGTTATATGACTGCATATAAGAAATTGAAATACTTATGTTTATGTGCCGACTAGTCTCACCTGATATCTCTCAATAGAAGAGAATTGAGAGGAGAGCAGGAATCTATTTAGCACGTGACCGCCCGCACACACTGGGAATACAGGGGAATGCCAAGATTCGGCAGCCTGCAGTCACATAGTCTGATTGCAGACTTTACTTCTAAAGTGGGACAACCACTTTAATACTTAGACCTCCAAAGCATATTTAGGCTAAAGAAGATATTTTATATTAGTCACATGGATAGTAGTGATTGAACTAAGACAATAAAATGACACCACAATTCTGTGTGTTTTACAAACACCTTATGTCTAATAAGCATATTCATTGCAATCTTAAAGGGGTTGTCCAATCTAAATCCATGAGTCTGCAGTCAGTCTATGCCACCACTGTATGTAAGACTGCAGACTTGCCAGGGACGGCGGTCCTGTGGCCATGAGTATCTAATATGCACACTCCTGACCACATTCTGACCAGAGGACGTGGCCTCACTCAATGCAAATGTATTGAGCAAGGCCATCCCTCTTTTGTCGGATTCTGGCCGGTTAGTCTGCATATCATAATCACGGCTCCATAACCGCTGTTTCCGATGCAGGCACTGGAGAATGTTCACAGCACACAGTTTGTGACATGAGGATTCACACAGAGCAACTGCAGACTTTTGGATTTAGACCGGATAACCCCTTCAAATAAGTTTTCTAGGCAAAGAAAATTATTCTTAAATGGGCTCAGACTAGTTAAGGAAAACCAATTATCTGACTCCTGCTGCCCAAACAGCAAAAACCAGATAGGAAAGCTGGCCAAAAAGCAGAAGATGAGAGTACTCCACCCCAAAAGGCTATTCTCTCCATGGAAGACACTGCCTCTGTCAAGCCGGTCAGGGGGGCAGTGCCAAATGAATTTTGTGTCTGGCTAGGATTTCCAACCACGTCTTTAAATGCTGGAGAGTTTCAGAGAAAAATAGACCTGGCTTTTAGCTAGGCTCTGATTTATGCTGCCTGTGGTCCTCCTCTAGTGCTAATCAAGACCCCATTGTGTAGAGTGTGGGGGCCACAGTAGCAGTTATCCTTGGTGTAAAATAATCATGGGTTTCAGGACAACAGTCAGAGCCACCTTTGGTCTTTATCAGTATCAACATGACGCTGGTAGTGTTGTATCCTCCCTGCCCTATAACTATCTGTTCTGTGCTGGCCTGCTTTTTGTGCACGAACAAATAGGCCTTGGCTGCTTTAATCCGGTGAGAAAAAAAAATGTATTTTTTTGTGAGAGGTGGCACAAAGGTGACAATATTACTTTTGGAGAGGCACCGTTACTTTTTAATCTTCCACAAAGGGTGAATTAATACTTTCTAAACGAGGCACTGGGGGCATTATTTATTTTAAGGAATACGAAATCAATCATCAATGATCCTTTAAACTTTACATTCATTGAGGCCGTTAAAACCAGGTAGGAGACCACCACATCCGATAACCAAGACTTACGCGTTTAAGCAACAAGACTTAATCATGGTTAAAGAAAGCGTGTAGACAGCACCATAAAATAGTCTTGCAGTTTCATTGCTTCACAAGCTTCAAAATGTGTAAACATTGATTGAGAAGCAATGAAACTGCAAGACTATTTTATGGTGCTGTCTACACGCTTTCTTTAATCGTGATTAAGGCTTGTTGCTGTAATGCGTAGGTCTTGGCCATCGGGTGTGGTGGTATTCCTTGATGCAGCTCCTGACTAGAGATAAGCGAACCTGAGGTTCGGTTTTTAAACTGAACATCAAATTTAAAAATCATGGTTGAGCAACACTTAACAATCATTAGTCCAGCGGGCAAACTTAGCATTTATAATGTTTACGGTCCAAACGCACAACAGAACTCCTTTCATGAAGGCATAAAGGCCAGATTACTAACAGAGGGGGGGACTAACATAATAGTGGGAGGAGACTTTAACACAGTTCCAGACTCAGCGGAGGATAGGAGGAGGAGGGAGGAGGGAGTCGGAAACGTGGACAGGAGGTCAGACAATAGAGAGGTAACATTAGAAGATGTAGGATTGAAAGATATCTGGAGACTAACGCATCCACATGATAGAGAATATACGCACTTTTCACACCCACATGATAGTTGGTCACGTATTGACCAGTTCTGGATATCTCAAGACCTAGTGAATGGAGTACAAAACTGTGAGATAGAGAACATGGTGATATCAGATCATAGTCCAGTGAGATTGGGCATTAGAGAAAAATTCAAGAGAGGTACAGATATCATATGGAGATTTCCATCTTTTCTTCTTAGACAAGAAAACTTCCAAAAAATACTGCAAGAGTGGTGGGGAGAATTCATAGAAGACAACAAGGAACATAAAGGGACACCAGTGTTATATTGGGAAACGGCAAAGGCGGTACTGAGGGGTCGATTGATGGGGTATGCGGCCATGATCAAACGAAAAACGAATGAAAATTATAATGCCCTGAGTGAAGCAGTTCGGGTAGCTTACACTAAGTACCTGGCAAACAGATCTCCCACAGCTAAAGACAGATGGTTGGAGGCGAAAAGGGGATTTGACGATTGGGCCAAAAGGAAGGAACAATTATTCTGGTCGCACAAAGAAGCTGCATAGATTCGGCAACAAGGCGGGGAGAATGTTGGCAAACCTGGCAAGGGGCAGCAGAAAGATGACAGTGATCCCCAAACTGAAAACAAAGGGGGGAGGGGTGACCACGGACCCTAAGGAAATTAATAAACTGCTGGGAGATTATTATAGAAAATTATATGGGCCAGGAGATAATGACATGACTGACGAGGCAGAATGGCTGAGACAAGCACACATGCCCAGGCTAAATAAGGAAGACTTGAGTGCCTTGAATGCACCTATTACAGTGGAGGAGGTAATGAGAACAATCGGGGACCTTAACACCAACAAGGCACCGGGACCTGACGGGTTTAATAGCGAATTTTACAGGGCTATGAAGGATCTGATCTCACCGGATCTTACGGCTGTATTTAACGCATTACTGGAAGGAGGGGAAATTCCCAAAAATTCTAATGTAGCATATATCAAATTACTCCCCAAGGGGACCAAAGATCTAGATGATCCCTCTAGCTATAGGCCCATATCACTTATAAACCAGGATTTAAAAATAATGTCCAAGATCATGGCTAACAGATTGGCCATGATTCTACCTAGGATCATTACAGAACACCAGGTGGGGTTTATTAAAGGGAGAAATGCTGTCACTAACATCCGGAGGACAATTCTAGTGTTAGACGCGGTGAGATTAGAGTGCACTGGGAAAGGGGCAAAACCAGCCCTAGTTACTCTTGACGCTGAAAAAGCGTTCGATAATGTAAACTGGAGCTGGTTAGACAAGGTAATGGAGGCCATAGGATTAGTAGGCAAAATGAGACTTTATATCAGAACACTATATGCCAACTCGGGAGCTAGGATACACACTCCGGGCTTTCTATCAGACGTGTTCCCTTTGATGAAGGGAACAAGACAAGGTTGCCCGCTATCTCCCCTCCTATTCAACCTGGCAATTGAACCTTTATCAAGAATTTTACAGGGACAGAACAGCTTTAAAGGGATCAAGGTAAGGGAAATGGAAATAAAGGTAGCGCTTTTTGCTGATGATGTTATACTGTATATGGGGGACCCCAGCGCAGATTTACCACAGACTCTTGCCTTGATTGAGAAATTTGGACTAATATCGGGATTTAAGCTAAACAAGAAAAAGTGCGAGATCATGTTTCTGAGGGGGCCTCAAGGACCAACAGGGGGAAACGCAAGGGAGGGTTGTTTCTGTGGCATCCCTATAGCACAGACTTCAATTAAATACCTGGGAATACATATAGGGAGAACGATGGAATCGATCTACGAGCTAAATTACGGACCGTTAATAAGGAAAATTATAACACAAATCAAGGGATGGAAGGGTCTGCCTCTACCACTTCTGGCAAGATGTCACCTGATAAAAATGATGAGCTTTCCTAGACTACTATATCCATTCCAGACAATCCCGTTATTACTAAAACTAAAGGATGTGAATAGACTGAACTCTGCGTATGCGGATTTTGTATGGAGGGGAAGGAAACCCAGAATAAAATTGCGTACACTGATGAAGTCAGCGGAGGAGGGAGGACTTAGCTTCCCAGATGTTCGGGGATATAATCTGGTGTGTATAATGAGGCATGTGTTGGATTGGATGAGAGGGACGAGTAGGCACTCAGACTACGGTATGGAAGCTAAGTATGCATCACCATGGGATTTGACGTCCATTCTACACTCTCCATTGTCCAAGGTGGAAAGGCACATAAGGTGCTCAATCATATTCCGAGACACTATGTTAACCTGGAAATCAGTGAGAAAGAAGCTGAGTCTTTCATGGAAAGTGTCTAAGTACTTGAACCCTTGGGCATCTCCAAACTTCCCCTTGGGAAGAGAAAACAAGCTGTTTATTAGATGGAAAGAGAAGGGCATTAGGTGGGTGAAAGACGTTATGAATGTGGAGGAGAGAAGGTGGATGACAGGCAAAGAAGTGCTAGATAAGTATGACCTCAATAGCTCGCATATTATCCAATATGAACAATTAAAATTTGGGGTGCTTGGAGATCTGAGTGAGCTTGGAAGGGAACTGAACAGAAGTTTGATTGATGAACTTATGGAGGGTGATATAGCAAGTGTCAATGTCTCTCATATCTACCGAATATTTCGGGGGGTGCTTATATCTAGGGAAGATAGCCGTACCCTAACAGCTTGGGGGAAACAATTGAAAGGACAAGAAGTGGTGGGCACCATATTGAAGGGTTGGGTACAAGTGCGGAAACATGTTACTAATGAGAGATGGAGGGACACTCAATTTAGAATCTTACATAGGGCTATCTTGGGATTCAATATACCAGGAAGAGATATGCGATGTCCTAAGTGTCAAGAAGAGAAAACAGATATGTTACATGGATTATGGGAATGTAAGAAAATTCAGGGGTTTTGGAATCAAGTTAGGGCATTTGTTAGAGCAACATGGGGAATTTCTAGTGATTTAGAGTTAATGGTGTGGATTTTTCACTCCTTTGAGAAAGGAGTAAGAGGGGGTTCGGAGGCGCAGGGACAGAAAAATTTTGCAATACTACATGACATAGCCATGATAGCCAAACGATGTATTTGAAAACACTGGATACACAGAGAGAGCCCATCCATGAAGGAAGTCATTGGCGAATTACACAACCTATTGAGACTAGAAAAAATGGCAGCGGAAAGGGACAAAGACAGGTTGACAGGCAAGTTTTTTGGGAGATGGAGAAACTTTATTGAACGCCAATTTACCCCGGGAGAGATAAATAATGTGATGACACCTTTTACACACTCAGAGTGGTATCTCTTGAATGATATCCAAGACAACTTGGGTAAATTAAGAATCATCCAGTAGTGGGTTGTGGAGAGCGGAGATGATGAGCAGATAAGGGTATATCGGGACACATCAGCAACTTCGGAAATACCTAGGGTTGACACAGGTTTTAACGACTTACCAAAGAGCAGTCTGGAATTTTAAGTTGGGACAATATCCCCTATTATGTTTTATTCTGTCAGAGGAATGTTCTTCTTTTGTAACCATGAAGGTCTTTGTTATGTTTATAAAAATTGAAAAAATTTAATAAAAACATTTGGAAAAAAAAATCATGGTTGAGGTTCATGGTTCAGAACTTCACTCGTGCGAGCAACGCTGTGCTCAGGTACGCTTGGTGCTCAACTCTGTACGAGCCGCTTGCGGTGTTTGAATGGCTCCCACTGGGGGTAACATCAGCAAAATTACGTGTAATGTGCAACCGAAAAAATTGTTTGAAAAAGCCCACTCACCCTCCTTTGGAAGTGATCTGACTATGGCTGGCTGTATGTGACTCAAACTGCCAATCAGGTACTTGATCTGGCGTTCAGATCAAGCTCGAGCCTATGGAGGCTCGGCTCATTTGCTGCCGGTGAATTGAACCTCCACGGAACCGCTCATCACTACTCCCGACCAGCCCCCCCCTCTGTGCGAAGCCTGTTACATCCTGTGAGGAGTCCCAGGACTGGGTGAGCTGACTCTCTCATACCCATTTCCTCTTTTTGATTCCATATCTATTTTAAGGGGGCACTCAGGAGGCAATGTTAGCTTTCAGGAGCACTCAGAGGATATTATTTGTTTTAATGGGACTGTAGCACCCAGGGATATGGGGTACTCGGTTCCGGGTAGTCCAGGTTTTGGGGAAGTCACGGTGGTGGCCATTACTCGGTTCCGTGCCCTGGGCCCTTTTTGTAATGGAGATATTTCTAGGGGAGAATAAGATAATGTTCACATATGATGCCACTTGTGGTGTTGCGGCTAAGTGTAGGGAGCCGCCGCAGCAGAATGTCTCTACTGGGGTTAGTGGTATTGGCAGCTCGAATGGTAGACCCTCCGCAAGTAGGGTTTTGACCCAGAGGGTGTATGGTACAGTGGGCATCGGAAGAAGGGAGTCCACACAGGTGTTCAGTGTAACTGGTTTACTCACTGCTGGTAGATATTGACTGGTTGCCCAAGGCCGTCTGGTTTCGCCTCCAGGTCCCCTTCGTCCCAGTGCCAGTTTGGTTCTCTAGTACCTTCTTCCCCTGCATCTGTCTCTGGTATGTGGGTCCCTGTGGTATAGAACAACTCGGGGTCCCCGTTCTGTGGTTTTTCCACTTTTGTCAGCCTGATGGTAGTGTGAACCTTGTGGGGTTGGAGTCTCTGATCCTGTTCCTGGTTCTCCCTTTGCTACTGAGTCTTCGGATTCTTTAGGGTCAGCAAGGTCCCTGATGGTCCCCTTGCTGTGCAGGTGTTAACAGGTCATCTTGAAGCTTTTTCCTGTCCTAGGGTCCTGTACCCCGTCGGTGTATAGTTCCGGGAGTACTCCAACGGCAAACACTTCTCCTGGGTACCAGGTCACCATCAACCCGAGTCAGGACGTCACGTTGCTTCCACCTTCACTTCTCGCCTGTCTGACACTTTCTGACTACACTCCACAGTCTGCCCCTCCCACCTGGCAACTAGTGGACTAGATTGGCTCCACCTCTAGGCAGCCATCCATTGGACCCACCCTAGCTGGGTACCATTGTATGGGGGATTGTTGGGGAAAAACTGGGATTACCTGGGTTTTTGTTGGTACCTGCACTGGGGTTCTGGGTCCCTAAGGGGATAGGCCCTGCATCCTGGTGGGGATGCAGAACCTTGTAGCACCTAAGTAGACAACTTAGGAGTCCCATGCTTCGTCACTTCCCATGCTTCGTCATTGCTGCACCAGGTCCTTCCTGGTCCTGTTCTATAGCTGAAAATATCTTCTCAGCTAATCACTTCCTGAGGCAGGACATCTTTGTAGCCAGTGATTAGCTGAATTACCATTTCCTTTGAATAGAGGATATGAGCAGGAAGCACTGATAAGAGCAAAATTGGCTAGAATTGGAACAGGACCTGGATAAGTATTGGTACTGATGTATAAATGTTTTTCTTATCTTCAATCATTCTGAGCCCTTTTAAAAATCCTCACCTGAAACCGCTTAAAGCTTGAAGAATCTTTAGAATACACTGGCATCTAAGTAAATGCTCATTTACTTAAGTAAAAATCATAAAAAAAAATGCTGGAATAAAAATAAATCTTTTCAAACTACATATAATTTAACATATTTCCCCGAGAAAGCCTGCAGTAGATATCCTCTTATAGAACATAGCTGCAGGAAGAAGACGCCCATCCTGGGACTTAGTCAACCAAAAATAGAATCAGTTTAGAGATGCAAAAAAACACAGCACATGACCAGGACTAAGAGATGAGTTGATAAATGGCATGTAGTAAATACAATTCCTGATTTACAGGATGATCAACTCAAAAATCTAATTTTACCTATCCCAGTAATCACTTTGTTGAGGCTCCTAGGTTTAGCCTCAGGGCTGCTTCTCACTTGCGAGTTTCTCGCAGTAGAGCAATGCGAGAAAAACTTGCATTGGAATCGGACACGTTAGTCAATGATTTAGCTCGCATTTGCGATTTTTTTCTCAGTCCAAATCGGACTGAGAAAAAAATCGCAGCATGCTGCTTTTTTGCGAGTTTCTACTGCGAGTCTCTCCAATGCAAGTCTATGGGAGCGTGTAAATAATCGGATGTCACGGGACGGCACTCACACCATCCTAGTGACATTGTTACGAACCGGCGCCGCCATAGCTGCAAGCAGCCTGCTGCGGTTCCTGTTGCGCCCAGGCGCCGGCTGCCGTTCTTGGCCGTGCCTCGGGTCGTCCAGTTGGCTGTTCCTTCCACCATGTCTAAGTGTGGAGAGGCGGCTAGTGAGCATGCGTGTGCCGATTTACCCCAGCCAGAGTTTAAGCCCGGTGTTTTGCCTAGTGAGCATGCTCAGCCTGATTGTGTTATGTCTGAGACTAAGTCCTCAGTTCAGGCTACTGAGCATGCTCCCACAATTAACCCTAACAGCCTCTTTGCACAGGTACTTGGACTTCGTGCTGTGTCTAAGTTCTGGCATGTGCCTACTGAGCATGCTCAAACTGATAGTCTGCTTTCTGAGCCTGTTGCTCAGGCTACTGGGCATGCTCAGGCACTTAGTGCACCAGAGGCTAGGTCCGGTAAGGACCTCACTGAGCATGTCCGTGAGGTGGCAGGCCCTGATAGGGCAGAGGGTGTCAGGTGTCCTGATGACGTGGCAACTCCGGACTGGCTCGCAGAGGCCCGCCCCTATGATCTGGCACCTCAGTATTGGTCGTCAGACGATGACTGGTGAAGTGTTTGGGGCGTGGCTGCCATGAGCTCATCAATGACGTGGCGGTTCCGGATAGGTCGCATGTGACGTCACTGATGACATGGCACTCTGCTATTGGACCTTGGTGGTTCCACCCTGGGTTTGGGGCGGACCCAGGTTATAAAAGGGGCTGGAGACAATATGGAGGGGCGCAGTCTTCACTTTTGCTCAGTCAGAGCACACCTCCATGTTAGAGCCTCATTGCGGCATAAGCCTATGTTGGGAAGCGATAGGTAGGGTTAGGCGAACGGTGCCTGTCACGCCAAGATTCGTGGCTCGGCACATCAGGGTCAGGCGCCGTGCTTCCCTCCTGCCATTCCAGTCTTGCTATAGCAGCCCAGTGGCGTTAACTGGGCTGCGGCTGCTGTGCTTCCTGTCCGATTGTGCCCTCTACGCACACGGACAACGCACCTGCTGCGCCACCTGTCCGATTGTGCCCCCTACGCACACGGACAACGCACCTGCTGCGCCGCCTGTCCGGTTGTGCCCTCTACGCGCACGGACAGCGTACCCCAGGACCCCTGTGGAGTTAACAGGGTGTTGCTTATCCTCCTCGGCTTCCCGGTCAACGCTACTGGTGTACCCATCTGGCCTGACGTGTCCTACACACACGTGGCCAGTCGAGAGGTGGCCAGAAACGCTAATCGGAGGACCGCTCGGCCTGACGTGTCCTACACACGTGGCCGACAGGGCGCTTTCGTGGCGGTCTTCCGGTCAACGCTACCTGGTTACCACCCGGCCTGACGTGTTTCCTGCACACGTGGTTGGTGTAGCGCTAGGTGCACCAAAACGCTAATCGGGTTGTCGTCCGGTCTGACGTGTCCCAACACACGTGACCGGTTCCCAGAGTTCCTGGGTTATCTCAGAGCCATCCAGCTCTATAGTCTCCGCCTAACCCTCAGGTGCCAGCAGCTCCTTTGTCATCTGGAGCACGGTGGGCCCCGACTGGCGATTAGGATATATACCCCCTGGTCCTAATCTGCCGGTCCCCCCGTAACAGACATGCGATTTTCTAAATACATTTCTTGCATGTTTCCTAAAACACTGGAAACGAGTGATGTCTCACAATGTCTGTCAATCACTATTCTCTGTCAGTCGGTCTCTCCCTCTCGGTCTCTATTCTCTCTCTGTCGGTCCGTCACTATCTCTGTCCCTCTCTCACAGTCTGTCGGTCATTTTCCCCTCCTCTCTCATACTCACCGTTCCCCGATCCCCGGCGCGGCGCTGCACGGCGTTCACATTGCTCCGGCGGCTTTTACTATTTTGAAAAAGCCGGCCGCTCATTAAACAATCTCGTACTCCCTGCTTTCCCCGCCCACAGGCGCCTATGATTGGTTGCAGTAAGACACGCCCCCACGCTGAGTGACAGGTGTCTCACTGCCCCCAATTACAGCAGCCGGTGGGCGTGTCTATACTGTGCAGTGAAATAAATAATTAAATAATTTAAAAAAACGGCGTGCGGTTCCCCCCAATTTTAATACCAGCCAGATAAAGCCATACGGCTGAAGGCTGGTATTCTCAGGATGGGGAGCTCCACGTTATGGGGAGCCCCCCAGCCTAACAATATCAGTCAGCAGTCGCCCAGAATTGCCGCATACAATAGATGCGACAGTTCTGGGACTGTACCCGGCTCTTCCCGATTTGCCCTGGTGCGTTGGCAAATCGAGGTAATAAGGAGTTAATGGCAGCCCATAGTTGCCACTAAATCCTAGATTAATCATGTCAGGCGTCTTCCCGAGATACCTTCCATGATTAATCTGTAAATTACAGTAAATAAACACACACACACCTGAAAAAATCATTTATTAGAAATAAAAAACATTAACAAATTCCCTCATCACCAATTTAATAAGCCTCAAAAAGCCCTCCATGTCTGGCATAATTCAGAATGGTCCAGCGTCACTGAGGTTACTCGCGGCCAGCGCTGGATCCAGCGGCGGCCACCGGGTAACCTCAGTGACAGCTCAGCTGATCGCGATATTCACCTCAGTTGCTGCGTGGAGCTGACAGGAGCGGCGGTGTCTGCTGCAGCTCCTGTCACCTTCATGCAGCAGAGCTGGAAGCGACGCTGGAGGTCCGTGGATTACGCCGGACATGGAGGGCTTTTTGGGGCTTATTAAATTGGTGAACCAGGGAATTTGTTAATGTTTTTTATTTCTAATAAATTATTTTTTCAGGTGTGTGTGTGTTTATTTACTGTTACTTACAGATTAATCATAGAAGGTATCTCATGGAGACGCCTGACATGATTAATCTAGGATTTAGTGGCAGCTATGGGCTGCCATTAACTCCTTATTACCCCGATTTGCCAATGCACCAAGGTAAATCGGGAAGAGCCGGGTACAGTCCCAGAACTGTCACATCTAATGTATGCGGCAATTCTGGGAGTCTGCTGACTGATATTGTTAGGCTGGGGGGCTCCCCATAACATGGAGCTCCCCATCCTGAGAATACCAGCCTTCAGCCGTATGGCTTTATCTGGCTGGTGTTAAAATTGGGGGGACCGTACGCCGTTTTTTTAAATTATTTAATTATTTATTTCACTGCACAGTATAGACAAGCCCACCGGCTGCTGTGATTGGGTGCAGTGAGACACCTGTCACTCAGCGTGGGGGCATGTCTCACTGCAACCAATCATAGGCGCCGGTGGGCGGGGAAAGCAGGTAATACGAGATTGTTTAATGAGCGGCCGGCTTTTTCAAAATAGTAAAAGCCGCCGGAGCAGTGTGAATGCCGTGCATTGCCGCACCAGAGATCGGGGATCGGTGAGTATATGAGAAAGGGCCGCTCAATTCAGTCATTTAGGAGATTAGCGGTCACCGGTGAGCCCTTCACTGGTGACCGCTAATCAGGACACGGCACAGACAGAGCCGCAGCATGACAACGAAGTCGGGTGAAGTTAACCCGAGTTCATTCTGATCGTGCGGCTCTGTCTGTGTCTGCTGTCATCTGCCATTCAGCTCTGCTACATGGCTGTCTGTGTCTGCTGTCAGCTGCCATGTAGCAGAGCTGAATGGCAGATGACATAGTAAAAAATACGCATTACACACACATTACACACGCTAGTAAAATCATTAATTTATTCAGAAAAAGCATCGCACTTGCGTTGCACTCGGACCTAACGTGAACTAAAATCAGCCGAGTTTATTTCAGCCCAGTCGGACCGATTTTACTCACATAGATGTGTTTCCAGCCTCAGAGGTAAAAATTAAATGTCCTCATATTACCGTATTTTTTGCTTTATAAGACGCACCCCCAAATTTGGTGAAGGATTTTTTTTTTTAATGTTAAATGGGGTCCGTCTTATAATGCCAGTGTCCGTCTAACAAATCATATAAGGTATATGTCCCTCATAGCCCCCCCATCCATAAATTAGCTCCCTTAATATGGATATGGCCCCCTTATATTGAATATAGCCACCTTGTGCTGGCACACGTTCCCCAGTGATGCCACATGTCCCCCATTGATGACAGACGTCCCCTATTGCTGGCACACATCCCCTATTGCTGGTACGTATCTCCTATTGATGGTACACGTCCCCTATTTATGGCACACGTCCCCCTGTGCTGGCACATGTCCCCTATTGCTGGCACAAGTCTCCTATTGCTGTCATCTGTCCCCTATAGCTGGCACAGGTCTCCTATAGATGACACACGTCTCCTACAGCTGGAACGGGTCTCCTATGGATGGAACACGTCCCCCTGTGCTACCCATTGTCCCCTATGGATGGCCCACTTCCCCCTATACTGCCCATGGCCCCCTATGGATTGCACACATGCCCCTGTGCTGCCCATGGCCCCCTATGGATGGCACACGTCCCCTTGTGCTGCTTATGGCCCCCTATGGATGGCACACGTCCCCCTGTGCTGCCCATGGCCCCCTATGGATGGCACACGTCCCCCTGTGCTGCCCATGGCCCTCTATGGATGGCACACGTCCCCCTGTGCTGCCTATGGCCCCCTATGGATGGCACACATCCCAATGTGCTACCCATGGCCCCTTCTGGATGGCACATGTCCCCCTGTGTTTGATATGGCCCCCATGCTGCTGCCCATAGTAAAATAAAAAATTCTTTACTTACTTTCTCCAGCGCTGTCCTCCCTCGTGTCTCCCTCCGTGCTGCTGAGCTCCTGCACTTCCTGGTTCTCGGTGCCGGTCATGTGATCGGCACAGCAGAATGACATCATCTCTGCGTGCCTGATCACAGCGGCAGCAGGGAGACCGGGGAGACATGCTGGAGGAGGTAAATAAAGAGTTTTTAATTTTACTATGGGCAGCAGCATGGGGGCCATATCTAACACAGGGTGGGCATGTGTCATCAAAGGGGGCGCAGGCACATATATGCGCCGCTCCCCCAGCCCATCACCGCGGTGCGGTTTCAGCACCACGGTGATGGACAGCGGCAGAGCATATTTTATGAGCGGGAGCAGGAGATCTCCCGCTGCCTCCTGTAGCCTTTACCAGCCTCCACCAGCCTGCTTCAGCCTCCAGCACAGCTCCAGAGCTGCCCCCACCTCACCTGGGCCCTGCAGTATATAATCCGTATATTCGGATTATAAGACGCACCCCCTACTTTCCCCCAAAAATTGGGGGAACAAAAGTGCGTCTTATAAAGCGAAAAATACGGTACATACATAGATCATAAAATAAGTTTTACTTACATAGTATGACATATACTGTAGAGTTAAAACACCATTCCAGAGTTTTATTTAATTTCACCGCTGGAGTGGTGCTTTAAACCTAAATCCTCTGGCCCTATCTTATACTCAGCCTAAGGTGTCTTCATCTCTTATTGCCACTGCTCCAGTTGGACTCCTGTGATTTGTGACAGTGTTTCATGGAGTGCACCAGAAGTCACAGCTCAATTCAAGTCTCTGAGAGCCTCATTCTGGCTATCATAGATTAACACTGAAAGCTTGCAATGTAACTTCTGAATTTCATCCAGTCAGAAGTTACTGTCACAAGATAGCACCGAAGGACCGGAGTGATGCCAAAAAGAGGTGAAGACGCCAGAGGGTCAGTATAAGACCAGAGACAGGGGACTTAGGGGTACTTTGCACGTTGCGACATTGCTAGCATCGGCTAGCGATGCCGAGTGCGATAGTACCCGCCCCCGTCGCACATGCGATATCTTGTGATAGCTGCCGTAGCGAACATTATCGCTACGGCAGCATCACACGCACATACCTGCTCTGTGACGTCGCTCTGGCCGGCGACCCGCCTCCTTCCTAAGGAGGCGGGTCATGCGGCGTCACAGCGACGTCACACGGCAGGTGGCCAATAGAAGCAGAGGGGCGGAGAAGAGCATGACATAAACATCCCGCCCACCTCCTTTCTTCTGCATAGCCGGTGGAGGCAGGTAAGGATATGTTCCTCGCTCCTGCGGTGTCACACACAGTGATGTGTGCTGCCGCAGGAACGAGGAACAACATCGTATCTCATATTGGTGCGACATTATGAAAATGACTGATGCTACACAGATCACCGATTTTCTACGCTATTGCGATCGTTTATCGGCGCATCTAGGTTTTACACGTTGCGACGTCGTTACCGGCGCCGGATGTGCATCACTTTCGATTTGACCCTGACGATATCGCAGTAGCGATGTCGCAACGTGCAAAGTACCCCTTATGGCCCCTGGTACTCAATGTGTAAAGCAAATTGCTCATTTCTTTCATGAGCTGAGAAACAGAAAAAAGCTTTCTACTCTGTGTGCCAAGGAAGGATCACAACCATTAGCAGTATAACATGTAAGACATCTGCAGCGCAAATGAGAAGAGACTATGCTACAAGCTGTCAGAGGAGAAGGGAGACTGATTCTGCTCAGAAAATTTAAGGCCCTGGGGGCACACAGTTTTTTGCCACGGATTTTCTGCAGTTTTTGCTGCAAAAAAGGTGCAGTTTTTGTTCATAAGCTTCATGCATTCCTTCCCCAGCAAAGTCTATGAGAAATCAAAAATGCTGTACGCACACTGCGGGTTTTTTTTTTCCTTACAGGTTTTGCTGCAGAATTTCTGCAGCAAAAAGAAGCAGCATGTCACATCCTTTCTGCGTTTTACCCTGTGTTTTGCCATTGAAGGTCTGTGCACACTGTGTAGATGAGTTTCTTAAGCAAAATATGCACACCCTATGGTAGAATTCTGCATCTGCAGCAAAAAAACGCACTCAAAATCCACATGCGGTTTTACTACGGCTTGTTGCGGATTTTCCACGGTTTTTAACAATTATCAATGGCTAAACCGCAGGTACCTGCATAAAAGAAGACATGCTACTACTCTTTGTAGCAGAAATTCTGCAGCAAAATTAGTAGGGGAAAAAAAAAAAAAAAAAAAAGCAGTGTGCACACAGCATTTTGGATTTCTCATAGATTTTGCTGGGGAAGGACTGCATGAACTTTATGAACAAAAAACGCACCTTTTCTGCAGCAAAAACCACAGCAAATCCACGGCAAAAAATGGAGTGTGCGCACAGGGCCTAAAGGGGTTTTCTCCACTAACAAAGTTCATTGTAAACAATAGATCTTGGAATAATAACAATTTCCACTAGTGGACGTTATATAAAATGTTCCTGTGCCGAGATAATCTTATATATGTGTCCCTGCTATGTGCTGTGTAATGGCCGTGTCTGACCGTACAGGGACATGGTCTGATCATACCACAGCTCCTGGGTGGGGGGGGGAGTAAAAAAGTATAAAGACATTAGAGCACAGTATCACAAATAATTATTTCTGTGAAATAAAACTTTTTTTTTGTTTTGTTTTTTTTTTAAAAAAAACAGGCAGGGAATCAGCTGTGGCTTGGCTTTTTGGTGTAATGAGTTTATACTCTTGTGTCCTCCCCAGCACAGGAGAAGAAAATGATTCACTGGTTAACCTCTTAAATGAAACCTGTCACCACATTTTGGGACTAAAAGGCTACTTTCACACATCAGTTTTTTCCCATCAGGTACAATCCGGAAAAAAACGGGTAAACCGGATCCGGTATCGCATCCGGTTTATCCCCATAGACTTGCATTGTAACCGGATTGTACCTGATGGCTTTGCGGTGCATCCGTTTTTTTCCGGATGCGGCAAAATAAATGCGGCGGCCGGATAGAACGTTCCCTGCAACGTTTTTTGCTCCGGCAAAAAAAAAACGCATGCCTATGGATGCCGGATGCGGCGCGATGCGGAAAAAAACGCATCCGGACGCCGCATGCGGTTTTTTCCACTGCGCATGCTCAGTAGCGTGCCGCAACCGGAAAAAAACGGACCGGCCGCATGTAAAAACTTATGCAAAGGATGCGGTGTTTTCACCGCATCCGTTGCATAGGTTTCACAGCCGGATTGAGCCGCACGGCTCAAACCGGATGTGTGAAAGTAGCCTAAGCTGCGGCCACCACCACCGGGCTCTTATATACAGCATTTAACATGCTGTATATAAGAGCCCAGGCCGCTGTGACAACTTAAAAAACACTTTATAATACTTACCTAACGGTCGCTCTGCGGTGGAATAGGGCCTAATAGGCGTCTCCGTTGTCCGGTGCGGTCGCCTCCCCTTTCAGCCATCTTTGTCCTCTTTCTGAAGCCTGTGTGCATGACGCGGCTACGTCATACACACTCGCCAGTCCTGCGCAGGCGCAATACAATACTTTGATCTGCCCTGCTCAGGGCAGATCAAAGTGCACCTGCTCAGGCCCGGAATGCCGGCGAGTGTGGATGACGACGTACCCGTCATGCACCGCGACTAGAGAAGAAGGAGAACAAAGATGGCCGAAAGAGGCGGCTCCGGCACCGGACAACGGAGACGCTCATTAGGCCCTATTCCACCGCAGCGCGACCGTTAGGTAAGTATTATAAAGTGTTTTTTATGTTGTCACAGCGGCCTGGGCTCTTATATATAGCATGGTAGAGTGCTGTATATAAGAGCCCGGTGGTGGTGGGCGCAGCTTATAGGACAAAAAAGTGGTGACAGGTTCCCTTTAAGTGCAGGGCCTCTGTGAGTGGTGCAGGACATAATGATTGTTATTTGAGCCCAGCACTAGGCAGAATGTAGTGCATACAGTTCAAGTGTTTATTTAAGCAGTCTATTAAAAAAGAATCATATATAGTGTACAGAAAACCTTTAATGTACACATTTAGTTGAGTCAACCTATGCTGTAAAATTGAAATGTCTTTATTTTTTGTTTAATATAAGGTACAAACTCCCATTCAATTGTTTTGCAGTATAAACCCCTGAATATTTTTCTTGCATCGATGAAAGGAATCATATGCATTACATTCACCTTGAAATAGGCCCCTGCCAGCATGAGTTTAGCAAACCATACAGCTCAATGAGAGTCTGCAGATTTTCCACTACTGCCAGATTATGTCTGCGGCACTGCATGGGGAATATATGATACTGCACAGCGGTGCCCAGTGACAGCTATACAAGTGCTATTTTTATCTTTCCAGCTGTGATCAACTGAGATGGAAAAAATAGGAAACTCTTGAGGAATGGCAAAATGAATGCATAAGATGACTATATGTTCTCAAAGTGTGTAGTAGGTGCATTGGCTTAATTCTAATAAAAAATATTATTATTATTATTATTGTTATTATTATTATTATTACTACTACTAATAATACAAATCATCATAATTATAATAATAATTATGCCTTCTCAAAAAATGTACTTGGTATTACTGGTTTCTATCATTCTAGTAATAATTTTTGATTAAATGTGACAATAACTGCAGGAGTCTGTCATTGATATTGTCTTCAGTGCATAAGACCAACCATGAGAGAATAACAATCCACTAACGTTAAAAATGTTACTAAATGATTGCAAAAAAGGTGCTATTCTAAAACTAGAACAATGGTATTTTACTGAATTCAACTCAGAATATTTTAATGTTCCGGTCATAGGTACATCTAGATTTCCAACCCTTCCCAGAGTTGCATGTGCATTCTCAATGCTAGATGATACTGACATAAAACTAGCCATGGACATTATATTTAATTTCGACATTGTCACATTGTCACCTAAGCATTTAATGTGTCCTCAGCATGGAGATAAGGATCAGGCAGTTATATTTTAAAGGGACCCTGTCAGGTGCAATATATACTCAGAATCACGAGCAGATCTGGGTGCATATTGCTAATCTCTGCCTAACTGTCCCTGCATCTAGTAACATACATAAAGAGATCTTTAGAAAAGTATTTCTAAAGATCTTTTATCATATGCTAATGAGGCCAGCGACTAGTCGCAGGGGTGTTACTTCCCCTGGCTAGTCGACTGCCTTAGCATGTAAGCACGCCCCTCTGGGTGTGAGTGCTAACATGCTAATGAATGGGCAGCATTAGAGGAATGGTCGATCTCATCGCTCTCTGTTGCCACCGCCCCCAATGCTGGATTTCGGCTCAGTGTGCATGATCCCAGGACTTCCAGTTATGCATACTATGAGACCGGGTTTACGTGTCCCGGCTTCAGAGAGGTCTAGTGTGCATGATCAAAACCCCAGTTCTGGCTAGTTGGTGAGGATGTTGCTGCTGGAGGAATCCGGAAATTGCTGGCCTTCATTGCCGCCGACTGCAGAGTAGTTCCGGGTGGTACCACTTGACCGGGCTCCACCGGAAGTGCGTCATCGCAGGTCCTGGTGTGTCGCTCCTAGGTTGTTGGGATACCGCAGGTCCTCCAGCCCGTTGAGCAGGATTATGGAACAATATCCGAAGCAGCTCCTGTCGTTAACCCCTTAGGGGGGAATAGAGATATGTAGATGCAAAAAAGAGCGGTCGTGTGGAGCACTGGGGTAGACAAAGAACTTTACAATATTAGATATATTAACAAACCTTTAATTATCCCTATAATTAGTGGCTATTTAAAGGGATAATTAAAAGTTTGTTAATATATCTAATCTTCTAAAGTTCTTTTTCTACCCTAGCACGCCACATGACTGCTCTTTTTTGCATCTACATATCTACTGCGCATTCATTAGCATGTTAGCACGCCCCTGTGGGCGTGCTACCATGCTAAGGGGGCCGACTAGCCAAGGGAACTAACGCCCTTGCGACTACTCCCTGGCCTCATTAGCATATGATAAAAGATCTTTAGAAATACTTTTTTTTATGTATGCTACTAGATTCAGGGACAGTTAGACAGGGATTAGCAATATGCACCCAGAATTGCACCTGACAGGTTCCCTTTAACTTCTCAGGAAGCTAAGTCTCTGCCAGATGAGTCTTGCAGCCTTTACTCCTCTCTTCCAATAGAGAAGAAGGGAGTATATAACTACTCTTTTTCCTACTTGTATACATGTACATTCAGCCGAAATGAGCTTGTGTGCATATAATGGGCTCAGAAGAGATAGTTTTTTGAGGAACAAGTGTTTAGCTGATGGATATCTGATATGTATGTCCAGCATAAGGTGCGGGAAAGGAGGAACAAAAAGATTGGCTTCATCTGTATGTTTTCTATAAAGAGATTGCCAAGTGGCACAAAAGATGAATTGCTTGAAAAGTATAATAATTGCACTTACTATTACACCATTGCTTTATTGTTCTGCTCAGACCATGCTACTTCTGTGCCTTTTATTGGTCTTTCTGCTTTCTATTCTGCTTTCGTGCTAACACAGGTGTTGGTGCAGCGTATGAAGAGTACTAATGTCTGATCTTTTCATTAGCTGAGCCATCTCATTCTAGGTCGCTTATAACTCAGAGGCAGAGAAGGGGCTAATTTATCTATTGAACTGAGATTTATGGCTACTTCTGTTATCATGTCACCAACACAGTCCATATTAAATGATGTAAGATCACAAGGAAGGACACCGAAATAGGATGACCCAAGAAGACAAGGCTATTACTACAATTATTTCACATTCCCAAAAAATATTTTTCTGCCGCTGAACATCCTGTTAAACTTGAGTTTGTATCTGGGGAACAATATGGAGGCTTAAAGATGTAATTTTAACATATCAAATTCAAAGAATTAGGTGCCATTGATGATTTGAAGGACTTTGTCATGAAACAGCAAAGTAAATTTTATCATCACCATGTTTACGAATCATTTGCTTTGTCTTTTTTTTAACAATGTAGATCCCTTCAGTACTTTGCTGAATGGAATAATTAATTGGTATAGAAAAAACTCATTAAAGGGAATCTGTCAGCAAGTTTTTGCTACCTAAGGGTACTTTCACACTTGCGTTGTTTTCCTTCCATAACAATCCGCCCTTTTGGAAAACAGCGGAATCTGTTAACAGATTCCGCTGTTTCCCATAGACTTGTATGGATGACGGATTGTGCCAAAAGGACCTGCGTTGCTTCCGCTGGGCGACGCTCCGTTGCTTCCACCCAGCGGGAGGAACGCAGCATGTAACGTTTTTTTGAGCAGCGGAATCCTCAGGATTTCACTGCGCATGCTCTTTTTTTTTTTTAAAATCACAAAATTTATTTTGTCTCGCGGTGGCCGAAAGTTCAGCTGACAGCCCACCCACCGACATGCCCGGCCGCCGGCAAGTGACAGCGCTCAGCTGAGCGCCCGCCCGCCGGCATGCCCAGCCGCCGGCAAGTGACAGTGCTCAGCTGAGCGCCCGCTCGCCGGCAAGTGACAGCGCTCAGCTGAGCGCCCGCTGGCACGCCCGGTTGCCGGCAAGTGACAGCGCTCAGCTGAGCGCCCGCCCGCCGGCATGCCCATCCGCCGGCAAGTGACAGTGCTCAGCTGAGCGCCCGCTCGCCGGCAAGTGACAGCGCTCAGCTGAGCGCCCGCCGGCAAGTGACAGCGCTCAGCTGAGCGCCCGTCCGCCAGAATGCCCAGCCGCCGGCAAGTGACAGCGCTCAGCTGAGCGACCGGCCGCCGGCTATTGAGAGCGATCAGCTGATCGTTCACAATAGTCTGCTGCCGGTAATACTGTAAAGAAGAAAAAAATATATAAAAAAAAAAAAAAAAAAGCTTTCCGTTGTTTTGTACGATTCGTAGCATCCGTTGTGCCACTATATGCAACGCATCCGTTGCAGCCGTCGCACAACGCAATGCTACAGGAGACATCCAACGCAAGTGTGAAACGAAACTAGCCTAAGCTGAGAGCAGCATGGTGTATTATTATTATTATTTATTGTGTAGGCAAAGAGACCCTAAATCCAACGATGTATCACGTAGATTACTGGGTGCAGCGCTTCTAGAACAATCAGAATTCTTAGATTTAGCAATACAGCAGAACTGAGAAAGTTAAGCCCGCCCACACCAGGCTCTATATGTACAGTGTCTATAGACAGTGAGCTGCTTATCAAAGGAGACACAGAGTCAGATGAGTGCCCCTTCACCAGCTAGTCACAGCAATGGTAATCACCAGGTGATAAAGTGATTCAGTTTAAGTAAACAACAGCAGATAGCTTGACATGTGAAACATCATTGAATTCTCTGTTTTAACCCCTAACCCATGCTTTCCTCATATTACATAGCAAAAATTCTGCTCAGAGATTCTTTTTAAAATGCTTGTGCAGAAAGCACTTTAAAGGGACCCTGTCAGGTGCAATATAGTTCAGGGTGCATTAGTGATTCCTGCCTAACTGTCCCTGTATACACTGGCATAAATAAACATATCTTTGAAAAAAATATTTCTAAAGATCGTATATTGTATGCTAATGAGAGCGTGGACTAGTCCCAAGGGCATTTGTTCCCTTAGCTAGCCGACCCACATAGCATGCTAGCACGCCCCTGTGGGCGTAGTAACATGCTAATGAATGCACAGCGACGCGTGCATACCTCACTCTTCATGGCGGCCGGCGGAGGATGGATGCATACTTTCGGTCATGCGCACTGTACCTCACTGAAGCCGGGAAGCTTACACCCGGCATCAGTTTAGTGCGCATGATCGGAAGTCTTGGGTACTCTGGATCATGCGCAGAGCGCATCCATCCTCTGCCGGCCACTATGAACAGTGAGATATGTGCGCGTCGCTGTTAGCATGGTAGCACACCTCTGTGGGCATACTATGTGGCTAGCTAAGGGAACAAGTGCCCTCTGGACTAGTCCCCACGCTCATTAGCGTATAATATACGATCTTTAAAAATACTTTTTCTAAAGATCTCTTTATCTATTCTAGTGTATACAGGGACAGTTAGGCAGGGAAGAGCAATATGCACCCAGAACTGCCCGTGATTCTGGGTGTATATTGCACCTGACAGGTTTCATAGTTTCATAGTTTTTAAGGTTGAAGGGAGACTCTAAGGCGGGCTTTGCACACTACGACATCGCAGGCCGATGCTGCGATGACGAGTGCGATAGTGCCCGCCCCCGTCGCAGCAGCGATATGTGGTGATAGCTGGCGTAGCGAAAGTTATCGCTACGCCAGCTTCACACACACACTCACCTGCCGTGCGACGTCCCTGTGGCCGGCGACCCGCCTCCTTGTTAAGGGGGCGGGTCGTGCGGCGTCACTGCGACGTCACACGGTAAGCGGCCAATCAGAGCGGAGGGGCGGAGATAAGCAGGATGTAAACATCCTGCCCACCTCCTTCCTTCCGCATATCCTACGGAAGCCGCAGTGAGGCCGGTAGGAGACGTTCCTCGCTCCTGCGACTTCACACACAGCGATGTGTGCTGCCGCAGGAGCGAGGAACAACATCGGACCGTCGCGTCAGCGTAATCATGGATTACGCCGACGCTGCACCGATGATACGATTACGACGCTTTTGCGCTCGTTAATCGTATCATCCAGCCTTTACACACTGCGATGTCGCATGCGATGCCGGAAGTGCGTCATTTTCAATTTGACCCCACCGACATCGCACCTGCGATGTCGCAGTGTGCAAAGTGCCCCTAAGTCCATCTAGTTCAACCCGTAGCCTAACATGTTGATGCAGAGGAAGGCAAAAAAACCCAATGTGTCAAATAAGCTCCAATGGGGAAAAAAATTCCTTCCAGACTCCACATACGGCAATCAGACTAGTTCCCTGGATCAACACCCTGTCATAAAATCTAATATACATAACTATATATATATATATATATATATATATATATATATATATATATAAATATAACTAATATTATATTTTTCAAGAAAGGCGTCCAGGCTCTGCTTAAATGTTAGTAGGGAATCACTTATTACAACATCATGCGGCAGAGAGTTCCATAGTCTCACTGCTCGTACAGTAAAGAATCCTCGTCTGTGGTTATGATTAAACCTTCTTTCCTCAAGACGTAGCGGATTACCCGTGTTCCAGTCGCAGGCCTAGGTGTAAAGAGATCTTTGGAAAGGTCTCTGTACTGTCCCCTCATATGTTTATACATTGTGATTAGATCCCCCCTAAGCCTTTGTTTTTCCAAACTAAATAACCCCAAGTTTAATAACCTGTCTTGGTGTTGCAGCCCACCTATTCCTCTAATAATCTTGGTCGCTCTTCTATCTACCTGTAAGATTATGCTATTTATAACCTTCTATACTTTTGCTATCAAGAAAAGCATCCATTCCTCTCTTAAATTCAGTGAGTTGGCCATCACCACTCCCTTTAAGAAAAGCTGTCTTTAAATATTTAAAGGACAAAAGAATATTTTACAACTGGACAATAAATAGACAAGTCAATACATTTGCATTTTGCCTTCAATATAAGTGTAACTAGAGGCAGATAGGTTACTGGCATTGTAATCATTGCTGAAAATAAAATAAAAGGCATGTCTGTAAGTCAGAAAAAATAAATAAGAGGCTAAAAAGTTCCATATTCTGCTTTTGAGTCATAGATAAGGCATCAGAAGAAATGTGTACATTTTCAATTTTCTCATACTGGTTAATTGGTATAGAAAATGTAGCAATGTCATTCTGCCCACACACTGAAATGGATAGAAAGATGATTGATGATTTCATGCTATTAATTACTGGGTCATTTCCTGTAATTAGTGTGAAAACATAAAATGTCAGGTGTATATAATGCTCTTACATTATATCTAGCAGTTTACTACGCTATACTCTTGTCATGTGCGTTGGCCCACCACTACTCTTACTTTACTATACATAATTAAGGGGCAAGAGCAAATCTCCCAGGCTGTAGCTATTACTTTGAGGTTGGGTTCACACATTGTAGTCATCAACCTTGTATTGTGAGTTTCCAAAAGACTATGCTGCTATTTTTGAAAATTAGACATATGCTCTTGGCATCACATGTTCTAGGAATCACATGTAAAACTAGGAGAATCACTTGTATAGAAGGATCTGGGTGTACTTGTAGATCAAAGGCAGAAAAACTCCATACGATGTGAACGACTTCTAAAGCCAGCATGGTATTGTCACTGGACTCACTGAACAGGGATGTAATATTATTGTAATGTAATGTAATGTAGTATTTAATACTACCACTTTATAAAGCGTTAGTGCACCTTCCTCTGGAATAAGTAGTTTAGTTCTGGGCACCAGATCACAGAAAGTATGTTCTAGAGTTACCAAGACGAGCCGCAAAAGTGATAAGGGACAAGGAGGATTTTAGTTATCAGGAAAGATTAAAAGCATAAAATGTATTTAATCTTGAGAAGAGATGTCTAAGGCTATGTGCGCACGTCTGCGTTCTGCGTGACAAATATTCCGCAGCGTCTGGTCACTGTATGTGCATTTCAAAATGCTGCCGAAAAGCTGCGTTTTGGAAGTATTTTGAATGCGGAATGGATGCAGAATCATGTGTTCTGGATGCTTGCTCTGCCATAGACAGAGTGGGAAAAGCATCCAAAACGCACAAAAGAAGTGACATGTTGCCTTTTAGAACGCAGCGATTCGGCCAGAAATTTGCATCCAAATCGCTGCGTTCTAAAACGCAATGTGCGCATGGAATTTCCACAAGTTACATAGACTTTGCTGGAGACGCAGAATGCATGCGTTTACGCTGTAGTGCTAGACGCAGCGTAAATGCACGCAATACGCAGATGTGCGCACACGGCCTTAGAGTAACATGATTAACCTGTATAAGTAAATAAATAGCCAATACAAGAAGTGTGGTCATAAGCAGTTTCATGTAAAACCTACTGAATGATGTGGAATCACTCGCCTCTCTGGAAAAAGAAGGGCTGAATCTCCAGATGAGACAAGGCTTCTTTGCCATAAGAACTATAAATCTGTGGAATAGTCTACCTCAAAGCTGGTGATGGTTTAACAAAAAAAAAACCCAAACCAACTTGGATTTTTTTTAGACGAAAAATGTTATAAAAAAAACCCGCACTCCTTTCCAGCATGAAAGATCTATCCATCCCTTAAACTAATGGTGTCACCGCTATCTGTCACACAGAGTTTTGCATCTAAGATTATGGATTCTCATTTTGTTCGCCATTCATTACAATACTTGCTTCATTGGCAAGGTTATGGTCCCGAGTAGAGGATTTGGGTATCAACCTCAGATATCCATGCAGAGCATCTGGTTACATAATTTCATCGTCTCCATCTGGAGAGATCAGGTCCTGAGGGTCCAGAGGACCCTCTTAGTGGGAAGGGTACTGACATATGGAGTTTTACACAAACTTCATTGACTGTCATGGCGGCGTCAGGCTCTGTTCACATTGCAGATTCTGACATCCCGACCGATGGTTTCTCTGGTTTCTCTGATCAACACAGGCAGACTCGGGCATCAACCTGCTGTGTGCTCAGTCATAGTCAGGCTAGTAAGAGTTAACCTCTGCTAGCCTGTTTGTTAGGCTTCTTTGATCACATGTTGTGAGGAGGCCAATCACATCTGCTTCTCTCATATTTAAGCTGGATGAAATCTTCTACCTATGCCAGCTATAGGTTATACCGTGCTGGTCTGTATGTTTTGGAGTGCTAGACTATCTGGAAAGTGTTGATTTTTGCCTGGAGTGGTTGTGGAGTTTACCTGTCTTCTTGTTGTTTCCTCCCTGCTTTTGTTTTCCTCCTTATCTTTCATTGTTTTATACCTTGGTGAGCGCGTGCTGTGTGACAGAGTTTTGGCTTCCCCTCTCTGTCTATTTTTGTGAGTTTAATCTCATTTTTGTCCTGGTACCCCCTGGGGCAGGGGAAGGGGTATCTGATCACGGCTGTTCAGAAGCAGGGCCAGGAAGGACTCAGGCATCTTCACCTTTAAGGGTATCCCTGAGACTATGAGACTAGGGATAGCATTGGGCCCAATAGCCTGAGGGTCAGCTAAGAAGCAGTTTTTTTTTTTGCTATACCTATAGCCATTGTGACACTATGGGAGTTATACTAGCACTAATAGAACATATGACCACTGAGCCCACTGTTTACACTACAGCCGTCACATATCAGATGCTTGGGAGAAACTACAGACGTTCTATGATGGATTGGTGAGAAACTACAGAGGTGAGTAATGGATTTAGTCTTTTTTTTTATAACATTTGCGGCTGTTTTTATTTTTTCAAAGGTTGGCTAATCCTTGTAATTCAAATCAACACGGGGTTAAACACATAATTTACAATTAGTTACCTAAATTAAGAAATTAAGCAAAGAAAACAGATACTGTGTCGGTGCTCAATTCAGTAATAACGTGATGACTGTATTGTTAAGTATCTACTACATCATCCTGACCAGCATCATATTGTTACTAGCCTACTGCCAACTGGCAGTGATTTAAATCTGAATTGGGGCCAAGTTTTAGTAATAAAATGATACACCTGGTGAAGCTGCTGCACAATATTAACTGTGGCTGCCAAGAGATAACAAGTCATTTGTCTCCGAAGCCATTACATACTAGAGAACATTAGTATATAATGAAAAAACAAAAACTCGGAACACAAAAAACATTGCTTTGTGAAGTGACAAAGTGTCTACTGTAGTATATAATACACAGATTGGTGTGAGCATAAAAGGGATTCCATAAAGCCAATAAAAATGAATCCCAATATGAATTGCTACACTTCCAACACTTTTTTTTCTCTGATATTGATGACCTATTCTAAGTAAGGCTGGTTTCACACTACGTCTTTTTAACATCCGTTGAAAACGTTATTTTAGCGGAAATACGGATCCTGCTTTTACAGCAAATAACGTATGCAAATGCATCTGTTATTTTGCAGGATCCTGCACTGGATGTTTAGGGGCGGGCATTGGAGTCATGTGATCGGGAGTGAGGGGAACTAGACTGGGAGCCGGCTTCTGACAGCTGCAGACGCTCGTAACCAAGGTAAACATCGGCCATTTATCTTGGTTACGAGTGTCTGCAGCTGCTAGGAGCAGGGCTGCCTGCACACGTAACCAACGTAAACATCGGGTAACTAAGAGAAGTGGTTACGCGATATTTACCTTGGTTACAAGTGTCTGCAGCTCTCAGGTGGGAGAGAGAGGAAGGGGGAGGAAGGGGGAAAGACAGAGATAGAGAGAGAGGGTGAGGGAGGGAGGAGGAGAGACAGACAGATCACGCGAGACTGGTTCTGGGCATGCTCAGTACTTTCTGGACATGCTCAGTACAAAAGCAGGATCCTGTCTATCAGCATGCCAGCGTTCACCTGCGTTTGCGTGCTGTTTAGTCAGGATCCAGCAATTTGCAGTATTTGGACGCAGCTCAAAAACGCTACAAGTAGCGTTTTTGAAACATGTTAAAAAACTGCAAGTCACTGGATCCTCACTATAACGCACGCAAACGCAGGTGAACGGATGTTAACGCGAGTCCATTGCAAATGCATTGAAATGAAAACGCATTTGCACTGGATCCGTACTTCCGCTAAAATAACGTTTTCAACGGATGTTAAAAAGACGTAGTGTGAAACCAGCCTTATGCCGGTATCCTGCGCTATCCTGCCTCTCCCCTGCTGCAGGGATGTCAACATACTCACCGCTGTAGCTGGACTGCACGACTCCTCTCTCCACAGTCACCCACGTGCTCCTCTTCTGCCTACTGATCCCGGGGCCTGTGCACACAGCTCAGGTTCCCCGGGAGTGCGCTAAGGCCAAGCGTGTTCCATCACTCTTAAAGGGCCAGCATGCAATTAATCAAAAGTGCTTCTCAGCCTATGACTGAGAGGCAAAGGGTACTTAAAGCACCATTCCCTTACGGGAGGTGCCTGCGTAATGTGGTTAGTTAGTTTAGTGTACTGGCTGCTTCCTAGCTAGTTGTCAGATTCCGAGTCCCCAGGTCGCGTTCCCTGCACCTGGGCTTGTCTTCTCATACCTGCCTGTACCCTCTGTACCAGTCTGCACCACTCGTCCAATCTGCACCTGCCTGCCCTAGAGACTCTACCTGTCTGTACCTGAGCCCATCCCTGCCTTGGGGGTTAGATGCCACAGTCTCGCACACTGCACTTGGAGAGGCACCTGGCATCTACTGGCAGCCAAGCGCTTAGTTAAGCCCATCCCACAACAGAGTAAGCCCTGGCCCCCTGTGGTTCACTCCCACTCACTCTCCTGGCAAGTGTAGCACCATGGCACAATATATACTTTATGTTTCAGGAAGTCTCCTAAATATTTTAGCCTCTTCCTGTTTGTACAATGGAATTAGGAAGAAGCTGTATAGTACTGGTCTAAAGTTATAAAGATGAGGCTATGTTATACTCTGTTATACAGCAAACACTCTCCTACAACTGCCATGTTCAGAGCTGTAAAAGGACATTTTTGTGTACTCACCGTAAAATGTCTTTCTTGGAGCCTTTCATTGGGGGACACAGACAGTGGGTTATATGGTGTCTCCAGGGAGGCGTGACACTAGGTTTGAAAAAAGTGTTAGCTCCTCCTCCCACAGCATATAACCCCAGCTAGGCGGGAACTAGCTCAGTTTGTTGTAAAAGCAGTAGGAGAAGGACAACCAAAACCACAAGGGCGGGAGCTGTGTCCCTCAATGAAAGGCTCCAAGAAAGACATTTTACGGTGAGTACACAAAAATGTCCTTTCCTTTCTCGCCTTTTCATTGGGGGACACAGACAGTGGGACGTCCCAAAGCAGTCCCTGGGTGGGAACTGAACTATTAACAGTGTAGAACATCAGCCTAAGAGCTGACTAACAACTGCAACTGCAGTGAACACATATCAAAACACTGTAAAAAAAACGAGCAGTGGCCACTTATAAATGGGCCACTGCCGCCTGAAGGACTTGTCTTCCAAGAGCAGCATCCGTGGAGGCATGCGTATGCACTCTGTAGAATTTTGTAAACGTGTGCACACTGGAGCAGGTAGCGGCCTTGCAAAGTTGGGCCGCCGAAGCCTGATGGCGGATAGCCCAGGAGGCACCCACTGCTCGTGTAGAGTGGGCCTGCACAGATTGAGGGGGAACGACACCTCGTGCTTTGTAAGTTTCACAGATGGCAGTCCTGATCCATCGAGAAATCGTGGATTTGGAAGCCCGGTCGCCCTTTTTGTGTCCTTCTGAGAGGACGAAAAGGGCATCGGACTTGCGCAACGGCGCTGTTCTGGAGATGTAGATCCGCAGAGCCCTGACAAGATCGAGAGTGTGAAGGGCTTTCTCAAAGGAGTGGACCGGGGCCGGGCAGAATGACGGCAACACAATGTCCTCGTTGAGGTGGAAGAGGATACGACCTTCGGACTCAAGGCGGGGGAAGGCCGAAGGACCACCTTATCATGATGGAATATCAGGTAAGGCGAGCGACAGGACAGAGCTGCCAGTTCGGACACTCGCCTGATAGAGGTAATAGCGACTAAAAAGGCAACTTTCCAAGACAGCCGTTGAAGAGAGATCAAGCGTTCGAAAGGAGGAAGCTGAAGAGCTCCGAGAACCAAATTCAGATCCCAGGGATCTAAGGGGTGACGATAAGGGGGGACCAAATGCGCCACCCCTTGAAGAAAGGTACGGACCTGAGGAAGAGAAGCTAGCTGCTTCTGGAAAAAAATTGACAAGGCGGAAACTTGTCCTTTAAGGGTATTGAGAGCAAGACCCGAGTCCATACCATCTTGCAAAAAGGCAAGAACATTAGGGATTGAAAAGGTAAGGGGCAACCGATTATGACGGTCACACCAGGACAGATAGGTCTTCCAGGTCCTGTGATAAATGCTTGCGGAGGAAGGCTTGCGAGCATTAAGCATGGTATGAACTACCCTGGAAGAAAGACGCGACTTGGCTAGAATCAAGGATTCAAGCGCCACGCCGTCAAATGCAGCTGTGCTGTATTCTGGTGGACTATTGGACCTTGCGACAGAAGATCCGGGCGGTCGGGAAGATGCCAGGGAGTGTCGCCAAGAAGGTGGAGGACCTCTGGAAACCAGGCTCTTCTGGGCCAGTCCGGGGCCATGAGGATCACCGGGATTCCCTCCGCTTTGATTTTCTTGATTACTCTCGGAATGAGAGGGAACGGAAGGAAAACGTATGGCAGGCGAAACTGCGATCACGGGAGGACTAGAGCGTCAGAGCCGAGCGCTAGCGGGTCTCTCGACCGGGATACGAAGGGATGTACTTTGGCGTTTAGCCGAGACGCCATGAGGTCCACCTCTGGGAGCCCCCAATGAAGAGTGATCTGATGGAACACCTCGTCGTGGAGGGACCATTCCCCAGCCGCTAGACCTTGCCTGTTGAGAAAGTCTGCGGCCCAGTTGTCTATCCCCGGAATATGGACAGCTGAAATAATGGGAATGTGCATCTCTGCCCAAAGAAGAATCCTGGAGACTTCTTTCATCGCTGCCCTGCTGCGAGTTCCTCCCTGACGGTTGACGTAAGCCACAGCTGTGGCATTGTCTGACGGGATCTGAACCGGGAGGCCCAGAAGCAAGGGTTGAAAGGTCTGAAGGGCCAGAAATATGGCCCTGATCTCCAGAACGTTGATATGAAGGGATCGCTCGGGGTGGGACCAGCGTCCGTGAGCAGTGTGGTGGAGAAACACCACCCCCCAGCCTAACAGGCTGGCATCTGTCATGACTATGTGCCAGTGAACAGGGCGGAAGGACTTCCCCTGAGATAGGGATGAGACCTGAGTCCACCAGACGAGGGAGCTGAGGGCAGTCCGAGATAAGTGGACTGACCGGTCTAGAGAGGCTGGATTCTTGTCCCAAGAGGACAGAAGATCCAATTGCAGAGGGCGCAAATGGAATTGGGCAAACGACACGGCTTCCATGACTGCTACCATCTTGCCTAACACTCTCATCCCACTCCGGAGGGATGTGTAACGGCGGGAGCGGAGGGATTGGGCTGCCCGGATCAGGGAGTACCTCGTCTTCTGGAAGAAAAACCCCGGGCCTGAACCATGTCTATCAGCATACCTAAAAAGGTGATGCGCTGATGAGGAATGAATTGTTGAAGTTGAGAAGCCACCCTGGCCTTGAGAGCGTGTCTGGGCATATTTGCACGCTTTCTGAGCAAACTTGAAGAGAGCTCCCTTTGATAAGTAGGTCGTCCAAACAGGAAACGACCAGGACGCCTCTGTAAAATGGACATGACGGCTGCCATGACCTTTGAGAAGACCCGAGGCGCAGTTGCCAGTCCAAAGGAAAGGGCCCTGAATTGGAAATGACGGTGTCCTACGGCAAAACGAAGGAACCGTTGATGCGATACACATATGGGAATGTGTAAATAAGCATCTTGAATGTCTATGGAAGCTAGGAATTCTCCCGGTTCCATAGCAGCTAGTACAGCTCGCAATGATTCTATTCGGAAGGTCCGAATCCGTACGGACCTGTTTAGCCTTTTGAGGTCCAGGATAGGACGGACAGAGCCATCTTTTTTGGGGACGACAAAGAGGTTTGAATAGAAACCTTTGCCGCGCTGTTCCAGGGGCACTGAAATGATAACGTTTGCTTTTTGCACAGAGGCTATGGCCTGACATAAGGCCTGGCTTTGCGTTGTGGACTTTGGAAGCCGAGAACGGAGAAACCTGTTGGCCGGTAGGGAATGGAAATCGATCTTGTAACCTGAGGTGACAATTTCTCGAACACAAGCATCGGGAGTATGGTCTAGCCAGATATCCCGAAAAAGCAGAAGCCGCCCTCCAACAGGAGTCGGCTCTAAGGGGTACCCGGCATCATGCTGAAGGGGCCTTCGCGGGGCGAGGTCCCTTGGGTTTAGATTGCCTGGAGTGGGAACGCCAGGAAGAGTCCCTTGAGGGACCGGATCCCCGATCTGAGCGTTGCGACGACCCCTGTGATGGTTTTTGGGGGGGCGGGCCGAAAGGACTGCCTGCGCCAAGAAGACTTTTTAAAATTTTTGGATATAGGCCGCTTTTGTGGTAGAATGGTACTTTTACCACCCGTCTTCTCAGATATAAGCTTGTCCAGGGATTCTCCAAACAGACGAAGACCCTGGAAGGGGAGTGTGGACAGGGACTTCTTGGAGGCACTGTCCGCATTCCATATGTTTAGCCACAGGACTCTGCGGGCAAAAACAGCTTTGGCTGCCGTTAGGGCTGACAAACTAGCTGCATCTAGGGAGCCGTGAAGAAAATAATTAGAGGCTAGAGAAAACAAATGAAGGATCTCAAGAGCCTCTGAAGGAATATTGCAAGAGCGAAGCAACTTGCGCAAGTTCCTACTCCACACACTCATAGCTCTCGCCACCCATGTCAAGACAAACAGGGGGCGCAGAGAGGAGCCCGAAGCCTGGAAAATAGATTTGACCGCAGCATCAACTGCGCGGTCGGACGAGTCCTTGAGAGACGCGGTGTCTGAGACAGACATAACCGTGTGTTTAGCCAGCCTGAATACTGGCGGATCCACAATGGGGGGTACTGACCAGAGCTTAACCAGTTCCGATGGAAAGGGATAAGCGAATGAAGAGGAGGATTTTTTATTAAACCTCCTATCAGGGTGATCCCACCGTTTAGATATGATTTGATGAAAAATCGGATCCTGGGCAAAGGACTTAGGAGGCTTCTTGGCCCGCTTGATTGCCGACTAAGAAGTCGGGTCCGAAGGCTGTTCAGAAATTGACAGAGAGTGATTGACAGCCGAAATTAATGTGTCTTCCATATGTCTAGACTCAGAAGGGACATCTGAACCAGAGTCAGAGTCTTGGGAATCGTGACTACTAAAGGTCACGGAGCCCGAGTCAGACTGATCATCGTCCGAGTCGGACGAGAAGTAACGGTCGCAATGGCGCTTTTTGGAGACAGCCTTTTACGTACTGGGAACGAAACACCAGACGAAGGCGGGCTCCCCTGGGGAAGCTGAGCCGGCGGGAGGCTGTGAGAGCCTGTGGAAGGCTAGGATATCTGAGCGGCCAGGTCATCTAACCTCTTAGACATTAGAAGAGCCCAGGCAGGAATAACGTCATCAGACTGGGGTACTGCCTGGATAGTGGCCGCAGCCAAATCCACAGACTGCACGACTTCCTGGTCCGACAGCGGAGGCTGTTGTGACACGGTAGTAGGGGCATCGCAGCCCCGGCATAGTGGATAGCTTCGGCCATTAGAAAACGAGCGCCACAGGTGGTACAAGCATAGCAGAGGTCCATAGAGGACGCCTGGGAAGCTTTATCACCCTTGCGGTTACGCATGTCAGCAACAGTTCCACAATAAGTACAGTGAGCCTCTAGCAGTATTATAAAGGGACTGCTGTGGGTGAGGAGCTGCTAGCAGTATTATAAATGACTGCTATGCAGAGCCGGTGTATACCGAGTAAAGTAGCACACCCTGTCAAACAGTCGGTATATACCTACAGGCACAGTTAGTATATACTGCTAAAAGCTGATATACACCGCCAGCCAGCAGACACACACCGCTAGAAAGACAGCGATATACCACTGAGCATAGCGGTATATAGTGCTGCAGAATCGCAGAGCCAAGGAGGCGATCTCACCCGTATCTGCTCCCCACATGTAATGGCGTCCAGTGTTCTCTGGCAGCATGGAGGGGAGAGATGGCCCACTTGAGGGAGCGGCTTCTAGAGCAGTGGAGGGGACGTTGCTAGAATGCAGGCCGAAGCCAGGAGCTAAATTAATGATGCTTCCCTGGGATCACGGCCTGCATCGCCCCACCTGCGCCTTTTCAGGTGGTGGTTTGGATGCAGGGGACTGACTCGTCGTCTCCCTACCTGCTCCTGGCTCTGTCTGAAGACGCGTCGGTCCTGGGATGCGGGGATCTCGGGGACGCATCTTCGGCTCAAGGCTGAAGCAGGTCCTCGGCTCTGCTAGCCCTCTGGAGCTGCCTTGGTGTGAGGTGCTTCCAGGGAGCCTGAAAGGGTACGCAGACCCGACCACTTGGGCACGAGGGAAGACTGACGGCTTGTGCACGCCAGGTTTCCTCTACCCGTACACGGGGGGAACGGGGGTGGCAGGGCACCCTGGTATTGCCCCTATCAAAAATAGAATGAATAAGAAAAGAAAAACAAAATAAAAGTAAAAATAAGCTGGCCTGAGGCACCTCTGGTGGAGCTCAGTCCAGACATGTCAGCCTCCCTGCTGACACTAGGAAAAAACTGAGCTAGTTCCCGCCTAGCTGGGGTTATATGCTGTGGGAGGAGGAGCTAACACTTTTTTCAAACCTAGTGTCACGCCTCCCTGGAGACACCATATAACCCACTGTCTGTGTCCCCCAATGAAAAGGCGAGAAAGGAATGTAGTTTAACCCTTTATAAGTTGAGATCAATGGCGATGAAGAAGTGACTTAAGGATGATCCCTGTTTCTGCCATGTAAATCCTCCTATAAGGCCCAACCATGCTTAGAGAAAAATACAATGCAGTATAGAAAAATGTAAAACTGTTGATAGAAAAATAAAAATATAAAAAAAAAACAACAAAAAAACCCTTAAATCCCTTTCCTTATCCCATTTGGCAATAATAAAATTAATAAATAAAATATTCAAGTAACGATAAAAATGACAAAAAAACCCCTCCAAGACATATGATATACAGCTCTGGCAAAAATTAAGAGACCACTGCAAAATTGTCAGTTTTTCTGATTTTTCTCTTTATAGGTATATTTTTAAGTAAAGTGTAAATTTTTCTTTTAAGGGTACTTTACACTCTGCGATCTCGCTAGCGAGATCGCAAGCGATCATACCCGCCCCCGTCGATTGTGCGACACGGGCAAATCGCTGCCGGTGGCGCGCAACCTTGTTAGTCCCCGTCACACGGACTTACCTGCCCTGCGACATCGCTCTGGCTGGCGAATCGCCTCCTTTCTAAGGGGTGGTTCGTGTGGCGTCACAGCGACGTCACACGCCAGGCATCCAATAGAAGCGGAGGGGCGGAGATGAGCGGGACATAACATCCCGCCTACCTCCTTCCTTCCGCATTGCCGGTGGAGGCAGGTAATGAGATGTTCGTCATTATTTTCAGTTTACTCACATCCTAAAAAGAATGGAATAAAAAGCAAACAAAAAGTTGTATACATGCCAAATGGTACCATTAAAAACAACTCCCACAAAATAACAAGCACTGACACAGCTGTATTTATGTTTTGACACTAGCATTACAATCCTTTATTATGCCATAAGTGGATTTATTCCTCAAAAAACTTAAAGGAACTGTTCAGGCTTATGACAAAAGCCTTCAGTCACTGTATGTGACAGGGGAAACCTCCATTACTGAGAAATCAGCATTTACATTGATGTTCAAATGAAACTGAAGGGCTATATGTAGATCTGAAGCCTCTGTCACTCCAACTCTATTTCCTGCCCAACACCCCCTCCTTTTGCTTACTGAAGGGCCTTTTGCCGGAATTCACACAGTATAGAGACTGTCAGTCAAGCAGGAGAAGACAGTGCTGGGCAGGAAATAGAGTTGGAGTGACAAAGGCTTAATCTACGATAGCCCTGCAGCTTCAGTTGCATATCCAATCAAGCACTGATTTCTCATTAACAGAGAAAAAGACTGGCCATATAACGTTATTGCTAAGCTTGTCTTTGAAAGAACTACTCCTGCTGACATATAACATTTAAACCGAATACCTGTAAAGACTAAAGCCTGCTTCACACGTTGCAATTTCGCATACGATATCGTATGCGATTTGCAACGCCCCCATCATATGTGTGGCACGTTCAATTCGTTGAACGTGCCGCACAAACGATTAACCCCCGTCACACGTACTTACCCGTCCATACGACCTCGCTGTGGGCGGCGAACGTCCACTTCCTTGAGTGGGAGGGGCGTTCGGCGTCACATCGACGTCACGCGGCAGCCGTCCAATAGAAGCGGAGGGGCGGAGATGAGCGGGACGTAAACATCCGCCCACCTCCTTCCTTCCGCATTACCGGCCGGGAGCCGCAGGACGCAGGTAAGATCTGTTCAATGTTCCGGGGGTGTCACACACTGCGATGTGTGCTGCCTCGGGAACATTGAATAACCTCACATTCAATTGATGAGGAATGGACGACGTGCATGCGATGAACGGATTTTCGTTCAATCGCAATCGCACGTACCTGTCACACACTACAATGTACCTTACAATGCCGGATGTGCGTCACTTACGACGTGACCCCGCCGACACATTGCAAGATACATTGCAGCGTGTAAAGCGGGCTTAAGACACATCATGCACTTCTTCGGTCCAATCCTCAGAAGAGTTTTCCATATTGAAAGTCACTAATTTTATAAAAAAAAAAAATGTACCACACTGAGACATAAAATTGATCAAACGCAGATGGAAAATCGTCTGTTTTCACAGTTGTATATTTATTTGAATACAGAATAAATGGATGCAAATGTTACAACGTATTAAATATTTTTAAATGACATAACCTATTGATTTGTAGCGCATTCTACCTTTATATAACAGGAATTAAAACACACACACACACAAAAACAAATTTAAATGGGCAACGTAGTGCACAGCCTGATGGCACCTGTTTTATGCTGAAACGTATAGCCTCAATAAACTTACATAATATCTACCTATGACATGTACTTTCCAACAGCATCGGGTGGTTCCTTGTTTTTCTTCCATACTCCAGTGCATAAACTGCAGTTACCGACACAAGGAGGCGCAACAGCTGGTTTCCATATTGCAAATGTGTGGACAGATATGTATAGTTATAAGCACATCTTGCCAAAGCCAGCAGTTCCGCTTTTCCTTGTACCTTGTATCCTGAAACAACTCCACTTTAGAATACCGCTTACTGCTTTCTTCCTTTAGAGCAAACATTTTATTTTAATTAGCCATTTATGTCTTTCAAACTGTAGATAAATGGCTGGCGTTCTGAAGAATGCATCAGTGAACAATTTTTAGCCCGGCTTTAGTAATCTAGCAAGTGCCCTGATGCACAAATGTACAACTTTTTCCATCCCAAAAGCATGCTTTAATGCTATGATTTATACTATGTGTTTATATGTATACTGTAACAACTCTGACAAATCCAGTGAAGTGCTGCATGTGAGGTGTAATGGACCAGTATTGGGTACATTAGTACAATTTGCAGATATTGGGTCACTGAGTAGCAGGAGTGATGTCTGAAATTAATACAGAACATTAAGCGTTAACACCCTAAGGCTATGTGCGCACGTTGCGTAAATACATGCAGTTACGCTGCGCTTTGTAGCGCAGCGTAACTGCATGCGTCCTGCGTCCCCTGCACAGTCTATGGAGATTGTGCAGGGGCCGTGCGCACGTGGCGTCTTAGAGCGCAGCGCTTCGACATGTCACTTCTTCCGTGCGCTTTGCCGGCAGCCCCTGCTCTGTCTATGGCAGGAGCTGCAGGCAGAGCGCATGGAATTGTTTTTTTTTTTTTTCTCTACGGACATTTTCTGCAGCGATTTGAAGCGCACGTGTGCTCTTCAGATCGCTGTAGAAATTTCTGCAGGGCTAGTACGCAACGTGCGCACATAGCCTAAGATTGCCTTGAGAAATGTTAGTTAATTGGGATTACAGAGCATTATCATGTCTGCCCATGCCACCTTGATGTTTGGAGAGTGGGCTGCTTGAGTTCAGAAGGAGTCTGTACACAGAAGCAGGCAGCAACATGAGGCTTATACACTGACAAACAAAAGGGTGACAATGTTTTGAATTTCAGGCTCCATATCGCACCATTCACTACAACATTGAGTGTGAGACTACCTTAATTTTATAGACAATCATCGTGGCTATATCATCCATAAAATTTGACTTGCAACTATTTAGCATATGATTAGTTTTGCGTTTCCTTGTCATGTCACTGTATTGTTACAATTTTGCTCCTAAAAATCTAAATTTTAATTTTTATTATTTTGTCAGCATTTTGTAAATCCACATTTCACTTTCAACACTGCATGAATCCTTCTGGTAACACACTCGATCAAATTCAAGCATATCTAGATCGAAATCTGATAGTGATGCTAGTGGGTATGGACCCACTGCAACACGGAGCCAGGCTTACCTTTGAACGGTGTGCCTAAGTGACTACCAGGCTTTTTAGTAGAGCTACTGATGGTGTGGTTAGGCTTGTGCTGCAGGTAGTAGCCTCATACCAGTCCTGGGCAGTCCCCAGTACTGCCACAGCTCACCCTAGAGGTCAGGAATGCAGGTTTGGACATGGGGCATCAGACAGGATGGCTAGTACAGACTGGATGGGTGATACAGACTAGACAGCTGGCACAGACAGGACGGCTGATACAGTTTGGAAGGCTGGCACAGATAAGACGGCTGGCACAGACTTATACACAAGGCAAGTACTGGTTCAGGAACTCGGGTTCACAGGACAAAGTTTTGGTTTCTGGAATCTGGTTCGGGTACACAGGGCGAGTACTATACAACAGAGACCTATCAACAAGCAAACATACAGGCAAGCTGAAAGTACACATTACTCAGGCACCACCCTAAGGGGGAGGATGCCTTAAGTATTCAGTGCCTCCCAGCCATAGGCTGGAGGCACTTCTGGAATAACCAAGCTACCCTTGCCTACTCCCAAAAGATCTGTGAAGCATGTGGATTCCCAGGGAGCAGGAAGCCACGACAGGAGGAGAGTCCATAACAGCGCAGCCAATATTGATGAGCATGTCTGCATCCCTGTCTGGAGGAGGGTGAGGAATATTGCAGGGATGCCAGCGTTACAGTACCCTCTCCCTTACACCATCCATCTTCAAGCCGGAAATTAATCTCTTGAGAAGAAGAAGGGCATTAATTTTCTCTCTGGGCTCCGACAATCTCTCCTCCATACCAAAGATCTTCCAATCTATATTCATCTAACCTTCTTCATGGCCAGAATGTTTTTCACCTCGAAAATGTACTCTGCGGTGACAGGCAAAGTCAAGCCACTAGGAACCTTGAAGTAGCGACTCAAGATGACAGGCTTGAGGAGACACATCGAAGGAGTTGGGGATACATAACAATACTGGCAGCTTCAATTTGTAGAACAAGGCATTAATTTGTTTAAGCACCTCGAAAGGTCCAATGTAGTGAGGGCCCAACTTGTAGGAAGGTACCTTGATACAGACATACCTCGATGAAAGCCATTCCTTTTCTCCAGGTCGAAAGCTAGGTGGGTACAAATGCCTCTTATCTGCATGTCTCTTTGTCCATTCAGACAACTTTACCAGTGTGGCTATGGTATCCTCCTTGATTTTGGAAACACTCTTGATGAGAGTGCTGACTGCAGAGATGCCAGAAGTAGTAGACACAAGAAATGGAATATGGGACTGTTGAACATAAACAATGAAAAACAGAGAACTCAGTGAGACCTCGCTCACATGATTCTTATATGAAAACTCTGCACAAGGCAAAAGCTTGACCCAATCACTGTGATGAGAATCGACAAAGTGCCGCAGGAAGTTTGTCTGGATCTGATTGACTTGCTCCACTTGACAAGGTGGACTGAGGGTGATAGGCAGAAGAGAAGTTCAAGGATACGTTCAGCAATTTACAGGCAGCTCTCCAGAACTAGGATGTGAATTGGACACCCCTATCCAAAACGATGAGAAGCGGCAGACTGAAGGTAGAAAATATGCTGTATAAACCCCTCAAAAACCAGAGGAGCAGAGAAAAAAAACAGATACGAGAGTAAATTGTGCCATTTTTGAAAATCGGTCCAAAACCACCCAAATGACAACACCCAGAGGACACTAAAAGATCTGTAATAAAATTCATCATAATGTGCTGCAAAGGAGCAAAAGGCACAGAAAATGGTAACAACTAACCTGATGGAAGTTGTCTAGGGTGTTTGTTACGGGCACATGAGGGACATACGGAAATGAAGACTTTAAAATCTTTGCGCAGCGCAGACCAAAAATAGTGCTGCAACATTAGTACCATGATCTTCTAACCGGCATGTCCAGCAAGTTTAGATGATTCACCGCAATGTAGTACTTGCCTCCTGTCAGCTTCTGCAACGAATGTTCTCCTTGGTGGAATCCAAGACAAGCATACTGGAGCCAAAGAATGCATCTTAGAGGGCTCAATGATGTGTTGGGGCGCTTATTCTCGATCGGTAGACAAAAAGGATTATAAGAGAGCATCTACCTTGACGTTCTTGTCTGCTTGCGGAAAATGGAGAGCAAAATTGGGTCAGGCAAAAAAACAATGGTTGGCGAGGATTCAATCACTGTGCACATTGCAGATAGGCCAAATTATTGTGGTTGGTGTAAACGACTACAGGATGGGCTGCACCCTTGAGAATATAGCGATACTCCACCAAGGAAATCTTTATCTCCAGCAACTCACTGATGGAATAGTTGTGTTCAAAAGCAGAAAAAACCTTGCAGAAGAATCTGCAGGTGACCATTCGCCCAGAGGAAGATTGCTGTGTGAAGACAGCCCCGGCCCCAGAGGAAAATGCATCCAGTTCCAGAAAGAACTGTTTACTGATCTCCGGCTATGCAACACCCGGGCTGATAAAAAAAAGCCTGTTTCAAAGAAAGAAAACTATTCCAAATCTTTGGAATATCAGCCCTGCGGATCATGGCAGAAATTGGAGCAGTTCGGGACAAGAAATGTGGTACAAATTGACGGTAATAATCAGCAAATCCCAAAAACCGTTGGACTGTCTTAACACCGTCAGGATGCGGTGATAACATTACTTTATCCAAATATCATTACACAGTACTCGTAGTGTCCATCCCGGATGTTAAAGGCGGTCTTCCATTCGTCCCCCTAGCAGATGCGGATTAGATTGTATGCTCCTCGCAGATTCAATTTAGATAAGATCCTGGAACTTCTAAAGCGATCAAACAACTCCGGAATGAGAAACAAGAGATATTTATTCTTGATTGTGATCTGAATGCATCCCCTGAAATCTATACAGAGTCAGAGTGTGCCATCCTTTTTCTTCACAAAGAAGAAACCAGCTACTGCTTTGGAGAAGGACTTCTGAATGAATCCCCTGGCCAAATTCTCGTTGATATAATTGGACATAGCAAGGGTCTCTACCTGAGACAGAGGGTAAATATGGTTACGAGGAGGTGAGGAGCCTGGAAACAGGTCTCTTGGACAATCATACGACATATGTGGAAGCAGCATCTCTGCTTCCTTCTTTTCAAAACGTCTGCAAAGGACCAATAGGCAGATGGCAGATTAGGTAGGGATATTTTGTGCAGGAAGCATCGTGAATGGTAATTATTTATTCAGAGGTGTAGTATGGCATATATTTATATCCTGGGGGTAGTATACTGATGCTATTTTTAAGGGCACAGTGTCTGGAAGTGCTGTTGAAGACAGAGAAGAGGGAAATCTGGAAAGAAAAGGTCTGGGAGTGAAATCTCAGCATGGCGTCTGTATTACATGTACACAAAAGGGAGAGGAACAACTACCAATCAGGCAAAATGTCATCTACAAGGTACCTGGATGTAAATGTTTATGTGTGACTGACTTAATTTCATTGGTACTGTGTTTCCTGTTTGACTGATAACAATGGTGGGAGTTGTTTTTAAGAACGTACTGGGAATTGCAGGTTCAATTAACAACCTCTTCTGATTCCAATTGTTTCCCCCAGTTATTTCCCCCTGTACTCACCTTCCGTGCTGGCGCAGTTACGGCACTGTCAGTAATTGAAGTTCGGGGGTCTACATGACATTGTGATGTCACGTGAGCCTAGCGATTGCTAGCGATGTCGAGCGCGATAGCACCCGCCCCCGTTCGTGTCGTTCGTGCGTCATTTGGTGCTCGCTGCCGTAGCGAACATTATCGATACGGCAGCGTCACACGCACATACCTTGTCAGCGACGTCGCTGTGACCGCCGAACAATCCCTCCCTCAAGGGGGAGGTGCGTTCAGTGTCATAGCGATGTCACTGCAGCGTCAGTAAGTGGCCGGCAAATAGAAGCGGAGGGGTGGAGATGAGCGGGACGTAACATCCCACCCCCCTCCTTCCTTCCGCAATGCTGGTGGACGCAGGTAAGGAGATGTTCGTCGTTCCTGCGGTGTCACACACAGCGATGTGTGGTGCTGCCGGAACCACGAACAACATCATACATGTGGCAGCAACGATATTAAGGAAAGGAGAGACGTGTCAACGATCACCGTTTTTGAACGATTTTTCGATCGTTGATCGTTGCTCCTTGGTGTCACACGTTGCGATGTCGCTAATGGCGCCGGATGTGCGTCACTAACGACGTGACCCCGATGATGTATAGGTAGCGATGTCGCAGCGTGTAAAGCACGCTTAATACTTGTAATGCCACATGATTGATTAAAGACATTATAAGAGCAGGTCTGAATGTTGCTGGAGATGGGAGTGTCCACATACCTCCACCTGTGAGTGGGGCTCATAGTATATAATGTGAGTGTTTGTTTGAGCACATGGTCTGACAGAGAGAGACAGTCCCAGGGGAAGACTGCCCCCCTGGAGGGGGGCTGTGTGTGTGTGTACTGACTGGAGTCACTGTGTGGGTGCGCACAGTGGTGCAAGCTGGAGGCGTTTGACCAGAGGGTCAGACACATACGCACCCATGGTAGTGTCAGACAGAGGTATGTTGTATTAGTTAGCGCCCAGCCGGGCCAGCCAGTACTGTTATATCATACGATGTAACATATGATGTGTTATGTAGGATCTGGTAGGCTGGAAATAAAAGCCTTATGTTGCCTGTATATGGACTGTTTGGGGTCTGTGTCACTGCCATCCCGTAATATAATGCCCAGGGCGTCACAAAATATATATGTGTGTATTTACATGTTTGTGTGTATGTACAATTGTGCTGGAGGCACATGGGACTTGAAAGATTCCTGACTCATTACGCGATGTGCACCTTTTAATGAATATGAATTCGGTGAATATTACTGCAGTAGTTTCATGTATTAAGACTGGCATGCACAACGCCAGTCTTCATGAATCAGGACCATTGTTCTCGGCAGCACACCGCTCAGTGTAAACAGGAGATGTGCTGCTGATAACATTATGTGTATGGAGACAGAATGATCTATTAGTGATCATTCTAACCCCATCTTTCTTTGTCAGCCTGTGTGAGGAGGTTCATACACAAGCGCTGGATGACATTACTATAGTCGATCGCGCTTGTTTAAAGATCTAAAATTGGCTCCTGTAAGTACAACTTAAATGTTTGCCGATGACAATGCAATGCGTGACCAGTTGGAGCCACATTTTTAGATTTTGCCAAGGGCCTTACTACTAAAACCGCCCTAATTAAGGGATCTGACTACAAATGGGGTTTGTATACGATTTCTTTTTGACATCCATGAATGAGCAGAAATGTCTGTCTCTAATAATAATATTTATATAGCGCCATTAATTCCACAGCGCTTTACATACATTGGCAACACTTTCCCCATTGGGGCTCACGATATAAAATCTCTATCACTAGGTCTTTGGAGTGTGGGAGGAAACTGAAGATCCCAGAGGAATCCCATGCAAACACAGGGAGAACATACAAACTCCTTGCAGATGATGTCCTTGGTGGGATTTGAACCCATGACCTCAGCACTGCTAACCACTGAGCCAACATGCTGCCCATAATAATCAGAGGATCAACAAAAAAATTGTATCTGTGGCTGAGCAGAAAAAAAAACAAAGATTGAAATGCAGAAATCTAAATTTTCTGCACAGACCGATTTATATCTTACATAATTTTAAAGGATCACATAATGGATTCCTGCAGCAGCCACTTGAGGGAGCCTCACGTTATTGAGTCAAATGTATAAGAAGCATAAACAGAAAAGTCAACATATTTGTTATTGGAAAATATGTAATAAATATAAATTATATCTTCCAAATGAACAAAGTCATAGATTAGTAACACACATTGGATATAGATAGATAGATAGATAGATAGAGATCATAAATGTTTAGTCTCATTCATAAAACCCCCAATGGTACTAGTCTGTACAAGTTACGCAGAAAGCAGGGATACATTTTCTGCAATGAAACAAAGAACAATGACTGCATTTATTATCTATTAATGGAGAAAACAAGTGAGTACACTAATGTTTAGTGTTACTTCACCCTCCCCCACACATTATTGAGGCTTTTTTGTCTCATTATATGTGTAGCAGTTACCAGATAACTTTGTTTTAAAGGACATTTGTCACCAGGTTTTTGCTACTTCTTCTGAGAGCAGCAATTGTAGCAAATATAAGCTATAATGTAGGAAAAGACACCCTGATTCTAGTGACGTATTACGTAGTTTACTGCGTGCAGCAGTTGTAATAAAGAGTTTTGAGATGTTTCATGTAGCAGAGCTCAGAAAGCTAAACCTGCCCACACCCAAGATTAGAAGTTTTCTGTGTACATTGTATATTGATATTGAGCTGCTAATCATTGCTCCTGGTGAGATTGAACCAGGTCTCACTGGGCACCTAGTCCAGCAGTGATAATCTCCTACTGACTAAACACTCATTGTATTGAAACAACAGCACAGCCTAATTGTCATGGTTCTGATTTGCATAGTCTGCTCTCCTGCAGAGCTGCTGCTCTGTTGTCCTATTGAGCGTGATGCTCGGGTTGTTTTCCAGGATCAAGTCCTTCGTTAGTGCTGGGAGGGGCCTGTTCACTGGCGTCCCGTTCTGGATGATAGCTCTGCTTCATTAGGGAGCGACTTCACCTGGAACGCCACCAGTCGTTGTTCCTATTCCACAGTTTGTGCTTCTGGCTCTTGTAATTGTATTGTTCTGATCTACCCCGGACCTTAGTTACCCTTCTCCGACCATTCCCCTGACTTTGACATGGCTCCCTGGCTCCTGACCTCCAGCTCATACCCTGACCTCGGCTCCGCTTTCTCCCTGTGTCCTGATGTTACCACCTGGCTCCTGACCTAAGTCTCGTTCCCTGACCTCGGCTCCGCTTTCTCCCTCTGTCCTGACATTATTTCCTGGCTCTCTACCTCTGGTTTGTTGAATACTCCACCATCCACTACTTACTAGTTGTAGCTAGTGAGACCACATGGATAAGCATCTCACTAATAAGTGGTACATCCATGGAATCAGTGTCAGTTCTTACGTAATGCTGCCAACATATCCAAGTGTTCCTTTTACCCCAATTTGACATACAGTCATGGTCAAAAGTATTGTCACCCTTGAAATTGTTCCAGAAAATGAAGTACTTCTCTCAGAAAATTATTGCAATTACATGTGTTGTTAGATATGCACATTTATTTCCTTTGTGTGCATTCGAACAACACAAAAAAAAACTGAAAAAAGGCAAATTGAACATATTTTCACACAAAATTCCAAAAATGGTCAGGATAAAATTGTTGGCACCCTCAACTTAATATTTGTTTGCACACGCTTTCAAATAAATAACTGTAAACAATCGCTTCTTATAACCATCAACAAGTTTCTTACACCTCTCAACTGCAATTTTGGACCATTCTTCTTTTGCAAACTGCTCCCGGTTTCTCATATCTGAAGGGTGCCTTGTCCCAACAGCAATTTGAACATCTCTCCCCAGGAGTTCAATGGGATTTAGATCCGGACTCATTGCTGCCACTTCAAAGCTCCCCAGCGCTTTGTTTTCACCCATTTCTTTGTGCTTCTTTAAGTATATATAGGCTCATTGTCCTGCCTGGACACATGACGTAAGATGCAAACACAGCTTTCTGACACTGCGCACTACATTGTGACCCATAATCCTTTGGTATTCTTCTTATTTTAGTATAGTATGTTGGCACTTAGTCAAGGCACCCAGTGTCAGAGACAACAAAACAATCCCAAAACATCTTTGAACCTCCACTATATTTGACTGTAGGCACCGTTTTCTTTTCTTTGTAGGCCTCATTGCGTCAGTAAACAGGAGAATAATGTACTTTTCCAAAAATCTCTATCTTGGTTTTATCTACCCACAGGGTGATTTGATTTCTCAGAAGGATTTTGGCTTACATACATTTTGGCTATCTGCAGTATAGCTTTTATATGTCTCTGTGTCAAAAGTGGGGTCCTCCTGGTTATCCTGCCATAGCATTTCATTTAATTCAAATGTGGAAGGAAAGATCGCACTAACACTGATGCACCGTGAATCTGCAGGAAAGCTTGAATTTATTTGGTACTTGATTTGGGCTATTTATCCACCATCCAAACTATGCCGCATTGCAACCGTTCATCAATTTTTCTCTGTCATTCACATCCAGGGAGATTAGCTAGTGTCATGGGTTGCAAACTTTGTAATCATGTTGCACAATATGGACAAAGGAATATCAAGATCTCTGGAGGTGGACTTGTAAGCTTGAGATTGTTGATCATTTTCAACAATTTTGGTTCTCAAGGCCTTGGGCAGTTCTCTTCTTTCTGTTCTCTATGCTTATTGTGGCACACACATACACACAATGCAAAGATTGAGTCAACTGTCACCTATTTATCTGGGTTCAGGTGTGATTTTCATATTGCCCACACCTGTTACTTGCCACAGGTGAGTTTGAAAAAGCATCACATGTCCAAACAAGGTTGTTTACCCACAATTGTTTGAAATTGTTTTATGTTTTAAATAATTATGTTTTGAAACAAAGTGGTTTACCCACTCATCTTTTCTATTTTCTACCTATTGTATTTATAGTAATCTCCAAACTTCAACAGGATCATCTTCACCATCCCATGAATACTCTTTGTAAATGTGTTGTCTATATGCAGAGGCGGATTAAAAGTAGCCAAGTCCCTGGGCAGTTTAGAAGGTGTAAAATCGTGAAACTATCTTCATTTTCTAGACAATCATCTTGGCTATCTCATACATAAATTTAACATGCTATTAATTTATCATGTACAGTGGCAAAGGTTTGGACACCCCTGGTCAACATTATTGTTATTGTGAACAGTTAAGCAAGTTGAAGATGAAATGTTCTCTTAAAGGCATGAAGTTAAAGATGAAACATTTCCTTTGTATTTTAGACCAAAAAATATATATAATTTTTTACATTTTAAAATTAACTAAAAAGGAAAATTGGCAGATACAATAGTTTTGGCAGCTTTGGAAATGTGTGCTCAGAAAACTTTGATCACGGTTTCAGACCTTAGTTAGCCTGTAAGGGTTATGGATTGTTCACTATCATCATTAGGAAAGGCCAGGTGATGCAAATATCACAGCTTTATAAATAGCCAGCCTCCTCCAACCTTGTGCCAAAAAACAGCAGGCATGGGTTCTGCTAAGCAGCTGCCTAGCACTCTGAAAATGGAAATAGAGGCCCAAAAGCAGGAGAAGGCTATAAGAAAATAGTAAAGCGTTTTTAAGTTGCCTTTTCCTCAGTTCGAAATGTAATTAAGAAATGGCAATTAACAAGAACAGTGGAGGTCAAGAGAAGGTCTGGAAGACGAAGCAAAATATCTGTGAGAGCTGCTTGTAGGATTGCTAGGAAGGCAAATCAGAAACCCCCCCCCCCCCCCCCCCCACTTGACTTCAAAATACCTTCAGGAAAATTTAGCAGACTTTGGAGTTGTGGTACATTGTTTTACTGTTCAAAAGGCACCTGCACAAATATGACCTTCATGGAAGAGTCATCAGAAGAACACCTCTTCTGTGTCCTCACCATAAGATTCAGCATCAGAAGTGGGCAATGCATTTTGGAAAAAAGTCCTGTAGAGGTCAAAATAGAACTCTTTGGCCACCATAATCACAGCTATGTGTGGAGACAAACAAAGGGGCACAAGATTTCAGGAAAAAAACATATCGCCAACCATTAAGCATGGGAACGGATCAATAATATTTGGGAGTTGTGCTGCAGCATGAGGAAAATTTCAAGGGTTGAGGACTGAATGTGTTCAATGAAATTTCAATAAATTCTTGATGCAAACATAACACCATCTATAAAAATAAGTTGAAGTTGAGAAGAGGATGGCTTCTAGAAATGGATAATTATCCTAAACAGATGTCGAACCCACAATAGACTACCTGAAAAGGCGCAAGCTGTGGGTTTTACAATGGCCCTCACAGACCCCTGATCTGAACATTATTGAATATTTGTGGCTAGACCTCAGAAGAGCAGTGCAAGCAAGACGACCCAGGAATCTCACAGAACTAGCAGACTTTCTGGAAGAATGGATGAAAATCCCTCACAAGAATTGAAAGACGCTTGGTTGGGTACAAAGAGTGTTTACAACCTGTGATACTTGCCTAAGAGGGTTTTACTAGTTACTAACTATGCATATTGACCAAACTTTTCCATCAGCCCATCTTCCTTTTTGGTTAATTTTAAAATTTAAAAAGTTGAAAATTATATATTTGTTTGCCTGAAATACAAAGGATATGTGTCATCTTTAATGTTATGCCTTTTACAGATCATTTAATATTCAACTTGCTTAACTGTTTACAATAACAACAATTTTGACTAGGGGTGCTTAAACTTTTGCATGCCACTGTAATTTGTTATGCAGATTCTTGTCATGTCACTGTATTGTTAGTGTTCTGCTAATAAAATACATTTTGGGTTTTATTATTTTGTTAGTATTTTGAAAACCCACCTTCAGCTTTCAACACTGCCTGAATCTTTCTATACATGCTTTTGATCAGATTCAAGAATGTCTTAACTGAAATATGAGTCCAGGTTTCTTCTATGCATTCCCAATGTTGGTGCACACTGGTCAACTCCCTTCAGTATGTATATAGCGTTTTCTTCAACTTTGCGCACAAGTGTACGATTGGGTTGAGGTCTGGGGACTGTGGGGGCCAATCCAGCACCTCAACCTCATTGTCATTAAACCATTTCTTTGACAATTTTGATGTATGCTTTGGGTGGTTGTCCTGTGGGAACAGTATGTCGTCGTTTTCATACCAATAATACTCAAAGTAACTTGTCTTGTAGGATACTCAAATATAGCTTAGCATTGAGACCACCATTGATCCTGGTCAAGTATCAAAAGCCTTTAGCCTTTGACTGTGGAACAATCAGATACCACCAAGCTCCATCCATCCCTTTCCTCTGTCTCTTCCAGACCCATTGATGATGTTATAGGGCCAGTACCTCACAGAAGAGGTGATGGGAGGACCCCTGGAATTGCACTGACATTCTGTATTTCTGGCAGCGGAGCTCCAGGAAAGCTCCCTGCCCAGTTATGAGCGTCGCTGTTGGCAGAGCACAAAACATTATAATGATAGCAAACTGGCCATGCAGCCCCATTGAGTTTGGGTCCCTTGCGTTCGCCTACATTGCCCTCATTATAATCCACTTACGCCTAAATGTATTGTTTACAACCCTAACTGTGAAATGTAGGATATTAATAATTTTGCGAAATGTGCATTCTGAAAACTTGTTAATATTAAAAATAATTATTCTCTCTGCTTCTTGGCACACACTGAGCATAGAATCAATTGCTAAATGCTCCGGGGTTTGCCCTTAAGCCTTTTTTACTTCTAAAACTTCTCAGTTCTCCACAGAAGTTCTTCCCTGGGGAATATACAAAGCAACAGGAATACATTTTGCCTCTAAAAGATAAAATATCATTGACGCAATCCCATCTTTGTACCTACAGGACATGCTCTCATCAAAACCATGAAAAGCATTAGGATGAAGCAGGATGTCCTAGGAAGACGCAATGAAAGTTTCTAAAATGACTATATAGTCATTATGAATACTAAAGTCCACAATAAAAAGAAAAACATCAAAGTGACAAAAAAATCCCAAATACTTTTGGAAGGATAACAATGATGTAAGCTTCTTTTTTCCAGAAGTGAATTATATTAAGCTGCTACACATCATAAATCATCAGCCTGCATCCATAAACATTGAGGAAAAAGAATCAATTGCTTGTGTTGATGCCACGCAGAGGCACAAATCAGGCATTGACCAATTTCTAAATCACTGTGCTAAAAGAATCTAAAACGTTATATAATGTTATGCTATGTAACGTATTAATGACTATGTCAATGCCATTTCCCATTTGTCACTTATTCCCCTACTGAAGAACTATTGGTAAATTAACATTACAGCCCTGAGGTCTCTTCATCCATGTGGTCACTTCCCGCACAAATGTCCATTGCTCCCGACATCACTTACATCTATGCAGGGGATCAGCGCTAGGTCTCTTACGGACAGCCAGGTGGTGAAGCTTACTTTAGGTCTTACAGGATGGGGAGTGCAGTGTGTACACCAGCTTCCCTTGCCTTTACTGTGCTGTATAGGGTGAGTCAACAGTGCATGAAAAATTCTCTATTAGTTGGTCTCCCCCTAACTAGACTTTGTCCTCTACAAACCATCCTTAAAGCAGCAGCCAGGGTCACCTATCTGGCTAACCGCTACTCAGATGCTTCTGCTCTGTGCCAGTCATTACACTGGCTGCCTAAATACCACAGGATCCAAATCAAATTGCTTGTTCTCACCCACAAAGCTCTCCATAGTGCAGCACCCCCTACATCTCCACCCTCCTCTCTGTCTGTCACCCTACCCATTCTCTATGCTCCACAAATTACTTTCAACTAACATCCACACTAATTCGAACCGCCCACTCCTGGCTTCAAGACTTCTCCAGAGCTGTACCAATACTCTGAAATGCTCTATCCCAAGAAACTAGGATGAACTACAACTTACTCAGCTTCAGACGCTCTAAAAAAACACATGTTTTTTGGGGTGGCCTATCATACTCCCTAATCGAATTCAATTCACATAGTCCCCTCAGAACATAGACTTCTCAGAACATAATTCTCTGTCAAACTCCACCGCACCCAAAAGCATCACAAAAATTGGATGATGCAATCTTTATCTATCTCCCATTTCTTTACGATGGCTGGATTGTCGTAAATAACCACCTGTACCTTGCCCCCCCCTCCCCACTGTAGATTGTAAGCTCCAATGAGCAGGGTTGTTTTTATTTTTGCCCTAATTATTGTATCTTCTATAACTGTTACTTGTTTGTATATGAACCTCTGACTTGTAAAGCGCTGCAGAATATGTTGGTGCTATAGAAATAAATATTATTATAACATGATATACATTCTTTGAAAAAGATACTGCAGTTACTGAGCTGTGCTCTGTCCTTTGCTGAAGTCTTACTTGTAGCTCTTGTTGAAACTTATCTAAGCTGAAAAGTAGAGGTTTTCTATTGTAAATGGGTTGCACAGTATAGGAGTATAGGGCTGTAAAGCCTTTTTTTCTTCCACCAGTTTAAAGTAAATATGTCCTTCAGCCTGAAATCCATTGTTTTCAATGCAATTGTGCCAGAAAATTGGAGCAAATCACATTCAGAGGCTGAAAACGTGTCCTGATCCAACCTGTCCAACTGACACATCTGCAGGGCTTGTTCCAACTTGATTTACCTTTACGATATGGTAAATGATTATTTTTGTTGGATTTTTCCACTAAAAGCTTTAGGTACAAGAGATCTATCTGCAAATATTAGTCATTTATTGAAGAATATACTTTTTGTTCTCCTATAAAGAGTAGTGCTGTTTCTAGTTGAGAAAAAAGAAGCAGATACTTTTTTCTTATCCAAGCTCTCAGAAAGTAATTCTACATATTCTATAGGGCAGTATGAAAATAGACAACCCTTATAAATAGGAAACACTAAATAGGGTTAAATAGTCCAGGATTAGTCAACAGGAGGTTTCGCGATTTCCTAAAACCCCTGTCCCCTGACTGCAGTTTGTATAAAACATACAAACAAATGTACTTCTCACCCTTCCCAGGTCCAACCATGAGTCTATACTGCTGGTCCCAGTGTCTGTTATTCTTGGCAGAATTCATGTCAATTACAGACACTGGGAGCATTGATGGAGGCTCAACTCTGGCCATAAGGGTAAGAATTCCCCGTTTCATTTTGTAAGATAAATTGCAGTCAGGGATGTGTTTAACAAAATAGAAAAACCTCTGTAAAGGGAATCTGTCATCAGCTTTTTGCTATCTCATCTGAGATTAGCATGATATAGGCAAAGAAATCCTGAACCAAATGATGTATCACTTAGATTACTGGGTGCAGCAGTTCTGTCATAGTCAGAGATTTTAGATTTAGCCATATAGCAGTGCTGAGAGAGCTGCCACCGCCCACGCCAGGTTCTCAATAGAGACTGTACAATGACAGTGAGGTGTCAATCAGAGGAGTGGGTGTGCCGGACTGCCGTGCGCGTAACACTGCAGTCCAAGATATGATAAGTCCTGCTGGTTAAACAAACACAGTAAAGATACTACAGATGGATCTTGACAAGACAGGCATCCCTGAATTCTTTGTTTTAACCCTTGCTGCATGCTATCTTCATATTACTTAGCTAAAACCTTATGACAGATTCCCTTTAATAAGCTGCAAGAGTATATTCCCACAGGTGACATATGAAGGGATTTTACACAGAATGTCCGCTAAGTTATAATAGCACTGCTGTATATCATGTTCTAAGAAATCTCCTGTATATTTGATATGCACAGAATAAATTGACACATTACAGTAGATTTCAACCTTTCAATTATTTGTGGACTTACGTTATGGCAAAAATTGTCCTTTTTGGAAAAGGTACAACATATTTCTAATAAATGTCGAGCAAGGTTTTTAAGTTTTTATAATTTCTGGTGCTTTAGATTCTTGTGAGAGTTCAGTTCTTGACTCAAAGAAGCGCTAAACGGATGACGGATGGTTAGACAAGACGATCCTGCTTCAGATGTGCACAGAAGGATCAGTAAGATTATTCAGAGTTCATAGGCTTGACTAACCTTCCTAAACCCAATATTACCATGTCTGTGTGTGGTTCTACCATTTCTCCCCAGTGTCATGCCCGCTGTCTTGAGGTTATATTTGACTCAGATCTCTCCTTCACTCCCCACATTCATTCACTCGCTCGTTTAGGTCACCTACACCTCAAAGACATCTGTAGAATATGAACGTTTTCTTACCGTTGACTCTGCAAAAAACCCTTACCATCACTCTTATTCATTCTCTCTTGGATTATTGCAATTTTCTACTAATCGGTCTCTCTATTACTAAACTCTCCCCTCTATAATCCATCTTAAATGTCGCAGCCAGGATCATCTCAAGAACCGCTTCACTGATGCCTCTGCTCTGTGCCAATCATTGCACTGGTTGCCTATCCGCTGCAGAGTCCAATATAAACTTATCACTCTGACCCATAAAGCCCCCCACAGATCTGCACCGCCCTACATCTCCTCCTTCATCTCTGTCTATCATCCTATCTGTGCCCTCTGTGCCACTAATGACTTAAGACTGACATCCTCAATAATCCAAACCTCTTCACTCTCATGTACAAGATTTGTCTCGAGTTGCGCCAATGCTCTGGAACACACTACCAAGAACAATTCCATTAATTCCCAAAATACACACTTTTAAGCGGGCCATATAAAAACTCATTTCTTTAGACTAGCCTATCACCTCACTCATCTCACTATTCCCATTCTGCCCTTTACTAAATTTTCTTCCATTTCTGGTCCCCTCTATCATCTGGTTACATACCCCCCATGTACTTTATTACACTCTGTATCTGTACTTGTATCATTTCTGGCTGGTGACCGGTTCAAGCAGCTGAATTTAAATTTCCTATTATTATACTGGTTGCCGGACCATATATGACAAGCTTTTCTCCCCCCCCATTCGCTTTTTGTGTCTCTCCTATTTCCTCATAGACTGTAAGCTTACGAGCAGGGCCCTCACTCCTCTTGGTATCTGAATTTTGTTATTCTGTAAAGTCTCATATTGTCTGTACATGTCCCCTCTGAATTGTAAAGTGCTGTGGAATATGTTGCCGCTATATAAATAAAAATTATTATTATCATAGGCTGCCATTGTTTTCAGCACATAGGACGATGCGCTTCCGAGGAGGATGTTTACACTGCATGATTATCATGAAAGTGTTCCTAAGAGGTCGCAACAAGCATGAAGTGGTGCATAAGAAACCAGGTAGACCGCTCAGCAGACTCGAGGTGTAGAAAGGAGCAGCCTGCAAAATATACCATGGACAGTACTTATGTGCAATGTAATTAGAAAAATGAATAGTATACACATTCCCGTTATACTCTTTCATTCTATATACCTCAGGGTTGGACATATCATTGGTGCAGCCAAAGTAGGTGGAATTGTGCATTTTGATGAGCTCTTGGGCTGCAAAGGGCCCATGTACTGTTCTTGCATAGGGGCCTCTTTTGTCTGTGTCCGCCAATGATATACCGATGTATTCAGTCTCGGTACGCAGCTTGAGTCAATGCATGGGAATTTAAGGATCGCTACTTTCAACAGGTGGCGCTGCGCTAGAGTTTGTCTCCAGTCCGGGAGAGACAATTTGAATATTCCCCAGAGGGGCGTGGCAGCTATAAAGTCCCCTTACTTTACTGGCAGCCAGACTGGCTTGCAAAGTCTCCTTAAGGAGAATAGTGTTCCCCCGTGGTCCCCACAAAACTTCTCATGAGCCAGATCAGGCACCCCATACTTTGCACTGACGAGGGGCAAGCACCCCGAAACACCGTGTCTGCAAATTGGGATTCTGATCTCGCTTATATATCCTAGGTCATATGCAAAGGATTGTTAAAAATCCACATTTGACTTTTAGGATCGCTACTTCCAATAGGTGGCGCTGCGCTAGAGTTTGTCTCCTTTCCTGGAGAGACAATTTGGGAATATAAGAAAACAGTTGCTCTTATGGTCCAGCTCCTGATCCCACTCTGTAGTGGAGCTATACACTTTTCTTATCAGACAGTACATATAGGATAATGCTGGACAAAAATACCCAAGTTAAATAACTTGCAGTAAAGGGAACTTAACAATTATGGTAATTTTAGAAAAATAAAATGACAATTATCCCATTATAGTCGCACTAAGTAATCAGAAACTCCAAATACTACACTAGCCAAAGACTCGAGTGCTCTTTAATAGGGACTTTAAATTCCCCATGTTAAAATACTTGTACTGTGCATTACTAGAAACCCCACAGAGCTATGTCCCTTCCTAATGAATAACTATTGATGTCTCGCTCTCTGTAAAATAACGCCGCTGCTATTAAAGGGATGTCGGATGACTTTAGAACATTCCCGCAGGAGTCAGTAAGGCTAATTATTGAAAATCTTTAATATCTTGATTTTTAAGGTCTGTATAAATGTAAAAACGTCTCAACACCTACTATTCAAAAAACCCAAACAGGAACACAAAGAAGAACTAACAGAAAAAAAAGTACCATTATTGAGCATTATTTGAATTGCACCATTAAGACGCAGACAACCTGTGGCTATATGGTCGCTCAGGGACTACATGTTCCAGCTTTAATAGCACAACTACAGCAAAAAAGAGCTGGTTACGGTAATGCAGGGTTATAGCCCTGCAGTGAGTAAAAATATTTAAGGGGATCTTCAATATTTTCATTGGTAAGACCTTTGACGAGGAGCTGTCAGCGTTACTGATTTGTCCATTTTAGTAACGAGCTGTATTCCCCATATAATAATTTTCGAGCATGCTTTCTTACAGCTCTTTATTGTGCTATTCCTCTTACTCCTCTGAAAAATGTATGAATAAATTGACAACTGGGTGTTATCAATTATAGGGTTTCCCTAAACAGTGACACTGCTCATCCAATCAGTGCTGAAAATGTTACACTGTGTAGGAAAAGCCCCTTTTAATAAAGGAGGGGTGCACTGTCACATTTTACTAGAAAAAGGCATTTACAAATTATCTACATCTACAAGAAAAATGTTCTCTATGTTCAAGAAATCATTGTTGGGGAATGATATATGCACTTTATCCCTCTACATTCTGTCACGCTAGAAATACCAAGTGAACAGCGAAAAGGAAGGAAACCCTGTGTCAAGAGAATGGGGAGATGATGACCCCTGATCAAACCGTCCACTGGCCCCTGGCTCCCCTAACCACCCTAGATAGGTTCATCACCTATGGGCCGAGTGGGATTCCTGGCCCTGGCTAACCCCAAACAGAGCCCCAGGTAAGGAATAGATGGGATGTGCACTTAAGGTACCGTCACACTAAGCGAAGCTCCAGCGATCCCACCAGCGATCTGACCTGGCAGGGATCGTCGCTACACGGGTCGCTGGTGAGCTGTCAAACAGGAAGATCTCCACAGAGTTCAGCCACCAGCGACCCGTGTAACGACGCTGTGCTTCGTAACCATGGTACACATTGGGTTACTAAGCAAAGCGCTTTGCTTATAGTTACCCGATGTGTACCTTGGCTACGTGTGCAGAGAGCAGGGAGCCAGCTTCTAGAAGCTGCAGGCACTAGTAACCAAGGTAAATATCATGTAACCAAGCAAAGCCTTTGCTTGGTTACCCGATGTGTACCTTGGTTACCAGTGTCTGCAGAAGCCGGCTCCCTGCTCCCTGCACATTCAGATCGTTGTTCTCTCGCTGTCACACACAGCGATATGTGCTTCACAGCGGGAGAGCAACGACCAAAAAATGGTCCAGGACATTCAGCAATGACTGGTGACCTCACAGCAGGGGCCAGGTCGTTGCTGGATGTCACACACAGCAATATCGCTAGCAAGATCGCTGTTGTGTCACAAAAACCGTGACTCGGTTGCGATGTGGCTAGCGATGTCGCTTAATGAGACGTGGCCTTTAGTCAACCTAAAGAAAACACAGGGAACACAAAAAGGAAAAAGTAAACAAACAACTTATCTCCAAGATGACTCAGGGAGAGGAACAGCAACATACAACGATAGAAGGTAAAGATATCGGAACATCCAACGTAAAATAATAATAATAATAATTTTATTCATTTATATAGCGCTATTAAATTCCACAGCACTTTCCATACAATGGCCACACTGTCCCCATTGGGGCTCACAATCTAGGTTCCCTATCAGTATGTCTTTGGAGTGTGGGAGGAAACCGGAGAACCCGGAGGAAACCCACGCAAACACAGGGAGAACAATCAAACTCCTTGCAGATGGTTTCCTTAGTGGGACTAGAACCCAGGACCCCAGCGCTGCAAGACTGCAGTGCTAACCACTGAGCCACCGTGCCGCCCAACGTAAAATAATTTCTTTCTTTATTGTCACGTAGTATTGAAAAAGTCCATCCATATTTAGAAGACCTTTCTAAATATGGATGGACATTTTTTTAATACTACGTGACAATAAAGAAATTATTTTTTGTTGGATGTGCCGATATCTTTTCCTTCTATTCAAGTTATAGTCCACCTGGCAGACTTCATATCGTTGCATTCCATGGATGTATAGAGACCATATGCCATTGGGCATGTCAAGCTTTCCTCCACCTTGTCTGTTGTTGAACATACAACAATGTTCCTCCAGGTGATTACAAGCCAACTCTTTGCACTCAAGACGGTATAGAAATTTAAAATCACCAGCAAACACCAATGGAAAATGCAGGTATTTAAGAACACAAAGAGTAGTGATGGGGATTAACAGTTTAAGGCTGGGGCCACACGGGAATTACTGCGATCCCCTCGCATTACACTTGGCTCATGCTGGCAGTACAGCAGAGCAGAGTGTCATGCGAGTGTCCCTGCGACTGAGGTCCGTTTGTGTGAGCGGACCTCAGCTGCGGGGGGGCGGGCCGGCACGGAGGAGGGGAGGGAGGGATTTATCTCCCTCTCTCCTCCGTAGCCGGCTATTGCTATTCTCGCACTGCACTCGCGGTACACCGGTGTACCGCGAGTGCAGTGCAATTTTTCTCTCGCCCCATTGACTTGAATGGGTGCGAGAGAAACAATGATCGCATTACAATCGCAGCATGCTGCGATTGTTTTCTCGGTCCGATTAGGGCTGAGAGAATAATCGCTCATGTGTGCTGACACACAGGCTAATATTGGTCCGAGTGGAATGCGATTTTTTTTATCACACTCCACTCGCACCGTTTTTCTCACCGTGTGTATTAGGCCGAAAGGTGAGGATATCCAAAGGGTCCGTAAAGGAAAAGGATTAACTCCAAACAGAGAAGATACAAAGGTTTCTATTTTATCACAGAAGGAAGAGTAGAATGTCAGGGAGAGGTTTGTGTAGCCAAACACAGCGACCTTCTATGGCTGGACACCACAATTTAGAGTGTATTGAAGTTGAAAATGCTAATGATTAACATGAGTCAAAATTACTTGTAGATTACAATATTTCCATGAAACTCTTAACATGTGCATGACTTTCTACCTGCCTGGAAATACGCAGTGCACCGATATAGCTGGGGTTCTGCATCCAACTTCATTAAGCATTCCCAGGCATATAGTAAGTCATGAGAATATCAGAGATTTGTGCTGGTTTGGCAATCAGGATCCACGGTAAATCTAGTCTGAGGGAATCAACACCCTGCCGGACTACTCCTACATCATTTGCATATGACAAGCCTGACTTAAATATATTTTTTTAAAGGAGAGAAACATTTTTATGGAATATAAAGTTTTTTTCTTTTAACACATGCCAAGACTTATGTAAAGTTAATTTTGCAGTTAATTTGGTACAGGAGAAGGGACACTTATCTTTAAGTTGAATATACAAATATGTGTCATATACATGGGTGTGGACCCACTGCGCGACAGACTGGTCTTCCCTTGGAGAGGTGTGACTAAGTGCCTACCGGATATTCACCAGAGCCACTTATGGTCAGGTTTGATTTGGCTGCTGGTAGACACCAAGTATCACTCCAGGGCAGTCCCTGGACTGCAGAAGTTGATCCCATGGGTCAGCGGCAAAGATACACAGCTTAGAGTAACAGGCAGGACTTGTTCAGGATCACAGGCAGGGTGGTACAGGTTCAGGCTAGAAGGCTGGTTCAGACAGGACAGCTGATCAGACAGAACGGTTGATTCAGACAGGATGGCTAATTCAGACAGAACGGCCAAATCAGACAGAATGGCTGATTAAGATATGAAGGCTGATTCAGACATGACGGCTGCAACGGGCTACAGGCTGGCAGGATGAAAACAAGTTCAGGCAGACTGGACAGGTTCGAGTTCAGGTTGGCAGGACGAAATCAGGTACGAGCACAAGGTCACAGACACTGACAACTAACTAGCAGGTGAGGAATCTCACAATATAGAGCAGTTGCTCAGGCACATCCCAGAAGGGGAGAGTGCCTTAAATACCAAGTGTCCTTCAACCATTGGCTGGGGACACTTCCAGACTGCATGCACTGCTCATTTTAGAGGTGGGGAGAGCACATGCTTGCGACCATAGCATGCTCCCAGGAGACCTGCACGGTGTGCACAGGCCCTGGGAGCAGAGAGACGCTAAGGGAACCAGAATAAGAGCAGCTGGTTAATCGGGGCAGTGAGAGCGTAGAAGTTCCAGCCGGGTGGAGTGCAGGGATGGTGACTTTACGGTATGTTACATATAACTGCTTATAAGTTATGTTGAATTACACTGGATATCAAAGTTTACAAGTAATTGCTATTACATTGACTTCTCCCAGAGTGTTAGTACTTTGCTCCAGTTTCTGCTCTGTGTGGCACCAGGCAATTTGATGGTATTGAAAAGTAGGACATTACAAGAAGCTCTTCAGCAGCGGCTAAAACACTTTGCATTTGAAAGAGTAATGATCCAACCATCATGCTCAGAAGCATCAAGGCATCCTGTCATTTAGAAACGTTTTCTAGGCAAAAGAGTGTTTGTTATGTTTATTTAATTATTCTTCAAGTGTTTTATTGCCTAAATTTCAATTTGACAGAAAAATTATATTTAAGATCTGAACTCTGGTTATCAAGAACAAAAGGCCCAATTCTGTAACTCAGGGCCTTTTTCAACAACCAGTCCACATGTTGCACGTACTAATGTGAGCAGCCTGCATGTCCAAAATATGCTACCATGGCTTGCAGCATCTCTGGACTTGTTTCCCATGGAGCCCACCAGTCATTGATTGGTAATTGCAAAGGAAACTACCAGCTGCTGATCCTAATGACTTCCATGGCCAAGTGCATTCGGTGTGGCAGAACATTCCTCTGACCAACAATACTCTCACTGATAGCAGCCAATGTGTAAGTGCGGGTATGGCCACTTTCACATGATCAGTATTTGGTCCGCATTTACCTTTAAAGGGAACCAAACATCAGGATTTTCGTGTATAAGCTGCAGCCAGTGCAGTACTGGCACTATCAGGCACAGTGTGTACATACCATCAGGGGGCAGCTCTGGTGTGTAGTCAGTGAAATCCATCTTTATAAAGTTTGAAAATTCATGCACTTTTTGATTGACGTGTCCACCTCTCTCCTAATGTCCGGGCAGGTAATGCACTTTTATCCCGACGGGATCTGAAGAAGCGAGGGCGCATGCGCCGGCCTCTCCTGCAAAATACTAAGTACAGCGGGCTTCAGAAACATGGCGCCGGAGATAAGAGCTATGCGCAGGTGCCAACTCCGGCGCCATCTTTCTGAAGAGAGAAATTTACATACGGCCAGTGAGAGGGAGGAACAGGCGGCGGGGGGTGGGGATACAAGTGCATAACCCGTCCGGACATTAGGAGAGAGGGAGGAACAGGCGGCGGGGGGGTGGGGATACAAGTGCATAACCCGCCCGGACATTAGAAGAGAGGGAGGAACAGGCGGCGGGGGGGCGGGGATACAAGTGCATAACCCGCCCGGACATTAGAAGAGAGGGAGGAACAGGCGGCGGGGGGGGCGGGGATACAAGTGCATAACCCGCCCGGACATTAGGAGAGAGGTGCACACGTCAATCAAAAAGTGCATGAATTTTCAAACTTTATAAAGTTGGATTTCACTGACTAAACACCCAAGCTGCACCCCAATGGTATGTACACACTGTGCCTGATAGTGCCAGTACTGCACTGGCTGCACCTTATACATGAAAATCCTGATGTTTGGTTCCCTTTAATATTTGTTCCACTCCTGATTTTGGATTACAATCAGATGGGAAGTATAATAAATATACGGGCACCACTTCTGCATTATTCACCCACTCCTCTTTTCGGTTTACAAATATTGATATAAAATACTGACCAAATACTGAATGTGTTTTGAAGTTTTGAAAATTTCATTTCCATCTTTTTATTATTTGCATATTAGTACCATAGAATCATAGAATGGTAGCGTTGGAAGGGACCTCAATGGCCATCGGCTCCAATCTCCTGCAAGTGTAGGTTTTCCTAAATCATCCCAGCTATATGTTTATCCATCAATGGAAATCTTCAAGCGGAAACTGGATAAACATATAGCTGGGGTGATTTAGGAAAACCTGCATTCGCAGGGGGTTGGACCTGATGGCTCTTGAGGTCCCTTCCAACTCGACCATTCTATGATTCTTTGTCTATTATAACTGTGATTTCCATCATTTTGTGATTTTTTTTTTTCTTGGTGTTATAATTTTTGAGGAGTGTATATACTTCCATACAAATCCTTAATTTAATAAAATACTGACTTCAACTACAAATAGTATAACACACATTTAATACTGTAAAACATCATGAACAGATGTGAACTCTGAGAATTAGAAAAGCTAAACAATTACACCTAACATATAAAAAAATATATAATAAAGAGAGGCAGATCGGCATCTGACGTGCTCATATATCATGTATTAAGCCTTTCACGGTATTGGCATCGCTGCACGCTGAACCGAAACTTCCTGTGTTTATCACAAACAAAATCTCGTATGCACATGTAATGTCAGCGCTCTAGTAAATATCTGCGCTGGAAGAAATTGCCAGAGGCCAAAAGGAGAGACGCTAAGGTGACAGATAAATCCTTTAGTCATCATCCAGACACTGCACTGAAAAAATATCATATGCTCCCGAAACTGTAATAACATAATTGTATGGTGGTGACAGCGTGTTCGCGTGTTTATCTACACTTGTTAAGATGCTATTTAATGCGCTGATGTAAATAGGAAGCTATAAGCCTCTGTGATCCTAATCTCACGAGAGCCGGAGCACGCATCGTTCTTGACATATAGGTTTAGTAATTACTTGTAGAGGGTAGGTGAGGAATGCCGGGCACAGCTCATCCACGAATGGCTAGGTATCACAGTCCTGGAGAGCAGGCAAGATCCGGGTGCGTGTCCCCAAAATGTAGATCATGCAAATCCAAAAAACAGACAGAAAGGGTCGCACTCCACAAGGATCTGGATAGATACAAATCTTTAATCCATGCTCAAATCAGGGATACAGGTGGTGAGGGAAGGTGAGGTTGACCGGCGCTGCACAACTTCACCTTCCCTCACCACCTGTATCCCTGATTTGAGCATGGATTAAAGATTTGTATCTATCCAGATCCTTGTGGAGTGCGACCCTTTCTGTCTATTTTCTGGATTAGTAAATACTTGTATGACCCATATTACCCATTAACTAATTCAGAATCATGAATTATCAAAAATCTCTTGTGATGTACCTCTGATATTACTCCTAATAATTATTAAATAAACAACGGGGTGTTAACACTGAGCAATGATTCTGTATACAGTTTGTTATGGACACTACTGATTGGATGGTATGAGGGTGGGCAGGGACATGCCCCCACATGGTAACACCCAGATGGCAGACTAATCTTACATTTCTAGGAATATTAAAAGAGGGACGGCGTAACAGATGGTATAAATACATTCTCCAAAATATTTATAGGAAATATAAATATTTACTAAAAGAGAATGCTGCAACGTCTCATATTCTGTTGTATGGTTGTATTTTAAAAAAGTTGTACGCTACTTTTACATTGATGACCTATCCTTAGGTTACATCACCAATGTCTGATTGGCCGATGTCCAACACCCCGCACCCCCCGCCGATCAGGTGTTCTTAGTCCAGCTGCAGCAAGTGGCTGAAAATGTTCAGTTTCGGACCTGCTCTGTCAACTGATAACGGCCATGGCCGGCTACTGCACATCCACCTCCTACTGATTTAAATGGATGGCGGATGTGCAGTACCCGTCCGCAGAGGCTATTACAAGACGGGACAGCTCTGGAATTGGTCATTTATGGCCACCTGCTTCAAAGTCGGCGCTAAAAACATCTGATCGGCGGGGGTGCTGAGTGTCAGACCCTCGCCAATCAGACATTGGTGACCTCTCCTGACGATAGCTCACCAATGTAAAAATAATGGCAACCTTTTTACGGTTCATATTGCAAAAATAACACAAGAATTCAACTCAAACCAAACATTGATCAACAATTAATTTAATGTGATCTAAATTTAGTTCAGTAAATCGGTTGTTTTATTCATGTCCATCAGCCCTATAGAGAATGAATGCAGTGATCAAGCATGCACACTACTGCTCCATTCTAACCGGGATAAAAATGCCCCATTCTGCCAATCAATGAGAGTTGCAGTGATTGGACCCCCCAACAATCAGCAATTTATCACCTATCTTAGTCCCCTTTCACACGTCAGTGATTCTGGTACGTTTGTACTTTTTTTTTAAAACGTACCAGAATCACTGACATACGCAGACCCATTATAATCAATGGGTCTGCTCATACATCAGTGATTTTTCACTGAACGTGTCTCCGTGCAGCGTGCACCCTTGGCCATGATTCTACACGGAGACATGTCAGTTTTTCTCTGGCATCACTGATGACCCACGGACCACACTATGGTGTGATCCGTGTGTGATCACTGAAACACGTACCAGAAAATCACGGACATATTAAATATTCAAAATTTTCAGCTTACCTTGCCTGCGATTCGCTATGCCTGCTCCGCTCTTGGCAGCTCTTGCCTGGCTCATGAATATTCATGAGAGCAGGAACTGCCGACCAGGAAGTAGCTGCTGAGAGTGGTGGGCAGACGCTGGAGAGCCGAGGAGATCAGCACCATGGAGAGCAGCAGTGAAGGCAGGTGAGTAATGTCCATATGCAATCACTGATCATGGATCATGGATTGCACATGGACATCGCACGTGTGCCGTGAATCACGGAACACGGAGGGACAAGTGCGTGTTTTACACGTCAGTGAAGAACGTCAGTGTTTTTCACTGATGTGTGAAACGGGCCTTAACATGTTTTCCACAGACAATCCCTTCAAAGAACCTTGCAACATGACCTGTCAAGCCAGATTCAAAATGTTAGTCACTGTTCACCAATCAACTTTATTTCTTTTGTAATAAAAGCTCCAACTGGCAAAACCCGCCTAATAAAGCAATATTCACATTCACCTGTTACTCCTGTTTTGATGCTCCCTAAGTCCCTGATAGTCTCTGTTACCAGTCCCCCTCAATATGCAGGAAGTGTTTCCCAGTCAAAAACTAGTTAAAGGGACTCTGTCAGAAGATTTCTGTAATGTAACCTGAAGACAGCATGCTGCAAGTGTTAAAGCAAAGACTTCAGCCCTGTGTCTGTTATCTCACAGTCTTTTCTTTTGTTTACCTGCAATGTTCGCTTAAAGAAGTTGTCCAGTTACCAAAACTGATTTTTTTTTTTTCTGATAAATCTTGCTAATATGTGCCCCTCAACACATCTATTATGTTTTTTCAGCAAAATTACCTTTCATTGTGCACTAGCAGCACACGGTCATTGCTGGCTCCAGCTCTGATGGGGTTAATCTCTCCTCTGACTTCCTGTGTTCAGTTCCTACAAGTCCCAGAATTCTTTGTGGCTTTAGGGCGGTGTCTGGCTTATCTAACACACCCATTGTGTCTAATACACCCACTCTGCTCCCACCCAAACCCTCCTCCCTGCCTCTTCCCAGTGGATGTGCACTCAGAGAAATCACAGATACAGCAGCTCTGCACAGCCAGGGGAAGAAAGTGTGTGCGCGTGTATATACAGTGTGTGTGCGCGTATATACAGTGTGTGAGTGTATATATACAGTGTGTGAGTGAGTGTGTATGTGTGTGTGTATGTCATACTCACCTGTCTGCAGGGTCCCGGTGCCATGCCTGCTCCCAGCCCCTGTCTCGGTCCCGCCGCTTCGGCTGTGTGCAGTCTCCCCGGTGCATGCACGAAGCTTGCAGGACCTGGCCGTGGATCACCTGATGCAGTCACCTGACGCATCAGCTGATCGTAGTCTCGCCGGCTTTTTCGCGCCCGGCCGGCTATCAGCTGATCCTGCCGTCAGGGGACTTCATCAGCTGATTACCGGCAGCTCCTGTAGTGATGGGCCAGGATCAGACTCCGCTCCAGGAGCTGCCGGTCATCAGCACAGACGTGAGTATTTATTTATTTATTTATTTTTTTTCTACTGAGTGCATCAGCTGATTGTATAATCGGGCTTTTATACAATCAGCTGATGTATGATGTGATTCACATCCTTTAACCTGACACATCATCTGATCGCTTTGCCTTCCAGCAAACCGATCAGATGATATTGGATCCGGAT